>NC_040086.1:23982500-25232500 GCF_003369695.1 Bos indicus x Bos taurus | reverse complement strand
CATAGGCTTGGAGAAAGTATTTGCAAATCATGTATCTGATAAAAGACTTGGATCCAGAATATATAAAGAACTCTCAGAAAGGAATAGTAAGAAAACAACCTAATCAATAACAGATAAAGCACTTGAGATACCACTAAAAACCTATTGGAAAGGCTAAAATAGATTGACCCTATCAAGTTTTGGCATGGATATAGATTGGCCCTATCGAGTTTTGGCATGGATATGGAGGAACTGGAACTTGACACATATCTGGTGAAAATGTAAAATGGTACAACCACCAACCACATTGGAAAACTTCTTGGCAGTTTCTTAAAAAGTTAAACATACACATCTCATGATCCAGCCATTCCACTCCTAGATTTACCCAGAGAAATGAAAGCATATTTTTCTACAAAGACTTATTCATGAATGCACATAGTAGCTTTATTTGTAATAACCAAATACTGGAAACAACGAAGGTCCATCTTCAGGTGGTTGGATACACAAACTGTGGTATATCTGTACAATGGAATATTACTCGGTATTAAAAAAAAAACAACTATTTATATGTTATGTAACATAGATGTGTCTCAAAAATAATTACACTGAGAGAAAGAAGTCAGACTACAAAGAGTTCACATGGACTTTCCAGGTGGTCCAGTGGATAAAAATCCAGCCGCCAAAGCAGGCCACACAGGTTCAATCCCTGGTCCGTGAAGATTTCACATGCTGAGGGGCAACTGAACCCATGAGCCACAACTACAGAGCCCGTGCCCTGGAGCCCATGCTCTGGAATGAGAGAAGCCACCGCAGTAAGAAGCCTGCACACCACAACTGGAGAGTAGCCCCTGCTCGCCACAACCAGAGAAAGCCTGCACAGCAACAAAGACCCAGCACAGCCAAAAATAAATAAATTTATTTAAAAAAAAGAGTACATCTGGCATGATAACATTTATATAAAATTCTAGAACATTAAACAAAAAGCAAATTGGTGATTGCCTGGGAATGGGTAGATGAGGGAGGGGTGGAAGAATTACACAGGAGGAAACTTTTAGGGTGATGGAAATGTTCATTTTCTTGATGGTGGTGATGACTTCGACTGTCTAAAAATGTCAAAACTTACCACATTGTACACTTAAAGTATGTGTGCTTCACTATAGGTCAATTATATTTCAATAAGGCTATTAAAAATAAACAGATTACTTTTGTAACACAATAAAATTCTTAAAGGACAGCAATAAGAGACTCAAGTCATTGTATTATATTATACACATCTTTTTGTGGTTAGTTACTGTGTGGCCCTGCTTAATTATTCATATACTGTTTAGAAATTTTGTAATGTAGAGATTATGGGTATACCATTATGACTCCTGGGGTTTGGGTTTTGTGGTCAGTTCTATAAAAATCTGTATATCAGGCCCATGGCCAGGAACATAATCCTCTTTAATAACATTGTTTCTGTGGGAAAATTGAAATTGACTTGCAATACATTTTCATAGTTCCTTCCCTTTGCCCCCAGGCTCTCTCTTCTCAAATCCACCTTACACACAGTTGCCAGACTTATTTTTTTAAAAAAATAGATTATGTTACTTCCCTGTTAAACCCCTCAGTTTAGGTCAGTCATTCAGTCATGTCCTACTCTTTGCAACCCCATGAACTGCAGCATGCCAGACCTCCCTGTCCATGACCAACTCTCAGAGCTTGCTCAAACTCATGTCCATTGAGTCCATGATGCCATCCAACCATCTCATCCTCTGTCATCCCCTTCTTCTCCTACCTTCAATCTTTCCCAGCATCAGGGTGTTTCCCAATGAGTCAATTCTTCACATCTGGTGGCCAAAATATTGGAACTTCAGCATCAGTCCTTCCAATGAATATTCAGGACTGATTTCCTTTAGGATTGACTGGTTTGATCTCCTTGAAATCTAACGGACCCTCAAGAGTCTTCTCCAACACCACAGTTCAAAAGCATCAGTTCTTTGGCTCTCAGCTTTCTTTATGGTCCAACTCTCACATCCATACATGACCACTGGAAAAACCATAGCTCTGACTAGACGGACCTTCGTTGGCAAAGTAATGTCTCTGCTTTTTAATATGCAGTCTAGGTTTGTCATAGTTTAAACCCCTCAGTGGTTCCAAACGGTAAACTCTCAGCTCCACAGCATGTCATTCAAGGTCCTTCCTAACTGGCTCCATCTATGTCACCAGTCCCATCTCTCAGAACTGCCTCTGTGTTTATGCATCTGGACCAGGCGCTTTCACCATTTTGAGCCTGGCCTCATGCTGTCCAGCTGTCAGAATGGGCTTCCCTTTCACTTCACTTGTGCATCTAGAAAGCTCTCTCATCATTTAAGATGCATTTCACATATCACCCCCTCCTGGGAGCCTTCCCAGATTTCCCTAGAACAAAATTTATCTTTCATTTCACTCTCCTTAGCACCTTACACATACATCTGCTAGAACATTTATTCTATTGTATTGCAGTAATTAAGGTGCATCTGTATTACTTAGGTTAGCAGCTAAGATGCTATAACAAAAACAAAACCCCCAAATGCCGGTGGTTTGAGCAAGTTCCTTTCTGTCTCACTTATAAGTCCCACCAGCATGCTGGCTCAGCTCCACGACATTGAGAACCCTGGCTCCTTCTATCTTGTTGCTCCACCATCCTTAGCGTTTTGCATTCATATGCATAGACCAACATACATGACTCTCCGATACATCTACCTTCTGGCCAACAGGACAGAGAAAGGGGATGGAGAGACTGTCTCCTGCCTTTCTTTGAAATGATCCACAACTCATACCATCACTGTATTCACATCCTTCTGGCCACATAAGGCTGCGGAGGGATCAAGGAAATGCAGTTTTATTCACTGGCTTCACTACACATCAGGTGTTATATTATTAGACAGGCAAGGGCAAATGGATCTTGGAGCAAATTGGCACTTGGCCACAGTCCACACCTTTAGCCATCTTACTGTCTGTGATCGCTCTTTACACACGTAATACTGTCTTCCAAGACAAGGAACTTCAAACGCCAGGCCATCTTGCACCCAACACCTCTGTCAGATCTGGAGATGGTTACCTGTGGTCTAGAGACCAACACACTTGAAAGATACATCTGCCCCCCACCCTCCTCCAACAGACAGTGATGGAACAAGAACCGCACACCGCATTTTTAAAACAATTCTTAGGCGGAAAATAAAACAATGGGAACTACACAGATGGCCCCAGTCCACAGCAATTACCAAGCCATGCTAGTCAGATGTTATAAAGACTCCTTGTCCTTCTGTTTTCTAGAAGTAACTCTTTTGTCCACTGTCCTCTTTGGCTCCTGGCTTTGCCCTCTGGGAGACTCTGGTCACCACCCTCCACAACCACATCTGAAGTGGGCATCGAAGAATATGCCTCTTTCAGGCTCCTGGACTTATTTGCTTCCAGTCAGTTCCGTGGGCAGGTAACTCAGCCAAAGGTCTTGTCCTGACAGAGTTTGTCAGGCTGAAAACTGGTTGTATTTTTTTAGTGGCTTCCGTGCTCTGCCCAGACCCCTCTCTCAGCTTCATGGCTGCTATCTTCAGGCCATCTGAGACAATAGACCAGGGTGGAAAGGGAACACCCTTAATCTGATCTTGGCTGCTCAGCTGGCTCCCGTAGTCTGGCAGAGACTTCTCACCTGGGAAAGCTTGAGAAAGACTCAGTCTTAACTCCTACCAAGGCTGTGCAGAGCCAACTTTGGTCACGCCTTCTATCTGGGGTACAGAAGCACTTAGTGTTGACAACTCTTCGACATTCCAAGTTTCCAGACTCTCAGTCAACTTAGATGCAGGCAGCAGGCACGGTGCCCCCTCAGCAGAATCGCGTTCCCTTCTGTCTCTGCTTGCAAACTGGCTGAGTCTAATCTGAGCTCATCTCCCCTTTCTAGGAATCTGCTGAATGCAGCAAGAAGCAGTCAGGACCCCCCAGTTCTCAAGTTCTCCTAGTGTTGCAGGCTCAGAGAGCATGGGATCTTCCTGTCAAGGTACTGACCACAGATAACAGTTTACTAAATTTTCTGCCAGAGCCTAACAAGGGTCACCAACTTTCGAGTCTGCATATCTGTGTCCATCCCACCTGACTGTGTAGCGAGTGCCACACATGTGAGTAATTTTTATGACAGTCCTCTACTGCCAGGTAGTCTTAAATCACACACGGCAAAGATTTTGGTGACTGTAACTGGGAAACCAAATATGATAGCAGCTTCAACAAGATGGAAGTTGCTTTCTCTCTCATGAGAGAATCCAAGCTGGTCTGATGGTTCTGCTCTGTGACATGAGGACTCTGGATTTCTTTTGCCTTGCTGCTTCCCTGTCCCAGGAGGATGTTGCCATCCCTGTGGTCCCGCAGAGTTCACTCCCAATTTTCCACTCCAGGGAATAGGAAAGGGGAAAGGGGCTGGGGAATGTGCATTTCAGAATTTGAACACACTGCTCTTGTTCACCTCCCTTTGGCCGTATGGCTATACTCAGTTGCAAGGAAGACCATGAAAGGCACTCTTTACTCTGGATGGCCATGTACCCAGATGAAAACTCGGGTGTTCTATCACAAACAGAGAGAAGGGGAGGGAGTGATGTAGTGCAGGGGTCCCCAACTTCTGGGATCTAATACCTGATGATCTGAGGTGAAGAGCTGATGTAATAATAATAGAAATAAAGTACACAATAAGTGTAATACACCTGAATCACCCTACACCATCGTCTCACCCCTGGGCCATGGAAAAATTTTCTTCCACGAAACTAGCTCTGGTGCCAAAAAGCTTGGGAACCACTGATGTAGGGAACAATTAGTCATGTCCGTCACAGCCTGTCTCCTCTTGAGAGAACTCTTTGAAGGGCAGAGACCTGTCTCACCAACATCATCCTAGGCACAGCCAAGGGCCCAGCACAGGGTCAGTGACTGCACATATTCAACATCAATTTCCCAGACCATAACCCGATCCCATGATGGCAGACCTCTGGGCCATGATCATGATTAAAAGGCATCTTTGCTGATGTGTATACAGTCTTGAATTAGGATTCAGAATAAATATTTTGCCCTCTACCAAAGAAGAGGCATCTTCACCGGTGTAACCTGGGTGCCCCTAAGCTGCATGTTTTCGAGTTCTCCAGCCCTGTGGAGTCACGTCCCGTGCCCAGAGGGCTTCCTGAGGTGGGTGGTTTGTTTCTCCCACTGCAGCGTGCCCCTCCAAGGGCATTGCTCCTCATCGAGGTCCTTAGCTCTGTGCCAGGAGTCCCCATTCAGAACCGCCTCTTTCTAAGCTGGTGCCAGTCTCCTCCTTCCTCCTTCCCAACCTACCAGGAACCCAAGGCTCAAGGGTGTAGCAGATGTTTAAACATATTTAGGAATAATGGACAGTGATTTTAGCATCATGTGGAAAGCACTTCAAATTCAAGGTCACATACTCCTCTTTCAGGACGTGTCGATCTTTCCCTGCCCCAGGGAACTTCCCCTTGGCAGAATTCCTCTGTTGGGCCCCGCTCTGCCCTACAGCACATTTTTCAAGCCTTCTCTCAACATTCAACATCTCTCTGTTCTCACTTGTTTCGGGGTGCCTTGAGTGCTCCCAGGAACAGCCCTCACAGAGTCAAAACTTCCCCCCTTGCTTCAGCTCAGCCACACCCACTCCACGCTGTGCTCACTGGTACTCTGTTTTCTTTTTCTTTTTTTTTTCTGTTTTCTAAATAAAGGTCCATCTCTGTTTCTCCAGGTAAAAGGACCATCAACCCAGAGGTGAATCATGGCCTTCTCTAGTAGAAGACAGAGGAGGCCACAATCCATCGGAACTTTAGTCATTTTATTTCCTCCACGCTCTACATACAAGATCTCATTCAACCCTCGAAACCCCTCTGCGAGAAGAGGTGAGACACTCGAGGTCCAGAGGTGTTAAGCCACAGTCCAAGGCCACACAGCAGGTGAGAGGCAGGGCGGGCCCACACACTGGGCTCCAACGGCCCAGCCTGGGAAGCAGCCGGCATCGCCGTCTCGGGTCACCCTGTGCGCTCTGTGACACGAGTCACATCTCTGCCATGGACGGCTCCCAGGGGACAGTGCTTACTCTTTCTCGCAGATGCCTAGCCAGGCTGGGGCCACGGCAGCCTCGTGCAGGCCCGCCTGTCCTGCCACCAGAATGGGATGGTCACTGTAAGGAAAGCCACTGTGCACAGGGCAGACTGCCTGGGATACTCTCTCAGGAGGTGCCCCACGCAACAGTCCCCTAAACACACCCCTTCATTCTCCAGTCAGGCTCCCTGATGCCCCGTCCCCGCCCACTGGCAGGGACAGGTCAGTTCCCACTGGGTGAGGGAGTGGGGGCAACAGGTGGGAGGAGGAGGGCAGGGGAGGAGTGGGGGTGGGGGCTGAATTGAATAGCTGCTTTCTTCTCAGAGGCTCCCCCCACCCCCAGTGGTCACTGATTAACCCTCCAGACCAGATAACCCCTGTATAGGAGGAAAAAAAATGTGTGTTTATCTTGGGTCATAAAACATCAATATTGACTTCTCACAGGTGAAGCCAAAGGGGAAGAGGAGGTGGGGTTGAGGAGGGGGTGAGACTTGCCACCCCTCCCTCTTGAGGCCTGAGACACACTTGCCTGACACCCAGGGGCCAGCCCACCTGATCTCCTTCCCTGAGGAGAACATTGGGTATTAAGGCTGCAGCAGCTAAAGAAGCTGGATCCCACCCCCTTCCACCTCAGAGTCATCCCTGCCTTTGCACAACCGCCCCCAATTCTCCACTCTGCTGCTCAGGAGGCCTTTTCCCCTGCCTGTCCCCCTCCCCCATCCCGACCCAAGCAGATAAGAGAGCGATCCAGGTCGTGGGTTGGATCTGCTGTTTCCCAACTCTGCGACGTGGACAGGGGATCGCCTTGAGGCCCGGTTTCCTCAGCTGTCACATGGGGTAGTCACAGCACCCGGCTCACAGGGTTCCTTAGGGTGACTGACCAAGGTCACCTCTAAGAAGCACTTGGAGCTGGTGCTGCTGTGAACAGCATCACTTCCCCACCTTGTTCTCTCTTTGCTCTCCTCTCCCCTCCCTCCTGTAGCTTGAAGTAACCAACACCACAGACCTTCCTCCTTGCCCTCAGCTGAGGCCTCCCTGACATGGCTATGGGGTGGACAGTGCCGGACTCACTCAGGACCAGAGACCACGGATGGTCTGACCAAGGCTGTGGGTCTGTAACCCTCTTCCCTCTGGCCCAGAAGGAGTCAACGTAAACATTCTCTCTGGCTGGGCATTTTTCATCAAAGGGCCTGAGGAAGGGGCCTGTGGCCACACGATGTTTGGGAGGGGGCTGCCAGCTCTAAGAGTGTGGCTCTGTCCTCCTCACGGAACCCTACACCTGCATCCCGGGTCTTCTCTCCAGCTTTCATCCCCTTTCTGAAAGGTGCTCCTCCTGCCTCTCTTGATCCTTCCAGCCTGGTCTGGGCCCTTTCTGCCCCTCACTTCATTCTGGGCTCCGGAAGCAGTGCGGGAGGCATCGGGCTTCTTTGATCCTCACCCAAGGCCAGGATTCTCTCCTCCCCGGCCCCAGGTGAGTCTCACCTGATGATGTGGGAGGCCAAGGCCCCAGCCCCGAGTGCCCTTCATCCAGGTGGCCGGAGGGGCCCTGTCCCTGGGCATCTGGTCAATTATTAACACTAAGCAAACGCAGGCCGGTGGGCCCCTCGGCAGGGTCAGGACCAGACAAAGGCCCTGCTGTCTCCCTGAGCTGCCATCTTGGTGGGGGGTTGCTGGCTGGCCAGTCACCCCACAGTGGCAACACCCTGCCTCCAGCAGGGCGCTGGAGTGGCTGCCTCTCTGCAAGGAATTGGGTGGAGATAGGCCCTGGAAGAAGAGGAGGACGGGGTGGGGTTTGGCCACAAGCCTGTTTTTAAGCCTCGGCTCCATATTTGTGGGTAAGACTAGGATGGGGGCTGGGGAAGCAAGGGCCTGCCTCGGGGCTCCCCAGGTAGGCTGCTTCTGCAGCATGTGCCACGGGGCTGCTCTCTGCCCCCTCCTCTCCCCCTTCATCCCCTCATCTTCCTTCATTTGGAAATGTGCCGAGTGTCTTCTATGTGTCAGAAGTGTCCCCCATCTCTCCCCATCCCCCCAAATTTCTGCTCCTTCCCAATGCCTTTGCTTGTACTCTTCCATAATCTGGGAAACCCTTCTTCTTTCTCCCTCTGAATCTCTTCCTCCCCCAAGAAGTCCTCCTTGCTCACCTAATCCCATTGCCCTGGCTCCCTCACACTGAAGCTCTCATCTCACTGGGCCTGGGGCCCCTCTCCAGCTGTACCGTAAGGTCCTTAGGGGCTAGGAGCCAAGACTCCCCTTCCACCACCACAGGCAATGAGCACATTAGCAGCTTTAACAGCAATGCCTCCCTCAGCCACAAATCAAGCAACAAGTTACTTTCTTGCAGAAGAGCCACTCGGGAGACAACTTTTACATCTGTCAGAAGATTCCAGATGCACAGCAGGTCCCAGAGTCAGCCTTGCCAGCCCAGACCCTTCAGCTGACTCCCTTTGGTCTTTCTGCCACGGGCATCCTAGCTCCCGGGTCCCACTGCCCTCTGGGCGCCACCCCCCCAATTCCATGCATCTCCAGCACCAGTTGATATCCATTCTGCCACAAAGGAGCTGCCCCACCCCAGAGAAGGAAGAAGTAGGGAGAGACGGAGGGGTTCTTCAGGTTTCCCTTCTTGGCTAAAGACCTAGAGAATAGGAGGTACAGGACTGGTCATCAGCGGGAGGTTCCCCATACTGAAAGCTGACGTAATGTATTTTGTCCTTCATTCATTCAGAGCAAATGCTCTCTCTACCCAGCCTCTCCTGCCGCTATTAAATGTTCCTGGTAACTCCCTCCCTTAGTTAGGGGTACTGAGCACCTCCTGAGGACATAAGATGTGACCAGCCCTAGGGGGAGCCACTCAGGGAAGACCCCATGGTGACAGTCCCATTGGCATATGTCTCTCCCCTGGCTGGGCCTAGAGTTCCCATATCCTGTGATGTTGCCTCCAAGTGAACCAGCTCACAGACAGTGACCCTAGCTGAAGGCAGAAATGGAGGGGAGAGGGACAGAGGGGAGGGGCAGGAAGAGGCTGGGAATGAAACCCAGACAATGGGGAGGAGTGAGTGGAGAAGGTAGGCGCAAGGAGAGTAGCAGGCCCTCTGGGAGGGAGACAGGACTGGGGTGCGCCCCTCCACCCCTCTCCAGCAACCCCCGAGTGGCTCCTGGCCCCTCCCACTCCCAAGCAGGGATTGCTGGCCGTCACCAATTCCAGCACGATGGCGCCATCTGCTGTGAGGAGTGAGCAGCACAGCTTACTCCATTAAGAAGTTTGAGAAGTTGGGGTGAGGGTAACTCCTATCTCAGGCTTTCCAGGTGGCTCAGTGGTAAGGAATCCATCTGCCAGTGCAGAAGCCGCAGGAGATGCGAGTTCGATCCCTGGGTGGGAAAGATTTCCTGGAGGAAGAAATGGCAACCCACTCCAGGGTTCTTGCCTGGAGAATTCCATGGACAAAGGAGCCTGGCAGGCTACAGTCCATAGGGTCACAAAGAGTCAGACACGGCTAGGCGACTAAGCATGCAACTCCCATCTCATGAATCTCAGGGATCGCAGCCTCTGTTCTGGGATCTGGTAAATAGCCTTCAGTGTGGGGTTATCTCCTATGACCCCCAGACACCTCTCAGACGGCCAGATTCTTTCTCCTCGCTTTCCAGGTCCCCAGAGATAGGGCTGGAACCCTGCCACACCTCTCCCCTTTGGCTTGACCTCTCCTGCCTCTCTGACCCCAGTAGAGTGTCTCCTTTCCTCTGGCTGTCCTGTGGTTACAGCTCCCAAGTGGCTTCCCCACCCCAACTTTTCCCAACTCACAGTTCCTCACCACCTTTCAGCTAAAGTCTGGGTTGGATCAAACTGAGCATACCCTCTGCCCCCAGAGAGGAAGGCAGCGGGCTGGGGGGCAGGGGGGTTGGCTGGGTCAGTGTCAGGGCTGGGCCCAACCCTGGAGATCTTTGCTGGCCTTAATGCACTACTCCGAGATGAGCTGAGACAGCTCAGTCTGTGGTCCTGGCTGTTGCTCAATCTATAGGCAGGGCTGGGGGCTCTTCAGCCTTCTAAAGGCCTCTTGGGCTCCTTCTCTCCTTCCCTCCCCCTGCTTCTTCTCCCGCACCCATAGCCTCCTGGACTCTCCCTCTCCAGATCCTCATCCTTACTGCCAGGACAATCTTTCCAAACTTCCAAGTGATCCCTTCATGTTGTTCAGTCGCTCAGTCGTGTCCTATTCTCTGCAACTCCATGGACTGCAGCACGCCAGGATCCCTTCATGCCTCTGCTTAAATTCCTTCTTAATCTCCCTGTTGTCTTCTGGAAGAAATCCAAACTGCCCCACCAGGCAGGCAGGGCCACACGCCCTCTGGCCCCTCCAGCTTCATCTCTCCACAGCCTTCCATTCGTCCTGCCATGGCCCTGCCAGGGGCGCCTTGTGGTCTGCCACACCGGGGCCTGTGAGTGCTTCCCTAGCCTAGAACACCTTCCCTTTGCTTGGCTCACTCCTCCCCTTCATGAAGCAGCTCAGACCTCACCTCCCGTGAGAAGCCAGCCTTTCCTGACAGTTCCCCAACCCCCGCTAAGAAGGTGAGCTCCTCATATATTACACAAACAACCCTCAACCTCACCTAGGACGGGGACCTGGTCTTTGTAGCAGGTAGATATGCAGGAATGAATGGATGGATGAACAAATGAACGCACCTATGGCCAGGGGTGACAGCCAGGAAAATGGCATGCTGACCACCGGAGGACCATGTGACCCTCTGGGTTTTCTGCCCTCCCCCACCCGCTGAGCCCTGTCCCTCACTTGACAATCCCCTTCCTTGTGTCACTTCTAAGCCCTTCAGGGTCCCTACCCGACCTCACCCCCAGAAACCCCCTGGCAGCCTCTCTCTAGTCTCAGAGTGCCCTCCTCCACATACTCTTGGTTGTCCAGTAAGCAAGAATCAGCCCCGCACTCAGCCAGGCCTCTGCAGTACCAGGCCTCCTTCCACAGGGAGTAGTTACTGGGATCAGGACCAGGAGGCAGGATGTCTCTGCCCGTTCCCAGGAAGCCTCCTGCTGCCTGACTGGGCAGCTCACTTGATCCTCGGAAAGCCCGCATCACTTCCCTTGGACCTCAGACATCATGTTTTGCAAAAGGGAAATTTCATCTATTCTGCGATGCCATACCATTTTTGAGAGCAAGGGCCGCATGGGAAAGTGAGACTTCTAAGGCAAGGTTGTCATAAAAAGACATTGTTCTTTCAGATGACTTACTCTGGAGGAAGCCACCATCATGTCATGAGGACATCCAAGCAGCCCTAGAAAGGGATCCATGAGGTGAAGAACTGAGAGCCTCTGCCAACAGCCAGCACCAGCTTGTCAGGTGGATCTTAGAATCACGTCCTCCAGCCCCAGTCAAGCCTTCAGATGACCACAGCCTAGGCCAACATCCCGATTGTAACTTCATGAGAGATCCTGAGCCAGAAACCCCCTGCTAAACTGCTTCCAAGTTTCTAATCCCCAGGTTGCATGAATCTCAGCTAAATTTTGGACTAATTTATTATAGAGTGATAGATAATTAATAGAGATTTGACAATTTTATGATTCTCAACTCCTGGCCACAAGGAAACACACAGTGAACTTCAAGGAAAGGGCTGATGACTAGAACTGAAAGTCCACAGCTGCCCCAGCACACGTGTACAGACATGATTACTGCAGAGCTGAGTCACACGTACCTACCCAGATGGGTCAAACCAGAATCATTCTTCATTTTTCTCGTACTCTTTTCATCTTGATCTGATCATTCCTACTATTGACAAGCAGGGGGAAAAAGAAAAGAAGAAGCAAAAAAAAAGAAAACCTTTAAATTGCTCCTTAGACATATCTCCATTTCCATACATTTAGCTTGGTCTCTTTTGTATAAAATTGCTGAGTTTCCCAAGATTTTCTCATCCCTTCCCCTTCTCCTAGCCAAGATAATTTCCTGGTGCAGGGAGATGTTTATGGACCTCATGGTGGTGGGAAGAGGGAGTTGAAGTTCTAAGTGGAGTCCTCTGCATTTTTATACACACACACAGGTGGGACAGGACTGGAGCCTCCTGGTCCCTGGGGCTCACTGGTAGGGGTGAGGCTGGAGAGGAGTGATGCTGAAGCATGTGGTCCCTGATCTGGGCTGGTGGTACAGATCTTGCCTCTGTGGTCCCCGGGACTTAGGACCACCTGGGCTCATTCTTCCTACCCACTCCAGAACAAGCAGTGTGCCATGAAGCTGTCTCCCAGACAACTTTCCCCAGCCATTTCAAACCACCTCCTGGGTGGCATACTATTGCTTTGGTGGCATCTAGAATCGCTGCTTTGCACAGGGAGTGTCACTAAAGTTTCCTCCCCTGCTGCAATCTGAGTCAAGCCCTACCCACCCCTCGAAGCAGGATTTTCCCTCAGACCTAACGGGTTTCTCCCACACAAGCCTCTGAGGTTGAAGGATGGTGCTGCTTTCTTTGGATTCCCCTTTCCTGGTCCCATTGCTGTTAGCAGCAGCTTCTCTGCAGCCTGTCTGCGTCAACCTTGCTTGAAGCCTTGTTTCGAAGCCCCCTCCACTAGGCAATAAGCTTCATCAGGGAGGGCTACAGGGAAACAGGAATCATGAGAAAATGAAAACACATCACTTTACATATCTGCATGCAGGGATCCATAGACACCAATATCAAGATGTCCATCTACTCAGGGCGCTATGGTAGACACCCTGGGGTGATAGGGACCAGTTCAGGGACTTCTCAGTGTTACCCCAGGAGCCCCACCCCACCCTGATCCTTTGTCTTCCCTCTCAAGACTGTTTTCTTTTCTCCCCATCTCTCAAAGGCCTTGGGAGGGAGGCAAAGAGGAGGGAACTATAGATCTTCCTAAGGATAAAAACTTGGAGGTGCCCATCTAGCTGGTGGATTTCCATGGCTTAAATGCCTCCTGCCACTCGAGGCTTCTGGACGCAGTCCCCTCGCTGGGCTCCAGACCCCTCCATCGGCTGCTCCTGGACTCCACTCTCTGATCTCTCAGAGGCTCTTCCAACTCAGCCTGTCCCAAACGGACTCGTCCTCTTCCTTAAGCTACCTGCTCCTCTTTCCCCAAACCCACACGCATCTGGTCCTCTCTGCTCCCTAAACAGCTCCCCTCTTTCCCTCTCTCTCCCACTGCACTGAGTCAGCCCTCAAGTTCCGCTTCCCATCTGGGTCTCCTCTCTCCACCACCCTCCCAGCCCTTCATGGTGACTGCAGGACTATTCTTAGGGCAAGTTGGGTCTTAAGCCCTCAAGCTTAAACTCTTTCCCGAACTTCCCGGTAATCACAGGACAGGGTTTGGCGGGGCGGCACGCTGCGCCCTAATCCAGCCTACCCTGACCCTTCTGCTCTGATGTTTATGAGCAGCTTCGCGGGTACCCAGACAGGCCTGGCTCTCTCTTTGCCTTCCCTGTCACACGTGTTGTTGGAATGCTCACTCCCTTGAGTGCCTGCTGAACTGCTCATTTTTCAAGATCCTGCTTGAGTCACATCCCCTGGGAAGGCATCTTGAGTCAGAGTTAATCATGCCCTTCTTCTGTTACCATGGAACGTTATTCACGTTTCCCCTTGGGTGCCCCTCCCATCCTCCACCATGCAGCCTGGCCACAGCACAACCACCTCCCACCTGGACTGACTGTTCCAAGTGTCTCCTGACTCAGCCCCCTGCCCTTGCCCTCGCCTCTTCCAGGCTACTGTGGACACAACAGTCCAAGTGGTCCTCTGGAAAAACCAGTCAATAAACATCTCCCGGCTCAAAACTCTCCAGTGCCTCCCATCTCACTCACCATAAAAGCTAAAACCCTAGAGTGGCCTCTGAGATCTCCTGGCCTGGTCTTCCTTAACTTTGGACCTTCATCCCTGCTCCCCTTTCCCTCCCCGCCCCAGAAACACTGGCTTTCTTATTGCTCCCGTAACCTTGAGGCCTTCTCCTGCCCCTGGGCCTTTGCACATCCCCCAGAAACCCACTCTCATCTCCCCTATCAGATCAAGTCTTGGTTCCGGTCTCACCTTCTCAGGGAAGCCCACCCTCCCAGGCCTGTGAACACTGCAACCAGCCTCTGGCTCCCAATCCCCCCTTATCTGCTCCATTTTCCTTTTTTACAGCACGTTGAAGAACTGATGCTTCCGAACTGTGGTGCTGGAGAAGACTCTTGAGGGTCCCTTGGACTGCAGGGAGATCAAACCAGTCAATCCTAAAGGAAATCAACCCTGAATACTCATTGGAAGGACTGATGCTGAAGCTGAAGCTTCAGTACTTTGGCCACCTGATGCGAAGAGCCACCCCTTTGGAACAGACCCTGAGGTTGGGGAAGATTGAAAGCAGGAAGAGAAGGGGACGACAGAGGACAAGACGGTTGAATGGCAGCATCGACTTAATGAACATGAGTTTGAGCAAATTCTGGGAGATAGTGAAGGGCAGGGAAGCCTGGAGTGCTGCAGTCCATGGGGTCACAAAGAGTCACACATGACTTAGCGAATGAACAACAATGATAGCACTTTTCACCTTCTAAACTTATTAGTTAACTTATTTTTTAAAAAGTTTTATAGCCTGTCTCCCCTTCCAAAACTATCTGGTTTGTTTACTCATAGATCCAATGAACCTAGAGTATTGCTGAAACATGGTATACACTCAATAATAAATGCATGAATCAGTTAACCAAAGCTATTTATTGGTGGGCTTCCTCAGTAGGCAGTGAGGCCCTAGAGATGGAATCCATGCTCAGCCACCTCTGGACCCTCAGGGCTTAGCCCACTGCCCTGGCCACAGTGGTTGGACAAGAACCACTTATTGAATGAATGGATAGCTGTTTGGAGGGATGAATAAACTAGGCCCTGCCCTTTTGGCTGAGGGAGAAAAGCAGGGACCTGAGCCCTCCACACAAACGCCCAGTTTTTCCTGGGCTCCTCCTGTACCCTGATCTCCCGCATCTTCCCAGAGGGTCCTGCCTCAGCCCTTTCCCCTCAGGCCCAGGCCTCACTGGCTGTTTGTTTAGAAGGAGTTGATAAGTTTACCTCCACCCAGGTAAGGCTGTCTGAATACTGTCTAAGACTGGGTGCTTTCCTAGAAAGGTGATACATTGCAACCAGAGACAATCCCTTAAGCCAGAGGATTGGAGCAAAGCGGTCAAACACCAGGTGTTTCGGGCTGTAAAAGGCTTCCGGGGCCTGGGCCGTGGCTCAAACTGGGGCAGCGGGGTGGAGGCCGCTGTGGCCTCTGTACAGGGTGCCTTGACCTTCCTGGGTGTCCTCCTGAGGACCGGACTTGTGCAGGGATCAGCCCTGAGCTGAGGAGCAAGAAGGCCGCTGCCCAGGCCCCCCTCCGCACTCCCCGCCCCTCCAGTCTCACGCTCCTCCTACTATCTCAGGGGTACCGAGGAGGTAAGGGGTGGGGGTAAGACTTGGCGCCCCACCCCCCAGGCCTGGGATGGACCCCCGACGATGTGGGCCTTGGGGTTTCCGGCTGTTTTTGTAGCCACAATCACGTGTTCCTTCGTGTAACCTGAGCCTCCAACCCGGCATGAGCCTGCACCCCAGCTCCCGACCCACATCTGCTTCTCATTTCCGCCCCAGGAAAATGGCCCAATTTCCATGAGTCGCTGGCCCAAGCCCAGGCTGGAGCCTCTCAGCGGCCAGCCCCACCCAGCTGGGTTCCATTACTGGGGAGGGGGGTAGAGGCTGAGAGAACATTAGAGGCAGTGGGTGTGTCATGGAGCTGGCGGGGGTGGGGGGCAGGAGGCCAGAGTGCTTGGGGTGGTTCTGTCAAGACTTCGCAGTGTGTCCTTGGGGGAGTCCCCAGCCTCTCTGAGCCTGTTTTCTCATGAATAACACATGTGTTACTCTACTGATGGACATCTTATGGGGACTTGGGGGACCAGGGTGATTCTTTAGGATGAAAATAATGGAATTTTCCCCAAAGCCAAACTGAGAATAGATTGGCCTGGAAACAGAACCAGTGGAGCTGGCGCATGTCAGGAAGCTGCTGAGGACCCAGAGCCACTTCCCTACCTGCTTGGGCTCCCCCCGGGGCAGTTTGATGGGGTTTGGGCCTAAGTCCTCGTCCAGGCTAATCCCAGCTCTCAGTTCTTGGTCTACCAGCATTTATTAAGCACCTAGGATGTGTCAGGCCCTGGGTGGGCAGGGGTCGGGAGACCAAAGTGATGAATACAACTTAAGCTTTTTGTCAAGGAACTTAGAAGTAAATAAATACAGTCCAACACAGCAGAGTGCGGGGGATATGAATGGAATGAGGCCAGAGGCTGGAAGTAACACGTTCTATTTTAGTTGTGCAGTGGAGATCCTTGACTTTTAAGATGTTCTTGATTTTTTTTTCTAATAAAATCTACAGCAAACTCCATCCTCCCTCCAACAAAGACCAGGACCTTAGAAAGTGCCCTCCAGACACCTCCCACCCTTCACATTCTGTGAAGAGAATCCCAAATCGGTTCTCTCTGTGGGAGCTTGTCAGGGACTCCACAAAGGGAGGTCCCACCTCCCACACCACCTCCCCTCCAGGCCTCTGGTGTCAGCTTGCTACCCTCACCCTGCACGGGCCATGCCCCACCATACCCCCTGCTTCCTGGTCAGGGGGCAGAGCCTGAGCTGGAAGCCGCAGAGGGCTGGTGGAGGCAGAGAAGGGTGATAGCACGAGACCCTTGGCTTTGCCCCACGTACCTAGCCACTAGCAGCAGGACAAGAGTACCTCGTGCAACTTCGGGGGACATTGTGGGGTCCTCACCCCACCCATGGGCTTCCCTGGTAGCTCAGACAGTAAAGAACCTTCTTGCAATTCAGAAGACCAGGGTTCAGTCCCTGGGTTGGGAAGACCCCCTGGAGAAGGGAATGGCTACCCACTCCAGTGTTTTTGCCTGGAGAATTCCATGGACAGAGGAGGCTGGTGGGCTACAGTCCCTGGGGTCACACAGTTAGACACGACTGAGCAACTTTCATCTCACCCACAGGCCCCTGAACTAAACCACCATCTTGGAGGCCATTTTGTAGATGAGGACTCCGAGGAATAGAGAGGCTCAGTAACTTGCTCAAGAACAAATTGGTTGGTCTGGAACCTCATCTCTCTGACCCCAGGGTCTGTGATCTTTGCGCCAGCTTGGCACTACTCTGAACTGAGAAACCCAGTTCTGTCACTCACCAGGAATGTGACCTTGGGCAAGTCTTCAAAGTCTCGCTTTTCAAAATATGCTTTTTTAAAAAAAAAATCAGCTTTATTGAGGGATAATTTACACACAATAAACACACAGATTAAGTGTGTTTGACTCACCTGAGCTTGATGACTCTGGATGGATGTACACATGCCTGTCACAAACCACACAATCAAGATACAGAACATTTCCCTCCCTGCAGGAAGCCCCTCCTTCTGTAAAAGGGGCAAATGAGAGTACCTGTCTCCTGGCATGTCAGGAAAGGCAAATGAGGTGATACTGGCAAGATACTCAGCAAGGCTCCAGGCGTGAAGTAAGTACTCCGTCAACATGTATCACTTTTATGACTGCATCTTGCCTCCACGGTGCCCCCTTGAGGCTGGGGCAGGGATGGAGGCAGGTGCAGCAATGGTGTCTCTGAAGCCTTCTCCTCCCCATTGTGAAGGCATCAGCCCATCTAACAGAAGACTTGGGATAGACTCAAAACCTCTGTCTTCCTCCAGGAGCCCCGAGGGGCTGAGTGCAGAGAAATGGGCCAGCTCCTGCCCTCAGGCTGGCCCAGAACATAGGTCCTCTGTTCTGAGACCTTCCCACGTCTGTCTCCAGCATTGGAGGCAGGGCCAGCTCCATGAGTTGGCAAGCCATCAGTCACTCAGGACTCCGTGCTCAGAAAGCCCTGTACTTGGTTTAATGTTCTGATGTCACCTTCTTGCAATCTTCAATAATTTTGAACAAGGGACCTTGAGTATTTATTTTACACTGGGCCCTGCAAATTAAGTAGCAGGTGATGATGGTGGTGAAGGTAGGGTGAGCTGGCTGGTTTCCTCCCTAGAGAAGCTGGTGCCATCCCTCTCTATGCATGCACACACACACACACACACACACACACAGTCATCACATGCAGTCACATATACTCATTCAGCACTTTCTCCATCCCTTCTCTGTCACTCCCCACAGATGGGCAACAGGAAGGCCTGGGTCACACTGAGCCCTCAGCCACCAGGAGGCACCCACGCAATCTGGCAGCCTGCTCGGCCTGGAAACCCCCTTGGGGACAGCTCCTGCTCATAGGGCCTGCTGGCCAGGCCACCCGAATTCCCATCCTCTGACGGTCCTCTCCAGCCGCCTCCTCCCAACTCTGCAGCTCAAGTGTGAAACCACAGCTGGGCGCCTGCCAAGGGGGCTTGGGTTTCATCACACTCGACTTCCCACACCTCGGCCAGAGGCCAAGGTCTGATGGGGCTGCTGGCCTGAGGCCTGGCCTTGAAGGCAGAGTAGGGGTAGGGGATGGCCCCCAGTGCCCCCCCGGCTTCCTGTGTATCCTAGAGGACCCCCTCTCTCAGGCCAGAGTTTCCCCTCCATGCAGTGGGACGGGATTTGGTAGGAATGGAGCACTTGCCAAGGGTGAGGGGAAGGCAGAAATTAGAGACGAAGGCATTGAGAGAGAGTCTAGAATGTCACTGTCCAGTATAGTGGCCACCACGAGCTACATGTGGCTATACGAATTTAAATTAATCTACGTGAAAGCCAATTTAAATTTCATTTCCTCAGCCACCCTAGCCACATTTCAAGCACTCAACAGCGATGTGTGGCTTGCGGCTGCCATCTTGGACAGCTCAGACACAGGACATTTTCATCGACACAGTGAGACACGTCTGCCAGTGGGGGAAAATCAAGGCGCAGGGGATGCTGGGAGCTTACTGACCCTGGGGGTGGGTAGGCCAAGGGCCGTGACGGGGACACGTTTGAGAAATGCTCTCGGTGACCTCAAGAGTGAGGAGATGGACATGCCATAGAGGGGAGTCAGGAATCAACCTCCAAGGGGCACAGAAACTCTGAAGGCAGCTTCAGCTCGTCACCCTGACTGAGTGACCAGAGGCCCCAAAGAAGAAGGTGGCGGCCAGAGCAGGTGTCCTTCCTAGCAAAGGGCTCCCAGAGCCATCTCCTAGTGAGAAATGTCATCACTCCCTCCTGCCTCACCTCTAGACTCAGGGCACACCTTTGCACGCTCTAGAATAAAGTTCTCAAACTTTAGCCTGCCTCGGAATCACCTGGAAGCTTGCTAAACCACAGCTAACTAAGTGAAAACTCGAAACACATATACTTTTACTTCGTTTAGGAGTCAACGTTGAAATACAGATATTTGGGTTGTGTTCGTCTGAGGGTTCACTCGCATTTGGCTGTCTGGGTAAATCATTGAGAGGTATTGGACTGGCTTAATCTGGGCACATTTTATAAGCTATAAATGGATCAGCAGAGGGTGATGTGGCGATTTCAGAAGAGACTGGAGGGGGCAGGAAAGAAAGGGAAGGGAAAGGGAGGAAGGAGGGAGTGGGGGCTGGAGGGAGTACTCTTTGTGTTCCCCTACTGAAGTCGCTACCTCATCTCCTCACAATGCCCTAAGAAGTTGGCTCTGAGAGGTTACACAAGGCCCCCCACCCCACCCCCAGCAGACACAGGGTCACTCAGGAATAAGGCTGTACTTCGCGTCTTCCTCCCCTCTCTCCAGCTCTGACTATTTTCGAATGAAATAAGCCTGGGAAGCAGGGAAGGCTCAGGGCTGTGAATACATTTTCTTGTTTTCTGGGCTTATTCGACTTTGACAGGAAGCTTGGCTGAGTGCAGGCATCAGAGCCCTTGCTCTCAATGGTGCTTTTAAGGCATGTCTCACCCAGAATGTAAAGAGTCGCCATCAAAAATACCAGCAGGCCTTGATGGCCCACTCAGTCCCTGAGACCCAAGCCCACCTGCCCTCCTCCACCGCCCACCCCTAGCCTGAATCCCCCTCCACACGTCTGGGGAGGGTAGAGAACAACAGATCCTGGGTTGGGAAACCAAGGCTGAGGTTCCCAGCCCAAAAGCTGGCCTCTCATTTCAGGAGGACTATTTTCAGCATTGGGGAAACTATACTCGTAGAACCAGCTTTGAAGACTTTAGAATGACCCTCATTCACAGGTGAGGGCATAGAGGCCCCTCTGGAAAACTTTTGAACATCTTCTTCCCCGGACCCTTCCCTCTCCAAGTGGTAAAGTCTCACCTCCTCCTTTGCGATCACCCATTCCACCCACAGTATGTCCCCACAGCATAACCACCCTTTGGATGGCTGCTCTTATATTTGGGTAAAACCTCAGACTGTCTCTTCCACTCTCTCCACAACTGCCCAGTGAGGAGGGCAGGGTCCCATTTTATAGATGGCCGAAGGGGTAAAGCAACCACATGGCTGATCACCTGGAGGGCTGCCCGTGCCTCCTCCTGATCACAGGGGCAGGCTTTGGCAGCCCGCCACCTCCACTCCCTTCCAAAACACCTCCTGTCTCCTCACCAAGGCCCAGGAGCACCGTTGATTTAGCATTTCCTGCCCTTCTGACAATCAGTGTGCACAAAACAGGCTTTATTTAAACCACTTTTGGAGGGCATCTCTTCTACCCCTTCCTCTGGCTTCAATAAGCCGCTAATCTGAAGCAGGATAAATCATTGGCATTTAACAACCTGATTACAAACATGTTCCTGGTTCCTGTCCCTGCCCTGATGGGAAGCTCATTTCTCAAAGGGTTAATTAACAGCCTTCACACAGGCCGCATTTAGCAACGAGTACAAAGCCACACACATAAATAACGTCTCGAGCGGAAGACGAGGGTGCAGATGGCTTGTGACTTTGCCGTCCAGAGTTTTTAAACCGGTGTGAACCAGGTCCTGTCGGGACCCGGGGCCGTGAGTCAGGGTCAGGCTTCGAGGTGGGCCAGGCCAGAGACACTGGTGGCCAACTCTGTGCTCTGTTGAAAGAAAGTCTTAAAGCAAAACAGAGCACTGAGCCAAGATGTGTGTGTGTGGAGGGGGGGGGGGGGGCGGGGAGAGAGGGCGGGCCTGGGGTGGGGAATGGGCCTGCTGACTGACCCGGATGGACAGCAGCCAGGGAGGAACCAAACCAGAGACCCAGAGTCCTTCACGGGGCGCTGGGTTTACCAAGGGGGCCTCCACCCAGAGAGTATACCCTGGGGCACAGAGCCCCTTGCAGACCCTGCAGCCGGGGATGCCAAGAGTGCCCAGGCTAGGTCAGAGGAACTGTATGGGGCTGGGAAGAAGGCAGAGAGAAGGACAGCCCCAAGGAAGCCAGGAAAGTTCTGGAAGTGGTACAGAGGCATCAGCAGTTTTCTGCCCCCTTCGTGGGTAAGCTCTGTTCCTCTGCAAAGCCTTCAACTCCCAAGAGGAGGTACGCAGGACTCACCCGCCCACCATGACGGGGACACATCTCAGATTTTATCAGGGACAACTTTACAGAAACACTGTTGCAAGCAACCTGAAGCCAAAACAGAAGGACACAAATGCCAAGAAACAGAAGGAACGATGTAAATATACACTGGACATCAATGGAAATGAGAAACCAGAAAAGGCAGAGAAAAGAGGAGATCAGAATGCAAGCCTTCCACATTCTGTCTCTTCCCGTTTTCTGTGTTTCCCTGGTTCCTTATGTTCATCTTCTCAGCCTTTAAATAGATCCCATCCCTCAGCTTTCAGAGTCCCCCCACCATCCTCACCAAACACTCTCCTCCTGGGAGCAGGAGGTGCCATCTGGGGAGGCAGACAGGGAGCACCCAAAGGCGGTCCATTGGAGGTAAGGGCGCCCCCTGAGTGGCAGAGAAGAGCCCCATCTCGGTGGCAACCTGGCTGCCAGTCCTGACCCAGGGCTGAACCTGCCAGGCTCAGGCCAGGGGCTGCCTTCCCGTGCCAGGCTCAGCGCCCTGAGGGTGAGGGAGCAGAGAAAGAGATGGGGGCCAGGTCACATTGGCCGAACAGAGGGGCTCTGTGTCCAGGAGAGGCTGCCTCTCCCTGAGTAATTTTCCAGGGTTTGCCCTTCCCTCACAGAGCTCACACGGGGGCTGCCATCCTCCAGAGGGTTATTCTAGGCCAGTCACCTGTTCGGTGACCCTACCTGCTTTGATTTCGAATCCCCCTCACTCATCCGGCTTTGCTTCTCAAAGTCCCCACACCCATCTCCAGGATATGATACCCCTGAACCCCAAGACACCCAACCCACCCGCTCCAGGCCCAGCTCTCGGGTCGTTCTGGGAAGTCCCAAAGGCGCCATTGTTGCTGGGCTGAGGCCAGCATTTCTGTTTTCTCAGAAGGATCAAAGCCGCGTCCCAACCCTGCCAGGAGGAAGCAGTTGTGACTCGTGCAAATATCTGCAGTCCATTTGGGATTTTACTGTGGTGAGAAATAAATACACAGCCATCTGCAGATGATGGAAATATGACTTAAGTAACTTTTTGGTCGAGGCTATTGGGCCAGAGCCCAGATGGAAATAAGACCTTGTATCTCAGTCTCCACTGCACACTTGAAAAAAAAAGGAAAAAGCAGAGGGGAAGGGGGAAAAAAAAAAAGTTGATGAAAGCTGAAGCTCAAAATGGAGTGTGCTCTATTACTTGGCCTGAGAAGGGAAAAATAAACACCAAACAGCTCCTCCATTCAAGTGTGTGTTATCTGGCTCATCCTCGCTGAGAATTCCCTCTCCTCCCTCCTCTGCCCAGGAATTACCGCGCCTACAAACAGCCCCCACGCCCACCCCTAACCCAGGGCAGGCAGACAATGGGCCAGAAAACCAGGCTGGACCAAGACCTCTCCCTGCAGCCCCCAGAGGCCGTAAGATTGAGAAACACAAGGCTATTTTTAAAGTCCTATTTGTCTACCCACGTCGGCTCTGCGAGCCTGAGAAATGGTATCATTTGTGGGAGGTGGCACTGATTTCTTTTTTAACTTGCTCAAAGGCACATTTTTGCAAATTTGAGAAAAGCCAAAAAGGCAACAGTTTGCAAGGGTGACCTCTCCCCTGGCTTGCCCTCCTGCCCTGCAGAAAGGACTCAGGTGTATGTGGGAGCGCAGCCCCCTGCGGCTGTGCCCTGGTCTGCGGCAGGCACAGGCCCCCAGATCCAGGCCCAAGGAAGTGGAGTGAAAGATCTGGACATACAGGAGAGCTGGCAAAAGAGGAAGGAGCAAGGGAGCAAGAGAGAGGTGGGACCCGAGCGTGGTGGGGCACTCCGTCTGTGGCACAGCTCTGCTCTGGGAGGCCCCATTTGATGGAGGGGATAAACAACCACCTGCCCTGGAGAGAGAAAAGGGTAACAGGTCACACACAGAGGAAACGGCTTCTCAATACCATCCAGCCCCCTAAGTCTGTGCACAGATGCTTCAAGCAGCTGGTGTGTCTGGGGGCCAAGAGGGTGCTTCCAGGTGGGTCTACCAGGCTGAGGCGGACCTTGGACTCTGGGCTGCAAAGATCCAATGGCAATAATGAGAGCCTCTCTGTTCTTGAGATCTCTAAAGGTTTTTTTCCTGTGAGGACACAACCCCACCAAGGCTTCAGAGGCCTCCCCACTACCCACTGCCAGGACCAAGAGATGGAGAAAGATGGATGGATGACGAGAAAGAAAGAGATTTCTCCGTCTGCAGTGAGACGGAGAAGAAGAGGAAGCAGAAGCATAAAGATGCAGAGATGGGAAGATATAATTTGAGGAAGAGTGAGGAGATTTGTCTCTGTCGATCCCCTACCCCAGCTCATATCGCTGATGCTGGATGGAGGGGGACTGTTCACGAGGACCACAACAGAGGGACATGCTCTGTGGACCATTTCCTTTCTCCAACGGGTCCATGGCCCATAGCCTCGAGGTATGGTAAGCACGAAGTCTCCAGCTGCTGCCTGAACACCATGAGAAGCTGCTGTCCCCGCTCCTTCCCCGCCCGGGGACACAGCTCAGTCCACGCTCACTCAGATTTCTCCTGTGTGCACTGGCTGCACAGCCTTGAACGGTTCTCTGGTTCTCTTCGTTTCTCAGTCCTCTCACACACAAAAAGGAGATAGTACCTTCCTCCCTGGGGCGTTTCGAGTATTACTTGACATAGCATGTACGTGCGTGTGTGTAAATGCTTCACACAGACTTGGCACACAGTGAGGGCCTGATACATGGCAGCCTTAATGCATGTAGCCTGTGGTCCATAAATGGTGGGTATTGTTGCTGGTGTTCCCAGGAGACGGGCGGGGCTGGGAGAGTGCTGGAGGCAGGATGGGGAGGCAGAGGAGTCTAGGGAGAGGGGGCCAGAGGAAGGTGATGCAGAATGCGCGGAACCGTATGTTCCAAAGCTGGATGTACCCAGAGATCACCCTGACCCATCTGTGGCACCCCTAGTGCTGACCCTAACGTGGACCCCATGCAGGGTCTGAGACTAGGAGAGCCGGGCTCCCCTGCTGCATGTCCCTGGTTCCACGGCTGCCCAGGCTGGGACCACTGGTCAGCCTCCCATCAAACCCTAAGCCCCCCCACCCCCACCCTAGGGATGTCTTCCCTTTGGTGGTTTGGAACACGCAGCGCCGAGAGGAGCAGAACAGCAGCCAGATGGGCCAGCAGGCGACTCGAGGCCTACCCCGGCCCTCAGTGCATCAGGGAAGAGCAAGAAACCAAGCAGAGTCGGTCATCCTGGCTGAACCGTCTCATGTGAAAAGGCTCCCAGCACCCCTGCATCACTGGATGGAGTCTGAGCCTTCTGTCCCAGGAAGGGACAGAGTCTGATCCTTTAAGAAGCCCAGTTCTGGGGAGGGGACAGAACATCATCCCTCATTACAGCCTTCAAGAAGCACCCCCATTCCCCACCTAAGCTGACCCAGAGCCTGCTCTGCCTCCCCAGCTGCCGTGTGGGGACACAGGCACAGCCCCCACCTCCCTCCCAGAGAGGGACCCCAGCAGCAACACTTTCCCCATCTCAGAAGGGAAGTAGAGGATGGGGAATCAGACTGTGCAGGCTGCCGGGAGGAAGTCCTGAGACCTGAGTTGTCATCCTGGCTCGATCCCTTTGCAAAAGTCACTCATCCTCTCAGAGCTTCATGTTCCTCCTCCAGAAAATGGGAATAATAATCTTTACATGTTGGGGAGACAATAGCACATATCTAAGCACTTACATAACACCCCAACCCGTTCCTTTCGTGGGTGGGGAATTAGAGCAATTGGGTGTGTGTTCGTTGGCAACCTAAAGACTTCGGCTTTCAGCAGGGCTGGATGTTTGCATTGAAACTTCTCACTGGGAGGCAGATAAAATCAAGAGGCTGGTCCTTCCAGAACCTTGAGGGTGCGTGGCGGATGAAAGCGCTACTTCTGGAACAAGATGGCATGTCCCCTGACTAGGTTAACTCTCTATACCTCAATTTGCTCATCTGTAAACGGGGATGATAAGAGCTCCCCAGGCATTTGGTTAGAGGTAATGCTAAAGCTGAAACTCCAGTACTTTGGCCACCTCATGCGAAGAGTTGACTCATTGGAAAAGACTCTGATGCTGGGAGGGATTGGGGGCAGGAGGAGAAGGGGACGATGGAGGATGAGATGGCTGGATGGCATCACTGACTCGATGGACATGAGTCTGAGTGAACTCCGGGAGTTGGTGATGGACAGGGAGGCCTGGCGTGCTGCGATTCATGGGGTCGCAAAGAGTCAGACATGACTGAGCGACTGAACTGAACTGAACTGAACTGAGGATTACATAAAGCAGTCCACCTGGATCCTTCAGCACAGCACCTGTCAGCAGCAAATACTCAGGGCAGGTGGTCAGTTATGGTAAAGGCACACAACAGAGACACCTTCTAGGAACTGATGGGGAGAGACTGCCAAGATGCATGTTGAGTAGAAAGCATGGCGTGTAAGATGCTACCATCTGGGCAGGGAGTGAGGAAATCAGACCACGTGCCCGATTTGCTTGGATTTACGGAAGGGTATCCTAGCCTAAGGATCTTCCCTAGTGGCCAGACTATAAAGAATCCGCCTGTAATGCAGGAGACCTAGGTTCGATCCCTGGGTCAGGAAGATCCCCTGGATAAGGAAATAGTTAACCACCCCCCACCCCCACCCCGTCCAGTATCCTTGCCTGGAGAATCCCATGGACAGAGGAGCCTGGCGGGCTACAGTCCATAGGGTTGCAAGAGTTGAACATGACTTGGCGAATAAACCACTACCACCATCCTGGAAGGATACCTAAGAAACTAGTCAACGGGGTTACTTGTGTTGGGAGAATGAAAGGGGATGGAGTGGGGCAGCAGGCCTTTGGACTATACACATCTTCATGCGATTCTGATCCATCACCCATGTGAGCGAATTACCTATTACAAAATACTTTCAGTTAACATAAACGCGTGAGCTACTTATACTATTATTCTGTCTGAGCTTCAGTTTCTTCCCTAAATGAGGAAGGTGCTCTGTGCCTCATCCGCCTGACTAGGGTTTCATAGGGATTCAAAGAGAAAGTGAATTCACAAGTGCCCTGAGAAAGACTGGGATGAGGAGGAGGAAGGGGAGGAGGTGGAAGAAGGAGGGCAGGGATGGGACGCGCCCAGTGGGAGAATCACTGAGCCGTTGTCCCAGGAGCTGAGCCACGCCAGCTGGACACATTTTGCTCTGGCCTCAGCCTTTGGCCTCTTTCCTCAAACACCCATGGTTTAAATGGGGCCCCTCGTCCTGCCAAACATTTCAGGGGAGGTGGATGCAGGTGGGTGGGGGCCAAGGGTAGGACTCATGGGCACCTGCATATGACCCTTGACCACTGGCCAGAGTGTTGGGAGCAGGAAGGGGCGCTGGGAGTGGAGTTGTGAGATGGATGAGACATTGCAAAAGGAAACGCAAGATTCTGCCCAGCAATGGCTCAGAGAGACCCGACCTTGCCAAGGGTGTGGCTTGTGTGAAAGGAGATGGAGAGAGTCATCTCATTTATCATCACCCCCAACAGTTCTGTCATGGATTCGATTACCATCCAGATGAGGAAACTGAGGCTCAGAATTTCGGGTGTGTTTATAGTCACAGCCACGAAGTAGCTCAGATCCAGACGCAGGCAGCGCCCCTCCATTTCAGTACCGCTCCACCCTAGCTGGTAACCCAGACACGCTGGCCACTTTCTAGGTGACCCCATTATAGCAACAGAACAAAAATCACTAGAGCTTAGCTCAGAAATGGCAGCAGCAGCATTGTCGGTGGCTGAAGTGTCCCCGCTCCAGGAGGTTTCCACACCCATTAGATACCCAGAGCCTGCAGGTAGAGCCTGGGAAGGGCCAGACTTGGGAATCCCTCAGGACCCCATGCCCCTGAAATTTCAGGGGCACAAGGCTGGGAGAATGAAAGTGCTTTTCATGGAATCCCAACAGGAAACCCACGAGAACATTCCTGCCCTGAGGATTCCAACAGGAAAACCACGAGAACATTCCTGCTCGTGGGATTCCAACAGGAAAACCAAAAGAACATTTCTCCTTGTGGGGTTCCAGTTGGGAGTCAGAGTCCATGTTCCCTGCTTAACAGGCTGGCCAGTGGGTGGAGGGGTGGAGGGGAAGACTTGCCTGCCCTCACCAGAGGTCCCCAGCCCCTCAGACACACTCAAAGATTCCTCTGGCCTCTCTGGGATGGAGTGGGCCATTTGAGAACTGGCCTGCCTGGCTCCCAGTCCTTCTGTCTTTGCTCCAAGTGGCTGACCTATTACCCAGGTTCCATGCAGAACATATGGGCCTGTGTTCCTCCAAGGGTCTTTGTAATTAGGGTGAGGGCTTGTGAGCATGTAGAAAACTTATCTTAAATTTAACTGCCTCTTGAGGTGCCTCAGTCAACAGTGGGGTGCACTTGAAGAAATCTGGGACACAGCTGATTCTGCCCACCATCCTCCAAATAGCTATTGTGTCCCACCATCAGGACCCGCCTAAAACTACATGCTGAGAGGGGTCCTGAGGACAGGTTCTTGGCCCCAAGAAATTCCTATTGTAGTGGAGAAGCTGGGAGGCAATCCAACAGGAAGTGCTTCTAGAGTGCTGAAAGAGAAATGACCGCTAACCCCAGGCATTATCAAAGCAAACCCTGTTCGTGGAGTACCTATCATGTGTCAGGCACTGTCTTGGGCTTCAAGGCAGAGTGACAAAGCTCCTCCTCCCAAAAAACCATTGCCTGACGGGAGAGATCAACAAATAAATGACTACCTCACAGTGGGAGGAGAGTTAAAATCAAGGTTTGCTCAGGATGCAGAGAAGAAGGGAAGGCTTCCTGGAGGAAGTGATACTCTAGCACGCTGAGGAGTTCAGCTGGAAGTGCAGTGGGACTTTAGGGGTGGGACTGGGAGGTGGTGGGGTTTGACATAAACCTCAGTAACCATGGTTAGGATTTGGGTTATAGAACAGTGATAAGACCTTAATAAAGGCAGGGACGGGGCACGGAAGAGTAGGTTTTGGACATAGGACAGCAGATGCAGACATCAGTGGGGTGGATCTGAAGGGGAGAGCTGGGAAGGACAGAGGTCCCAGAGAGCTGGAAGAGCTGTGGGTCAAGATGGGACATGTTCCTTCACTCAGTGAAGGAGAGAGTCAGTGAATGTGGGCAGAGGAGAGGGTTGCCCTCAGGAAGATGGGAGGGAATCCAGACTTTGAAGGGGTTGCAGAGCACTGGGAGGGAAGAGTGTGACATTTGGAAAATGAAAGAAATCCTGAGTGAGATCCCAGGGCCTTTTCATCTGCAACCATCCAGACACCCCAGCCCCATGTCATGGAGTGGAACATTATGTTCCATACGAAGCCTCAGGGCTGATCCAAGCAGGCTGGCAGTGACGCAGAGCAGCTGAGGCCAAGGCAGAAGGGAATGGGTCCCTCAAGCCATCCAGCCAGCCACCAGGAGAAGTGGTGGCTGGAGAATCAGAGGCAACGGCAGGGATACACATGGCAGTGTCAAATTGTGGGGCCAAGAGCTGAAACCCACAACCAGGTCAGGGTGGAGGAAGGACAGATCTGCCTCCAGAAGGCAGGAGGAGCCTGTGGGCCTGAACTAAGTGGAAGAGGGTCAGGGGGGCAGGAGGGAGGGGCCATGGTGGGCAACATCTAAAGCAGTGGTGTGCCAGAGCAGACTTCACGGGCTTCAAGAGCGGATCGTTAAATGCCAGTAAACTCGCAAGAAATTTGTTTCAATGTTGGCGAAATCAGCCACAAAGCAGGTGTACCATGGAAATGGGAAAATGCTATTACCAACCCGGGCACCATTTTTTCCTTTCTCAGAGAGATGGCTGAGACCTGGGCCCGCGAGCCCAGGGTCTGGCCTTTCTCCACCATGCAGTTTTGTGCTGCTGTGGCCTCACTTGCAAATGACAGTTCTCAGCCCTGCCGGGGCAGGAGGTGGGGGTGGTCATCTAAACAAGCACAGCTGGATGATGCTCTTTAGGCAAAAGCATTACAGAGAGCATCACAAATGGCTTTCCTAGCCTCTCCCTGGATGTCTGATCTAAATTTAGGTCCTTTTAGTCTATGCTGAATCCCAGCCACAGCCTTTCCTTCCTTCCTGCAGGCTCTTTGGAGATGGCCATAAGGAAGGCCCTGCTGGAAGGCGGCTGACCTTTGTTGTTTCACCTGCGAGTTTGGATGTGGCTTTTGGGCCAAAGTCCCCCCAAACCTCCCCTGTGCCTCCTCCAACTACCCCTTCCCTCATGCTCAGAAACTTGCAGTGGCTCCCTAATCCTCTCCTGATGTTCCAGACGCCCCACCCCTGCCTAAGGCCATCCCCTTTTGGATCCACGATGATGACACCACTCTTTGCGCGATGTCCTTCCACATCAGGACACCTCAGGCATGTCCCTACCCTCTCCAGGGCTTATCTGTGCTCTAAGGATGATGTCTATAATAGACCCTGTGTGATTTTTCTGTAGGTAATAGAAACTGACCAACAGGGACATCAACCATAACAGAGTTTCCTACCAAGAAGTCTAGAGGTGGGTAGTTATCTAGCTGGTTTGGAAACTTCAAGATGCCAGTGCTCTGGATCAGGGTCCAAATGGTCTCCCTCATGGTTGCAAAATGGCTGCCACAGCTCCATATATCACATCTTCAGACTTCCTCCAATGTCTGGATGTAGGGTGATAGTAAAAGTGGAAAGAGCTGTCTTGTGTGCTTTCCTTATTTGATCAGGGATGAAAAATCTTTCTCAGAAGCTTTTCTATCACGATTCCCCACAACTCCCAGCAATTTTTTCCTAGATCTTGTTAGCCAGAACTGAGAATGTCCTTTAGATGGCCAACAAACATGGTGTTTAGAGAGTATCTGAAGATCAGACACAATGGCCATGAATGTATTACCTGTTGTTAGGAGAGCGCACCACCTCCCAGACTCCTGCTCTGTCTCCTGACTGGTCACCCTGAGGCTGTAGAGGCATCCTCTTCCCTAGGGGTTACTCTTCACCCTGAAACAACAGTGCATGAATAGGCTTGAGTCCAATTAAGTGCAATTGCATTGATGATTCCAAGAGCAGAAAGAAGGTCTGAGTCTTGTCACAGACAATCTGCAAATCTGTATTGGCCTCCCTGTATGTCCAGCCCAGGGGAGGCCAGAGCCTGTCCCTTGTACACTAATCATCTGGGTAATCTTGCCTGAAAATGAGAGTTACATGGAAAAACTTTTTAAAGTCTCCTTGCTCAAAAAAACTCAAAACCCCAGTCTAATCATGAGAGAAGCTAACAGACAAGTTTGATATCCCTGACAAGTTTTCCTGTCAAGGTTCTCAGAAGCAAGGACAGGCAGAGAAAATGCCATGTCCCTGAGTGGACATGATAACGCAATGTAATATGGTATCCTGGATGGGCTCCTGGGATGGAAAAAGAACATTAGATTAACTAAAGGGGGCCTTGAATATAGCATGGACTTCAGTTAGTAATAATCTTAATCTATCAACACTTGTTCATTAATTTTAACAAGGTACCACACTAATGCATGATGCTAGCACTAGAGAAACTATGCAGGGTATGTACAGCATATATAGGAACTCTTTTTACCATATGTTCAGTTTTGCTATAAATCTAAGATTGGTCTAAAAAATAAAGTGTAATATATATATATATATATATATATATATCTCCAGGCCTGCACTGCAGACCAATGACATCAAACCATGGATAGGGGAGCTTCAGGGCCGCCCCATTCAGGTTTCAGCTCCCTCATTTTCTTAGCATCTCTTGGATTCCCTGCCAGTGACTGTCTTCCCTTCCACTCCTTCCCAGCAAATGGCACAGCAACCTGATCTCTCAGGCTTTTCCCTCCCTGGCACAACTCTAGGACTAACCCTGGGCTCCTACCTGGCTCTTCCCCCAGAGAGTCTCCAGCAGGAATCAAGTTCCCAGGTAGGAATCACAGTGAGGGGCAGAGACTCATGTTAGGCATGCTGGCTGCTTCTGGAGGCAGGTCCCCTGTTTTTGCCCAAACTTCATTCGATGAGAATGAAGAGGAATATGGTTACACAGGAAGTGTCTGAAAGCTGAGGGAGAAAGCTGCATCTCTTGGAGATCTAAAGTCAGAGTTTATACAGAATAGAGTTAGGAGAACTGCAAATTTTGCATAAGATTCTTCCCGAAGAATGTTGACAATTTAGAGGAATAAGCTATGAACACAGGTTTTGGGGCCAGACACATTTCAAATTCGAGTTCTGCTGCTTATTAGCTGAGTGATGTTTACATCAATCAGGATAGGCTGTTATGCTACAAGAACAAATAACCCCAAAATGGCAGTGGTTTAAAGCAACAAAGTTCTGCTCAGGGACACAAAGCCTTGTTGCACGTCTGGGTGGCTCTGTGCAGCTGCTCTCCATGTGAAGACCCTGTGGTGTGCCTCCAGACTGACACAGCCTTCCCCACTCACCACGGAGCAGGCAGAGAAATGGGGGTCAGGCACCAGTGATTCACTGCTGCCACGGAAAGGGACCCATATCATTCTATTCATATGAAAGTCAAATTACCTCATCTAACTTCAAGAGGACCAGGAAGCACCATCCTCCCATGTTCAGGGAAGGAGAAGGGAACTCAGTGCTGGTGAGTAATAATAATGTTTTCCACAACTTCTCGCTAGTGGTAAAGAACGCTCTGGCCAATGCAGGAGACACAAGAGATGTGGGTTCAATCCCTGGGTCGAGAAGATCCCCTGAAGGAGGGCATGGCAACCGACTCCAGTATTCTTGCCTGGAGAATCCCATGGACTGAGGAGACTGGCAGGCTACATAGTCCATAGGGTCACAAAGAGCTGGACACGACTGAAGCGACTTAGCAGGCAGGCAGGACACAATTTCAAGTACTTTAACCTGTTTCCACATCAATCTGCTCACCTGTAAAATGGAGACAATGATATTTTCCATAGAAGGTTGTTGTGGGGATTGAATAAGGTCTTCAGGCTAGCCATTCCAAGTATGCGGTCCTCATGACAAACTGATTGGCTTGGGATGGACACACCTCAGTGACGCCAATCAGAAGTTTCTTTTTTAATTAAAACATTTTTATATTACTTTGAATTTATTTATTTAAATATTGGTTTTTGTTGCACTGTACAGTATGTGGGATCTTAGTTCCCTGACCAGGGATTGAACCCATGCTCCTTGCAGGAGAATTGTGGAGTCTTAACCACTGGACCTCCAAGGAAGTCCCCAGAGTTTTGCTTAAGATTTCTTTATGGAAGCTGGAGAGACTTTATCTTCCTCTGAGATACTGAGTGATGAGATCAAGACTGTTTGTAGCTCTCATACATAATGAGCAATTGTTTTTTGTCTTGATAGAAAATAAATTACAGAAACTATGAGAGTCCCTGAACTCCATTTAACCTAAGACTAAGTGGCAACCCACTCCAGTACTCTTGGCCTGGAAGATCCCATGGACAGGGGAGCCTGGTAGACTGCAGTCCATGGGGTCTCTGGGAGTCGGACACGACTGAGCGACTTCACTTTCACTTTTCACTTTCATGCATTGGAGAAGGAAATGGCAACCCACTCCAGTGTTCTTGCCTGGAGAATCCCAGGGACGGGGGAGCCTGGTGGGCTGCCGTCCATGGGGTTGCATAGAGTCAGACACGACTGAAGCGACTTAGCAGCAGCAGCAGCAAGTAGCACCTAAGGAGGTTTCCTAGAGCAACTGCCACATTGACTAAAAAATACCATTTATTCCCACAGAATTGATGAGATTCAGTTCAATGGATTCATGGAACCCAGTGATTTCCCTGCATAATTTGTAACAATTTATAATTAAATGCATGGAGATCCATTTAAGGTAAAAGAAACGTTGCTTTTTTAATTTCCCCAAATAAATTACATCTAGCTAAAATCTGCCTTTGTCATGATGATAGGCAGTGGATAAAGAAAGTTGTATTGAATAGAAGGACCCCAGGCTAAGCCTGGCCCATGAAGATGGACGGCAGAGGCTTAATCGTCAATGCATGGTTGTCCCTATTGTCACCCACATGGTCCATGCAGAGCGGGTAACTTGACTCTGAGGAAGACCTGGCCTGGGGACCTTTCTCAAGGTTTCTGAGCCTCAGCACCTGGGGTTCAGTTTCCCAAGGCACAGAACAGCCCCTCCTCCGCCCAGGGCCACACCTCAGCAATTCTTGGGGGCTGATCTCTGGGCTTCATGCCCCATAGAACCCCCAACACTTCTCCTCTGCAGTCCAAGAAGGCCCACACTTCCTACAGGCCATGCACCTCTTGGCCCTCTGGACATCCGCCCTGTTTAACCACCTGATGGGCACAGGCCCTCCAAATCACAGGGCAGCCCACCCCAGCCTGACAACTTCTCCATTTGGCCGGAAACACAGACCAAAGACTGTTATTTCCCTCCTGCTGATAAGGAAAGCTCAAACCTCAAGAACTCAAAAGCCGGGCTTTCCAGAAGGGTAAAGGAAAAGGCACACACTCCTTGTTTTATCCTGATAAGCCAGCAATCTGAAAAGTAGAAAAATTAGACCCCATTTCTTGACAGTTTGTTCTGTTGCTTTATATTGGCATCAGGCCCAACTGCCAAATATATTCATATTAGGTTGGTACAAAAGTAACTGCAGGTTTTGCATTGTTGAAATTTGCCATTTGGTATTAGAACACATTCTTAAATAAATGTGGTTATGCTATACAGCTTTTTAACGTGCACTTCTGGCTTTATGTATTTTTGTTAATGACTTATTAGTGCTGTTTATTTTAGACTATGGAAATGATGTTAGACAAAAAGCAAATTCAAGTGATTTTCTTATTTGAGTTCAAAATGGATCATAAAGCAGCAGAGACAACTCATAACATCAACAATGCATTTGGCCTGGGAACTGCTAACGAACATACAGTGCGGTGGTGGTTAAAGAAATTTTGCAAAGGAGACAAGAGCTTTGAGGATGAGGAGTGTAGTGGCTGGACATGGGAAGTCGACTACAACCAACTGAGGGCAATCATCAAAGATGATCCTCTTACAGCTACTGGAGAAGCTGCCAAAGAACTCGGTGTTGACCATTCTACAGTCTTTCAGCATTTGAAGCAAACTGGAAAGTTGAAAAAGCTTGATAAGTGGGAGCTTCCTGAGCTAACCAAAAAAAACCCCAAAAAATCATCACTTTCAAGTATTGTCTTCTCTTATTCTATGAAACAACAATGAACCATTTCAGAATCGGATTGTGACATGTAAAGAAAAGTGGATCGTATACAACAACCAGTGATGACCAACTCAATGGTTAGACCAAGGAGAAGCTTCAAAGCACCTCTCAAAGCCGAACTCGCATCAGAAAAAGGTCATGGTCACTGTTTGGCGGTCTGCTGCCCGTCTGATCCACTGGAGCTTTCTGAATCCTGGTGACACCATTACATCTGAGAAGTGTTCTCAGCGAGTCGATGAGACGCACTGAAAACCGCAAGACCCGCGGCAGGTCAACAGAAAGGGCCCAGTTCTTCTTGCTCCATGACAAGCCCGACAGCACACTCCACAACCAATGCTTTACAAGTCGGACAAATCTGGCTGGAAAGTTTCGCTTCATCTGCCATATTCACCTGAACACTCACCAACTATCACTCATTTCTTCAAGCATCTCGACAACTTTTTTGCAGGGAAAACGCTTCCACAACTAGCCAGAGGCAGAAAATGCTTGCCAAGAATTCACTGAGTCCCGAAGCACAGGTTTTTATGCTATAGGAATAAGCAAACGTATTTCTCATTGGCAAAAATGTGTTGATTGTAATGATTCCTATTTTGATTAATAAAGGTGTGGTGGAGCCTAGTCATAATGACTTAAAATTCATGGTCCAAAACCATAATTATGTTTGCACCTACCTAGTAATATATGGGGACAGGAGGTCCTAACAACTCACGTCTAATCTGCTCACAATTTATCCCAGTTTCTGGCTCACAACTTAAGCTGTAGGTCTCAATATGTACTGGCTCAATAATTACTTATTAATCACAACTCTTTGAGTGCTAAGGAATAGAAATTAAAACTTCATCAACTTTTTTTAGAAAAAAAGTCATTGGCTCTTGTAACTGAGAAAACTGCAGGCAGGCCTGGCTTCTGGGAAGATTGGAAGGATGTAGAACTGGATCTTCTCTCCAGCCCCCTAGCCTCCTTTCCTCAATGTGCTGGTTTCATTTTGCCAACAGCTTCTTCCTTGTGTCCTTGGGCAATGGCTCCAGTAGCTTCAGGCCCGCATGATTCAGCATCTCTTCATAACAGGATCTCAGTGGAGGAGAGACTCTTTTTCCAGCATGCAAAGCCCAAATCTTAAGTGAGACTCTGATCGCACTATATCTACCCCTGAACCAATCATGTGGCCAAAAGGATGGTATACCCGATGCCCACTCTGGATGGTGGTGAAGAGGCTCCGTAAGAAACAGCTTCACCAAGAAGAGGAGTAGCTCCTCTAATGAAAGTGGGAGCTAGGACCTAGAAAAGAGAGGAGGGTGCTGCACAGGCAGGCAGAAACAGCAGGCATCCCCATGCATAGTGTTGGGAACTAAAGCAGGTCGGACATGTATTCAGTTAGGTTCAGTCATGACAAGTGTTATCACTTAGGGTGAGTTAGCTGCTGTAACAACCTCCAAATCTCAACGGCTTAACATATCAGACTCACTCGTGTTACAGTCCAAAGCAGGGTGTTGGGGCGCTCTTCACGCAGTCATCTGAGGACCCTTGTTTTACTGCCTTCCTTATTCTCCAGGGCTCTGGAGTCCTGTGCTCCCAGATGCACAGATGGGAAAAAGAGGAGTACACAGAAGGTCATACAGGAAGTTTTCAGGGATTATGGCCAGAATTAGTGCATATCACTGGTCCAATTTCCATTGGCCAGAACTTGGTAACCACATATAGTAATAGCAAGGTTGGCTGGAAAATGTTCTCAGGAAAAAAAGATACACAGCAGTTGATGAGTTCATAGTCTCTGCTAAGTTGAGAGAGGGCCCCTCACAGGCCGAGTTGGCGTTTGGGAAGACGTGGGGGCAGCAAGGAAGGTGGGATAGGCTTGGAACTGAAGGCTGCCAGCCTCTGCCCTCCAGACTTTTTAAACTTGGGAAGGTCACTCTCCCTCTTTGAGTCTCAGTCTCCCCACCCCACCCCCACTATCTGTCAAGTAAAGCCCCCTTTATAACACTTCCCATGCAAATACTCTTTTGCTTCTATGATTCACCCCCTACCTAAAGCCTCCATACCATTTCCAAGCTCCAGGTTTCTATGGTCTATAACTTCTGATCTCCCCTTCATAAGACTCCCCCATCCAAGCTCTTCTTTGCCCCTTTTTTGCTTTATTTTTGTCTATAGCACCTATTATCACTCGATATACCAAATGTTTTGCTCATCCATTCATTCTCTCCCTGCACAAGAATATAAGCTCCAAGAGGGCACAGCTTTTGTATTCAGTTCATTGCTGTATCCCAGATATCTAGAAAGTGCTTGGCATTCGTAAGAACTCAGTAAATATGTGTTGAATGAATGAATGAATGAAATGTAAAACCTTTCTCAGAAGAGAAATTGCCTAAAATTCCTAGCAGAGTAACACTGCCATCTGGTGCCAGACATTTGAATTGCAGGCACAAAACCAGATGGGTGAGGGGTGGGGTGGACAGAATCCAGAGACAATCCTTGTTAAATCAACCCTACTTCGTTGCTTGAACATTATGGTCTGACTTTGGTGTTCGGATGACTCAACAGACCTGTAGGGTCTGATTTTCTGTCCCGTGTGTGCTTCCCTGCTGGTCACTGCATGTGACCTCATTAACCATGCATAATGTGTTCAGATGTACCAGGTGCTCAATGCTTGCTCTGACACTGCTAAATTCTATAAACCTATGCGCAATGCTAACTCTCCAGAAGATGAAATGTCAGAAAAAAGACCCCAGTCCTGAGAGAGGATGAGAGAATATACATGGCGAGACGAGTAGGAAGGACCAAAGCAAGAAGGAAAACCCATTGGGAAGAGCCAGAACACTAGACCCTACCACAAACCTGACCTTGAATTCACTTTGGTTTCTCATTTGTGAGGTGATGGTGATGCACTAGATGGGCTCTAGCCCAGCCCTAAAGTCCTTGAGAAGGAACAGAGGGTCATGGGTGCCTCCAATTTCTGGAGTTACCATCTAGAAAGAGAGCTTAGTGGTTTATCCACTGGTCAGAAGCTAATGGCCTCAGCTGGGGGTCTCCTCGTTACTAAGCTCTTGTCGCAGCAAATCTTAGCGCCTAGAGTCAGGGGAGGAACATTGATCAGTGAGAACCCTCCCCCCATTCCTCCCCCACAGAGTGTCGTTGAGATGTAAGCCTGGCCACCTTATGACACTGGAGCATCTAGATGCTCGGGACAATTCAGGGACCCCCAAGAGACCCTTTCTTCTCCTCCCTCCATCCTCCTCCTCCTCTGCTTCACCTACCATCACCAAAGACTCTTCCCCTCTTGGCTGGTCGAGGGTTCCTGCTCTACTTACCGCTTTCTCTCTCTGTCTGTGCTCTGCTTCTGCTGCCCCTTCCACCTGGAAACGCCTCCTATCCTAGGAGCGCCCAGCTAATGGAATAATGGACAGACATTCATTGTCAGTTCAGCATCACCACCATCCCACCTTATGACACTGAGAGGCTGAGAACTACAATGCCCAGGATTCCCTTGATTGTATGGTTCCATCTTGGAAATGCTAAGGAGACACTCTGGTCAAATATTTGTCATATTTATAAGAACATCGGAGTCCATGATTAAATCTACATACAGATCAAGAGTTTTTATGAAACTTTAGCAGCCAAACTGACGTCCTATAAATGTAAAATACACACTATATTTTGAAGACTTTGTACCCTTAAAATGTAAAGTATCTCATTAGTAATGTTTATATTGTGTCTATGTATTTTTGATGTATTGAGTTAAATAAAACACTAATTTTGCCTGTTTCTTTGTTCATGTCATTACCGAAAAATTTTAAATTACATATACAGTTAATATTATACTTCTATTTGGAAGAACTAGTTTAAACTGTGTGGAAAATGGATGGGAAACAAGCACACAAAACACTCCGTAGATGCATGAGACAATGAACCACAGCACGGTGCTGAATGTGGGTTAGTGCCACACGGGAGATGCAGACGTCGAGAGTAAAGACCTCAGAGAAGAAAAAGAGGTCCCTGAGGGCCCCACGATAGGGAAGGGAGGTGCTGATGGCAGGACTGAACCACAGCCTGAAGTACAGGGAGGATGTGAACGGGGTGAGTGTGTCGAGGCCATTCCAGGCAGTGCAATCAACCTGCTAGGGTAGGTATAACTCAGGGGCGGCAAAATGCAAAGGCCTTGGGGGGTCTCAAGCAAATGTGAAGGAAGGGTCATTGTTTCGACCTGTTTTCAGTCACCCTTCCATTCATTCCACCCTGTAGCTAGAGTGCTGGGGAGGTAGAGAGGGATGCAGGAAGGTCCTAAGTAGGACAGGGTGCCATTGCCTAGGCACCTAAAGGGCTTTTGAACACCAGGTCACAGTGCAAACTCAAACCCAGATCCAAACACCTCCTCTGGCTTTGTCTAGAGTGGGCTCCCCAAGGGACCACGTTTTCCGGGGGTGGTGGGGGCAGGGGTGGGGTGCTCTACCCTGGCCCTAACCGCAGGGGCTCTCTCTCTTCTCCAGCCCCATCCCAAGCAGGCTCCTGGGGTGGGTCAGAGGGGAAACACACGCTCCAGTCTGAGATGAACGCGATCCACCTAGGCAGCATGGAGTTTGGTAGAATGAGGCCGTGGGGACAGGAAACGTGAAGCCCATGGCTTAAAGATGCTTGCACTTGCATTTTGTAGAATTTCTGGCACAGCTGTCTCTGGTCAGCAGTAGGATCTTTCTCAGAAAAGCTGGGACCTCTGTGGTCCAGGCCTGGTCCTGTGGGACTGGCCGCCGGGAGCTGGGGGCTGGCCTGGAACTGAGTCCAAGTTGGATGTTGAGTCATTTCAGGAAGGGCCGGCTGTCATGTCCAGCCCAGACCAGAAGGCAGGCCCAGACACTGGACCCAGGGGAGCGTCAAGGCCAGCCAGACCAGAGTGGGCTCCAGAGCGCCCACTACAGGACAGCCAAAAGCAGGTGGCACAGGGGCCTCAGAAACCCGCTGATCCCCAAACCAGAAAGCGCACTGCCTTGGAGAGGCCTCCTGGTCAGGAGGTCTTTGAAAACAGGAGGACTTTTCCACCACTGCTTCAAGGGACCTTCATGCTTGATTCCTGAAAGAGGAAACCCTAGCAGCTTGATAAATCCTTCCTATGCACCTACTACCCAACAATGAATCAGGCCGCATGGGGGAAACGAGGAAAAGTAGAGAAACGTTAGATCTCAGGGCAGAAAGAGCCTTAAGAGGTCACTTTAAAATGGCTTTACGGGGATTTCCTTGGTGTTCCAGTGTGTAAGACTCTACGCTCCCAATGCAGGGGACCCGGGTCTGATCCCTGATCTGGGAACCAGATCCCGCATGTCCCCACAAAGATCGAAGATCCAGATTGCCTCAAATAAAACCTGGCATAGTCAAATAAATACAAATTTTTGTAATGACTTCCCAAAGTAGAAATTCCTACAACAGTATCCAGGGAAGTTCCATGTAGCTTTGGTGCTCTGAGAGCAAACCATTTTAACAAAATTCAAACAGAAGTTCTCCAACCCCCAAATATCTGCTGCCTAAAATCTCACTATGAAATTATCATTTAGGATTGGTGGGGTTGGGGGACTACGTTTTTCATTCTTAATTTTCATCCTTCAAGATGAACATTTCCTTGCTGAGATAATGTGAGGTTCCTAACAGGACATAAGACGGTGACAATCAAGTAACAGGCAGATAAGAATGGGATAAAGACAAACTCTACTATTGTCTTGCTGTCAGTTAGCCAGTTCTTCTGGTGACCAGTTATGTCCACAAAAATGCTATGGCCCTTTGTGTTTGTGGCTCAACAAGTGTTAAGGATCCAGGCCACCCTCGATATTCGGCTGTACCCCATTATCCAATGTGTCATTCAGCTCCAGCCGGCTCTTCCCCTTCTTCATCCTCATTATCATCTTCCTCACCACACTTTCAAAATATACAGCGTGTGCCAGAAACCACCCTAATCACTCTTCAAATATCAATTCATGGAACCCTCACAATAAACTCATTACAGCAATATTATGTTTACTCCTGTTTTGAAAAGTGAAAGTCGCTCAGTCGTGTCCAACTCTTTGCGACCCCATGGGTATAGTCCATGGAATTCTCCAGGCCAGAATACTGGAGTGGGTGGCCTTTCCCTTCTCCAGGGGATCTTCCCAACCCAGGGATCAAACCTAGGTCTCCCACACTGCAGGTGGATTCTTTACCACTGCTACATAAACTGTGGCACAAAAAGGTTAAATAACTTGCCCAAGGTCACATGGGTTGAGGTGGCAGGGCTAGGGTTTCGATTCAGTTTGGTTCCAGAGTCCAGTTACTAGGAAGGTGCTAAGAAGGGGATTTCTTGCCCTTCAATGACATTTTGGCCAGATCTTAAGTCACATGGCTCTGTTCAACTGCAAGGGAGGCTGGGAAATGTAGCCTTTATTTAGAGCAGCAAAAACTGGGAGTTCTTTTACTAAGAAGGCTTCCCTGGTGGCTCAAATGGTAACGAATCTGCCTGGAATGTGGGAAGCTGGGGTTCGATCCCTGGGTCGGGAAGACACCCTGGAGAAGGGAATGGCTACCCACTCTAGTATTCCTGCCTAGAGAACTCCATGGCCAGAGGAGGTCTCAAAGAGCCAGACGAGACTAGCACTTCCACTTTCTTTTGACTAAGAAAGACAGGGGAACATAAATTGGGGACCAATTTGCCATTGGTAGTATGGATCCCCGTAAATTCATCCCCTCTCTCATAGTGGAGCAGCCCCAGCAATAATCCTGCATAACATGACCTCTCCCCCTGCCCTTCTCCAAGAGAGGCTGGTTGATCTCCTGAATGGAGAGCAAGAGAGACTCCATCTTTCTGTATTGGACAGCCCTTCCAGGGTGGTGGGCAGCAGATTTCAGCAAGGTTTTCAAGGCTACAGTCTACAAAGAATATGCTTAAGCGAATGTTTGCACAGAGCATGTTGCCCAAATTATATTTCTGGCTGCCACTGCCAGGGCCCAAGGTGCTGCAGCAGCTCTTGGGTGCTATAAGAGCTACCATATGCCTGTGATGGCAATTCCTTTGTTTGCTCCAGTGGATTTCTGACAATTGCCATCAAAGAATTCTCACTCCACAGGCAGGCAAGTGTGACGAGTGCCAACAGCAGTGTCAACACAAATGCTATGGAAGTATGAAGATTTGGCCCTGCAGGATCAGACGAGGCTTCATAATCTAGGTTATTACTGCTGACACATAGAGTGTGGACCACGTGCCATACACTCTTCCATGTTACACTTAGTCTCACTTAATCTTCAAATATCCAATGGGGCAGGTATTACTATTACTACCCTCATTTACAGATGAGTAACCAAGGCACAGAGGATTAAGTAACCAAAAGGCCAAACAATAACAGTAGTAGAACTGGATTTTGCACCCGGTCAGTCTGACTCCACCTTCTCTGTTCTACCATTTAAGTTTGGGTGCTTGATGCCTAGGTTAGGTTTTGGCTTTCTTTTTTTAATATTCACTTATTTGGCTGCAGCAGGTCTTATCTGTGGCATGGGGGATCTAGTTCCCCAACCAGGGATTGAACCCAGGCCCCCTGCACTGGGAGCACGGAGTCACTGCCACTGGATCACCACGGAAATCCTCTAGGCCGGGTCTTAAACAAAGGGTAGGATTGTGATGGGCAGAGGCAGGCCTGTTCATGCCAAGCAGAAGGCACCTAGAGCCACATTATGGAGTCAGCAAGAGTAATCTGATTTGGGGAGCTTGGAGCAGTTGGGACACACGGGTTCTACCAAGCAAGAGTGAGGAACCAGGCTAGGAAGCAGGGTTGGGAGTCCATTCAAGATGGGTGGGATTGTGAACCTATGCTAATGATTTTTGAGGGTGTTCTGGAAGTACTGGGGAGCCATCTAGAGTGTTGATGGTGGACGTAGGACACTCCACGCCCGGCTTGGGGATGACTGCTCAGGAGCTCTGTGACTGGAAGTGAGGAAGATTCAGGAGGTTCTCGCAAAAAAAAAAAAAAAGATTCAGTCCATGGGGTTTCAAGAAGGATGAAGAAGGGAAGATGGAGATGTGACCTCTAGGGTCTAGAAACAGGACTTGCAGCCGCCTGGGAGAAAAGGGAAATGGAAGTGCCAAAGGCAGTTCCAGAGAGATTCTGGGCCTGTTGGGCTGGGCTTTGATGGGGACAAGGGGAGGATGAATTCAGGTTTCATGAATTCAAATGCATGAATTTGAGGTGCCTATGGCAGCAGTCCCCAACTTTTCTGACACCAGGGGATTGTTTTATGGGAGACAATTTTTCAAGATGATTCAAGATCATTACATTTATTGTGCTCTTTATTTCTATTATTATTACATCAGCTTCATGTTAGATCATCAGGCATTAAATCCCAGAGGCTGGGGACTCCTGGCCTGAGGGCCACTCTCATGGATAATCTTACAGGCAGACCTGGAGAGAACTTAGGAATGGGGACATAGCTTTGAAGTCATACACAGAGCACGATTCTTTAAGCTGTGGGCACCCGCAGGAGGGAGACCCTTGACTAGGACCTGGAGGGAGGCAATTGAATAAGGAATCAAAAGGAGCTAGAAGCAGCAGGTCGATGGTCTGAGGACAGGAAAGCATGTGCCCTCCAAGCTTTGAACAGGCTCTCCAGGAGGAAGGCAGGACCCTCAGTGCCCAGTGCGGTGGGGTAGGAGGGCGGGAGGTGGCCCAGAGCCAAGGCCCCCGCTGGGGGCCCGGCTCCAGCTCCCTGCAGGCCCGGCCCTGTCAGAGCTCCTGCCAGCCTTCCTGTTGCCCTGGAAATGGCTCCAGCACTGGGGCTCTACTGAGTCCAATCATTCAGATTTATGATGGAAAATGGCCCCGGGGACTGGGGCAATTCACTGTTCACAAACGAATTCCAACTTGTCCATGAAAGTGCCTCATTCCAGTCCCAACACCCAGGCATGTTCACACCTCTGGTGAGGAGGCCGGCCTGCCGGGATGGTTAGCGTGTGGGCTGCGCTCTGTGCAGAGCAGCGCTGCCTCTGAAGAAGGCTGGGACAGCCTTCACAGCCTGGCCTCTTCCCCCAAAGCATGACGAGGGGAGGGGGTCGAGGAGGGCGGGGTTGGAGGACAGGAACCACTGAGCCATCTGCCCTCTTCTTACACCTGTATCCTTCCCGGAGGAAGAGTGCTCAGTCTGTTGTTCCTCCTCGCCCCAGCCTCCATTCTCATTTGGAATGTCTCCAGGAAATGGCGGAAAGCACCAAGGGCCCAGCTCCAGGGGAAAGCACCCGCTTACAGTCGAACCTCTAAACTGCCCAGGTTGGGATGCAGGCCGAGCCAACAGGCTCTGGAGGGCCTGAGGCAAGAGGGCAGGTGCCCCCATCTCCTTGAGCCTCTGGCCTTGTGGGCAAACGGGCAGCTGAGGGTCTCCTCAGATTTACATTCTGTTTCGTTGTCTCTTCTCTCCTCTCTCATTATAACCCCATTTCCCCAGCCATGTCATCTTTACCGTCTATACAAATATGGAAGCAATTGACCAATTTTGAAACAAAGTAGAATTTTTCACGTTTTTGCCTGATTTTCACCTCTCTGGACTGCTGACTTCCTCTACCCTCAGCTCAGTCCCAGGCAGGCTTATTTTCTCTGTTGTGCTTTTTTTTTTTTTGGAAGATTGGGATTGGTGCCAGGACGAAGAAATAGACTGGGGATTTGACTATTTCCATCGAAATTCCTGCCTTCCACCCCTTCGCTGGAATCCACACTGGGCGAGAAGGCACTTCTCAAAGGGGCGCATCACCCTCCTGCCTGCCAGCCCTCCACCTTTGTACCCATCCCCCAGGTGTGCGTGTGTGGGCAGAGGGGGGCGGGCGGGGGGTACTGTGAGAGGGAGCTGCAGGAGGGGGCTTCATCCCGAGGTAGTTGCCAAGTCAGATAAAAGAAGGATCAGATGTGTCTCGCTTGTCCTCACACCCCCTCATGCCCTGGAACAAAGGTCCTTCACCCCTGGGGTGAATGCTAAAATCCCTCATCAGTCCCAACCCAGACCCCAGGTGGGTCCCAGGAACAGAGGGGTTGGTGACAGGGGCTTATAATGGGCAGGAGACCCAGCTCCTGCCCCAAGAAGATTTTTCAACATGCAGCTAAAGAGATGAGATTGACAAATGTGAACCATTTAGAAACAGAATAAGATGTAGGATTTTAAAAGCTGAGGTTCTAGGGACAAGTCCTACCATTGTTTGCAAGGACGTGGTGGGCTCCAGATAGGGCCCCAGAGGGTTTGAGAATGGGGCAGGCCTACACTGCTGCCGTAGAGAGGAGTGGATGAGCAAGGGCATCTTGAGGAGGAAGGCAATCAGGTATGGCCACCCCCACAGAGCTCCCAAGCACCCAGTCATGAGACCGTGTCTTGAAACAGTGGCCAATCATGACCTGCTATCGCTGAGGTGGGCCAGCTCCTTTCAGAGCCACTCGGAGAGGCTGAGGTTTGGGTTTTGTTTGGGGAGAAGCTTAAACCTCAAGGAGGTTTCTAACCAGACACTTTGACTTACCTACCCATGAGCCCCTCATTGTGGTAGAGGCCCAGGAATGCCCAGGGGGTGGGGACTAAAGGAAGACTGGGTGGTACCAGCACCAAGGGCCCTCTGGTGTGCTGGAGCGGGGACAGGCGACATGAGCTTTCTTGGCTGGAGGAGGACAAGGAGTTAAGTGGAGCCAGTGATCTCTGGGGAGAGGAAGACAGCCCAGCAAATCCTGAGTCTCAGACAATTGCAGGAAAAATCCCAACCTCACTTCAAGGGATCCCAGAGGCCCTAGCATCCCTGATTAAAGAACTCGAGTCTTCTTCTAGCACCCCACTGCCATCCCATCAGCAGCACAAAGGGCAACCAAGAAGGCTTGCTCCTGATGCTCTGATCTCTCCCGAGCTGAGGCCAGAGCCCCTAGAACCACTCCCAGCTGCACCCCGTCCAGCCCCACTCCACAAGCCTGCAAGGGTAGGGGAGGAAACCGAGAGCGTGCCACCCAAGATAAAGCTTTCCGTCCAATTTTGTGGTTCAGCCGAAGTCATGTTCTTAATTGTCCAAATAAACAGTTTTCAGCCTGGAGGCCAGAACACGCCAAAACATGCCACTTCCATTTCTAGCACCAACTGGGTGCTACGGGCACAAAACCATTTTCTAAGTCACAGCCAGCACTAAACAGTGCCCAGTGGGCCATGGTCGCCAGCAGGGAGGGCTGGTTACCAGCTGTGTGACCCTAGGCTTAAGGACTGACGCAAGGCAGTGCTGGGCAGAAGGTCTGCTAAGAGGGAGGTTAGAACCCTGCCCTCCCAGCTGCACCATCACTTCCCGCCGACCTGGCTGAAGATGCTTCGTCCCTAACATCTGTAAAACGGGAGAGGAGGGCTAGCATCACGGTTCTCAAAGAGTGTCCCTTTTCGCACCATCACCCCTTGAGAACTTGTTAGCAATACAAATCCTCAAAACCGCCCCCTACCGCATCAGAATCTCTCCGCAGGACCCAGAATCTCTCCGCAGGACCCAGAAACAAGCCTTGCAGGTGATTCGGATGCCAGCTAAAGTTGTTGTTGTTTAGTTGCTCAGTTGTGTCCAACTCTTTGAGATCCCATGAAGTGTCAAGCTCCTCTGTCAATGGGATTTCCCAGCCAAGAATATTGGAGTGAGTTGTCTTTTCCTTCTCCGGGGGATCTTCCTGACCCAGGGATCAAACCCATGTTTCCTACATTGGCAGGTGGATTTTTTACCACTGAGTCACCAGGGAAGCCCAGCTAAAGTCAGGAGAGCTACATATTTCTGTCCAGCTCTAGTATCTAATCAAATGTGTTTCTTTTACCCAAAAGACCTACTTACTCCCCAGGTTATGTTATACCCTTGAAAGAAGGACCAGCTCTTCCCTTGAGAGAGACTGAGTGCTCAGTCTTGTCCCCATTTCCAGCCTGGTATGAAGTTGGCCTCATCAGAGCTCTGAGCTCTGCCTAAACTCAGATCTTGTACCTACTGTGCTCTGGGATCTGGCCTGGGCTCAGGACTCTGGATTCTGGATGTGGCCTAAGATATAATAGGCCAGAAGAGCCAAGTTCAGGGAACCCCAGTGGCTGTCACAAAATCTCATTTCCAAACAAACTTCCAGGTCAGCTCCACCAGAAGATTTGGAGAAGGCAAAGAGCTAAATGGAAGACTATGCTAGCTCTAGGGATCATAGGCATTATAATGAGAAACAAATTTTATTTCATTGTCCCCAGCCTTTACTCAGAACTCCAAGGAGAGTCTCCCAACCCCTCTGCAAGGGATTTCTAAATGCAAACAAGACCTCTAGGTCATGCACGGTATGAAGAGGCACCCCTCCTGGCTTAGACCCAAGCCCTAGATCTGTCCACAGGAACACTGTCAGATGTCTGACTGTCCCAGCAGGGTGGCCTCAGCTGAGTGGTCTTTAGGAGCTGGTTTCCTGGGAAACACCAGCTCTGGAACTGGTGTTGGCCAGCTCCCCACCTTACTGAAACTGCAGGGCAAGCCCAAGTCCAGGAGGGCCAGGGGCCCAGCCTAGCCTAGAATGTAGGGGGATCCTGGAAGCTGGACCCGGAAACAGAGGGCGCAGTGAGTGGGGACGGGAATCTGAGAAAGGCGCTGGACAGACCACGGACTATCAAGGCCCAGTAGGCCCCCTCAATCCCTCTAGTCCAGGGGGAGTTCTGGGGGAGGGGCTGCTCTCTGGTGAAGATGAGGAGAGGTTGGCAAAGCCAGACACTTGGTCTAATTGGTAATACCTTCCTCCTTAGGCCCTGGGCCACTGAACCATAGGGCCCATTTTTACAGAAACAAACACGATGAGTTCCTAGCACTCAGGGAAGAGGCAAAGCTGGGAGAGGGAGGCGGTGGGCCCGACTGACACATCTGTCACTAATCACAGGGAAAGGCTCAGACCAAAACTCATTTTGGACCCAGAGCCTCTGGGCCTGTTTTGGGAAAGTTGACTAATCCCATAATCCTGCCCATCAGGCAATTTTTCTGCCTGGCTTCCAAGCAGGGAGTGGGAGAGAGCCCTGGGGGCAACTGGCCCTCTGAGGAGTGTATTCTCTTAAAGGGGAAACCCTCCTGAGTGAGGTTTTGTTTGCTCCACAGGGGACTCTGGTGCAGGTGTGTCTGTAGTTGGGCCTGATGGCAGTGCCAGTCCTGGGGGAGGTCAGCCCTTGATGCAAGGGACAAGGAAAGGGCACAGGGGGCCCTGCAGGACCACGCTGCTTCTCTGGGTCTGCTACTCAGACGTGGGCCGGGACAGGCAGCTCAGCCCGGCCAGGAAACTGTTACAAAGGCCGATTCTCAGCCCCCCTGAACCTGCAGCCCTGGTCCTGGAGTGGACACCGTCCTCCCTGGGCCAGGCCACGTGGCGGGTGGAAATGGCCCAGCCCCTCCTCCAAGAACTGCTGTCTCCTCAGCCCTGACAACTCAGCTTGTGTACAGCCCCAGTGCTGGGGAGACCCTGTTCAGGACAGAGACACTCAAGGCAGCGATCTGGCACCAACGCAGGCTCTGCTGACTTGCGTGTACACACACGCACACACACTACTCCACCCCATAGTGAACCCAGCAACCAACCCAGCAGTACACAAATGATACTATTCTAGACCAGAGCCTCCTCAAGTCACAAAAGAACGAAGCTGCAGGTTGTGTGCAAACTAGATTTGTCCTTTTAATCCTATTTTCTCTTCATCTGACATGATCACTTCAGAGATATATTCACTTGGCGATGGGAGGGGTGGTGGAGGCGGGGTGGGGGGGGTGGCGGCGTGCAGAGATGAAAATATAGATTTTTAAAATCACACTTGAAAGGGAAGGAACCCTTTCCAGATCATACACACAAAAGAAAATAGTAGTCTCACGGTCAAACCTCACAAGTACCGCTCAGGATGACCTCTGCTACAGCAAAACCCCAAACTATTTTCTACCTGGTTTGTGTCCTCCAGAAAGGTGTGGGAAAGGAGAGGCCTCTCCTAGGATACTTTTCTGATAAACTGCTCATACTCCAGTGTTCTTGCCTGGAGAATCCCATGAACAGAGGAGCCTGATGGGCTATACAGTCCATGGGGTCGCAAGAGTCGGACATGACTGAGTGCCTAAGCACAGCACAGCTTTGCTCATAGTCAACTCCTTCCGGCAAGTGTCCCAGAGTGACCCCACAACACCCCCAGCCCATCACATGTGGGTCTCTCACAGAGTGAGCAGGAATGAGCGCCCAGCTGGCAATAAGCATGCACTGTCTCTTTAAGAGCACGGCCTGAGAGTTTATTTACCAGGAGGTTTGTTTGGGTCTCAGTGGGAGGAAAGGAAAAAGATAAAAGTGGGTTGGGATACTAGAAAGACAAAAGACAGAAAAAAAAAAAAAAAGCCAGAATGCAGAGAGATCAAGATTATAAAAACTAGGTCTAGAGGGAAAATTTATTTTTGCAACAAAGATTCCAGTCCCCCAGGGACTGTTTCCACTGAACAACTTAATCACCAAATGTGTTGGCTAGTCAAACAAAATCCATTGAGTGAGGCTGACCTGGTCACTCAGGTCCACCTACCCAACTCAGGCTCTAGGCCCAGGCCCCGGCACTGCAGCTTCCTGGGGTGGGTTAGACTGGGGTTGGTAGGAGGGCACGGTAGGGGTAGTCTGGAGACAAACCCAGCAGATGGGCCTGTGGGAAAGAAAAGCTCCCAACCTGGGCTCTGGGTATGGGTTCTGGGGCACCCAGGAGCTCTGTAACTGTTCCCATCTTTGTGTGCTGGACATGTGCACTCCTGGGAACCCACAACTTTCACAGCATCTCACGGGCTCCCTTGATGTTTGGGAGCAGCAGGAGGAGACCAGTTGGGGCTGAACCAAGTCCCCTGTGATGTGAGGTAGGCCACTGGGAGCCCCTGCTTTAAGCTGTGCCAGTGAATCTGTTTCCCTAGGAGTTGTGGAGCCACTGTGGGTGATCAGGTGGAAAAGTGGTAAAATGAGACCTGTCGCTCCAGGTAAAAAAAGAGGGAAATGCTGAGTTGACTTAAGGCTTTCCTGGTGGCTCAGGTGGTAAAGAATGCACCTGTAATGCAGGAGACCGGCGTTCAATCTCTGGGTCGGGAAGATCCCCTGGAGAAGGGCATGGCAACCCGCTTCAGTACTCTTGCCTGGAGAATTCCACGGACAGAGGAACTTGGTGGGCTACAGTCCATGGGATCAAAAAGAGTCGGACACAACTGAGCGACTAACACTTTGCCAGAGTCCAGAGTCCAACGACAGTTGACACTGAGTGAGCTTGTGGGACAGGGAGAACCCTGTATGTTTGGACCCAGTCTTTGATGAGACCTTCTGGGTATGAAGTAAGCCTATCCACAAACAGGCTGGACACACAGCACACGGAGTACTCTTCCTCGCCCAGCCCTCCTGGACAGCAGGCTCCCTGCAGAAACAGATCTGCCCATGCTGGCTCTTTGAGGCCATGCCTCTGCAGAGAAGACAGCTGAGAGCTGCCGGTCATGCTGAGGACACTGTCTAGCCCCGCTTGGACAGGAAGAGGCCACCAGGTCCTTCTCAGGGGACAGCTGGGGTCGGATGTTCCTGGAGCAGGTTCCCAGGATTTTTCTTCATGTCATATTCCATGGACTGGGGAACAGCCTCTAAATGGGATTATCCCATCAAGGCTGCTTTAAACTCTAGCTGTGCCAGCTCCAGAGCACACCCTGTCTCCTGGCAGTGGGGATAAGAAGGGGGGCAGTATGGGGCAGAGACTGTGTCACCCCTAGGTCATGGGACTGGGCAGTCAACACCTCCGCCCCTTCACACCCTTCACACCCCCCAAAGACTGTGCATCCCTCGAGTCCTGGCCGTGGAATGTCAGGGTACCTCTCTCCCCACTGCCATGTATCCCAGGAAAAACTCTCTAGTTAGGGAAAAGTTTGCAATTCCCATTCACCAGGAGACTAGGTAATATACTTGCCTCAAAAACTCAAAGTGTTTGATTTTTCCTGGGGAAACCAAGGGGCGTTTGCTTAAAGGTTATGAGACTGTGCTTCTTGGGAGAAGGGGCTGTACCACCTCTCCCCCTCCACCACAGTGCCCTTCACCGCTGATGCCAAGTACACGGGCCACTTACTACATGCATGTTGGTTAAAAGGATGAGAAGATGGACAGATGGACAGGCTATATCCAGCCTTCCATTTTGAGCTCCCCATGCCAGCCAGTTCAGAGCGAAGAGGCCAAAAGGGAGTGGAGCTGTCAGAGGGAGGCGGGGGCCCTCAGGTGGGTGCCCCGGTGGAGAGAAGGAACAACAGTAAAGGTTTGATTGGTCAGATCGAAAAAGCCCTGCAGGGCCTGGGAGGGACTGGGCTGAAGCGTCCACTCACTTGGAACCTGCCGCAGGCTCCCATTCTCCGGCCCAGCGTTCACCGTGCCCCTGTCAAGCTGCCTCTTGTTAAATAAACCTGCCTTTGTGTGTGTGTGTCCTGGAGGAGAGAGAACTGACTGGGGGAGGGGAGGAGGTTCTGTCTGTGAAAATAGACCTCCTGAATGCTTTTAAGGGCCTGCAGTTTGGATGAGTAAATATTTTCCCTTTCAGATGAAAGGTGCAATCATCGCTGTTTTTTAATTACTTTAATTAGAAAAGATTGCCTTAATCTTTTACTTATCTGTACTATTGTGGGAACTGCCAGAAAATGAAGTGCAGGGAAAACAGGTGGAGTCTGACCTTTGCTCTGAGCATCTTGAATTTCTTCTAGGCTGGTAATTAAGAAGAATCAGGGGAAGTTCCTTGCAGAATCTAGGAAACACAAACACACACACAATCGTGGATACAGGGGAATGTTGGCTCGCTCTCTCACTCACACACACACACAGGCACACTCTCACACACGTGTGTGTACACGAGTGGAAGGGAAAACGAACCCCAACGGGGCAGACCAGAAAGTTCCGACTTTGAGAGCAGCGTTCCTGCTCCAAGCCCTGAGAGGTGGCTTAATGAGTTTCCCAGGGTGGCCTAAAATGATTAATTAAGCAGACAGCTTCTCGCCCCTTCCTCAGACAACGGAAACCCAGTAACGGTCTGTGTGGGGAGGGAGTGGCAGGGGCCCCCTGACTCCAGGGGTGGTTGGGGACGTGGTGTAAGAGCCAGGAGCCCCAGATAAGGGACGATATCAACGTCCTGTAACTGCCACCAAGGCTCCCCCTGCCCAAGCCCCAGTTCAGGGGCTTCCCTCTGCTCCTGGCCCCTGGCCTCCTGTCCTATGTCCAGGCATGGCCCAGGCCCAGGGGGACCCTTGGCAAGATGGCAGATTGGAAGCAGTTGTCTCTGGCCTCCCTCCCTTGCTCTGCCTATTTCTATCATGCGGTATTACTGGGCTCCCAGCTGAACACTGAGGAGGGATTCTGGAGTCTACCTGGGTGTCTAGACCCACAGGCGTGGAGCATGAGGGGAATAGAAAGAGGAGAAGAGGGTGGGAGGGCTCCACGGGGGCTTCCCTCTCAGATCACCCATGTAGGGAGAACCTACTCTGTCCTTCAGAGTTGTCAGGGGCTCCCAGAGCTCAGCATTAGCCATTCATTGCCTCGGCGAACACGCACTGAGCTCGCCCAGTGTCAGGATACAGGGGTAAGCAGTGGGATGAAATGCAGACTCCCAGGCCCCAGCCACTGGGATCCAGATTTCACTGCCTGAAGGGGGTCCTGGGATGCAGGTGATGCTTGCCTATAAGCAGAGCTCAGCATTCAGGTGTCCAGCGCCACCTCTGTCCTCTGAATCTATAAACTGGACGGGCTGCCTCCAAGACACTACAGGTATTTCTCTTGGAAGCTGCCCCAAGGATTCAGCTGTGGAGCTGTCCTCTTCCCACAGACAAGGGCATGGCCTTCCTTCCCAGATAGTCACACCCCCTGGGGACTGGGACAAGACCAGGACAAAGGCTTCGCTGGCATAAGGAACACCCAGCTGGGCCTTTGCAGTCTGCCCTTGTAAACAGACCACGAGAGGGGACAGGGGCTCGAAGCAGGCCCAGACCCAGCCAGCCTGCAGGGTGGGAGGAGACGGAGGTGGAGGTGTGCCTCGTGAGAGCCAGGAACAATGTTTTCCTTTTGAAAACGCTCGGGGTGCTTGGGTTGGATTTCCAGCCTTGTGTTTACAGCATCTGCAGCCGCGTCCATGACCGCGTCTGTCTGTACCTGTGCCTTGCTCGCCAGGTGTGTGTGTCTGTGCGTTTGCGTGTTCTATCTGAGTGTCTAATCACACCTGTGGGCGTCGGTCCTTCTGTGTCTGGAGGAGGCTTTCTGAGAACAAATGGCTCTGGTTTCCACTTGTGTGAGCTCTTCCACCTCAAAACATGGCAAAAATAAACCTCGCTGAAAAAGCTTTAACAACATTTTTTTTTCCTTGTCCCTGGCACAGCCAATAGCACCAGCGGGTCTCCACGGTCAATTTAGGAAGCTTGGGAAAACACTGCTTGTAATTAAAAGTCTAAAAGGGCCTCAATTAGGGCAGTGTTTGCCCTGCCAGACCCGTTCCCAAACCCCACTCAGCAGCATTCCTCTCCTGGCTGAAAAAAGCCTTTGATTCGCACCAAATGTTCAATGGCCACACGGGACCGGGCCTTGGCACTGCCTCCCCTGCCAGCTGCTTAGGGTGCAGGCAGGCCTCCACCCCAAGGCTGCGAACTGAGATCCTCGCTCTTCCCACCCTCTGACTCCCCAGCCCCTCCGTCATCCTGAGCTCCTGAGGTCTGGAGGTGCAGACCTCCTGGAGATGGGGAAACCCAGGCCACACCAGCACCCACGCCCCATCTGGGGTGTCAGTGCTTGCTTGAAGAATTCAAAGCCGACAGTCAGGGCTATCTGAGGAGGAGGCAGCTGCGGTCAACGTGGAGAGCGGTGGTGTTGGGGTCCAAGGAACACCCCAGTGCCTCTTCTTACTTGGCAGAAACCCCCTCCATCTGAGCAGAAGGCAGCCTTGAGCTACAGTCACCTCAGGAAACACAGCCAGAGGGCTCCCAAAGATTCTTCCAGAACCAGAGAACACAGGGCCTGGCTAGGAGGGTCAGGAAGTAGCACAAGCCTCTGACCTCTAGAGTCCCTAAGGATTAAAGATAAGGCTCTCCTTTTGGGGGTGGGGCAGCCAAAGGCAAAAACCTGGCAGCCTAGGGTGTTGCCTCCTCCCTGGGGAAGGGTCAGTCACTCAGCTGGGTGGGTGGGAAACAGAAGCGCTGAGTCAGCTCAGGAGCAAGCCTCCTTCCCCGCCAGGACACACACACACACACACACACACACACATTCAGGCCACAAGTGTGCCCTCAGCGTCCCAGATCACAGACACCTACACAAACTCACATTCCTGCACAGGCTCCTACTGACACCCACTCAGAGTCACAGACACAGCGAAAGTCGGACACACAGACAGTGGAAAAACGGCCAGAAGGCCCCAGGCAAAACCAAGCTGCCTCCGGAGGTCCCCGAATCCTTGACAGCCCCCTAGGCAGCTCTTGCGAGAGCAAAGAATCACTGTGTAGGAGACGGTCTGTGATGCAATGCCAAGGTGGGGTCCTCAACCCCACTGGCCACGCCCTAGGGGTGGGGTAGGAGCATTTGGGGTAACCTTGAAGAGGGCAGCCTGGGCGTCCACCTCAGCTCTGCTCATGCCCCAGAGGGCAGGCCTGGACCCAGAGACGGGGAATGGCAGGGGAAGGGTTACAGGCTAACCAGAAAAAACAATTACTAACGGGAAAGGCAGCACATTCCAGCCCTGCTTAGCGGGCCGCCAGGGCCGTGGGTGGTTCTTGGATTATGCATTTCCTTGAAAACAAAAAGGAAAGTTCAGGGCAGTTCAGCTGTGCCCTGAATCTCACTCTGGGGCCTTTGTCTCCAGTCCCCACATAGCCTGCGTGCCCGCACACACGCACACCATCCCAGCAGCCCAGCCAAAAGTCCACTGGGAAAGTGGGAACATTAATACCACTGAAAGCTTGCAAGAAAAGTAGGGAAAGATTGGAACTGAACCAAGAAAGGGGGAAAGGGTAGGGAGTGGGAGCCCTAGAGAATTCTTGTCACCCAGAAGTCTCCATTCTGTGGGTCTGAGGTCGTGGGGAACATTTGTTGATTCACTCAGCAAACCTATCTGGAGCCCCTGCCTTGATCCAAACACGATGCCGGGCACTGGGTTCGTTCTTGAGGGTTCTTGGTCTTCTATTCTCCCCACGGTGGTGTCTTGCCCTTGTTTCTGTGCTAGGTCCCAGCACTCTCATCTATGAAATCTGGTCTCCTGATAGCTTCTGATGATGGAATTCAGACTGAGAAGTGGGCAGCTGAGAAGGCTGAGAGGAGACTCTCCAAAGGCGGTTTAAAAGGAGGATAAAGACGGTGGTGCCTCCCTGTGGAAGAACAGAGGGGCAGCCATCTTGCCACAAACATCGGAACAGATTCAAATGGCTGCTGAGTCTGACTGGACATGTCTTTCTTCCCATTCCTCACCAAGCCTGTGAGCAGGCAGCTTCCCCACCACAAAAGGGGAAACTGAGGTGTGAAGAGGGATGAAGGCCCTCACTCAAGTCACTGCAAAGGCTGCCTCCCCTGGGGTCTTTCTTTCCTCGGTTCTCTGAGCGGCATCTTTGAGGTCGCAGCTTAAAAGCTGTCCCTCAGAGACGGCCTGTCTGAGCGCTGAAAAGGTCTGCACTGTATTGTCTCTCCATTCCCTTCCCTTCGTGCACATGATTTCATGTGTGTTTATCTGAGGTCTGTCTTTCTGGTCAGACTCTCACCTCCCAGAGGGAAGGGCTTGAGACTGTTTCGTTCACCATGTATATCCCAGCTCCTGGTATAGTGCTGAGCACACCGTAGATGCTTGGTAAATGTTTGTGGAATGAATAAAGAAATGAGCAGCTACATAGCTTGGGTAGATGGAACCAGTCAACTTCCCAGCCTCCTGTCAGATTTGTGTTGCTCTCCTCCATGGAGAAGACTCAAGAGAAGATTCTTTTAAGAGTTCCTTGGACTACAAGATCAAACCAGTCAGTCCTAAAGAAAATCAACCCTGAATATTCATTGGACAGACTGATGCTGAAGCTCCAAAAGTTTGGCCACCTGATGCGAACAGCTGATTCATTGGAAAAGACCCTGATGCTGGGAAAGATTGAGAGCAGGAGGAGAAGGGGAAAACAGAGGGTGAGATGGTTGGATGGCATCACTGACTCAATGGACATGAGTTTGAGCAAGCTCCAGGAGATGGTGAAGGACAGGAAGGCCTGGTGTACTGCAGTCCATGAGGTCGCAAAGAGTCAGACTTGACTGACTGACTGAACAACAACGAACTCCATGGAACTCCCTCCAGAATGACATGGTGAGCAGGAAGCCAAGAGCCTCTCCATTCCAGCCCTGGGCTAGATGTAAAACAGCCCAAACTTAAAAAAATTAAATCATACTCTGTAGCTGGGCTGCTTATTACTTCTGCAAGGCCCAGATGCCTGGTATACAGAGTGTCTTGGGGGCCTGTACAGTTGGGACCTGGCCTAGAAAGAGGGCAGGGGGCGCTGGCCTATGTGTTCCACCCAGACATACTCATTCACTCCTCTGCTCCATGGGCACTGACCAGGCGCTGAGCTGGGGTCTCACATGGTGCCTGCCCTCATGCTACACCCAGGCTTTCCAGAAAGATGATCAAAGAAAAATTGTGGTGAATCGTGCTCAGTGGCCACAGCTCTACTGGAGATATCAGGAACAATATTTCAAGGTGGTCAGGCGTGGGCTGAGAGATGGGCTGACCAGCATGGATGTGCCAGAGATGGGGAACCACATGTGCCAAGGCACAGAGGGAAAGGAGCACCTCCGTGGGCCTGGGTCAGGCCAGGAGTTCACTGGGCCTGGCTCAGAAAGTTCAGGGAGGAGAGTTGCTGGAGGAAGGATGGGCTGGGTCACTGGGGGCAAGGTCCGCTGACCAGAGGGGGCCAGGGCTTTTTAAAAGGGAAAAGACACAGGCAGCTTTGCATTTTAGAAAACTCACGCTACCAGAAATTTGCAAAAGCCTTGATGGGACATAAGAGTGGACATTTGGGAGTCTGTGCCTGCACCCCAGTGAGCACTGATGGCTGGGACCTGGGGCTGCGGGGTTAGATGTGAGAGAGCCATGTGATGAACAGACATGAGGGGGCGAAGGCAGGGTGCTGCCGAGGGTAACCTCAGGGTTCTGGTCTGCTCAGCTGAATGAAGGGGGCAGGCAGGAAATCAGGGGGAGAGGACGCTGGGTTAGCCCTAGCCATGTATCTGGAGGCTGTTAGGGATGTGAGTCTGGAGGGGAAGGAAGGCGCTGGCCTGGAGCTCTGGAGTTGTCCGAACCCAGCCAGACGGGGTGTTGCCTGGGAAGAGAACAAAGCAGTAAGGTAGAGCTGACTGAGAGAAGAGGGCTAAAGGCAGAGCTGCCCCTGCCTCTCAGCCAAACCAAATCCTCACATCTGAGAGCCACTTCCTATTTGCCCATGCCACCCTATGTGTGAGAGAGAGCACGCAGCAAAGATGGGAGGGAGAAAGAGAGCTTGCACCCAGCCTGAGGTGAAGGCCTGAGATGGGGAGAAAAAGTGCGGAGGTAGAAGGGGCCACGTCCCAGAACTGTAGGGGTCCCCCAGACCAAGGCCAAGACTCAGTGGCCCACTGAGGTCCTGGGAGCCAGAGGCTTAGAATGACCTCCCTCTATTGGGGGTTGGGGGTAGGGAACAGACCCCAGCCCACTCAGATGCAGTGGCCAGATGCTACGGGGGCAGCCCTTTTTCAGGGGGCTGTTAGCCCAGGGACTGCTTGGTCCAACCTGGGGAACTGGATCTGGATCTTTTGTTTCTTTCCACATGGAATCTCCAAAGGCCAGGCACAGAGGGACAGGAAGTACCTGTCCGGAAACAAGAACCTTGAGTTGGGAAGCGTTTTCCACTCCCTGTCCTTTCGTGGTGTCAAAGAGAAGATTTTCTCTCTTTGCATTTAATAGGCAGCAGGCTGGTTTGTCCTAAGCAAGGAGGCCAAGGTCCTCAGGGTCCCATCATCAGCCCTCAGATCTCTCCCTGAGTCACTGCATAGATGTCAGGCGAGGCCTACCACCCCAGCTTGCCTCCCACCCCTCCCCCTCCTCCCAGATGCCAATGCAGTCCCACCCTTTACCTGGTCTCCCCTGTTTGGCCAGGCACTGCTGGAAGAAGGTCCAGAGGACAGGGTTATAAGGAATCCATGGGTAGCTGATGGCCAGCTGACCGCCCTTAGCTCTCCTAATGATGGCAATGTGGCTAGCTGCTAGGGGTCCACCCTGTCCCACAAGCCTGTGCCCAGCCAGCCTCAGATGCCAGTGGATGGCCAATCTCTTTGGTACCCTTGACCAACCCAGTCCATCTCTCCCTCATTTCCGTTTCTGATATTCCACCCTGCTCCCCACTCCTCAGCCTGTGTGTGTGTGTGTGTGTGTGTGTGTGTGTGTGTGTATGGGGTGCAGGGAGTGCCCCAAGCCTCTATTCTGGCCAATGAGATCTGCCCATCGAGGTGGAAATCATTGCAATAATTAACAAGCCTCCTTGGTGGCGCTGGTGGGGGTGGAGAGGCGAGGAGACAACTAGAGCCTGCTTAATGGGCCCACCAGCCCCCACCCCAACCCCGACAAAGGCCAATGCTCCCCAAGCCATTCTTGGGCCCAGGACAGAGAACTAGCCCCTGTCCTGTGGAGGTGTCACAGGCCTGGGATCCGGCACATTCCCTAGGGCAAGAGAAATGGAGGCATAAGGGGCCCAGTGCGGAGGGCCAACTCCCAGCCCAGAAATGAGTCTAGCTAGGGAGGTGGGTGCCCCACAAAGGCCCCCGGGGCCTCCCGAGTCACTTCCATCCCTATCAAAGCACTGGTCTCTCACCCAAGACTCTCCCCTGGGTGGGAGGACCTTGAAGGAAGGAGCTGGAGATGGGAAACCAGCTGACCCCCTTCCTGTTTCCTCTGGAGCCACTCTGTCCGCATCTCAGGGCTCCAGGTGTGGCCTGTTTCCTCCTTTTTAAGGCTCCAGCAGCAGATTTCAAAAGCATGAGTTCCCCACTCCCACCCCAACTGCCTCCTTCCAGAGGTGGAATTAAGCACAGGAGAGGCATCTTCAAAACCTTGTCGTCACCATGAGACTGGCACCAAGGTGTTGTGGGCTCTGCCATCTACCACCCCAAGCAGGACTTTGGGCTGCATCAGAAGAAAGGGGAGGGGGCAGTAAATATTTAATGTTTTGGACTGAGGTAAGCTAAAGTGAGGTCTTTCCCAGTGGTTCGGTGGTAAAGAATCCACCTGCAATGCAGTAGCCACAAGAGATGTGGGTTCAATCCCTGAGTCAGGAAGATCCCCTGGAGCAGGGCATGGCAATGCACTCCAGTATTCTTACCTGGAGAATCCCATGGACAGAGGAGCCTGGTGAGCTACAGTCCATGGGGTCTCAAAGAGTTGGACACGACTGAAGAGACTTAGCACACACGCACACACACACAGCTAAAGCAATGTGTGCAGCAGTGTTCCTCTGGCTCTGCTGGTGTGCTGCCTCAGTTTCCTTGTCTGCAAAACAAGGATTGAGGATGAGATTTGTGGGTTTCAAACTCTGCTGTCAGAGCTCAAGCATTCTACAGGAAAGAATCAGGGCCTTAGTAACTCCTGTTTTATCAGTTACACAACTGGGCTTTATCCCTAAGATTTCATTTGCAGAACTAGCTCACAGCTGAGAAATGTTTTATCACTTCTGGGCCAAGCGATGCTTGTGTTGATCTCAGCTTAAAGCTTCCAGGGACAGGCAGCACCTCATCCACTGCAGGAAGATGCCTGGAGAGAGAGGATGGACCCCAGAAGGATGAACCAAAGGGATTTACTCCGCAAACCTTAGGTTGGGAACAACACTGGACACACAAATACATATATATGGCCAGGACACAGAGAGATGGGACTGGCCATGGGAAGTAGGCTCAGGAGAGTCTGGGCAGACCCAGAGGAGAATATGTACCCAGGCTCACTCATATATGCTGCTTATGTGCACACACACACACCACACACACACACACACACACACACACACACACACACACACACACACACACACACACACACACACCACACAGTTGACCTTTGGAGCCCTGCCTCCATGGCAAGGCGCCACCTGCAGAAATATCCTTCTGTCTCCCTCTGAATCCCGCCCCACTCCCACTTACCTCCTTTTGGACTCCAAGCTGACCTCGCTGAGCTCTGTCTGGAGAAGAGGAAAATGTCTCTATCTGTTTTTCAAATATTTGGGGCTTGCTAAAGACCAACACATTTTTTTTTAAAGTCTGTATAATTTGAGGGCAATTTGATCCATATGTTTCTGATTCCTTTGCACTTAAATCATCAAAATATTGATTTTTAAGAGCCATTTGATGTCTAAGGAACCTTTTTAATGAGCTTTTAAAGCTCTTTAAACCCAGAGACTGGAGCCGGTGCCAGGGTCCAGGCTGGCTGCTGGATGGCCAAGGCCCCTCCCCGGGGTCGGGATCACTTGGAGCTGAGACTCACTCCCCCACTGCAGGCCTCACCTCGGCCTGGCCTCACTGCCTCCACTAGCACTGGCGGGGGTCCCAACCCAGCTTCTTGCTATTCCTGACAGGGGGCCTCTTGTCACAGATCACAGTCCCCTTTCCTCAATGCTCGCTTAAGGCACAAACTAAGAGCAGCGAACGGGACCCTTAATTGTTATAGCCTGCGTCATATTTTGCTGTAGAACTATGCTACAATTTATGTAACCACTCCCCACTGGAGAACATGCAGGTCATTTCCAATCGTGCACCTTAGTGCACATTTCTGATTATTAACTTCGGCTGTGTTTCTAGAAATGAAAACACTGAGTCAAAGACAGAGCACACCCTCAAGGCTCTCTCCACACGTGCTGCCACGCCATTTTTCCAAAAGATAACACCAATTTTTACACATCCACACATCTCCCCTCCTGCACTCTTGAGAGGAACATTCATTTCTATTCAAACAATGCTGTCGCATTTGAGCAAAGAGAAGCCCTCTTACACAGCACAGACAGGAGGAGGTTCTAAAGCCAGAGGCCTGCACTGGAATTCCACTTCTGCTATTTACTAATTGGAAGGGTGACTTACTCTGTCTGTGCCTGTTTTCCCATCTATAATTTGGGGATAATAATGGCACCACCACATGTTTATCATGGGGACTAAATGACATCACATATATACACATAAATGACTTAGTGGCTGATGCACAGTTGGTGGTCAATTAATGATGCCTAATATTATTACTATCCTTTAGCTAGTCCAGTCGGACACGAATGAAGCGACTTAGCAGCAGCAGCTAGTCCTTCAACCCAGCATGCCCTTCTCTTTCTCACCTTTTTGATGCCCTTTCCCCCTGCAACCCACCTTTTTGATGCACCCACTACCCAGGGCCTTACTTATCTCTACACTTAGCTAAGTTCCATTTCATTTCAAATCAGTTCAATTCCATCCCCCAAATTCTGGCATTTGTGCAAGCCAGTGTCCAGGGAGCTGGGCAGACACATAAAATAGATAATATCTAAGGTCCAGGCCAGGATGCGTTCTTTGAGAACTAGAGTGGCGCCCACCCCAGCACACACCACATGCCTTTGTGTCCATAAGGTTATTATGGAAGAAACTACGTAGGGTTCTCCATCACAAATTACTTGTGTGTGCATGTGCATGCATCTTCTTATGCACACATGCGTTTTCATGTGTGTGTTGCTGTGGGCATGTGTGTAGTGTTTGTGTGTGTGTGCATGTATGCTCAAAGTTTAAGTTCCTGAGGTGCAAAGACAATACAGTGAGCTGCCTCTGACACATCCACAGATCTTATACAAGGCAAGTTACAAACCTCGGACAATTATAGCTTATACAATTCAAGGAACACATGAATGAATGAATGAACAAAGGAATGGACAAAAAACCCTAAACTTCCACTTAGGCTGAGGATCTGGGAAGAGGGTTTGACTAGGGTCAGAAGTTCTGCACTTGAAACGCAATAGGCCCTGTGTGACACGGCGGGCCTCGCCCCTGCTGTTCCTCAGTGTTCATCCCCCAGAGTGAAGGGATTGGATTAGATGACCTCTGAGGTTCTTTCCAGCTCCAAGGACATGCTGAAGCCCCTCTTCCCCAACAGGGCCCTGTTCCCAATAGCCCACCCACCTCAGTCCCTCCAGACGCAGACCTCATCAGATCCATGAAGGCCCCAGTCCCATTTGGGGTGGGCCTCGCTTGGGGAGGGCCTTTTGCTCCCCTGCCTCATGGGGCTCAAGGCTATTTTGTCTAAATTCTCCAGGAACAGAGGAAAAGCACAGAGGCTTTTGCTAAAGCCCGGTGGGCAGGTCTCTTTGAGGACAGGGATTAAGTTTGTGTCTGTTGATCTCCCCTCCGGTCGACTCCGCTGTCTGCGAACCAGCTTCGGATTCTCTGGGCTTTATCCTCCGTCATATGGTTCCACTCCCCTCACATTACCCTGGTGGTGCCATTTCCAGCCATCTCTTCAGAGCGCCTCTGCAAAAAAGAATAGATCCCCAAAGAACCAAGCAAATTTTGGTCCATGCTGGTTCTAAATGAAGTCCCTCTTCCTTCAACAATTGCAATTTGGAAAAGAAACAAGACCCTCCTGTCTCCCCAGCCTGGGGCAACTCTGTCAGACCTCACACCAGACCTAAAAGACTATCTCCACTGGCGATGGGAGGTCAGTCTCAAGGGGCCCCGGCTTGCCTTCATCCCAGCCCAGGACATTTTAGGCTCTAATGGAGCTGCTGGTGATGGGCTGGTGGGCTGACCCCTACCGGATTATCTGAATTTGGAAGGGTCACTCAGGGGTCAGCAAGTCTGGGAGGGCCGATCCTAACTTCACAATGAAGACGTAGCCACAAGGGTCTCTGTCTCTGAGTGACCCCTTCTGTCTCAGAATTGCCTGTCTGCTCAGGGAAAGGGGCCTGATGCCTCTTAAGGGTCTTACTCCCCACAACTCTCAACCCTAGATATCAGTGTGGGGCTATAACGTGCTATTTCTAACACGGCAACAGGGATATGAGCTTTATGTAAATAGTAGAGGATGTTTTTGAATAATTTATGTGATATTTTTAATTCAAGTTTTAAAAATCCTAATGTTCCCAAAACAGAGGAAACACTGATGCTGCAATATTCAAACTGAACAATCTTTTGCTTTTAAAGATAAAGACTTAGAGTTCTTAACCAATTGCAGTAATCTCAGGAAACTCATTTAAAAACATGACTGAGCTGTGTGGCTTTCAGGATCTCAGTTCCCTGACCAGGGATTAAACCAGGCCCATACGAGTGAAAGCATGGAGTCCCAACCACTGGAGCGCCAGGGAATTCCCAGAAAACCTGTTTTTAATGATCTTGATTCTGACTCATTTTATTTAAAATACATGATTTGTATGCCCCTCTTTTGTACGTAATCACACTCACAAACAGCAAACACACTTGCTCTGTGATTCTGGGACAGGTTTTGCAGTATCTCTGGGCCTCAGTTTTCTTTGGTCTCAGTTTACTAATTTATAAAATAAATACAATTTACAAAATAAAAAACTAGATAACCATGTCCCAGGTCCCTTCCAACTCTTGAATTCTATGATAGCAAGAAAATTCTGAGCGTATGAACTAACTGGAGCAGCTTTATAGCAAGGAGACTATTTCACCCTGGATAATCTTCAGAGCATTCCCCTAGCCATGGGCCATGGATAGGGCAGAGCTGGCTGAACTAATGAAGGAATACTGCTCATGCTTTCAAGAAACACCTCTGTGAGCTAACCAAGGGTAACACCACCTCTGCCTTGCTCACTGCTGTGCTCCTGTCACCTAGCACAGGGTTCTGTACATAACAGCTGTCCCGAATGGTTGTTCAATAAACAAAGGAATTAATTAACTAATTCATTAAGGCATGCATGCTGGGCCTCTCCCTGGATTTGTATAGCTCTTTTCCTCAAAAAATTCAAAAGTTTTTTGTCAGAAGAACATCTAAAACATGACTTTTTTTCCAGAGGATTCTAGACCAGATATTAAATGTGTAAGGTAATAAAACAAATCCAACGCAATTCCTATGAAAAGCCTTCTATCCCAAATATAACCTGAGATGACACAAGCAAACTGAGTCTTATTGACCCACTGCACTGAGGTAGAATGTGTAGACAGACTCCTGAAACAATGTTTTCTTAGAAGTGAGGCCATGGTTTTCATTGTGGGTATCAGAAGTGGAACCACTATTTGGACTGATTATTTTCTTAAGGCAAAGGTCGTCTCAAGTAAGGCAAGGTGATGAGTGAAGAACAAAGTGCTACGGAAATCCAGACAGGCCATGGTGATAACTGCATAATTGATGGGAGAAGGGTACTGGTTCTTATCCTGCAGACCCTTCACTTTATGGCCATTCTCTGTCCAAACCAAAAGGTCAGCCACAAAAGCAGCCTCTACATCACTGTCAGGATGCCAGGTGACGTTATTATCACAGAAGTAACAGCTGGGAGTGGGATGAATCTGGCCTCCCTGTTCCACTCGCCAGGTGATGAGCTGTTGAAACATATGATGTGATTTTATTTGTACACCTACAGTCAAGATTCCAGAGAGTCTACCCTTGGCAACCACCATGGACATGAAGACGAAAAGGGTGTTTAGGCTTTGTGGAATCCTACGTTACTGAAACCAGGTTAAAAATCACGTCCTAGAATCCATTTGAGCTTATCAGAAACACAGCCATCTCCTTCAGTTTCAAATAGGTTGTTATAACTAGTCAAGTAATATTTATCCAGGTGTAACCCAAAATGTTGACAATGGTACTGATAACTCCCTGGTTAGCTAACAGAAAATATAAGATCATTTATCCATTTCCATTGGGCCAAAGAATTTCAAAATTTGGTGCTGAAGAAGACTCTGACAGTCCCTTGGACAGCAAGGAGATCAAACCATTCAGTCCTAAAGGAAACCCGGAATATTCATTTGAAGGACTGATGCTGAAGCTCCAATACTTTGGCCACCTGATGCAAACAACCGACTCCTTGGAAAAGACCCTGATGCTGGGAAAGACTGAAGGCGGGAGAAGGGGACAACAGAGGATGAGATGGTTGGATGGCATCACTGACTAAATAGACATGAGTTTGAGCAAATTCTGGGAGACAGTGAGGGACAGGGAAGCCTGGTGTGCTGCAGTCCATGGGGTGACAAAGAGTCAAACACGACTGAGTAACTGCACAACAACAAAAAAATAATACATTTCTGTCTTCCACTGATATATCCCTCATTATAGAAATCACTGTTTGGATGGTGCACGGAAAAAGTGAATCAATATTTCCTCCAGGTAATTTTCTAGAATTACCTGGTGTGTCTTACCATTTTGTAAGTTATGTGACTTCATTTTGTTAGTTCCCTGAGGCATGCTTCAGTGAGACAAATTCCATAGAGGGTGTTGGGGTCTTAAAGATCCCAACAAATGTTTAGATACCTAAACATTTCTAAGAAGTTAAGGCCGGATTTGTACACACACACACACACACACACACAAGTTGTCCTCTACTGGGGCACAGACTCTATTGAGGGTGTAGATGTCTAATGATAAAGTTGGATAATCTCTTGATATCTCTATGGATAGCACCAAAATAAGAATAACAGCAACAGTAAACATGATAGTGACCACAGACATTTTCTCAATATAACTTAGGCAATGGAGAAACAGTCATACTATCAGCAAACTTGTTGCCACAAAAGAGGAAAGTAAAAAGAAATAGGCAAAAGTGAAAAAGGCAGAGTGTTAGACAAAGGAGAGTGTGTTAATTTGTGACTCTAGGCATCTGTGCAATATTATTCTGAAGATGTGGAAGCACGTCCATCTCATGCTTTCATCTGCTTAATATGAAGGTCTGAGGGTAGTCTTTCCCGATTTTCAGAAATTCTTAATAGAGTCTCCTTTGGAAGATATGCTTTGGGGGGAGTCTTAAGCATCCTCACTGGGAAATTACTGTTTGAGATGGCCCTCCAGTTGCCAAGGATGATCTATGTTTCTTTAATTGGGAAGCATCCATCCAAAAATCAAATCCCTGGAATTCTACTGTTCTTGTAGGTTGTTAGCAGTAACTGCTAATGTCTTTTTCCATCAGTGTCCAAGGGCTACATTTCTATAATGTTTCTTCCAAAAACCAAATTTTTATTTGTGTGGGCACGGAGTAGGAGGATGTTAATAGTAAAACTGGCCTATGATATGGAGCCCTTGCAGTATTTGGCTATTGAAGCTCTTAACAGGGTACTGTGAAAAATTCTGCAAGAGATGGGAATACCAGACCACCTGACCTGCCTCTTGAGAAACCTATATGCAGGTCAGGAAGCAACAGGTAGAACTGGACATGGAACAACAGACTGGTTCCAAATAGGAAAAGGAGTACGTCAAGGCTGTATATTGTCACCCTGCTTATTTAACTTATATACAGAGTACATCATGAGAAACGCTGGACTGGAAGAAGCACAAGCTGGAATCAAGATTGCCGGGAGAAATATCAATAACCTCACATATGCAAATGACACCACCCTTACGGCAGAAAGTGAAGAGGAACTAAAAAGCCTCTTGATGAAAATGAAAGAGGAGAGTGAAAAAGTTGTCTTAAAGCTCAACATTCAGAAAACGAAGATCATGGCATCTGGTCCCATCACTTCATGGGAAATAGATGGAGAAACAGTGGAAACAGTGTCAGACTTTATTTTTGGGGGCTCCAAAATCACTGCAGATGGTGATTGCAGCCATGAAATCAAAAGATGCTTAGTCCTTGGAAGGAAAGTTATGACCAACCTAGATAGCATACTGAAAAGCAGAGACATTATTTTGCCAACAAAGGTCCGTCTAGTCAAGGCTATGGTTTTTCCAGTGGTCATGTATGGATGTGAGAGTTGGACTGTGAAGAAAGCTGAGTGCCGAAGAATTGATGCTTTTGAACTGTGGTGTTGGAGAAGACTCTTGAGAGTCCCCTGGACTGCAAGGAGATCCAACCAGTCCATTCTAAAGGAGATCAGCCCTGGGTGTTCTTTGGAAGGAATGATGCTAAAGCTGAAACTCCAGTACTTTGGCCACCTCATGTGAAGAGTTGACTTATTGGAAAAGACTCTGATGCTGGGAGGGATTGGGGGCAGGAGGAAAAGGGGACGACAGAGGATGAGATGGCTGGATGGCATCACCGACTCGATGGACATGAGTTTGAGTGAACTCCGGGAGTTAGTGATGGACAGGGAGGCCTGGCGTGCTGCAATTCATGGGGTCGCAAAGAGTCGGACATGACTGAACAACTGAACTGAAGTGAACTGAACAGGGTAGAGTCTAAAATTGCAGGTAATAATTGGAGGTAATATTCCTAGATATTACCAGCTCATGAGGAGGCCTGTTACCAGCTCATGAGGAGACAGTTGATGTACTCTCAAAGGAGCTGATCTTAGGATCAGTGATTAGGACTCTGCCCAGTGGTTAGTTTTGCTGGTCAGGGCCTGAGTTCGATCCTACAAGCTGTCCAGTGTGGCCAAAAAAAAAAAAAAATCCTAATTCAAAGAAGTTGAAAGGCCAAGGTCAGGACTTTGAACTAGGGAAATTCAGCTGTTTCTGAAAGCTGGGCTAAGTTTAATTTGAAAATTCCATTCATCCTTTCTACTTTGCCTGAAGTTTGGGGGTGGTGAGGAATTGGGGGTAAGCAGTAATGTCTTCTTATAGAACTCTTTGATGATCATCTCAGGAATACAGGGTAGGGGGGAGGTCCTCATCACTAGAGCATCAGATGGGGACCCCTCTAGTAGGAAACACAAAATTGAATGGTTCATTCTGATGCTCTTCAACAAGGAAAGGTTTCAACAAATCTGGAAACAAACATGCTCCCAAAGCCAAAAACAAACAAAAACAGCAGAACATATTCATACTCCATTAAAAGGGATAATTGTATTACATTCATTGGGAGGTTTTCAAATGGGCCTTGAGGTCTTGATTCCCAGGCATGCCCCACCTTTACTGTTTTGCCAAGATTATGTTGTTGGCAGCTGAGGTATGCACTAGAGCAGGGTTCAATAAACTATAGCCCGCAGGCCAATTCTAGCCCATGGATTTTTTTTTTTTTTTTGTAAATAAGTTTTTGCTGGAACACAATCATGCCTATTTGTTTATGTACCGTCTATCACTGCTTTTGCACCCCAACGGCAGAGCTGAAGAGTTGCCACAGACTCTGTGTCCCACAGAGCCTAAAACATTGACTGTTCAGCCCCGTACAGAAAAAGTTTATTGATTGCTGGTCTAAGGTACCATTATGATGGGCCGTTTGGGTCATATTGTAAGTTCCCCAACCTGGCCACTTTAATTCCAGGCTGTTCTTGGAGAGGTTGTGCCATTTTGTAAAATATGCACAAGAACCTGGGTTACAATGAGAATCCTACAAAGAGTGGGCCTTCAGCCTTGTGGAGAAGTAACTTGAACTGAGATGACCCCACGTAAGTTAGTAACAGTTGGCCAAGAGTCACTTCTACACCTCCCATCTTGGGCTCCCAACCAGAGTGTAACTATCTTCAGCTGCATTCTTCAGCAAAAGGGGTTTTGGAGATTTTGTCTCCCAAATCTACCCTCTGGGACACAAAGTCAGGATGGAGGAAAATGGAGCCTGTAGCATTCTGAGATGGGCAGCCAAGCTATAGTTCATCCTCTTAAAGGTCACCAACCAAGCAAAGCCTTAAACTTGTTCACCCGTGGGACTAGTTTTGGCTGTGGACTCATTGGTACTCATCTGCTGACAATTCTATGGCCATTCTCTCCCCTTACAGACAAATAAAGTTTATGACAAAGCAGTACAAGACAGGGGTGAGATTAGAGGGCTTTCTAAATTGTTAGATGTTATCAACGGAAAACCACTGCTCAATTAGAAAAAGTTGTGATAAAGTAAAACTGACTTTCATTGATCTAGAGCAGCAATACTACACTGACAGTTCTTAAATAACACTTTGTTAGGAGAAATGAATGCATTTTATTTTACTCCTCTTTGCGGGGTTGCAGAAGTTCTTACAGCAGGATATCAGACTAGGACATGCTTAGATTGGCTAGTTTCCTAAGGCAAGGATCAGTATATAAAAGGCAAAGTTCTAATTTAAAAAAGGAAGCCTTGTACTAGTCACCAGGCTTTCTGCTGTTGTTACTCCACAACCGATGGGCACTTCTGGTTCTCACTTCCAGTCATTCTGTGGTGATGATGGCCGTCACTTATTGAACCAGACAATGTAGATGATTTATCCTTGTGTACCCTGTACCAGGGGCTTCCCTGGTGGCTCAGATAGTAAGGAATCTGCCTGCAATGCGGGAGACTTGAGTTCGATCCCTGGGTTGGGAAGATCCCCTGGAGGAGAGCATGGCAACCCACTCCAGTATTCTTGCCTGGAGAATCCCCACCGACAGAGGAGCCTGGCGGGCTATAGTCCATGGGGTCGCAAAGAGTCAGACACAACTGAGCATGCACAGATTCTAAATACATATTATGCTTAAAACTAAGAGCTTAAAAAAGATGAAGGTGACGTCTCTGGGTTCCAGTGATTAAGACTCCACACCTCCACTGTAGGGGGCATGGATTTGATCCCTGATTAGGGAATTAAGATTCCATAAGCCACACAGCATGACTAAACAAACAACAACAACAAAAAAAAAACAAACAAACCCCAAAAAATGATGAAGGTGTATAGCATCTTCTTTCTGTCCCACTCCATCCATCGCCACCCAATAAAGTCTATTTTCAAGGGGAAGGAGTTATGAATCCAGAGGGCCTGTGTCTGAAATGCCATACTGCTGCTGCTGCTGCTGCGCCGCTTCAGTCGTGTCCGACTCTGTGCGACCCCATAGACGGCAGCCAACCAGGCTTCCCCTCCCTGGGATTCTCCAGGCAAGAACACTGGAGTGGGTTGCCATTTCCTTCTCCAATGCATGAAAGTGAAAAGTGAAAGTGAAGTTGCTCAGTCGTGTCCGACTCTTAGCGACCCCATGAACTGCAGCCTACCAGGCTTCTCCATCCATGGGATTTTCTAGGCCAAAGTACTGGAGTGGGGTGCCATTGCCATACTACTGGTCCCTAAGACAGAGGTTCTCAGGTTCTGAATACCCCACCCAGCCTTGCACATACTGCAAGGCACACTTTGGTCTTGCATCATGAAAGTAACAGACTGGAAATAAAGAGGTTTTACAACCAGATAGACCCCAGCACTGCTACTTACTGACTGTGGGGCATTGGGCAAGTCCCTTCATCTCTCCAAGCTCCTATTCCCTTATCTTCAAACAGAAAAGTAGCACATGCTGTTTGTTGTCTACCCCTAAAATCATTCCTTCCTGCCTCTTTCTTCCCATTACCACTGAGTGACTTCTTAGCCTCTCAAGTTGCTAGATTGTGTGTGGCCCTTCAAAATGGGAGGACACTTGTGTTCGTGGCTGGCACACTGTTGTCCTGACTCTGGACAACTGGAAGGAGAAAGAGGCCCTGGGTGGTCTCTCCTGAGGGGCTTGAGAGGTTCAACTCTTTCCATTAGGATTGAGAGATGAGAGAGCTTTTTCCAGGCTGCAGGGCAAGTCCCAAAGGGGGTCAGGCCTATTGGATCCAACTGCTGGTTGTTCATTAGTGCCTTCCCATATCATTTTCAATAAATATTCATTCAATGCCTACGAATGCCAGGGACACCACTGTGTGCTGGGGACGCAGTGGTAAACAAGACAGACAGGATCCTTGCCTATCAAATGGCCACAGCGGTTCAAATGACCACAGACTTTCCAGCTTCCCAACTTCCTAAATCACTGTGAGCATAATTGTGAGCATATTTCCACCTCTGCATTTTGAAATCCATCCATAACCCAAGGACTCTCCCAGGGCCCCTGGCTTGAGGTTGCTCAAGATGAACTGTTTTGCAGGAAAGTGAATATTTATTGAGCATCTTCCACTTGTAAGACTTGGGTCTATAAACATGAAGCCTGTTTTCATACCTCAGGGAGCTTAATTCTGGGGTGGTTGCTGCTGCTGCTGCTAAGTCGCTTCAGTCATGTCCGACTCTGTGCAACCCCATAGACGGCAGCCCACCAGGCTCCCCCGTCCCTGGGATTCTCCAGGCAAGAACACTGGAGTGGTTGCCATTTCCTTCTCCAGTGCATGAAAGTGAAAAGTGAAAGTGAAGTTGCTCAGTCATGTCTGACTCTTCGCGACCCATGGACTGAAGCCTACCAGGCTCCTCCGCCCATGGGATTCTCCAGGCAAGAGTACTGGAGTGGGGTGCCATTTTTGGTACAGGACAAATATTTGATCTGAGTAACACAAGTTATCATGCCTGAAGGAACCATAGGGAAAGTCCAGAGCAGCTGAGTCAGTTTTGGGGATGAGGTGACCCTAAAGGTGGTAGAATTCGATCAGGCAGAAAAGGATAGGAGATGGCCCACGAGAATAACTTAAGGGGCAATGTCCAAATGGGGGAAAGGCAAGCTGAGGATGGGGACGGGAAATGAATTGGCCCAAAAACCTGGTTTGCAGCCTGAGAGAAGACCTTAAATATGAAGCCGAAGAATTTGGACTGCATCCTATGGGCAAAGGGACATTTCAGGTCAGGAAGGTGCGCTGCGAAACGATTACTTTGACATCTGTGAGGGAGATGATTAAGAGGGTGGAGACCCTGGAAGCAGCAAATTGAGGCCTGAGCAGCTTTGGACCTTTCAGAGAGGGGCTCACACCCTCTGGGTTTTATTTCTGGCTCAGTCATTCTGCTAAGATTGTGCAAATCCTGCTGTGGAAGACTACTGGTTGCCTCCCAATATCCACTTCCCTCTCTCACCTTTCTAACAAAATCTTGAGTTTGTCTGGGGCAGCAAAATCTCTTGTTAAAAATGTTCAGCTCCTCCAAATCTAGCTAAACATGTCCATACTCCTGGCCAATGAGGCATAGAAAGAATTTACAGTGAGGCTTCTGGAAAGGTTTTGTTTTCTTGATAAAAAGACATTGATCTGGCCAGTACAAATTTTTTCTTTACCCACTTCTTCCAGCCTGGAACTCAGTTATGATGTCTGGAAGTGGTACAGTCATTAATGACCATGAGGATAAAAGCTCTAAATGAAGGATGGCAGAGAAGGAAGATAGCAGGAGTCTTGACTCTTAATGACTCTCTTGAATAGCTGTATCACTCTGAATTGCCTATCTCCAGATTTCCTATTACATAAGAAAAATAACTGTTTAATTTGTTGAAGGTTTATTTTAAGCAGCCAAACTTATTTCCTAACTGGTATACGTGGCTAACCCTGAATGCCTCACTTTCTCCTTTTCAGTCTCACAGCCTGGCGCAGAAATGGATTACCCGTCTGCCATGTGCTTTTCAGGAGCTGCCCACAACTGAAGAGGCCCTCGGTCTATGTTACCCCCTTGGTCCCAACTCTGTCAGCCATGCAGGGCCTCCCTAGCTTGCCCAGATCCTTCAGAGACCAGAAGGCAAGGCCAGCTGGGACAACCCCAGGAGACCAGATCTCCAGCTGGGAATCCAAACCTAGAGCCCTAGACCAAAAGTCAGAAGTCCTCGGATGCTGGACCACCTCTACGACTAATCAGGACATGACCGTGACCCCATCACTGCCAATTCCCTTGGGCCTCAGTCACTTTGTCTTTGGAATGTGGGGGCTGAGTTAGGTCAAAGTTTTCGAAGTACACATCATTAATTTGCATTTAACTGTAAATAATAGAGAGCTTCCCAGGCAGGGCTAGTGGTAAAGAACCTGCCTGCCAATGCAGGAGACACGTTTCGATCCCTGGGTCAGGAAGATCCCCTGGTGGAGGTCGTGGCAACCCACTCCAGTATTCTTGCCAGGAGAATCCCATGGACAGAGGAGCCTGATGTGCTACAGTCCATACGGTCACAAAGACTCAGACACAACAGAAGCAATTTAGCACATACACAAAAAATTATAAAAGCAAGCAAAGAAACAACAAAAATCAAAAACCAAAAGGTAGTGCATTCCATCAGGCTTAAACAATAAAGTTATCATCTGATAAAGTCCAAAGACAGGACCACTTATGTTTGGTATGGTCAGCTGCCCACCAATGTCATCAGGCTCCCTGCAGTTCTCTGTGGATTAGCTCTGTCCTTGAATTGGCTTCCTTCAGGGGCACCGGATGGCTACCGCAGTACCAGACATCACGACCAGGCACTCCCCTAGCCAAGAATAAAGAGGAATGTATTTCTTGTGTTTGATTTTTAGGAGCAAGAAGCTTTTCCCACAGGGCCCTATCAGACCTCATGGGTCAAAAGTGTCTCTTTCCAACCAGTCACTGAAAAGGAAAGGGGCATGGCCATCTGATCTGAATGTATTCTGGAGAGCAACCATGACCAGGACAGAAAGGAAGCCCTCTTTTCTAAAAAAAAAAAAAAAAAAAGACATGACCCCGTGACACAGAGCAGATAGAAGTTGAGTCCCTTGGACTGAAGTTAGCGGTGGGGAGAAGGCTGGCTCCCCTTGCTTCTGTCCTCAGACTCCCAGTCCTGGAGCTGAAGCTCCTAACACCAGTTTGAAAGCCACTGGGCTTGATCTCATAGGGAGCTTTCCATTCCAACACCCTATGTGTGTTTGCTTCTAAAATTAATGGCTCTGGCAGAATGAGGTCAATATGAGAGGGAAAACTACCCATATCCCCTGAGGTCACCCTGAGGACGGACAGTCAAAGAGCCTGGGGGGCTTCTAGCCTGGTTACAGCTAGGAAAACTGTACACATTTTTCTATACATTCACCATAGCGACCCATGTTCATACAATCTGTTCCTCTTTGAGGGCACACACAGTCTTACCCAGTCTGAGAAGCTGTCCAGTAAGTAGTGTAAGGCCCAGATGGCTCCACATTAGAATCACAGGTGGGGAAACCGAGGCACCAGACAAGGAGGTCTTGGCTCCCAAAGCCAGGGTCTGGAAGAGCCTAGCTGGAACCATATACTGCCAATTCGGCCTAAGGATGAGTAACATTCCTGGGAAACTGGGAATACCAGGAAAAAGACACAGGTCTGATGGCTCCTGATCACAGGCTTGCTGGCAGGGTGCCTTAGGTCCCTCAACCTCTCTGCTCCCCACTCCCCTCATCTATAGAATGCACCACTTCAGGGTCACTGGGAGGACTTGGGGGAGTCCTGTGAAGGGTTGTTTAAAAGAGCTGTGGGGTCTTCCGGCCTGAGACTGCAGACAGCTAGGGGAGGACCTGCTCTGTTTCCCTCCTCCAGACTGTACGTGAAGGAAGACTGGTCCCGAACCCCAGACTGCCGCCCTGCGCCTGGCCACCGCCTCCTCCCGGAGGCCCTGGCAGTCTCTCGTCCAGCCCCTCCCCCACTCCCTAGGGGCAGGCGGCTGCTAATGGCCCTCCCCACAAGCTGCTTCATTAAGGATTTGTTCTGTGAGCTGCAATCAAAATAAACAGACCAGCCTGAAAGCCAGGGAACTAAAAACCAATTAAGAGGGAATGGAGATGGAAGGGAGGGGGGGTGGGCAGGAGGGGAAAAGAGGCCGGGGCTTTCCAAAGACTCAGTTCCCATGGCAGCCAGCTTCCAAAATAGTCTGGGAATGAAAAATAATGAAAACCACAGTGGAGAGAAAAGCGATCCTGGCAGGAGAGTCCTGACCTCGGGATTGGCTAAATCCCCTTTCTCCTGGCTCCCAGAGGGCGGCTTGGTGGGTCAGAACACCGGTGACCCTTCCTTCCCCCATCCACCCTCAAGGTTGTGAGTGGTGCAAACCCTCTGCGGGGCCTGCCGCCAAGGCCCCAGCGTGAAGGAGCCCATGCCCTGCTTTCCGCATGGGGAAACCATGATGGAGAAATGGGGCAGGGTAGGAACAAGACTGAAAAGAGAAGTTCAGAGCACCATGAAGTCCGCCAGCCTGGTTTCAGAGGGCTTCCTGGAGGAAGTGACATTCAGACTGAGATCTGAAGTAAGAGCTGGCCATGAAATGAAGAGCCGGAAGAGCACCTCCGGAAGACAGAAGGGGAATCCCAAAGGCTTGGGAGTGGAGGAGCAGGAGAAAGACCAGAAGTCTGGTGGGGCTGATAAATATTGAGTTAGGTGTGCTGTGTGCCAAGCTGAGTGCTGTTTTATGCCCTGAAACCTGAGAGGCAAGAACCCCGGCAGGCTAGGACTCCCAGGTGTTATGGAAAGGCAGTGGAGCCAGGACCCCACCCACACCTGCAGATGTTACACATACCTGCTTGCCCTCTGCCTGAGCCGGGCCTCCCAGGGAGCACCCCCCAGCCCCCGCCATGACCTGCCCACCCCCCCCCCCACCCGGGTGACAGGGGAGCCCAGCCTGGCGTTTCTAGCATCATCTCCTAATGATATCTCCAAGGAGGCCCCACAGCCCACCAGGACGCATCACCAGAGGCATCGCCGTTTAACCATCTCCAGACCCCCTTGTGGTCTGGTTTCTGTTTCACTGGTGAGGCAACAGGAAAGCTGAGATCCTATTAAGCTAACTTGCAGATGCCAAAAAGGAATAACGGCCAAAATTAAATTAACCCTTTCACTCTCCCTCGTCCACCCTCGCTTCCTGAGCCACAGAAATAAGAGCCCTGAACGTATTACCATCAAGGGATGCAACACCTCAGCCTCAGGGGGCGGGTTTCCAGATCCAGAGGGGACACCTGGCCTCCCCAGCAGCTCTGACGGGTCGGGAGCCTGTTCTGCAGGGGCCTAAGCAGCATGGTGATGACCGGCAGTGCCCTGCCCACCAGCACTTACTCACTGGAAGGCCTCCTAGTCGGGAAGCAGGACAGGAAGAGGTGAGGTGAAGGCTGCAGGGTCCAGTGGCAGCTTGTAGGCTCTGACTTCTCAGTCTCTTTTGAAGAAGCCAAGCCGGCGCCAAGTGGGAGCCCAGTGCAAACGGGATGCATCTGAGAAGGTGAAGCACAGCCACCCGCTCCCAACTCAGAGTCCTCTGAAGTCTCTAAGCAGAACAAGGGGAACATGGGCCAAAGAACTGAATGTCCGGAAAGCTACCCTTGAGCAGGGTCCCTGTCCTGTCCTCATGATGAATGAAGCAGAGATTTTGTAATCAGAGCCCCCCAGGTATCAACCCTAGTCCCATCACCTGGTAGCTGTGCGATCCCGGGCAAATTACTCCTCTCTGAGCCTCAGTCTCCTCAACAGTAAATGGGCACAATAACACTGACCCCATAGGGAGGGCCTCTGGAAGGGTGACAAAGGTCCCAGAGTGCCCAGTGCAAGCCGGGCAGGAGTAAGAACTCACTAGTATTCTTTCCCCCTCCCAGGCTTCAGCAGCATCAATTGTATTAATAAAATGGGGTTCCAGCTCTCCCAGGTTAAGTGTGCAAAACACTTGGAAAACTGCAAAGGCCTATGGATTCGTGCAAAGGATGTCTGTTTGAAGAAGATGCTGAGTTACTCCTTTCCAGCCTCCACTACCCTCAGCATTTCTCTCATCTGACACCTGCCGTAAGGCCTTCCCTACCCTGCACGGACTCTTCCTGGGTGGGCTTGAGGAGTCTCTGTCAAATTAACAAAGTTAAATGGACATTTATGGGGCAAATCTGAGAAACTCACAGCAAGTATAAAAAACTGGAATTATGATGCACCCCCACTCCCTGGGTCCCCCACTTACTGTTCTTTTTAAATTGGGTTATGGTTGCTTTCCAACGTTGTGTTAGTTTCTCCAGTACAAAAAAGTGATTCAGCTATATGTGTACATATATCCCCTCCCTCTTGGACTCCTTCTCACCCCCCACCCTATCCATCTAGGTCACCACAGAGCACTGAGCTGAGCTCCCCGAGCTATATACAGTAGGTTCCCCCTAGCTATCTATTTTATAGTTGAAGGAAATGAGGCCCAGGCACAGAAGGTGACCTTCTTGAAGTCATGGATGGTAGATGCCTGGGTTTGGAACCCCAGGGCTGTCCCACTCCGAGGCCAGTGCTCCTGCCAAACCCATCGCCCTAGTTCATCAGCCTAAGGGGCTGAACAGGGTCAGCATGAGGAGCTTCCTGAGACCTGGGGTAGGTCCCTCCTCCTGTGGGTGCTGAGAGTGGTCACCCCTCCACACTGGGAGACAAAAGGAGCCCACATGTGATGGGAAGAGCAGCCTGCCCAGGAGGCGGTGACACTCAGACCCGGGTTGGAATCTGTGCTCAGCTGTGCAAACTTGCACAGCCCTCCACTTCCCTGGCCATCTCAGCAGCACATCCATAAATCCAGGAAGAATGCTCGCCCCATCTCACGGGCTGTCAGGAGATTAGAATGAGATGACTGACAGGTGTTGAAAACCAGCAAACCCTGTTGTCATTCGTAATTAGCACACTCGGTATTTGTTTGTGTTTCTAAGCAGCAGATTCGCTAAGTAGGTTAAACAGTGTCTCACTCCCCAGTCCTTGGGCCTCCCCATCCTGTTCACACTATCCTGCTTTGTGCACCAACAGGGAGAAGGTGAACCCATGTCGGTGTCAGAATATCTTCGGTGAAGAGTTACTGAGCGTCGGAAGTTCATCTCACATGCTGTCTGTGCTAGCCCTGAGACAGACAAGAGAAGCAAGGGTGGCAGGTATTTCCTCCTTTTGACTCTCATAAGTGAATAAGCAGACATATTAGATCAATGCCCACCTGACACGTTTGTGGGGCACTTACACGTGTGTCAGGCACGGCACTCACCTTTACAGACAGAATCCTAGGAGCACCGCATCTGAGCTCTTGAGATGGAGCAGTGACTGACTTATTTCTTCCCTTCTTTCCTCCTTTCCTTCCTCCTGGCCCTCGGATTTCTGCCTTTGATTCCCAAAGCCATATTTCCAGGCAGTCCCAGGGCCGTCAGAGGAGGAGCACTGCTGGCCTCAGGGTCTCTGTCGTGGGCAGGCAGTAAGGGCCCAGCCAACTGAGGGGACTGAGGGGACATGGCCCAGTCAGAGCAGCAAAGAGAACAGAGCAAGGGCAGAGATCTTGGGCTCAGAGAAGGCATTTGCTTGGAGATTTGGGGCATCGGCTAGAGCAGGGAAGCCCTTCTGCCGGGATGTCCAAGAGGGAATGTTTCCCAACCAGCCCCCCAGGTTGACACCTCGAAAGCTAATGCCCGAGGCTCCCACAACAAGACCCAGGGCATCACAGGCGCACAGTCAAGGAACATCAAATCAAACTAACCAGGCAGTCAGATGAAATGCACCTTCCTCCCACATCTAAGGAAAGCAGGGAAGCCCCCAGACAGGTAGGCAGGGTCTTGAGGAAGAAGCAGGGAGTGAGAGAGAGAGCCCAGAGCAGCTGAGAGGGGATCTCTGGCCCTGGGAAGCTAGATTCAGGGACTGGGGAGAAGTCCCTCATCCTGGGCTCTAGGTGGCTGCACTCCCGTGTCCCTGGGGGCCACAGAGAGATACGCCCAGCCACTAGGCTCAAAGTCCTGTGCTTTTCACGGATCATCCATTCAGCCCTCACAGCCAAGTCCATGAGGTAGGAATCATCATACCCAGTTTAAATTAAAGAACCTGCAGCTTAGAGAGGTTGAATAACTCACTCTGAGTCACAGCATCCTAGTCAGGGTCATCTGGCCACAAAGAACCTACGCACTTACTGTTTGACAGGATACAATTATTAATCAGTGATTGCTTCAGGCCTCCCAACCAGCGCTGTCCTGCTAAGGGGGCCCCGGCTGGCCCACTTCTTCGACTCTCCTTCCCACCTTTGAAGACATCTTTGCCAAGAAAGGTGGTTCTCTGGGCCTTTGACAAGCAGAATTAGAAGTAAAAGGACAAGGGAGAGAAATATCCAAGAGGCACTGATATCTCTAAGGTGGAGGTCTGGGGAGAGGAGAAAGCTGTGCCCTGGGGAGGCACAGAAGCAGAGAGAGAAACAGACAAGTGGGCTCAGGAGTATTGACTTTCGTGACTGAGAAATCTAAGGATGGAACTGAAGTTCTAATGACATCATATTTGGCTTCTCTGTTCTCTTGAACCAGCACCACTGAGACTGGATCCCATGAATCACAGATGTGGGAGCGATTCAGTTGTAAGGAGACAGGAGAAAAGAGAACTGAGATGGAGGCAAGGTGGAGCCCAGCTTCCCCTCCCAGCATCTCTGTTTTCCTCTGTGTGGTGGTCTTCTCTGTGAACGCACTCGTTTACTATCGTTCACTTTTAGTTTCTGCTCCGATTCGACTCTGGTGAGCACACAGCCCACCGTGGCCACCTGCCGCATCTCCTCATTCCTTCTCTAGAATGATGCCAGTTCTGTTTGAGTTCCCACTGTGAACAGTCTCATAATACTCATGTTTCCTGGTTCAAAAGCCATTTTCCCACAATTAGGTCTCTTTTTGGAGGTTTCGTTTATCTTTAAAAAGCTTAACCTTAAGCCATTCCTGCTCAAAGCTAGGGCCTGTGAATCGCTAGAACTGTATGTTGACACTTCAAGAATTCACAAATAAAAATGATTTATTGAAGAGTCTCAACTTAGTAGGAAATAAGCACAAAAACAGTTCTATATGTTTTCTCTTCCCCTATCTATACTATGACAAGTTCCTTTGCTCATTGGTTAAAGGTTCCTGTAACTGTAACTTGCTGCTAAGTCGCTTCAGTTGTGTCCGACTCTGTGCAACCCCATAGACGGCAGTCCACCAGGCTCCCCCATCCCTGGGATTCTCCAGGCAAGAACACTGGAGTGGGCTGCCATTTCCTTCTCCAATGACTATAACTTAGTCCAACCCATTCATTTCAGTCTCCTTGAGTTCCCAGGACGTGCTGGTTCTGTTCATCAAGACCCACTTCTGTCACTGGTCTGCTGCTTCTCCTCCCTTTCCCAGGAGAGGCCAGAGCTGTAGCCACAGTTACTTGTGATGGAAAAGGGATGTGAACTGGTCTCCAAACACTTTCCCCCACCTCCTCCTAGGTTGAGGTCATCGGGTGTTTGGGACAAAAAGGAAGGAGAGGGGACATAACTTCTAAGTCAGGCTGAAATCCTCTCCAGGTTGGTTGTCTCTGCTAATTATTTAGTGAAGCTGAATGACCTCCGTGCCCCCGATGCGGCAGGCATCCTCGCGCTGGCCCTCTCATGGGATGCACACCTGGGCTCTTCAGAAGGCCCTGCAAGAAGCAAAGGGCCATTTGTTGCTGGTACTTCTCACTCAACAGACAAGCTGCTGGTGGGGTGGGGAGGGTGGGAAGGAGGGGTTGGGGAAGGGGGAGGAAGTAGAAGGAAGGGAGAAAGGGGAAGGCAGGAGTGGGTAACAGGAAAGAACTCAAGTCCAGGTGTCTTATCTGGCATCCACTAAACCCACCGGAAACTCAGGACCCCAAAAGCGGGAGAGCGGCTGCTCCTTCTCCACTCTACCAGCTCTCTCATGTCCTCCTCTGTCCTATTCATGGCACACAGGAGCACACCAGAAAGTCCCTTCTCTCATTTCGTGAGCCCCTTCAAAATATAAAAAGGCTTTTACAAGGAGAAATTAATATAACATTGTAAATCAACTATACTTCAGTTGAAAAAAAAGAACGGATCTCTTGGTATCTACCTTCTTTGGCTTTAAGGAAGAGAGAGGACTCCATTTCCCTCTCCAACAAAAAGGAAAGAATAGCCTCTCTTTCTCTCTCTTTTTTTATATTTATTTATTTATTTGGAAAAGGAAATGGCAACCCACTCCAGTATTCTTTCCTGGAGAATTCCATGGACAGAGGAGCCCAGCAGGCTACAATCCATGGACTCAAAAGAGTCAGACACGACTTAGTGACCAAACCACCACCACCACGATTTATTTGGCTGTGTTGTGTCTTAGTTGTGGCACGTGGGCTTGTGCCCTGAGGCATGTGGGATCTTAATTCCCTTACCAGGGATCGAACACGAGTTCAAACATGCCTGCACTGCCAGACAGATTCTTAACCACTGGACCACCACAGAAGTCCCAAAAATAACCTCTCTTAGGACAGCTGTGTACTCCCCCAAAGGATACCAACATCCAGCTTTCTCCCAGTCTTCTTCTATCGATCAAGGGGGTGGGACTTCCATCCAGGGGCCCAGGCAACTGCAGGCAGTTCCATTTGTACAAGGCGAACTTCCTGCATCCAGGAAGTGGCACATGAGACAAGACTGCCAACCAAGTGTGCAGAGCAGATGGCTCTACCCAAGGAGGTATGTGCTGAATCCCGTTGGCATTGTAAACTGGCAGGCCAATTATTTGTTTCTGTCTGGACAGAATGTGCCTTCGTGAGGGGCTGTGGATAACTGTGATCACATGAAACTGTCAGACAAGCTCATCTGGACAACCTAGGGGCAGGTCAGAGTGAATTATCGTGCTTCCCAGTACTTCTGAAGAAAGGCAGCTTTACATCTTTTAAGTACAGTAATGGAAACCAGGTGTGACCAGGAGCGGTCCTTGGGGAACTGCTTCAAGAACCAGCTAAGAATGAGTTGTAGCTAGCAAAGTGGTCTTTAAACGTGAATGATGTGATTTCAAATGTCTTGTTTGAATGTCTCTCCTAATATGGTTTTCTCACTGTCTTATAGTACTTCCATGAAGAAAGGTTGGCTAAGCAAAGGTTAACTACTTCCAAGCAACATCCAAATTATTCCAAATCTCAGATGACCACCTTCCCACAAAGATGTTTGCCTGAGTTGGCAGCTCAGGGGGAAGCTTGTGTTTCACAGCAGGAAGAGGAGTTTAGCCAAAATTTCCACATGAGACAACCAAGATCCCAGCCCTAACCCATTTCAGAGTAAGTACCTCCAGACTTAGGTGCTCAGTAATATGGGGTGAACTTAGCTGAGTTGAAATATCAAGGGGAGAGAGAGGGAAAGCTGAAAGCTCCTCTATAGGACCAGACCTGTACCACATTTTAAAAAAAGGCATTGAAATGATGAATCATTCAATTCAGTGAATACAGTGTATCTGATTCCTTTGGGGCAGGGTGGGGGGATGCTCTGATAAACAAGCCATGGTCCATGTCCTCCAGGAAAATTGAGTCTTGTAGTTGAGAAGGGACATTCAGACTAACAATGGCACAAGGCAAAGTAAAGGAAATGCAACAGGTCAAAAATAAACAGCATGCCACAGTGGGGCAGGAGAACCTCAAAAGGCCCTAGGAAGCAACCTTTTGAGGTCAACTTTAAGCTAAATTAAATATATTTATCAGATCAGATCAGTCACTCAGTTGTGTCCGACTCTTTTTGACCCCATGAATCGCAGCACGCCAGGCCTCCCTGTCCATCACCAACTCCCAGAGTTCACTCAGACTCATGTCCATCGAGTTAGTGATGCCATCCAGCCATCTCATCCTCTGTCGTCCCCTTCTCCTCCTGCCCACAATCCCTCCCAGCATCAGGGTCTTTTCCAATGAGTCAACTCTTCGCATATATACACACACTGATAATATACACATAAATGAGCACAATTATTTGAAGACTAGTTTGGCAATGTATCCTGTGGTTGAGAATATGCATGCCATCACCCAGCAATTACACATCTAGATGGATATGGTAGAAAATTCTCCCCCATGAACTAGAGGTAACACAGACACTCTATGCCATGTTCTATGTCGTATCAAAAACCTAGAAATGACCTAAATGTCCACTATTGGATAAAAAGATAAATAAATGAAGGTACCTTCACATAATGGAATACTATACAGAGGTTGAAGTAAATGCTCCAGAGATTCATGTGCCAACATGGAACAATCTAGAAAATTTTGTTCAAAGCATTTAAGGGTATCTCTGGCCAATCATTAGTTAGTCACTGGCTGATCCAGCAGAGACTTCAATGGCTACACATATAGGAAATACGGCTTTTACAGAGTTAGTCCAGCAGAGTCACTAAGCAAGCCAAAAGCAACAGCAAACCCTTCAAGGAGAGGAGAATCTGATTTCCAGACTTGCCGTATTAGATCATCTATGCCTATATACATCATAGCCAAATTGACAAAAGACAAGAAGAGAATCTTGAACACAGCAAGAGAAAAAACAAACTCATCATATACAAGAGACTGTCAATCAAGAATTCTCTATCCAGCAGGACTATCCTTCAGAAATGAAGGAGAAATTAAGACACTCCCAGATAAACAAAACAGCAGCAGTCACAAAAAATGTACATGAGCCAACCTAGCCAGAGATTAAGTTGGATGTTTTTAATCTAGCTATCTGCTATTTACAAGAGACACACTAAAATATATGGACCCAGAAAGTGTGAAGTAAATGGATAATTCAAAATATACCAGAAACAATAATTACTAAAAGAAAGCTGGTATAGCAATATCAATATCAAATAAAATAGATTTTAAGGGAAAAGCATCATTAGGAATAAAGAGGATCAGTGCATAATAATGAAAGGAAATTTACTAGGAAGATATAAAATTTTTTAATGTGTAGGCACCTAATAACATGACTTCAAAATATGTGAAGTTTGACAGAACTACCAAAAGAAATCAACATTTCCACAATCATAGCAGATGTCTCTATAACTGCAAGGGCAAAGACACTATCTATTAGCAGTGGTTTAAATTAACACTCTTAGTCTAATGGACAAATATAGAACAGTTCACTCAGTCATTATATTATTCATTTTTTTATGGATCATTTAGAAAGACTGAAAATTTCTAGAAATTAGAAATTGATAGCAAGAAATAATTTTTAAGACATTATTCTATAAACTGATATATTCCTAAATAGCTCATGTTAAGAAAGAAATTATAATGGAAATGACCCTAACAATAATTAAAATAACATTTCTACATTTCTTGATACAATTACAGGGATGTTAGAGAGATTATGGCTTAGGTAAGAGAAGTAAAGGCTACAACTTCGAGTTAATTGTCCAGCTCAAGTTAGGGAGGAGGGATACAATAAAGTAAACCCAAATAATGTAGAAGGAAAGAAATATTAAAGATGAGGACAGAGATTAATGAAATAGAAAATGGGCATAAGCAAGCATCAATAAAACCAAAAACCTGCCTCTCTGAAAAGACTTGATAAAGCAGACAAATCTCTGGCAAAGCTGATCTGTGTAAAAATAGTGACAAAAATAGGTACAAATGAGCACTCTGGTGCAGCCAAGTGGCCACGCCAACCATGAGTCCCCATCTCCAGGACGTTACGTATTTCCTATTAAAATAGCTTCCTATCTTGTTTAAGTCATTGTCACTTTGAGTATCTGTTCCTTGCAATCAAACCTACTCCTAACCAACACAGAGGGCTGGTTCAGCCCTGAGCTGGCTCTGGGTATATCAACAAGGCTAGGCGGGAAGGAGGATGGTGAGATAGTGAGTAGGACCAGTACCATGGGTGATTAGGCAAAGCAGAGGTGGCAGGTGAGGCTGTAGCTAAGTTGGATTAAGGTGGTAGCTGGGACAGTGGCTGACAGGTGGTAACCACAGTATGTGGCAGACTGCCATGACTGCTTCCAGCAGCCCCCTGGCTTCCCAGGTGGGCTTATCCCAGGGTTGACTCTTCGGGCCCAGACCCACTGGACAGGTCTGGTCCCTCTGGGACAGGGGCCATGTACCATACTTTTATTTGCAAGTCCCAGGAAGTAGGACTCAAACTGGCTTGAACAATAAAGACAATGTGTTCATTCATTTGCCTGCATGCTCAGTCACTTCAGTCGTGTCCAACTCTTTGCTACCCTATGGACTGTATCTCACCAGGCTCCTCTCTCCATGTGATTCTCCAGGAAAGAATACTAGAGTGGGTTACCACACCCTCCTCCAAGGAATCTTCCCGACCTAGGGAGAGAACCCACCTCTCTTACCTCTCCTGCATTGGCAGGTGGGTTCTTTACCACTAGCGCCACCGGGAAGGCTCACTCACTCATTTAGCTTAGTTTAACTCAATAGCTCAAACTACAGTTTCAAAGATCTACCATGTTGGCGCCACATGGCCCCATGCTATCCACCGTCCAACAATTCCAGATTCTTCATGGGTGAGAGAAAAATAGCTTCAGCAGTTCCAGACATCCAGTCCATACCCCATACTACCCAGGGAGAAAGAGTTCCTTTTCCAGAAACTCCCTTAAAGACTAGTGATTAGTGCTCTCTCATTGGACAAAATTAGGTCACGTGCTTGTTTCTGAACCAATCAACTTGCTGCTTGACTTCAGCCGATCACGATCTACCACTGGAGCTGCTACTGAGTTAAATTGTGTGACTTGGACAATTTACTGAGCCTTGTTCTCCTCATGTATAATACAGGATGTTAATAATACCTAGTGTTTTGAGACAGTATAAACAAAATCAAAATTTAGCACAGTGCCTGACATTCTCTGCATTTGATCAATGATAGCCACCAATAGCTATTAGCACTAATTCTAAAAACTAGGGCTCCATTCTCAAACCTGGAGTATGAAAGCTGGACTGGGGCTTTCAGTTTGAAACTAATATCAGTCTGGGGCCTGTTCCTGAGAAGAGGGAGTGGTACCAACATTAAACTTGACCCCCAGCCCTAGGAGGTAAACTGAGGCAGTATGCCCATGGTTCAGCTGAAAGCACAGGGGTCCAGAGAGATCCATGCTCCCCCTAACCCTCAGCAATCCCAAGAATAAAGAGACAGAGGTGATTCTGCCCAAACATGACTTTCCTCTCATTCTGTGACCTCCCCGGGGATCATTCGGGCCCCTGGGGCAGGGCTGTCCATTAAATGGCCACATTCGATGCAAGAGGAGCAGAAAGGCTGCAGAGCGCCACTCGGGCTCAGCTCATGGTGGGCGATGGGGTCATATGCCCTGACAGGCCTTTACCCAGGGAGAAAAATCTTTCTAATAGCCCAGAAGAATGCCCTAATCTGACATCTCGTTTAGCAGATTATTGGGCCCGGCTTTGATCTCTACTGGGCATAATGAGTGCGCCTCTGGGGCCAATCAGCAGTCATTAATTAGCACAGCGGCCTGCAGCTGGGCCTGCCCAGGAATGGGGTCCTCAGCCTGCGAATTGGGAGTTGAGGGTGATGTTTGTGAGCAAGTCAGGCCCAGACTGAAGCTACGGGATAGATCAGGGTCACCGGGATCAGCCCCCGAGGTCTCTCTGGGAAAGTGCTCTAATCTGGGCCTTCCCATGACACATGTGGCACACCAGGGACCAGGCATGGCTTCCATTTGGCAGGACATCACCCGACAGTGTGAGCAGAGAACCAACTGGGCACACGGCTCACGGGGTGTGACATCGCGACACAGCGCACCACAGTGTGCAAGGCACGTAGCAGAAACCACCCGGCTCTTCATCTAGCCCTCTCGTGGAAGGGCAGACTCTGCCTCTATGACTGATTGACTCTTGACCACCATTTCTGTCTCTTCTTGGGTCCCTAGCAACCACCTATTTGGGCTTTTGGGACCCTGGGAGATGATGGTCAAAAGATAGTTTTTGAGTCCTATGGTTTCATCATCTCTAAGAGCAGTGGTACTCAGCCTTGCAGTCCTGTATTAGGGTTGGGGTTGCAACAAAGCTGTGACCAGGAACACAGATGAGGAGGGCCTGGGGGAGTGCAGAGTGGGTACACATGATGTAGACTTAGCATAGCAAGAGCTGGATTCATATGCCATTCTCTGCCATTCACTAAACAGCCATGTGACCTTCCGCTAAGTACTCTTAGCTCCTCTGAATTTCATCCTTCGTGTCAGGACAAGGTTATCTTTCCACACCGTGATTGCACTTAGCTTTTATATAACACCAAAACACAGAATTACTTAATATATGTATTTTAAGGGTTCAGAATTATTAATAAATTTTTAAATCAAGCTAAACATTAAACTCAATCTCAAAAATTAATAAACAGAGGACTTCCCTGGTGGTCCAGTGGTTGGGTGTCCACCTGTCAATTCAGGGGACATTCAATCCCTGGTCCAGGAAGATCCCACATATTGTGGGGCAACTAAGCCCATGCACCACAACTCTAGAACTACTCAACATTCTACAGCCCGTGCTCCACAACGAGAGAATCCCCCATAATAAGAAACCTGAGCCCTGAAACTAGCGTGGTCCCCACCCACCACAACTAGAGAAAGCCTGCCCACAGCAACATAGACCCAGCACAGCCAAAAATAAAGTTAAAAAATTTTTAAATTAATTAAACAGATAAAACATTAAGCAAAACATTCATTTATAGACATACAAACATTAAGTGAGTGTGAAAGTCTCTCAGTCGCATCCAACTCTTTGCGACCCCATGGACTGCAGCCTGCCAGGCCCCTCTGTCCATGGAATTCTCCAGGCAAACACTAAACTTGATATTAATTCAGAACAAATCATTAGGAGACAAACATTTTAAAATAATTATTCAAGTAGTTATTCATGTGAATTACTATTCAAAGGATAACAAGAAATGTAATTAACTCTGAAATTAAATACTATCTGATCTTTTTAATACAATCTGGAGAAAAATCAAGGTGTCATTGTTAAGTCAAGTGCATTCGTGTGCAAATTTTTCTCATTGCTGTGAAAGCTATTTCTGACTCTATACCATTCAGGGGAACAAATGCGGAGAGAGTTATAAACTAACACCAAATTCTTTTGATACCATCATGGTGGGGAGAAAAAAAATCTCTTAATATATTTTTAATTTATTAATAGCTTTTTAAGCTTTTTTCTGGCAGAAGTGGGCAGAGACTGAGACCTTTCTATTGATAGTAAGCATTCCTTTCTGTTTAACAAAAGCCTCCTTTACTCTCATTGGGTATAGACGGTGATCCCACACCATCCGTGGGTTGTATCTACTTCTACTTCTTGTAGAACTAGAGCTTCAGAAGAAGCTTGCTGTGTTGATGAGTGTTTTCTCTCTCCTCTTGAGAATTTTGGAAATGTAAAAACGAAAAAAGCTTTCTAAATGAGTGTCCCTTTGTTCTAGTTGGAATTTTAATGTAGTATAGAACTCTCTGCGTGGTTTCAGGACAAATCACTCTGATTTTAGATTTTTTAAAAAAATATAAACTAATAGGATTGCACTAAAAAATGGGGGACTTCCCAGGTGGTCCCTAAGACTCTGCAGTCCTAATGCAGTAGCCTGGGGTTCAATCCCTGGTCAGGGAACTAGATCCCACATGCCACAGCTAAGACCCAGTGCAGTCAGTTTTTTTCTAATTGGTATGTGATGCATTAAAAACCTACAGAGAGAGGCTAATAGAAACTGACTTTGAAATGGCTTGTTCCAAATAGGTCGTTTCCAAATCTTTTCTACTGTCAGGATGCTGTATTGAGGGACTTAAGTATGGAAAACTAACAAAAGCAGAGTCCTTGAACCAAGTGAACACTAGGGCTGAGAGTCCTCCTTTCTTCCCTCGCACGCCCTCTACACACACTTACACATTAGCATGGCCGTGGGGGTGACAAGCCAAGATGTCCCAGTGGACAGTAGCCCAACATTTTTAGTGGTCTCTAGACCTTTAGGCCCTTTCCCACCCTTGAACCTCGGTGGGGCTGGCATGGCTTGTCTCACCCACTCCAGGCACATGACTGGTGCCATCTTTTCAATGTCTCACAGCCCTTCCTGGTTTCTGGGGTTGGGTTCAGGTTGACGAGAATTGCTAGTTTTCTCATCATCCTCATCACCTAATCCCTTCCTCCTCCCTCTGTCATTGTCATCCCATCCATCACCCCTCACCCACCGCCCACAGCCTTCCAGTTCCTCAGTGGCACAGACAGCCCTAAGAGGACACATCTGTGGACATGCACACACAGAGACATCCCGTCTACAAGTCTGCTAAGGGCCTCCTGGAACTCATGACTTAGAGAAAAGACAAGGACCTGGCAGCCCTGCCTGGCTCCCTCCATCTGCCCTCCTATATATATTTACTTATTCAACTCATTCTTTTGATGAAAGTTTATGAAGCAGCCGTCTGTACCAGTTGCTGTGCTGGGTTCTGGGATTACAGTGGTGAGAGACACAAACAAGGGTCCTGTCCTCACAGAGCTTACAGTCTACACAGGGAGATGAACATTAAAGAAACAATCATTCAATAGAAATACTTGGCTACAATGGTGTAGGAATGTCTTCCACCCTCTGGTCCTCCTGCACTGTCTGCAGATGCACACAGAGAGATCTAAGGATCTTTAGAGTCCCAGCTCACTCAGCTCCTACATTCAGGAGGTTCTGCCAGTCTGAGGGGTCTTGCAAAGAAGCCCAGCTGTCCCAGCAGGTCCTCCTGGGCCACAGGGAAGATGTGAGCAGTGGCCAAGTCCACTAGGTTCCCTCCGCAGCCCTGGCTCCTGACTCGGGGCATCCTTGGGGGTGGGGCAGGGAGCAGGGGTTCTCAAGGCAACTTCCTGTCCCTCAGCCCATCCCCACAGGCATGTCAGCAGCACCAAAATGGATTCAAGTTTTGTGGGGCCTGAAACTTAAACAACTTAAAGGGCCATTTTTAAGAAACCAAACACAAAATACAAAAGTTGGTTAAAAAGTGAATATTTCTTTAAAATACTTCTCATTCTTTTCTAGAAGCCTCATTACTCATTCATTTTTTTAAAAGCTGACAAAGGGACTTCCCTGACGGTCCAGAGGTTAAGACTCTGTACTTCTAATGCAGGGAGCACAGGTTTGATCCCTGGTTGGGGAACTAAGGTTGGTCATAGCTTTTCTTCCAAGGAGCAAATCTTTTAAAGCTATGACCAACCTAGACAGCATATTAAAAAGCAGAGACATTACTTTGCCCACAAAGGTCTGTTTAGTCAAAGTGGTGGTTTTTCCAGTAGTCATGTATGGATGTGAGAGGTGGACTATAAAGAAAGCTGAGTGCTGAAGAATTGATGCTTTGAACTGCGGTGTTGGAGAAGACTCTTGGGAGTTCCTTGGACTGCAAGGATACCAAACCAGTCAATCCTAAAGGAAATCGACCCTGAATATTCATTGGAAGGACTGATGCTGAAGCTGAAATGCCAATACTTCGGCCACTTGATGCGAAGAGTTGACTCATTTGAAAAGACCCTGATGCTGGGAAAGTTTGAAGGCAGGAGGAAAAGGGGATGACAGAGGATGAGAGGGTTGGATGGCATCACCAACTCGATGGACATGAGTTTGAGCAAGCTCTAGGAGCTGCTGATGGACAGGGAAGCCTGGCGTGCTGCAGTCCATGGGGGTTGCAGAGGGTTGGACACGACTGAGCTACTGAACTGAACTGAGGAACTAAGACCCCACATGCTGCACGGTGCAGCCAAAAAAACAACAACTAAATACAGGTTGACAAATACACACACACAAAATAAAAATAATATTTTAATAAATTTGCTCACGGATGTACCCTTGTCATCCTGTACATTTTGGGCTGCATCTTCTCTTTGAGTGCCTCATCATATGGCAATGATATCATAATATCATTTTTAAAAAAACATAAAACATTTTTAATATTTATTTGTATTTATTCATTTGGCTGCACCAGTACTTAGTTGAGGCACGTGGAATCTTTTAGTTGCAGCATGCAGGATCTAGCTCCCTGACCAGAGATCAAACCCAAGCCCCCTGCATTGGGAGCTCAGAGTCGTAGCCACTGGTCCACCAGGGAAGTCCCTATAACATCATTTTCCTTGGAGAGCATTGAAGAGTCTTTCCACTAACATCATTGATCAAACTACATACTTTGTTACTCAGAATTTAGAAATCTTTATTTCAGCTTCTTGACCAACCTCATGTGAATTTTTAGAACTGTTGTCTGTTGGGTAAATCCTTGACAAGTTTCCCATGTAAGCTGTAAGATGAAAAGAACTTTCCACAGGCTAGCTTCTGGCTCCTTACGCTTCAAATCTTGTTTGTCTAGTGCTTCCCACAGGCTCCCACACTGCAAGCCATAGGACACATTCTCACTGCCTCATACCAGGTGAGTCAACAGCATGGGAAGTAGGTGAATTCCTGGAAACCATCCCCCCCCAGTAACTGTAAGGAGACATGGAAGTAGCGGGAGCCACACTCATGAAACACCATGTATGTATCCTGCATCCCATACAAGCACTTGCCCGTTCACCCACACTAAATGCATCGCCAACACAAGCTTCCCTCGTGTGGATCCCAAAAACGCCCACAATGACTCCAATACCACCTGACAGGAGGGGAAATGTGACACAGGGCAAGTCAGGGGGAAGAGAAACAGCAGCCTTCAATGATTGTGGTCCAAGTAACGTACTTTTGCAAGTTTTTACAAAAACACGAGCCCTTGTGAAAGCATCACCAGGAACCACAAGTGAGGGGCCCAGGAAGACTCTGCAAAGGGGGGGTGGTGGGGCCAGACCTTGGAGATGAAAGAGGTGAGAATGAGGGTAATTACCGAGGCGGGGCCTCAGGCTGCGGCTGCTGGCACAATTATCTTAACAAGTTAAATTAGCCCCAGATAAACCTGTACCAAATAAACCTGGGCTGCTTGTGCCTGGAGCCTCCAGGAAGAAGGAGGACTTCAAAGTCCCAAGGCCAGGTCATCAGAGGTGGCTGTGTCCCCCAGGCCCCCAGGGCCTGTTCATGGGCTGCAGGCCAAAACACCGCCTGACTCTCACACTCACATGCCCAGCGCCCAGCTCACACAGGGGCCCCACACAGGCTCCTGAACCCAGGTACATACACCACTGCCGCCCCTTCCCCAAAACCTCAGCTGACGGAACACACACATTGCTGAGAGCCATTCCCAAATCCAGGACTAGGGTCCCCTCAGGCATCCCTCTGGGGGGTGGGATGGGGCAAGTGAGAGAAGGGAGAAGGTCCTTTCTTCTCATTCTCCACTCACAGGGTAGGAATCAGTAGTGAGCACTAGCTGCTACCTTTTTTTTTAACTTCATTGAGGAACAACTGACACATAATTGTATTTATTTAAAGTGCACAATGTGATGATTTAATATACATATACATGTGGCATGATTATTAAGGTCAAGATAATTAACATATCCACCGCCTCACATTTAACACAGTTAACTCTTGTGTGTGTGTATGGTAAGAATGTTTAAGATCTACTCTCTGAAAACGTTCATGTCTTTAATACCATATTATTAACTACAGCCACCAGGCTGTATGTTAGATCCTTAGAACTTACTCTTCTTACAACTGAAAGTTTGTTCTCTTTGACCTACATCACCCCATTTTCCCCTCTCCCCAACAGAATGGCAGCCACCATTCTCCTCTTACTTCTATAAAATCTGCCTTTCTTCTTTAACACCTATTTCAGCACCAGGGTCCAAGGTTCTGTAGACTTGGAATGCTCTCCTGCCCTCTCTGTCTTCAGTCCACATATCTCTTCGATCCAAGGGGCAGGGACCAGACGGTGGACAAGATGCTGATTCTGTGGTTCAGAGCAGAGTTACGTACTGAGCCCCAGATCAAGCCAACCACACGTGATTCAGGCTGGAGAGAAGGGTGATGTCACACACTGGCCTCAGCCTCCACCCCAGGACAAGTGGGAAATGATGGGGGTGACAGGTATGGAGCCTCCTGGGGCTGAAGGGTTGGCCAAAGTCCTGGCTTGCTTCCCTCTATGGCCCAGAGATCTGCCCCATAGCCCTAGTTTAAGGGCTCCAGGGCACCACAAAGCCCCAGGTTCTGCCAAGGAGTTTGATCAGCAAAGGGTCTTCAAAGAATACCAAACTGGGTCAAGATTCCTAGGTTCAAATTCCAGGTCTCAGGAGTTTGGGGAGAGTGAGGGGGTTGATAATAGCCACAAAGATCCTTGGATAGTTGGGTGAGGGGATTCCTCATGCTGAGTAACAAGTGCCATGAGCAGGCAGATCGGTCAGAATTAGCTGGGAGTGGGCCAGGTCTTTGAGGCTCTTCCGCTCAGGAAAACCCTGTTCTCCATCCTCAGCCAAAGGGGGAAGGAAAACAGGAAACACATGTTCTGTAGGGGAGGCTGAGCACCCAGCCCCGAGACGCCCACAGGCAGGACTGCCTCCTGGATGAGAGTTTCCCAGCCCCACCTGAGGACCCAGTCCTGACCAGCCTTCAGGGAGAAACACACCCTTCAAGCGTATACAAAGAGCCTAGAGCCACTAGGCCAACATCTGTGTTCTCACTCACAAACTCCTGTGCAGCCTTGGCCCAGGAACTCAGCCGCTCCGGTCCTTTCCTTTTTTCCCTTATCCAATAGAAGTGATTGTCCTGCCTGCCTTTCTGCCTTGCCTGCCTAGCTGGCTTTTGCAATGACAAAGCACCACACACATGGGAATACTGTTGGGAATCCCAGAGGGCTTCTTCCCTACCTATGCGTCAAGCCTCAGCCTCCAGGAAGCCTTCCCTGATTGCCCCAAAGGGAAGACCTGACCTGCTCACCTGATCGATCCCCTCCAGCCGTCACCGTTTTCCCCTCTTTGAGGGCCCTGACACATACTCTGCATCAGATGAAAGTACTGATATCTGGTCATCCTATGCTTAAAATCATGAGCAACTTGAAGCCCAGCCAGCCCTGTTATCCTATCCCCAGGAGCCAGCAGGCATGTAAGACGCCCTGACTGGAGACACCAGGCCTAGGTGAGATAATAAGTCATCCCCGCCCTCCATCCCATCCATATCTCTCCCCCTTGATCCGGTCTTGACCACCAGGGACTTGGGGTTTTACCAGCACAGAAATCAGTGCATCCAGGGAGAGCAGCCCTGAAAACCCCGGGGGATCGCTGTGAGCCCTCTCCCATCTTCCTTTGTCCAGGACAGGAGGCGCCTCAGAAAACATCTGCCCAGACCCTCCTCAGACCCATGCTGCAGGCCTGGTCATGGCACTCCGTGTCTCTAAAGGCCAGAGCCTGGTGCCGTTCGCAGGACTTTGAGAGGAGGAGGCTGCCTGAGAGTGAGGCCACGGTGTGAGCATGCAATGTCTCTTCCTGGGTCGTTCCCTAGCCAGTGTCCATGTGCGTTCCCTCTGCTCCTTTTCAGGAGCCCCCTCAGAAACTGGCCTGGCCATAGTGACCGGCAGATGGCTTGGGGAAGAGTGGGGGGCCAGGAGGTCAGGTAGCTGAGTGAGCCCCGTGCCCCCCCAGACAGAGGGAGCCGGCAGAGATGCTGCCGCAAACCGAGCTCTCCCTCACACCATTCAGTCCTCATCTCCCAGCCTCTCTTGCATCCTGGGGGCCCCCATGACTGGTTCTCATCGCAAGGTGAGGTGGTTAAAAAAGCTGCCTTCTCTACTTCTTCCCTTTCTGCCTGCTCAATGCAGAGAACCCCACAGTCATAAGGGAGTGGGGAGCCATTGATGCCAAGAGCATGGATCCTTGAATCACCTCATAGAAGGCCTCCTGCTTGGCCAGGAACACCCCTGTTCAATGGTTATGAGGGAGAATTAAAGTCTGTCATGCTCAGCTATTGACATTTGGGGATTCCCTTGTGGCTCAGCTGGTAAAGAATCTGCCTACAATGCAGGAGACCTGGGTTTGATCCCTGGGTTGGGAAGATCCCTGGAGAAGGGAACGGCTACCCACTCCCATATTCTGGCCTGGAGAATTCCATGGACTCTACAATCTATAGGGTTGCAAAGAGTCAGACATGACTGAGTGACTTTCACTTTTCATCAACAAACATTATCCTAATTCAGTTGCCTTAGAGGAGCAAAATTGCAAGGAAAAAATGAGCTTGACACCCCAGATATGTCTACCTCGACCCCATTTAGGAGTAGGAATGTGACTTGAGCCCATCCCGTTAGTCACGTCCATCAGTTTGGCTCCCGTGGAAGGAGATGCTTTGAGCTCAAACAACTAAGGGCAGAACTTCCCAGTACTCATTCATCTCCTGGCTCCCTGTCATCAATCCGGCCTCTCTCCACCCCTGCCAGTCCCAGGCCCTCCAATCTGGCATCCTGACTGGACCCTCCCTGGATTCCGGCCTCTGGTGTTGTGTCCTGGCTCCTACGAGGTCCACACACTCACCTTGGAGTCTCTCCAAGATCACAGTTTCTACACTTACTTGGTGCCCCTTCCTTCTTCGGAGGCTGCTGGGCAAGTCCAGAGGCTGGGTCAGGCCCAGAGGCTATAGCAGGCTCCTGATATAGCGAAGGCCTCTTCCCTAAGGGCTTTCTGTTCCTTGTCCTAACCAGTCTTCACAAAAAGCCTGTGAGGTAGATAGACCCCAAGCCCACCATCCTGATTCTGCACTAGGGTGTTATTATTCCCATTTTACATATGAGAAAACCAAGGCATGACATGGTAAGTCACTCATTCAAGAGCACACGGAAACAGTAGAACTAGGGTTAGAATCCAGGTCATCTCGACTCGGGAACCCACATTCTGACTTCACCAAAGGCCAAACCCAGCCCCTTGGGTTGGTGGTGTGAGGTGGCCCTGGGACATCCTGCAGAATCTTCCTGGAGAAGGTGGCATTTGGGGACAAGTTACACAAGCTCACTGAGCCTGGTTTTCCTTCCAAGGTTCTGCCAGTTGTTCAGGTGTGTGTGTGTGTGTGTGTGTGTGTGAAACCTACATAGGCTTGGACATGGAGTTACAACAAGGAAGTGCTTTAGAGTAGTGCTGGCCGATAGAAATAGACTTGTGTGACACAAGTCACAGGTGCAGGCCACAGATATCATTTCAAAATCTCTAGTTGCTATGTTAGAAAAAGAACAAGAAACAAGAAATTAACTTTAATAAATTACTTTATCTGCTGTAGAAGTAATGTTGTCTCTTCAATATGTAATTGATGTGGAAAATAATGAACGAGCACTCTTCCGTGCCAAGCCTTCCAAGTCCAGTGTGTATCTCCATGATTAACACCCCTCCACTCAGTCTAGCTGCATCTCAAGCAGTCTAGGGCTGCAGGTGGTTGGTGGCCGCCATCTTGGACAGAACAGCTCTGAAGAAGGAGGGCTGGGCTTGGGACGTCGAGCGACCCTGGGAATGAGGCTCTAGAATATGGTGGGCCTCCCAGACCCTGAAGGGCACACGTGCTTAGGCCTGGCTTAGCAGAGAGCAGCAAGAAGCCACAAGGCAGTAACTCCTGCATAAACACAAACCTCTGCGTGTTAGGATTCAGGGAAAGCAGCGGATGGTTTTCATTTGCTGCAAAGTCGGCATGTGTTTGTACTTTCCTATTTACAGTAGGCCCTCTACGGAGGCTTGTAAACAACTCCAGGAGCCCAGCGCTCCATGCAGCAGTTCTGTGTTCTCTGATGACCCCCAGCCCCCAGGTTACAAGCAAACGCAGATTAAATCCCGAGTGTTTTCATGATCGAGGAGCCCGGTCTATGAAATGTGACGAGGCAGAAATCTGAGCAAAAAGCCAGGTCAGGAAATCGTTGCCAGCTGTGGTACGTGTGATCCTGGGAGGGGACCCCAAAAGGAAGCCCTGAGTCCTGCCCTGTGTCATCTGGGGTCCGTGTCTAGCCCTGGAGGTATAGCCCAAGAGAGAAATTTTTCAAAACTTGAGTCCACAGAATGAGTGTGAAATTATCTGCCAGAATCAGAGGCAACCAGGCCTGTGTGCTCATAAGGTTCCCTCACTGACAAGGGCCCATGCCCAGAAGGGCCTCACACTTGGTTTAATGCTCTGCTGTCGCCATCTTGAAATTTTTATTAGTTTTGGAACCAGGGTATTTTCATTTTGCACTGGGCCCACAAATTGTGGAGCTGGTCCTGAATGGAGGCCACTGCAGGAAACAAGAAGCCCCTTCTGCCGAGGTCCCCTGCTGGGGAGGGGCTCAGCATTCTCGTGACCTTTCCAGGAACCAGTCCCCTGGTCCAGCCCCTTCAACTGTGCATGGGGAGACCATCTGGAGGAAGGGCAGAGCCGGCCTGACAAGGGCTGCCTGAGACCGCCCTGGAGAACAGCACCAGGATGTTGTGTATTTTCCAAAGTTCGATTCACAATGGTCTCTTTTCATTTAAAGAAAATACCGCAACCATTTCCTAGCAAAGGTTAAGTCTTTACACTTAAAAAAAAAAAAATGTTTTTTAACCTGCCAAGGAATGTGCTTTTTTAAGCTTGTTTCCTGCTCTTCCTGAAGTTAAGGTTCCCTCCCCCTGCTCACAGGGAGAGCTCTGGGGTCCTATGAGAGTGGTGAGCGACTGGATGGTGACTGCCCCCTAAAGCAGGTCAGGGACGTGGCAGAGGTGTGGGGAGCCGGTGCTGGGTGGCCATCCCCTGATCTACCAGAGCCAATCAGGACAGGAGCCCTGATGCCTCAAATCCATCAAAGCCTCTTGTTGTAGAATCTGTATAATCTGTATTAAAGTCTCCTTTCTCACTGTGGATATCAATTAGTTTCTCTCTCTCTCTCATTAATTTGACCAGAAGTTTTGCTAATTTTACTGGCCTTTTCAGAAGATTGACTTTGTGGGTTCTTTCTACTTTTTGCTTGTTTTAAATTTCATTAGTTTACGCTCACACCTTCATTATTTCTGTCATCCTACTTTCTTTGGATTCAATTTGTCTTGGGCTTAGTTTTTCTAACTTCTTGAGCTAGATATTTAAACAGTTGATTTTCCACCTTTCTTTTCTAATATAAGCATGTGAAGCTATGACTCTCCTCCTAAGTCTGGCTTTAATTGCACCCTACGTTTTGCAGTGTAGTCTGTTTATTGCCATTCAGTTCAAAATTCTTTCTAATTTTTATTGTGATTTCTTCTTTCTGGACCATCAGTTACATGGAAAAATATTGTTTAATTTGCAAACATGATTTTCTAATTGTTTTTTCTGTTGCTAGTTTTAAGCTTAATTAACGTAGTCAGTGACTATATTCATTTCAGTTCTTGGAAGCTTGTTGAGATCTGTGTTATGGCCTCACATAGGGTCAGTATCACATGGGGCATTTTTGTAAATGTCCCGTCTGCACTTGTAAAGACTGTATATTTGAAGTTGTTGGAACCTGTGTTCTATGTACATCAATTAATTCAGGTTTGTTAATGATATTGTTCAAATCTCCTGTATCCATACTGGGCTGGATTTATACACCTCTCACTAAAGGAGTCTTTCACATATATGATTGTGGATTTTCTATTTCTCCTTTTAGTTCCATCATTTTTGCTTTCTTTGCTTTGAGGTAATATTATTAGATTCATACACTTTACAATTGTTTTAGCTTCCTGGTTAATTGAAACTTGTATTATTATAAGTGTCACTAACTCTAGCATTTTTTTTTTAAAATTTGCTTAAAATCTATTTCATTTGATGGGGCATCCCTGGTGGCTCAGTGGTAAAGAATCTGCCTGCCAATGCAGGAGACGTGGGGTTCAATCCCTGGGTCAGGAAGATCCCCTGGAGAAGGAAATGGCAGCCCATTCCAGTATTCTTGCCTGGGAAACAACAACACCCCAACTTTCTTTGTATATTTTATCATTTTTCTTCCAATCTTTCTGTATACTTGTATTTGAAACCTTCCCCTTATAAGCAGGATATAGTTGTGCTTCTTTTGTTACTTGCTCTGACAATTACACATGTTAAATGGAGTACTGTCATATTGGGTTTATCTACCACCTTGTTTGCTTCATACTCATCTGCTTTATACTCATCCTGCCTGTCCTGTGGTCCTTTCTTTTGGATTGATTCAGTGTTTTTATAGTGCCATTTTGACTCACTCTTTTGACAATAATACACTTTGCAGTGTTGGCCTTTTTTTTTTCATGTGCTGTGGTTGCAACATCTATCTGTGACTAATCAAATTCTGATACCAATAAGTATTCCTACCACTTCCTGGACAATGCAGTGACCTCAGAGTGCTTTAACTCTACCATCATCCTCCAGCAGATGCTATTACTATATGTTATTTCAGACGTTTTAATTCCCCACACATTTAAAACCCCACAAGTTACCACTGTTGTTGTAAATATAGTCAATATTCATTTACATTCACACACGTATTTACATTTTTCTATTGTTCTTCCTTCTTGCATCTCTCAGATTACATTTGAGTTTATTTTCCATCTGCCTGAAGAACACCCTTTAGTGTTTCCTTTGGTGCAGGTCAGTTGGTGATGAGATTTAGCAAGTGTTGCTTTCTAAAAATATATACATGTATATAATACAACATTTATTTATTTGGCTATGTTGGGTCCCAGTTGTGGCATACGGGTTTCTCTAGTTGTGGCACTCAGGCTCAGTAGTCATGGCACATGGGCTTAGCTGCCCTGCGGCATGGGGGATCTTAGTTCCCCGACCAGGGATTGAACCTGTGTCTCTAGCATTGGAAGGTGGATTTCTAGCCACTGGATCACCAGGGAAGTCCCTAAAAGCTTATTTTTTCCTCTTTATTTTGGAAGGATATCTGTGCTTCATAGACTTCCGCTTGGTAGTTATTCTCTTTCAGGGCTTTGAAGATATTTTTTTGTCTTTGGCTTCCATTGTTTCGTTTGAGAAGCCAGTCATCAGTCTTCTGTGTCTTTTTCTCTCTGCCTGCTTTTAAGATCGTATCTTTGTTGTTTGCCCTTCAGCATACAGTCAAGGTCCCTGGAAGGGGTGAGAAGAAATCTGGGAGGTGGGTTGGGAGGCCTGCTTCTCTGACCTTGGACCCTTCATACAAGCCAAAGGAAGCCCTAAGAGATTCACCATGTACCTGCCGGCCCTAGGATGGTGGTCCCCAGAACTTGGGTCTTCCCCAAGGAGGGTCTTGGGTTTGCTCACTTAAAAGCAGGCTAACTCCAGGGTTGTATAGAAGAAGATGGAGAAAAGGAGAGGGTAGGGGAAGGGCAGATGCCACCTGAGTCATTTAAAACCAACCACCATGATGAGATTAGAATCTTGACACCTAAACCCCAAAGCCAATGCGCTAGAAATTCAGCCCGAGGGCAGTGATTTTTGCCCCTCAAACAAAATCCCCTTACTACATGATCAGCCTTCCTGGATTCTCACTGGAAATCCTATACCCAGCCTTTATAACACACATTAGGAGACAAGCCTGTAGCATCTAATTTCACCACATGCTGGGCTTTGGGTTGAGTATGTTGCAGTAAGACATGTGGGTATGTATACAGACAGATGATAGTGAATAGCCATATGGTAATGAGTTGAGAAACTATTTTTGTTGTAAAGGAGAGGAAAAGCCCTTGATATCATCAGAAACTGTGCCTTTGCCATCCTTTCAAAACCCAAGGCTGACAGTAGAATGACACCAACCACAGCAGCGGCAGGAAGAAGGCTCCTGGTGCAGCTGGATTCTTTAGCAAACGCACACTCGCTGAGGGTCCCATCCACCACTTTCGGTCTCCAGACAAGCCTCTGCTACAGCAAACAGCAAAGAAATACAGCTATGAAACCATGCCTCCCAGATGGTGCATGCTAGGTCTATCCCTGGGAAATCAGAGAAACTAGGAGTCCCTAGGCTCCCAAAGAGGAAAGGGATCAGCTTGCCTGCAGCACGTGGAACCGAAAATGATCTGACACAAAAGGAGCAGAAGAAAGATACTGCCTGAAACCTGGGCCAGAGCATGGACTGCAACACTCCTTTCTCAACCCCTCCTTGAGGAGGGATTGGAAACTAATGTCAGACACATACCTTACATTGTCTGCAATTGCTATGGGTATGGCAACCTGTTTAGAAAACCATATACGTTCCATCCACACTATAGCTTAAGTTTTCTCAACAAACCTCTTTTGCTGCCATTACGAAATTGTAAGTAAAGTCCCCTTTTCCCCAGACATGGTTTAGGAGACACAGGTGGGCCCACCTAACCATCTAAGGTGAAGATCCTGGGTCTGCAATGGGAAGCCATGTTGGCAGCCACCACCTCAGGGCAGAGGGCCAGGCCCTGGCCTATACTCATCTGGGGTTGCCCAGCTGTGCCACATATATGTGGGCTACAGGTTCTGTTTCTCCTCTTAAACCAGGCTTTCCTTGTTTCTAGAAAAAGATAAACACACCCTGAAAACTCAACTGCCGATCATTAAAGGGGAAAAAAGCCCCACAGGATTCTGAACTCCATTTTGCAAATGGCCAGAAAGATGTCGGTTGAAATGAACAATTATTTCTGGTTTAGAGGGCAGGCCACATTTGTCTGGCTTGTACAGGCCATTCCAGTGCTCACAGGACGTGATAGCCAGGCCTGGAAGAGCTGGGCTCCTCTCCTCCCTGCTCCGTCTCTCGAGGAAGTTCAGGGTCCCCCACCTCAGAGCGCTACCTGCACCAGCCTCTGAACACAAGACAAATGCCTTCCAGTCCTATCCCCGCGGCTCTTGCAGGGCAGCGAGGACTCTAAAAGGCCCCCAGCCGAGCCCAGACCTCCAGCAACTTCCTCTCCTCTTGGCCCCAAAGAGCAGGAGAGCAGCCCAGGGGAAGCAGAAATGAACTGTTGGTTTTTCTGCAACTGCTTTGATTTTTTTGTTTTTCCAAGAAGAAAACATTCAGCCCCGATCCCGGGGGAGGCAGAGAGGACAGAAACTGAAGGCTATTTCTGATCCTCTGCCTTCCCCAAAGGAAGGGTGTGAACAGCATAGAAAGAGTCCAGCCCCGGCTTCCTGGAATGGAGCCCTTGGGCAGCCTCTGCAGTCTGCAACAAGGCTTCAATCACTTTATGTCATTTGGGAGCCTCACAGTAACCCCCCTGGGAGAGTAGAAAAGGGTTGTTATTCCCACTTGATGAGTGAGGAAACCGAGGCTCTGGGGAGGTAACTAACCTTCAAGAAAGAGATGAAGTTTGGGTCCTGAGACGGGAACTCTGCAACCCTCCGGCCTTGTCCACCACCTGCAGCTCTCTGGACTTACCCCTTCTGGAGCCCTGTGCCCTGCAGGCTAGCATCCCAGAAAAGGCCTCACTTAGAGGGAAAGGAATGACTAATTCCCTGTCCCAGCTCTGCCACCATCTGACTGTGTAGCTCTAGATATGTCCCTGAGCCCTCTGGGCCCTAATCTCTGTCTTCATCTGCAAAAATGATGTTAATAATCCTCTCTTTGTCTACCTCAATCACGTGATGGGAGGATCGAATAAGGCACCCTATGTGAAATGGCTTTGCAAACTCTAGCATATTATACCAATAGCTGGGCTGACGAATATTACCTTCATGATAGGAGTGAGCAGAAAGGTTCCTGGCCTCAAATTATCTCCCTCTCCTCCATGGATGGGCAGTCCAGCTTCTGGTGAGTCTTTTTCCTCTTTTATCCACCTAGGAAGGCACACACACCTCTAACCATTATCGATCATGAGTTACTTGGAGTAAGCAAGTTTATCAGCCGCTCAGGGAAAATCTACAACAGAGGGCGTCCAGCGCCTGCCTTGATGAAAACCACAGGATGCATCACACAGAAAATGGTCAACATGGTGTCTCCAGGCCTGGGGAGCTCCTTTTTTGGTTCTGCACTTGGAGGGTTCCGAGAGAGGGGTGAACTGAGAACAGGAAAGAGCTCTTCTCCTCAACAACCACCCCCTCACCCCCAATTCACACACCCCACACAGGCCTCAGCCTGGGCAGGCAGTGTTCCTGGGATCAGGGCCTCCTCCCTGAGCACCCAACCCCCAATAAGGTCACTCTAGGGGTGCAGGGCATTTTTTTTTTCCTGGGTGCCCAGTTGGGAGCAAGGAGACCCAGCCCGTCCCCCAGGTGCTCCCATTCCTGGCCTCCATCTGCCTGGGGACAGAAGCCAGTCACACTCATCCTTGCGCCCATTCAGGACTGCACCCTTTTCTCCTGCAACTGTCGGGGGTGGCCCAGGCCCACTACAGACAAGAGCAGAGGATGGTGGGGCTGGTCTCCCACTTGAGTCACTGTGCCCTCATTTCTCTGTGCCCCTGTCCCTCCTCCAGGAACCTGCCCTTACTTCCCAAAGTCCCCAGTGCCTTCCTGCAGCCCTGGAGGTGCTAGTGGTCACAAGGCACTCATTATACTGAGCTCTTTCTGCTTAATGTGGGGGGACCTTCCCCAAATCAATGCTCAGCCCAAAGGTATAGGGTTCTACCAGTGGGAGGTCAGGCACCTTCAAAGCAGGGTGAGGGTGAAGTGGTGGAAGGAGGCCTTCGCACTCCCCTCACATCAGCTGAGTGTGGCCAGCTGCACCTGCTGTAACGTCATCCCAGCCCAGTGGCCCCAGCACCTGAGAACTGAACATTCTGCAGCCTGTAAATTAATAACACAGGGCTGAGGGAGAATGTGCCAGAAGGGTTGGGGGACGGGTGTCCCCACTCCTTTAGACTAGGATGGATGCATGCCACACCTTTTCAGATGACCCCTCCCTAATTCACAGCTCATTCACCCAGAATCATCCACCAGGACCCCGCCAAGCCCCACCCACCTGAAAGAGGAAGAAATAAAAGAAGGCAAGGGTGAGGAAACCATTTTATAGCTCTTTAATAACTGTTTTGCTAGGTTCTGTTTATTCTGTTCAAAGTAGGTTATAAAGATATTCTGTAATTAAGGAAAGAAAAAAACAGCAACAACAGGAAAGTCCTTTTAGAAACAGGTTTGAGGTAAAGAACAGGTTGATCCTAACAGCTTGGGGGTGGGTAGGGTAGGGGGGATATCTCCCGCAGTGAGGGACATCTGTGAATGTGTGTGTGCTCACCAGAGGCAGAGAATGGCAAGGCCGAGAGCATACAGAGCCCCGGGCCTGAGGGCAGCTCTCTGTCCTGCACCTTCAGCGCTGTAGCATGAAGACAAAGAGTTACTCACACCAAGATCAACCAATGGCACACAGCTTTTCTCTCCAGGGATCTGGTCTCCACAAATTCTTCACCCCACAGCTTGTCCAGCCCTGCAAAACGGAGCCCAGATCTGTGACCCCAGCTGTTCTCTCAGCCTCTGCAGGAAAACTCCCAAGTCTTTCAGTTTCCATCGCTCTCCCCAAGACACCAAGGCGAGGCGAAGGGACTGTGGGATCGCTGCTGATAGGAACGCATGTTGATGGAAAAGCAACCTAGTCCTGTGGTAGAGTCTATTCTTATCCTCAACTCCTCTCTCTCCCTTCCTAAAAGAGGATGATACACCCATACTCAGGCAGCAACTTCCATGGAAGGACCATCCTTCCCCACACCACTGATAATGGCCACCATGTGACTCACCTTGACCAGGGGCACATGAGGGAAGATGACCTGTGCCATGCCCAAGCAGATGCGTTAAGAGCCAAAGTTGGATAAAAAAAGAAAAGAAGATATGTGGGGCAGAGACCAGCCAACCGCAGCCACTAACAAGTAATATGAATACAAAGTAAATTGCTGTGTTTTAAGACATGGAGATGTGAGGCTGTTTGTTACTGAGGCCTCACACAGCTGACTGATACAAGCCTTGTCCTCCTTTAAATCCTCCAATTGAAATACCTCTGGCCCCCTTGGCTGAAGTCCATGGCCAGAAAATCCTACTCTGCTTTCTTTGTCTTGGGTAGAGTCCTCACCTCACCCATGATTCCCCTAAGGTCTAACTATGACTCTCATCCAATGCCCAGCACAGGCGCTCAGCTATAGGACACTCTATTCTTGTTGCCACAACCCCTCTTGTAATCCTCCCAATCACACTCTCAGCTAATTTCCAACCTTCTTTGGGCTCACAAGGATATTCCAGAGCCCATCCACCCAGCACAGATGCCAGGGCAGCTGGAGAAAGTTGCCCTCAGGCTCTCCCTCTGCCTAACCACACTGGGCCTCCACATTTAATCTGATGTGGCCACCCACAGCTTGGTGCAGGAGGCAGACCTCCTCTAACCCCTCAGGAGGCAGAGTAATGCCCCTCTACCCTGAGCATCCCCTCAGCCAGACCAAAGTTCGGCCAGAGTAGAAGAAATCAGAGCACACCTCTCACCCGCTGCCTCACTCTTGCAAAACTTCCTCCATAATCCCTGGGCTTGGAAGGAGTGGCCCTCTACTTCCTCTTTGTCCTCACCTGAGCCTTCCCCACCTGCGGAGAGATAAACTCTGCTATCTGATCCATCAAGCCCAACCTGAATATGCTAAAGGAGGATCTGTTAGCCATCCTTCTATTTCCACAAAGCCTGGATTTCCACACCATTGTCTCAATAATGAGGTCAAGAAAGCCAGTTTGGGCCCCAAAGATGACCTTCTCTATGGCAGTGTCTGATGGTTCATATTCTGAGGTGAAAGCTGCAGGAAAATATGACTGAAAGAGTAATATTTAAAAGAAACCCATTTTTGTACTGTGTGTTTTTACCAAAAAAAAAAAAAAAATTTTTTTAAGAAATCAGTTCAAACTCAATATATTTTGCCAATTACTTTTCCCCTTTACATCACCTAGACCCATTTGCAGAGGAGATAAGAAGTAAGGTCCATATATCTAAATTCCATTTCTCTTAAATGTTGCTCCTGTTTTCTCCTTCTTTGAGATTCTTCAAGCTATTACTGTCCACATTCTTCTGGGAAGGGCACCGACACTTCACCACCACCTGTCCTGCAGGGTTAGTGGTTAAGAGTGGCCCTAGCCAAATCACATGACTCTCTGGTCCCAACAAAATCCCCGAGAGTTTCCTTGCCACAGACACACAAAACTCAAGAGACCTGACATTTACACTAACATGCTTTGTGTCGTTCAGGCATTGGGTTGGCTGCATAGAACAGAAAACCCAAATTAACAGTGGCTTAAACAAAACAGGACTCATTTTTCTCTCAGATAACGAGAAGATCAAAGACTGGAAATTCAGGACAGTCTAGCACCCCCACTGTGGTGTCCAGGTCGCAGGCTCTTTCCAGCTTTCTCTGTGACTAGAATATGACTTCTATATTCCTGATCACAAAGTGGCTGCTGGAGTCACCACCATTACCCCTACCCTGCAGGCAAGAGGGAGGGTTAAGAACTCTTTAAGGAGCCCCTTTCCCCTTTTACTATATGTTGCTTCTATCTCATTGTTCAACACTGCTTATGTGGCTACCCCTAGCGTCAAAAGAGGCTGGAAAATGTAGTATTTTAGCTGGGCTAATTGCCAACTCCCCAAAGAGTCCAGATGCTATATAATAAGGAAGAAAAGAAAAGGGTAGAGTTGGTCAGGAACTGGCAGCCTGTCACTCATTTCTAATGCCAATGTTCCATTGAGAGGTTCTGAGGCTAGCGTATCATTTGTGTCTCCTTCCTGCCCCCTCAGATGATAAACCTCTTTGCAAACAGAGACAAATGTTTTTCTTTTTTAGGACTGTCTCTTCCCCAACTCCAACTTTGCAGTCCTATTGTCCAGCTCAATAAATGCAAATTAAAAAAAAAAAGATTCACTATTAACCCTATGTGCCTTGCAGCATTTCCCATTACTCACTTGAGTCACCATTCTTTTGTCATTTCACATTTCCTAGGTGTATGGAGTAACCCCTGAACTCAGTTGTAGACTCCTAAGAGTCTGGAAGTGCCCAGTCCATAGACCTTCATGCTAAGAGTGCTTTCAAGAACTGTGAAACTACGGGACCTGGGTTTTAGTGGTTATCTGTAACCACAGCAATTGTAATTTGATCTCTTTGCGATGCGTTAGAGTTTACACAAGCTCCTTCAGCCTCATCATTGCATAGGTCTTTTAAGTGAGTTGGATTGTTATAATTATGCTTTCTTTACAGATGATGAAACGGAGGCTAAGTGAAGGTACACGACATGCCCAAGGGCATGCAGTGGGTATTTAGTCTAGAACTTAAGTGGAGGGCTTTTGACTTCAAGTCTGGAACTTTTCCATCAAACTTTAGGCCTTAATTCCCTCATTTTCAAAATGAAGAAATTAATTTTGGTGATTCCTCATGTACTGCTGTCCAACAGAAATAAAATATGAACCACGTATGTAATTTTACACTTTCTAGTATCTTTTAAAAGTAAAAAGAAATGAGGGAATTAATTTTAACAATTAAATTTTTATTTAATCCAAAATATTATAATTTCATTATGAAATCATGACAAAGATTATTAACTAGGTATTTAACATTCCTTTTTTTTTTTGGTACCTTCACTTTTTTAGTCTTTGAAATTCAATGTGTTTATTACACTATCAGCACATCTGAGTTCAGACTAACATTTCAGGTGCTCAAAAGTCACACATGTTATTCAACAGTTCAACTCTAATGTTTGAAGGGTAAATTTAAATTTAAGCTCTGAAATTTCATATCTCATTACCAGTAATTTTAGAAATTATCTAAAAATAATTATTTTCTATGCATTCTTGCAATAAAGAACTGTGTCTCCAGCAACCTTGTTAGGGGCTGGTGGGGAAAAGGCGCTGCTTAAATTCATTACAAAGCACTACTGCCATCTGGTGTCAGTTTACTGAATCGCAAGCAAATTCCTAAATGCTTTTCAAAGCATGGTCTACATACTGAATCTGATTTACCATGGAAGCCTCTTAAAAATGCACTTCGCTGGACCCCACTGACTCAGAATCTCCAGGACAGATCCCAAACGCCACATGCACACTGAAACTTGAGGATCGTTGATCTAAAGAACATGCCTACTTAATGCAACCACAGAAAATTCAGTGGCAACAAAAGTCAGAGGAGAGACTTGTTTTTCCATGCTGCCGCCCTTATATTTTGAAGACCACTGCTTTCTCTTTGTAGTCTGCTGGATTCTAAGGAGTTGAGTTGTTTCTAAATAGAAAAACAACACCCCACTCACCCAACACACACATAAAGTTAATAAGAATCCATAATCTAATCACTTTAAAAAGACTTAAAGAAAGAAGTTTATACGACACCCCCCCTCTTTCATGCAACCCAGATATATATTCACAGCTCAAGGCTGCAGCACACGAGCTAGCCCCTGCCGTTCCTCTTACCCGTGCTCCCCTCACATCCTGTGATCCAGCTCAAGATCCTCTCCTCCTTCAGACTTTGCAAACGCTGTTCCCTCATCTGCAACAGCAGTTCCCATCCCCACCCCCCCCACCACCACTGCCCCCATCTCAATGACAACTCAGCCCTCCGATTCAGCCTGGGTGGACATCACCTACTGAGGAGCCCCCTGGGCTAGATAACCCCCACTTTTCCTCCTAGAGTTTCCTGCACAGTTATTGTCTGCTATGTCTGACTTCCCCACAGGACTGTTAGTTGTTGGAGGATGAGGATGTGTCTCTTTTCTCTGTTTCTCCACAACTAGGAAAAAAAATCTGCCACAAAGCAACATCTAAAACGATTTGCTGAGTAAATAAATGTTTTCTAAGGCAACAAGTAATTAGTCTGATGTTTAAAACGATAACCGTGGTGCTAATGGGGCTTCCCAGGCGGCGCCAGTGTAAAGAACCCATCTGCCAATGCAGGAGATGTCAGAGAAGACCCCCTGGAGAGGGCACGGCAGCCCATTCCTTGCCTGCAGAATCCCATGGACAGAGGAGCCTGGCAGGCTATAGTCCATAGGGTTGCAAAGAGTCAGACACGACTGAAGCAACTTGGCACACACACAATGTGTCAGAAGAGACTAACAAGGTGGGCCTCCCTCAGTAAATGTATTTCACAGGCGCCTTCTGAAAGCATCGTGTGATCAGCAATCATGGTGGGACTTGGGGCCTACAACTAACCGAGCAGGAGCCTAGGAGGGGGCATGGACACCCAGGAGTCAGTGAGGCAGGGAGGGGCATGGGGGGAGGCAGGAACAGAGCAACCTGGGAATGTCCTCACCGCCTCCCAGGAAGGGAGCCATTTCCCCAGAGGACAGGCCTGTCACATCTCGCCCAGCTAATCTGACAGAAGCCAGCTGCAGCACTGGCTGGGCCTGCCCCCGGGAAGGCGTGCTCGGGCTGGGAACCACATGCCGTTGTTCTGCCCCCAGGGACAGGGGCACCGAAGGAGGGTAATTGACTTGTCTCCCAAATTTATTTATTAATTCCTAGCTGCACCATTTGATGTGGTTTCCAAGAGGCACGCCGTTGCAATCTGCCCCTCCCTCCGCCTCCCCCCGCTCCCCCCACCTCCCCTTGAGCCTTAACTACATATCGTCCCCCAGGGAGGCGGGTGGGGCTCAAAGCCAGCCCCACAGGGAAGACTGCATGCAGGAAGGGGCTGGAAAGGGTGCTCACCATGGAGGGGGCTCACAGCCCCCAGCTCAGGCTTCTGAGTCAGTTCCAGAAGCCAGCGGGACAGCATGCTCAGGAGGCCTGGGTGGGATGAGCCAGGGTACACATGGGGACAAGTCTCACTTTTCTGCTTCAAATTCCCAGCTACAAAAAGAAGGAAACAGTGACTGCTGATGGCCCTTCACAAAGCTGTGTGACAAAATCGAATGTGACAAAAACAGGAAAGTGCTCTTGCAAGTGAAGGGCACCCAGAACCAGCAGAAACTCAGACATGGTGGTGTTCACGTGGGCAGAGGTGTGGTTCTCCGAGACCCGGGTCTACACCACTGAGGTGTCCTGCTTTATGCTTTCTCCATTTCCCATGTTTCCTACAATTAGCATATGAGTTCTATAATCGGGGAAACACCAGAATAAACAAGAGCTGGTGAGCTTGTGGACCAGAGAGGTCACTCGTGCCTAAACTTGCCTCCTGCAGGAGGTAGGCCCTTGTGGCTAAGCCCAACAAGGAGGGTGGTTACAGTGTGGAAGGAGAAAGGGGGTCCTCCCCCCACCTCTGCTGAGCCAGGAAGGCGCTCCCACGTGGAGGGGGAGGGTGGAGGCTTCAGGGTCAGGTTGCTTTCTTGGTGAATGTAGCCACAGACCCCAGCCAGAGGGCATGGGAGTCAGGCCCCCACAGTTCCCCACTACTGACCCACCTTCAGCCTTTGTAGTATCATCACAGGCGACCTCTACGTAGCTAGTGCGCTGGGGGCTGGGTGGCTCTCAGTTCCCTGACCCTCTCCAAGGAGAGACTCCATCCCCTTCCAAGATGGAGAAGGGACTAACAGCCCAAGACGAGGGAGCTGACTGCAGAGGTCAGGCACCCTTGACGCTCTTCACAGCCCTAGGACCCTGGCATTGTGTGTGTGTGTGTGTGTGTGTGTGTGTGTGTGAGTATGTGCAGCCCAAGTAGGGTTATGGGCTGAGGATGCAGGCTGGGTCCAGCATACCCTTGTCCCAAGGAGGCAGGAATGGCTTCTCCAGAGCACACATTCCCATCCGAGGCCCCAGGCCAGCTGCCCTGGCCCTCCACCACAGCCTGTGACTCCTCTGCTCACTCTCGTCGACCCTCTGGAAAAGGAGAAATGTTCAGAGGTCTCAAATCGGGCAGCAAGCCAGGGGCCTGGCAGTCCTCAAACTGACAAGACATAGATGCGCATGCCAAGGTGCCTGCCCTTGGTAATTCCAGGAGAACAGGCCCAAACCCTGTCATTCACACTTGCCCTACCCTGCTTCACCTCTCAGCACTGGCTTCTGCTGAACAGTTCAGAGTGCAAAGAGCATCCTGCCCCACATTCTCAGCCCCACCACTTCTACATGGACAGGCTCAAACCCTGGAATCCACCCCTTTCCTTCACTCCCCTGCCAAAAACCCACTTGCACAAGGCAAGTGTGTGTGGAGCAAACCCCACTGAAGGTGGGGTGATGGAGGGCTTAATGATCCCCTGTGGCTCTGTAAACGCCTCCCTGCTTTTTACATTTCCCAGTCTTATCCCCTCAAACCTGCCTGCCTTTATAGAAATGAATTCTTTTCACTTTGTTTCACAGATGATTTTTTCCCCCTCCATCCCAACTCTGCTCCCTGCTAATCTTTCCACTACAAAGACCCACCGTCCTGCTCAGTGAAACCCTGGGCTGGGTTCCCTCCCTTCGTCCCTGCTCCTCAGCACCATGGAAACATTAGCAGAAACTCTGAATCTGTCATTTTTCTCTCCCTTCGTCCCTGCTCCTCAGCACCATGGAAACATTAGCAGAAACTCTGAATCTGTCATCTTTCTCTCCCTTCGTCCCTCACCTCTTCACATACATCCAGACTTCACAAGCTACTCCTGGAAAGGAAGAGGTCAACTTTCAAACCTAGTACATTCCAGGGCCCAGACCATGGAATCCTGTCTCCTTGCCTCCACCTCAGGTGCCAGATTTTAGGGACACCAAAATACTCAGTAGGCAAGACAACTCATATTTTAATGCAATACTTTTTATTTATTTATTTGGCTGAACTGGGTCTTAGTTGTGGCATGTGGGATCTAGCTCCCTGACCAGGGATCAAACACAGGCCCCCGGATTGGGGACTCAGAGTCTTAGCCTCTGGGCCACCAGGGAAATCCCTTAATACAACACTTTTAAAAACTAAAACCAATGCAAACTATCCATGATGGATGAATGAAATACCAGATTTTTCAGTAAAGACAGACTCAGCATTACTAATTTTTCCTTTTGCTTCAGACCGCAACACGACAGAGCCCAGCACTGCGTAGACTCTACGTCAGGATTAGACCATCACAGCCAGGAAGGAGCTCCTCAGTGTGCCAAGAGGATGATGGAGCAGGCAGCTCAGAGTGGATTTAAGGAGACTCTACAACCAGCCAGATGAGGTTTTGCAGAGGCCCGAGCTGTCTACATAGCGGCACCCATGAAGCCCCAAAGCAGCTGGAACCTGGAAAAGCCAACTGGCCAGATGAGGGCTATACACTCCAGCTCCCTGGGGAGGGAGAGGCAGAGGGGCAAGGGATCAGAAATGAGGCTGAAGAAGGGGACAGGGAAAGAGAGAAGCAGGAAGCATGGTGGGCAGCCTCCTCTCCTCCCCACAGCACCTCCGGCCTGCTCAGACCTGCCTGCATAACTCGGGCGGGGCTGGGCCTGCTAAGACACTAACTACTCCTGTCAAACACCAATGCCACCTCCATCTCCCCCAGGGCCACCAGGATACCTCCAGGAATGAACACCTGGCTCCAGAGACCCCTTTACAGATGGGTGGGCACCAAAGGCTGGGCAGGCCAGGGGCCCAGGGGAGCCTGACCTAGGAGCCTCAGAGTCTGGCCCACATGGTAGGCCAGGGCCCAGGAGTCTAGGACCCTGAGGCTCCTACACACACAGGGATCCCATCACCACACCTTCAAGAAAGGTTCACTTTCCCATTTTGGAAAAATTCAAACCAGCTCACAACTCTGCCTCTTGAAGGCTGAAATCATCTTCATCTCCAGAAGGGAAGCCTTATCTGCTCAACCAGACCAGGGAGAGAGTGGACTCCTGCCCCCATCACTCCAGGACCTTCCCAAGGACAGGCATTCCCCCCACCTCCAGGCCAGGGTAGTGTCCAGGATGTTCTCGATGCTTTACTTCATAATTTACAGGAAGCGTGAGGCTCAGAATGGCTGAAGAAGGCTGTATTCCTCCTTTAGGGAATAGCAGGGAGGAACAGGGTGGTGTCACGGCCCCAGCCCGACGACTACCACCAAGCCTGCCCTGCGTGGGTGCGCTACGGTCAGGGACAGTTGAGCCGGTGTCCACCCACTGAGGAGGCCAGGCAGTCCTGCCCTAGTTGATGCAGACCTCTGCTGAGGACAGCTTTAGTTGCTGTTTCTGGAATTCTATCTGCCCCAGGGGTCTGCACGGAGCCTACATTCACACTTATTCACTCAACAAACAGAGGCGCCCGCCAGGCGCTAGACGCCCGGCTCATTCGGGCCAGGCTGGGTACACTCAGGCTGTTGTAGACCTACAATCCTGGGCTGGCCGGCGCCCCACACCCCCTGCAAAGGCTGGATGGAGCTCACCCTCATGTCCATACCTGGGCTGGGCCACACTGACATTCCCTTGGCCTTGTTCATGCCCAAGGTCCCCCTTGGTCTCCTGCCTCCGTCTGCCCTGGGGTGACACCTGTCCCCCAGTGACAGATGCCTCTCTTGGCTGTAGGTGGTTGAGACACCCAGAGACCCACTGCAAGGGTCAGGGCCACGATGGGCAGGTGCTGAAGGAGGGGCCGGGGCCTGGGTTGGGTCAGGGCCTGGCCTCCGTCTCCCAGACCCACTGGCCTGTGGGGAGGCGCTGTTCCCAGCTGACAGTATTCTTGGGTCAGGGGAATCCAAACGCAGAAACACGATCTGAAGAGTGTCTGAGGGTCAGAAAATATGAAGTGGATTCAGTTCTTCCACATCTGACCCCACCCATGACCCCAGGCTTCCTTACTCCAAATACCCCCACCTCTTGTCCCCTCTGCTCACAGCCTCCACTCCCACCTAGCGTGTGGCCTGATCGTCCGGCCAGTCTTTCGGCAGGCCACTCCCCCCTCAGGAATCTTTGCTAGATCCTGATGGCCTAAGGATGAACTCCAGCTGGCTTTCAAAGCGCTCTATGGACAGGAGTAGCAACTCCCTCTTCTCTCTTCCCAAACCCCTCCGGAAACAGTCTCAGCACTGTCACTCCATGAAGGCCTTGCCCTTTTCCATCTCTGCATCTTTCACAAAGCCCTCCCCTCCTCCTGAAGGGCCTCTTTCTGAGTTTTCCCCACCCTTCAGGGCCCAGCTAAACCCCCATCCTGAGAAGCCTGCCCTGATGAGCACAGTCTCCAGGGCCAGTCCTCTGCCCCTTCTCTGTATCCTATGCATTCCCCGAGCCCTGGGTTCTGCAAGCCTCTCTCAGCCCTAGTGTACCCCAGCCGCACAAGATTGTGTGACCTTCTGTCCCTGGAAGGTGTGTCCCTGGCCTCCTCCAAAGGCAGCCACTGTGGCCCAGGCTCCACGCTCCCAGTCAGGCTGCGGCCTGCTCTGCTGGGCGGCAACCACACACATTCCTTCAGAATTAAACAAGGTCTTACTGGCTCCAGGCTCCACAGCACAACATGGATCCTGTTTGCCTTTGGAAGTAGCTTTTCGCCCTCCCCAGGCAGTGAGGCCTCTGGGTTCCAAAGGCCAAGTTCTTTTGTCTCTGGGGGTAGAGATCTCAACAGCCACAAAGGAGGGGGCAGGGCTCCACGTGGGGCCATTTGGAAACCTGAATCCAGACCTAAGACTCTCTCCTCGGCTGCTGAATGCCCGGTACTCACTGTGCCATTCATCTGGAGAGAATGCTCATGTGCAAGCACACACTGACACACACAAATGCACAAGTGTATGTAGGCACACGCGTGCACAGACACAAGCATGCAGGTAAACACATGTGCACAGACATAAACACACACAAACACACACATGAGCAAGCACATGGTCTCAGACCCAGACATACATGTTGCCACATACACACACACATGCATGTATGTACACATATGCACAGACAGGAATACACATGTAAACACAAAGAGATGTGTGCACACACACATACACTTACATACAGACCCGCATTTGGTAGTGCTGCTGGTGGGTGAGGGGGCCCAGCTACCTCTGAGAGGCCTGAATCTCTGGCAAAAAGCCCATCCCTCCCCTCCCCAGAATAAGTCAGAAAGGGCCAAAACCCGATCTGAAGCGTGGCCAGATCATTTTTCACTGCTTTCTTCCAAACAACCTCAGCCCCCAGAGACACTTCTCAGCAAAGACAAAATGAAAGTATCCCAGTCACCCTGCCCCCATCTGCGGCCGAGTGTAGGGAATGAAACAGATCAGGGATGGAGGAAAGGACTGGATGGGCCGGATGCCACACATCTCTGGACTCCGGGAACACACTGGCTGCAGTGGCCCCTGCCTGCCCACTGGAGAGCAACAATGGGAAGGCTCTCATTGTCACTTAGGACAGATCTGCTCGACACTTGGGTGCCACCTGCCTGCCCATCCTGGAACTGAGAATGTGGGGGTCCTGCCTCCTAGAACAGAGGGAGGGGGCAGAACCAGAGGAGTAGCTGGGAGAAGCTCTCACCCACGATTCCGAAACCCAGCAGGGCCAGGGCGCCAGGCAAGTAAACACGGCAGCGGTGACGCGTGTGGTTTAGGCTCTGACGGTGCAGAACCAAGCAAGCGGCCTCACTCACAGCCAGGGGGCAGCAAGGGGAAGGGTCAGACGGGCCTGGGTTCCAATCTTGCTCTGCTGTCAGCTGGCCTTTGGACTTAGGGAAGGCCACCTGACCTTGGCCTGCATTTGCCGTTTTGTGACTCAAGAATGACAGCAGCCGCCTCTCAGAGGGGCTGTGGGGCAGCGCAGGGAGGACCGCAGCACAGGGACGATGCAGCACAGGGAGGACTGCAGCACAGGGAGGACTGCAGCACAGCACTGGTTTAAATCTGCATTATATTGAGTCAGATCTTTGGCATTTGGGGAGCTGAAAACTCAGCCTGGAGAGGCTGCAGGTGAATGGCGGTCTCTGGGTTGTAGATGTGGGTCATGTGGTTGAGAAATTTCACCCCCTTTACTCTCCCCTCCACAGGCCTAGGTCTCAGAAGCCCCCAGGGGCCCACAGTGGACCTGGCAGAGAGGACAGACAAGCCAGGAGGACGCCACTGTGCTCCTGGTTCACAGTACTCTGCCAAGGCTGCAGGTCACCTCGGGGAGGAAAGGGAGCACTCTGTTCCCTGAGCGCCACCCCCCACCGCCCCCACCCCACCAGCCGTCCCAGCCCCCACTGGCTCACACTGGCACTTCCATGACTCTGGGCTTCCCTGACTCCTCCCTTTCTTCCTTTTCTTCTCCCAGCCTCCCCTGCAAAAGCCAGTCCCTGAATGGAGATGCCAGGAATCAGATGCCATGTGCATGGGGCAATGAGATGTGCAGAAAGAGCTCTCTAGCAGAGGTGGGTGGGTTGTTCCAGCATCTTCTGGGGCAGTGAGGAGGATTGGGTGCTCATGCCAGCTTTGGCCATGGGGCTTCCAGTCATGACGTTCCTGGATGGTCAGAACAGGGACAATTCAAGACCACCCCTCACATTTCCCTCTGTAGACTGAACAGGCTTTAAGAGTAGTTTCTGTCATTGTTAGAAAGAATACGGTCATTACAAGACCAGGAGAAGCCATTGCCACATGATCAGCCCACGCTAAAAGGTTATTGGAGTCACATGATTCCCTCACACATACTCAACTTAGTCCATGAAAGTATGACAATCACACGACCCTGCTCAGACTCAGTCAACATGGCTAACCAAGGTCTCCAAGCCAGTCTTGAGTTCTGGGCAATCATGTGGCCCAGCCACTGTCAATCCCAAAATATTGTGACTATGTAGAAAAAGGTATTTTTTCTTTCAGGATGCTTTAATGCCATTAGTCAGGAAATTATCATAATATACTTTAGGGTTAGAACAAGCACCACATGCCATAAGAAATACACAAACTGTCCAACTTTGGAGTCAATAAAATTATTATAACAAAATGAAAAAGAATTCCAAATAATAAAACTGTCTGTGCTATGAACTGAGCCCCTTAGGTGTGGTGCGCTTGTGTAATCCTATGGCAGCCCCACCTCTGGCCTCCATCACCCTGTCAAGAGCTGAATTGTGCCCCAAATTCTTATGCTGAAGCCCTAATCCCAGAACCTGAGAATGTAACTGTTTTTTAAATTTAGGGCCTTTAAAGAGATGATTAAGTGAAACTGAGGCTCTTAGGGTTCGCTCCAATCCAATCTGACTGGTGAACTTCTAAGAGGAGATCTAGGCACACAGAGGGACACCAGGGGTGCCTGCTCTGGGAAGAGGCCATAAGACAGGTGGCCACCCGCAAGACAAGGAGAGAGGCCTCGAGGAAATACAACTTGCCAACAACTCGCTCTTGGACTTTCAGCCTCTAGAACCATGAGAAAATACATTTCTGTTGTTTAAGCCACCCAGTTGGTGGTGTTTTGTTACAGCAGCCTGAGTTGGCTAACACATCCTCTTCTCCTGTCCCCAGGACAAAATCAGGGCTTCCCTCAAAGTAACCCCTGAGATGGGGGAGCCATCCGATAGCCCCAATAACGCAGACTGGCACGCCCTGTCCTGTGCGCCAAAGCATCATGCCCTCACCATGCACAGGCCCCAAGGCAGATCCCACACCGTCGGCTACAGTCTCAACAATCCCAGTGCACACTGATCTGGAAATGCCACCCTTCAATACCATACAAAGGTACCGAGAAGGATCTGCCTGTGGTCCTGTGTAGAGAACTCAGGCTGCCCTCTGCTCTACCAAGCAGGCCATGCACCAAGCCCTCTGTTCAGCAGCACCCAAGCCCCCATGATGGAAGAAGAGGCCTGGGGAGACTGCGGCTGAGGAAAGCCATAGCCACCTCACCTCCACCCATGCAGCGGAAGTGTCCCGGAGAAGAGAGTGGTTGCTCCCCACAGGGACAGTGTGGAGGCTTCATGGCAGCCATCGGGGTCAACGTGTCTCAGGTCCAGGGCCTCGGGTCCACGATTCTTTGAGGGATCCCCCAAATGTTTTCATCTCTTTTAAAACCAAGAATAGAAAAACAAACATAATAATGAATTCAGCCCCGATTATATTCACCTTTATACCAGCACAGTCTGAATATTACTTATTTAAAATTAAGCATAATTTTAAGTTTTTTTATGGAGAAAGTATCTCAGAAAAGCATAGACGCTCTGGGCACAGCGGGTGTTGAATGCCAGGGTCTGAACTGGTGTAGGACTTGCTGCCTGTCTTTGTTTTCTACTGCTCTGCTAACAAGTCGGCCTTTCCGGGTGGTGCTGGTGATAAAGAACCTGCCTGCCAAGGAAGGAGACTTAAGAAACACAGGTTCGATGCTTGGGTCAGGAAGATCCCCTGGAAGAAGGCAGGGCAATGGAGGAGAGCAAGGCAATACAAGAGGGCACTCCAGTATTCTTGCCTGGAGAATCCCATGGACAGAGGAGCCTTCTAGAGGCTGCCACCACTGCTTGATCAGGCTTCCCTCATAGCTGAGTTGGTAAAGAATCTGCCTACAATGTAGGAGACCTGGGTTCAACCCCAGGGTTGGGAAGATCTCCTGGAGAAGGGATAGGCTACCCACTCCTGTATTCTGGCCTGGAGAATTCCATGGACTGTATAGCCCAGGGGGTCGCAAAGAGTTGGACACAACTGAGTGACTTTCACTTAACTACTTAACTTAACCACTGCTTGATTCCAGGGTCTCTTCCTCCATTTCCAAGCCAGCAGCAGTGGGCTGAGTCCCCACACATAATCACTCTGAATGTTCTGCCCCCTCTTCCACCTCTGAAGACCCTATAATCACACTGCCCTTCCCCCAGATAATCCAGAATGATCCCCAATCTCAAGATCCTTAGCTTAGTCACACCTGCTGTGTAAGAGAACATATTCACAGGTTCCAGGGATTGGACACACATATCATTGAGGGCCAGGATTGTGCCTACCATAGGCTTTGTAGTATGGCAATCATCAAGTATAACTGATCATATCCTGTTATGGAGGAAGGGGCCACGAAGGCAGAAGTACATAGGCTTACAGAAGTCATTGTGCGGCGGGTGTTGAGGGTTGGGGTCTGCACTAGTGTGGGACTTGCTGCCTCTCTCCTTCGCAAGGGTCTAAAATGTAAGCCCCTTCAGGACAGGCTGCCCCCAGCAGGTTCCAGAAGCTCACTGTCCCTCCCCAAAGCAGGTCCAACAACACCCATCCTCACATCCACGTAGTCAAACCCACGCTGGAGGCCACTGGGCAAAGCAAGAGTGGTCAGGGCAGACAGGGGGACGGGACTCGAGCCAGGGCAACACGGGGCTCAGCCTGGGGGGCGGCAGCCGCACCCGATCTCCCCTGTGCACTGGAGCGAGGCTGGCCAGCAGGTCCACTCAAAGGCTCTGTATGCAGCGCACAACTCCTTCCATCCACGTTCGAATCAGCCCATCCGGCTGCACTCAGCTGGTTGCAATTGCAGCCCCACTGGGCTGGGGTTTCACTTTTAACACTGATTTATGGAAAACACAAGGTTGCCTGAAATTCATTCAAATTCCTCCTCCGTGAAGCAATGGCTCTGTGAGGAAGGGAAGGGCTCTGGCACCCTAACGTGGGGTAGGGGAAGTGGGGGTGGGGACCATCCACAAACCTGGAGTTCCTCCCAGAAGGAAGAACCCCTAAGGAGCAGAGCCACCCTGCAGGGCTGGGAAAAGGCCTCCTTGGAGAAGTGATGTAGTCACGCAGTGGAATTCTACACCGCATAGGAAATAAGTAAGCCACAGTCACACATGTCCGCATGCTGGAATCCTTAAACATATTGAGAGGCAAAAATTGATTGCACAAGAATACATATTAGAATGACATTATTTATACAGAGTTTCAAAGCATACAAAACAACTCTGTAAATACTTTCAGATAACATGCAAATGCAGTAAAAAAAGTTAAAGAAATTTGTGATGCCAAATGCGCTTTCCAGGTGGGGCTAGTGGTAAAGAATCTGCCTGCCAATGCAGGATATATAAGAGACAAGGTTCGATCCCTGGATGGGGGAGATTCCCTGGAGGAGGGCATGGCAATCCACTCCAGTATTCTTGCCTGGAGAATCTCCTTGGACAGAGAGGAGCCTGGCGGGCTCCAGTCCATAGGGTCACAAAGACTGGACACGACTGAAGTGACTTAGCACACACACAATTATTTCCTGGGGAGGAGGGGAGTGCAGTGGAAGGAAGGTGCGTTTGGGAGGTGCTCACAGAGGCCTTCAACTGCGTTTGTAATTGTATTTCTGAAACCAGTATGTGTCTACATAGGTGTGCATTAGCTCACCATCCATTCGGGTATTTTCAGGAGAATGAGGCTGGTGGAGGATGAAAGAAAATTTTCCAGCTTCACATCCAGCGAACCGTAGATCCAGAGTCCCTGAGGAGCTCTCCCGGTGACTCAGTGACTCTCAGAGCAACACCTGTGGAGGGTGAGACGCACCCACAGCCAGACCTGGGGCCCTGCTTTCAGGCCTGCATTGCTCACAGATGAGGGCGGGCGGGGCGGGAGACGCACTCAGGAGAGACCTCTAGCTGCCCCAGAGGGGGCCTCAGGCAGTGGGGTGATAGCAGCTACTTGAAGTCCCCGCTGTGCTCGAGGCCTGGGGTGAGGGCTGCTGCCTGGGGCCCCAGAGCACCGCTGTCATCCTACAGAACGATTCCCCCAGACAGCCCAACCCTCACACCCCTGGACTCTCCCCTCCCTCCACGCAGGCCTCCTAGGAAAAGCTGGGGTCCATATAACTGTTCCAGCCCAGAACCCAGGCCTGGGCCACAGGTGCAGCTGCAAACCGCAAGACCACCCAGAGGGCCCAGGGCAGGGTCATCTCCCGCTCCTGCTCCTCCCAGAACCAGGAGACAGGGCCCGGCCTGCTCCTACCTGCCTCCAGCAGCAGAACTGGCGGCCGAGCGTGTCCTGGCTGAAGGCTCACCCCCACCCCCCAGAGCCCAGCTGTTCCCTGTGATGTCACCAGAGAGTTGCATTTTGAAGCATTAAACATTCAGAGACACAAAAGGACTCGGGCAAGTGGTCACTGTGGGGCAGTTCTGGGGGAGGGGCGGAGAGCCAGGCTGTAGCCGACGCTGTAGAAGATGCCCTCAGCCTGCAGCACCCTTGCTCCCAGGACAAAGTCCCAGAAAGAGTGGGCCCGTGGCCCAGAGCTCTCTTGCCTGCCTCATTCTGTGCCTGTAGTGGCCTGCGGCTTGCTGCCGGGGAGCCGGTCTTGCTCACGTATTCAACAAACACATTCTAAGCACCTGTGGTGTGCCTTGCACCTTGCTGGGGAGTCGGCGGTGAAGGAACAGCTCCTCCATGCCCTGAAAGACGCGTCAGGTGGAGCAATGGCAGCAGAGTCATTTCAGAGGACCTGGAGGCTAGATGAAGGCTGCAGACCAACGAGACAGACCCATCGATGGACAAAGGACTAGTACCTAGGAGGTGACATCACTGCCCAAGTCACAGGCTAATAAAGTGCAGAGCTGAGGCCCGAGCTCTTTCCCTGCCCTTTGATGATCCCAGAAGCTTCAGAGGCCCTGGAGCCAATGTGAGTGTCCCTCCCAAGTTTGGTGGTCACTGCCAGGCTGTCCCTGGGGACCCGGTTTGAGCCCGAGAACACTTTCTGGGACAAGACTGGGGCTCTGGGCCTTGCTCCATGCTCCCCCCCGCCAGTGGCCACACACAGAGTGAAGCAGAAATGTCCCATCTCAGGCCAAAGGCCGCCCTCTCCCTTTCTTCCTACCTAAGAACATGGGGCAAAACCTAGAGATGCCTAGCTCTTCCCCGCAAACCCAGTGATTCTCCAGTATTCCCCCTCTCTGGAGAAGGTATCACATCCTCCCACTGCAAAAACCAGAACCCAGGAAGCCATCTTTGACATCCGTCACCTGCATGGATAAGGCTTCCTGACCCAGGGTGGCCACTCCCCGTCCTCCGTGCTCCAGGCTCCCTAGAGGGGCTCCCTCAGGACAATGCCCAGTGGAAGAACAGGGCTCTGCGTCCGTCTGGAGGCCAAGCAAACCTATGCTACCCCAGGACAGTGTAGGCAACACATCAGCTCTCAGGAAACAGGCTGTGTGCAGCCTTCAGCAAGGGGCGTGAGCCTTCACGGCACCTGACGCCGGGATTCCCCAGTGAGCTCAGGGCTGAGGCCTGGATGTCTCGGCGTACATCCCGAACACCCACAGCGCAATATCCTTAGCGTTTCACACCAGCAGAGGGGCAACCGAGCCATGACCGGCCAGCAGATGTGTTTTGCTTGGCCCACACCATGTTTTAAGTTGGATTTTGTTGCCAACACGTAACATTAGAAGAGTCCACATAGTAGTCCAGATGTGAAAATAGAAGAACCGGCTTCACTGGGATGCCATTCCAAAATTGCAACCCTTTCCTGCTGTGAAGGGGCCACCCCTTGGACAGAGTATGTGCTCCAAGGAGCTTCAGGGCCACCCCTCCTCACAGATCCCCAAGCCTGGGTCCCGCCCCTCCTCTCCTTTCACCCCCTCCAGGGTCCGCGTGGGCAGTGAGGCTTGTGAATCCTCATTTTAGGACATGAGAACATTCTGTTGCTGGGATATTATGGCTCCCTGATCCATATGTTCGGCGGGATGGTGCTTTCCATGGCCTGCAGCAGCCAAAGTGGGAGGTGAGCCGCCTGGTTAGGAAAGAGAGCGAGCCTGGGTGGGGGGCAACCCCAAAGGCCACAGCGAGAAAGGATAGCTTTGCCACAGGCTTCAGTCAAGCAGGGAGTTGAGGCTGGTGAGCCTGACGTTCGGAGAGCTGTGCTGGTTAGAGCCGGCGTTTCTCTCCTTGGATTCTTCTCCTTTTTATTTTTTCTTGGAGTGTAGTCGCTCTACAATGTTGTGTTAGTTTCTGCTGCACAGCAAAGTACAGCAGAAACTAACCAGTGAATCAGCTACATGTGTACACATATCCCCTCTTTTTTGGATATCCTTCCCATTTAGGTCACCACAGGGCACTGAGTAGGGTTCCCTGTGCTACACAGTAGGTTGTCATAAGTTTATCTATTTTATGCATGTGTGCTGTGTGCTAAGCCGCTTCAGGCGTGTCTGACTCTGTGCAACCCCATGGACTGTAGCCTGTCAGGCCCCTCTTGCCATGGGATGCTCCAGGCAAGCATACTGGAGCAGGTTGCCATGCCCTCCTCCAGGGGGTCTTCCTGACCCAGGGGTCGAACCAGCGTCTCCTGCACTCCAGGTGGATTCTTTATTGAATTTTACACACAGCAGTGTACATATGTCATTCCATCCCTCACTCCATCTCCCCCACCCCACCCTGGAATCCATGTGCCCATTCTCTACATCTGTGTCTGTGTTTCTTCTTAGATTCTAAAGTAAGCCTCCTTCCAGAGTACAAGATCACCTCCTCAGTGCTTCTGCCCCCACCCCCAAATTCAAAGCTCTCCACTTCTCCCTAGTCCCCCCAGCCCAGGGAGGCAAGAGACTTACAACCCAGGTGACGCCTGAGCCTGCCCCAGAGGTTCCCCAGACAGAGGTGACTGAGAGCCTTGCTCACCACTAAGGGACCACTCCCAGCTTAGGAGTGAATTTAACTGCAAGAAGAAGTTTAAAATCCCAGGGTGACCAGAAGGAGGGACAGAAGCAGAAACAGGAGGAAGCGAAGGGTCTGAGGGCAGGAGCCAAGGGAACACACACAGGTAGGGCATGAAGATGGGGCAGGGAGACCTGCTCTGAGAACAGGACATTCATTCCACAGAGACACTGAACTCAAAAGGGAAAACCTGATTTTTCAGATGCCTTCCCTACTGTCCTACCCTCAGGTGTATCCAATCTTAACTCAGTTACTGGAAACCAGAGTCCAGACTTGACTGACATCCTTCTGCTTCTCGCCTTCCTCCTCCATGCACACACCCCGGCCAAGACAAAGAGCAGGCCCTGAAGTCAAGTTCGCTCAGGTCACAGGGAGACAAAGGGATGACCATGAATGCCACCTGGCCAGAGAAACCATGAGACAAATGGACAGCTTCCCCTGACCACCCCAGTTCACAGCCAGGACGTGGATGCCAGACAAAATCACCACTGGAACAGCCCAGGCTCGCAAAAACAAGCCTTCAGGCAAAGCACAATTGTCCGTTTCTCTATGTTTACATAAATATCAGCTGACTTATCATTCGGCAGGCACCAGAGATTTAATGAAGACTTACTGGAGGAAAACTGAAGAGGGAAGAACTCCAAACTGTTAACTTAATATTTTCCTGCAGATCTGGACAAGGCAGCCAAGATTGGTCTGAGCTGTGAGAAGACATCTGTTTCAGGTGATGAGTGAAAAGCTTCTTCAGGCATGTAGTCTTAGAACCACTGTCCTCATATGCCATTACTATTGCTGGGACACTTAGGTATGACATGAAAGGCATCTGCCATCAGGGCCACCCCCTCCATGCCAACTGGCTGTGGGCATCCAGGAGACTTCCCAGGAGTGGGAGGGGTCTACATGGAGTCTTCTGGACTCTCCAGCCCAACCCAGACTGGTTCACTGACTGACCAAGGTCAGAGTGACAAACACTGGGAGGAGATTGAGGACCACAGAGTCCACCAGGTCCTTCCCCAGCCCAAAGCACCTCTCTCCCCTTCTGGCAGACCCTAAGCACTCAGTGGTGCTGAGGGCCCCTGACCCCCACTCTGGTGACCCCACCCTCATGGAGACGTGCCTGTCACAACCTCCCCCTACTGGCTGGTGCCTTTTCCCAGAGACCTGCTTGCGCAGCAGGCAATGGCTTCTCAAGCTCCCTCCTTCCTGACAGCGCCCCCCAGACAAGCCCGCAGAGCATCCTTTTCATGCTGAAGGCTTTCTGCCAATACTGGAGGGAAACAGAGTGGGAATGATAAAATTTACAACCACGGGAAGGGATGCCTGGGCCTTCCTCCACAGTTTATAGTTACAGTCCTTGGCCGGCCAGCGGTAATGTTCCTTTTGCCCTGAAGCCAGTCATCCTCCCTTTTAACCTTCGACCCCCTCTCCTCCTTCCTCAAACCTCCTCCTCCAGGCATCTTAACTGCCAACAACTCACTTTCCCAACTTTGATTTATCTCCACCACAGGGAATGCAAAGTTAGATCCAGCCCCACCCCCAAGGCCTTTTCAAAAAGGAACGCAAACACACCCAGCAGAACTCAGATTCAGAGGTAAACACTCAGAGCCACTCAGTCCGAGACAGACAAGGGCACAAAGACACACAGCCACGTGCTCGGAGACAAAGCATGTGTCCATGCCAGATCCCCTGCACTCCCTCACACTCAGGACAGACCCACAGACACAGTCAGGCACGTACACCAGAAGCCTGCCTTGCCTTGCGATCATTTGGAATATCTTTTGAGGAAAAACACTTTGCTCCAAAGAAGGGCTCCTACAGGGCTTTTTCCCCCCCCAGAGCTGCTAGATAAATTGCTTTTGTGCAAAAATAAACACAAGTGAACTGCATTAGCTGAGCGAGTGACACATTAGTTACAGATGCGGGGCCTGTCAGAACATTGAGGGAACAGCTTTTATTGGGGAAGGGCTGAGAGACTCATAAAGAACCGGTTGGCAATCTCACATAAACATTTGCGCATTCATATAAACACCGCCTACCACAAGCACTGGCCTGGCAGCCAGCAAGGCGTGCAACAGCCCTCTCCCCTGTCCTCAGAGTAAAACCCAGCGGGAAGATGGGGGAAGGGTCACAAGCGCCTTCCCTCCCATAGTCCCAGCTCCTGGACTCACTGCTTGCACTCTGGTGGGGGCAGGGAGGGATGCCAGCTCCATCCTAAATGCCTCCAGAGACGGAGGGTTGAGGCCCAGCCACAGCAGACAACAGCTCTGCTTTCCTCCCTCTACACAGAATAGAACGGAACAGGGGATGTTATTGCAACTGGGGGGCTGCCTTATTAAGTAAAATAAGAAAAAAATAAGATTTAGAAAAGGCAGAGGAGCCAGAGATCAAATTGCCAACATCTGCTGGATCACCGAAAAAGCAAGAGAGTTCCAGAAAAACATCTACTTCTGCTTTATTGACCATGCCAAAGCCTTTGACTGTGTGGATCACAACTGTGGAAAATTCTTAAAGGGATGGGAATACCAGACCACCTGACCTGCCTCCTGAGAAATCTGTATGCAGGCCAAGAAACAACAGTTAGAATTGGACATGGAACAGCAGACTGGTTCCAAATAGGAAAAGGAGTACCTCAAGGCTGTATATTGTCACCCTACTTATTTAACTTCTATGCAGAGTACATCATGCAAAATGCTGGGCTGAATGAAGCACAAACTAGAATCAAGATTGCTGGGAGAAATATCAATAACCTCAGATATGCAGATGACACCACCCTTAAGGCAGAAAGCGAAGAAGAACTGAAGAGCCTCTTGATGAAAGTGAGAGAGGAGAGTGAAAAAGTTGGCTTAAAACTCAATATTCAGAAAACTAAGATCATGGCATCTGGTCCCATCATTTCATGGCAAATAAATGGGGAAACAATGGAAACAGTGAGAGACTTTATTTTGGGGGGCTCCAAAATCACTGCAGATGGTGATTGCAGCCATGAAATTAAAAGATGCTTGCTCTTTGGAAGAAAAGCTATGACCAACCTAGACAGCATATTAAAAACAGAGACATTACTTTGCAAACAAAGGTCCATCTAGTCAAGGCTATGGTTTTTTCAGTAGTCATGTATAGATGTGAGAGTTGGACCATAAAGAGAGCTGAGCACTGAAGAATTGATGCTTTTGAACTGTGGTGTTGGAGAAGACTCTTGAAAGTTCCTTGGAGTGCAAGGAGATCCAACCAGTCCATCCTAAAGGAAATCAGTCCTGAATATTCATTGGAAGGACTGATGCTAAAGCTGAAACTCCAATACTTTGGCCACCTGATGCGGAAGAACTGACTCATTTGAAAAGATCTTGATGCTGGGAAAGATTGAAGGCAGAAGGAGCAGGGGACGACAGAGGATGAGATGGTTGGATGTCATCACTGAGTCTTGGACATGAGTTTGAGCAAGCTCTGGGAGTTGGTGATGGACAGGGAAGCCTGGAGTGCTGCAGTTCATGGGGTCACAAAGGGTCAGACATGACTGAGCAACTGAACCGAACTAAGGAATTTACAAAGAAAATGCCTCCTGGATGCAACTCTAGTGGGTCCCATTGTAATCAGGGAGAAAGTGAAATGAGGGCAGGGCCACTCTCCATCCAAGGACAAAGTCAGCAGAAGGTGGCACAGACTCGTCTATCCATGAGGACTTCCCTTGGCTCCCATTGGGAATACCCTTGCCTTGGGCCCTGGGGGTCTCTCCTCTGAGTCGACCACCTCAGAGCCACATGGAGCTGATCCCATAAAGAAGGCAAAACAGGCTATCAGAGCTGACATGAGTTGTCATCTCTCCTTCTCCCATGGTTCCTGCCCACCCAACGTGCTACCCTCACATGCCTCACCTGTCCCAAGCAAAATCTGCTCTCTAGAAAACACCTGGTGTACTTACTTGCCTGGAGGTAAGAGTAAGAATTGATGCAAAGAACTAACTCCTTTGGAAAAGACCCTGATGCTGGGAAAGGTTGAAGGCAGGAGAAGGGGACGACAGAGGATGAGATGGTTGGATGGCATCATTGACTCGATGGACGTGAGTTTGAGCAAACTCTGGGAGTTGGTGATGGACAGGAAAGCCTGGCGTGCTGCAGTCCATGGGGTCACAGAGTCGGACACGACTGAGCAACTGAACTGAACTTAACTGATGAGTAATTGTCAATGGCTGTGTTTCATTCTTACCCCTCACCCTCCACTCTGCCACAAATGCTTAAGGCAAAGGGACAACATATGAAATGTTAGGATTTAAAGCAAATGGCTAAAGCTCAACATTTTTGTTAAATTTTTGAATTAGCCAAGAAGGGAGAAGAGTTGGGATCTTTTCAGGAAAGAGGAAGAGAATGCTCATTGGCCCCAAAATCACATCACGATGACTGGCTTCAAAATCAGCTCCTTCCACCCACAGCTCAGTAACTTTCCACGGGTCCTCCACCTCCCACCGTATAAAAGGCCAACATCCTTGGACTGAGTGGCCTTTTTCTTTATTTGTCATACATGATGTACTCTCACCCCACCCTTCAGCCTGATTTCCCTCCCTGGCCCTCAGGCACTCTGGGGTCCAGCCCAGCTGGATTCACTCCTCTCCTCTTCATCCACGTGTTACAATTTTGCTCTTTCCCTTACATCAACCCCTCTTCCAAGAAGGCTTTTTCTTTCCAGTTCTCAGGATGTAGATCCAACCCACCCTTCCAGCTTCAATTCAAAAGCTACTTCATCTCTCCCTCCTTTGAACTCTAGGAGTTTGTAGGTACCTTATTGTTGACTTTCCTTCTTGTTCTAAGTTAATTGTACACCTGGCCATTCTGCATGGAGATTTTTAAAAAATATTTATTTATTTGGCTGCCCCGGATCTTAGTTTCGGCACTCGGGATCTTAGTTGTAGCATGTGAGATCTTAGTTCCCGGACCTGGGATCAAACCCCAGCCCCCTGCATTGGGAGTGTGGAGTCTTAACTACTGCACTCCCTGGGGAGTCCTTCCCTGGAGATTTCTAAATCTCAGGTTTCTGTCATATTAATTTCCCAGGTCTCCCTCTGTCCCAAACCCTAGCCAATGCCTGGGACATGCAGGCGTGCTGCATCCCTGAAGGATGACCATGAAGGATGCTGTCTGGATTCATGGTCGTGACAGTGGTGGAGATGTGGTGGTGGGGTGGGACAAGGGAGATGGCAGCCGTGATGGAGACGGGCCAACAAGTTCCCCCCTGGGCAGTCCCCCTTTGGGCTTTCATGTTGCCGTTCCATAACAAACAGAGCTGTTGTTGCTTCAGAAGAGAAATTAGGATGCCAGGCAGGTACAGACAGCCAAGCAACCATAGATAGCTCTATTGAGTCAATCTCAGCTGTCTAGGCTGTTTCTTCCTGTCAACAAGTGGAATACTTTATGAGAAAATACAAAGCAGAGCCCTAGATAGAAATATTGAAGGCTCTTCGGCCCGAACATCCCTCAGGAGGGAACACAATGTAGCCATAATTTATTGTATTCGATATTTTTGCTTCCAATCTTATTTTTATAGACATTATTTCATAGGCTGCAGCTTAAACACAGATGGAAAAGATTCTGGCTTTGTAATGAGAGAAGGTTTATGGCACACCAGCCCACTGCTCTGTGTTTGTGTGTGAGTAAACGCACATTATCATCATGTCCTTAGGTGAGGCAGGGAGATGCCTTTATTATGTGTTTGGACTTTGATCCAACAAATTCGGCCTTCATCTGTCCCCTTGGCCAGGGCCTCTGGATGCTCCCAAGGGGAGGAAGTGACAACCACCACAGCAGGCATGGGAGGAGGGATGGACCAGCCTTTGAAATGCATTCCCAGCTCTGACTGAATCTGCCAAGGCTTAGGGCTTCTAAGGGCCTTGACCCAGGGATAAGGCCTAGACCCCAAAGGACAGAGTTGAAAGAACGTGAACACTGGTGTTATGTATATGATTGTGTTGTGTGATTTGCACTGTCTTTGGTGGGGGAAGGTTTAGAAAACCAAGCTCATACGGCCTGTAATGCCTTATGAGCACTCCCCCCTCCGCAATATATCACAGGTACGTTCACGGCAACAAACGTTCTTAAAAACACAATTTGGCTTATGATGTTCATAGTCTGGATGTACTATGGTTCGATGGGTAGAGAAGAGAGAGGAAGCACAGGAGAGGAGGGGAGGGAGGGCTATGGAGAGATCTAAGGAGGAAAAAGGAGAAAAGAAGAGGGACAGAGAAGAAGGGGGGGGGGGAGACACACCACACCAAGCAGAGCAGGGGGTCAGGAATGTCCTGGCCCGAAGTGCGGCCCCCACAGGTTCCCAGACTCACTGCCGGCAGGCAGCCGGCCTAATGGAGCTTGGGCGGGCAGCCTGGAAGCTGTGCCATCCCGTTCCTCCTTTCTTTCCTCCCAGGGTTTTCAGCAGACGCTGAGGAACCTTGGGAGTGTGGGTCAGGAAACACTGAGGGCTTTGGGCTGATGGGGGAGACTGGAGGAAGGGGCAGCAGCTACATTCAGCGCGGAGGGTCAGTGGAAAGGGAATGGGGGTGGGGAGGGCTGGGGAGGGACTCTCTAGAGCCTTGGGAAGAGTAAGGCTTCGGCCAGGCTTCTAGGGGACTCCATGAGAAGAAGAGCCGTGTGAAGTGCTATGAGCCCTCACACGGCTGCTCCATCCATGGGGTCTCCATCCAGAGAGCCTGTCAGTAGAACTCTGGGGGTGGGGAATGACCCCCTCATTATCTGGAAGAAATGGTATCTTTCGTGTCTATTGTACAGATGTTTCTATGGGGCACAACTGCACTGGCAGTTGGGGGAGCCGTCCTTGGAGGACCCCTGAGTATTCAAATAGGCCAGAGGAAATGGTAATCCCCACCTAGAAAGCCTTCTGCCTTCACTGGGCTCAGGCATTCCTGCCCTACTAGTGACTGTCACACCTGCCGCAGGGGCTTGGCCAGAGATGGAGAGCTTTGAAACAGGAGTGGGTGAAGAATCTGCTTCAGGCAGCCACCGGCTTCACGAAGATAGTGCCTACTACCTGGGCTGCTTGAGAAATCTGGCCCAGGTGCCCAGCACAATAGACCAAGAAACCGAATTTCGCAAACGGTTATAAGCAGGTGTGGAAGGCATGTTGCCTTCTGGAGGCCTTCTGTCCTTGGCAGGGGACCACGTTCACATCCCCCACCCTCTAACTCCAGGAGTGATGGGAGTCATCACTCCCAGGGCTCCCCAATCCCCACACTTAAAAACAACATGGGCGCACTGTATCTCTGCCCTGGGACTCCCCAGGTGTGGGAGCTGACATGTTCTCTTTTTGCTTAAGCCTGTTTGAACTGGTCTTTGGTCACTTGCAACTGACAATGTCTCAACTGACACCCCAGGCTAATGACTGACTATGAGACATATTTCAAACTAAAGAACTAAATCAGAGTAAGAATGAGTCTTTCAAGGGTCAGAGTTCTGCAGAACTTCAGGAGAGAGGCAGGACCCTGCCAGACCGGTGCAGGACAGCTGGAAGCAGCAATCACCCAAACACACACACACACACACACACACACACACACACACACACACACACACACACAATTACAGAACATGCAGATGACCTGCCCCTGGGATCCGGTGCAGGACAGCTGGAAGCAGCAATCACCCAAACACACACACACACACACACACACACACAATTACAGAACATGCAGATGACCTGCCCCTGGGATCCCGCACTCAGCACTTGCACAGGTGACCTCTAACCCTGGACACCCACTCTCCTGGGTAACACCATTCAGGCCCCACAGAAATGCTTCTCTACATCATTCAGATTAAGTCCTTGACTCAAAGGAGACTGTGTCTAAATGCTAAACATGTGGGTTGTGCTGCTCCTGACATCAGAGATGGACGCTGCTCTGGAGTACAGGGAGGACTGGATGGTTGAAACACTTAGGTAAGAGAAGAGACACATTGATTTATCAAATCCTTCCTCTCAGAGCAAGAATGCAACAGAGGTAGCACATCCCAACAGCATCAAACATGCATTTTCTTGCTTCACTTTGTGGTTCCAGAGGTCGTAAATTAATACAGCAGTTGTTACCATTGTAAATGGCCTCTGAGGAACACTTTCCAATATAAATAATTCATATTTCTCCTACATTTGTACATATGCAGGTCAAGATGTAACATGCATGCAGTGTGATACTGATTCTTTACATTGGCAACTAGACAGACATGGTACAACCCTACAACTGTGAATGATTATATTTTCATAAAAATATCCACTAGATTTAACTAAAATTTCAAAATCTTTATTAAAATTCAGCTATAAATATTTCATTAAAAATTTTGCACATATTAGATAAAATGTAATAGCTATACTATTAGTTATATTTGCCTTTTAATTTTAATAGATAAATGAATATTAGAAAAAAGTAAAACTTACACAAAAAGGCATTTGAAGTTTTGCTCTCTTTCAAATTAATTTGCATTTTTTATTAAAATATCTGTAATTTTTCTTTTACATTTGTTATCTGTTGTGTATAACCAATCCTAAAACTTAGTAGCTTAAAATAAATTCTTTTTCTCTCCTGCAGTTCTGTGAACTGACTGGCTCAGGGGTCACTTGGAAAGGGGGTGTCTCTTGTATGGGTGCAAATGGTGACAAGGTCTAAAGTCCAGTGCAGCTTCAGCCAGACCGTAAGACCAAGATGGCAGCATCTTTACTCCCACATCAGCTGGGATGGCTGGAACAAGTGCAGTCTGGTTGACTATGTACTTTCTCCTGTGACCTGTCCACATGGCTAGCGTGGCCTCATTGGAACATGGCCGTCTCAGAGGAGTCAGACTTCCTACAAGATGGCTGGTTTATCCCAGAATGAGCATCCTAAGAGACCCAGGCAGAAGCCCAATTCCTGTGACCTGTCCTCAGAAATCACGCAACATAACTGTTACTGCTTTTTACTGGCAAAAAGTGAGTCACAGGGACAGCCTCGATTCAAGGCAGAGGACTGCACAAGGTCATGAAGACTGGAGATGTGGGTCACTGGGGCTAGTCTCGAAGACTAGCTACCACAGTCTGCCCTCTGGCCCCCAGTAAGTCACATCCCTCACACTCACTGTCTAAGACCCCCAGTGTCTCTTCCATGAATGAGACTCATGAGGCTTAGGCTCCAAAGCCAGGACCTTGACAGGTCCGCTGTGGAGGAGGCCCCTCGGGTGTGGGTGCTTAGGGACCCTTCCTTGTGATTTGAGGATCTGTGAACTAAAGAGACAAGTTATCCACCTCCCCTAACCCAAAACACAAAAGGAGGTCAGCACAGGACAACTGCAATAGACATTCATTCAAAAAAGGAGGAGAAAATTGCACAGCTGCTGCTGCTGCTAAGTCGCTTCAGTCGTGTCCAACTCTGTGCGACCCCATAGACGGCAGCCCACCAGGCTCCCCCGTCCCTGGGATTCTCCAGGCAAGAACACTGGAGTGGGTTGCCATTTCCTTCTCCAACGCATGAAAGTGAAAAGTGAAAGTGAAGTCACTCAGTCGTGTCCAACTCTTCACAACCCCATGGACTGCAGCCTACCAGGCTCCTCCGTCCATGGGATTTTCCAGGCAAGAGTACTGGAATGGGGTGCCATTGCCTTCTCTGAAAGTTGCACAGAGCAGTTCACAAATCAAGCCAGTTCATTGATTAGGGCCTGGTCCTGCACTCTGGGACCCTCCACTCTCTGAGTTATCCTTCCTTTTCCAAAAGAAATAGTCGGTGTTTGCAACTGATTTCTCAGCCTGCATACTGACCATAAAAAAAGACTCTTCGGGACTTCCTTGGTGGACCAGTAGTTAAGGCTCCACCCTTCCAATGTAGGGGACGTGGGTTCAATCTCTGGTGGGGGAACTAAGATCCCACATGCCATGTGGCATGGCCAAAAATATTTAACTTTAAAAAATTTTTTTAAAAAGGTCTCTCCATTTGGAACTCTCTGTGTCCCTTTTAATCCAAGCTGAAAAAATTCTATTAAACATCTGTGCCTTTATATATCAAATTATAATCTAATCCTTTAAACAAAAATGTGAAAGTGTTAGTTGCTCAGTCATGTCCGACTCTTTGCAACCCCATGGATTGTAGCCCACCAGATTCCTTTGTCCACGGAATTCTCCAGGCAAGAATACCGGAGTGGGTAGCCATTCACTTCTCCAGGGGATCTTCCCAACTCAGGGATCGAACCTGGGTCTCCAGCAATGCAGGCAGATTCTTTACCATTGAGCCACCAAGGAAGCCCCCTTTAGACAAAAGGCACACCCCAATAATCTCCAAAAAAGAGCCCTTCCTATCTTAAGCCACCTGTGAGGTTGCTGTGGGATTTTTAGTGCTGTTCTTCAACACAGAAGACCTAAGAGGTAGATCCTTGGCATTCTTAGAGGTCCTTTTGTCTACCCAAAGGGTCTAAAGGCACGCCCTTCCATATTTCTAAAGGGTCTTACAGCCGTAACTGTGACTGCCTGAGATCACATTTTACAGTCAGCACCCTGTACGTTCTCTCTGCTCTGAGACTGCTTCTTGCTGTTCTAGCCTTTTGCTGGCTGGAACGATAGACCTGGCTCCTTAGACTTCCTCTATTCTGCCCCAAAGCTCCTTGGGTTCATCCCTACCTTTTCCCGTTTTCAGAGTCAGCTAGAAGAAGCCAATGGGCACTTTCAACCTTCTGCGCTTTCAATCTTCTGCCTGGAAATTGCTTCTTAGGTACCCTTTCTTTTTCCCCCATTCTCATGTAAGCCTTCTGAGTGACTATCTTGAAAGTCGCTCAGTTGTGTCTGACTCTTTGCAACCCCATGGACTACACAGTCCACAGAATTCTCCAGGCCAGAATACTGGAGTATGTAGCCTTTCCCTTCTCCAGGGGATCTTCCCAACCCAGGGATCAAACCCAGGTCTCCCACATAGCAGGTGGATTCTTTACCAGCTGAGCCACAAGAGAAGCCCAAGAATACTGGAGTGGGTAGCCTATCCCTTCTCCAGTGGATCTTCCTGACCCAGGAATCAAACTGGGGTCTCCTGCATTGCAGGTGGATTCTTTACCAACTGAGCTATCAGGGAAGCCCAACAGACTATCTTAGGTCCCCTCTTCTGCAATCTCCAATAACAATTTCTTTACTGTTCCAAGCTTTTAGGAACTCCTCAGCACTCTTCAGCTTCTGCTCTCTGATGGTCTCAAAGTTAACCACAGGCTTTAGGGGTTTTGTTACATCACTCGGTTGCAGCACTGAGGTGGCCAGTCTCCAAAGAAGGCCTCTGGTATGGTCCTCCCACACTGAATCTGACCTGTGACCTGTGACTCATGCTAACATGTGGAATGCACTGGATACACATTGCATAAGTTTTGGATATAGTCTTTAAGGGGACTGGCAGTTTCCTCTTCCTCTTTTTTGAAATATTCCCTTCTGGGAGTCCTGAGCTGCCATATGGGAAATCCAGCCACCCTATAGGAGAAGTCACATGGAGAGAGAGGCCCCGATGGGGATGAGACTCTCAGAACTGTCTAGGGGAGCAGCTAGGGATGAAGGCTGATCCTTCCACTGGAGATCCAGACTCACAGCTCTGGTGTGGAGGGGGCACTGCCTGGGTTTGGGTCCTCATTCTGTCCCTTTCTAACCTGGAGGCCTCCAGCAAACTGCTTAATCCTTTTGTACCAGTCTCCTAATGTATAAAAATGGAGATGATGATGATGATGAAAAAAAGATGAAGATGATGATAGTTGTTGGAGGATTAAATGAGTAGTGGGTAAAGTGCTAAGAACAGAGCCTGGTTCACAGGAAGTGCCTATGTCAACATTTGCCAATAGAGGAACAAGAGCCAGGCTTGGGCAAATGCAGAGAAATTGAGACCATCACCCAGGGCCAGTATCCTACACTCACAAAGGACAAGGGGATGGGGAGAGGCCACAGGTCCTGAGATCTCAGGCAAGGCTAAAACTTGATTTAGCTTCTGGAGATAAAGGCAAGTCTGGCCTCCTCCCCAAAACCATGTTAACGGCCACCCCCCCCCACACACACACACATAGCAGGACTTGTGAACCCGACATTCACTAAGCAGGTACCAAGATCAGAGCCATATGAAAGTCCAGTCCTTGGGAACAAACGCTATCATGTTATGTCAGTTACTCAGGAAACTAGGCCGTTCTGCAAGGTTCGGCACGCACGTGGTGGGGATTCCACGCCGTGTGACGTGTCTTGTGGAAGTACATCTGCCTGTGTGTAGGAGTTATCTTCACATCTGCAGGAAAGCCTGTGATGGGCCCTGGGTGTCTGTGAGAAAAACAACACAATAGCCCGTGGTTACCTGTGTAGGCTCTGAGGTCAGACTGCCTGGGCTCAAATCCCAAGTTTACCAATTATTAATATTAGCTTTGTGACCTTGAGCTGTGACCTCTATGTGACTCAATTCACCCATCTGTTAATTGGGATTAGTAACAATACCTACTTCATTGTTGTCATCCTCTTGTATAGCATTAGAACAATGCCTGGAGTGTAGGAACTTTCTAGTCGTCTATAACTGCCATGCATAACTGTATATCACGTCTTACAGATACAGGTTCAAGTACTTCTACAAAAAGGCTTAAGGGTGTCTGTATGTCTTTGGGTATGAGAATATACACATCTAGGTGAATGTGTCTCTTTGTATTTCCTTACGAACGAGACCTTTCTGCAAGTCCAGTGATAATAATGGTTGGCGTTCATTTTGTGCTTACTGTGTCAGGCATTACCCCCGAGAGTTCTACAGGTATTCACGTGGAAACACACGTGAATGTGCACAGCCGAGCACTTTTGCAGACACATGTTGGTAAATACCTACAAGTGTGGCTTGTTAGCCTTGCCTGGTGAGACCTCCTCCTGAGTGAGCTGGTGAGGGATGAAGACTCCCACCAGCGCCTGCCTGCCCACAGCATTTGAGTTGGGGGCAGAAAATCACACCCACCACTCACCCCCTATCCCAGGCTCCTAGTTAGCTTGAATTTTATTTTCTTTCCTCTAATAGGAGAGGGTGAAGGAGGAGTCTGGAGAGAAGCCCACCAATCACAGCCTTCCTTTCATCCTACGCCTGCCTTGGTCTTGCCTTGGCCCCAGGGAGCTCAGAAAGGATTCCCGCTGGGCTGAGCCATCTTTTCACACTGTGTGCTGTTTTTTTTTTTTTTTTCTTTTTTTTGCTGAGTGGCATCTACTTCTGACTCACTGTGCATCCTCCCTAAAAGGACAGAGTCTAACACGAGCAAGATAGTGAATTATCCCCGTGGAGAAAGCCTTCACATTTTACCTGTTACGTTTCCTTTGGGTCCATTATCCAATCTTTGTAACATTTCAAGCATAAAAGGATATTTGAAAATCTATGAATGTGTTTTTCTTTCTCGCCTTTATAAATACATGACCTTCATCTTCCTTGGCCCGAGGCATCCTCTCTGCCTGAGGAGAGATGAACATGGAGACAGAAAGCACGAAAGAAAAATGCTGTAATGTTTGGCCTCTGACCTGCAAAATATGATTATGTGGTAAGTCAAAAGTCTTCTAAGCCATGCTACGCTCTTGAGAGCATATTTTCTGGATGCCTTTGTTTCTCTTCTTGGGTGTGATCACCGCATTTTATGTAAGGGATGCCCGGGCAAGAGGAGGAAGTCCCATCTGCTTTGCTCAATAGAGGGGCCCTGGTGATGACCCTGCCTGTCTCCCAGGCTGCTCTGAACCTACCTGCCTCTGTCTCCAACACCAAGGCTCCGGGTAAGGCAGAGGAGCCTGGGAAGCCAGCTTCACAGGCCAGCCTCAGTTCCCACAGGCCTAGCTACCAAGCTGTGAGCCTGCAGGTCACTCAGGGTCACGGCCACTCAACAATGAGATGCCACAGGAAGGGAGGGGGCACCACTGGGTCAGTGGGAGGCCCTGTGGGAGGCAGCCAGGGGCACCACAGGGGCTCTGGCCAGACAAGCAAGACCAGACCATGAGTTACAAACTCAGCAGGGACAAGCTACCTTGCCTGGAAACCAAAGGACACCACACCCCAGGATCCCAACACGTGGCTGCTGCCAGCTGTCACATAAGCTGCCCCATCTGTCCACACACCTCCACCTTGTATCGGTGGGAGAAACTTAGGAAGTGTTCAGTTTGAAAACAACACTTTCTCTAAGCAAAATGAAAATCACTTAACAGAACAGGCTAAATTCTCAGGTCCCAGGACGTTTAAATCAAGTGGGACATTTCATTGTTTTTCTCATGCTTATCAGATAGGAGTTGGGGGAAAGGCCAGATTAGTTATACAATAAATAAAGAAATGACTTTTTACTCTGCACAGACAAATTAAAGTGTGAGTGAAATTTTCAATCCTACTACACACACACACAAATAAAGGACCTTCCCCGTTCCCACTTAAGTGCCAGCTGGCCTGTGCAACTAAAGACCATGACCCAGGCAGAGAAGTCCTGGCCTCCTCCAGGTGGGGTGGGACGGGTTGTGGCAGAAGGGTCCCTTCACCCCAAGTGCCCACATTAACCTCCTTGGACTCACACACAACGGGACTCAGCCCCCTGCCCTCTCTGTGCTTTTTGGAGAGAAAGAGCAAGGTTTTAATTCTCCTTCCAGGCCCTTCCCATCCTGGGCATTTGGGCTCCTGGCCCTGGCCGCTGTCTCAGAGGCTGTTCCTATCCCTCCCGCTTCCTCTGGAAGGTGGGAATGGGGGCTGTGAATTGAGTAAGGTCCAAGGTCCGGCCCGCCGGGACAAAGAGCACACACCAGAGGAGTGATGCTGCCACCTGCTGGAGCCCAGAGAGACAGCCCAGCTGGGGAGCCCCGGTCCACGGACTTGGGGTGGGCCCCCGCAGAACCTTGCCCTCCAATGATTCTTTCCTTTTTCCAGAACTATATCTCACTTACTCCTCCATTTGGTCATCTGGTTTGCTAGTTGGAGCAATGTCAGTCATCCCATTTTATGGGTGAGGAAACTGATACCCAAGAAAGAGCAGAATGATCTCTGACATCACAAGACTTGAGGATGGGTTGACGGCAACATTTGATCTCCAGCTACCCAGCCAAGAGCTGTGTCCCCAGCTCAGCGCTCAGACCAGGCTGTCCTGGGAAACAAGAAGAGCCCCCTTAGGAACAAGGTTGATTGGGCCACCGCAACATCCAGGGAGAGGGTGTAAGGGAAGGGGGCGTGTACATGTCCCTGCTGAGACGAAAGCAGCAGGTAGTAATAACGACCCTGGAGTAGCTTAGTGCCTGATATATGTCTACCGCGATGCATTTCTTAAGGACTCACACACATGATCACACAAATCATTTCAGCCACTCTGGCACCATCTTCTGAAATGCCACAGGAGCAGGATGGCTACTAGGACCAATGCCTGTCCTGATTAACTGGGCTCCTCCAATTAATCTCAGAGGGCCCACCCACCTGCATGGCCCCTGTTCAGAGTTCTCAGTTTCATGGCCTCCCTGGTTCCCCAGTCCTCAAGATCTGGAAACCAGCCCTGCATTGCTGCTGGTGCGCAGGACTCCCCAAGTCTCAGAGTGTCCACCAGAGTACCCACACTTGGCTCTGCTATGCCTGAGGACACTTGCATCTCAGACTAGCTGACTAGGGTGCCCAGACTGTGGCCAGAGTTGGCGCGGCCATGTCCCAGGTCCTCCCCACGGCAGGGCCAATTCCCCCAGGCCCTCTGCCCCAGCAAGGAGGACGCTGGCCCCTCTCAGTCTTTGTCCTGCCGTGAGTAACTGCCAAGTAGGGAGACTGTTTGGTTCAGAGGCAGGGCTGGAGTCTGAGCCCAAATGGCCTTGAAAGGCACCACCCTCAGGTAGCCACACCAGCCCTCGGCTCCATCTCAAAACCACAGCACTAATTGAAATTTCTCTGAAGTGGCTGAGAGGGCAAATTATGAAGCCACAAAAACACAACTGAAGAAAAAGAATGGGGAGCGGATATCAGGATGGGCAATGACTTTCCCCGCAAAGAAAAGCTGATACAGGGAAAGACGTGACTTAACAAAAAGCTGAAACTTCTGTACACCCAAAAATCTCAAAAGGCAAGCAGGACTCAGGGGAAGAGTTTTCCATACCCTTAACACATTTTTCCACCTATGTCTTTTAACATCCATGCTGCCTTTTTGTTGGAAACATTAGATTGGGCTTTTATCTATTAAACAGAAGTTTACTTATTTTGAACCCTTTGAATTTTGAAACTTTGAGTATATTACCTAATGACTAAAAAAAAAAAAAGATGGCATCTTAAATATAAATCCAACAAAATATTTTCGTTGAGTCTACGTGAACAGCTGATGAATGAAAATTTAATATTTAAAAACATTCCTGGTAGTCCAGTAGTTAGGACTCCACGCTTTCACTTCTGGGGTCTGGGTTTAATCCCTGGTCAGGGAACTAAGATCCCACAAGCCGTGCAGCCATCCAAAAATAAAAATCCTAAGGGAATTTCCGCCCCAGCCCCCAGCTCAGACAACAGGGAATGGCAGAGCTGCACAAGTGATTAAGCTTGTCTCCAGCAGCCACCCTGTTTTCTGCTCCCCTGTCCCACTTCTAAGCACCCCTCTTTCCCAAAGCCCCCCAGTACCTTCCCTCCCTCTTCCCCACCCTCACAATCTGCTCTCAGAGCGGCTTTGCTAAACTGACACAGGCTGGGGGACTGAGGAGGGTGGGGACTGACAGGCTGCCCACTTGGGAAAGCATTAAGGAGTGGAAGGAAAGCTGGAGCCATTGAGTTCAGACATTATTTTCTGTTCTGACATCGACCCTCCTGCCCAGTCCCACAGCTAAGCAGCTGTGCTTGTGCTCATTCGCTCAGTCATGTCCAGTTCTTTGCACACTTTGGATTGTAGCCCGCCAGGCTCTTCTGTCCATGGGATTTTTCAGGCGAGAATACTGGAGTGGGTTGCCATTTCCTAAGCAGCTGATACATAGCAAAACCTGGCTTTCTGGCACTGGTGTGGGCTTTGAAGAAGAATTAAAAGTTTGTCCCAGTGATGTTGTCTTTTGATGGGACGAAGGCCTGAGCCCTGGGCCAGAGCCTTGGATGAGTCCTTACATAGGACACAGGTGATAACAGATCAGCTCGCGGGGCCAGCATCCTAGGAGCCGGTTTCCCAAATGGCAGGGGCAGCCAGAGGACAGTTGGGACCTTTTGTGTGGCCCGGCTACAGCAGGGGGCTGACAGGCAGATGACCGGGGGTCATCCCTGCCCCCAGCCCGGGGCTTCACTGGACAGAACAGTCTGTAGCAGGAGAAAAGTATCTTTTCTCTGCCCAAGCCCTACCCCCTGCACCCACCATGGCAGAGCAAGTCCACTTTCCCAATGTATTTTGTGCACACTGGGAGGTGATTTGGGCCAGTGTCCCATTAGTCCCGGGAGACAGTCCCTGCCTCTCCTCCTGACAGCTGCACTCAACTGACACCCTCATAGCCATGACCCTGCACTGGTCCAAGCCTTCTCCTCTCCAGACCTCCTGACCCTCCCTCCCCTCTCTTCTTGGCCTGCCAGAGTCCAGGAAAGGCAGAAACCTCCGGACAGGCCCCAGGTTGCCCAACAGGCTGCAGATAAAACAAAGCTCAGTTGGCTGGTCCCGCTCAAAGTGCCACTACTAGGGGGAGCCCTCTACCACAGAGCCACAGCGCCACCTGGTGGTAGAGGGCCATCGGCGCAGCTAGGTCAGGGCCAGCCCAGACACCTCTTGGGTGCCTCTTCCTTTTCAGTCTAGTCCCTGTGGGTCTTCCCTAGATCCCAGGAGAGCCCCATCCTGAGAGCTGATGGATGACTGTCAAGCTGAGGTCCCAGCCACTTCTCTCTCTCTCACACACACACACACACACCCCCATATACATAGCAAAACACAAGGAAAGGGCCTGGGCTTCTGCGTCAGGCAACTGAATCACTCTCATCTCCACTGGCTGGAATATGTCTGAGCTCAATCACATAACTTCACAAGCCTCAGTGTCCTGCCTCTAAAATGGGAGTGATAAAAAGGCTGCTGAGGAATAGATAATAAAGGCCCTACAGCAGTGGCTGGATTATTGCAAGTTTTCAAAAAATAGTGGTTTCCTTTCCTGTCTGTTGGGGCTCAGTGCCTAGGAAACCTAGACTTACCCACAGGTGGGGCCAAGGAGACAGCCAACACCCAAGTCTAGGACGGGAAACGTTTCTATCTCAGCTCCTTCAAGAAGCCATTCCAAGCAGTCCCACCGACTGCCATTGCCTCTCTCCGAACACCTTCAGTTGAGGGTGACTGACCCACCGTGTTTCCCAGGGACTGAGGGATTTTCAGGAAAGAGACCTTTGGTGCTAAAACTGGGGTGTCCCAGGCCAGCATGGATGCATTGGTCACCTAGCACTTACCTCTTCACACAGTCCATTCTAGGGCTTCACAGAATCATGGGCTATCGCCCAAGAATCTGCATTGTAACATCCCCAAGGTGATTCTCATAAACACCAAGTTGGACTTCTCTGGCAGTCCAGTGGTTAAGACTCTGTGCTCCCAATGCAGGGGGTGTGCGTTTGATTCCTGGTCAGACAGCTAAGATCCCACGTGCCCAGCTAGTGGCCAAAAAAGAAAGAAAGAAAGGGGTAATGGACTTATAATAGACCGAAGGGGGGAGAAATCCAAGTCCTTGGTTATTCTAAACACCAAGTCACTGTCCGCACCTGCTCTGTTTTCTCATCAGCTTCTGGTGGGAACGCTAATCTTCAGCTAGATGGGAAGCCACCTGAGGCACGGCACACACTCAGTGACACCTTGGAAAGACTGCAGAGAACTGTCTGAAAACCAGGCTCCAGACCTGAATCTGCAAAGTAAACTAGCAGCAACAAGAGCACGTTCTCTATGCAACTTTAGAGTTTACACCCATGTATTGCCCCTCTACTATCTTCCATTCATTCATTCATTCATCGAGTACCTATTAGCTCAGCACAGGGGGAATTAATATCCTAATGGTAGGAAATAAGCAATTGCCACTTCACAAAATAATTTTTACAGATTTTTTTGATGTGAACCATTTTTAAAGTCTTTATTGAATTTGTTACAATATTGCAGCTGTTTCATGTTTTGCTTTTTTGACTGCAAGGCATGTAGGATCTTTTGCTCCCCAACCAGGGATTGAACCTGCATGCCTTGCACTGGAAGCCAAAGTCTCAACCACTGGACTGCCAAGGAAGAAAGTCCCTAAACACAGTAATTTTAGATAGTAGTGAATTCAAAGGCACCCCTTTGACTGAGCTCTGCAGGTTATACAGCCAGCTCCCTGAGATTTGGGTGAAGGTGTTCCAGCAGAAGGAATGGCTGCTACAAAGGCTCTGAGGCACAAACAAGGGACAGAAAGACTCTATGGCTGGAGCGCAGGAAGCGGGGTCAGAGTGCTAGGAACTGAGGCTGGAGAAGCAGGCAGGGTCTGATAAAAACAGCTGGGGCCTTTTGGACCACTGTAGGCCTATGTATCTTGTTCTGCAGGCACTGGAAAGCCATCGATGGTTTTAAGCGAGGAAATGACAGGATCTGATTTGTGTAATGAAAGGCCCATTTGGGCTTCAGTGTGGAGAAGAGACAGGAGAAGGCTAAGAGGTAAAGACAGTGAGTCAGTTAAGAAGCTACTGCAGAGTCCAAGCAGGAGACAATAGAAACTGTGGATAGAGGGGAAGGCAGGGCCCAGTATATCGAGAGGAGGGAGATTTGGGACTTGCTGATGGGTTAGATCTAGAGGGAGCAAAAGGGGATGATGAAGGCTACCACCGAAGCTTTTCACTTAGAATCCAGATGAATGGACGAAATGACCATTTGTGGGATGGGAAAGACTAGGAGAGAAGCAGGTTTGGGAGGGAAAAAAAAACCAAGTGTTGTGCTTTGGATGAGTCATTCAAGTAGAGGCGGCAAGTGTGCTGGTAGCAGGGGCTGGGCTCTGTGCAAAGGCACAGGGGAGTATCTATGAACTTCATCCCCAGGCCAGTTTAAGAGCTTGAATGCTTGGATGCTGCCATTTCCTTCAGAAAGGAATTCTTATTAAGAAATTTGAAAAACCAGCCATCGATATAAAATAATGTTTTGTACATAACATCAATAATAATTGCACGAGTCAAAATCCCTTTTGGTTACAAGTGAGAAACCCAATCTAACCAGCCATCGCAAAGGGGTACTTTTTTAGCTTGAACACTCAAACCATGGAAAGAGAACTGATGAAGCTAGTCTTCAGAATCAGAGACTCAAACATTAGCAGACCTCTTCTTTTATTATTACTATTTATTTTTATTTTTGGCTGCACCGAGTCTTTGTGGCTTCACGTAGGCTTTCTCTGGTTGCGGCGAGCAGGGGCTACTCCTCATTGTGGTGCATGGGCTTCTCGCTGTGGTGACTCTATTGTTGCAGAGCACAGGCTCTAGGTGCTCAGGCTTCAGTAGTTGCAGTGTGCAGGCTCGAAGGTGTCTGGGCTCAGCAATCACGGCTCATGAGCCCTAGAGTGTGGGCTCAGTAGTTGAGGTGCGTGGGCATAGTTGCTCTATGGCCTGTGGGATCTTCTCAGACCAGGAGTCAAACCCACTTCCTGCATTGGCAGGCAGATTCTTATCCCCTATTCCATCCCTGGTCGGGGAACTATGATCCTACGTGTTTTGCAACCAAAAACCAAAACATGAAACAGAAGCAATATTAAAACAAACTTAATAAAGACTTTTTAAAAAAGACTGAATGTCTGCTGCTGCTGCTGCTGCTGCTAAGTCGCTTCAGTCGTGTCCGACTCTGCGACCCCATAGACAGCAGCCCACCAGGCTCCCCCGTCCCTGGGATTTTCCAGGCAAGAACACTGGAGTGGGTTGCCATTTCCTTCTCCAATGCATGAAAGTGAAGAGTGAAAGTGAAGTCGCTCAGTCGTGTCCGACTCTAGCGACCCCATGGACTGCAGCCTACCAGGCTCCTCCATCCAAGGGATTCTCCAGGCAAAAGTACTAGAGTGGGGTGCCATTGCCTTCTCTGAATATTTGAAAGCAAGTCATATATCCCTCTTCAGCCTGCTCTTCTCTGGGAGCCATATTCCTTGGAGTCTCAATTCTGGTCATCACTGATGGCTTATTGTTATGGGAAATAAGAGGAACATCTAGTCCCTTGGATCATTAAGGTCAGGAGTTGTCAAGGGCTCCATGGGAAAAGGCAGGGAGCCAACAGAGGGGGAAAGATCCTCACCCCACCAGGCTTTCCCTCAGGATGAACCCTACCCCACCCACCTGCCAAGGGGTTCTGTTCCCAAAGGGCCCGCCAACCAACAGGGAACATAGAAACACTTAAAGAGAATTCAGTTTTACAGTTTACACTAAAAAGCAAAAAACAGATAGCAGAAGATTAATGAATTTAGAATAAAAAGTTGAAAGAAGGCTAAGCGGAAATGAATGCAAAGACCAGATATGAAAGGAAGGGTGTGTAATGAAAGTTAGAGAAGGAAATCTGCTCATTAACCAGAGTATTTAAAAGAATGAAACAGTTAAGACAGAACAAATTTTTAAAGATAAGAAAAATTAGGAAATATGAAGATAATAAAATAACTGGCTAAATAAAATGATTTTTCAAATGACTGAATATTATAAAACTAAAAGACTCAACAGAGATGGGTTAAGCTGAAGGCAGCAGGGCAGAGTCTAAGGGTCAGAAGGTGGAATCTTGTAGACTTTTTTAAGCCTGGGTTCTCTCCAGGGCAGCTCTGTGAGGTGAGGTCCTCAGCCAGCCATGCCTATGTCAGGGCCTCCAGTAAATTCCACTGCCTTAAATAACCACCGGGAAAAGGCATTAAGTGGTGTCTCCCCTGGAACTGGAACTGGAGGACATGCAAATGCCCCCTATAGCATCACTTGGCCCAGGTCCTTCAAGCATTGCTCTTATGATGTGAATTCTAGTGGCCTCATACACATGGACCATCATATCATAAACGCTCTTTAAAGATAATTTTTCATATATAATTTTATATACATATTATGCTTAGTTGCTTAGTCGTATCCAGCTTTTTGCGACCCTTTGGACTGTAGCCCACCAGGTTCCTATGTATGTTATATATAATATATGTATGATATTACATTTTATACATACTATAAATTACTATATATAAAATTAAATATAATCATACATATTTATATTTTATAGCTATCCAGTCCTAAGACCAGCAATCCCACATATAGAATCTATCTCAAAGATAAAATAGCAAAATATTCAAAACTTTGTAAACTTCATTGCAGCATCATCTACAAAACCAGAAGACTGAAAACATCCAACTGTTCATGAGTAGAGGACGAGCTGAATAAACAATGCTACATCCACAGGGACAGAATACTATGCGCTGTGATAAGGAATGAGGAAGAGTCCATTTTACAGCTTTGAAATAATCAGAATATACTACCTGTGGAATCAGCAATGAATATAAGGGCTTTTGAAAAAGAAGGAGAGGAAGTAGAATACAAACACAGATGTGTCTTTGCTTATGTTTTTTAAGAATAAATAATGGAAAGATATATCAAGAAAGCAATTTTTAAATTATCACCTATACAAAAAAACAAAGAGGAAAACAGGATTAGGGGACAAGGTTTAGACTTCTTGGAGTAAACCTTGTTTCATAGTTTTGAGTTTAGAAGCATGTAAATATTTTAGATAAATTAAAACAGAGGAGGACATATGTATACCTGTGGCTGATTCATGGTGATGTGTGGCAGAAACTAACACAATATTGTAAAGCAATTATCCTCCAATCAAAAATTTTAAAAAAAGAGATTCCTAAAAATGTAAAACAAACTCAATCAAAAGGTATTTACTGAGTATCAAGTTGATAGCATAGCCACAGAGAAAAATTACTTTAAACACAATACTTCAAACACTGTATTTTGCATATTCTTTTTCTTTTAATTTAATTTTTTTGGCCATACCAAGTAGCATGTGAGAACTTAGTTCCCCAACTGGGGATTGAACTCAAGCCGCTACAGTGGAAGTGCAGGATCTTAACCACTGGACCACCGGGGCAGTCCCAAAACACTGTATTTTGAATATGAACTAAGGACAAAAAAAATCACAAAGGAACCTTAAACTGTAAGCAATAATCTTATTATGAGAAATAACATATAATATTACTTTTAAACTATTATGAGGTATGATATAGCAAATAAATAATTATGTAAGAGTTGTAAAGAACTAGTATTTTTAGAGCAAGAGAAAAGCAATACAAATATAAAATCAAAGTGTATAAATTCTGTAATTTACATTTGAATTGGAAATATCACTATAAACTCGAGCTTTATTTTTCTCTCTTTTTTTAAAAATATTTATTTATTTATCTGGGCTGCACCAGGTCTCAGCTGGATCTTCACGCAGGATCTTCGATCTTCATTGCAGCAAGTGGGATATTTAGTTGTGGCAGGCAGGATCTACAGTTGTGGTAAGTGGGATCTAGTTCCCTGAGTAAGGGTCAAACCCAGGCCCCCTGCATTAGGAGGGTGGAGTCTTAGCCACTGGACCACCAGGGAAGTCCCTATTTTTCTCTCTTTAAAAAAATATGCATGTCCTAGTTCTGTCTATTGGAAAGGCTTGAAAATATGACAACCACAGAGTAGCAGTAAGGAACTCTAGCACACAGATTGTGCTCACCTAAATAACATTTCCCACCAAAAAGAACCAGGCTCTTAGGAGAAATGGCCAATTCCAGGATTGAGAGAAGACAAGTACAAAATGCACTTTGAAATATCTTGTTATGCCAGAAACATATCCTATCTCAGATTTAAGATTATGTCAAAAAGACCTAGGAGCCAACTTAATGGGACTTACCCTGGCCAAATATGGGACAAATTAAGCATCAACAATGGTAACAGGGTCAGTCATAGAATATAGGGTCAGGTAACAGAATCAAGAGTACACAACAATTGTAAACATTTATAAGGCCAGTAACAGAGCCTCCAACAACATGAAGAAGGAAAAGATGGAACTAAATGGTGAAACAAGAAAATCTATCATTGCAGCGGTTATTTTCATGCCCTCCTCTCACTAATAGCTAGAACAAGTAGGCAGAAAAATCAAAGATACAGAAGGTTTGCAGACTCTATAACCAATTTGATATAACTGATATTGACAGAGCATGCTGCCCAACAGCAGCACAGTCCACACTCTCTTCAAGTGCACCAGAATCAGATGAAAATCAGGAAAGCAACAGAAAAAAAATCTATGAAACAAAAAACTATATATGTGAAAGATAAATAAAAGTGGAAAACATCTTCTGAGTTTGATCAGGACAAAAAAAACCCACAAATGATCAGTATCAGAAGTTAGAGGGGACATCACTACAGACTCTAAAAAGAAGTGAATATTATGAATAACTTTAAGTCAATAAATTTAACAAATGTAATGAAAAAGACAAAATTTTCTGAAAGACACAAAATGCCAAAACTCATTTAAGAATAAATAAATAAATAACCTGCATAGCCTCCATATTTATCTTACAAAAAAAAAAAAACACTGAATTTGTAGGGTTTTAAAAAATTTTTCCTACAAAGAAAACTGCAGGCCCACAGTACTTTACTAGTGAATTCTGCCAAATATTTAAGGAAGAAATAATACAACATTACAACACTGAAAACTATAAAACATTGTTTAAAGAAATTAAAGGCCTAAATAAGTGAAGATATACATCTTATTTATGGAATCAGAAGGCTCAACATTGTTAAGGAGGCAATTCTCACTGAACAGATTTGTAGAAATCCCAGGATATTTTCATACAAATTGGCAAACTAACCCTAATGTGTGTATATATAGTGTTATGTGTTGATTACTATAATCATATAAATATATATAACTTTATATGTGGTATGTATGTATTTGTATGATTACAGTAACCAATACATGACACCACACTGACATATAGCTCAATAAGATAGAATTAAGTCCAGCAAAAGACCAGCACAATTATGATCAATTCATTCTTGACAATCTGTGAAGTCAATTCAATCAGGAAAAGGTGTGCTTTTCAACAAATGGTGCCAGAATTGGATATCCATACACAAAAAAAGAAAAATTTAGACCTCTACTCACATCATACACAAAAGTGAACTCCTAAAGGTAAGAGCTAAAATATAGAGTACAATCTTGGTGACTCTGGGTTAAGCAAAAATTTCTTAGCTATAACACCAAAAGTATCATCCATAATTGAAAAAATGGATAAATTGAACTTCATCAAAATTTAAAAGTCTGGTTTTCAAGAGACACCATTTAGAAAAACAAAACTCAAACCACAACTGACAGAAATTATTTACAAAACATATACACAACAAAGGAATTATATCTAGAATATTCAAAAAGTCTTATAACTCAATAATAAAAACATGAATAACTCAATAAAAAACAGGCCAAAGATATTAAAAGATAATTCACCAAAGAAGATAACTGAATATTTAACAAGCACTAGAAAAGCTACTCAACATCATTAATGCAGTTCATTGTATGTCAAACATACCTTTTTTAAAAAGCTGTGAAATAAAAAAACTAATTGGTCACCTATGGGAATTGTTAGAGCATCAATACATTTTTCTAAAGATTAGTAGAAAAAGGAAGCGTCCAGCAATATTATTTAACCTTTTCTATGTGAATTGTGCTTTAGGAAAACCAAATAGTCTATGGAAAAAAAGGTTTTTTGTTTTTTTTTTAAGTAGCAGTCACAAATACAGAGGGAATAATAGAATTAGAAACCATTATTGAGTAATCCTTAATACAAAAATAAACCTAGACAGAGCATCAGCAGCTGCTAAAATCATTAGGTTAGAGGCTGATGTGGCATTTCGTAATGCATGGACCAGGCTGACCACACCTGAAATCATGAGCAAAAGCAGAACAACCAGCCATTATGTACTTTCCCTCTTGTGATACAATAGTATATAGTGCCACCTATAATCTTTTTTTTTAATTGAATCTTAATATTACCAAGCTTCTAGATCTAAATGTCAGGGGGATTGAAGAACTTTTGAAACGAGGCCTTGTTATTCAATTAGCCAAATTCTGTGGGAAATTCTATAAATCAACAAACAAATATCAGGGAATTCCCTGGTAGCCCAGTGGTTAAGACCCCAGGCTTCCACTACAGGGGACACAGATTCGATCCTTGGTGGGACAACTAAGATCCTACATGCTGCAGGGCCAATAATTAAAAATAAAATAAATAAACATCATAAAAGAGAATGGGTAATTAGTATAAATGAAAAAAGAGAGAGAGATTTAGATATTTAAGATATATTGATCAAATTTAGTGTGTGGACCTTGCTTGGCTCTTGATTCAAATAAACCAATGGTAAAAATATCTTTCAGAGCTAAGTGCAGACATTTGAACGCAGACAAGGTGTTAGATGATGTAGGGGCGCTATTATCAACCTTGTTTGGTGTAATAATGATACTGTGGTTATGCTCTTTTAAAAAGTGGCTACCTGTTGGGTATACATACTGAGGTATTTACAAGTCAAATTAAACCATAGCTGGGATTTCCTTTAAAATATTTTGGTGACTATGGTAGGGGAAAATGTTGTGAGAATGAGATAAATGACAATTCTCAAAAGTAGTGATGGATGGATATATATTAAATATATATATATATATATATATATTCTCTACTTTTAAATACACTATTTTTTCTACTTTGGATATGTTTGAAATTTTTCATAATAAAGAACTGGGGATTTTGTTTGTTGAATTTTAAATAGGTTGTGTTCACATAGGTTATAGCCATCAGGGTGAGTTCAACATGAGTATTCCCTATCTTTACCCACACACTCAATGACTGTGGGTCACAAATGAGAGGAATGAGTCAGTGGTGAAGAAAACAGCAAAGCAAGTGAAGTGGGCAGAACAGTGGCAGCTGGTACCCACCTCTGTGTTTGGGATGAGTGGGGAGTTGTAGGACCGTGACAAACGGAAGATCACAAACATGCTCATCCAAAGGGGAGGAAAATGTTGCCATGTGGGAATAAGGGCTTGAGATGGACAAGTCTTCTAATTTTTCATTGAAAACTTGAAATCTAGGCATTGCAGTAAAACCTCCGAATGTACAGGCAAATGATTATAATTTTTTCAACACTTTACAAGTCAGCGCTAGAAATCCAAATAAAACCTGTCTGGAGGCTAGATTTGTTCCACACACTGCTGTTTTATGATCTCTGACACCACACCATGTAATGCATTATGTAGTAATGCATTAATAATCGGATGACATTGTCAGCAGTTGAATCACAAGGCCAGGACGACTGAGGTTGTGCATATCCGATATGCCCATATTCTTTATATGCAAACAGCTGTTAAGCCAGGCACTGACCACAGTGAACTCTGAACTGAACACAGGCTTACAATTATCTCTATCAAACTGCATCTTGTCACTTGTCAGAACATTTGTCTCTTATTCTACCTTCAAATTCTACTGAATTTGCACTCCCTTCCAGCTCTTTGTATCACACACAATTTTAATTAGCCTGTTCAAAGCCATCTACAAAGTTAATGTCAACCTGTGTGTATAGTTCAGTGGAATTCAATGGGTGGGTCAGGCTTCCCTCCGGCTAGACATCTACAGATATTCAGCTATAACTTCACCCTGCCTTCTGAGTTTATCCACCTCATATTTATCCATCTTCCTCCCTACATACAGGTCTAATCCACTAGTTTTGCGGTGATAGGAATGCCACCTCCTTATACCTGTATATGTAGTACTTTATGGTTTTTATATCATGTTTCCATAATTTTCTGACTCGATCTTTATCACCCTTCACAACCTTTAAAAGTCCTATCAACCTCACAGTAAGACACTGACCTACAAATCTGCCAGTGGTCTATTTGTTTGTTTGTAATCCACTAATAATCTATCTGGTGATTTCTAGCTTAAATAGAGCAAAGACAACTAATTTAGCTTCTTACCTTCCCACTTCACCGCCTCACCAGAAAAAGAGTTCCCCAAACCACCATCATTCCAGCAATAACCTGTAGGGACAGAAACAATATTTAAGAGGAAGAATGTTCTAACCGTTAAGAGTTGACAGAAAGTGGAATGCATCACCTTGAGAAGAAATGACATGCTGATGCTAAAACTTTTCAAATAGTAGCTGGGATTTTGTAGAAGGGATTCCCAATGTGGACAGGGGGTTGGGCAGAATGACCTTTCATTTGTTTCTGTCCACGTGGGGGGCCCAGTCCATGCTCAACTCTTAGCTGACCTCTTGGAAATATCTGACCAGTTCTTGCAATGATAACCTCTAAAAGTTAAAAATTATACACTTGGCAAATGTGACTGTTTTTACGCTTTGTACATTTTAACATTAATTTCCTTCTTAAAAATTTTTCAGCAAATGTTTTTAAAATGCCAGCCTTTTCTCTATTCAAAACTGGAAAGAATCCATACAATGGAGTATTATCCAGCCATAAATTAAAAAAAAAAAAAAAAAGAAAGTACTGATACAAGGTAGAACAGGATGAATCTTGGAAAACATTGAAAGAAGCCAGTCACACATTATGATTCCATTATGATTCCATTCATATGAAGGTCCAGAAACGGGGAAATGTAGAGACAGAAAGTAAATTTGTGATTATTTAGGGGTGGGATGGGGTCATAGCTGAAGGATACACGATTTCCTACTGAGTTGATAACAATGTTTTAAAATTGACTGTGGTGATTGATGGTTGCACCTATCTGTGAAAGTACTAAAATCCACTGAACTGCAAACTAAGTGCGTGAATGGTAGGGTATATGAGTTATATCTCGATAAAGCTATTTAAAAAATAATAAGCCAATTTTTTGTGGCGGGGTGGCGGGATAGATATTTGTTTCCAGGTTGGCTAGATTTCTAAAGGGGAGCGCTCACCATCTGCAGAGGATGAGCCTGTGAGCGAAAGCGTCTGGTCCAGCCAGGTTAGGTGACTGGGCGGACTTTGTCACATTCCAGGTGGTGTGGGGCTCCCCTTTCGGAACCGGGGGCTGGGGTTAGTAGCCGAGGAGACAGACAGAGCTCCGCCCACTTTCTCAGAGCTTTCTAGGTCTTTCTTCTCAGCACCCTGGTAGTATTTCCATCCCAGGAGTTTACTAGCACACTTCATAAAAACAGCTGAAACCACGCTTAGAGAACGCGTCCGGGAGGCCTCTCAACCCAGCTACTCTTGTTCCCCACTTCGCCCCACCTCCCGGGGATGTGGGGCGCCCCCCGCCCACCCATCCGCTAGCAAAGCGGGCCCCATGCCTCAGGGGTGCGTTCACGTGCTGGAACATTCCAAATCCAGCTGGCAGATTTCCTGCTTCCCGGGGGTACTTCTGAACTTGGGGTGTGCGGCGGGCAGGAAAGGATATCCCTAGAAAACGTCTGTTCTCCCGCCTGCCAGCGAATTCCACCCCTCCTGACTGACACCGGGGAGAAGGGGCACAAACGGGGAGGAAAACGCCCAGGCACTTTTCCCAAACTCCGCAGATCCGCCCAGGGAGGCCTGGAGGCCTGGGGAGGGGAGAAGGGCCCGCCGCCTAGAGGCTCTGAAGATCCGAGGGAGGGGGCGACGACTAGTTAGTAGTAGTTAAAAAGGAGGATAGCGACCGCTCCTGCTCTGGGCTTCGCGGGAGTGGTCGCTCGGCTCCCGCCCCGCCACCCAACGCGCACCCCGCCGCTCCTGGTCCTGGGTAAGGGGCAGCGGCCGGGAACCGGCTCCGGGAGCTCGGGCAAGCCCCGTAGAGAGGGCGCCGGAATTTTCGATGACGAGACCCAGGTAGGGCCCCATCACCGGTGCAGCGCCCCTGTGGTCCACATCCCCGGTATCGGATGCCGTTAAAGGAAATGCCTAGGGAGAGGGAGCAGCAGGTAAACGTCCGGGTTCGGGCAGCTGGATGGTTCGCTGGGGCAACAAGTAGCTTGGAAAGCGAGTAAGAGGAGCGGATACGAGCGGCTTCCTGCCGCAGCGGAGCAGAAGACGCACGCAGGGTAGTCAGAGACAGGAACTGAGGAGTGTAAAGAGAGTTTGATTCGTTTCCTTGAGCACGGAGGTAAAAGTGGGGAACGTGCGGGTATCCAAAAGGGTCATGCTCCAGGTGAGGCTCGAACTCACAACCTCGGCATTGCTCTGCATGTACTGCTGTATAAGTACCGCGCGCTAACCGATTGCGCCACTGGAGCTCCGCTTACCCCGCCTCGCGATGGCTCTATCAGGGTTTACTCAGGCCCCGTGCGGGCCTCTGCGGAGCATGCGCGCCTTCGGCTCGCGGCACGGCGGGAACTAGCCGGGGCCCAGAGACCCCGCAGCTTCCGGTCCGGCAGCTCCGGGCCAAGAGAAGGCGGGGAGGCTGCGGAAGTCTCCGTCTGGAATGGCGGGGTCGTTTGTCAGGGCCGTGTAAAGAGCTCAGCCCGCCTCCCTGAGCAGCGCGGGAGAAGGAGCCCTGGCCGCTGCGGTCTTAAAACCACCTCCGCGTCCTTGGTGTGGAGCTTCGCCTGCCGGGAGCAGACCCCGCGAGGAGCCGGTCTCACACGGGAGACAGGCTGCGGCCGGTGGGCGGGCCTTGTTGCGAGGGATGGAGCGGGGCGGCCTGGGCTCCGGGGCCGTAGATGTCCCGGACGACTGTCCCTGCCCCGTGCTCCAGCCTGCCTGGTGAGCAGGAAGACCCCCCCCGCCCCCCCAACCTGCGCTCCCTGGAAGTCGGTGGGAGCCGGGAAACCCGCGAACGAGCGAAGTCGGCAACCGCCGGTTGAGGCTCCAGAGTGCCGGGGCCGAAGTGGCCTTCGAGCTTCCAACACGGAACTGGGCGGGGATTTTACCGTCAGACCCTTGTTGTGTCCCGAAGGCTTTCTACTGCCCCCTACTCTGTTCTGAGTGGGGTGCTCGGGCACTCAGGCTGAAGAAGTGTCCCCGAAATCGTATCAGGCCACTGGCGTTCCGGGGACACGATGATAGCCCGAGTCTTCAAGAGGCTGCAGGCTAGGGTCCCACGTCTTTTGTTGGGCCACACAATGTATGTTTTGTTTAAAGCGAGTTCCTAATATGTAAAATCAAGAGGTCTCATACAAATATCTGGATATCCATTTCTTTTTTGAAAGCGGAAAGTGTAAACCATACCCAGGACTGAATTATGACTGTCCCGCCCCCTATGCACTTCGTCTTTGTGGGCCCCTTTCTGCATAAAAAAAAATAATAATAAAATTTTAAAAATTATGTTTTGCTGCTATAAAACACAAATATAATCCAGGCTGTATTTATCGTTACATTTATTATATTTTTTCTGATCTCAAAAATTTTTTAATGTAAACATTCTGGAGAGTTCTAGGCACTGTGTCTGTTATCCTCGATAGATAACTCTAGTGGGGACCTCTGGGAGTTTATCAGCAGCCTCCTCCACTAAGTCCCCCGACCCCTTCCCTCTCGGATTCCTTTCATCGATTGTCTCCTGCGCCTCTGTTGGCATGTTGGTCACCCTGTTTGATGATCTCTGCTTTCCTGGGAGAGCCAGGACAACAAACAAGAGAACACTATGTCAATAAATTTCAGAACCATCACGAGCAAGGGATGGGGGCAGAATAATGATCATGCATAATCACCGTGATGAAGGGAAGGTAAGTGTTAAGTTGCTCAGTCTTGTCGGACTCTTTGCGACTCTATGGACGGGCTCACCAGACTCTTCTGTCTTTGGGATTCTTCAGGCAGGAATACTGGAGCCGGTTGCCATTTCCTCCTCCAGGAGATCTTCCCAACCCAGGGATTGAACCCCTACATTGCCGGCGGGAACCTTTACCGTCTGAGCCGCCAGGGAAGCTCAATCACCTTGATGGTGATGACTGTCATTAACAGGTTGTGTTTGGGTGATGAAGTCAAGAGTAGGACTGTAGAAAAGCCTTGAAATTGGAGCAGAAGAGACTGGAATGATCAGGCAAAGGCCGAGGTGACAGACACAGGCTCTGTGTAAGGGAGGGGCCTCTGAAGGGGGTGTTTTCAGGAAGGTCAATGCTTTGTGCACACTGTGTTATGCACCCAGGGAAAGGAGAGGAGTAAGCCTCTCCAGATGGTTTGTGAACGATGGGAGATACGCATCCAGAGCTCAGGAAGGATGGTCAACACCCCTGCAAGATCCCTTCAGGTACCAGGCTGATGGTGGAGGCAGAGCTGTTTACAAAATGCCAGGATTAGGGCTCCTTGGAGCCCACTCTGCCGGGTCCTTGGTAAATCAAGGACAGCAGAGAGTGAGCCTTTGAAATAAGTCCCTCCTAAAACACGGAACAAACTCTAAAGGTAAAGGCATAATTTGCCCACAGGTGGGAATAATTTTTCCCCTAAATTGAAAGGGGTTAATTTCCTGAAAGACAAGAAAATAAGTTATGGACTCAAACACAGCATCTTCTCAGATCCAGTAGCATTTGCAGAGTCTGCTCGTCCTTGCTCCTAGCTCCTCAGGTGGAATATTTCTGGTGAACTATAAGGAGCAAAGATAGCCCCTGGTGGTCCAACTTCCCTTTTCACGCTTCACTTTCAGATCTTGTAATGGTTCAAGCAGATACTGCTTTGTATGACACCCTTTACAGTTTTGGTTCAGCAGATATTAACTGACTGTATTGCACAGGAACGGAAGGCAACACCTAATACAGCCTTTTAGAACTAAAATAGTTTAATCCCCAAGGAAATTGGGGCTCTAACGGAGGAAGCTGGTGAGGGCAGTGCTAAACCTAGAGAGGGTAGTGTCAGAACCTCTGCTACTGGAGAGTTTTCAGCAAGAACGAGTATCCTGAGACCTTCAAACCACTTAACCTCAGACACACCCATCCTGAAGAGCACTGAGCTAAGAGTCTGGCCCTCCCTGGCTGTGCGACTTTAAGTAAATCTCTTACCCTTTCTGGGCCTCAGTTTCCTCATTTGTAAACTATGAGATCTAAACCAGAGTTTTCTATCCTATCTTGACTGGAGAATTCCTTTTACCATGTATACTCTTGACAACAGCTTGTGCTGATTTAATCATATAATAATTTGTGTGATGTGTAACAAAGAAGTGATTCTTAAAACTTATTTTAGATATAGGTATGATATTAAAATAAACTTGAGTAATATCCCTAGTATCATAAGACTAGCTTCGACTTCCCATTTACCATGTAATGCAAAATGTTTGATTTACTTTAATTATGTAAGAGAAAAGCATGCTTTGTTAACAGTCTTTAAAAGAGCATATACTGGTCTTAGGACAAATGTATATTAAAATGTATGAAATGTAATGACTCATTGTAGCATCAAAAATAGAGACAAACTGCTTTCCTAAATGAATGTTTAGAATTTATGCTTTTTGCACTTTAAAAACTGGTTTATTTTTATTACTTTCATGCTTTTTGTGTCTAAATGATAAGCTAAAACAGAAGGGTTCCGGCTGCTATGTGTAAGCACCATTCTGCAAATAACATGAAGTGGGTATGGCTGGTCTTTATTCCTAATAATGAAAGACCAAATTGGATATAATGATCACTGTATTTTGTCTTCTTGGTTTTTGCCTCTGACATACAAGATAAACATTTTGATTAGCCAAATGCAATTTGCACATCAAGTAAATGAAGATCATCTTGAACTAGATTTGTAGAATTTTCATTTTATGGTCTTCTTTTACTTTATTTCAGCAAACTTTTTATATTTTAAGCCAGCATTCCATTATGGTTGTATATGAAGCAATATATGATTTTAGATAGGTGCTGCAGAGGAGTCAAAACTCACCACTTAGGACCCACGACTGTGGCTGAATCGTAAACACACGTCTGGTATTCAGGGACCACTGCAGCAGCTGGTCAGCAGGCACCAGGTGTTCCCAGAGTGATTTCACGTTCATGGGGCAAGAGGTGGACTAAAGAATTCTTTTATTATTTTTCTAAGTAGAAATAGAGAAGATGCTCTATCACCTGTAACAGTGAGAACCATCTTGAATGTCTTTCAGAACTTCTAGAATTTGGCAATATCTAAAATCCCTTCCAATCCTAATAGTCCATGATCCTTACCAGCACCACATGGAGAAATGATCCTTTATTTGTCCTTTGGAGGAGAAAGATGTGTCGGTCTTATGGCCCAAGCTCTAGGGAAGTGTGATACAGATTTGAACCAATTACATACAGGAGAGGAACATGATAATTTGGGGAAATACAGATTCCCTTGACTCTGGATTGAAGCTGAAATGACATGGTGAGAACCTGTCAGAGGAGAAAAACATTTAAAGACTGATGGCATTTCAGTGTTAGAATATGGGGAAATGGACACTGTTCAGTCTTTTTGTTTTTTTAAGACAGTTAAGCAGAATCTATCAAATACATGTCCTTTGACCCAGCAGTTCCACTTCCAGGAATCTCTGCCATAGAGACATTCAAACATGGGAACAAGTATACCATATTTCATCAACTCTAAGTTGCCGTATCCTATAAAATGTACCGTGACTTTATGTGATGTTAAAGAAAAGATGCTGCCATTTTAACAACACTGCTTTCGTGTCAGACTTTTTATTTTGTACGTATTAAAAGAGCTCTTTTAGACAAACCCAGACGTACATTTTAAAATCATATATCACTCTTGAGAACTATTGCTTTCGGCTCAGCTCTTCAGCCTCTTAGTTTCTCCCACCTACAAACCAAACAGTGCTCCATGGAGCAAAGCAGCTCGGGCTGCACTTCTTCCTGAATCGACCCCGCCACACCTGGGCTGTCTTCAAGCAGATTTGTGTGTCTGTATCTATTTTGTTTCTAACTGTTACCAGTGGGAATAGTTTGACAGAAAATAGTATGTAAAGAGTTCGTGTGACCACATTTTTATCCTCCAAACAGGGACATTTCTTAGAGTGAAAGGGGGCGCTGTAATAACATCAGCGTGACTGGTGACTGCAGCCAACCACTAGGAGCACAGGGCTGTCCTAACCATAGGCTGCTGTGTACTGCCTGTTGCTAATTCGTGCCTGACTCTTGACAACCCCATGGACTGTAGCCCACCAGGCTCGTCTGTCCATGGGATTTCCCAGGCAAGGATACTGGAGTGGATTGCCATTTCCTTCTCCAGGGGATCTTCCCGACCCAGGGATCAAACCTGCATCTCCTGCTTGGCAGGCAGATTCTTTACCACTGAGCTGCTGCTGCTGCTAAGTCGCTTCAGTTGTGTCTGACTCTGTGCGACCCCATGGACGGCAGCCCACCAGGCTCCCCCGTCCCTGGGATTCTCCAGGCAAGAACACTGGAGTGGGTTGCCATTGCCTTCTCCAATGCATGAAAGTGAAAAGTGAAAGTGAAGTCGCTCAGTCGTGTCCGACAGTTCTCGACCCCGTGGACTGCAGCCCACCAGGCTCCTCCATCCATGGGATTTTCCAGGCAAGAGTACCGGAGTGGGGTGCCATTGCCTGAGCTACCAAGCTATAAACACATAAAACACAAATAGGAAGGATTCCCTATTACATGTCGTTTAATTATGAGAACATAAACAGGGTGTGTGTCAGTTGTTAACTTAGTGCTTCTCTGCTGATCTCTGCCCTGTAGTCTCACCAGCCAGTGCTACTGTTGTGCCCCATCAATGGATGGAAGGTGCCAGAAGAACACTGAAGGGCCTTCTCTTCCTCCTTCCAGCGCGTTTCTAGCTTCTCCAGCACAGCTGCCAGTGGGCGGCTTCCAGTCAGATTTTGCCATCCTCCCAGTACAGCTTCCTGCTTGCCAACCCCAGCCTGCAGCGCCTCGGCAAACTTCCCTGCCATCCAGTGAGCCCCCACCACGCACCCACCAGAGAGTTCCAAGCCTCAGCCTCGGTGGAGAGGGAGGGCCCTTTCCAAGTTTATCCTTCCGTGGGTTTTCTCTGTTATCTCTGGAGGTAGAGGCTGCTCCCTTTCTCCGTTATTCCTGTATCCTTTAGGATTCCTTTTACCCCGCTTAGTAGTTAACAGCTCTTTATATTGAATTTTCCCTGTTCAAATGACTGCGTCCTGAGTGGGTTCTGGCTGGATCCTAATTATTTCTTTCACTTGTCATATGAGAACAAAATTTTTCAAAGAATATGGAGAACATGGGGGCAGATCAGTTAAAAAAATAACAACACACAGTGCTTACCATGTGCCAGGCGGTGTTTAAGAACTTAATAGCTTATCAACCAATTTAATCCTCATGCCAATCCTATGATGTAAGTAGTATTTTATTTTACAGATGAGGAAACTGAGGCACAGTGAGGTTACCTTAGTAAGTGGTAAAACAAGAATTGTATCACTCAGGTGTCCGTACCGTCAGCACTCTACAGAGTACAGTGCTCACTGTGCCTTGGAGAAAGAGTCCCATGAGGGGATCACCCTCAAGAGAGGTACCGATCAGGGCTCACAGAGTCATGGCATGATGGTGGCCAAAGGGTTCTAACTAGAGATATGGGAAAGACCAGGTAAAGCTAGGAGCACTAGAGGTGAAAACTGGGATCCAGGTATGCTGGGGCACCCAAATAAATGCACCCCCAAGCCCTCCTGCCGAGAAGACGAGGAGTTCCTCTGGCAGTTCTGGCAACAGTTGAACCCAGACCTACTGGACCAGGTACAGGATGTCAGGTCTTAGAAGCTAAGCACAGATAATGATGGGGGGCGGGGAGTCTTCCCTTTGAGAGGAGGAAGGGAGAGTCTTAGCAGAGGCAGCTGTGGAACTCTGGGGTTTCAGAACCATTCAGGGATATCCTTAGGTCAAAATTTTGGAGTTTAAGTAGGGAAATCCACCCTGTGAAGTTGAAAAAAGGCAAGGAACTGGGGTAAAACCACCTTTGTGCATATCTCTGTTTAGCCACCAATTGATTGAGTGGCTTCAGTAATATTTCTTTACATGTAAACACCACAGTTGGTTAGCCATTCTCCTATTAATGGACATCTTGGGTTATTTCCTGTTTGGAGCTATTATAAACAAACCTGCTGGGAACACTCTTTTACAAGTCCTTTTCTTTTCAGTAAATACAGGAGTGAGATTGCTGGGTCCGAAGATAGATTTTTTGTTTTGTTATTTGGAGGATAATTGCTTTATAATGCTGTGTTGACTTCTGCCATACAACAACACGAGTCAGCCATAGTATACACATGTCCCCTCCCTCTTGAGCCTCCCTCCCACCCCTCGAGCTCTTCACAGAGCACCCGGGTGAACTCCCAGTGAAAGTGAAGTCGCTCAGTCGTGTCCGACTCTTTGCGATCCCATGGACAGTAGCCCACCAGGCTCCGAGATCCATGGGATTTTCTAGGCAAGAATACTGGAGTGGGCTGCCATTTCCTTCTCCAGGGGATCTTCCCAACCCAGGGATCGAACTTGGGTCTTCTGCGTTGCAGACAGATGCTTTACCGTCTGAGCCACTAGAGTGATCCACTAGAGTGAACTCCCAGTACTATACAGCAACTCCCCACTATCTGCTTTATACATGGTAGTGTAAACTCTCAATTCATCCCACCCTCTCCTTGCCTCCCTGTTCCACAAGTTCATTCTCTATGCATCTCTATTCCTGCAAATAGGTTCATCAGTATCATTTTTCTGTAAGGTAGATTTTCGTATAGTTTTTTAAAGCATTTTTTAATCATGGTAAAATATACATAACGTAAAATTTGCCATTTTAAACGTTTCAAGTGCACAATTCAGGGAGTTCCCAGGTGGTGCAGTGGTTAGGACTCAGCGCTTTCCCAGCTGTGGTTCAATCCCTAGGGATTGAAGCCGTGCGGTGCAGCCAAAAAGAAAAGTGTACAATTCGATGGCATTAAGTACATTTATATTGTTGTGCAACTATTACCACTGTCCATCTCCAGAACTTTTTCACCATCCCAAACTGAAAATTGATACCAATGAAACAGTAAACTTTCTATCCCCCTTCCCTCGGCTCCTAATAACCTTTATTGTACTCTGTCTTTACAAGTTTCACTATTCTGATCGGTGCTGCTGCTTAAGTCGTGTCCAACTCTTTGCAACCCCATGGACTATAGCCTGCCAGGCTCCTCTGTCTATAGGATTCTCCAGGCTATTCTAGGTGCCTCGTATAAGTGGAGGAGACGGCGATGGCACCCCACTCCAGTACTCTTGCCTGGAAAATCCCATGGGTGGAGGAGCCTGGTAGGCTGCAGTCCATGGGGTCGCGAAGAGTCAGGCACGACTGAACGACTTCACTTTCATGCATTGGGGAAGGCAATGGAAACCCACTCCAGTGTTCTTGCCTGGAGAATCCCAGGGACGGGGGAGCCTGGTGGGCTGCCGTCTATGGGGTCGCACAGAGTCGGACATGACTGAAGCGACTTAGCAGCAGCAGCATATAAGTGGAATCATACGCCATTTATCCTGTTGTGTCTGGCTTACTTCAGTTAACATAAAGTTTTCAAGGTTTATCCATGTTGTAGCATGTGTTAAAATTTCATTCTTTTTCCATTGTATAGATATATCACAGTTTGTTTATCCATTCATCAGTCAATAGACAGTCAGATTTCCTCCATCTTTGGGTTATTGTGAATCTTGCTGCTATGAAAGTGGGTACACAAATACCTGCTCAAGGTCCTGCCTTCACTTCTTTTGGATATTATTTACAAATATTTCCTATTTTTGTGGTTTGCCTTTTCAGTCTCTTGATAGTGTTCTTTGATGCACAAAAGTGTTTAATTTTGGGGGGCATTCTAATTGCTCTGCATACGTGTCAACACTTAGCATTGGCAATCTTTTTAATTTTAGCCATTCTATTGGGTGTGTAATAGTATTTCATTGTAGATTTAATTTGTATATCCCTGACGACTAATGGTATAGAGCATTTTGAAATGCTTATTGGATATTGTGAATCTTTATGAAATGTTTGTTCACATCTTTCACCCATCATTTTGTTGTTTTTGTTTTGTTTTTGTCCTTTTTTGTTTTGGAGGTTTTGATCATTTTTTAAATTAAGTTATAGGAGTGGCTGATATTTCTGTTTCCTCTTCTGTAGGTAGTAAGTATTAATTCCTCCATGACACCTGGGCTGCAAGAAATGCCAAGTTCAGCTACTGTCCACAGTGTCCTGGACTCATAAGAGCCCACATATTTCTACTCCTGTCCAAGGCTTGAGATCCATACTTGGAAGAATTAGGGAGATGCCACAGGATGTTGGGGAATGGGGGAAGAGGGCAGAGGGAGTGTCTAACACAGAGTGATTTGAAAGGAGGCATTCTCTGTGGCTCCTGGCAAAGAGGGAAAAGAAGACCATGTGGAGAATATCATCTCCACAGGAGGAGGGAGGGAGGAAAGGGAGCAGGGAGAGCTCACTGGCTCTCAGTCAGAAGAAGGAAATGTAGCAGCTATATAAGCCAAACTTAAATCTCATAGCAGAGCTAGCCAGTGAATGTCTCCCCAAAGACTTTCCATCTTTGAGGTGACAAGGAGACATCAACTTCCTTCTAATAAAATTTACTTCCTAATAAAACCAGCTGGTAAAGCATTAATGGAGTTTGCAGAATCCCAGCCCCTGTATTGTAACGCAGAGTATAGAAAGTGAATTTGGGGCTGAGAGACAATAACTGGTTAATACATTCAGTTCAGTTCAGTTCAGTGAGCACGCCAGGGCTCCCTGTCCATCACCAACTCCCGGAGGTCACTCAGACTCATGTCCATCGAATTGGTGATGCCACGCAGCCATCTCATCCTCTGTTGTCCCCTTCTCCTCCTGCCCCAAATCCCTCCCAGCATCAGAGTCTTTTCCAATGAGTCAACTCTTCGAATGAGGTGGCCAAAGTACTGGAGTTTCAGCTTCAGCATCAGTCCTTCCAATGAACACCCAGGACTGATCTCCTTTAGGATGGACTTGTTGGATCTCCTTGCAGTCCAAGAGACTCTCAAGAGTCTTCCCCAACACCACAGTTCAAAAGCATCAATTCTTCGGTGCTCAGCTTTCTTCACAGTCCAACTCTCACATCCATACATGACCACTGGAAAAACCATAGCCTTGACTAGACGGACCTTTGCTGGCAACGTAATATCTCTGCTTTTCAATATACTATCTAGGTTGGTCATAACTTTCTTTCCAAGGAGTAAGCGTCTTTTAATTTCATAGCTCCAATCACCATCTGAGTGATTTTGTACCACAAAAAATAAAGTCTGACATTGTTTCCATTGTTTCCCCATCTATTTCCCATGAAGTGATGGGACCAGATGCCATGATCTTCGTTTTCTGAATGTTGAGCTTTAAGCCAACTTTTTCACTCTCCTCTTTCACTTTCATCAAGAGGCTTTTTAGTTCCTCTTCACTTTCTGCCATAAGGGTGGTGTCATCTGCATATCTGAGGTTATTGATATTTCTCCTGGCAATCTTGATTCCAGCTTGTGCTTCTTCCAGCCCAGCGTTTCTCATGATGTACTCTGCATATAAGTTAAATAAGCAGGGTGACAATATACAGCCTTGATGTACTCTTTTCCTGATTTGGAACCAGTCTGTTGTTTCATGTCCAGTTCTAACTGTTGCTTCCTGACCTGCACACAAATTTCTCAAGAAGCAGGTCAGGTGGTCTGGTATTCCCATCTCTTTCAGAATTTTCCACAGTTTATTATGATCCACACAGTCAAAGGCTTTGGCATAGTCAATAAAGCAGAAATAGATGTTTTTCTGGAACTCTTGCTTTTTTGATGATCCAGTGGATGTTGGCAGTTTGATTTCTGATTCCTCTGCCTTTTCTAAAACCAGCTTGAACATCTGGAAGTTCACGGTTCACGTACTGCTGAAGCCTGGCTTGGAGAATTTTGAGCATTACTTTACTCGCGTGTGAGATGAGTGCAATTGTGCGGTACTTTGAGCATTCTTTGGCATTGCCTTTCTTTGGGATTGGAATGAAAACTGACCTTTTCCAGTCGTGTGGCCACTGCTGAGTTTTCCAAATTTGCTGGCATATTGAGTGCAGCACTTTCACAGCATCATCTTTCAGGATTTGAAATAGGTCAACTGGAATTCCATTACCTCCACTAGCTTTGTTTGTAGTGATGCTTTCTAAGGCCCACTTGACTTCACATTCCAGGATGTCTGGCTCTAGGTCAGTGATCACACCATCGTGATTATCTGGGTCGTGAAGCTCTTTTTTGAACAGTTTTTCTGTGTATTCTTGCCACCTCTTCTTAATATCTTCTGCTTCTGTCAGGTCCATACCATTTCTGTCCTTTATTGAGCCCATCTTTGCATGAAATGTTCCCTTGGTATCTCTAATTTTCTTGAAGAGATCTTTCCCATTCTGTTGTTTTCCTCTATTTCTTTGAATTGATCGCTGAGGAAGGCTTTCTTATCTCTCTCTGCTATTCTTTGAAACTGCATATCTAACTATTGCCTGTATGAAACTTTTAAATAAGAATCTAAAATATCAGCATAGAAGTTGCCAGTAGGGAATTCCAGCAGGGAGTTAAATCTTGTCCATATTCCTTTGTTCTTGTCTTGATCTAGGGGTGGATACAGATGCTTGTTAACAGTACATGTTAGAAATTACAAGTTTCCATTCATGCATGTTTAGAGAATAACTACTATGGGACTTTCCTGGCAGTCCAGCAGTTAAGCCTCTTCACTTCCAATGCAGGGGACACAGGTTTGATCCTGATTGGGGAACTAAGTTCCCACATGCCTTGCAGCATGGCCAAAAAAAAGTTTTTTCAACTAAGAATAAATACTAGACACATTGGAATAGAAGGTAGAGGGGGCAACGGGTCAGAAAACAGTAAAATTCAAGAGTAGCAGACATGGTTCACTACCTTCCGAGCATCATTTCCTGCCTCTAGGTCATGAGCCAGAGTCTTGTGTGACTACCCCACCCCTCCCATATGGGCACAGACTTTGAGGGAAGCCAACTCTGCTTCCAGCTTCAAGTACAAATTTTAGTTTCTATAAATCAGTCAGAACATCCCTCTTCTCACTCCAGGAATTGGTTCAGGTTGGGGTATGTGAACCTTTATTGCCAGTAAATACACCTGATTCTCACTTGCGGGCAATGTCCCCCACCCCACGGGCATTTGGCAATGTCTGGAGACTTTTTTGTTTGTCCCAGCTGGGGACAAGATACTGGTGTCTAGTTGGGAGATGCCATAAATATGCCAAACGTCCTAAATGCAAAGGACAGCCCCCCACAACAACTTTCCACCCCAAATGTCAATGGTGCCAAGGTTGAAAACCCCTTCTTTAAAGGAAAAACTGTGGCTGGTTTACATCTCTTGACCCCCTGGGGGCAAACCCTGGGAAGAAGCCATGCTGCAGATAGCAGATCTGAGGAATGGAAAAAGACAGAGTCTATGACGACACCACTAGGTCACAGGCTCATTCTGCCTCTGGGTATCCAGTCACATAAGTTTAACTGTCTCATGGTTAAGCCACTGTTTAACTGGGGTCCCTATTATTTGCACCCATGAGCACCTTGATAAATTAGGAAAGAGATTATTTGCGTAACACAAAAGGTTAGGTTAATAGAAACATTTATAACTACATTCTAAGCAGAGAATACACATTCACAAAAATTGACCATAGACTAAGCTGCAAAGGAAATTTTAACACATCCCCCATCCCCAAATAATACATAGACCATCTTCAGTCACCACAATGCGATAAAATTAAAAATTACAAACAAAATGATAACTGAACAAAACACAACAAAAACCCCTCAAACCAATCATGTAACTAAAAAATGTAAACACACTTGTCAATAATACAAGTAAAAGAGACAGCAGGACCAGAACCCAGATTTCCAAATAACTAGTACAATTCATGATCTAGCCCTCATGTTTGTTCTTAAACATTTGCTGAATTATATGAAAGGGAGGGAAAGTGGGAGAAAGAGACAGATCAAGGTGAGCTCAGATAGGATCAGCTGGAGAAAAAACTTCTGTTCATTAAGAGATTGAAGAGATCAGACTGTTAGCAGCAGTCAGACTCAGTAAAGCCTAGAAGCGTCTACTGATTTTAGTGACCTGGGCAGGCAGCTGCCATCCAGGGGAGACCAAAGCCAGGCACCAGCAACCAGGAGAGGCTCTGATGAGCTCTGGTCCTAAGGCAGAGATGGCTTCTCACACCATGATGCAATGAACTTCTGTGTGCAGAGGGGAGAGATGGCTGCTGTGAGCAGGTAAGGTCCAGAAACTAGAAGGAACTCATGGATCAATAGCTGGAAGCAGTCCAGATGACCGTGACCAAACAATGCCAGAACACGCAGATAAAATTTGAATTGTTGAAATTCAAATAAAATGAAAATCAATAAAAATTGATTTTCTGAACATTGGATCAAATGGTACCCAACACCCAAGCTAGGAGGCTTGCCAATTGAATTGACATGGTGTTTTATCTATGCAGCACAAACTAAATGGCATATTTGACAGAAACGATGTGGCAAATTATCTAGCCTGTATTTAAGGTTCATCTGGGTGGTTTAGACCTCAAACAATCAATCGTAGCCTCAATTATCCATGTTGTTTGACTAGTTAGGTTAAAATGAGAGTATGTTTCTGTTTTGTTATTAAGTTCATTTGTATGTCTTTTTTTTAGATTCCACATACAAGTGATATCATATGATATTTCTCTTCGTCTGACTTACTTCACTCAGTATGACAATCTCTAAATTCATATAAGTCCCTGCATTATTTTATTCATTTAATGGCTGAGGAATATTCCATTGTATGTATGTACCACATCTTCTTTATCCATTCTTCTGTCGATGAACATTTAGGTTGCTTCCATGTCTTGGCTATTGTAAACAGTGCTGCAATGAACACTGGGGTGCATGTATCCTTGCAAACCATATTTTTCTCCAGACACATGCCCAGGAGTAGAACTGCAAGATTGTATGGTAGCTCTATCTTTAGTTTCTTAAGGGACCTCCATACTGTTCTCCTCAGTGGCTGTACCAATTTATATTCCCTCCAACAGTGCAGAAGGGTTCCCTTCTCTCCACACCCTCTTCAGCATTTATTATTTGTGGTGGTTTTGATGATAGTCATTCTGACTAGTATGAGGTGATATCTCGTAGTTTTTATTTGCATTTCTCTAATAATTAGCGATGTTAAACATCTTTTCATGTGCCTCTTGGCCATCTGTATGTCTTCTTTAGAAAAGCATCTATTTAGGTCTTTTGCCCATTTATTGGGTTGTTTTTTTGATGATATTAAGCTGTTTGTAAATTTTGTAGATGGTTACCAGGGGCAGGGGAAGGGTGGTGGGAGGGATAGTTAGGAAGTTTGGGATTGGCAGGTACACAGTGCTATATTTGAAACGGATAACCAAGGTGAACCTACTGCATAGCACATGTAAGTTTGCTCAGTGTTATGTGGCAGCCTGGATGGGAGGGAAATTTGGAGGAGAATGGATACATGTATATGTATGGCAGAGTCCCTTTGCTGTTTACCTAAAACCATCACATTATTAATTGGCTATACCCCAATACAAAACAAAGAGGTTTTAAAAAATATTATATAACAAATGGGAAAAGAACTTGAAAAAGAATAGATGTATATTTATGTAAAACTGAATCACTTTGCTGTACACCTGAAACTAAAATAACATTGTTTGTCAACTATACTTCCATATAAAATAAAAAGTTTAAAAACTAAGATGCAGGATAACTGTCATTGTTTTCCTTGAACTACATATCAGAACATCTGTGGAGCTGAAGTCATGGAGTTTTTTGGGTTTTGTTTCCCCTTTTAGTGGGAATTCATTCATGCCTTTATCCACGCACCCACCCACCCTTCCATTTAACAAATATCCAAAGCAAACAGCACACATCCTAGGTCCTTGGCGTTTCACGCGTAATTGTCTACATCTCCTCTGCTTACTTGTAGATGAGAAAGATAAAGAAGGTGGTTTGAGTTATTTTGGTGCCAAACAAAATTCTAGAAAGAAACACTCAGCAAAAAAAAAAAAAAAGTTCTAAATAAATAAAAAGAAAAAGGAGGGAGAAAGGGAAGGGCGTGCGTGGAGAGGAAACAGGAGGGTGCCAGCGGGGGAGGGCAGGAATCTTGTTTGATACCTGTCGGGGTTTTTATTTGCACCAGGAGCGCGGAGACTGAGGACGCTAAGAAAACCCGCCCACCCTACGTAGCAGGGAGGGGCCAAGATGGGATGCGGGACAGGAGTCGGAGGAGTTTCGAATTTCTTAAACTCTCCAGTCTAGATTCAGGTGTCAGCTCTGTTCCTTTCCGCTCGGCCACCACCACCTCCCCTCCCGGCCCTCTTCCAACACGCGCAGTCTTCCCAAGAATTCTGAGTCTGGAAGAAAGAGAGGAAAGCAGGGGTCCAATTGGCCTTCCCCGCCTCCGCACCCACACAGGCAAGCATCGCGTCTCCGCCAGCTCGCGAGGATCCAGGTTAGCGGTTCTCACCCCAGGCTGGAATCATCAGCGCCTTAGGTTTGTCCGCCCTCTCCACCTCACCTCAGATTCCCGGTCCCAGTGCCCGGTTCTGCATCTGTGAAACTCCTTGTAAACTGTGGTGTGACTTGAGTATGCCCCAAGACACGAAAGGAGCTCAGGCGCTCTGCCTGCCACCTGCGAGCGTAGGTGAGGGGCGGGCCCCCAAACCCGGCCTGGCGGGTCCCTGTCTAGCATCACGGTCTCCCAGCACTGCGCCCCCCGCCTCTCCTCTGTCCTGTCTCCAACCAGTCACTGACAGAGCCGAGCAAATGGCACCCAACACATCTGCGGGCTCTGGCCTGATCTCTGTCCTAGTGACCGGACAGGGGACTAGCATCAATCGGGGCCTACGGTGGCCGCTGTGCAACCCCGGCATTCCCAGTCTACAGATGAGGAAACTGAGGCCTCAATCCAGTGTCAGCAACCCAGTGATCAGGCGCTTGGGTTTCCAAACCCGCCTTCTCCTCCTTACAGGATTTCTTTGGGGGTCTCCCTGGGTCCCAGGCGGAAAGTCTGGGGACAAGGGGCCAGGAAGGTTCTGGATCCCGTGTCCTAAGCCTGGATCGGGCGCTCCACTCTCACGCGGGTGGGCAGGGAGCCCGGGATGTGGCGAGGGGCCCAGCGGGGCGGCACCGAGCGCGAGGTAGGGGGTGGGGGGCGTTCCCAGACCAAAGTCCGAGAGGGGCCACAAAGAGGCCCGTTTGTTGCCCCGCCCTTTGACCCTCAGGATGCTTATTAACCAGGCGGCCAATAGGTGGCTGGGCAGAGAGGCGCGGCCCTTCGACAGAGCGGAGGACAAGGCTCTGGAGTGCGGCTCCAGGGAGACCATGGAGCGCCCAGTGAGAGTGAAGGCGTGGGTGGAGGAGAACCGGGGCTCCTTCCTGCCCCCGGTCTGCAACAAGCTCCTGTGAGTCCCAGCACGCCCTAACCCTCCTGCCCTCTGTTCTCACCTCCCCGCCATCCTCCAACTGCTCCCCTCAACCTCCCGGTTCCTCCGCCCAGAAGCTTACAGAAGGGGGATTCCATCCTCGTGGTGATCACAGGAGGATGAGGACGGACTGTTCCGGGTTTCCCCACCCTCCTCGGTTCCTCTTTCTGGTGACTGCGTGGAGACGACGTGCCTTGTCGTCTGAGGAAGCTGGGTGACCTACCGAGATTAGAGAGATGCAGGTGCTAAGTGGTAGCCCTGCCTTCCAGGGCTGAGAAACAGCGCTCCAACCCCCGCTGCCTCTCAGAAATTGGGGGGCAGGGAGGTTGATACCCCAGAATTATAGTAGAACCGAGGCCTGGGAACCACCCAGCATTACACCCCTACTGGGCCCAGGAAGCTGCAGGCAGAGGGTGAAGTCAGGGTCAGCTCCTGGGGCAGGCTCTCTGGTGCTCTTCCTGGCCCCCTCTGCAGCTGGGCGCACACAGACTCCCACCAGGCCTCCCCAGCCACCTCTGCCCCCAGCACCCAACAGGGCTGACCCTGGTCCAGCAGTCTTCCTCCAGCTGAGGTCTCAGGCCCTCCCTGTGGCCTCTTCACCTCCTTCCCCTTCAGTCACCTGGGGTGTGGGGCCTTCTGTGCTCCCCAGCTCCAGGGTCACAGTCTTGTGTTTGCTGGGTCCACAGAACATCAACAAGGTAGCTTTTCAAACCATCCACCTCCAATCACTAACACCTTGACTAGTTGGAGACTACCAGGCGTTTTCACATCATCTCATGTAATTCTCCCAGGAGCCCTATGAAGTGGGATTTTTTTCTTAATATTTATTTATTTGGTTGTGCTGGGTCTTAGTTACAGCCCTTGAGATCTGTGGCAGGCAGGATCTTTAGTTGTGGCATGCAATATCTAGTTCCCTGACCAGAGGTCGAACCCAGGCCCCTGCCCTGGGAGCATGGAGTCTTAGCCACAAGGGAAGTCCTAGTCCAGGGTGGGGGATCTTAACCAGGAACTTTCCCAATGTCACAAAGCTAGCGTGGGGCGCGATGCAAGCCCGTGCAAGAGTTTGACTCCAAAGTCCACCCTGGTGTGACTGCGCAATACTGCAGTAACAGTCAACACCCCCCACCCCCAAACCTTGTCTCCTCTAGTACTTTTGTCACACCCCCAACTCTCTCCTCCACTTCATCTCTATCCATAGTCTCACCTCAGCCCTCCACCTCCTCCCCCTCATGGTGACTCACATTCATCCGCTCCTCTCCAGCCCCACGCCGCTGCTGTGGTTCCACCCTCATCACCCTGGGCACTTCCAGGCTGCAGCAGCCTCCAGGCCCGTACCGCGCTCTCCAGCACTGCCCTGATATTAGTAACCACAAAGTGCAGGTCCTCCCTTCACTCATTCAGCAGATGTGCACATGTGAGCACCAACCACATGCCAGGCACAGTTCTGGACCCCAGAGATACACAGGAAGGAACTGGCGGAAGCCCCTTCCTGGTGGAGTAGACATTCTGGTGGGAGGAGGAAGCCAATACATAGAAACAGACAAGGGGTGCAGGTAGGCAGGCAGGCAGACGTGGTGAGCCACAGAGCAGAACGAAGGGGAAAGCCCACTGGGGCTGCTGTGTCCCCTCGTGCTGTGAGGGAGACGCTGCTCCGAGCTTCTCCTTGATCCTGGAGGTTTGGCTGCAGTCTTTGCATTCCTTGTCTTCTGCAGCGTCTCTCCGCTCTCTGCCTTTATCTTCACATGGCATTCTCCTCCTAAGTGTGACTGTGTCTAAATCTTCCAGTCTTCCAGACACCAGTCATATTAGGTTAGAGCACTCCCCACTCCATGCCAGTATGATCTCATCATAGCTTAACAATTACACCTGCAATGACCCTAGTTCCCAATTAGGTCATATTCTGCGGTACTGGGGTTAGGATTTCAACATATGAATGAATATAAGACAGAGGAAACATAGGAAGCTGCTGGAAGGTTGCTTTTATTTATCTGGCTGCAATAGATCTTAGTTGCTTCATGTGGGATCTAGTTCCCTCACCAGGGATTGAACCCAGACCCCCTGCATTGGGAGCGTGGAGTCTTAGCCACTGGATCATCAGGCAAGTCCTGAGGCTTGAGGGTTTTGAGCAGAGGAAGGACATGGGCACACACACAGTCACAGACACACACACACAGACCCTTGGATGCACATGCAGATGAAAACGGAGACTCTCAGGGACAGTGACACAGAAATAGCCCTCTCTCTCTCCCAAGTGTGGGCCTCCTCCAGACCCCCCACAGGCCCCTGCAACCCTCTTGTCCTCTCCCACGAGCCAGTTCAGGACCTCACCCCCCTCATCCATTGCAGGCACCAGAAGCAGCTCAAAATCATGTTCGTGGGGGGTCCCAACACCAGGAAGGACTACCACATCGAGGAGGGTGAGGAGGTAGGCCTGCGGACTGCCCCCTCCCCTGACCCAGCCCTGAGGGAGGGTCACTTCCCCTGCCAGGACCAGGGCCTGTGGATGGGGGGGAGGGGGCAGACGACTGGTGGGTGAGGGGGGCACAACTGAAACCATGGTGAGAAACTGCTGCTTGGAAGTTGTGGGCACCAGCGACACCCTTGACAGCTCCATCCTCGAAGGAGTCCTGCTGGGGAAGCCACAGGAAAGAGCCCAGGCTTTGCGGGTGTGAGAGGCTCCAGCTGTTGGGCATCAGCCCCCAGACACAGGGGGCATCCATGGTCCAAGGGGATGCCCAAGTCCCCTCACCCCCAAACCTGAATAATACAAGACTGGCCTCCAAAATGGGACTCAGATGCTGAGGGCGACCTGGGCGCTCCATTCTGGTCCCAGGAGCCAAGTTCTCCGGGAAGGGTTAGGACTGGGAGGCGCCCCTCCTTATCTAGAGGGCACAAGGCGCATCAGTTGCTGGGAGCTATTTGATGAAGGGGTGGGTAGGTGGGAAGGGGGATTTGTACTGAATACCCTTTTGTGCCTTGAATTTTGTGCTGTGTTTCTGAGTAAGCAAAAGTAAATCAAAAGTAAAAAGATGGATCCCCTTAAGAGACACAGATGGGTTCCCAGCTCTCAGAATCTCTGGTGGCAAAGGATCGTCATGGTTGGGGGGGCGCCTATCTTCCCGGAGGACCTGCTGCTAGGGTTCAAGGTCCAGGGTTCAGCTTGCTCGCCAGACTCCACCCCACCCACTCTGGTGGACGAATGTCCACTTAGGGGTCCAAACCAAGCCCTGACTGCTGGCTTGCTAGCTGGTGAGGAGGGATGACCTGAGCAGGTGTCTCACTCTGGAGGGACACTCAGGTGGCTGGGAGGAATTTGGCTAGAGGTTATTTTGATGGCTTGGTTCCACCTCAGGTGAGGGAGAGTGCCAGCCACAGGTTAAACCCTGGAAGCCACAGGACTGAGTATCAGTGCGTTTGCTGTCGCTGCCTGTCCTCACCCAGCTGGAACAAAGGAGACTCCAGGGGCCAGGCCTCTTCCCAGTGAGGGAAGGGAAGCCACTGAGCTCAATTTTCCTCCTGGCTGAGCTCAGGCCTCTGCCTTTCAGGTGCCCAGGCTTCACCCACCACACACGTTCCACTTAGCCCATTCCTTCCCTTGGGGTGAACAGGTGCAAGGGAGCCTGGGCTGGGAGTCAGGTGGACCTGGAGTCTGCCTCTTACCAACCATGTGATTTGGATGGGCTTCCCTGGTAGCTCAGTTGGTAAAGAACCCACCTGCAATGCAGGAGACCCCGGTTTGATTCCTGGGTTGAGAAGATCCCCTGGAGAAGGGAAAGGCTACCCACTCCAGTATTCTGGCCTGGAGAATTCCATGGACTGTATAGACCATGGGGTCACAAAGAGTCAGGCATGACTGAGCGACTTTCACTTTGACTTTCTTTCACCTCCCATCACCAGGAGGCTTCTCTGGTGGTAGAGTGATAAAGAATCCACCTGCCAATGTAGGAACTGCAGGTTTGATCAAACCCAAGGAGACTTGGGTTTGATCCCTGGGTCAGGAAGATCCCTGGAGTAGGAAATGGCAATCCACTCCAGTATTCTTGCCTGGGAAATCCCATGGACAGAGGAGCCTGGCGGACTTTAGTCTACAGGGTCAGAGTCAGGCACGTCTGAGCATACACGCACACCGCCTCTCTGAGCCTGCAGGAGTTTCCTTGCAGCTGATGGGGGACATCAGCCCTGCCTGGTGGAAGGATGCAGTGTGTATAGGGTATGTGCACAGAGCCTGGCACAGAGTGGAGGTGCCTGGGTTCTCGGCACCCTCAGCCCCTCTCTGGCCCCGCCTGCCTGTAAGGCCTTTCCAGGCTGTGCAGGCCAGATTTGATTCAGCAGCGGCTTGAGCCGGTACAGTTAATCTTCTAGTTAGCCCCAGGCCCCAAACATCATTTACTTCCAAATAGAGCATCATTCCTTTTGGATTGCCGTGGCTGTTTGGGACTTTTTGCTGTTCAGGATCTGCACCTCTGCTGATGAGGCCTGTCCCTCATCATAGGTTGTGGTGTTGTTCAGTTGCTCAGTCGTGTCTAACTCTTTTGTGATCCCATGGATTGTAGCCCACCAGGCTCCTCTGTCCGTAGAATTTCCTAGGCAAAAATACTGGAGTGGGTTGCCATTTCCTTCTCCAGGGGGTCTTCCCAACCCAAGGATCGAACCCGAGTCTCCTGCATTGGCACGTGGATTCTTTACTGCTGAGCCACCAGGGAACACCCCCCACCTACCCACCACCGCCCACACACCACCACCACCCACCCATCACAGTGCAGGCCTCTAAAATTCCACTTCCTTTCTATGTTTTTGTTTAATGGCCACTAATACCTTGTATCCTGCCAGAAAGGGCTTGACTTTGGCCCAACCATCACTCCAACCCCACCCCCCCACTCCTGTTTTCCCTGATATTTGCAGGGCCTTCTTGCCTGGAAAATCCCATGGATGGAGGAGGCTGGTAGGCTCCAGTCCATGGGGTTGCTAAGAGTCGGACACGACTGAGCGACTTCACTTTCACTTTTCACTTTCATGCATTGGAGAAGGAAATGGCAACCCACTCCAGTGTTCTTGCCTGGAGAATCCCAGGGACGGGGGAGCCTGGTGGGCTGCCGTCTCTGGGGTCGCACAGAGTCGGACACGACTGAAGCGACTTAGCAGCAGCAGCAGCAGCAAGGGCTACGGCCCTCTCCCTAGTATTCTCTAGGCCCTTCCTCCTCTCCCGCCAACCATGAAAGGACATCCCCCAACATACATACACATAGAGGTTTTCTCCTAACTGAGGGAGTTTGGGGGAGTTTGCAGAATTGTTCCCTAAGAGAGACTGATAGGTTTTTTCTTATTTGTTTTAAATAACTTGCATGAATTATATTAAATAATAAAAGATTGTTTACTGTAGAAAATGTGCAGAATACAGAAAAGACAAATGTAAATATGTACCTCATTCATAATCCCCCCACTCACGGGAGCACCGTGAGCACAGCCTGGTTTATACATGCATTATACACTATGTAATTAGAATTCTCAGACATGACTTTGTCTAAACAACAATAAATAGAATCCTGCTGAGTGTCATTTTGAATCTTGCTTTAACTGGATAACTTTAGCATTTTTCCATTTTACTGACAGTTATGCAAAAACGTAGCTTTTAATGGCTGCATAATGTTCCATATTTTGTCTCCATCATAAAATAATGCGATCTCCCCTATTGTTATTATTAGCATTAGTTTTGCTATTCTTTCCATCACTAATATTAATAGCTAGAGATTACTGAATGCTAACTATGTATTGTCTGTCTTTGTATACAGCATCCTGGGCAACATTCTGATAGATTCTATCATTTTATAGAAAAATTAATGGAGGCATAGAAAGACTAACTGAATTGGCCAAAGGCACATGGTGACTGGCTGAGCTGAGGACCAGGTGATGCCTTAAACTCCCACACACTGGGATAAAACAGCCATGTATGTCCACCACGAGGCAGGTGCATTTCTGACTCACTGAAGCCACTTTTCTAGAGATGGAATGACTATGTCAAGTTCCCAGTTTCAGCATGAAAGGTCTGGCGTCCCAGAAACCCTTATAGAGGCACGAGCTGTGAAGGCTCTTTCTGCCCTTTGCCAAATTGCCCTTCAGGGGCATTGTGTCAGCTTGCCTGTGTGTCAGACTGTAAAGCCACATTTCTCTAGTTTTCCTGAGTCCACTTGATTTCTAACTCCTTACATGATAATAGTAATTGTTATTATTAATAACAACCCTTCAACTATTTGGCTGGGGTTTTTAACACCCATGCAATGTGTGACTGGTAGAGAGAAAATATGTCTTCCTCCTCCTCTTCCCAGTGCCAAGGGTGGTCTCAGTAAACACATTAATTAGGGACTTAGGGTGCAAGAGGCCAAGTGCAATAGGAGCCCTGCAGCACCACCGTGCTGCACCCCAGGGAGACAGCAGGAAATGAGGGCTTCCATCCTCAAAGCCCCCGCCACCCCCATTCATCCCAGCTCCCAGCACTGAGCCCAACATTTCCATAGCCAGCCGATCTCCAGAGGGGTTTGGAGCAGCCCACCTCCTTTCCAGGGCCTCACTGTGGCCCGAGGAGCCAGCACTGGCTCCAGAGCCACACTCAGGTCCACACAGCTGCTCCAGGACTGACTGTGTAAAACCTGGGACAAGTCACTTCACTCTCTGGGCCTTTCTTTTTCTTTTTAGCAGAATGGGGCTAACAATATTTTTGGAGGTTGTTATAAAGAGTTCTGATAATGTTCAGGCATACCTCAGAGATAGTGCAGGCTTGGTTCCAGACCACTGAAAGAGAGCAAATATTTCAATAAAGTGAGCCATGTGAATTTTTTGGTTTCCCATCGCATGTAAATATTTATACTATGCTGTAGTCTATTACTTGAATGGGGTGCCATTGCCTTCTCCATGTAGTCTATTAAATGTGCAACTGTATTATGTCTAAAAAAACAATATATATATATATACCTTAATTTAGAAATAATACTGTTGGGAAAATGGTAGCAATAGATTTGCTCAGTGCAGGGTTGTCACAAACCTTCAATTTGTTAAAAAAAGAAAAAGGCAATATCTGGGAAATGCAATAAAGCACAGCACAATAAAACAAGGTCTGTCAGTCACGTGCTAGCCCAGCCCCTGCGACACAGTGCAGGGGCGGTTCTCCTTACCTGGGTAATGGGTCCCTAAATTATCCAGTGGGCATCTCAGCCAGCCTCCTGCCCCCAAGCCAGACACCACCTGTGGTGTCCTGGGTACCTTGGTCATCACTTTAACGTCAGAGTATTACCCTCATGTGTCCCCAGCACGTTTATCTACGGGCTGTGTCAGGGGAAGCTGGGGCCTCAGGCAGGAGTGACCAAGCTGCTCATAAACTCTAAGGCTTTCGGCAAGTTTCTCAGGTTTTCTGGGCAGAACTCAGGCCAAAGACCCGGAAGAGGGAGTGGGGAGGTCAGAGCCTGTCCGCTGTTCTGTCTCACAGGTATTTTACCAGCTGGAGGGGGACATGCTTCTCCGAGTCCTGGAGCGAGGGAAACACCGGGATGTGGTCATTCGTCAGGGAGAGGTGAGGCTGGGTCCTGGAACAGGAGCCCACGGTGCCCACTCTCCTGTCTTTGGTGGAGTCTTGTCTTCCCAGCCTTTCCTGCCCTCCTCCCTGCCCGACCTGCCTCAGCCCCATCCTCAGGCCCTTCCTCATGCCCATCTCAGCCCAGCCTGACATCCTCTCTGGCTCCTGGGGTGGGGTCTGGCCCGGACAGTGGTCAGCTGGGGAGACCCGGGGCGTGCAGCACTGAGGTCTCCATGGGGGACCATAAACTTGCTGGCACCTTGTTCCCACCCGTGCAGATCTTCCTGCTGCCTGCTGGGGTCCCCCACTCGCCACAGAGGTTTGCCAACACAGTGGGGCTGGTGATTGAGCGGAGGCGGCTGAAAACAGAACTAGATGGGCTCAGGTAAATGGGTCAGATCTGGGGGTCTGGGGCAGAGTTAGAGGGGCAAGCAGCAGGGGAAAGGATCCTAGACAGACCCAAGAAACCCACTCAACCACCACTGAGAGGGTGGTAGCAATGGAGATCCTGCATTTGCTGGCAGATGGGGAGGGATTTGGGTAGGTAGCAGGGTGGGTCTGATGATGCAGGGGAGGGTGTATTCTCTGTGACCCCCTGGGAGCCCATTAACCTTATGGCCAGGCCCAGAACAAGTGGGATCTCAGTTCCCTGACCAGGGATCAAAGCTGCACCCCCTGCATTGGAAGCACAGAGTCTTAAACATTGGATGCCCAGGGAAGTTCAAGAACCCATGCTTTCCCCACTGAGGTCTGCTGGGGAAGGGCCAGGGGCGGGATGCCAAAATCATACTCCAGGGCAGCCTGGAACACTGCTTCTTCTCCCAGCCTCCAGTTCCAGAGTTTAGTCAGTCTCCATTAGTGCGGCCTTCTGCTTGTTTCTCTACCCCAGCTCATTCCACACCCAGCGCTGACATTTGTATAACATTTGCTAACTGTCGGGCACCACTTTCTGTTTATTCCTTTAATCCTCACAACGATCCTATCACCTTATCCGGTGGGTACTGTTATCATCTGTACTCTACAGATGAAGAAATCGAGCCCAGGGAAGTTGAGCTTGCTAGAAAGTGGCCAGACTGGAGCTGTAGAGAAATAGAGAGTTTGGGCCAGGACAGAAAAGAGGGCAATGTGAGTCAGAACCTGGAAGGGGATGAACATGGGTGCAGAGACGGGCACTCTGTTTCTACAGCTGAGTTCACATCTGGGTCCAATCAGTTATCTGCTTAATATCCTCTGAAAGGAGGACTAAACCTGTGGCTCATTATTCCAAAAGCTAAGCGATTTTTAAGCTATTTTTTTAACTAAGAAAATTAAAATTTCCCAACAAGCTACTGAAATCAGGATGCTTTGCTCCACATCTTCTGTTATAAAGGACATTAAAAAAAAATTTTCCCTTTTTATAATTATCAAAGTCTTACAGGTTTACCCTTGAAATCTGGAAAAGTACAAGAAAGCAAAATGAACAAAATTAAAATCACTTGTCAGGAAAAGGGTAAATTTTATATTATGTGAATGATATCTCAATAAAACAAAAATAAAGAGAAAATACACAGAAAAAAAGTCTTCCCACCAATGAAACCTAACAAAGCACTTTCTATCTCTTTTTTCCATGCATATCTGTTCCTTACAACATTGTAGTTTTATTGCAAGTATGGGTTTGAGTTTTGCTTTTCTTTAAAAAAAAATGAGTACTTCTCATACTATTAAATGCTTTGCAAAAACCGCAGTTAATGACCGCATGCAAACCTACTGCAGAATAGTCTTGGAAAGAAATAGCTGCCTGGCCTTAAATATGAAAATAAAATTTTCAGTGGGGCTTTATATAGGGAATCTTTAGTAATGGAGAAGACAGCATCTTTGGGAACATTTTTACAGCAAAGTCAATAACAGATTTTTTCTGCTTTTGACCTTTAATAAAAGCCAGGGGCTCAACATTAAAATGCCACTCTGAAGGCAATTCCTGGAGGGCATTGAGGTCCAGTTATGAGGCTTTCTGGTAGCCAGCTCATTCCCAGGATAGATCTTAGGGTGTCAGGTGGGGTGGATGCACTGTGTCTATAAACCGTTGTCTGTAAGCAGAACCACTTCTCTTTTTCGGAGGAGCTTAAGAGCAGAGCTGGCCTGGTCCTGGGAGCTAAGTTTGGGGATTAGGCATTCAGTCAGTAGATACACTGCCTACACAGGGTCCTGCGGCCCAGCCCCAGTCTGCCTGATACTCCTCAGGCCAGTGGAGTTGCCTGCCAAGCTGGGTGGGCTTCAGGGAGTCTTGTGTGCACACTCAAGTCGCTCAGTTGAGTCCATGGGTTTTGTGGGGTCTTTGTGGCCCTGTGGATTGTAGCCTGCCAGGCTCCTCTGCCCATGGGGTTCTCCAGGCACAGGGAGCCTGCTAGAGACATATGGTCCTTCCTCCGGAGAAGAGACACAGCACTTTGCTCTAGTTCTCAAAGGCATCCATGACCCCAAAAGGAGAAGGACCCCTCCCATCTGGGGGGCATCTGTGGCATGCTGGATCCTTGAGGTTTTGTGTGCTCTGACCTAGACTGCCAGCAGGCCGGTGGGAATCCAGCTGCAGGGCCAGAATCGGACTCAGCCTCAGCTTCTTCTTTTGGAAAAACACTTGTCACTGATGCTCTCTAGGCTTCTAGGACTGTCTCCGGTCCTGTTTCGGCCACTGACAGGTTGTGTGATCCCTGCCAAGTTGCGCAGTTTCCCCCTGAACCTCAGAGCTCTATCTGCTTGGTAAATGGTCATGTTTGGCGAACCAGGAAGAGCTATGGGAGTGGGATGGATAACAGCCCTCCCATGCTGGGGCCACACAGGGCCTCCAGGGAGAGCCGGGTGTGGGTGGGCACATTGGCCACTAGGTCGCGCTAACAGGATGCAGCAGGTGGTCAGCTCGGCGGAGCCAGCCAGGCCCAGTCGTCCACGAGTAGAGCCAGGCCTCAGGGATGCTGCCCTGCGACGCCCAGGTGAAGAGCTGGGTGCCTGTCCTTTGTTCTGGCAGGTACTACGTAGGGGACACCACGGACGTCCTGTTTGAGAAGTGGTTCTACTGCGAGGACCTCGGCACGCAGTTGGCCCCCATCATCCAGGAGTGAGCCCCCAGCCCCTGCCCCTTGCTCTCCTGAGGTCCTGTGCTCTGGCTGGGGGCAAGCAGACCCAGCCCAGCACGGATCTGGGGGAGCATCCACCAGCCTGGAGTAATGATGCCCAGGATTTAGGGACAAAGTCTGCCCCTCCCAGGATGGTAGGGCCCCAGACTAGAAAGCCCCCTGCAGAGTGGAGGCTGGGAAAGGAGTGTGGATATACAGCAGATCATGTGAGGGCGCCATGCGTGTGTGTGGGCTCCTGCACCTCGGAGTGTATGTGTGTGCGTGGGTGTGTACGTGTATGTGTGTGTGCGTGCACACATATGTCTTTAGCCCCCTCCTCCTCCCACTTTGTCCCTGCAGGTTCTTCAGCTCTGAGCAGTACAGAACGGGAAAGCCCAACCCTGGTGAGGCCCCTGGGAACCATCTTTCTTTCTCTCACTCCCCCGACCTTTCCCAGGGAAGGGTGGGTCCTGGCCCCGGTACCACACAGTCTCCTTTTGAGTACTCTGCCCTGTACTCAAGGCACAAGAAGATGGCATGAAATATACCCCCACATGGCTACTTGGTGCCTGGGCTGGAGACAGAGCCCATTCCAGTGACTGGGAGCTGGGACCCCTGGGAACCCGGCCTGCTGGGACTGGGTGGGTGGAGCCAGAGGACACTGACCACATCTATGCCGTGGGTACAGACCAGCTGCTCAAGGAACCACCATTCCCCCTGAGCACACGATCCGTCATGGAGCCCATGTGCCTGGAGGCCTGGCTGGATGGCCACCGCAAAGAGCTGCAGGCGGGCACACCCCTCAGCTTGTTTGGGGACACCTATGAGAGCCAGGTAATGCAGCCTTGGGTCACCCAGGGAGTCAGCCCAGCAGCCCTGGGTGATGGGAACTAATCAATCACACACGGACACAGACACACTCATACACACACATACACTCACAGGCTAGTTGTGGACACAAGCATAGGCCTTCTTGTTTCCTCCCTGACTCTGAGAATGACGGCTTTGCTGTGAGTGGAAGCCCATGGAGGCTACATGGTCCCCAACAATCTTTCTTTGCCTACAGAGTAGGGATTAGGGGGTTGCCCCATCCATTGAGGGATTTGTGGGAGTCTGGGGTCATGCCCCTGCCAGGACTTCTGGGCCTTTGGCCAATCATAGCCTTGGGAGCCAGGAGGGAGAGAGATATTTGGGGGCGAGGATTAGGTGGAGAGTTGCAGAGACCCAAAGCCGGTCTCCTTTCATTCAACATTTACTGAGTGTCTATTATGTTTTAGGCTTTAGTAGGAAAATAAGATAGAGTCATTCCCTCAGAGTGTGTATGGTCTGATAAATGGACAAGTTCATTAACGACTGCCATGATTATGTGATATATTCTGTGATAGAAAAGCTACAGGAAGTCATAGGATGATAAAGAAGGAACCAGGCTGTGAGGGAAGACAGCTTCCTGGAGGAGGTGATGTATAAGCTGAATTTTAAACCTATTGTAGGAGTTTGCAAAAGGAAGAAAGGGAGATGGAGAGTGCATTCCAGGTGAAGGAGAAGCCTGAGTAAAGGCATGGAGGCTTGAAACAGGTTGGCACTGCAGATAGCTGAGTCTGGCGAACCAGGACAAGAGAGTAGGGGCAGAAGGCACAATTGCCAGATGGCCAGAGTAGCAGGCAGTGCCCATGTGCTAGCAGCCCTCCTGGGCTGGGCAAGGCGCAAGGACTATGCTAGAGACAAGAGAATTTCATCCAAGTGTGGAAGCAGTATGGCTGATCAGACTAGAGTGGTGGTTCAGAAAGCTCACTGTAGCCTGTGTGAGGACCAGATCAGCAGGGCAGGTGTGGAACGAGGAGACCTGCCAGGAGGCTTACGTTTGCTCGTGCTTTGCAGTTGGTCACTGTCACATCCCTGGGAGTGTGCATTAGACACCCCTGTGGAGGGACGCCCACTGGATGCAGACCTGCCCCAGGAGGCCTGGCCAGCCCAGCCCCGAGCTCACACAGGGCCCTGCGAGCCACCATGCCCCACCAAGCCCCTCCCACCCCGTTCTCTCGCCCCCTCCTCCTCCCTGCTTCAATTCACTCCAGCAAATATCTACTGAGGCCCACTCGGGGCTGATAGGAGCATGGCCCACACAGCGGTTGTGGGCTTCCAAGATGACACCGGTCCGAGAGGCTCAGCCTCCCTCTCCCTCTTGCTCATCCCCTCCCAGCTCCCTCCACCTCCTTAGGTCAGACTCCTGGCATCACATAGAGGAAGGGAGGAGGGCATCCTCTGGGGCTCTGCCCTGTGCCATGTTCACACACATGCCTAGTTGTGTCCCGGGCAGGCGTGCCTCTGTAGGGGTCAGCAGTAGTTGTGTCGAGTGTCAGAAGGAGCAGATGTGCATGTGCGTGTGAAGGGCAGGCATGTATGACCCCAATAGCAGGTGGCTGGGACGGGATGGGGGTGGGAGGACCTGTGGCCTGGGCAGCCTTCCTCTCTAAGACCAGGCCTCTGCTCTGCATACAGAGAGGCTGCGTTGTGGGCCCCACCCCTGGCCCACACAGGGCTGGTGTCTGGGGGCCAGGCTCAAAGCCCTCTCCTACGTGGGGCAGGACGCACCAGAAAGACCCGTGTCACTTACCACCAGGTGATGGTCCACGGACAAGGCAGCAGCGAAGGCCTGAGACGGGACGTGGACGTGTGGCTGTGGCAGCTGGCAAGTGGGGGCTGGGGAGAGGGTGGCACGCCTCCTGCCTACATCTGGCGACCCGGCTGCTCTGGGGCCTTGGATGCCCCCAGTATGGACCAGTGCCCAGGGCCTCCTTATCAAGGCTGACTCAGGGATGCTTGGACGGGCGTTGTGGCCCAACAGGCTCCATTTACTTCTCCTACTCCTCCTTCCCAGGAGGGCTCCTCAGTGGTGACGATGGAAGGACAGCGCCTGAGCCTGACCCTTGATGACAGCCTCCTGGTGCCAGCTGGGACTCTGTAAGTCCCCAGGGAAGACTGACCCCCTGCCGTGGACCTGGCCTCCTTTCCCTGGGGTCCCAGCCTTATCTGACCCTGCCCACCTGTATCTCCACAGGTATGGCTGGGAGCGAGGGCAAGGCTCCGTGGCCCTGTCTGTGACCCAGGATCCCGCCTGCAAGAAGTCCCTGGGATGACTGATCCTCCCACTGTGGGCCCAGAGCACCCACCCTGGCCAAATAACTCTCCCAGCCCCACTGTTTCTATGTACACTACTGCTCACTCACTGTCCTCTGGACTGGGTCCTGGACACGATCATCATCCCTTCTCCTCCTGTCCTCTCAGCTAGGCTGCCAGGTTCCTGGGGGCCGCAGCTCCCCTTCTGCCCTAACAGCCCTCAGCCCACTGCCCTGCGTGGTTCTGCTGGGTGGACTGCTGCTGGGGGCTGGCCCCTCACCGCCCTCCATCCACAGGCTCAGTGCAGCTCTTGCCTGCCGCCAAGAAGCCCTCAATAAAGGCTTGCTGGCCGCCAAGTGCCTGCGGGCCTGCACACACATGGCCTGTGGTCTCTGTCAGACACTGAGTGCTCCCATGACTGTGTGTGTGGGGATCTGGGCACCAGCTGACCACAGGCGTGTGGAAGTTCTGGGATCGAGCCCCCTGCATGTTTAGAGAAGTACTCGTGCTGCGCGTGCCCCTCCATGCGTGCCCCTGTGCCTGTCCTGGGGGCACAGCTGAAGTCTCTCTGCCTCTTTCTCACTTATTCTTTTTACATAACTTTAAGAAATAGCATCTGTTGAGGTTTTCTCCCCAATAACAGAAATGATTTGTACTCATTGTAGAAAATGTAGAAATACATAAAAACACAAAATCCCCTGGGTGGAGTTAACCACGGTTAATGCATGAAGATTGTGACGAGCCTCAGTGGGGCTTGGTGGTAGGGGGAGGGCCACCTGGCCCCATCCCCCTGCTCCGCCCTCTATGTACAGGCTCTCGTGGGGCCCAGGAGTTTGGGAGTTGAGGATGCAGCAGTGGGTTGAGATGAATCATGGAAGCTGCAGCAGGAGATTGGGGTTCAGTGTCCTGGGGCTTCAAGAAGAAGTCGATGAGGGGTCGCTCGCGGGGGGAACTGAAGCTGTGTCTGGACCAAACAGGTCCCTGGATAGAGTCTAGGCTTCCTCCAGAAAACCTGGGTCTGAACCCTGCCTCCCTATCCCTGCCTGCCAGCTCACAGCTTGGATCCCCTCCACTGACAAACCAGCAAAGGAGACCCTGACTTTGCTGAAAGGCCCTGAGGGGTGTCCAGACCTTCACCCACCACCCCTCTAGAGGACTTCTTTCCTGCCACCACTCTAGGGCAGTGACACGCTCCTCTGTACAGGAGCTGAGGAGGGAACATCAATGTCCCAGGAGGCCCCCCAGGCAGTGTGCCCAGATGGCCGCAAGAAGTGCCCCTAGTTCCAAGGATGTGTCTAATCCAAGACAGAAAATCATGAAAACTAGGTCCCCTGTTTTTCTGACCACCAACTCTGTGCCAGGGGATTTGCCAGAAGTTTTTACAGAAATGACCTCATTGAATCCTTATAATTGTCCAAGAAGGTGGTGGCACCACATTTTACAGTTGAGGCTTAGACAGCTTTGGAAGGCAGGCAGCTCTGTTTCCAACTCAGGCTTGTCTGCATTCAAAGCTCAGGCTGGTGGTCCCACCATCCTACACCCTATCTGCCCTCAGCCTTGGCCAGTGGGATCCCAGGGAAGGGGAGAGGCTTGAGGGGGGTGTCTGGGGAGAGGAGCCAGCGTCCACTGTTTGAAACCCCAAGACTGACTGAGCTGGCAGCATGGGGCATCCTGCTGACCACAGCCATTTGGCACAGGGGCAGCGGGGCGGGGGGAGGGGGCCAGATCATGGAGCCTGGACCCACAGCCTTTCTTGGTGCTGTCTCATGTTACCCCATCCCTGCCTACAGGTCTGGCCCCATGGACTCATGGGAACACCACGCAGTGGGAGAGCAGGATTTAGACCTTGTCTGAAACCAGCCCTAACCTCCTGCTCCCCTCTCTGCAGTGAATACTGGGTGATGGCCCGCCAAGTGGGATGAACAGTGGCAGGGCAACTCGAGGATTCTCAGGATTGTTCTGTTTGTGGGAGAAGCCCCCAGGTCCCCAGGGCATGGCAGTAAAACTTGGCAGGGGAGCCCTCTGCGCATGGGATGTACTTCATCATGGATGTGGAGCTGGGACCATCACAGACTCTAAACTGTCAGGAATCTGAGAATCAGGACGGCAGGCTGTTCCCACTAGGCAGTGAGCGCAACAGTCAAGGTGTCAACTGGACCCCCGTCTCCTTCTCCCAGGACATGTTGTTGGCTCCACAGTCCTTGCTGCCAGAGTTGGTGGGGGCAGGGAGCCACCCAGTCTGTATCTGTGATGGGAGTGGAGTGGGGGCCCAGGGTGGCCTGCATGGTCTCCAGAGCTGTGAGTTGTCAGGACCAGCTGCTGCCTTCAGGCAAGCAAATGTCTGACCACTCAGGGCTGTAAACACACTCCCCAGCCACACCCCAGCTGGCCTTCCTCCTGCTTCAGGGTTCCTCTGGGCCTCCACTCACCCTGCTGAGCCCTCATCCTGGTGTGCCAGAGGCAATGCGAATTCCAGTCTGAGGCTGGGCTAGGAGACCCCACAGGCTGGCCACTCTCTACTCTGGGGAGGTGGAGAGGGAGGGAGAGCAGCAGGGTTCCTCTTCACCTGCAAATAGGAACACAGGGTGTTTCTTGGCGGCTGCAAGGATGATGATGAAACCCCCAGGATATTGAGTCATTGTGCTGGCCAGCTGATAGCGAGCACTGACCCCCGCGCAATTGCACAGGGGTCAGAGAGCTGGAGAAACGTCTCTCAGGTCCACGGCCCAAGCAGCCCATGGGATTTCCTAACCTGAGCCATCCCTCTCCCCTTCCTTCTCTCTCTCCCTCCTGGCTCCCTCTCTCCCTCCCTCCCTCTCCCTCCTGGTCCTCTCCCTCTGCCCTGACCACTGCCTTGGGGTCACCTGGAGAGGCCGCTGCTTCTTGCCACCCGGCCTCCTCCCCCATAGTGTCTGCCCTCCTGGCGCCAGTCTTGGGCATGGAGTTTGTCCTGGGCCTGGTGGGGAACAGCCTGGCCTTCTTCATCTTCTGCTTGCGCACGCGGCCCTGGACGTCCAACACCGTGTTCCTGGTCAGCCTGGTGGTCGCCGACTTCCTCCTGATCCTCAACCTGCCCCTTCGCGTGGATTACTACTTCTTCCACGAGATCTGGCGCTTTGGGGACACCGCCTGCAAAGTCAACCTGTTCATGATCGCCACCAACCGCACGGCCAGCGTGGTCTTCCTCACGGCCGTGGCGCTCAACCGCTACTTGAAGGTGGCGTGGCCACACCATGCGCTGAGCAGGGCCTCAGCTGGGGGCGCTGCCCGCGTGGCCGGGGGTCTCTGGGGGGCACTCCTGCTCCTCAACGGGCACCTGCTCCTGACCACCCACTCCAGCCGGTCCTGCCTCAGTTACCAGCTGGGCACGAGACCCTCGGCCTCACTCAGCTGGCACCAGGCCCTGTTCGTGGTGGAATTCTTCCTGCCGCTGGCGCTCATCCTCTTTGCCGTCGTGAGCATCACGCGCACCATCCGCCGCCGCGGCCTGGACGGGCAGGCGGGCCCGCGGAGGGCCGTGCGCGTCCTCGCCGCCGTGGTGGGCGTCTACACCGTCTGCTTCCTGCCTAGCGTGGCCTTCGGCGTCGCTTCCGTCGTGGCCTTCCGCCTGCGTGCCTGCCACGCCCTGGATATCTGCTCGCAGCTCTTCCACGGCTCCCTGGCCTTCACCTACCTCAACAGCGTGCTAGACCCCGTGCTCTACTGTTTCTCCAGCCCCAGCTTCTTCCGCCAGGGGCGGGCCCTGCTGGGCCTCACCCAGGGCTGGCAAGGCTCAGACAGCGACAAGAGCACCTACCGTGCCTGGCGCAGGGCGCGCTCTGGGAAGGTGGCGGCCACAGGGAAGCTGCAGGTGGACGTCTCAGAGGAGGACTGACCAGGAAGGCCCGTCCCAGAACTGGGGCTCTGCTGCGGGTGCCTCGGGACAGAGGAATGCCTGGCTCTGGGCTGGAGGGCCAGGGTTCGTCCTTGGACGGTTGCCAGCAAGGGTCCCTCAACCAGCCAGACAAAGGACCTCTGCAGGAGCCAGGTGGGTGGCAGGGAGAGAAGAGGGTCTGGGCTTGGAGTCGTGTGTCTGATGTTGTGGGGATGATGTTCCGACAGCACGGAGCACCATGGCAGGTGGAAACAGCCAGGGACTGCCAACTGAGCAGAAGGCCACAGCCGCCTTGTCCCAGGTCAGAGCCAGGGAACTGTGAGAGCAGAAGTCTTGTTTTAGAAATTTTGTTGTGACTCAGTTGCCAGGTCATGTCCAACTGTTTGCGACCCCAAGGACTGCAGCACAGCAGGCTTCCCTGTTCTTCACTATCTCCCGGAGTTTGCTCAAACTCATGTGCATTGAGTCAGTGATGCCATCCAACCATCTCATCCTCTGTCACTCTCTTCTATTGCCCTCATTCTTTCCTAGCATCAGGGTCTTTTCCAAAATTGGACAGCTGTTTTTTCTATGATCTCCAATTGGCTTTTTTTTTTCAATACTAATAAACTTCCTTTTGAAAAATGCAAGCCTATCTCAACTGATCTAAGGAAAACCAGTAAGTATCTGCAGGTTCATCTGGCATCAGGAGGGTTCAAGAGTTCCCCAAGATGAAGGGACACTCTGGGAACAGAGTGGAGAAGCTGTCTAGGGCACCATCCTTCCACAGGAATCCTGGAGCCCCATGTGTCCTTAAAGTCAGAACACTCCCCGGGAGAGGTCCTCAGGCTCCCAGGCCCACCTGGAGCCCTAGGAGGCCCTCCACCCCCCACCCCCCTACCCCACGCCTGCTCTCCTCTGGGACGATGTGGGGATCTTCAGCCTGGGAGGTTATCATCTCCACCCAGGTCAGGCTCCTGGACCCCCTCCCCTGGCTTTCCTTAGCCCCAAGTACCCTTCCCTGGCCCTGGAACCTGTGGTGGCTGCTACCCACCTGGACAGGAAGGGGCCTCCGGTCACCAGAGCCAGCTCACCGCCCTCCCCCAGGACCAGAGCCATCTAGTCCACCTCTCCTCCTTCCTGTTCTCTTCCACATGCCTGTGTCAGCGTCTGAGACCACCTGGGCTAACCCATCTGTTGACCTGGGGCTCCGCAGGCACAGGTGTGTACCTGGCATGAATTAAGGGTTTCTTTTAGGGGGTGGCCACGTGTAGTGGTTTTCCCTACTGTCCACAGTGGAAGTCATTGGGGATGCAGGGCTTTCAAAGCTTCCGAAGGGCTATTCAGAGGTCACTAAAGCCCCAAATATGCCCCTCCTGAACCCCATGCGTCCCCAGCCCTAGCCATCTCAGGAGAATGAACATCTGCCCCAAATACACACACCCTCTCCCCACTGAGGGGGACAGAAGGGCCTAGGATGGGTTCCCTACTCATCACCCCAGTCACGGACCCCGGCCCTCAGATACAGGGTCTGACAATGGGGGCAAGCCCCCTCTCCCCACCTGTTTTCATCCTCTCAGCCCAGCCCTCTGTTATCATGGACAGGGATGCCCTTCCCCAGTTAGAAGTCCTCAAGAGTGGTGGCCAAGCCCAGGAGAGTCACCCATGTCCCAGGAGGGAGGCACATGGATGCCATGTGGATGTTGTGGTGGGAGATAGAACGTGTCAGGCAGGGGGAGATGGCCTGGGGGACAAGTTGGGTGGGTATTAAAACCCACCTCCCACTGTGTCTCCATCCACTTTTCCCGTTCCTGAAAACTCACCAACTACTGTCAGAACCCCACAGAGCTACTGAGAACCCAAACCAAGTGATGGAAAGGCTGTGCCACCTGGGTCCCCCTCGGGCATCTCTGCCCTACATGGACCCTGCTCCATTCCTCTGCTCTGCTGTTGCCTCTCACTGTAGAGACGCCCTCTGCTGCCATGGGAAGGAGCTGGCCAACCTTGGCCTGAGATTCATCATTTCTGTCAGACCAGATGCTCCTGGAGTCTGGGATTTAAGCACTTTCTCGTGAAGGCCACCTCCAGGGGGTACTAACATACTGTGCTCTGCGTGAACACCCGGCACCTTCCTTCTGGTACCATCTCTCCCCACATTTGCACCTGTCTGGTTGCTGAGCAGCTCTAGTGGCCAACAGGGCTCCCTGTGCCCCCCTTTCCTTGGCCCTCCCTTCCCTGCACCCTTCCCCTCAACACCGCCATGTCCCCTCGCCCCTCAGGAGCTGGGCTCACTCGCTTGACTTCATGTAAGAGAAATGACTTGATGGTCCCTGTAGCCTGTCACTGCCGTCTCTTCCCCTCGAAGAGGCCCAGGTAGATGCTGATCACAGGGTTTGAGCCCACAACCCCGAATCTGCCCTGGATCCTCCCTGCCCCTCACCTTGAAGTTGATGACTACTCTCCCCACTGACAAGGAGCTCTCTAAAGGGGGTCTGGGTGTCCCCACAAGAGGCAGAAGCGGGGCTTCGGGCTTCTTTCACAGTCTCCCTGCATGGAAGGACCCCTTGGTCCTAACTTGGTCCCAACCCACAGTAAACCCCTCTCCCGGACTTGGTTCTCCATCTGTGAAATGGGAACAGTGATCCTGGCCCTTGCTCAACTCCAGGGGTTGGAGATGGAAACACCCCATTTGCTGAGCACTGAATGAGGACTAGAGTTTTTATGGGGGTGAAGAGAAGGGAAGGAGGGTAAGAAAGGATGGGAGAGGATGGGGAGAGAGCAAACTGTTGAAGGGCAGGGTTTTCTACAGATGGGAGAGTAGCCGCCATGGTGGTATAAGGTAGGCTGGAGACAGGCTGAGTAAAGACCCTATTTCCTACATTTGGGTTCTAAGCAGCATTTTGGTCCCTCGGGGTGGACTGCACTTTTTAGTGTACATGTTAGGCAGCACGTCTCTTTCTCATATGACCTGCTGACACCTTCAGGGATGAAGAAATGGCTTCCATGACTTTACCCCAGGGACTCATGTGCAGGGGGCAGGCAGGCATGATGGGGCTGACAGGCCTGAAGCCACTAGTCAAGCATTTGCTAGGCACACACCATGGCCCAGACCCTCAGCCACAAAGGCAGATGATACGCCGCCAGGCCAAGCCTGGGAGAGACAGACCTGTGGACGGATCAGAGGCAATCCAAGCCAGTGGGCTCTCGAGGAAGTAACACACGGATGACAGCACGACAGCACAGGGCAGGGGTGGGAGTGCCGGGAGTGAGGGGTGCATGTGAGCTGAACGTGGAGGATGAGGAAAGGAGCAAAGGAAACACATCCATGGCAGAGCGAAGGGCGTGAACAAGGGCACGGAGCTGCGAGAAGAGCCAGTGGGCATGGGGAGGGTGAGGAGAGCAATGAGCCAAGGGAGCAGGAAGCCTAGGGACGGAGTTAGGAGACAGCAGGAGAGGCGGGCTGGGCCCTGCAAGCTCAGGACAATCCAGCAGGAAAGCAAGTGTGTGCGAGGTTTTCAAGAAGTTGACGATGATCAGCCTTGCTGCTTTTTCTTTTTTGGCTGGGTCTTTTTCTAGTTGCACTTGGGCTTTTTCTAGTTGCAGCGAGCATGGGGCTATCCTCTAGTTGCGGTGCACAGACTTATTGCAGTGGCTTCTCTTGTGGAGCATGGGCTCTAGGGCATGTGGGCTCAGTAGTTATAGCTCACAGGCTTAGTTGCTCGCAGGATTTTGGAGTCTTCCTGGACTAGGGATCGAACCTGTGTCTCCTGTATTGGCGGGTGAATTCTTAACCCACTGAACCACCAGGGAAGCCCCAGTCTTACATTTTGATCAGTTACTCTGCTAACAGTGTGGACAGGCTGGTGAGGGGTAAGGGAAGACAAGCCAAGTAGGAAACGGTCTGTGTTCCAAGCAAGGGCAGCGGCAGACAGCACACGGGTGCAGAGGCACACCCAGGTCGGGAAGAGAGGCGACTGGATGGCAGGTGGAAAGTGCACACTGAGGAAACGGGCCGCAGTAGGTTCAGAGGAGGAGATACAGGTACGACAAGTTGGAGGAGCTTGGAGGACCTGCAGGCAAATAAGTACAGCAGCATGTTTAGGGCTGGGAACAGCATTTCAGACTCTTACTGATGGGAGCCGACCTCCTACAGGGAATGGATGAGGTCACCTGGAGAAGAGTGAAGAGGACCAAGAACCATCCTTTAAAAAAAAAATCCCCAGAAGTAAAGGACACACAAAGGAAGACCTGGTGAAATGCTCAGAAGAAACCTTTAAATAGGAAGAAAATCAGGAATGCAGCAATTAAAAAAAGAGCGTGAAGTGAAAAAAAAACATAAAAGGAATACACTAGAGCCGTCTTTTATGAGGGTAAAAGCCAAACATAAAATACCCAGACAGGCTGCAAACTACCTCAGTATTTTCAAAATTCCTAATTGCATGCTGAAGAACCAACATGTGTGTCTGACACTGGTCAAGTTTCCTGTGCTGACACCCTGGATTAACACAGCATGGTCTGTGCTATTAAAAATAGCTTTTTGAGAAGTGATAGGTTATCGTCTGCATAAAATTTAATTATATGCAAAATGTTCCATATTGATTATGGATTCATACATATGTAGTCATTGTATAAAATCATACACTGGGAAAGTGCTTTCTTCTAAAACGGAGGGACATGGAAAGGCGGTACGCAGGGGACTACTATTCTGAAATTTTATCTTTGTAAAAAATCCTGGGAAATGACTCTAAGTAATATCTGAATGTGGCTCAGTGTTGCTCTGGGTAGAGAATAAAGGAGTGAGTGTAATGAAGAGTAACAAAGACAAGTAATATGATGACAACCATGTCGAGTGCTCAAGAAAGCTCAAAGAGGGGGACCGCAAGACGGGCTGGATGTGGCAATTAGGAGGTCTCTGGTGACCTTTTAGTGGCAATCTCAGTGGGTGGCTGGGGTGGGCCAGAATGGGGAAGCGATCAAGGACTGTACTGCGTTGAGGAATTAATGAGACTTCAAGGAATGGAGACAAGTCTTTCCTCTTTAAACAAGTTGGCTAGTAAAGGGAGATAAGACGAGCTTCAGGCGAAGCTGAGAGAGGACCTGTGGTGGTTTGCCTGTTTTGTCCTGTTGACTGGATGGGGAAGTTTAAGCGGCCTGAGAAGGGAGAGAGGGTGAAGATGAGGGCAGCAGGGAGAAGATGATGACAGAGCAATAACAAACACTGTCCCAGGCCCCATGCGAAGCACTTTACACACACTAGTTAGTTCTGTGAGGTACATACTATGATCCCATCTTACAGACGAATGAACTGAGGCACAGACAGGTTGAGTAACTTGCCCAAGGTCATCCAGTAGTAAGTGGCAATCTGGCCTGAGTCAGGACACTCTACTGCAGGCCTCTACAGAGGGGGGGTGGGGCAGGAAACGATCCAACATGTGGGTGCCAGGAGGGTTCTCCAGAGGCCGGAGGGCACCTCCACGGGCTGGCGGAAGGTCCTGCAGTGAGGGGAACACAGGTGAAGGGACGCCTAGAAGACTTGGCTCTCAGGGGGGCGAGAGCTTCAGGGGCAACCAAGGGTTAGAACCGCTGGTTCTGGGAATAAGAAAACAAGCTCCCAAAGGACATATAAATGGGCCGGCTCAGCAAGCAGTGCAGAGAGGCCTGGTGAGGGGCGCTCACACCTCTGGGGTGGTCCCTGCAGGCTAAGTGGTTCCCTCCAGTGACCCCCTGCCGTTAGTCCAGGAGCAAGAGCAGAACAAATGGAAACCTCTTAAGAAGTTTGACTATAAAAACCCAGTCCTGGCAATGGATCTTAAGGCTGGTACCCCTTGAAAGACAGGGCACACATGACTCTCTATTGGTGAGCTTCCAGAAAGAGGGAGACACTCGAGTCAGGATTAAATCTTAATAAAAAGACACCAAGAACCAGGGCATTAGGGATTTCACAGAGACGGGGCTGCCGGCTTGCACTCTGAGGGCCCCTCTGCTTCCACAGAGCCTGCCCTGCCGCATCCGGCCTCGCTGAGCCTGCTCTTGGGACTTCTGCAAGGACTGGCAGTGCCCTGCCTCCTCTACAACCTTTTCCAGGGTCCTGTAACCTTGCACATGGATGTCTTGCTTCTCTAGTGAAACTCTTGAAGGAATTCAGTGTCTCTCTCTTTTTTTTTACATCTCTCTCAAATCTCAGCAAACAAGGGTTGCAAACAGGCACACTTCACAAACACAGGCTGGAGGCGTCCCAGGGAGCCTACAGTGATGGCCCAGGACAGCCAGAGGCAGAGTCTACACCGCAGTCAAAAAGGTTTGAACCAGTAAAAACTCAACAGAGTAATTTCTATCAGGCTGGTTTCACACTTGGGGGCCTGAGAAACACTGAAGGATGCTGGGCATTCAGACAGGCTCCCGATGCCTTTCAGGTCAACTCAGACATGTTGGTTTCCAGCTCTCAGAGCTGAGGAGGGTGGGATGTAGAAGAGGGCACTGGGCTTCATCTGTGTCACCTGCAGCTCCTGCACCCACCTCACTGGCACGGGAGCCTTCCTGTCAACCCCTGGATGGAGTGCAGCACACTCCCTCAGCTCACCGTGGGAGCGGCCCCGCGCTCGCTCCCGCCACCTGGCTCCAGCACAGCAGTGCGAAAGGGATTGATGGAGAGAGGTCTGCCTGAGGTTTCTCCTACCTCCAGGCCTAGGGGACACAGGGTCAAAGCCACCTCTGGCACAGCTTGGCCTCAGGAAACCGCCCTGTCCTAAGGCTATGGCTTACAAGAGAGCAGAATCAAGTGCCAACCTTGGGGAAAGGCCTCTGAGCACCTCCATGTAGCTGGGGCGGGGATGTCAGACTAATGGGCCTGGCCCCAGAGCCACACAGGGGAGGAAGCACCTAGGGCTGGGGGCCGGCGGGGTCCTGCCCCTGCGCCCAGCCTTACAGCTGAGCCACTGTCCCAGCAAAGGGTGGCATAAAACCAGGCAGAATTTCCAGAAGTTTATTGGAAACAGGATACAAATTGATCAGTGGATGACATCTACTTACAGACAGACCACTCTGTAATAGCACACGCTGAATGAATTATCCTGGGGAAACACGCATGACCACTGATGCGTGGTCTGGGTGGGTGTTCTCCAGCAGGGAAACCAGAGACTGGGGGAAGAGGAATGGGCCGGGGTGGACAGAAAACTGGGACACAGCCTCCCTGAGGGGACAGGCGAGGTGGGGCTGCTAAATGAGTAAATTCCCCCAAAGGAGAAATGGGATAATGTTATGAATAAACCCCCTCCCCCACCTCCTCAAAGCACTTTCCTCCCAAGCAGAGTGACAGAGAACCTACAGAAACCCACCAGGGCAGCTACCTCCACCTCCACTCACCGGGGTCTTAGGACAGCATGGGGAATCCACAGTGGGATTGGACGTGACAGAGAATGGACCAGGGCCACGCATGTCCTGGGACTGCTTGCCCTCTGACCCACCACTCGCCTTCCCCTGCTCTGCTCTGGGGACTGACTGCAGTTGGCCTGTCCCCAGCTCCCAGATCAGCTGGCTTCCAGCTGCATTTAGCTAACGCAGAAATCTGGAAGGCATGGAGAAGGACGCCAGGCTATTTGTGCTCCCGCTTTGCCTGGGGTGGGGTGTGGGGGATATGTTTCTGGCAGGGCCCAGGTCTCCTCATGGCTTCAGCTCCCACCACATAGGCCCTCTGCAGACCCAGGCTCCACCCAGTGGCCTGACCCCCAGGATCTGGTCCCACCAGCTCTGTGGTTCCCTTTTTCCGGTTACCCCTCAGTGGCATCTTGGGTCTTCTTATTTCTCAGTTAAACAATTTCCTGGATTAAAACCCCTCTGTTTTAAATATATAGACTTTTCTGGTTTTCTTGGTTGGATGCTGACTTATAGAAACCAGGCTGTGGACAAGGCAGAATCATGAAAGGCAAGCTAGAAAGCAGTTGTGTCCTCTCCTGCACCACCTCGGGGTGGGCGGGCGATGACGGGGGAGGAGGACGATGACTCTCGGGCTTCAGCATCCTTCAGTGTCCTTATCCGAGGACACAGCAGCCCTGGGCACGTCTGCTGGGAAACATGTAGATGGGCGTTGCATGTCAGCCCACAAGCTCACTGCTCACAGTGCTGACAGGCCACTGACACCCACAACAGTGACACTGGCTCCAAGAAAAGGGGGGTGGCCGGGAAAGCCTCGCGGCACCAACTGCTCCTTCGGCAGAGACAGATACTAGAGGCTCCTTGGCATCCATCCTCCAGTCCCTGAAGGTTCAGTGCTGGGAGACTTTCCCGAGATGAAGTGGGCGCCTAAGATCTTAGCCAGCAACCTTCCTACAGGAGGGCGGGGCTGCGGAACAAGGAGTTTTCACCACACAGTGAAGGGAGAGCTGTCGGGGTGCACCTGTCCCACAGCGAAGCATGAACTGGAGCCGGCCTGGGCCTCCCTGTTCTTCCTGCAGCCCTGGCCTGGCCCCGGTCTCCAAAGCTCCTCGCCTGGGGAAGGAGGGCCTCTCCCCAACAAGCTGGCAGTAGTCACAGGCAGCTAATGGCTCCTTTAACCACAAGTCATGGCTCCATGTGGGTCAGGAGAGGACAGGGAAAAGGTAAAGGAATCATTCCACGATCTGTATCTATCGCACAGCAAATCCAGGGCAGGGCATGGGGATACAGCTTGGTTGAGTCTCTTTCTTTAGAGGATGTGGCACATGGCTGGTGAGGCAAGAGCTGGCTGCCTTCTCTCTCCCTGGGGCTTTACAGAAGGAGCTTCCCTGTGGGACGATGAGGGCAATGTCTGCCCCCCCCACCCGGCTCACTGAGACCCACCCATGGGGCCCCAAGCCAAAACCTGAAACAGCTCCAAGAGTTGGCAGTGGTGAGAATGTCCCCGGGGTCATCCCTCAAACACTAAGATGAGAACCAACCCCTCCTGGGGAGAGAAGCCACAGTGCCTGAGAGACTGGAAAAGGAAAAGGCAGCTCGTGCTTCGAGCGTCACCCTCAGTCATCACGCATCACATCCTCTGCTGAGCTGAGCCCAGCCTGCGACGACCAGACATCTGGAGCGTCATGGTCATTTTAGGGAAACCTCACTCTGCCTGGATGGCAGGGGGCACTCAGCTCACTTGGAGCCACTCTGTCCTGCAAGCAGCTGGCCATTTGACCTGCTGTCAGCCACCCAGCTGTCTCCCGGCCGCAGGCTCCAGGCACCACAGGGAGGCCACACTCCCACTGGCTTTCATGCTGTTGTGACCCTGTACCCTGAAGCCTGTCCCTGCAAACAATGGCAGGGAAGCAGCAGACTCACATCTGCTTGGGGAGCAAACAGGGCATTAAGGTTTTCCTGTCCCCGCAGCTGTGTACACAGAGTGGCAGAGTGGCCCACCTGTGACGCCAGCAGGGCCTGTACCAGGGCAGACAGCAGAAACAGACAGGTCTCCTGGGGTCTAGGCACAGGTGCTCACAGGAACGGCTGGGTTGCCAGGGTGGCGGAGGCAGGGCTTCCACACAGACTCACCTGCAAACACAGCTCTCTCACTTCACCCTTACAGGCCACACAGACCCCACCTGCTTAAAATTAACCTGGATGAATGAGAGTCCTAGAAGGAGCAACCCGGCTGCAGCAGCTGGTTTGGCTGTGAAGGAACAGGGCAGGACATGACGGCTGGTCACCATGATACACACGCTCAGCTCACGTTTTACCTGCTCTCACTGGGCTGCCTGCGACTAAGCAGAACCAAGAGAACGCCAGCCTCTTTCCGACAACAAAGCACGGATGATATAAAGAGTCCATAGGCTTCCCAAAGACGATTTGCTTATCTTTTGTCAGAACCACAGGTAATTCTGTACCTGGGAGGGATGAAGGCAGGGGGACAAATACAGGATGCAGGGGGTGAAGGACAAAATTCCCCACTAAAAAAACGGGGAATGAAGCCTACTGAGAAAAAGCCGAGGGACAGTGACAGCTGGGATGGGGGGAACATCCTGAACTACATCAGCATTGGCACATTTCTTAAGAAAAATCCACTTAGAAACATGCCGTATCCCTCAAGTCCACACTGACACAGCCGGCGACAGAGCAAAGCTGGCACATGCAGGGCTGCAGCGGCTCTGAGCCTGCAGCAGCCCCACTGCCCCGGAGCCGCGGTGCCCGGGGTTCAGGGTGCCGGAGAAGGAGGTCTCGGAGTAGCTCCCCCAGCCCCTCAATTCCCCAGGCAGGTCCCGTTCTGGGGCAGCGAGGTCTCTGGAGGAAAGCAAGGGGACACTGATTCACAAGAGGAGACGCAGCTTCGGGGACGCGTGCTCCTGCAGTCTCTTCCCCGGCCTGGTCCAGGCTCTGTGGGGTGCAGGCAGAGGTCTCCCCTGGGATACGCTGGGAATGGGGCTGCCTCCTTCCCAGGCATGGCTATGGACATCAGCGGGACAGTGTAGCAAGTCTTGGATTATAGGATTAAACAGCAATAGCTCAGTCTGACACGCAGCATGTGAGTTCTGGAAAAGGAAAGAAACAGGGTCGAAGTTAGACAGGTGCTGATGGCAGAGGCAAGGGGAGAGAAAGGACGGATCAGACCTCCCACCAAGCATCATCATCACAGCCTTCATCATCATCACAGCCTTCAAGGAAAGGAGGCTGGGCACTGATTCAATGTTGTTGAAGAGTGGACCAAAGGAAAGTTCAACTGAGGCCACAAAAATCTGAGTGACACTGAGGTATCTTGAAAGCTGGAGTTGGGAAGGGCAGGTGCAGTGGTCACCAGCCAGGCAGGCAAGTGCTGACACGCATACCGGAGCAACATCGTGGAACCTCTCTGACTGGACGCTAGGGAATGGGGAACCAACAGGCCTACAGGAGGCATGCCCTGATCTCAGGTAACCATAATCAATCATACGATGTAGGCACTCGGAAGCTAGGGACATATTTTTCCATAGGAGGGGAGTGACCCCAAACACCCAGTGTCACAATGTCCCTCCTTCCCCCTCAAACCTTCAACTCTCCTGTTCCAGAGCTGCGCATCTAGAGATTCTCAAGAGAAACAAGGGAAAGAGAAGCAGTGCCGGGCAACTACATTGTCACCATCTGGTGTCACACAGTGGCTTGTGCAAACTTTTGCTTGTTTACTAGCTAAGCGGCTAGGAGGGAACTGGGGGGTGCCTGCTGAGACGGGATCAGGGGCTCGGGCCAAGGCAGGGCCTGGATACTCTCTCTCGTCACACGCTCTGCAACCGGGAGGGGACATGCGGTTAGGGGACAGGGACGCTCACCTTCACAGCCTCCCGCCATCCTGAGGAAGGGCTGCAGGATAGAGCAGAGCTGCGCCTTCACTTCATGAGCCTTTCTAGAATGGGGAGATATATGCACACAGCCTGGTATTGGAGAGGGCTCAGCAAGTATGTGTCCAATCAAAACCCAGCCAGTTCAGTTCAGGACTGGGCTAACCTGCTTTGTTCCCTAGGTTATGGAAGAAACTTTCACCAGAACCTTGTGAGGGTAAGCAAGGTTAGGAGCTTGCTCAAGGCTGCACGGTGAGTAAGTTGAGGAGTCAGGATTTGAACTCAGATCTTCTTAATTTAGGTAGAGTTTTTCCTGCTATTCTAAGCTGCCCCATTCTCCATCCATCCCAGTGAGAGCACGCAGCTCTCTTCAGTGTCTAAATTACGGGTTATGTGTGTGTCAGTATCTCCAGTATTTCTCAGAAGCCTCTCTCCTTTTGTGTGTGTGGGGAGAGGTGAGGGGGACCACTCTGCCATTCATTTATCCACCCACCTATGGAATTAAGCCATCTGCCAGAAGAGTCACTTGTAAATAGTTTCCAAAGTTTCTGGCCTACCATGATAAATTGTGCTTTCTTCTATTTGAGCTAAACTTACCTGCTCCACGTTTGAGAGCAACCCTCTCATCCCACCAGCTCAGGATCTGGCATCCAGGTTCACACCTGCTTTCTCCATACTGGCCATGGTTTTAAGCTGAGATATGTCACCTCTTGCATTCTGGGCTGAAGCATCCCAGTGCTTACCACCTGCGCTTGTAATACCAAAATGTTTCCCTTCTCAAAGCTTCCTCAGCCCCACTGCATTTCCCAAAGCAGGGAACCAGAGCCATGTGAAGGGTCCCAGATACACAGGGCCCCAGAAAGAGATCTATGCCCATTCTCAGGTCTCCTTCCTAGATGATGTAGCCCAGATCATTTTGGTTTACACTTATAAGTAAATTATGATATGCATCAATCTACATTTGCTACTTCTGTCTATACTAACTCTGATTTATAAGCACTTATTATTTTTTTACAAAATTTTCCCTTTTGCTTTGACTATTCATAAGTACTTAAAGGGCTTCCCTGGTGACTCAAATGGTAAAGCATCTACCTGCAAAGCAGGAGACCCGGGTTCGATCCCTGGGTTGGGAAGATCTGCTGGAGAAGGGAATGGCAACCACTCCAGTATTCTTGCCTGGTAAATTCCATGGACAGAGGAACCTAGTGGACTACAGTCCAGAGAGTCGTAAAGAGTTAGACACAACTGAGCAATTAACACACACACAAACACACACACAAAGTATTTAAAGTCCCTGGACTTGGAGGTTCTTTACTGTAACCAGCTGCTGTGATATAAACAATCTTTTTTTTTTTTTTTAAGGTTTCCAGCTACCAGTATCTGAGTTAATTTCTTCCCCTTCTGAAACCCAGAGGAGAAACCACCATCAGAATTCTGGAGTCTGGAAAACAGATAAACAAGTGATAACAGCCCATGCATTCAAGAAAGCCAAACCTGAAGCTGGCAGTGTGAAAAGCTGCGAGCCCAGTATGCACAAAACAGCTCAGGAATGGATACCAGACACCTCGAGGGGGTTGGGGGAGGGGAGACTGCAGCAGAGATCAGTTGAAGGCTGAGGTTGCTGGACTCCTAGAAGTGCTCCTGACTCCACACCTCTCGGCAGCTGCCCACCTCCCACAAGTCTGGATAGTTATTCTCTAAAGAGGACCAAATAGGGGGTTGCAGGCCTAGGGAACATAAGGCGCCAAGCGGGGCTGCCAGTCCCGAAACTGAGGGCTCACGTGAGCGTATATCCACTGAATGGTAAGACCTCCAGCCTTCTTCCCCTTGAGCTCCCAGAAAGCAGGTAGCCAAAACTTTATCCTCTGAAAAAGAGACTATGCTGTGGTCTGAATGTTTGTGTCCCCACAAAATTCATATGTTGAAGTCCTAAAGCCCAATATGACGGCATCAGAATTCCGAACCTTTGGGAAGTGCTTAGGTCATGAGGGTATAACCCTTGTGAATGGGACTGCGGTCTGTGCTCAGTCGTGTCCGACTCTTTGCAACCCCATGGACTGTAGCCCGCCAGGCTCCTCTGCTCATGGAACTTTCCAGGCAAGAATACTGTAACGGGGGACTTTCCTGGCGGTCCAGTGGTTAAGACTTTGCCTTCCAGTGCAGGGGGTGCAGGTTCGATCCCTGGTTAGGGAGCCAAGATCCCACATGCCTTGCAGCCAAAAAACAAACAGAAACAATATTGTAACAAATTCAATAAAGACTTAAAAAAAAAAGAAGAATGCTGTAATAGGGTGCCATTTCCTACTCAAGGGGATCTTCCCGACCCAGGGATAAAACCTCTGTGTCTCCTGCATTGGCAGATGAATTCTGTGCCACTAACACCTCCTAGGAAGCTCATGAGTGGGATTAATGTTCTTATAAAAGAGACCCTACATGCTCCCTAGTTCCTTTCATCATGTGATGACACAGCAAGAAGACAGCAGTCTGCAACCCAGAACAGGCCCTTCATCAGAAGCCAATTATGCTGGCACCCTGCTCATGGACTTCCCTGCCTTTAGAACTGTAACACATTTCTGTTGTTTACAGTACGCATCTGTAGTATTTTGTTACAGGAGCCTGAATGGACTAAGATAGATGCAAAGCATCTTCTCTGGGAAATCTGCCCAGCCCACAGAAAAGACCTGAGGATACTGACCCTCGGGCCACTCAACAAACAGCCTGGTCTGATGTCCTTTCTGCGAGGTGCACTGAAGGTTGAAGTACAGAGCTTTCATCTGACTTTAGTTTCCTACTCTTAAACACTATTACACAACCAAAGGTCACCAGGAAGAAACCTCTAACACAAACGTTAGAGACCAAAACAGAGGAAAATGCAAATTGGAAGAAACGGATTATTCATGGAGAAGAAAACTCAAGAAACAGAAACCACTATCATTAATATCCTCAAACAGGTAAGGAAAGATACAGTGTCCACAAGACACAAACAGTATATTATTTCAAAATAAATTAAGAGAACCAACAGAGTTGGCAGGGAGCCTGGAGAAGGACTGAAGAGTTCTGCTTCCTATTGTTGTTGTTCAGTCATTCAATTGTGTCCAACACTTTGCGACCCCTTGAACTACAGCACGCCAGGCTTCCCTGTCCTTCACCATCTCCCGGAGCTTGCTCAAATTCATGTCCATTGAATCAGTGATGCCATCCAACCATCTCATCCTCTGTTGTCCCCTTCTCCTCCTGCCCTCAATCTTTCCCAGCATCAGGGTCTTTCCCAATGAGTCAGTTCTTCACATCAAAGTAGTGTGAGCCAAAGTAGTGGAGGTGGCCAAAGTAGTGGAGCTTCAGCTTCAGCATCAGTCCTTCCAAAGAATATTCAAGGTTGATTTCCTTCAGGATTGACTGGTTTGATCTCCTTGCTGTCTAAGAGACTCTCAAAAGTCATCTCCAGCACCACAGTTGAAAAGCTCAACTCTTCTGCTTCCTATAATGGTGGGCTAATTTATCTTGGGTTAACCCTCCAGCCAAAAACAGTGATAAATTCTATATAAAATATAAAAACAAGTGTTTGAAGATAGTGGAGAGCAACCAAAATCAAGCATAAACTGGAAGAGAGATGACTTGAAAAAAGGCAAGACTAGGGGAGATTCACTGTTAACAGTACCCCTGTGAGCAGTTCCATGCCATACAGAGGGATATGGTTCCAGGAGAAAGCTGCAGTCTGACTGAGCTGAGGAATCAGGGACAGATTGGAGTTCAAGGCTGCCAATACAGCTGGAAATTGAGGGAAGAGATTCTAAAAGGAAGGACACAGGTAAGGGGGAGTCCCCAGATGAACATACACACTCCTCTCAAATCACTGGCCGATTTCGGAACTGCTCACAGACAAAATGAGACTCCCAGGAGCCCACCGGAGAACATCAGCTGAAACGTTAAAAAAGGCTAAGCAACAACCTCAGCAGCTGTCCAGTGCTGGGAAGACAGAGTTCAGAATTCAAATTCTACCAAGCTAGAAGGACAGGGCAAACAACTTGGTCTTTCCACTGAAATCTCATGGAACTAGGAGCATAACTGAAATAGACAAGCCCTAATAAAGCCAGGTGGCGCTAGTGGTAAAGAACCCCAATGGCACCCCACTCCAGTACTCTTGCCTGGAAAATCCCATGGATGGAGGAGCCTGGTGGGCTGCAGTCCATGGGGTCGAGAAGAGTCAGACACGACTAGGTGACTTCACTTTCACTTTTCACTTTCATGCATTGGAGAAGGAAATGGCAACCCACTCCAGTGTTCTTGCCTGGAGAATCCCAGGGATGGGGGAGCCTGGTAGGCTACCGTCTATGGGGTCACACAGAGTCGGACACGACTGAAGTGACTTAGCATAGCATCAAATTTAATTGCTTGTTAGAACATACCTTAAAACTCTACAGAAAAAAAAAAAAAAAAAAAAAAAACTCCATTGAGGAAAATAACAGAATCCTGAGTCTCCACAACTTGTCATCCACACTGACCAGAATTCATTAAAAACCGTTAGACCTGGGAAACGGGAAAATACCCATAATCAAAAGAAAAAAACAGTCAGTAGAAGATGATTAATGGATGATTCAGATGTTAGAATTAGCAGATATGGACTTAAAATATTTACTATAAGTATGTTTTTAAAATACATTGGAAAAGATGGATGTGTGGGGGACAATATGGTATATTTTAGTTGAAATATCAAAGACCTAAATGGGAATTCTAAAACTGAAAAATACAAAATATGAAATGAATAATTCATTGGATGGATTAACAGAAGACTCAGTACTGCTGAAAAAATAATCAGTGAACTTGTAGATCTCCAAACATTATTCAAACTGACAAATAAAGAGTAAATATTGCATGACTCCATTTAATAAAATTCTAGAAAATGTAACCTAATCTATGGTGCTAAAAAGCAGATCAGCAGCTGCCTGGGATGATGTGGGAGTGATAGGGAGGACAAGAGGGCCAATTATAAAGGAGTGCAAGAAAATTTTTGACGGTGACAGGCAAGTTTATTATCTTGATTATGATGATGGCTCCTGGTGTGTGTGTGTGTGTATGTTAAACTTATCAAGTTGAATATTTTAAATATGTATAACTTACTGAATGTCAATCATGCCTCAGTAAAGCTGTTTTTAAATTAAATGATAATGGAAAATAGCTTTATAGGGTATTTAAAATATGTGCTAGAACAACCTGTGCTGACTTTAGAGATGCGATAAGAATCATTATATTCTGAGTTTACTAAAACTAGAAAAATTTTCTAGTTTCAGTTTTTTAATTCATTTAAAAAACTAAAAACAAGAGAAAAAGAAAACTGGTACATTCGTTTTAATATCAGACAAAATAGAGGAACATTAACAGAAGTAAAAAGGATCATTTCCTACTGATTAAAAAGGTCAAAAAGACATAAAAAAGTCCAACAACATATATATCCAATAACAATTTCAAAATTACATGAAGTAAAAATTGGCAACTTTTAGGGAGAAATTAGACAAGCCTGGTTGGAATATAAAGTAGGGTAAAGCAGTACTCTGCAGAAAGTAAACAGACACAGGGGAAGAAAACTGGAGGAAAACAAGAAGAAAATTAGAAAGCAATGTAGGAGGTCCAAGTCTCCAGTATCTTGATCCTTTTTTCTGCTGTCTGGTCCCAGATACCTTAAATGTAACCGCCCTGTTTCCCCAGGACTCACTCATGGCCTTGGTCAACAACTGGCCCCAAAGAGCTCCTGTAGGCACTCAGTGAAGCTGCAATCGGACCATCGTGGGAAGGGTCTTTGCACACATCTTCTTAGGGAGCTCACCTAACAAAGCTGCCTCCAAGCCTGTTCCTCAGTTTTACATTAATGACTTTTCGTATTCATGTATATGTAAATAGTTGCGGATAAAAATAAATATTTGGTTGAGGGAGGAAAATGCTATACATTATAACTCAGATGTTTTCTGAGCTTAAAGAGTGCTCAGTCATCTGGAAGGGAAAACAAGAAACACTGAACGAAAATAAGGAGCAAGGCTGGGGAGCTTAACAAGAACCCAGTGGGAGGCTCCCAGGCAAGGAGGCTGTGACTCATCTTCTGGAGTCATTGCCCTGGGAGCTGTGCAGATTCAGAAGACTTCTCCTCACTTCTTCACTGGGATCTGAAGAGACTGGGCAGGGGATGCCTAAATCGGCTGTTGGGCTTCACTTTCCTGGGGCATCAAGATCTAATGCTGACGTTCCGCTGGCTTTCTTAAAGCCAGCATCGAGGAGCCGTGGACTGCTCTTCAGGTGAATGAGTCCACTCTTTTCTGAGGAAGATTCGCTTCTCAGGGATGAAGCTCCCTCCCTCTGCTGACTTCTTCCCTCTCCTTTCCCAAGCATCTACCATTACCCCCTCAAAATAGGGACTCAGTTTTTCAGTCAGGGGTTTACTTCCTTTCTCAGAGGTTCCCCCTCTACGTCACTGAGGATGGGCGCTCACAGGGATAGGCTGGTTACAAAGGTTTCCTTGCATGACCCCTGAAGGTAAACAGACTTCCTGAGGGAGCCAGAGCTGGTTCTCACGGCCGTCGGCCTCTGAGTAACTACCAAGGACTTGTGTCTCTCTTCTAAAATCTCCATATTGCTGGTGGTGGTGTAGTTGTTAAGTCGTGTCTGACTCTTGTGACCCCATGGGCTGTAGCCTGCCAAGCTCCTCTGTCCATAAGATTCTCCAGGCAAGAATACTACAGTGGGTTGCCATTTCCTTCTCCAGGGGATCTTGCCAACCCAGGAATCGAACCAGGGTCTCCTGCATTGCAGGCAGATTCTTTACTGATGGAGCTACGAGGGAAGCCCTCCATATTGCTGAGAGGATCTTAAACCTAGACCACTTATAGGCTCGCACACTAGCATTTTCCTCAGGGGCAGGACAGAAGAGTATTCTCTGGGAATACTGTGATATTTACTACTAAACCCAGCAATGGACCCTGAGGAGGCCAGTTTGCCATCCTTCCAGAATACGCCAAAACACCAAGGTACTGATTACTCACACCTAAGGTACTTGGGCCAGTCTTCCTTCAGAAGCCCTACTCCTACGTGAGAGAACATCCGCTACCCTCAGATAAAGCTTTAACTGTCCTGAAACTCTCCAGATACATTAGATAATCTTCTATACCTGCTTCACATTCAATAAACTCTGGGACCATAATAATCCATTATAAAAACTGAAGAAAAAAAGAAACTTGAAGGTACTTTAATATATTTAATCAGGTTTTAACATTATAGCTTGAGAACAGGAGACCAGAGGTGAGTCCAGGAGCACTCAATGTTCTTCCATAAAAAAAATATTTTAGAAGATTCGAAAAAAAATCATAGTCTTTTGAAATGACATAAAAATGTTTGACAGAAGGCAGCCCGGGCCTAAGCATGCCTAGGAGTGCCATCAGCTGCTCCTGGCAGTCTATTTTTATTGGGATTTGTAAAGACAGCAGATGCAATCCCAGAGCTCTCTCACTGGTACAATGGCCTCACCTCCACCCATTTCCCAGGGTGGAAAGCAAACAGTTGGAACTCTTGAATCACTGATTTCAGAAATAAGTGATCCAAAGGACAGTCTTCACATACCAGATCATAGTATTAGACTTAGAGGCATCCCCATCAGATACCCCCTTCATTGTATAAAGACATTGAGAAATGCTATTAGTCAACGCAGCGAACACATGAGAAAGATAACAATCTGCAGTATACTCACAAACCTCAGGGGAAATAAGCCGGAAGAGAGCAGATTAAAAAAGAAGTTTATTATACAATTCATCAATTTCCTTGGCTCACATGCCCTGACTCTGTTCCATTGAAAACTCACCTCTCTTCTGAGCCTGCTGCTTTGGTTTTCCTGACACACTGAGTCCTGTTTCTGCAGTACCCCTGGGACAAAAGCCACGCCGTCTCAGAAGACGGTTAAGAGCACCTCTAGCTGATGCTCCCTTGGTCTGCATGACTACACAGATGAAGCTGTTCTCAAAGCTCCCCATGTGATACAGATGGAGACGCAGGAGGAAGCCCCTTGTGCCTGTGCGGTGCGATGGAAGCTCTGCTGATATACCGAAACACAAACATCTGACACTAGGTAGGAAGCGGTCCCGGGGCATCTCTTTAGGGGGTCAGGAAATACCTGTACAGTCCTTCTGGAGTCTTTCCTGACTCAGCCTTCACTCTGAAAAAGATTTCACTGTCTCAGGATGACGCTGTTCTACCCCCTTTGCTGTAGGGTCTCTAATCACAGGAACCTACAGGAAGCTAGATGAGCCCTCTTTATAAACTTAATTTTATCTTTAATACTTTTCTAAATATTTCTTAAACAAGGGCAGTTTTTCTTTATAAATACTGGCCCTGTCTATGTGCAAATATACACTGGAACATATCCATTTACCTTTAAGCAAATATCCAAGAGTCATTGTTTTGAGAATCATATCTTTAGGTAAGAAATGAACGCAGTTATAAGGAAAGCATTGACATTATTCATATACAATTCATATATGACTATAAAAACTTTGGTAACTTAACAGTTTTCAAAATAAAACAATAATGGCCCTTCTTTAGAGGAGGAGATGAAATCTTAATAATGTTATGTGTGCGTGCTCAGTCGTGCCCAACTCTTTTGCCACCCCATGGTCTGTAACCCACCAGGCTCCCCTGTCCAGGTGATTTCCCAGGCAAGATACTGGCGTGGGTTACTATTTCCTACTCCAGGGTAACACTTAATAAACACTCACTATGTGTCAGAGTCGATACCAGAAATATAATTGAAACACATCTCACCTTTAGGTGATTGTGGGTTTTTCTCTATTTCTTTTTTCTCCCCTCTCTCTGACACTAACATAGCTTCTATCCCCTAAGTTCCAGAAAAAGGAGGGAGCAGCATACAGGCAGAGGAGCTGTGCAGAGGCAAGAGCTGGAGCTGACGGCTGTGCTTATAGTTCAGTCTGAGCAAAGAAAAATGCCCTCTATGTTCCTCTCTGTGTTTACAAATACAAACCCAGCTTTGATACACACAAAAAAAACCAGAAACATCTCCCAGGTACATGGTGTACTCAACACACAGATCAGGGATCCTTATTCACCCAGTGGAAACAATCTTAGATTTGGAGTTTAAAATCTCATTTCTGCTAATTGCTAGCAGGGTGACTTTGGGCAAATCCCTTTACCTCTTTGAACTTGGGTTTTTTTATTATTAAAATGAGGGTTATAACATCTACCTCATAAAGTGTTTGGAAGATGAAGTGGTATAAAGTAGGTGAAATTTTTTAATCATTATAACAATTAGTTAAGGCAAATGAAATCTATATTTTACAGAAGAGAAGAAAAAAATAGTTATGGAAACCAAATGATTTACCCAAAGCCACACAGGAAATTATCAGAGAAGTTAGCAATTCATCCCATCTCACTCCAAACAGTCAGATGTTCTTTTTTCCATGGCAGAGACAAATCCCATTTCCCCTGCTGCCCTCCCTTTGGGGCTCCCAGACATGGAAAGTAATGCCTCTTCTATCCCCACTGGTCTTAGGGCCTTCTGTTCTTACAGACACTGGAGTTACCCGAGTCAGCCAAATGTGGTAGGTGTTTGGCTTGCTGGCAAGAAGACTGTCATCTCTAAGTCAGAAAAGGGGGCAGGATTTGGAAAGCACCCTGATGGCATGTGGCCACCACTGGAACTACAGCCTGACAACAAAGACTAATATAAAGCGACATTGATATGGATCTGGGTAGGTCTGTACTGACTCCAAAATGTGAGGCTTTTTATGTGTGCAGGTTTTGTTTTTACCCTTAGAATCTAAGTTCCATTAGGACAATCACAGAGGTCTGTGGGTGGCTGGGTACCATGGGTTAAGAAGATGCAGAGTGCTGACTCCCAGGCCCTAGTCACACCAGGGCCTTTAACAGGCCAAGGCCAGGTGAAAGACAGTGACTTTCAGAAGATAAGAAGAAGCTGCCCACTCTTTTTTTTTTTTTTTTTTAATGTCAGGTAAAAAAGTGTCATGAGTTTGAGCAAGCTTTTGGAGTTGGTGATGGACAGGGAAGCCTGGTGTGCTGCAGTCCATGGGGTTGCAAAAAGTTGGACACGACTGAGCGACTGAACTGAAAAAACTGTCTACCAGCAGGAATTCAGAGACTCTTCCCACCATGAAGAACCTCCTACTGAAAGTGGAGGCTGAGCAAAGGGAGCAAAAAGCAGAAGGAAGAAGCAGACAGGAAGCCCCAGGGCTGAGAGACCTGGCTGGATGTCTCAGTACAATCAGGTTTTGCTTCCAGCTGGACTGGTTCTGTCCACCAGCACCCTGTCTGGTGTGCTCATCTGTCTGACATGCTGATAATTACATAGCAGTGCTAATTGATGGTATTATTGAATCACACACGGTAAGACTCTTCCATGAATTTGTGCCTATCAATTCCAGTGTATAATGGTATTAACTCTCCCATGAAAATTCACTATTAGCCTAAGATTTTTATCTAGTACTTTGAGTTCATCTTGGAAACTCAGGTTAGTCCCTGTCTTATATCCTAAAGAAGTAAGAAATAGACCCATTATCCCAAGGAAAAGGTCCACTGAGAATACAAAAATGGGGACATTTTCTAAAGTATGTACTTCTGTTACCCTCTTGCCTCGCAGCTACACATCCATCTACTTGAACTCAGCTTTGTGATGCTGGGTTGAGTTGGGACTGCAAATGCTCTTCTCCTGTGCCATTCAGATCCCTGTTACACCAGTGCGGGGGTTGGGGGGGTGGGTCTAGAGGGCACCTGCAAGGCTGGGCAAGAGACTCGCTTCTCCTTGTTCCTGTCGGGAGCAGTGTGTTTCAGGTCCCAGTTTCACTTCACACTCCCGGGAGCAGCCTCATTGCACTTGCTGAGAGATGCCAGCACCAGCAGGGCAGTGCTCTTTCCTCAAGGGTCTGGGTCCCAGCTCCTTGGGCCTCTAGCTGTGATGACCCCAACTTCTCCACTTGTCCCCCAGCTCTCGTGATGGTGGCTGTTTCCTCTCCCCACCCCACTGTCCAACAGTGTTCCCTATTCACCCATTCTGTCCTTCAACATCTATCATGTTGATTTCTCATATTAAATGAGCTGTTACAATAACTTATGTCATCCCTACTTTGCTAATACAGCACATTTGAGAGCCACAACTTCATTTATAACAGTGGGTAAAAGAGCAGACTCTGAAATTAGTCACACCTAAATAGGAACCCCAGCCCATTTATGCAACTTTGGTCACTTTGGAAAATTTAATTCACCCCTCCAGGTCCCATTTTTCTCAATCACTTTCATTTATTCAACTAACATTAATTGATCACCTGCTAAGTTCCAGGCACTATGCCAGGCAGCAGAGATACCATGGTATGCAAAACAGTCAAGACCTCTGACCTGGAACCTTCTGTCAACTGCATCAGATGAGATAATGCAGGTAAGGCACAGGTAATCAGCCTTCCTCTCTGTACTAGGACAGGGAAGCAGAGGCAAATGGGTCTCGAGAAAAGTGCAACGGCTACGTTTCCTCTGAAACTGAGACAAGTGTCTTTTCCTTAACAAGGTTGAAGGTCTCGAGCAACATAACCCCAGGGATTCACTAGGCGCTCCTGTCTGTGCCTCCTGTTCAGAGCAGAGAATCAATGCCCTCACAACAGTACCCATTCAGAAGGAAATGGGACAAATGACCCTAAACAGGGAACACTACATGGTGGCACTTTCTAGAAATTCCAAAGAGACAAGGTCCTGTGATACAAGGGAAGAACAAAAGGAGCCACGATGCAGGGGTAGGACTGGGGCCCAGAATGACCGTCACCATGGGGCACGAGTGCAGAAAGACACTAAAAAGCCACTGTTCCAACATCAGTCACAGCAGGACTCTTTTTACCATACAGAATATATAACCATAAAATAAACAAGAACTTACTTTCTGCAGTAGGACTACATACCTAGACTGTCCAGGGAGGTGATAAGATGGAAAAGAAAGATTCTTGATTCCATTTAAGGTTGAATCTAAAGGTCCCATGCTGCAGGCAAGGAAAAGTTGGAATGCAATCCCGTCTCCACATTTTGACACAATCCTTCCTTGGACCTCTGCTGACTAGACATCGGGCATATTGAGGAGGCAAGGATGGCTGATGTTCTCATTAACAAGGAAGTATTTCTGCAAGACTATTATGCAGCTAAATTCTCGAAAGCCATATCTGCAGCACATTGATACCCTATAAATGCAAACTAAACTCGTCACCCTCAATTTTTGATTCATCGTGACATCACTATGACCATCGAAAGTCATGCAGAAGGAAAACAACCGTGGGAAATTATTACCAGAAGGTCTCCTCCACATCCTTGCTCTAGGGCCTCAGTATAAATAACTTACTGCCATTGACAGAATTTAGAGTCCCACAAGGCATGAAAAGCCTGGAGTTTTATTCATAAATAAATGCCAACATTTAAACAATCAAGACAGCTTCAAACTCTAGGACTATTGAAATGAACAATATGTACTGCCCAGATGATTTATAATGCTTGTGTTTACAGTCCAAATGGGATGATAATTCAATTCCACCTGAAGAGTCATTATATGGCCAAGCCCAGGAGAAGTACTTTGGATAAGAGGTGATATTTCTCAGTTTTCCCATTTCAAACAAATTATTATTTCTGTATTTAGGACATCACCTAGGTAATTCTTTTCATGACTTATAGTACTCTTGAGCAATTAAGAAAATTTATAAGGTGAACGAAGTCAGGGACAAATGCCAAATTCAAAATGATCCGCAGAACACTGAAGAACCCCCCAGAGAGCACTGCTGTCTCAGACACGAGGCAAAATAATCCCTTCTGCTCAAGAAAACAGAGGTGAGCAGTGAGAATGCATCACAGCAAGAGCATTATTATCCAGCAGAGGCAACCTGCTAAATGCAGACTTCGTTTCCAAACCGGCCTCCTAACAGGAAATGGGAGCAAAAAGGTCCCTTCTGAGAAGATGGAGAAATAGCAGTTGGCAAAATGTCTTCACTGTGGTACACGGCAGCCTTCCCTTATATCCCCCTTTCTGCACAGTCCAACCAGAGGGAAGAAGAACCTGTTATGCATTCATGCACGTGGCAGCCGACACTAGAGCAGTCAAGGGCAGAGAGGCCCTGGCCTATGGGATTAGCCCCCAGAATTCCTGGGTTTACATACCATCCAGGCCATTGTGATGACTGTAGTTTCTTTTCCCCAAAATGCTCAGAGACGTGTGATTCGGGGTGGCTAGCATCCGCTTGGTGGTTGGGGTTTGCAGGCTTGGTGTAGATCGAATTACATTAGGTTTCTTCGAAGGATGGATCTCTGACAGGGGGAAGAAAGGTTTCTCAACTCAGAACATGGTATTAAAAATCTGTGTGCACTTACCACTGGCTAACAGGCACACATCTTATTTCTTAATGAGCTGAGAGCCAGTTCCTTACGAACCAGCCTGTTTTCCCAAGGACTTGCATAATGAATCAACTTCAAGTGCTGTTACATGGCCTTGTTTATCAAAAGGGAGCTGGTTCTGCCCCTGCTAGCTGAAGCTCTGAGCTTCATGTTGTGAGTAGAAGAAGGAAAAAAAAAAAAAGCCACTTCAGAAGGTCACTTAAACACAAGATTTACTAAGGGAATAAGGCATCTGACTCTTGAAGGAATTAGAAATTCAAAGTCTATCTGGAGAGGCAGCCTCAAAGAAAACTACCTCTGCACTCCATCACACTAGGAACAAGGCAAGCAGCACATCTGGTGTGTGGCAGCTTTTTGAGAAAACAGGATTCCTCCTCTGGCTCTGCAACCAGACCACAGGACCAGGGTCAGTCACTCCCGGGTCAGTCAGTGACACCGAACTTCCAATACTAGTGTTAAGAAGTAGCAGAAGGAAAGCTTTGACAGACAATGTATCACAAAACTGTAGGGTGTGTGTGGTGCATGTGTGTTTGTGTGAAGTACGCTGCTGTCAGTCACACAGCCCTGCACTACTTAATACTTTCTGGGTCAAGTAGATGGACATAAATTGCAACACTGCAGAAACTGGATTTAAGGATCTCCGTCTAACACTAAAACCAGGCGACCTCTTCTCTAAAGCTGAACCTGCTCACTGATCCTGAGTTACCACCCAGCATGCCAACCATGCACAAGCCACCCCGTCTTCCCAGGCGAGGGCCAGGATATCAGCCTCATGTACTGAAATTTAGGAAGAGCTCCACTGTCTTTACCTGTATGCCTTCCTCACTAGTGGAGGATTTTTGAGGGAAAGGCCGTATTCAAAGGCCATGTTCATCTTAGTGTTCCCTAAATAACTTAGTGTAAGTGTCTTGCACACAGTAAATACTCAGAAATGTGTTCTGTAGGGAAGTGCTTCAGTTAGTAAGGACAGCCCTGCTGTGGGTTTGTCTGGTAGAGACAGAGACCAGTTTGCCCATAGGAAGAACATATAATTACCTATGGAAATGCTAATATGCAATGTCATAGTTTATTTCTTATGATCATCTTATGATCAGATACTTTGCTTTGCAAGGTGGGAGAGGCTTCTAGGATTACACCCTGCAAGGGAACATAGTTAGAAAACTTCACAGACTAGATCACCACGAGTTAGGTCATACCTGTGATAACCATGTGATATTTTAGGGGGATATCAAAGCAAGTCTTTAGGCCCTGAAGGAATAAAATAGGAAATAAGGTGGCAAAGTAACATCAAAGAGGAAGCTGTGCACTCTGACTCTTAGGATGACCTGATACGGACCAGATAATATACTAAGTTTAAGGCTACACTTTGATTTTTAAAAGACTGGACCTCTTAAGTCTGGACACTTCGTAAGTATAAATCTTTCTGACAAAATAATAAAGTTCAATGCAACTCTGAGCACATACTTCAATTTTACTGAGAAGATGAAAAAGCAAGAATATTAGAAGCATAAAAACATAGCTCCTAGGTATAATAGGAACCATTTTTGAAACCACTATTTCACAAATTATTTATCTTAAAACTCTGCCAAAAAAAAGTTATTTCTTGGTAATGTTACATTATTATTATATTTCAAGATATAAATGGAACTACCATATTTTGTGACTTTCAAGTTAAATAACAGGATAAAAACCAGAAAGCAATACTAATGCTCCCCTCTCAAGTAACCTTAATCGGCACAACAAAACTATAAATATTGTTTAAAGGTGGTTTAAACACCAGTTTTATCTCTTTTTATTTAAAAAAAAGTACATGAATCTTTCTCTATTTAAGGGAAGGGGTGAGGTGGGTTTGCAAACAGTGGAAGATTTGTATCAAAATATTAAAAATATTCATCTTTGGGACTTCCCTGGCGGTCCAGTGGCTAAGACTTCACCTTCCAATGCAGGGGGTGCAGGTTCAATCCCTGGTTGGGGAGCTAAGATGTCACATGCCTCAGAGACAAAAAACCGAAACATGAAACAGAATATATTGTAACAAATTCAATAAAGACTTTAAAAATGGTCCCCATCAAAAAATCTTTAAAAAAAAATTCACCCTTAAGAATTCCCTGGCAGTCCAGTAGTTAGGACTCAGCATTTTCATTGTCTTGGGCCTGGATTCAATTCCTGGTCAGTAAAATAAGACCCTGCAAGCCATGTGATGCAGCCAAAAAAAAAAGAATATTCATCCTTAATTTTATAATAACTTGGGATGGTGACAGATGGTAATTAGAATTATCATGGTGATCATCCTATAATGTGTATAAATGCCAAATCATTCGTGTGGTACACCTTAAACTAATATAACATTGTAAGTCAATTATACTTCAATTAAAAAAAAAGAATATTCCTCCTCTAATAATTCAGTGATTCTCATTTTCCTCTTCTTGCTTAATCTGTATTTATATACATAAATACACATTACATTTTTATTCAATTATATTTTTAGGAAAAGTAAACCCATCTCTAACTCTGTATTATGTTCTCTGTGTGTTTTGGTAATCAAACATTTCTCAAATAAAATAAACTGACTATTCATATGAAGGTATCCAATTTCAGCTACTTGAAAGGCTTACATTTAATATAGGAATGTCAATTTTGAGTAGCCGGTGATAAGGTACAGATACTGCTCTCCAAGCTTTTCTTCTATTAAAAAATACCCACCTAAATACCCAATGATACATGCCAAAGGCTTCCTAGTGCTTTTGCTTTTCAGTGGACTTCCAGATAGATCCGCATGTCTGTCTGCATCTGAGGAGAAAGAAACACGGAGACAACCAGTGAGGCTGATTTCTCTGCCTGTGCTTCACACACCACAGAAATAAAAGGTGCAAGTGGAGAACAGCACCAAAAAATCCACCAGTTTCCTTCATAATTTTCTTTGGGGTTTAAGAATAAACTGGTTCCAGTTCTGGTTCCAGATTACTAAATGGGGTTTTACCTGGGGACCACTTGCTTTAAAGTCCCTTATGAAACAACTAACACATCTCACAAGCCCATGCTTTCTTTCCGTGTTCACACATCTGTAAATAGTGGAAATATGCTTCCTGTCTAGCCACGCCATTTCTATATTATAGTAGAAAAGCTTCCGTAAGATATGAGGTGTGATCAGTCCTAATGTAAGATAAATCTGGCATGGAAGACAAAAATGATGGCTGACAAAGGCAACAGACGTGATCAGCCCTGACCTCGATGGAATGAGTCTCTACGGAGGAGTCTTCATCTATCTCGATTAACTTTCAGTTCCATTAGATGAGCCTCCCCCAAGTAAAAATGGGCCACTTGATTTTATCACTAGTTTTCTGTCCTGCGTATCCTCTTATGATGTCATTAGCACTGAGACTGACAAGGTTTCCTGTGTGCAGACAGGTATTTCATCCAATAGTCAGAACAGTAAAATACTGTAATGGATATTTGTTCATAAAGTTCACATCACAGTCATTTCAGAGAAAAATAAAGCACACAACACAAACACTCTTTTTTAATTAGCTGTCATTAGGATGAAGAATAGATGTGAAAGATGGCTGCATCTCATACAAGTTAAGTTACAGAGTTTGAAGTGACCAAGAAATGAGTATTGAAACGTTTTTTAAATTTGCAGCTGTTGTCATAAAGCTTAACAGAGTAGCTTCAGCAGATATGACTCTGCCATGTTTATGCCTTTTGTCAAAAATGTCCCTATAGATTTTCTGTGATGGAGACCACATTTCTAGGCCTATACACAGGATCCACAGGGATTCTCTGCACAATTAGTGTTAAAATGTATAATTCAATCTGGAACTTCAAATAATTTAGAATTAAAAACTTTTTCATAAGCTCTAACCCTCTCATCAAGGAAATTCTTCTCCAATAACTACTGAACAGAAAAAGGTGGGAAAGTAGCATTTAAAAATATTGAAATAGACAAAGCACATAACGCACAGCCTGGAATCCGAATATGTATCCCAAGCACTGGCTAATTACTATGCAACCACTGACAACTATAAACGGTCCGATTTCTTCTCCTCCTACTCAGCTGATTTCCTTTGAGGAAAAATAAAATAAAATTACGAAGCTATGAAGCTTTTCACCTGTTGTTGAAAAATAGTGACGTTGCAGGCAGGAATATAAGAAGCATATTTTGGAGGAGTGATCTAAACGCTAACATGCAGCCCAAGCCCTGCAGGGATTGGACACATGTCACATCGCTATGAATTAACAGTAAGAATTCTTTCCTAGTGTTACTAATTCATTAAGAATTCAAGTTCTACTTAGGAAGAGGACATGAGAAAAATATTCTATTAATAAAGTTTCAATGAATCATCTTAGTATTTCCTCAATGTTTTGGACAAAAACCATTACTGTATTGTTAGTAATAAGATTAACTTCACTCTTTACTGCAGTTTCTAAGGCCCAGAGCAAAACTGCCAAAGTGACTCCAAGCGATAAACTCCCACATGACTGTCACCTTGACAATAATCGAAAAAACCCATCAAGAGTTACCAACACAATACCCAAAGACCATTTCACTTTATATTAATCTGCTTTTAATTTCTCACTAAATTAGTAGGATTAATTATGCAGTGTTCTAAGTGGCAATTTACAGAGCACTTGAGTGGGAGATCAAAGCTCTTTAGAAGGATCCATCTTTCATCAATCATTATAAAGGTAGTAGTTGGTGGCAAGAAAATCAGTCTCAACCATGAATAAATCAAGATGAAAAGTGGGTGCTAAGACTATTTAACATAGAAACTGCAACCATTAAGCGATTATACTGAATACCAACAGAAAAGAGAAAAAGCTTCTGTCTGGAGGGAGTGATCATAAACAAAGACAATCAGGGCCACACTTGAGCTGGTTAAAAAAAATTGTGATTTGTACTCAAGACCAGGCCAGTGGAACCTTGTTCTCAAGTTATTCACCTAACTCTATCTAAAGAGGATTAATTAGTATGTATTAAAAGCGCACAGGGAAAGAATGCAAACTGAGAAATGCCCAAAGAAACCAGAAAGAATCAAAATCCAGCCAGAGCGAGAACATCCTCATCTCTCTCGAAACACTTGACCAAGTATGAGGCGTATTTCCGTGGCTTCTGGAAGGCCGAGCTCTACTTCCTTGAGGTAAACTTGGAAAAAAGTTGCCCATTTTTGGGCAACGCACGGCTATCTTTCTAAGATGTTGTGGAAATATTAGAGGGGAAAATAGAAAGCTTGCAAAAAGTACATACTGAATTAAAATTCACAATACTATCTCACATGAAAGTCGCTCAGTCGTGTCCGACTCTGCGACTGCATGGACTATACAGTCCATGGAATGCTCCAGGCCAGAAGACTGGAGCGGGTAGCCTTTCTCTTCTCCAGGGGATCTTCCCAACCCAGGGATCGAACCCAGGTCTCCCGCATGGGCTTCAAAATTGCTATCATAGTAAAACCATTTATAGAATTTTCTTATAAGAAAATTTTCTTATAAAGGCATTTCAAACAAGACACAAAACCAATGTGCCATTAAAAAAAAAGAAAAGATTCAACTACTTAAAAAAATACAAAACAAAACCTGCTTGGCCAATACAGATTCAACAAAATCAAGGACAAAACAAGGGAAATACTGGGTTGGCCAAAAAGTTTGTTTGGGTTCTGCCGTATGGGGAAACTTGAACAAAGTTTTTGGTCAACCCAATATTTGAATTGCAGATCAAGAGCTAACTACCTTAAAATACAATAAGTTCCCACAAGCTGGTATGATTTTTAACAGAAAACAGGCCAGGGCAAAAACAGCTGACGAAAAAGGAAATACAAACGGTTTTCAAACATATGCAAAATGTTTTACCTTATTCAAAATGAGAAATGCAAGCTGATGTAACTTACATGTCACTTACCAACTAGTTAAGGGTTTCAGAGATCAATAACACTGCTGGCAAGATTCTAGAGAAACAGGCACTTGGTAGACACTGGTGGGAGAGTAAACCATAGTTTTTCTAAGGGCAACTGGGCAGTGACTATCAAAATTCAAAATGAAAGTTGCTTGACCCAGATGTTTTACTGTTAGGGATCATATGGGATTGCAAAGAGTTGGACATGACTGAGCACCTTAGCACGCATGCACACACACACCTGTAAGGTACATATATCACTCTTAAAAGGTATCTATATAAGAATATTTGTTGCAGGATTACTTATAATAGTGACTGGAAACAACCTAAAGTGTTTTAAAATAAGGGAACTGGCTCAAGTACAAAATACAGACTATTATGCAGCTGATAAAAGAAGAGGCAGCTCTCAATGAATTGGTATGAAATGGCCTCCAAGATCCATCAAGTAAAAAAGGCAAGGTACAGAGCAATGTAGACATTAACATCTGTACAAAAACAAAGAAGACACCTAGTTTGTTAGAGATACACATGTCATCTCTGGATACTTGAGACACTGATGACAACGGTTAGCTCTAAAAAAGGTATGAACGCAAATGGTGTTGATTTGGCCTAAGACTTGTAGCCATTTTTCTTCCTTTAGAAAAATTTAAAAACATCCATTCGAAGACAAGTTTTTACTAAAATAACAGACTATCAAAATAAATAAGCCAGAACTGTTCTCTCTTAAAGTTAGAACTTAAAATTTCAAAAACTTTATATAATTATTAATAGTAACTTTTGCTGAGAAACCTCTAGAAAACTCAAAATATATATAACAAGTTTCTTCTGAATATGGGCCCCTGGAATACATCTGAAATTGAATTAGCATGTTCAGAGAAAAAGGGCTCCAGGTTCCCCTTTGAAGACATTCATTCTGGGGAATGGTTCTGTCATTAAAGTTCAGTGTATTATCAACTCAAAAACTACTTAATTATTCATGTAAGCTACAGAGGGGGCACCTAAGTCATCTGGATCCACTTCTCTAGGAACTTCTGCTTCATCTATTGAATGCTAACATATTGCTCGTATTTAACCCCAGTCTCTGTATCCTAAGTCTCAGATAGAAACCATGTGCTCATCAGGCGTCGGGTGATTTTACAGATTTTTGACAAGTTATCCAGTAAACTCAGTGGTGATGTCTGATAACAGTAACAAAGGAGGAACACCATCATCGTTACATCATGGCATTTTTTTAATGAGGGGAGGGGTGTCAAGAGGGAGAAGAGACAGGCTATCGAAACCTGATGCTGTGTTACAACCATGCAGTCGGTCTGCGAATCTTGTCAAGGACATCATACTTTTCTTTCTCAAGTGTTTTGGTTTTGGGTCCTGCAATCCACTTGTATTAAGCACTATTTACATGGTAGAACTGGTTCAGGCTCTGTACTTACAATAGTAATTTTCAGCATGGACTTACATAATCACATATAAAGGTATATTATTAAAATAAATAGGTATTTTGGGGTTTGGAACTGTGAATCATTTTATATCTATATCTATAAAACACATGTTGGTTATACCATATGTTTATTTCAGGTTAAAAATTTTTTAAAATAGGAAATATATTCCCATGACTCAAAATTGAAAAAGTTTAGAAAGATGAACAGTAGTAAGTTTCCTTCCCACCGCTTTCCCTCAGCCTCCCAGTTTTCCTTTCTGAGGACAATACTCTTACATTTTCCTTGAGATACTTTATGGACATGCAAACAAAGATTCACCTACTCACTCTACTGTATTCTTTGACACCCATTTCTTAATGAAAATAAAGGTCAGAGAGTGCTGCTGTTAACAACAAAAATCCCTCTACACAAGAATTAGCTTGTGAAAACTCAAAGGTATGACTATGCTCTCCCTCATGTAATTGAGAATTTATCTATTCGGCTCCCCACTTCTTCACTCTAACACCATCTGTCATCCCATAAACTCTGGCTATGATACTGCTGTAGTGGTGCTGCCAAGGCCAGAAGCCACAGGCATCAACTTCTGCAGTTCTTACAAGAGGAAGAATCTCAAGTTCACAGGGAAAACGATTTTCCTTTTCCAATATTATGAAGAATTATACTAAACATATAAATTGGAGCTCTTGATCCATCAATACCTTTAGAATTATTAACTTTCACCTGATCTGAAAGTGCATTCATACTGCATCATAGTGACTTAACTTTTATGGGGAGGGACAGGGTCACCACTACCTTTGAGAAACCAAGGAAAGCTTATATAAAAAAAAAAAAAATAACATAGCTTTACCCTCCCTCTGGACCACAAACATGGTTGTGTACAGACATCAGGTTATTAACACCTAATCTTACTAACAAGCCAAGATCAAAGAAATCTGCTAAACAGGTTGTAACAAGGTACACATATGAGAAGATGCAAGAAGCAATCAGATGCTAGGAAGAATTCATTAGCTGCTTGCTGGTTGCAGGGACCAGGACTGAGAACACGGCTGGTGAAACTTTTACATTTTAAGTTGCAAGGTAAAATTATTCTGAGAATCTGATTCTATAAACTTGATCAATGAAGCTAACTACAAAATAAAATATGCCCCTTGAATCTCATCACAACAAATGCCTCTTTTATTATGATCATCATCATTATGATAGCTACATTTGTAGCTAGCAAGACTGAATAGCAAGACTGAATGTGTTGAAAATGTAATAAAATGATGTGTTATATACCAATACATATGGTATATAATTATGAAATGGAAGCCAAACTGGACAAATAGAATGCTCAACCACAAATTCAGACACTAGCTTGTAAAAATTAAATGTTTTTCAGAAAATTCACCCAAAAGACTTTAAAATTCATTTATAGCTTGTTAAATCTTCTAATTTGTTATGAAACACTGAATTTCCAGAATATTATATAACTGTAAAGGATTTGTGGGAAACTGAGAAGTTTACAAATTGGCAATATTGGAAATATAATACAGGTAATTGAATCTTGACCCTTTTTAGTGGCACGGCCTTTCAACTGCAACAAATCAAAATGAGGTGACAGAAAAAAACATACTTCACTGAAGAATCATCAAAATAAAGACAATTTGCAAATTAACTGAGAAATTAACAGAAGCTTAATCAGAAAAAGCTTCCTCAGAAGTCAATTAAGTTGGTGATGGTTTCTTTTCCATTCATAGAAACAAAGATGATCCTGGAGCCTGGCCAATTTTAATGGGAGAATTGCATTCATTTTCTTTCTTGTAACATTTTTTATTCCTTATATTTAAGAAATTATTTATAAAAAATATGTCTTTTAAATCAGCTAAGCAGTTTAGGTAGATATAAATATTTTCTAGTTTCTTAAAATGGTAAGAAAATGATAACGTAAATCCATGACCTCAGAAACACTAACACAAAAGTAGCATGAAACGTCAGTACGTATGCCTACGCTCTCAAACACACGCGTCTCGTGCGGCTAGGTTTGCCCCCATGGGATGCAGAGGCTACTCCCAATTTCTACTCTCTACCAAGCACTCTTGTTCTTTTAAAGCTTTTACCTGTATGTTTTAAAGCCTTTCAACTATTCTGCTGAAAATTGTCTTCAGGAACAAAAACCACTTTTCAACCATCACTCCTTTTACAGAAACCTTCTTTAAATCAAAATGGAATGCCTCATAATAATACATTTTTCATGATCAAGTATCTACAGAATTTCTTTAAGATTTCCCATCTATTAAGCCACACAGCAAGTTTTCTTATCCCATAGGGGAAAAAGCTTGCATGGCTCTAACATGCTAACCAGGAATGTAACTAAAAGTAACAAGGCTAGAATCAGAGCTCACAGACAAATTATGGACACGTTTAGGGGTACGTGGTAATATGAGAACAACCTGCAATTCACTGGAACATATGACATTTGTTCTAACAACAACACACATAAGCAAGACTGAGTGTGCTGAAAATGTGAGTAATAAAATGATGTGTTACATACCAATACATATGGTATATAATTATGAAATGGAAGCCAAACTGGACAAATAGAATGCTCAACCACAAATTCAGACACTAGCTTGTAAAAATTAAATGTTTTTCAGAAAATTCACCCAAAAGACTTTAAAATTCATTTATAGCTTGTTAAATCTTCTAATTTGTTATGAAACACTGAATTTCCAGAATATTATATAACTGTAAAGGGTTTTTTGGAAACTGAGAAGTTTATAAAGACGTACAATTTCTCATTAGTGCAAATTGGCAAGCTTTATTCTACGTTAGGGGTAAAGGTGCTTCCCCAATAAGGGCTTTTAGGCAACTCCATCACAAAACCCCACTGGGTAGGATCACCTCCCATCTATCTTTTGCTGAGAACTACTTTCTCACAAAGACTGCAGAAGTTTCAATGTTTCCTTTTCAGGTTGGCGTGATACAAATGGCAGCAGACAAAACAATGTTAAAAAAAAAAAACAAAAGGCTGCACACAAGAACTTATGTTTATTGCAAACAAAAATAAAAACAGAGAGAGGGAAGAGAGAAGATGGTCAGAAGCACAACATATAAGGTTAAGAATTTAAAAGCATCTTACATTCTGCCCTAATGGCAGCATAATTAATAGGAACAAACGGCCGTCTTGCTGCCTGCCGCAGCCGGAGGGTATTTTTGCAGACCTGCCGAGCAAATTTTGTGAAATATGTAGTGTGAAGGAAGAAAGCTTGACGGGTCTTCACTGCAGACTTCGGGCTCCCAGTGTTTCGGACTGGCATCCCCTGCATGGCCTGGCGAGACATATGACTTCTAACTCGCGGGTCCTGTAAATCAGACACCAACAGATGTGTGAAGACCAGAATGTGTCACATACATACTCCTTGCACTCTGCTCAAAGAAAAGGGCAAGTTTTACGTCTTTCACTGAAGAATATATGACTTACTACAGGGGGAGAGAGTTTTGAAGTGTGTCCTTTGGAGTAGGAGGTGGGGACTAGAGAAGGAACCTGGTGAAAGTGGGTGTGTGTGATCCTACTCTTTTTCCTCCTAAACTGACCTTAGCAATCCCAAATCATATTCACAACAGTCAGAAATCGCCAGGAGTAACATTATTATTATTTTAATATTGAAGTGTGTTAGTCGCTCAGTTGTGTCCAACTCCTTGTGACCCCATGGACTAGCCCACCAGGCTCCTCTGGCCATGGAATGCTCCAGGCAAGAATACTGGAGTGGGTAGCCATTCCCTTCTCCAGGGGATCTTCCTGACCCAGGAAGTGAACCCAGGTCTCCTGCATTACAGTGGATTCATTACCATCAGGGAAGTCCAAAATATTGAAGTGAAGGTCCTTAAATCTTGCTAGTTCTCAATAGGTAAATACCTATTATCTGCCACCTATGAGAATTTTACCAAATCATATTTAAACTGTTGTTCACCCCAAGATTGAGTCCATGCTTTCCTGTTTTACCTATGATAGCTCAGGAATAGGAAGAATGCTCAATTTGTATTTATCACTTTATGCAATAAAGCATATTTTCAACATGCTAAAGGTTGCAAACTGTTTCCAAAAAAGCCATTAAAACCAATATTTAACTTGTAGGCTCTCTTCTCATGCTAACATGTCCCACACACATTGTTCTTCTTCTGTCTGAATAATCAATCTCTTAAGACCAATATTTTGAATACCTGAAAAAACTGGATTTGTCCCTGCCCCTCTCTCCACACCTACCCTAAACATTCCAGTACCATGCTTAGCTTTAATAGCTTTGTTTAAGTTTGCCTGTACTCTATTTCTGTTTGTGAGGCGTGATTCAGGTGCTGAAAAACATGACATTTCTCAACACTAAAAAGACCACTGCTTGTGTACCTCGGTGGCTGGGCTAGGAGGTAACTTCTCCTCTTCCGACTGGGTGGGCATCTTCAGGCCTCCGTATTTTTTCCAATAGAGCCAACAGGTTGCACATAACCTACACTGCATATTAGGTGGGCCCCAAGAATACCACTGATGAGACTGTGTAGCTAAAGATGGAGGAAAAAATAAGTAAAATAAGAATGTGATATAACTTGTAACAGCAATACATATACAGATAAACATTTGAAAAATAGTCCAAAGCCATCTTTAGTTTACAATCTTATTTTTCTTCTCCCAGTTTACCCAGCAAACAGGAACGTCTGATACATGCATATATTTTTCAAGTCAGAATTCATTCAGCCATTTATTTCTCTATATATCAAATGCCTGTGACCCTTATTAAGTGCCCTCTATTACACATTAAGCTGCTGAAGGAATTTTTGTTGGTTCATTAAAAACATCCTCTATTGTGTACATTTCTGGAGGTAAGTTATCAGGAAGGTATTAAACTAAATCCTGGTTTCCAAACCTTTGGTTCAGAAACTAGCTCCAGGTTTAAGGTGCTTAGAGGAACTCCCACAGATAAAGGTAGAAGTTGGACAGAAGTAGGTTATCTGTTTTTCATTCCTTTCTTTTAATCAATAGATAAAATAATTATTTCACTTTTTCTCTCTTTAGAAATGGAATCCGTTTCAAGACTTTAAGTCCCTATCAAGTGAGCACGTGCAGCAGAGATCACAGCACGCTTACAACCTGAGAGCTCAGCTGATTTATTCCTGAGCTGAACACTACAGACCTGTGTTATTTTGCTCTGAAGTTTAAATTACTGCCATATAACAATTTAAGTATTCCCACAATGGATCTGAAGTTTAAGACAGAAAACACTGAATATTTTCTGCCCTTGACCTGCAACGTTGCCTTCATCAGGTTAACAGGTTCAAACACCACATCAGGGTTATCAACTGACACTTCACAAGACAATGTCAAAAAGGGAAGATATAGTGACCACTATAGTCATACTGCTTCTTATGAACCCCACCATGTGTTATTCTGGGGGGACTCCTGGCAAACACTAACCTAAAAATGTTCCCTCTTGTAATTTAAAACCAAATAGTCAAATAAGTCAAGCTGAGTTTTTTTAAACACAAATTTTAAGAATTCTAAATATTAGTCATGGACTTATTTTGGATTCTGAATATAAAATTTCACTTGTATTTAAATACGTATTTTTATCCAAATTAATCATGACATGTCATTTTATTTTATTTATTTATTTTTTGACATGTCATTTTAATATGTCAACAAATGCCTTTCTCTTTATACAATTAACTAAATTCAATTAAAGACTGACAAATAGAAAACACCAAATTCTTCCTATAAAGATAAATTTGGTACATATATTATATTGAAATATAATTATAATAGATAATTTAATACATGGACCTCAAAGATTATAAAATTAAAACTGCTTTTTTGTCATGCACATATAAAAATGGTGGAATAATTATTTAAAGGGATATGTGAGACTACATATAAGATGAAAGGGGGTTTGTAAAGCAAAAATAAGACACATTAAGCCACTAGCATTTCTTTAGGAGTCTTTCTACTTTCGCTTAAATATAAATGAAGTTCAAAAATCTAAGATTTCTCCCAATGCCAAAAGAGCTACACAATCCATGTAAAATTTTGACCAAAAGAATCTAATTTTCCACAAAGTGTTTCCCTTTGCGCTCTCATGGTACAAAAACATGGTTAGGAATGTGCTGTTTCTATGAAGACAGCAAGCTGTCCGGCTCACACCTTTCTTGGTTGTAGGAAAGACAATTACGCGATTTGGCTTTAAAAGCCTTTCCTAATGCTGGAGCCTGGCATGGGGCATGGAGCAGAGTTAAAAACGCCCCTCATGCCTGTGGCCTCAGTGCAGCGGCTACTCCCTCCCTAGGGAGCTGCTGAGAGACAAGAACTGGGCGCCAAGTAGATGTTGTCCTTCCCTCTTCCACGCCAGGCTGCTCTGACCGGAAGGACATATGGATGATTTTTAGTCAATGTTGTGTCCTTCCTTCTTCCACACCAAGCTGCTCTGACTGGAAGGACATATGGATGATTGTGTCACCATAGCCCCGTTTAAGAGACTATATTGTTGTTCAAGGTTTTAAAGAAATATAAAAAATGTATCTGGGACCTCCATGACAGTCCAGTGGTTAAGACTCAGCATCACCACTGCAGAGGACATGGCTTCAACCCCTGGTCAGGGAACTAAGATTCCACATGCAGAGAGGTGCAGCCAAAAAAGAAAAAGTATCGACCACTTAACAGTTCATCTCACCACCTCAATTTAACATTCAAGGCAAATATAATGCTGCCGGCATCAGGTAGTTTTTTTTAACAAGGATAAATACTGATAAATACACTGGGGCCCTGAGACCAAGAGTATCATAAAGCAGCATCTCCCAAGCCAGTGCTCTAAGGGAACTGGTCTGAGGACTATAAATAGCAGTTTCTAGCAGTAAGTCCTTCCTACAAAGTTATGTGGAGCCTTTAATCTGTCAAAATATACCGAGAAACACCAAAACGTATATTGGCATATTTCATGGGACCATGGTTTGCACAAAGCTAGTAACAGGTCTGAATGCAGCTTAGCCCGCACTGCTGTGGAATACTCAACAAACCCAGAACACCACAGAAGCACATCAGAGGAACCTAACACCTAAACTGAGCGTCCAAGCGGAAGGTAAGGATGGGCATCTATTCACTCTGAGGCTACCTTATCCTGCTCTCCATGCAAGGCTGACTCCCACACCTCCCACCAGATGCTGCCAGCACAGTCCCTGGGGGAGTAGGGGGTGGAGTGGGGAATAAGCCCTGCTGGAGAAAACTCACCGTAGCAGCTCTCACAGGCTCGCCCGAGGAGAGGGTTTTGTGGCTGGAATGTGGTTCCCACAGCTCCATTCACAGCACCAGGTTTGCCATTGCTGGTGGATATTTGGTTGGGATTTGGTTTGCTGCTTTCAATGAAATATAAAGTGAAGTGATAAAAATGACTTGTGTAACAAGGTAGAAGGCTCTACATTTCATTACTGATTTATCTTAACCACACATAAACATGTGAATGTTTGATGAAGAAGAAATTTAAATGAACCCAAACCATTTATCTTTACAAACCGAGGCTATGTAAAAACCAATCTCATAAGCATGACACTCACAAAATAAGTAGTCATATCTCTTCCTCATCCAGACATAACTTCCTTAGGATACTGTTTGACATTTTGGAAAATGCAAGTTATTAAATATTACTTATCATGACCAAATAATTTCTGGATTAAATAAATTAGGCAGTGTGCAGTGTTTAGGGAAAACCACTGCCCATTCCTGCCACTAGTGACAGCTGCTGACCCTACGCATTGGCTCTCGAGGGAACTGCACAAAAGCTGCATGTCAACAGTGACACTGTGGATACCAGCTGGGCTTACTGGGAGAGGTAAACGCATTTCAGGAGACTGTGACCACTCATCATTTCTATTATGCTTGAATTTTTATGAAGATGATTACAGAGCACTTGAAATTAGAAAAACCAATATATGTATCCAAGGCATTTCTTTTTAAGAGGAAAAAGGTAACATCTATCAGATTTCCAGAAGCCATAATTCCTCAGAATCATGTAGCCTGGACTGTTTTGGTATGTACTGTGCCAACATGGTTCGCTTTTTCCCATCTGGGGTAGCCTAACTGCCCTGCGTATCAGTCACGCCCAAGAACACTGTCCACCTAGGTGTACACACTATGTCCTCAAGTACAGTCTTAATTCACCTAACATATATTTATTCAGGGTCCAGTAAAGAAAAGTGCTGACATCAAGCAACTTTCATTCTAGAGGCGCTTTCATGTCTATATGCTGGGCAGAAAATAAACAAAATAAATTAGCAAATTATTTGTTAGTAATGAATGCTGAATGACTACATGTAGACTATATATATTCCTATGGCCAGTGAAGTAAAGAGAGTTCACAACTATTAAGAAAGACATTTGAAGTTTCAGCAGAGAGTAGACTCATGAGTTTCCTTTTTGCTCTTTCTCATTCCCACACTTACATTTACCAGTGAAAGCCTAATATGTAAACTTGACCTGAGGACAAATTAAGATTTCTTTCTGCCAGTGATACTATAACTCTTAAGTGAAACTAACCTCTGTGTGCACTGAAAGCTCTATTCTATAAACAGGGCTATTATTTATACTTATCTGTGCCAGCAATGTATTTTGAAGACAAATTGGAACCACACAAAAAGTATTTCTCCTCTATAGATTTCAGTTGGAAACATGCAAAATTAAAAGTGGTGATTAACAATGACTAAGATTTCCAAGGGTATGTAAAAATCTACTATACATAGATAGAAATGATACCCCTTGAAGTCAAATGGCTGATAATGTCAATTTCAGAAGACTTTCTCTAAATATGAAAATATGTGACATTTAACACAGGGCCAAATATATATGTGTTAAAAGAGAGCTAATACAAATTTACAGTTGAGCAGCCTGAAAAAAGCCAGAGAGTAAACACAACTTCAGTTGTTCAAATGAATCTAGAATGTTATGTGGCTGAATAAACGACTGACTTTAATTATAATAATCACAAAACGAAAATGAGTATGCAAAGATGGAATATAGACAGGTCAACCACTACACATACACTTTTCAAAACCAAGAACCTACAGATTAATTCTCAGGGGACAAATCATTGATGCTAATGTGACAATTTTAATAAAGTTTTAAAAGCTGCATTATATGAAACTGCCCTTCCTTTTAGCTAATGCCCAAATCCTTCCTCCCTTCCTTTGTGCTCCAGACTCCAGCCCTCCTGCCCTCTTGAGAACTTTGTACACTTGATTCTCTTTCCTGGACCCAAATTTATCATGGAAACATATCTCTCCTATTAAGAAAAAAAAAAAAAAAAAAAAACTCCATTACTCCATCCAGACTCAACCCTCAACACCAGGAACTTGCCTTTTCAGCCAATTATCTTGAGAGCTGCCAATCTTCACTGTCACCAACCACCTCCATCTTGCTACTTTCCCTGGCTATTTTTCACTAGCATTTGACACTGTTAACCTCTTTCCCTCCTTGAAAGATACCCCTCTCTCGGGCTGTGTGATAAGGCACTCACGTGGCTATTCTTTTTTCGGCTATCATACTCTATCTGATATAGAAATACTAGATTTCCTCAAGTTTGGTCCAAGGCTCTAATTTCTTATTACTCTAAGAAATCTGTAGTTTTAAGAACAATATTCTATGCAAATGAAGCTCAAATTTGGACCTCTAGCCCAGAACTTTCTTCTGAGTTTAAGAACAATATATCTGACAACATACTCAACACCTCTTTTTGAAGAAAGCAAACTCAAAATGACCCAACCTGGTTCTCTGCTGCAGCTTCTCATCATGGTGAACAGCACAGCAATCCACCTAATTAAGCTAGCCAGAAACCTGGGATTCAACATCTCCCCTCCACCCCTCCATACAAGTCAATCACCTCCAAGTAGCATGCACTGTCCAGGCCACAGGTCTAGGTCAAGTTGTTATCGTCTTTCTTCTCCAAGAACTTCATAAATGGTGTCCTTACAGCCACTCCCCTGACTCCCCAAACCATTTTCCAAAATGCAGCCAGTCATCTTAAAGCGCATACAAATCTGATCATGACACGTCCTTGTTTCAAATCCAACTTCAGTGTTCATCAGAGGGCTAACCCCTGGCCCCTGCCCACCATACTGGCCTCTCGTGGCTCACCACTCTCTTCATATCAGCCACACTGCCTTTCTCTCTGCTCCTTAACTATGTTCTGCCCCTTCCCATCTCATGATTCCATCAGCCTGGAAAGCCCCCATCACCCAGTTAATCTCTTGCCTAGAGTTCACTCAAACTCACCTTCCACAAGGAATCTTCCCTGACAGCACCACCTGAGTGTGGTCCCCAGGATAAGCTCTCACACAAGCTCTTCTTCTCCACCACAGTACTCATCACACTGGGTGACTAGCTGTTTGGCCTCTGTCTCCCCGACACTAGAATGCAGGCTCCGGAAGACCACCTGTCTTCCTAACTGATCCACCTCTAGTACTGAACAGAGTGCTTCGCATACAGGAGACTGTCAGGTTCAAACAAGCAAGAGTAAAGAACAACTCTCGGTCCTGTGGTTAGGACTCTGCTTTCACTACTGCAGTGTGGACTCCTGTCGGATCCCTGGTGTGTGACAAGCCATGTGGTACGGTCAAAATCCAACTCAATCTACAATCTGTTCTAAAATAATATTTCAGAGTTGATTGGGAAATTGTTCAAAGAACTCAGATTCTTATCCAACTCAACAATACAGATTCATAACTTCTATTTACATATATGAGATTTACAGAACATGGCTGTTCTGTAAACACTTTATTTACAAAAACTGGTGGCAGGTGAGATTTGACCCACAGACTAGTCTTCAACTTAGATCAAGACTCCAAAGTCAATGCAAAACTGAATAGAAACAATTAGCTGTGGTATTTGGTGAATACTAGCTACTTTTCCTGTAATCTGACAGCACTGCAAAGTATAGGAATGCTGGTATGCTTGCTTTTAAAAATCTAAGACACATGAATCACAACACTGTTTTCTTTGGGGAGTTTGTCTTTTATAGATTAGTCAAATAAAACATATAATTTTCTAAAATATTAGAAACTACTCTGCAGAAAGGACATTATAGCTCTGAATAAAAATTATGGACCTTATAAATTACATGTTATCTACCTTGAGAAAAAAGACTAATAAGAAATAAAACAATTCATTTTCTATGAGGCCTACTGTGTATTAAAATATGTATTAATGTTTTGAAATTCAGTAAAGAAAAGACTAGGTATACAATAACTGTACTGAACTCAAAAGAGTGAAAAGGTTTGAATCAGTACATAGAATTTTGTAGTGAATTTCATTTTAATCCCTAAAGAAACTAGGATAGCACTATATACATGGTGCTTCAATAAACTAAATCTGCTTGAACAAATAAACTGTCAAACTTATGACCTCAAAAAAAAAAAAAAAAAAAGGATAATTCATTTAAAATGTAGCAAATGAAAACTGGCATTCACTTTAATATACAATAATTCCTAAACCCAGAGGATAATGATAGAATGCTAGGCATCTGAAACAATCAAGACCTATTCATTATTTATCCAATATTTACAAAGTTTGGTTCTAATTACATTCCCTAACTTCCCCCAAACAATGTAAAATCCTCCATAAAATAAAAACATTCCTCAAAAGGGTAATGCACATTACCCAAATAAAATACATTATACAATACAGAAGTCTCAAAAGTTGCTAGCTTTCTGAAACACATTTGCTTCAAATAATATTTTCATAGGTTAGTTTTCTAATACTTTCCCTGAAGCTTTGATGGCATTTTTGCTCTGGTCCTTTTGTTAGTCAACCTGGGGATTCCCCAACGAGCCATTTTTTTTTTTTTCCTAAAATAAAATCACTGCAGTGGCATTATAATGGAAAGCAAATTGTGCTTTGTAGCGGAAGAAAATAAGATACATAAAGAAATTCATATCTGGCTGAAGATGACAAAAATGTAAATATTTTGTTTTGGATAGAATTACTACCGTGGCAAATATTTTATAGGACTTCCATTACTTACTAAGTTGGGATATACACTTGTTTCAGTTTACTCTCAGCTTCTGCTGCCTTTAGACGTTTCTAATTGAAAAGATAGATGAAATATTTTACACACAATGTCAAAATAATTATTACCACTTCATCTGTCTTAAAAAATTCACAAGAAAATAAAACATTAAAATATAATTCAAAAACTGTCTTTTTAAGATGAGTTTTTCTTTCATGCACATGTTCTTATACTGCAGAAATTTGTAAGAAAAATCACTAGATTCTGAGGTACAGAACAGGTATTAAATAAACATTTTAGACACAAATTTTAAAAATAATGTAATGAGCAACTCCATTTCCCATTCCTCTAGGAGCAGATAAATCAAACTTATAAGTAACCATTTTTACTTTTCACATTTAGTTTCTATTTTATTTCTTTTTTGCCTTTCTGGAAGGGATAAAAAACAAACAATGATCTTTGCTTTTAGAAAATTACTCAGAGATGATTACTTTCCAAAGTCTATGCAAAAGAAAGAGACAGTAACTAAGTCCAATTAAATAAGCATCTACCCTCAGAATCTTGGGAGGTGTGCAGTAAACTTTAAGCTTGATTGAACTCACGTCAGATTTTTAGGTGCCAATTAGGAGTCAAATGCAGGGAAAGGCATGGTGAAAAGATTATATAATCAAAGCCAGAGACTGATCAACACAACAGTAAATGCAAACAGAGAAAGAAAATAATGTATGGTGGATATTCAAAATTACAACAAATCAGAACACAAGGGAAGCCTCCATTTTCTCAATGAGAAGGAAATAAAAAAATTTAAGGAGGCAACTTAAAACTTTTAAATAAGGAGTTGAAATTCTTGGAAATAATTTAATTCAAACACATTTCAACCATCCTCAATGCCATCATTGCCACCATCTCTAGAAACTCTTTTCACTTTGAATGACACAGATTTCCAGAGCACATGGTCCTCACATCTACCTAAGCAGATCCTGGGGGTGGGGTGGGGGGTGTGCATGCAAACTTTATTTGGAAAGTCAACAACAGATGAGAAGATGGCAGACAAATGTTCTAGAGAACCATCTTACTTGGTTTTGGATGCTAGTTTGAAATAAGCATTTTCTGAATTATATATGATGATAACACTGGACATTTTTCAACAAGCCATGGGTATCTGCTCACTATTCACAACCTCAACAACTCACTAGGGTAATTTTTTTAGTGATCCTTTAAACTGTATTTTTACAGCATGTAACACTTGCCATTGGGTGATCATATACTTAGGGGAAAAAATGCCTGTTAAATTTATTTGCCCCTTTGTCTCTACCAGTTCTGACATGGATCTAGAAGAATATAATATACTAGGTCACCTGAGGAAAATATACTTTTCCTCCAAAAGTAGTAATTGAGAGAATTACCTCAATTTGGGACATTTGGGGAAGATTTAAAAAATAAGTTAATCTCTGCTTTTAGAGATAATTTTTTGGGGAAAGTTCTGTATTTATGTACAGTAAACTTTAAATAGTAAAGACATTAAACTAGCAAAGACTAACTGCTACACTTAAGGTCAAACACTTGATATAATCACACAAATGTCCAGGAGGTTTTAGAAGAACTCTTACACATCTGAAGTCATTTCCATCAACTATACCAACAAAGAGATGAAGCACCAGGCACGTGCAAGGAAAATAAAACCTCTCTGGTGGATATTTCCCTGCAATCTTTTCAAAATATTTATCATAATGGAATCTAAAGTAAAGAAAATATTGAGACTAAAATCTTAAAATGATATGCTAAAGATATGAAATTACATAGTTTATAGTGGTCTAGAAAAGATAAAGCAAACAAAACAAACTTAAAACAAAGTATACTGCTAAGAAATATTAATGTGTAAATAGCTCATTTTAATGCAACTCTATTGGTAGCAACATGAAAAATTACCTGCTGCACATATCTGTCAGTAGTTTTCCACATGTAATAATATTCAATGATGCTAGTCAGTGATTTCCAAGGGAGCTGAAAAAATATGTAACATGACAATGAAAACAAGCTACTGTAGGAACTATTTTCCTTTAAAACCACTTCGTAAAAATAATGAGGCAATGACCTACATGGGAGACACATCTAGTAGAAATGTGAGAAAACGGAAATTAATTCTGAGCAAAGGGTCCCCAAACAAGTTCTATTCAGCTAAAGATGATGACACAACACATTTCTCAGCCCCCATTTTTTTAAAATTATAAACCTTATGACTGATAACATTTCATAACTTAATCAGTTTTTCTCGAGCTATGGGTGGGGTTGAAGTATAATTTTTAGAATAGTATTCTGAAGTCTCGCCTGAGTTCTTTAACTTTCAAAGATGACACCCACAGCTAGGGGTCATTGGTCTGCAGCGTAGTACTTCTCACCTTTTCAAAAACTGCTCTACTTTAATCTATTTTGTTGTAAATAAAATGAAAACCTAAGTCTCCGAAAAACAGCCAAGTGTGGTACATATCAGAAAAGTAGGAAGCTTGTCTGCTATTTTCCATAATTATTCAAAAATCGCCAAATGAGCTTCTACTTATGATACCCAAGATAGAAGAAAATATTTAGTATGTCCCTCTGTAAAGGGAGATCTGTTATTCATTCAAGAAGCCAAGCAGGGCACTTCAAACAGAATGGTAACATTCAGTTGTCAGCTGTTGAGGCAGACTTACTGACGGGTGAGTCAGTGCCCTCTGCCTCTCATCGAGCTTGCTCTAAAGCACCACTGGCTTTAAACAGTTCTTCCCAGACCCCAGTGCAGCTAGGGGTCTGTTTGTGACCTACACGAACACCATTCATGACATTCCTATCACCTCCATATTTAACTCACCTGTTTGGCCTGAAGAGAAAAATAAATGGAGTTTAGAAAAACGAAATTATTTTTAAGTTAAATTGGGTGGCACCTTCAACAAATGTGGTCTCCTTACAGTAACAGATTGGCACAGCTGGCATTTCAATTGCAGTTAAAGCAAATGTAATTTTCTCCAGTTTAACATAAAGCAATCTAATGGAGCTGAAAAGGTCTGAGGGGCAGTGTTAAGGAGCTGACTACAGCAAAACCCTAGGCATAGTCTCCTAGGGTTTTAAGCAAAGCAAGACTTCTTATCTCCTAGTTATTCTTTTGGGAAACAGCCCCTGGCATGCAGTTTACCTGGTAGTCTGAAAAAAGAAAACCAAGTGACCATGAAACCCAAGCTTCCTCATGAGCCAGATTTTATCTAAGTCATAAAGTCCTAATCAGCTGTGCTCAGCACCACCACGCTCTCAGCAAGAAGTGTAGGTCATGTCTGTGTCTACTCCTGATGAAGTACTGTCTCTCCCTCAACCCTCACTCTGGCTTCATGGGAGTTCCCTACAATATGCCAACTGAAGAGGAAAAAATCCAAATGCAACAGATGGCTCTGCATGATGCTGGCACCAACTGGAATCAGACTCTGTAGCATTTCAGCCCCAAGCAGGAGTGACTGAAGCACAGTGAAGAGGGGAGACCCTTGTGGAGGGCAGACCATTAGAGTAGACATCTGATGTTGTACTTTGGATTGAAAGAGAGATGGCCAGAGGTACTAATCTACATCCACCTGTGGACAACAGTCATTTCTTTGACACAACCATCAGGGACTTGAAAGGAACCAGATTAGAGGACTGGTTGCGATGAGGCTTGGAAAAGAGATCTGTGGGACAGACACTTGGAGGGGTCTGGCTGTGAGGATATTTGAGTCTCTGTGCTCACAAAGGTCCTCTGCACCGGAGGTTTCTCATTCATCTGCTGCTCATTCATCTCATCCATCATCGGCCAAGATGATTCCCTCTATGGCTGCCAGCCAGCCTCTTTCCCTTGACACCCAATGACTGCTCAAAGGACACAAACAAAATAGACACACATGTGGAAGCCACCACAGGGATCTCTCTTACCAATTCTGATCTTCCTCCAAGTGTCTAACCTGCAAGGAACAAAGTACACAGGGCCTCCAGCAGGGACCATTCCCAGTAAAACATCTGCTAGGTTAGACTCTCAGTATCCTAGAATAGCAGTTATCTGTTCTTCTTGAATGGACAATTATTCTAGATATGACTTCCCTTTTTTGTCTGAAATGCATTGGCTAGTAATACCATACACAGACTTACGAATGACTGATTTCCACACAACACTGCCTTTAACCCGGGACTCAGAACCTGCAGGAGTGAAGGTTTGGGTCACCCCACCAGCCTAGATGAACTCTGATCATCTAAGATACTGTGTTGACCTTTCTTTCAAATAGCAGAGGGCGCGGGCGGCATCTAAACCTAGGTCTCTAGTCTTCCTAGAGATTTTATGAGAACTTAATATCCTATATGCCTTTTGGCTTAAATCAGATACAGTGAATTGTGTACTTAGCAACTAAGAAACCTAATATAACCAAAATATCTATCTTTTCTTCTAAACTGGGTGAGGTTGAGTTTCCCTCACTTATAATCAAGAGTACTCTGATACAAAACTCTGTCAGGGGAGGCGGAGGGGGAGGTGTTCTATTTTGAATGACACCTAAGGCATTAGAAAGCGTTTCACAAAGGGAGAAAGGAAGACTAGAGAAACATCTATATGTCATTCCTTGCTCAGTGTAATTATTTTCCTTCTGCACCGACTTCCCTTTCTATTTTTATATAAGGTCTGTTGGTGGTGGTGTGTTTTTACCTTGATAATTTAATGCAGAAGTTACAAGTTATAAAGACAGGGCTGTGGCTAAAACCAGAAGAGGAATAAACATCAGAGATGGATGCTGTGACATTAAATTTAAGCCTCCTCATTTAAGGAAACAGTACCATATTTTCTAATAATTCAGGGATAATTGGTGTTATTTGGTTGCTAAGTTGTGTTTGACTCTTTTGTGACCCCATGGACTGTTAGCCAGCATCTGTGCTGACCTTTCTTTCAAACAGCAGAGGGCATGGGCACATCCAAACCTAGGTCTCTAGTCTCCCAGAGACTTTATGAGAACTTAATATTCTATGCGCCTTTCGGTTTAAATTAGATGTAGTGAATTGCGTACTTAGCAACTAAGAATCCTAATATAACCAAAATACCTATCTTTTATTCTAAACTAGGTGAGGTTGAGTTTCCCTCACTTATAATCAAAAATACTCTAATACAAAACTCGGTAAAAACTAGAGTGCTTTAAGAATAGAGCCGAGATACATGGCGCTTACTGACAGAGTCAGGGCAGAAGAGAATCAAGCAAGATAGGTGGGCAGAGGCAGCAGACATGATGGGGGGCTGGGGGGATTCCTGCTGGAGGGTCGCCGTTGCGGGGTCAGGTAGGTTTGTTGGCTTCAGAAGTCCTGGCTGTGAAGCATCGAAACATGGATCCCTGGCTCTTCTGGAGGTTAGCTTTCTGACAACCTTTAATAAATTTCTTCCTCCTCAAATGGCCTCACTCAAATGGAGTCTACTGTCTCTAATTATGACTTGCTATCCTTTCCAACTTCCTGCTAGTTCACTTTCTTATGCTACCAAGGCTAGAAATCCAAACATGGCATTTCTAAGAAACCCCTGTGATTCATTTCTGCCAGTCAGATGTATAAGACAAGTTCAGAAGTAAATTAAACAGGCACAGTATGGATGGTGCATAGCAAGGGATCCATCTTGCTGCAGCAAAAGCAGGAGGCACAGAATTGTTCTAGACCCCATGACTCTGCCAGAGGTTTCCTGATCTCAAGATCGTGGCTACAGCAATGTGACCCTAGCTCAGATGTTAACCCAGCAGCTTCTCGATTCCCATAGAGGGCAGAGGTAACAGCTCACTTGGGGATCGTTTCTGTGGGATTATTTTGAGATCCAGCTTGAGCCTACTTCTCCAACCCTATCGATGATTTTAAGTATCTAATTTCTAAAATTAAACACCATTCAGTTTAAAACAGCTCTTATAATTTTGTTATCTGCAACTGAAGTTTAAATGATACAATGGTCAGGAAATACCCTTCAATGAAAAGAGTTTCTATGGCAAAGTTAAATTCCCAAGCCACTGTGAAGGGAGATAGGACTCATTAAATATTTTTACTTTGGCAGCACATAAAAGAAACAAGTGGTGAACAAAACTAAAGGTAAGAACAATAAAAAACTTACCAAACTATTAAAGGTCAATAGAGGGCTAGAACAACCATTTAGCATCTGTGGAAGGGGAATTCAAACACATTTGCCACAGATCTCCATAAGCTGTTCATGAGAAAGAACCCGAGCCAGAGCAGGAAACCTGAGAAACCCCTATTGGTGGTGGTGGAAATTTGAATCACACAAAGAAACGAGGAGGGGCAGAAATGGTGAATTTTTAAAAATAAGTAACAATAAGTAAATAAATACTGGGGGGATTAATCTCTTTTAAAAAATCACTGATTGACTAAAGCAAGAAACAGTAATAATTCACTGTGGAACTTAGAACACGGAATAAAATGTATGACAACAAAAGCACAAGACTGGAAAGAGGAACTGGAAGTGTACTGTTTCGTGGTTCTTCCAATCTACGTAATCTAAGCAGTATTTATTTGAAGGTAAACTGTGGTACATTAAAGATATATATTGTAAACCACTAAACAAAAGTTTAATTAGTAAGCCAAGCCACTAGTAGAGATAAAATGGGAGTCATAAAAAAATCATTAAAAAAAGGAAAAGAACAATGGGACAAATGGAAAACTCACATTAAAATGATGGATTTAAATGGTTAATATATTATTAACAAATTATATTAAAGGCAAGTGGTCTAACACTTGAAGTAAAAGGCAGAGATTGTTAGATTGGTTGGGGGGAAAAAGTAAAATGGATGAAAACAAAATATATCATGTAAACAACAAAGCTGGAATGGTTATATTAATAGGAGAAAAATCAGATTTTGCCACAAGGAATATTATCCCAGGGATAAAGAAGCATAATGTAAACAGTAAAAGGTCAATTCATCCCGAGAACATAACAATCCTAAATGTGTATGTGTGTAACAGTCAACAAATTTAAAGCAAAAACCTAATACAATTCATGTCAATGCATGGCAAAAACCACTACAATATTGTAAAGTAATTAGCCTCCAATTAAAATAAATAAATTTAAAAAATTAGAAAAATCTACAGCTCTATCTACAGGCTTTTAATACTACTCTCAACAAGTAATAGAACTCTCGAGAAGACTTGAACAACACTATTAATAAGCCTGACCCAAGTAACATTTATAGAATATTATACCTAACAGCAAAATACCAATTCTTTTCAAGAGCACACGGTGCAGTCACCATATACTATATATACTACACACTACAAACAAACCATATACTAAGGCAGAGTTAATCACATCTTCAAAATGTAGAGTTTGTGTCTGTGTTTAACAAAATATGCTTTCTGAAAACAACAGAATTAAACTGGAATGCATAACCAAAAATATATATGGGGGGAAAAAACCCTACAAGTATGTGGAACTTACTTCTAAATAACCCATGGATCAAAAAGGAAAGCATAAGGGAAACTGAAGAAATGAAACTGAACGTACACTTTATCAAACTTTCTAAGATGAAGCTAAATATAACAGTGCAGAGGGAACTGACATACCCCCTTTCTCCATCAGATATCCGGCAGAAAGAACTGGGACAGGGCAAGCCGGCTGCCCAGGGGTGGTGGTGTGGGTGTGCACAGTGGTGATCTGCTGCCACTGGCCAAGAGAGCCCCTTGCTTCCCAGATCCTTCACTCATACAAAGCAAAGCATCTGCCACTGGAGATGGACTAGAAACTGTCCCATCCCCTAGTCCCAGGCAACACGTAGCGGCCAGTGGAGGGGGACTGGAAATGTGCTCACATCCAAGAACCCCTGCTAACGAAAGGCTGCACAAGGCAGAGACTGGTTGCCACGAGCTGGAGAAAGAGCAGAACTGTTGTGGGAGCACCACCGCTGAAACACGGGCACAGGACTGGGCAGGAAAAGGACAGCGGAGAAAGCCCAAGCCCTTACCATGGACCACCAACACTACTCTACCACAGGGCGAAGGGCAAAAAGGCAGAGAAAGGCTCTACAGTGCAAGGCCTGCCAAGGGCGGGACAGGCACACTGAAAAATTAAACTCTCTGCTTTCCAGGCCCCACATTACTAAGCTGCCTCAGTCGTGTCCAACTCTTTATGACCCTCTGGACTGTAGCCCGCCAGACTCCTCAGTCCCTGGGATTATCCAGGCAAGAGTACTGGCGTGGGTTGCCATTTCTTTCTCCAGGGGATCCTCCTGACCCAGGGATCAAACCCATGTCTCTTATGTCTCCTACATTGGCAGGCGGGTTCTCTACCACTAGTGCCACCTGGGAAGCCCAGGCCCCACATTAAGCACAAGTAAGACTTTGAAGTCTGTGGATATTCAGTTCACCCCCATTCACCCTTCCAGTGAGGGAGAGACTAACCCTCAAACAGTGGAAGGTGGCCAGACATACAAACGTGACACCAGAGACAAATGAGACTGACAGCAGTTACTTACACTCACAGCCCAGGGGAAGAGGACACTGTACAAGATGAAGGGGAACAACTGGGACTGGAGAGCCCAGCAGGGGCTATGGAATGCAGTGCCATGTAACAAGAGGGTAAGATATGCCTGGTTCCAGAAGAAGGTTCCCACAGAAGGATGTGATTGGCTTGTGTCAATAATTCTGCCTGCTGGCAGGGAAATGAAACCCATTAGGTTGAAGGCTGGGGGTGGGGTGCCAGGTGCACTAGCCATATGAGGCGCATGAGCCACACGGCCCTCACCCTTTCCTGCTGGGTGGGGGACATATCTGGCAAGGAAGGGGAAATCCAGTTAAGCTTTTGGGGTCCTTTGGAGTTCAAAGACGGTACATGAAATATTAGGCCTTGCAGTACAGTAGTATACTGAAGGCAGCCAAATAGTAAGGAAATCCAAACCTAGGCAATAAGAGACTATATTAATATACTAAAGGATCTGGTTGAAAAGGTAGACAATACACACGAATAGACAGGGAATTTATACAAAGACAAAAAGCATAAAAATAAAATGTGAATGTTAGGAATATATGGCACTGTATGTGAAGAATTCCTTTAACAAGTTTATCAGTATACTGGACATAGCCAAGAAAAGAATTAGTATACTAGAGGACAGATCAATACAAACTATACAAACTAACACAGAGACAGCAAAGCTCAGCTCTAGGAAGCTCAGTGAACTACAAGGACAGTGAGTACACAGAAAAGCCTACCCAGGGCACAGTGCAGCAGCAAACCCTGCTACGAACCCAAAGTGGAGAGACAGTCTTCCGCACAAGGGAAAAGAAACATTTACATACATAGGAACTTCTCATCAGATGCTACGTAAGCCAGATAGAGAGACATCTTCAGAATACTTAAAGAGAAAAAAAAAATTAATATCTTTTCAAAAGGGACAGTACAGTTTTTCAAACAAAGTAGAAGTCAATTCTCGGTCAAACCTGAATTCACTGTCAGCCTAAAGTATACTACTAAATAAATGATTACATTAGAAGAAAAGTTTCAAAGTAATGACCTAAACTCCAAGCTTACCAAAAAAAAAACAAAAACTAGGAAAACACAAAGAACATAAGTCCAGAGCAAGCTGAAGGAAAGAAATAATAAACAGAAAATCAGAAATCAATGGAACAGAAAACAGAAAAATCAATCAAATCAAAAACTGGTTCTTTGCAAAGATCAATAAAATTGATAACCTTCCTGGCCAAACTAAAGATGAAAAAAGAAGAGCTAAATTACCAGTATCAGCAATCTGAGAGGGGACATCATTACAAATCCATCCCACAGAACTTACAAGTATAATAAAATTATGAACAACTTTATGACAACAAACTAGACAAAATGGACAGGGAGAGAGAGACGCCGGCAAGAGAGAGGAGGATGCACCAGTCTTGGTACAATAAGTAGACAGTTATCAACAAGTCAAACTTGCCCTGGGAAAATACAAGACTCAAATAAGAACCTGCAACAATACAGTGTAGCTAAAAGTGGAGAATAACTGCACAGGAAGGATCACTGAGGAGATGGAGTTCAGCTGAGACACCCGGAAATGGCCAAGAACAACAAAGGGTGGAGGACGTCAGCATAAGCCACACGGCGGATACCACTGCGGTCACCAGCAGCTTGCTCTGTAGAGAAGACTGACAGCCGTGGTCACTGAGGACTCAGCAGCCACTCAGCAGTGTGGAATGCGGGCAGCTTGCACACTAGAGGATTCTGTAGTGTTTGCTGGAGTGAACCTCAGCAGCCTCCTCTGCAGAGAAAGCTGGCACCTTCTGCCACCAAGGTAATAACCAAGAGCCACTGCTACTGCTAGCCTCCCAGGAGACATGCACACCCCAGGCCCTTGGCTCCTCCACATGAGCTCACATCCCATGCACCAGAACACATGCTTCAGTCACTCTGTGAGCACACACACTCCACCCTCAGCTTCAGTGATGCAAGCATGCCCCAACCTCAGGCACCACTGCTACCACAGACGCCCTCCAAAGCCAGACTCAGAACCAAGAGGGAGCCCCTTGCCCGTGACATGCACTGTGGGAGAAAGAGTGATCAGGAGGTCCCCAACAGCCCTCTCTGCTGCTGCAGACACCTTCACCCTTGGCTGCTGCAATCTTTACTGACATTGACACCTGCAATCTTCTGACTTCAGCTCATGGGGCTGAATGTGTACCTTCCCAGGAGCTGGAACTAATCCACACGGCTCACCGGTGCCCTTCTACCCCCTGCCCATTAAAACTAGTCTGTAAAGTGTGCTGTATCTGCTCAATCAAATGCACAGACATAAATACAAAGCTATGAGAAACATGAAAACTTAAGAGTAACATGACATCCCCGAAGGAACAGTAATTTTCTAAGAAACTAACCCCAAAGAAATAGAGATCTAGGATTCCATGACCAAGAATTTAGAAGAACTGTTCTAAAGAAGTTGAGTGAGCTGTAAGAAAAATACAGATAGAAAATTCAATAAAATTAGAAAACAATGTACAAACAAAACAAGAAGTTCAACAGAAAGAAATCAATTGAGAAAAGCCAAACAAATTCTAAAGCTGCAGAATACAATGAATTAAATGAAAAATACAACGACGATCATCAACAACAGACTCAATCAAGCAGAAAAATCTGTGAACTCAAAGACAGGTCATTAGAAATTATCCAGTCCGAGGAGGAAAAGATAAAAAAAAGAATGAAAAGAAATTTATTCTAATTATAAGAAAAAGAAGATCATATCAGAAATAAATGAAGAAGAAACAAAGAAACAACAGAAAATATCTATAAACTAAGAGCTAGTTTTCTGAAGAAAAAAAAAAAGTAAAAAATAAAACAAAATCTACAAACCAGTGGCTAGACTAAGAAAAAACAAAGATTGAAACAAACAGAATCAGAAGTAAAAGACATTACAAATGACATCGCAGAAACATAAAAGGACCCTAAGTGACTGCTATGAACAACTACACCCCACCAAATTGTATAATCTAGGGAAAAATGACTAAATTCCTAGAAATATACAATCCAGACTGAATCACGAAGAAACAGAAAATGTGAACAGAAGATTGCATCAGTAATCAAAAATCTTCCAACAAAGAAAAGCCCAGAACCAGATGACTTCACCAAACATTTAAAGAAGAATTCATGCCAACACGTCTCCACATCCCCACCAGCATCTGTCATCTCTCATTTTAAAAAAATAATAGGTAACAGATACAAGGCAACATCTCGTTGTGGTTTTGATTTGTACTGCTCTGATGATTAGTGATGTTGAACACCTTTTCACATACTTGCTTTTCACCGATGATGATGGTAGCTGGAGGCTTGTCATAAATGGCCTTTAAGTTCATATATTTCAAGTATAGGGCCGTGGAGGGGAGAGATAATAAGTTAACAACACTCAAGATGGGGTTAACAACTGCAAACTATTATATACAGAATGGATAAACAAGGTTCTATTGTATAGCACAGGCAATTATATTCAAAATATTCTGTGATAAACCATAAGGGGAAAGAATATTTTTAAATGTGTATATATATATAATAACAGAAAGTAAAATTGTAAATCAACTATATTTCAACAAAAAAATAAATAAAGCAAAGGCTACAATGATTAAAAACAAACACCCAAAACTACAAAAAACTATTCAAACCTACACTAAACAAAAATCCTTTGAACAGGTAGGCTCCTGATGGTCTATCTTCTTTTAGGTTTTTGACATGCTCAGTTGCTTAATCGTATCAAACTTTTTGCAACCCCATGGACTGTTGGCCTCTGGCTCTTCTGTCCATAGGATTTTCCCGGCAAGAATACTGGAGTGTGTTGCCATGCCCTCCTCTGGTGAATTTTCCTGACCCAGAGATCGAACCACATCTCCTGCACTGCAGCAGGTTCTTTACCACTGAGTCATCCGGGAAACTCAAGGTTCTTGACACTGGTGGCTAATTCCAATCTCCAAAATACAACAATCCTAATGTGGACTGGCTCATTGACAAGCATTCTAACTACCTTCAGAATAACTAATATACATAATGCAACAAATTTACAAGAGTTTTATTAGGTCATGAAGGTAACAAAAACCCATCTAACAGCATTATTGCTGTTATGCTCATTTCACACCATTATTTTACCTCCTATGAACGCCAGCTTCTATGTCCAAGTGTATTTCATGACGCTGCTGTTGAGCGTTATTTCCTAGTCCTGTACTAAGTGTCCGGGAGGACTGTCTACAAGTTTCACACCTCAGTGTATACCTGTCAATCTGCTATTCTCTCCTTTTAGGCATCAGGGGTCCAGCTGAAATGCCAGTTAACTCCCTGAAGAGACTCCTGAGTTGACGGGCACAACCAATAGCTCCCTTCCCACCACTTCCACAGTACTTGTGCTTACAGCTGAAAGAAATGATTACACTATATTTTACTTGAGGGCTTATCTTTCGATCTCTTGATCACAACTACAAATCATTCTCTGAGGTAAGGTCCACACTGTATTTCTGATGCATGCCTAGTGTGTTGCAGGTGCTCAACAAACATTTGTTGAACTGAACTGAGTTCAGAATGATTACCAGGACACGAAATGAGCATGCCACACTCAATGCAGGGAAAAACACCTTCGCTTTGGTGCTTTTCAGATCTGAAGACTTTGTTCTTTAGGGGGTTTTGTTTTTGCGGTTTCTATTTAGTGGTGTAGTAACTGTATATTACATTAGTAACGCTGCATTGCTGTGCTATTCTGGCCATCTGAAGCTAAATGCCACCAATGCATTTTAAATTCCCAGCTGCACACCCTATAAATTGAAACCATGACATATAACAATCTGGGTGTGAGTGAAGTTTTGCCAAAACAAATGCCAGTGACACTAACAGCTTTAATTATCATGTTTGGGATTTAATATATCAACTCATATTGATAAGTAAAAATTTCCTTCAGAATAATTTTAGAAAGATGCAACAACATAAAAGACAGGATACTGGCTCACATTATATACTTCATACTCTATTATAAAGAGTCTACTTTCATAATTTTTAAAAAATGACTGCTATAGAAAGCTATTTATGAACTTCACAAATAGAAATTTCCCCATTTCAAAGAGACTGTAAGCTTAAATAAAAATAGCAATTCCATAAAGACAAAGAAAGTACACAATAGTAGACATAATTACCTAGTATTTAAAATGCAAGTAAGATCATGTACATTATCAGGAAGAATAAAGATTGAAAACCCAAAAAGCAAATCCTCCTGCTTTGCTTGGTAATGGTTGTTTCTATATTAGAGATCTGTATCAAATTCAGGCTCAATAATTAGTAAGATAACCAGAAAAATACCCAAGATCTAAAGGAGAACAACAAGCTTAAAAAGCAGAGATCAGAAGTATCTAGTTCAAATGGTCAGAAAAGCTGCGCATAAATTAAACCTGGAACTCAGAGAGAGGTGAAGAGGATGAATTCATACTGCCAAAGTTTATAACAAAAATCTGGGACTTCCCAATCCTGGGTCTTACAATTACTTCTCAGGACAAAGGTCAATTTCTCTCTCCACAATACTGACCTGCATTCTATGCCGAGCAGACAAAAATTACTAAGTCACAGGCTTGCTAATGAATAGTTTAAGGTTTACCAAATTTTTAAGAGATAAAATATTCCCACTCCAACATTTTACTTAATTCACAATTTTCTACTTACAAAGTCTTGACGTATGTCATTGAAGTCTTTGCCATATTTTTCCAATGCCTCTTCAAATAAACTAGCTTCAGAGGCTGACCATTCTTCCATTTCATCTCTGCATAAAACAGGTCCCCCAAGTGGTACTAAGACACTAATTGCGCTGCTCAAATCATAGCCGTGCCTATACAATGTATCCATAGCATGAAACTACAAAAATAAAGAAAATGGAGAGAAGAGATTAGCCAGAAAAGCAAATTTTCTTGATTATTTAAGAACAGAGATATTAAAATGCATGATGGACTTAATTAACAACAATATACTTAGTATTTTTTAAGTAACATAATTAAGAAAAATTCAAACAACAGATTATTCAATTATTTAAGACATCACATACTGCTTTTAAGAAAATGATGATTTGTACCTTTTAAGATATGTATTTTTTTTTTAATGCATTTACTTCTTAGAGCAACAAATGGCTAGATCTTCTAACCATGAAGATCTAGGACCTCCAGGAATTAAAATGGGAACCCAGTACGTTTCACCATCCTTTTGGTTCAAGGTGCCAGCATCACTTCAGCTATCATATAAGGCTGGCACAGCCTTCTTTGACAAGGGAAAAATACAGAGGATGTATCAGAGAGTGGGAAAAAATATTTTCAGGTTGGATTAAGAGAATGATATACTAGAAATGAGAGATGGAGGAAAAAACACCATGAAACTGAGAATGATGGTTAAGACAAAATTACACATCCGTGTTAAACAAAACAAACAAAATAACATATCCACGTAAAAATAGTAACTTGGTTGAAATTCTGTAAGACCAAGAACAAATGACCGGGCTTGCTTGAAACAGCTACCTAGGCCAGCATGGATTTCATACACATTCCAAAGGTGAGTGACTGAAAAGCAATTAGAAAGGGAGGAAATATAAATTTGGGTAATATTGGTAAACTGGTTTTTTCAAAAAGTACCTTGGGTCTAGCTTATTTTAAAAAGATCCGCTCACAATATGCACACATATTTGCATGTGTAGGAGGAAAACTGCAGAACAGGACAGTCAGCTCTGTGTCTAGATAAGCATGTAGGTGTGGCGCAGACGTGGCTGGTGGTCAAATCCTTGCCAAGTGGGAGCTAGTTCTGTTTAAGCTTTCTAACATGTGAAAGCCATGTGTTACACCTTTTACACAAAGATTCTTCTGATAATTAACTAAAAATTTTATAAATGGGGATAGAGCCACATCTATGTTTTACTTTAGCCACCTGATGCGAAGAACCGACTCATTGGAAAAGACCCTAATGATGGGAAAGACTGAAAGCAGGAGGAGAAGGGGACGACAGAGGATGAGATGGTTGGATGGCATCACTGATGCAACGGACGTGAGTTTGAGTAGGCTCCGGGAGTTGGTGATGGACAGGGAGGCCTGGTGTGCTGAAGTCCATGGGGTCACAGAGAGTCAGTATGAAAGCATAAAGTAAGCTCAAATAGCAGCTAATATCTATTAAAGAGAAAAAAATTGGCTACAACATGACTAAAAAATACGTAACACTGTGATAACATTAGGTTGTTGAAAAGGGTATGGAATATGAATTTGTTGACAGAACAGGCAGAATTTAGGACATGATTAGGAACAGTAATTAACTGCTTTTACAAGGGTTAACATCTCCCCTCAAATCACTGTATTCCACAAAATAAAAACACGTAGAGATTTCATTATCAATTTCCTAGTTATTATCTCAGCTAAGACCACACTGACCATGTGTAGTCTTTTGCTCTGTCACAATCACGAAATAATAACTTCAACTTGCAAGTGAATTTCTTCTCAGTCTTCTGCAGCAGGGGTTACAAAAATATTGGAACTGATCTTGATTCTTCACTTGAGTTCTGCAAACTTCAAAATCAACTAAACTGCACCTTTCTAGATAACCTCTCAGTTGACAGATTCAGCAATTTAACTATACATACACTGTTAATTCACTCTTACACCATCCTTGAAAATAAAAAACTATTGTTTCTAGATAATTGATCTATGAAAATGCAAAGACAAATATCATTTAGGGATCCCTTCAGTTAATAATATATTCCCATAAATGATTTTTAAAACTCCAAAATTTACAGTGCATAACTAAAAAAAAGTTACTGGTATTCAAAAATCAATAATTATACAAATTAACTGTGTTGCTGAGATTCCTCAGGAGGTACAAGTAATTTTTATAACACACAGGTGCTTTGAAACCAGAAGTCACAGAATTAAATGAGTTTCTCTCAGCTGATATTATACCAACCATTCAAAGCATGAATGGATTTCCAGTCTTTTTGTTCATGTTAGATGAATGAAAATGCCTTTCTTATAGGTACTTTTTAAAATGATGTTGGGCTAGTATCTAATAAAGCTTCAAAGTATGAAAAATATCCTAGCCTCTATAAATAACAGTAACCCAAATCCCAAGTGATCAGGTTGTTTTAAAGATTCTGTTCTTTACAATGTGTTTATATCTCTAAATACTGAAGCAAAGCTTTGCTTTTGAAGACTAGCTCCTGCCCTGTGTCACAAATCAACTGCAAAGAATGGGCTGGACTGAGGCTGACCATAGCAATGAAACCTCCAAGCCCACATTTACACCACAGCCCCGAGGAGAGTGCAGTTAATGATCACTATGCGAAGAAAATAAACATCCCACGAGACACAGGCACTGTGGAATGCCTAAGGAACAATTCTGTTAAAATAAATGACCAGAGAGGATCACAGAGGAAACCAGAGAGTCATATTATTTGCTCAGAGTCCACATTAATGCCATCCTTCTGACACACATAGAAGCTTCTTCAGAATGAACTTTTGTATAGTTTAATCCAACCCTAAAAAGCCAAGTAAAGCACAAAATATACTTTCTGAAACAGCGGAGACAATATCCAGTGAAGACTCACAGAAATAAGCTAAGAAAAGACATAAGAGCATGACATATAACCAATAGCTTACTGTTCATCAGTTCAGATAAAACTCAAAGAGCTAGACATATAAGAGAACACACTGGCTGAGTCCATTTATGTGAATTTTGGGAAAAATAACAATTTATGGTGAAAGAAGTCAGAATAATGATTACCTGAGAAGAGGAGATCACTGACTTGGAAGGAGCATAAGGAATCCTTGTTCATCACCTAGATCTCAGTGGTGGGTATATGCATGTATATACATGTAAAAATTTATAAGCTGGGCATCTAAGTGTACTTAATATACTTTATTACATGTATATCTCAACTGAAAATAAGATAAAGAACTTAAAACTGAAAATCCTCTCTCCAGCTAAATACTTTGTGAAGACACCATCTTCTAAACAGAGATACAGATACACACAAATACAGATACAGAATCCATTCAAAACTAAATTTTAAAAATCATAACAGCTCAGCACAAGCTTTTCTCTCTGCCAAATAGTGGTGAAGGTGTTGTCACATTTCATCTCATTCAAAACAGATGGAGATGACAAACAGAAGTATTTTAGGATAAAGACTGACAATGAAATCTTGGCAGTGGAATTTTCATCTTTTGTTCATCAAACAGAATTACATTATGCTAAACTGGACTATTGTTCAGCAAATATTCACTCCCTCTGTGGGCCTCCAAGGGAGTGTATTCTTCCACTCCGTTGAGGTTGGGCCTAGCTATGTGACTTGTGTGGCCAACTGGATGTTACGCTGCGTGACATAACAGAGCCTTGACATGATTCGTGCATTTAGACTTGTGCTACTGATGTTTGCCAACAGAATACGAGAGAGATACAGAGCAGGACCCAACTTACAGCTTCATACCTAAACCAGCCCAGTACAGTTCAGCAGAACCCTAGATAATCTGTAGAGGGATGCACAAGATATTAATGCTTGTTGCTTATAAAGCAATGAAATTCTGGGCAGTTTAACCCATGTTTTTCCCTTTGGGGAATTAAGAGCTTATTCACCCAGTGCTAGCAGCAGTGTGAGCAGAGCAAACAGCCCACAGCTGCTGCTCCTCTTTGGAATGATCTCAATTTAAGAAAGATTCATCTCCCCCATCTCCCGGGGCAGCCTGCACCCAATGACGCAGGAGGGTACAGGCTGAGGCCTTCATTCACACAACATCAGAGCCTACCTTCTCCCTCTGTTTAATTCTGCCTCCCTCCCTTCTCTTCCACAGGTGTAGATCCCAACAGCGCTCCGTAATATATTTCCAGCATTCAAATCTCATTGCAGAATCTGTTTCTCAGGAACCCAACATGTAACATTTTGGCAACGACAAAATGATACCCATATATATTCAGTACTAACTACTGATTTGTTCAGTTAATAGTTTTACAAAAATCTTATATGTGTAACTCCAGCACAATATACAGCATTCAGACTATCAAGTCTATTTTAAAATTAATGAGCATATGGTTTTTTCCAAGTAGAAACAGAAATTCTCATGACTAAACCTCAAACCATGATCAAGGCAAAATTTTTTATATGTAAGTAGTTATGCCATCCAATTAATTTTTGCTTCAGTGCACAGCCCTCAAAGGAAAAGCCTTCATTCATAATCAGATTTGTGGGGACCTGGTTGTCATTCATTCATATCTATCTATAAGACACCCAGAGACATGTTCTTCTGTGAACTCATACTTTCATTATTATCAAGAGAAAGCTCTAGGGGTGGCAGGCGATGGTAACCCCGTGGCCCTAATGTCACTTCCAAACTTACTTTGAGCATAACTGTGGGGTCTTCCCCCGGCTCTGATTCTAGACACAAACCAGACAAAGAATACAACTGTGTGGGGATACCAAAGAACACACAGCGCAGGCTAAGGTAATTCAGAAAGAGGAGGCGTGAGAGGCCAGCTTCCACACAGATCTGAGCTTTCACCTGGAGGGTATTTTCCAAATGGCTACTAAAGAGAACAGACCAAACAGAAAGTCAGCTTCGTACTAAGCTAAGGTGAAAATGGGCAAGACCACTTTCACCTCGGAGGGAGCAAAACCCTTGGATATTCCAGGTCTTTGTGAGAATTACAATATGTTAAAATAATTGGTATCATACATGTTCTCTGACCAGAAGCCCCAAAGCAATTAAGATAGATTTATGAACTGCATTTCCTTGGAAATTAACTCCCTATCAACTGCAAAATTATAAATTAGGAAATACTTAGAACCAAGTGATAATGAAAATACTACATATTAAAATATGAGAGATAGAGGGACATTTATAATCCTAATTACTAATAACAGAAGAGTAGATAAATGATATTAATGAGCTAAAAACTGGTCTTGTAAAGTTGGTATAGGAATATCAGGGTAAAGCCAAAGAAGAAGGAAGAAAATAATAAATAGAAAACAAATATAAAGAAAATCAACTAACCGAAAATCTCATTCTTTCAGACAAGAAAAAGAATTTTCTGGCAAAACTATCAAGAAAAAAAATAAGAAATGTGACACATAAACAATAACAGGAATATTCCCAGGTGGCCCAGTGATTAGGATTCCAGGCTTTCACTGCAGAAGGCATGGTTTAATTTCTGGTCAGGAAACTAAGACCCCACAAGCTGCACAGCATGGCCAAAAAACAAACAAACAAAATTACTATGAAAGATTACGTTGCTAAATTTGAAAACCTAAGGAAAAACGGAAAATCTCCTGATGTAACTGACCAAAGGACTTAGAATAAAAACTTACTCTAATTATTAATCAAATTATAACCATATCCCAAATCAAGGGATATTCAAAGTAAATTGCCTATACTCTTCAAAATGCCATGGTCGCAAAAGATAAAAACAGTGAAGAACTGCTCAGGATTGAAGGTAATTAGAGATAAGACAACTAAATGCATTAAGTGATTCTCAAGTACATCTTGGATGAGAAAATTTTTTTCTCCTGACATTACTGAGACAACTGGCAAATCTGACTAATGCCTTTAGATTAGATAACAGTATTATAACAATGTTCATTTCCTGAGTCTGAAAACTGTACTGTGGTTAAGTGAGAAATGATCCTTGTTCTTTCAGGAAATACCTCCTCAAATACTGTGAAATAAAGGCACATCTATTCTGTAGGTAAGTAAGTAAGTAAGTAAGTGTTAGTTGCTCAGTTGTGCCTGACTCTTTGCGACCCCATGGACTACAGCCCACCAGGCTCTTCTGTCCATGAGATTTTCTAGGTAAGGATACTGGAGTGGGTTGCCATTTCCTTCTCCAGGAGATCTTCCCAACCCAGGTCTCCTGCACTGGAGGCAGATTCTTTACCGACTAAGCTACAAGGGAAGCCCACAGTTCAGAAATAATATGAATATAGAGAAAGCATGATAAAAGAAACATGGTAAGTGTTAATATTGGTGAATCAGGGGTGAGGGGAGGACAGGAAGTCTTAGTACTATTTTTACATTATCTCAAAATACAAAAATAAAGTTTTAAGAAATATAACTGCAAGCCTTCACTAACACACACTTATAAATTCAAATCTCTTCAACACGAACCCTCCACAAAGAAGTCAAAACAATTTTCACTATATTTCCCCATAGTTCAATTGTGCAGTGATTTTCTAATGTTTCTTATATTAGTGTAAAATGCATGGGAGGAAAAGTCAAGTAAAAGGCAACATACACTGAAAACAATAAAACAAAACAAAAACAAATTTAAGCTCAAATTTAAAAGAAAGATGGATAAACAGATGCTTAACACAAGGACACAATTGCCCCCAAGACAGTTGGCAGTGTCTCTAAGGTCATTTCATATCATTTAAAAATTCTTACCTGTATTAGATCATCAGACGAAAAGAAAATGTGCTTAATGTAGTAAAGTATTGCCTTAATGCTGTATTTAGAAGGAAGGAAAATTTCATGTTTTGTTTGTTTTACTGCAGTGGCAATCCATTAGTTCAAATTCTAATTTTAGTCTGGGATACATGGATACTCAGAAGTACTCGTAAGTTTTAGCAAAATGAGTTTTAAAAATTATATGAATTCTCCTTTAATAATGTAAGTTAATGCCTAAAATGTTCACTAGATTTATATATTGTACTGAGTACAATTTCTTTAAATGATGTAATGACTGTGATTTCCAAACCGATCTCACTTCCCAGTACCCTCAAAGCCCTAAATGAAGTGTCTGACGTGAACAGGAATCACAAACAGTGAAGTGCATGGTCAACAGCTGGCATTTTAACAGAGTATCTGAGGGATAAAACTATTGTCGGTTAAATAAACTTTTTCTTATCAGGAAAATAAGTTATTCTTTCTAAGTTTTTCTTGATGGGAAAATTTTTTTTGTAAAAAGTATAGCTTGTTTTAAGTGGAAGGTCTTTAAACTATAAGTGATTTCTCTAACAATTATGTTAAAATGGTTAAAATGTATGGTTAATCACAGCCTAATGATCACATTCAAACTTGATAATCTACTACAATGATAGTAAATATGGCATGAAAAAAACCCTTTCAGTCAATAATGCTATAAAATCAGAAGAAACTAAGACTCAACAAAGATGGGGAGAAGGAAATGCATCATTGTCATCATCAGCTCAAGAGTAACAACTAATATTTATTGAGCTCTCAGACACTGTTCTGAATGATCTACAAATATCATCCTGTTTAATCCTCAAGTTGATGCCACAAGGTAAGTCAGAGACAGGCTTTTCTGGAGACTGAAGGAGGACACGGAGGCACCGCCTGCTTTCCCTTCTAGTGAAGATGGGGCTGTGAGAGCCAGACGAGCTCAGTGTTTGTGAACATTACCTTAAATGAAGATACAGAAACTGCGGAACACAATCACTTCTGGAATACTGATGGAAGCTCAAAAAGACTTGTGACATAGCAATAAATGAGTGGCCTTCCACCCAATCTGGACAGTCAATGACACAGTGAGATCTATGCCCCTCAAGAGAACCCAGGGGCCCAGGCCCAGGCCCAAGGTATACTCTGGCAAGCCAATGCAGTTCCATCAACTTCTATATGCTTGGATACATATATCAGCAACTAATAGGGGCATGTCTGCATATCCTCTTCTTGTCAATCTATAACCTCAGGGCAGAAAGATTTTATTATTACCATTGCTGAAGAGGAAGCTCAGACATAGTGAGGTTAAACAACTTGCACAAGGCTATATAGACCAAAAGCTATAGATCTAGAAGGAAAAAAACAAAGAATAAAAAAAGTACCTTCATTGTACACTCATGTTCATGGCAGCATTATTCACAATAGCCAAAAGGTAGAAGCAACTCAAGTTTCTACTAACAGATGAATGGATAAACAAAATGTAATATGTACATACAATGGATTGTTATTCAGCCTTAAAAGGCAGAAATGCTGACATATACTACAACATGGATGAACTGTCTTGAAAACTGTTATGCTGAGCAAGCCACCAAAAGGTAAATACACGGTTCCACTTACATCAGGTACCCAAAGTAACCAACTTCAAAGAGACATAAAGTAGAATGGTGACTGCCAGCGCCTGGGGACTGTTTGAAGGATCTGGGTTTTTACCCTAACTGCAATGAAAAGACACAAAAATAAATAAAAAGACACTATCTTATATAAGATAAGGGACAGCAAAATCAAAGTTGCATTTTTAAAAGATCAGAAATAATACCGAAATTAGAGATGTTCCAGCATGTGATTTTCTCCCTACTAAGTCAACCGTTTCTCAGAACCAGACTTTAGCATCAGGAAACCTAAGTTTCTAGGTTTATGTAAGTTATTTAACCATTATCTCTAATACAGTCCATCCTAAAAGATTTCTAAGGCCCCCTAAAATCAAAAAGCTTTGAGTCCTACTCTCCTACCTGTTTTGGCACTCAGGGTCCAGACAAAGGAGAAACCCGGTACTTCTGCAAATACCTATTCTCAGAGACAGAGGCTTTACTCCAGCAATGGCTGCCTAATAATGCACGTGGCACTTGGCCCTGCCGGCCACAAGCAGAAAGGAGCAGTCTAGAACGTCCACCAGCTATTACTTAACCAACCACCTCTTAGTCTACTTTGTTTCAAGGAATTTTGCATCCACAATGCAGGAGGAAAGGAGAATGAATGTAGGGATTGTTGTAAACTGTTTTTTTTTTTTTTCCTTTGCATATTATACTAAGTATATTTAACATTTTAGTGAAACGAAGGTGAAATCTATGAAGCCTCTGTGATGTCAATGTTTTAACAAACATAAATCTTATTATATGGCTTAGACTAGTAGGGTTTGAAATTCACAACCCAGCTATGTTTGTAACAGGTCTCAAAATGAGGAAGTTAGATCCAACAATCCTGCAGGCAGCACAATTACCTGCTCCCAAAATATTACTGGTGATTTGATAAACTGGCATAGACTGTCTTGGATAAGCAGATGTGTCAGCTGAGAGCTAACTGGAGTCCTCAGAGGACAAGTCACAGAGAAAACCACCTGAGCAGGGTGCCTAGGGTGCAGCAGCTCCACAGCCCTGCCCTTCTCCGTGCTCTCCAGATCCACAGTCTGGTCACCTGACAGAGAAAGGTACTAACCTGTGGCTCTGTGAACAGTGAAAGCAAAATGAAAATCCAACTCTTCAAATTCAACTGAATGATGAAGCCATTGTCATTTAATGGCACAGAACAACTTAGCAACCTTTCGCACATTATTCTTGGAAACAATCTTCAAAACTCATATTATCAACATAATATTAACTTTAAACCACTGCCATTCATTTTCATAGAAATGCCTTAAGATCTTGTATTTTAGCATCAAAGTAGTAGGCCCAGATACCACTGGGCAAACAGGATTAAAGGTGAAGGCATGACCTGTGAAATAACAAGAGGCAGTAACTTCTCCCTGCTTTCAAGACTTCTAAAAGATGTCAATTTTATGCAACTGAAAGTAATTCAATCGCAACACAAGAACATACAGAAAGTCCAAGAGAAGTTGAAGCTAGACTAGGTAGAGCAGGAAACCAAGACACATAAATGTTGTAGACAAAAAGAACCAATCGTCAGTGTTGCCTGATCTGAGACAGACAACGATGATGTTTAAACTCAAGCTACTTTAACAAGAACAAACCAGAAGAGGTAATCTGACGGAGAGAACTCCTCAGAAGGAGTCAAGATCCAAATCCTGTCTCTGAAACTGGCTGTACAAACAAGCTGTATACAAACACAATTTCCTAAGCCTCTGAGCATGCTGATGCTTAAAAAAATTATAATATAACACATAATTTAAGATAATAATGTAATTAAAAAGTGACTCCAAAGTGCTAAATACTAAACAAAATGCAAACAGAAGAGACGGTAACAACTGGAGTGTGAAAGCACCTACCAGAAGGCACGTAACAGGTGAGTACTGAAACCACACACACACCATGCGTTTAAACTAAGATATAAAGATTGCATCCCCTTTAAAATGTTTCTTTTTACAACGGCCTTCAACTGAACAAAAACAAATACTGAATCCTGAAGACTGCCCTCTTCCCCAAGAAATTCATACGCTGTCCCACCAGTTACCAGCAGTGGGAAGCAGAGAGTCGCCGCAGCTGTGAGCCAAGAGCCCACACACCTGCTCTTAACCTGTCAGACTGAATTTAAGGCAAATCCCAGCCCCAGCTGTCTTATCACAAGAGCTCTGTCCCACCTCAGGAACTGGCTTTGTATTCTCACTCCTCAGTGTAGAGGGAATTTGCTGGATTACAACAGGGATAGCACCCTCTCCCCCTTAATAATCTGGGAACCATTATCTTATAAGAACATTGTCAAATCACAAGAGACTGACTACATAAGTAACAGTTTCTCTACACAAGGCAAAATCATGCAACATTAGAAAAAAAATTTGCAGATTTTATATGAAACAGTGTTATGTTATAGTGTTAGGAAAAACATGAGGGAGAGGGGAGGCACAGTATAAAACGCTCTTTTTAAATGACTTCAACTCTATGTTAAAAACAAAGTCATGTGGAACTTATTATCAGGTATCAAAATTTAGTATAGTATGGTGCTTTCACAGGGACAAATAGGTCAATGAAACAAGAGACCAGATTAAGAATCCTAAGCATTTTTAGGATCAGGAAATAAGACAGAAGAGGCATTACAAAATTCTGAGGCAACAACAAATTCAATAAAAGATGCTGGAATAATTAATTTTCCATATGGAGAAAAAAATGAGACTGCTACCTCACTTCATTCTTAAAAATATAAACTCCAAATGTATTTGTCTTACATACAAAAAAAACTTCAAAACTATTAGAAAAAAAAGAATAATAATATAAGTGAAGAATGGACAAAGGATACATTAATCTAAAATACAAAAAAGAAAAAAATCTGAAGAGTCATTATGAAAACATGCTGCTGCTGCCAAGTCACTTCAGTCGTGTCCGACTCTGTGCGACCCCATAGACGGCAGCCCACAAGGCTCCCCCGTCCCTGGGATTCTCCAGGCAAGAACACTGGAGTTGGTTGCCATTTCCTTCTCCAATGCGTGAAAGTGAAAACTGAAAGTGAAGTCGAAGCCTCATTAAGTACTCAGGGAAATATAAATTAAAATAAAATAGCATGAGATTAGTAAAAAATTTTAGTCTGAACATACCAAGTGTCCAGGCGTTGAAGACAATGTAAGGAAATGGAGGTAGAAAGAAGTACAGTCATTTACTGCTTAAAGGATTACAAATTTCTAGTATGGTGTATAGAATAATTTTGATGCATGTGGTCAAACTGAAAATGAGCACTACCCTATGAATCACTATGAATAATTATTCCAATTCTAATTACAGCCTAGAAAGCTGGCACACATGCTCAGAAAGGACATGGGTTAGAATTCCCAATGCAGCATCATGGGTAATAGCAATGGGAAAATGCTTTTCAAGCACTCCAGATGTTCACTGATTGGTGAAAGAATATATATATAATATGGAGTAGTATTCTGTGAAAGTATACTACAAGTATTACCAACCAGTAAAAGTGAGTGAAGGAGGTACATATTTATTAACATGGCGCCATCTCATCAATAAACAAATAGCAAAATGTAACAAAGTAAATGTAAACACATGTAAGACAATGTTTATGTTGTTTTTGGAAACATCAATACATAGCACAACTAGAAAAACAGGACTAGATACATAGTACACTTGATACAGCAGCTGCCTCTTCTCAGGAGGCAGTGATGATCAGGGTCAGAAGTACAGACAGAGGATGGGGAATAAGATTAGGGAGAGAATATTAGAGATTTCATCAATAAGATAGTGGTAGAATGACTCATTGGAAAAGACCCTGATGCTGGGAAGGACTGAAGACAGGAGGAGCAGGGGACGGCAAAGGATGAGATGGTTGGATGGAATCACCGACTCGATGGACTTAAGTTTGAGCAAGCTCCAGGAGTTGGTGATGGACAGGGAGGCCTGGCGTGCTGCAGCTCTGGGGTTGCAAAGACTCAGCACAACTGAGCGACTGAACTGACTGATAGTGGTGGAAAAACCGTTTACTCCAAAGAACTAAATAAAATACTAAAATCTGCTTTATGTGGCATTGCATGGTATTTTATTATTATTTTATCCTCTGTACTATTCTATAATTTGCTAGTATATTGTTTACAATGCATAGAAAGTGGCTGAAAGGAAACATAACAAAACGATAAGAATATTCTACTTTGGGTAATGAGGACAAAACTTTTTTTTTTTTTTTTTTTGGTTGCTGCTGTACTTTATTTTTGAATTTTTTCAGAATTGGGGAAAATTTTATATGTAGATAGTGATTAGATTCCATGTAGTTCTGATTCATATAAACTCACACATATACTTTTGCATCTAAAAATGCTAAGCAACCAAAATACAAACCTATCTTGAAACCCCTAAATTTTCATAAAAAATAATGTAGAAACAAGATAAAACTCTTTTCTATAAACAGTATTCTAGTCTCTGAGAAAGGATAAAGAAAAAGGTTCCTTAAAGACTATAGACTATTAATGTTTACACCTCTAACTGTACAAAAACACAAGAAAGCTTTGTAAGAAACAAATTTGTCACACATTCTAGTACAAGTTTTTATATTATCATGATAAATATTTTGTGTAAAACATTTGAAACTGGAGTATAACAAGAAAGTAATAAAACCTGTAATTGTACTCCTTCAGAAAACAAAACGCTAACTTTTATTATCTGTAACGAATATCAAACAACTTAACCTTGTCAAACCTCAGTTTTCCCATTTGTACTAATAACATGAGTATCATACCATGCCTATCTCAGAGGGAGTGGAAATCAATACAGTAAGGAAGTTCAAAAGGCAAAAATATGCAGGTCTGCTTTGCTGGAGGGTGCAGAGCAAGAAGCAAGTGCCAAGCTCTAGCCATAGAAGGCATCAGTGGTGTAATTAAACTGAATGTGGAAAGCCTCATTTGATCACCAAGGGAAGAAAGGAAACAGTCCTAAAAGATAGCAACCATAATATAATGAAATAATTTGGGAAAACAGAACTTTTTGCTAATGAACAGACAAAAGAAAAAAAAACTTTAAATACTGATACTAAATGGTCACTTTCACTTAAAAAAATTGTAAAGCACTACATGTGAGCTACAAACATTTATGTACATAGACATAGTACATCAAAAAAGCACAAAAGTCAAGACAGGTGGATCAGAATATTGAACTGTTTTCTCCAAAATGTTTTGTTTTAAATCATTTTGTGCCCACTCAGTGAACAGTCATTCCTGCTTGTCTCAGTTCACAAACACAAGGGGGTGACTTAAAAATGAGACAGCCCAGTTAACTGACCAGCCAAGCCAATCCAACCTAACGGCAGGGCTCAGAGCTGGGAAGTTCTCTGGTCTATAACATTGCTGTATCAGCTGTTAAATTAAACAAGCAGCAGAAGAAATAATAAGCCCCAAATTTCAAACAGCATCTTACCAGGGTGATGTCTCGAGAAGCTGCAGCTGCACTCATATGCAAACTAGGTTGCCTTACAGAACTGCTACAATCAAGGGCTCGAGCAAATGTCCCAACAGCACTGGATAAAAGAGGAAAGGTTAAGGCACAGTTGTTCTTTTATCTTGAAAGAAAAAAAAATCTGGGTAGTAAATGAACAATTATAATAGCCAAACAAGTTCTTTGATGTTTAAGAATCAAATATCAGATTAAAAAGTATCTTCTTTACAATTTAAGAAATGACAAGCCAATTCACTATACATATAGGTCATTATAATTAAGAAGTTTGTGTGGCATTAACAAGGGAAAGATCTATGGTGAAATTTCATGTAGTTAACAATCTGGTACACAACTGTGTTTCAAAAATGAGATATACATTAGATGCAGAGTTTGACTATTACTGTAAAGCAAGTTGTGACCACCTTTTTATCCCAAATGGTGAAAGTGGAGTAATGTTTTTCCCTTGAAATGAGATATCATCAATTGTAGCAACCTATTACAACTGCAGTTACATATTCCTTTAAGGAATATGTAACAGATTTCCATTTAAGGAAAGAAAAACAATTATCACAATACTGATTTAAATTTAATGATTTACAAGGCGTTCCCAAATACAGAGAACTCTAACTTCAAGAAATGAAACATGAAGAGAAGATTTCCTGCTTGTTGTCTACGCTTTAACATGTTAGCTGAGGAAGATTTTTTTTTAAGGTTTTAATTTAAATATAAAACACGTGCAAAAAGTACACACTGTACCACTCTTTCGTTACCACAAAGTCAATGCATCCATGTCACCAGCACGCAGGTTGAGACCCGGATCCTGACAGCACTCAGGTGACTCTTTGTGCTCCTTCCCAGTCACTGCGCTTCCCCAAGGGAAGCAAGCATCCCATATTCTAACGCCCAAGATGAGTTTTGCTCAACAGAGAACTTAAACAGAATCACGCACTGTGCACTCTTCATAACCAGCTTCTTTTGTTCAAAACCATGTTTGGGGGTTCACCTGTGTTGCCTGCTGTAGCTGTGTTCATTCGTTTTCCTTGCTATGGAGCACTACTTGGCATGGTGTCCCACCCCAACCCTACTGTTGATGAACATTTGTTTCCAGTCTGGGGCTACTACGGATAGTACCACTGCTGCCATCTGTATACATATCTTTTGGCACACAGATGTATGCATTTCTGCTGGGTATATATTTAGGACTGAAACTTTAGGGATGTGTGTGTTAGATGACAGCAAATAGTTTTCCAGAGCAGCTGTACCAACTTGCACCACAACCAATAGGATATGTGGGTACTGGTCGCCCCACCTCTTCACCAATGCTTGGCACTGGAATGTGCAGTGGTACTTAACTGGGTCTTAATTTGTACTTAGATTTAAAAAAAAAAAAAAAAACTTGAAAAAGATACTGGGAGTATCTCCTTGGTGCCTCTCATGCTGGCTTCAAGAAAAAAGAAAACATGGCCCTTGGCAATCAGGAAAAGGAAAGAACAATAAATTTGAAACTGCAAAGCCTACTAAATAAACCAAAATCCAGGTAACCTGTCTGGAGACTCCAGGCCAGCGATTCCACCAATAATTCAGTCCCAAATCTTCAGTCTCATCTGTTTCACTGATTGGCTCCTCCCCAGCAATGTACACTAACCAAGTCTCTCCATCTAATCAGTTAGTGGCTAGGCTTCCAGGCTCTGGAGTCTGAATGCCTAGCCACCAATAAGTGCATAACTTCCATGGTGACCAACACTGTGAACAGTACAAAGGATGGCCAAGGGCTTCTGTCCTTTGCATTATGACAAACATTCAACAAAAAACTAGAGAATATAATGGAGATGATTATAATCATGTCCAGATCTACCTCATTCTATTATTTTGCCATGTTTGAAGCAATAAGTATATACTGTATAGCACAGGGAAATACAGCCATTTCTCTGTAATAACTTTAGATGGAATATAATCTACAAAAATACTGAACTACTATGTTGTACACCTGAAACTAATATACTATTGTAAATCAAACATATTTCAATAAAATAAATAAATCAAAAACTAAGCTAAAACAGGTAATATTTTGCCACATCTGGTTCATTCTTTAAGGAAATAAATATTATAATTTCATTAGAGCCCCCATATACATTCCCAGAACTCATACATGCATACATAATATGCATGTGCATACATAAGCCCATTAATGAAATAATAAGACATTGTTTGCATATTATAAATTTTTTCTTTAAAGTCTTTATTGAATTTGTTACAATACTGCTTCTGATTTTTTGGTGACAGGCATATGGGATCTTAACTCGCCAACTAGGGTTTGAACCCATACCCCCTTCATTGGAAGGCAAAGTCTTAATTAACCACTGGACCACCAGGGAAGTCCCCACTGTAAACTTTTTTTTATCAGTTGATCATACTTTTTCTTTATTCAATACTATTTTTGAGGTTTATCTCTGCTACATATAGCCCCATTTCATTCTTTTAATTAAATTCATTTTAATTGTTGTAAATACTCTATTACTAAATAAACCTCAATTCACTCATCAACTGCTTGCTGATGTGCTTTTAGGTTTTTTCCAATTTTTTTGCTATGACAATGCTATGATAATATCTTTTACTTGTTTTGCAGCAATTCCTTCAAGAACATTATTTACTTTTATAATTGAAAAAATAAAGCTAAACTTCTAAAAAACAAAACAAAAAAACTAGACTTCTATCCCATTCATTTTCTCAAGAAAAGGGGCAGGGGGCACACAAGACAGTTGGGGAGCCGGACTCAGAACTCCCAGGAAAACCTTACACCCAGCAACCGACCTTACTCACGTGTGGCTGCAATCAGAGGCGCACATGATTACTTACACCTGGATAGTCCCTCATGGGCTTAAAGGAGATCACTGCTTTAATTAAAGATACGGGATTTCAGCTGTTGAATTTCTTCTTTATAATTTTTTGTAGTGCTTAAATTTTTACAAGGAGCATTAATTTTCTTAATCAATAAAAATTAATCTATTTTCATTTTTAAAACAAAAACTAATGTCAATAAATCAATATTACTAAAATAAATAAATAAATCATAGTATTTAGGAAGTAATGTGATACATGTTAGGCTTTCTTACACAGAAGAATACAACCAATGGAAAAAAGTAGAACACAAATGAAAGGAAAACTCATAAATTTTCTATGAATTCTTTTATATTACACACACGTGTGTGTGTGTGTGTGTGTGTGTGTGTGTGTGTGTGTATCTTGACTAAACAGTGCCATACTCACCGGGCTACAACTAAAAATTGGTCAATCTGTCGGTCTGTAAGTGGGCTATTTGGGTCCCAAACTTTCACTTCCAATTTTGACTGTTCTCTCTCATCTGATTCTCCTGTCCAAGAAGAAAGAAAACGGAGTCTTGTTACTCCTAAGGCACATACACTGCCACACATGATTGATGACTGTGGTCACCACGACATTAAAACTGTAAGGTAAATGTTCATGGTTTGTGTACATTTCTTCAGATAGCAGACGTAGAACACTCTGTAAAGAGAATGTTGATAACACAACCAAACTAACCATGTGATGTCTTCACTTAGTCATCAACATGTCTTTCCTGAGTATCCTAAGCCTTGCTAAGGGAGATAGAGACAGAAAAGAAAGCTCTCTTGCAAGACACTCAAACAATGGTAAAACTTACTCATAAAGAACTATGACACAAATGAACAGGAATAGGTGTCACAGAGACACACACACGACTGCAAGATCCTGAAGAGGAGAGAAACATTTCAGGTCAGCTAGGGAATGATGTCATGCGCGAGGGGGCATTCCTGCTAAAAACTGAAGGGTGTGAATGCACTGGTGGGGGGGGGGACGGGGACTGAAAGTAAATGAGAATAGGAACCAAGTCCTGGGGTTTTAAGATGTGGTAGAAAAGTAGCAAACTTTGTCAGGAATGCATGTATCAAAGGGAACGAGGACAGACAGCTGTAAGAAGTGGGTTATAAAAATACTACTGAAGATGCTGCACAGGTTTTCTGAATAGATGTCTGTTTGGAAGTAATACGAAGCCCTTGCCTTTTTAGCAGGAGAGTGTCAAAACGAGAGCCAAATTTCACATCTCACACTTAGCAATGGAGCAATTTGCTCTACAGAGATACGTGATACAGAGAGAGAGACAAGGTACTGACAGGGACAATAAAGAGCCTGGAGAGAACATTTAGGGACATCAATGACAGACTGGTATAGCGGGAAGGTTTCCAGTCTTGAGAATTACTTAGACAGTGTTGGCATTAACAGAAAAAAGGAAACGAGAGACTGAGGGAAAGACTGAGGCTAATACAAGATGCTTTGTTTTAGGAATGTGTCACAAGGAGACAGAACCATCACTCAAGATATCATGTTAGGACAAAGGATAGTAATGGACTGGACAGACAACTGGATTCTAATTTATAGCTATGAATTGTTTTGGTTTTGATCACAGCATGTTAATATCAAGCAGAGTGACTTGCACTGAATGACAGGCTCTGAGGCTGAACATCCCCTGGCGGCTGATGAATCCAGGCTATGGGCTTATAATGTGTTCCCTCCGAGGCTGGGAGGAAGCAGGAACTGAGGTTCAGGAGGAGAAAGAGGGATGGCAGAATCCGCCACCAGACCATCTGCAGTCTCCTAATCACAGCCGCTGCTGTCAGGGGTGGGGAGTGGGGGCGGGCCTGTCCATCGCTTTTTCAAAGGCAGGTAGGTAACCAAAAAGCAAACTGCCACCACCAACAAAAGAAGCACAGACAGACCAGAGTGAATACCAGTCCAAAGACATATAAGGTGCTTAAAAGGATTTTGGTTTTCATTATTTTTCCTTACAATGCATGCTGAGCCACAACAATTAACTGATTCATGTTAAAAAACCAGTTACAAACCCCAAAGTCTGTAAACATGAAACTTCTGAAAGAAAAATGATGCAATTTTACTTCCCTGTATCTTTAAGAAACATACTTTTAAGTAAGATGAACAGTAACAGTCAAAAAATATATATTAAATCTATATTTGTAATCTGTATTTTCAAATAATACAAAATGAAATGAAGATGATATTCAATATGAAGCCCCTTCTATTATATATTCCAAGATGTAAGGCTAATAAAACTGATCATTGACTTTTCAAATTCAAGTTAGTTAAATTGATAAACTTCAATCCTATCCATACATTTTGTAGCATACAGAATAAAGAGAATTCAGTATAAGAATTCTAAATAAATTTGCTATAAACAATAAGAAACCACTCGAGTGTCTTTCTACTAACAACTGAAACATACAATACCTGGGATGGGAACAAAAATAACAAGAACAACAACAAAAATACAGAATGTTCTGTTTAAAGGCACTCTAGACAATTCCCCATTTTGGATTCACCACATACCACATTTATATCAGTTTAATTCCTTTTCACAAGGGAAAATCTTTCAAGAAGCTCTAGAATCCGTATAACCAAATACTCAACAAACCTAACAGCAATCTGGAGAATGGTCTTGGGGAATGTACTATGAGCCAAAGACAGAACCAAGATGAGTTCTATGCTATGGCCATGTTCTTTCGAGTCACGGCAACAATCTCACTTTCCTCCTCCATTTATGATAATCTGGGCAATTCCAATCTGCTCTGGTCCCACATTCACCCATGAAGATCTCTCTAATCTGTGAATTCCTACAAACTGTATTTACCAACTAATTACATGATTACATACAGCATCCTATTTTTTGCTTCATATGCTCCTCTTCATAATTTTGAAAAAATATAGATTCAGCGATGATTTTAAATGTTCACTCTAACCCTTCAACTACAGTTTAAGATTTCTAGAAAGTAATGACAAACTACTTATTAAGAATGCCCCCAAAGAGCACAAAATGTTCTTCAAAGACAGGAGGAACTAAAGCTGTATGAAGATGGCATCTTACCCCTCCTTTGATGGACAATTAGATACATTCTTTGTTCTAAATATAATTCATTTTCTCTACAAAAACCATCAGAATATATTATATTCAATTCAGAAACACAGATGCCATTTATTACTGTTTTTATTAACGCTATAAAAGTTCTGGGCATTGTTTTAAGTTATGCGTCAAAGGAATAATAAGTTACAAGAAACAAATACTGTGTGATATAACTTCTATGTGCAATCTTAAAAGCCAAACTCGTAAATACAGAGTAGAATGGTGGTGATAGGGGGCTGGAAAGGGGGTCGGGGGGAACAGGGAGATTTTGCTTCAGAAGACACACTTACAACAGTAGGTAATGCACGGCATAGTGATTACAGACAGCAATACTTTTATTATCAACATAAACTTCAAAGTTGCTAAGAGCCTAGATCTTTCTTACCACCACAAAAAAGAAGTAATGATTATATGACACAATAGATAGCTAATGCTTTGGTGGTTATCAAACTGCACCATATAAATGTAATCATATGAAAACATTAAACATACACTGTTATATGACAATTATATCTTAATAAAAATAGGTTTTAAAAATAAATTATAAGAAAAGTAAAATAAAAAAAAGAATATCTAAAACTGAATGGCATTCCAAAGAGAATGAAAACAAAAATGTAAAAAAATAAAATTAGATAAATAAATCACATATATTATGCCAACAAAAATATAAACACTAAGAAACAAAATTGAAAGTGGTGTTAGTGGTAAAGAACCTATCTGCCAATGCAGGAGATATTAGAGACATGGGTTCGAACCCTGGGTCCAGGAAACCAACTGGAGAAGGTAATGGCCCACTCCAGTATTCTTGTCTGGAGAATCCCACGGACAGGGGAGCCTGGTGGCTACAGTCCCTGAGGTCGCAAAAAGTTGGACATGACTGAAGCAACTTAGCACTCATGTTTATATAAAGAAATTACAAGGCTTTCAGAAAATATAAGACGACAAGTACAGAAGATTTCAAAATCTTCAGTTCAGTTCAGGTGCTCAATCGTGTTTCCCTCTTGGCGACCCCATGGACTCTAACACACTAGACTTCCCTGTCCATCACCAACTCCCAGAGCTTGTTCAAACTCATGTCCATCGAGTCAGTGATACCATCCAACCATCTCATCCTCTGTCCTCCCCTTCTCCTCCTGCTTTCAATCTTTCCCAGCATCAGGGTCTTTTCCAAGGAGTCGATTCTTCGCATCAGGTGACCAAAGTATTGGAGTTTCAGCCTCAGAATCAGTCCTTCCAATGAACATACAGGACTGATCTCCTTTAGGATTGACTGGTTGGATCTCCTTGCAGTCCAAAGGACTCTCAAAGAGTTTTCTCCAACACCACAGTTCAAAAGCATCAATTCTTCAGCACTCAGCTTTCTTTATAGTCCAACTCTTACATCCATACATGACTACTGGAAAAACCATGTCCTTGACTAGACGGACCTTTGTTGGCAAAGTAATGTCTCTGCTTTTGAATATGCTGTCTAGGTTGGTCATAGCTTTTCTTCCAATGAGCAAGTGTCTTTTAATTTCATGGCTGCAGTCACCATGTACAGTGATTCTGGAACCCAAAAAAATAAAGTCTGACACTGTTTCCATTATTTCCCCATCTATTTCCCATGAAGTGATGGGACCAGATGCCATGATCTTCGTTTTCTGAATGTTGAGTTTTAAGCCAGCTTTTCCACTCTCCTCTTTCACTTTCATCAAGAGGCTCTTTAGTTCTTCTTCACTTTCTGCCATAAGGGTGGTGTCATCTGCATATCTGAGGTTATTGATATTTCTCTCGGCAATCTTGATCCCAGCTTGTGCCTCATCCAGCCTACCATTTTGCATGATGTACTCTGCATATAAGTTAAATAAGTAGGATGACAATATACAGACTTGACGTACTCCTTTCATGACTTGGAACCATTCTATTGTTCCATGTCCAGTTCTAACTGTTGCTTCTTGACCTGCATACACACTTCTCAAGAGGCAGGTAAGATGGTCTGGTATTCCCATCTCTTTAGGAATTTTCCACAGTTTATTGTGATCCACACAGTCAAAAGCTTTGGCATAGTCAATAAAGCAGAAGTAGATGTTTTTCTGGAACTCTCTTGCTTTTTTGATGATCCAGCGGATGTTGGCGATTTGATCTCTGGTTCCTCTGTCTTTTCTAAATCCAGCTTAAACATCTGGAAGTTCCTGGTTCACATATTGCTGAAGCCTGGGTTGGAGAATTTTGAGCATTACTTTACTAGTGTGTGAGATGAGTACAATTATGTGGTAGTTTGAGCATTCTTTGGCATTGCCTTTCTTTGGGATTGGAATGAAAACTGACCTTTTCCAGTCCTGTGGCCACTGCTGAGTTTTCCAAATTTGCTGGCATATTGAGTGCAACACTTTCACAGCATCATCTTTAGGATCTGAAATAGCACAACTGAATTCCATTGCCTCCACTAGCTTTGTTCGTAGTGATGCTTCCTAAGGCCCATTTGACTTTGCATTCCAGGATGTCTGGCTCTAGGTGAGTGATCACACCATCGTGATTATCTTGGTCGTAAAGATCTTTTCTGTGCAGTTCTTCTGTGTATTCTTGCCACGTCTTCTTAATATCATCTGATTCTATTAGGTCCAGACCATTTCTGTCCTTTATTGTGCCCAACTTTGCATGAAATGTTCCCTTGGTATCTCTAATTTTTTTGAGGAGATCTCTAGTCTTTCCCATTCTACTGTTTTCCTATTTCTTTGTACCGATAACTGAGGAAGGCTTTCTTGTCTCTCCTCGCTATTCTTTGGAACTCTGCACTCAAATGGGTATATTTCCTTTTCTCCTTTGCCTTTTGCTTCTCTTCTTTTCTCAGCTATTTGTAAGGCCTCCTCAAAAAACCATTTGGCCTTTTTGCATTTCTTTTTCTTGGCGATGGTCTTGATCACTGCCTCCTATATAATATCATGAACCTCCGTCCATAGTTCTTCAGGCACTCTATCAGATCTAATCCCTTGAATCTATTTCTCACTTCCATTGTATAATCATAAGGGATTTGATTTAGGTCATACCTGAATGGTCTAGAGGTTTTCCATACTTCCTTCAATTTAAGTTTGATTTTGGCAATAAGGAGTTCATGATCTGAGCCACAGTCAGTTCCCAATCTTGTTTTTGCTGACTGTATAGAACTTCTCCATCTTTGGCTGTAAATAATATAATCAATCTGATTTCGGTACTGAACCTCTGGTGATGTCCATGTGTAGAGTCCTCTCTTGTGTTGCTGGAAGAGGCTGTTTGCTATGACCGGTGTGTTCTCACCACATGACAAGATGGTGGAATAGAAGCATGTGCACTCATCTTCTCCTGCAAGAACTCCAAAATTACAACTTGCTGCTGAACAACCATCAACAGGAGAATGTTGGATCCCACCAAAAAAAGATACCCCATGTCCAAGGGCAAAAGAGAAGCCCCAGTAAAATGGTAGGAAGGGTGAAAGCACGTTTAGAATCAAAACCCCATACCTGCCAGAGACACTTCGAGGTTCAAACAAAACCTTGTGAGCACCAGGACACAGAGACCCCACAGAGGCTGAGCCAGAACTGTGTTTGAGTGTCTCCTGTGGAGGTATGGGTCAGCAGTGGCCTGCTGCAGGCGCAGGGGCTCTGGTTGCAGGAGACCTGGTCACACAGCCCGTGGCATAAGCCCTCTTGGAGAAAGCCGCCATTAATCCCACCATAGCACTGCTGACAGCAGATGACCCACAAACTGCAAAACAGTAATAGCAAAGACATTCTTGCACTGTTAAGAAAGTTCTAGGACCCACAACAGATTCCCCAACCTGGGGATCTGGCAAAAGGACTGAGAACCCCAAGGTAATTTGACTTTGCAGTGGGATTTGATTACAGAACCTACACAGGACTGGGGAAACAGATTCTTTGAGAGCACAAACAAGACCTGGTGTGTACCAGGACCCAGGAGAAAGGAGCAGTGACCCCACAAGAGACTGACCCAGACTTGCCTGTGAGTGTCCCGGAGTCTCCAGGGGAGGTGTGGGTGGGAGGTGGCCTGCTGCAGGGTCAGGGGCATTGAGTGAGGGAGTTTGTGCATGGGACCTTTTGAGAGATTACCTCCACCATAGTTTTGTCTCAGATCAAACAACAGGGAGGAAACACAGCCTCACCCATCAACAGAAAACTGGATTAAAGATTTAATGAGCATGGCCCCACCCATCAGAACAAGACCCAGTTTCCCTCACAGTCTCTCCTAACAGGAAGTGTCCATAAGCCTTTTATCCTTATCAGTCAGAGGGCAGACAGAATGAAAACCACAATCACAGAAAATGAATCAAAGTGATCACATGGACCACAGCCTTGTCTAACTCAATGAAACTATGAGCCAAGCCATGTAGGGCCACCCAAGAGGGATGGGTCATGGTGGAGAGTTCTGACAACACATGCTCCACTGGAGAAAGGAATGTCAAACCACTTCAGTATTCTTGCCTCGAGAACCTCATGAACAGTATGAAAAGGAAAGAAGGTAGGACACTGAAAGATGAACTCCCCAGGTCAGTAGGTGCCCAGTATGCTATTGGAGATCAGTGGAGAAATAACTCCAGAAAGAATGAAGAGACAGAGTGAAGTTGCTCAGTCGTGTCTGATTCTTTGCAATCCCATGGACTGTAGCCTACCAGGCTCCTCCATCCATAGAATTTTCCAGGCAAGAGTACTGGAGTGGGTTGCCATTTCCTTCTTCAGGGGATATTCCCAACCTGGGGATCGAACCCAGGTCTCTTGCATTGCAGGCAGACACTTTACCATCTGAGCTACCAGGGAAGCCCAGAGGCAAAGCGAAAACAATGTCCAGTTGTGGATGTGACTAGTGATGGAAGTAAAGTCCGATGCTGTACAGAACAATATTGCATAGGAACCTGGAATGTTAGGTCCATGAATCAAGATGGCAAGAGTGAACATCAATATTTTAAGAATCAGTGAACTAAAATGGACTGGAATGGGCAAACTTAAAATCTTAAGGCTATTGTTTTTGTACAAGTATTTCAACTTAAATTTAACAAATTTAAATTACTTTTGAAAGCCAATAAAATAATTCAAATATTAATCTCTACATACAAAGAATATTATCATTACTGGAAGAAATAATGAAAGATTATCTAAACTGGGTGGGATTATAATATACATTGACAGTAATCAAACCATATTGTATTGGCACAAAGATAGAATCAAAACCCACAGAAATAAACCAGATCATATAATTCATTATTTGAAATTTTAAATATTTTTGTAATTATGTCAATATTAACCAACATTTATTTTGTGCTTACTATGTCCCCATAACCCTTTACAATAGGGTTTCTCTGTAAATAGCGTATTGGGGGAGGGGGGACCAATAACTGTTGGGTGGGTGTAATCCTGTGTATTAGAAGATATTCAGCAGCACCCCTGATCTCTGCTCACTAGATTTCAGTAGCATCTCCCCATCCTCCAGCTGTGACAACCAAAAATGGCTAAAATGTCTATAGACATCATCTCATGTCCCATGGAAGACAAAATTGTCCTGGGTTACAAATTAGTACTTTTATACAGTTGCAACCAATTATCTACCTGCACTACTTGTTATGGTCTGATGTTTTTCAGTTGATTAACATCCACCACACTACAGGAAATACATTCTGCAAAATTCAGTTCAGTTCAGTCGCTCAGTCATGTCCACCTCTTCGCGATCCCATGAATCGCAGCACGCCAGGCCTCTCTGTCCATCACCAACTCCCGGAGTTCACTCAGACTCACGTCCATCGAGTCAGTGATGCCATCCAGCCATCTCATCCTCTGTCGTCCCCTTCTCCTCCTGCCCCCAATCCCTCCCAGCATCAGAGTCTTTTCCAGTGAGTCAAATCTTCGCATGAGGTGGCCAAAGTACTGGAGTTTCAACTTCAGCCTCATTCCCTCCAAAGAAATCCCTGGGCTGATCTCCTAAATAATAGTACTTATGAAAAGATAGGACAAAACTTTAAAAACCTATGAACTTGGTAACCAGAGCTCTTAAAAAAAAAAAAAAAAGTAGCAATCATATAATAAAAATACCAAAACAGTTAAATCCCTACTGACATTTGTACTAATCACAAAGGTCAGTCAGTCCTTTATCTCCTTAAATCCTGGACTTCTACTTCCTCTACTGAGATGTAGGTCACTGTGTACAGTTTCAACAAAACTGAAAATAAAATCAAGAGTGCAGGTTTTTACAAAAATTGGGGAAAATATTTTTCATCCATCTGTAACTCCAAGATGACACATACACTTTCAACACAGTGAAAGCACCCCCGTCTTTGAGGCTACTACTTGCACTGGAGGATGGTACTTTAGTAGAATTTTCATCTTTTGTTTTTCTTAAACACGCTTCATCTGTGAGAACAACTGCTTGGAAAGGCCTCAGATAACTGACAGAATTTCCACACTATACTGATACTTTTCTATTGACTGTATATGGGTTAATTCAAGTTTTAAGAGCATATAAGGACACATCCTAAATTCCCAAATACAGACGAGAGCTACTTACTTAGTAGCAGCAGGCAGCGGTGGCCCAGCAGAAGCAACTGGAGTAAGCAGCGGGCGCTGCGTTAAATGCTTTACAGGAGTTACTTCACTTTATCACCACAACACTCTGATGTGTTTTAGAAAAAGCAATGGGTACTTGGAAAGGTTAAATAATTCTCCCAAGGTTATTCAGCTAAAATATAGTGCAGCCAGATTTCACCCAAAATTGTGAATCCAAAGTCATTTTCCTTTAATAATTTAATGTTATAATACTTTTTAGTTTCTTTCTTAAAATTCCAGTGTTACAATACAACTAAATAATAATTCAAAACTTACTACATATGACATCTTTTTCTTTGGAAAATTCTTTAGCTATTTATTCAAACTCAATAAAGATTTTAAACCTTAAAAGCAACTTTTACCTTCGTTTGCAAGCTACATACTCATCTTCCCAGATCTTGTTAGACAGTGTTTGTTTCCAGAGTTTGTTAGACAGTGGGTAGCCATAAATGAATTTTTAAATTCTGAAGCCACAAAAAAGAAATATTCACCAGCAAGACAAATGGCACAACAATGTCTTAAAATTCACCAGGACACGTTCACAAAGAAAGCAAGCCTGTAAAATATTCTGGCATGGTGCTGATGCTTCCACCTCCTTAGGATATTAATTCAAGTTCTACATCCCATGCCAATGCATACTGGAATCTGGCCACTGGTCTAAACATATCCATTTAAGAGGAGCAAAAGGGTTATTAGTACGCACAGACCGTATCAAGCCCTAAATATCTGTTCGTAAAATGATGTTTTCTATTACTTGATTTCTCTGCAAATAGGTACTAGCTGTGAATGAGTTTCTGTGATGGCAATGTCTGTGTTTTTCAAACGTGTTTTAACTGACAGTGTATCTATCTGCCACCCTAACTCCTTCTCCTCAGAAAATACATTAATTAGAAAAAGGAGGTTCTTAGGACTTCCTTGGTGGTCCACTGATTAGGAATCTGCCTTCCAATGCAGGGAATGCAGGTTCAATCCCCACCCTCAAGAACTTCAAATCCTCACTACGATATAATGTAGAATAAACTATTGCATTTTATATGTGATTTTATTTCCTTAAAAATTTTTTGTCTACTTTAAGCTAGGTAGATATGCTTTCCAATTACACAACTCTAACCAGCTTTATGCATCTCGGGGCAATATCATATTTAAAAATTTTTCAGGTAGATGGGAACTCATGAGATTTTGTGAGCTGATTTTTCTGCCCACTATAACCTTAAATACCCCAATTTTATTACTTGCTTCAGCATTTATCTTTACATGAGCAATACACAAAATTTTCTAGGCTTTCTATACACTTAGAACATAAGCATATTCAGTGCTGAAGAGAGAATCAGACACTTGAAAAAAAAAAAAAAAAGAAATTAGAGCATTCCCAGATGGTTAGGGGTTATTTAACTTATATGCAGAGTACATCATGAGAAACGCTGGACTGGAAGAAGCACAAGCTGGAATCAAGATTGCCAGGAGAAATATCAATAACCTCAGATATGCAGATGACACCACCCTTATGGCAGAAAGTGAAGAGGAACTCAAAAGCCTCTTGATGAAAGTGAAAGTGGAGAGTGAAAAAGTTGGCTTAAAGCTCAACATTCAGAAAACGAAGATCATGGCATCCGGTCCCATCACTTCATGGGAAATAGATGGGGAAACAGTGGAAACAGTGTCAGACTTTATTTTTTGGGCTCCAGAATCACTGCAGATGGTGACTGCAGCCATGAAATTAAAAGACGCTTACTCCTCAGAAGGAAAGTTATGACCAACCTAAATAGCATATTGAAAACCAGAGACTTCACTTTGCCAACAAAGGTCCGTCTAGTCAAGGCTATGGTTTTTCCTGTGGTCATGTATGGATGTGAGAGTTGGACTGTGAAGAAGGCTGAGCGCCGAAGAATTGATGCTTTTGAACTGTGGTGTTGGAGAAGACTCCTGAGAGTCCCTTGGACTGCAAGGAGATCCAACCAGTCCATTCTGAAGGAGATCAGCCCTGGGTGTTCTTTGGAAGGAATGACGCTGAAGCTGAAGCTCTAGTACTTTGGGCACCTTCTGCAAAGAGTTGACTCATTGGAAAAGACTCTGATGCTGGGAGGGATTGGGGGCAGGAGGAGAAGGGGACGACAGAGGATGAGATGGCTGGATGGCATCACTGACTCGATGGACGTGAGTTTGAGTGAACTCCAGGAGTTGTTGATGGACAGGGAGGCCTGGTGTGCTGCGATTCATGGGGTCGCAAAGAGTCAGACATGACTGAGTGACTGAACTGAACTGAGATGATTAGGATTTGGAGCTTTCACTGTCACGGCCCAGGTTCAGTCAATGGTCAGGGAACTGAGATGGCACAAGCCAAAGTGTGGCCAAAATGTTTTTAAATTAACTGATTAAAATAAAAAATTAAAATGCTTCAATAAATATATATATACAAATTTTAAGATGAAATTAAAAATACAACATTGTAAATCAACTATACTTCATAAAATATATTCAATTTTTTTCTATAAAAAATGAGAGAAAAAGAGCTACACAATCAGTAGCTCATTCAGTACTACATTTTAAAAAGTCAAATAAGAGACAGGGTGCTCAGGCCTGGTGCACTGGGATGACCCTGAGGGATGGGATGGTGAGGGAGGTGTGAGCAGGGTTCAGGTTGGGGAACACATGTACACTCATGGCTAATTCATGTGAAAGTATGGCAAAAACCATCACAATATTGTAAAGTAATTAGCCTCCAATTAAAATTTAAAAAAAAAAGAAAAAAAAGTCAAATAATAAAAATAGCACAAAAGATTACATGAACAATACAGTCTACATAGTTTTGAAAAGGGGAGAGATCAAAGTTCAGGGAAGAGTAACAAAGGGCTGCTGAGGGGGTGGAGAGTGTGGGCCAGGTGCTGCGGACACAATGCGCTAGGGGCACTCCTGGCTCTCGGTCTCTGTGGAGATGGACTTGCTGAACATCTCACAGAGGGCCATACATCTGTCCAAAACTCAAAGAACTGCACACAGAAGTTGGTGAAATGCACTACATATAAAGTATACCTTAACTGAAACAAGGAAAAAAAAATCTGTAAATGATTACTTGGAAGCCAACTGTCATTTTGTATAAAATTTCAGACACACCACCTTCAGTTCAGTTCAGTTGCTCAGTCCTGTCTGACTCTTTGCGACCCCATGAATCACAGCACGCCAGGCCTCCCTGTCCATCACCAACTCTCGGAGTTCACTCAGACTCACGTCCATCGAGTCCATGATGCCATCCAGCCATCTCATCCTCTGTCGTCCCCTTCTCCTCCTGCTCCAAATCCCTCCCAGCATCAGAGTCTTTTCCAATGAGTCAACTCTTCGCATGAGGTGGCCAAAGTACTGGAGTTTCAGCTTTAGCATCATTCCTTCCAAAGAACACCCAGGGCTGATCTCCTTCAGAATGGACTGGTTGGATCTCCTTGCAGTCCAAGGGACTCTCAGGAGTCTTCTCCAACACCACAGTTCAAAAGCATCAATTCTTCGGTGCTCAGCTGTCTTCACAGTCCAACTCTCACATCCATACATGACCACAGGAAAAACCATAGCCTTGACTAGATGGACCTTTGTTGGCAAAGTCAAGTCCCTGCTTTTCAATATGCTGTCTAGGTTGGTCATAACTTTCCTTCTGAGGAGTAAGCGTCTTTTAATTTCATGGCTGCTATCACCATCTGCAGTGATTTGGGAGCCCAAAAAAATAAAGTCTGACACTGTTTCCACTGTTTCCCCATCTATTTCCCATGAAGTGATGGGACCGGATGCCATGATCTTCGTTTTCTGAATGTTGAGCTTGAAGCCAACTTTTTCACTCTCCACTTTCACTTTCATCAAGAGGCTTTTGAGTTCCTCTTCACTTTCTGCCATAAGGGTGGTGTCATCTGCATATCTGAGGTTACTGATATTTCTCCTGGCAATCTTGATTCCAGCTTGTGTTTCTTCCAGTCCGGCGTTTCTCATGATGTACTCTGCACACACCATTTTACAGCTTAGCAATTTCATTTCTGGGAACATGTTTTCCAGTTATATCCAGAGTACAAAATTATCCATTATCTAAAGGATACTCAATGCACTTTTGTAAAATTTAAAGATCAAATGCTTTCAAAAATAAAACAATAAAGTCTAAGATCAAACATTAAGGACTATATAAATATCTGAAATTATTTTGGGAACACAAATTGATTTGTACAGATCAGAATGCCAATAAATGCAATCTCTCAGCCTATAATGGAGAAGGAAATGGCACTCCACTCCAGTAATCTTGCCTGGGAAATCCCATGGACAGAGAGGAGCCTGGTGGGCCATAGTCCAAGGGGTTGCCAAACAGCAGCAGCCTATAATAAACTACTTACCATCTCTTTAAAACACACACGCACACACAAAACAAAACAAAACTTCTAAACACAGTTGAGTGCAGACATGGCAATCTGTTCTCAAAGCTTAGTCATTACTGACTGACCTTTCCTGGTACTGAGTTCATAAAAATGCAGAAGTCTGCAACCTCGTGTTATCCACAGCCACCCATCTGCCCACCACGGACAATGATAACCCACCAACCACACTGGCTACTATGGTTCACAAACTCCACCTTGAGTTGATTTAACTTTTCTGCATATACTTCCTATTGGAAAGCATGGTAAAGAATGCAAATTATAAAAACTTTAGGAATAATTTCTAAACCTCTCTATGACAAAAATTCTAAATTTCTGTATAACAAAAATAAATAAAACATTTAAATATAAAATCATTAAGATTTTTTAAGCGAGGAGGTAACAGGTGCAATACTCACAGACAAATACTTCTACATTTGTTTATCTTTAATATGCAAAATACTCTTGCCAATACATATAAATAACCAATAGAAAATACACAAGAAATTTACAGAATAGTTAAAAATAACTAAGGAAAGCATACTTTCAACTTTTAAAAATAATAATAAAAAAAGCAACAACAAATGAAAAGCTAATACAAAAATGTGACAAAATGGGGGCGCTAATAATCTATCAGTGAATGCATCTGATTTGCTCATACAAAAATTACAAAAATTTTTGAAGGGCAAAGTGGCATTTTTAATACTTCCAGGAAGCTATGCTTGAAAAATGTTTATGCAGCATAAGTATGTGTAAAGACTTTCTAGCAGTATCATTTGCTCAAAATATGTAGGGACTTCCCTGGTGCTCCAGTGGATGACTCTGCATTCCCAATGCAGGGGGCTGAGAGTTCAATCCCTGGTCAAGGAACTAAGATCCCACATACTGCAACTAAGCCCTCGCACTTGAGTGCCCCTGCTCCCCAACTAGGAAAGCCTGAATACCACAATGAAGAGCCTGCACGCTGCACTGATGACCCAGTGCAGCCATAGTAAATTTTTTAAAAATGTAAACACCTAAATGTCTATCAACAGGGGTACTGGTAAAGGAAATAAATTATGCCATATCCAGGCAGAATTAAGAACTCTACAGTCACAAAAAGAATAAAGCACTCTTCTCGTTAGAAAAGATGCAAAAGATACACCATTAACTGAAAGAAGCAGTTGCAGAGTAACCTGCAACTTGCCACTGCACAAGGACCATTCCTGAATGGATTATGAGCCACTGCTGTTACCAAAATAAAATATGGGTTTTGGCTTTTTATACTGTTCATGGGCTTCTCAAGGCAAGAATACTGCCATTCCCTTCTCCAGGGAACTATGTTTTGTCAACCTGCAGACATGAAATTAAATGACGCTTGCTCCTTGGAAGAAAAGTTATGACCAACCTAGACAGCCTATTAAAAAGGAGAGACATTACTTTGCCAAAAAAAGTCCATCTAGTCAAAGCTATGGTTTTTCCAGCAGTCATGTATGGATGTAAGAGTTGGACCTTTAAGAAAGCTGAGCACTTCTGAACTGTGGTATTAGAGAAGACTCTTGAGAATCTCTTGAACAGCAAGGAGATCAAACTAGTCAATCCTAAAGGAAATCAATCCTGAATATTCATTGGAAGGACTGATGCTGAAGCTGAAGCTCTAATACTTTGGCCACCTGATGCAAAGAACTGACTCCTTAGAAAAGACTGATGCTGGGAAAGACTGAAGGCAGGAGGAGAAGGGGATGACAGAGGATGAGATGGTTGGATGGCATCACCAACTCAGTGGGCGTGAGTTTGAGCAAGCTCCAAGAGTTGGTGATGGACAGAGAAACCTGTGCAGTCCATGGGGCCACAAAGAGTCAGACACAACTGAGTGACTAAACTGAACTGAAATACGGGTTTGGAATGAAGAAAAGGGTGTGGTGTTCATTTTCTATATTAAACTTTATTTTGTGTTTCATTTTTTAAATGTTAAGAATGTTTTACTTTTCAAATCAGAAAATAAGGGTTTTAAGTATACAGTTATGACAGAAAAAAGAAAAATTAAGTCTTGCTAGGAAGATATGCTTTTAAAATGTAAAGTTTTGAGTCTCTCTGGTCTACAAACTTCCCAGTTCAGCCAAAATCCCCACCAGAACTTAAGTGTTCACTAGATTCCATGGCTACCTCAGATAGATGATGTGAAGGCACACAAATCTCAAAGCATGAGTCTGTCACATTACAATACAAGTTCAACAACATTAACGCTCTTAAAGTTGTATTTAAAAGAAAAATACAGGTAGAAAACTCATGAAAATGTGAAATGAAAAATGAATAATTGATCAAATAAATGATTATTCATTGCTGTTTGTTGTATTTCTAAAATTGGAAGAGGTCATTACTTTTAAACTTTGGCCTGAAAGTTGTTTTTTCCATCTGATGAAAATACTCAAGTTTCAAGGAAATTTGTTTTCACAGGATTTGAAACTCAAAGAAAAACATACCTTCTAAGAGCATTTCTGGAATGTCTGCTTGATATCTAGGTCCCACTCTGATTTCACCTTTGTCAGCTAATAGTGTTTTCACTGAGGGATCATAGACCAATGAATAGAAAAAAGTATCCTGGAAAAAAAGATGACAGAAGACAGAAATATCGACATAAACGTAATTCCTTCTACTTTTTATAAAGCAATAAATCCAGTGTCATAATAATGAAACCATAAAAACTCCACAGAGCATAAAATTTCATTTTGGTGAATAAATTCATAAATCTTTAAGGAGAGCATAATGTTACTATCATCAGGTAAACAGTATAAAATTAAATTAAATTAAATTAAAACAAATAGCTTACAATTGAGGTGGATAATAAAGTGTTACTATTATTTGTTTAGTTAGTCTAACAGAAAACGATTAATTGCTCTAAAAGTTAAGCTAAAGTCAAATAAAGACCACTGAAATCCAGTGGTCATTTTAAAGCTGTAAAGCCCACCCCAAACACTAAGGGTGCCTTCACAGACGTGTGATACTCTTACTTTGACACTGCCCATCCCACATTTTATCAAAAATATTAAAATGCAGACACATTTCACATTAAAACTACAGAACTTAGTTTATATGCAGTTTACTAATGTGTCACACTATATACACTTAATTACAATTATCTATTTAATTACAATTATCCATTAATTATAATTCTGCAGTTGTCCTTTAAATTCTAAAACATATGTCTATATGGGTAAGCATATAAACCTAACTATACATTCTATCATCACCAGCATACCCATCTAACTTTCCATGGTCACTTAAAAGAGCAAACACCCTACTTACTGGACCTAAAGGATAAAATGACCTATAGCCACCAGTCTTTAGCTGAATTCTGCATAGCCACTAGAAATCATCTGAACCAGCAAAGTCTTGCCTTTTGCTCCCCCCGATCTCCCTTCCCCATGGATGTGAGGGTCATCTACTGCATGACTCTCCATATTAAACCCTGAAAGGGCCTATTAAAGAACAGTAGATTGATAAAGGACTGAGGTTAAAAAGCAAGAGGATAGGAAAAAAAAATCCTAAAGACTTGGCAAATTTTCATCTACTACAATCCTTAGCAGATACAAATTGTTAACAAATTAGAAGGTAACAAATAGCATCTTTTAAAAACAAATCAGAGGATTTCCAAGTGGCCCAGTGGTGAGGCCTCTGCACTCCCATGCAGTGGCCTGGGCTCCATCCCTGGTCGGGCAACTAAGATCCCACAAGCCAAGCCACGCAGACACAGTGCAGCAGTAAAAGTCCGCTCTCAGCGCGGCCAAATACAGTGTAATATACTAAAATATATTGGCTATTTCTTCTTTTTATTTCTGCTCCTGTGAACAAAAGATAATTTCTGAGCATCATCAATCCATAGTATCCATCATTCTGTTTGACAGACTGACAATAAACCCTTCTTTTTCAAATTTCACAAGACTATTAGCCTTTTTTTCTGCTTTGAATACTTACTTTCCTTCTTATTAGGTTTCTGGTGCACAGTAGTTCTACATGTTTGCATCAGTCTTTTTCTGTAATTTTACTTCATTTGAGATAAGGGAGCAACACTTTCGAGCATAGAAAACTATTTTTTTTAAAGAAAATATGTCCCTTTAATTTTGCTTTTTAAAATATATATGTAATGAAGATTCTGGGAAAACAAACACTGTGAAATTATGAAGGTTAAATACTGAACCATCAATAAATAGTAAAGTATTTTCCCCACAACAAAACTGATAAAAGTCACATAAAACTGCAAAATGTAAAATAGTCTGCTTACGAGAATCTCCTCCCTTCAATGGCGTCCATGCTCTAATTCAATTTCATAAAAATGTTTATGACGTCTCTTGAAGGTTACAGAAAAATTTATTCTTAGGTGACAAAGTTTATTAGGATTCTAGTAAAGGAAGCAGACCACCAATGGTAAAATTTTATCTGCAAAGAGCCTAAAAGAAAAGCTATTTACTTCCAAAAATTTTTTAAAAAAAAGGGAAGAGGATCAAGTATTTTTATTTATTTCATAAAGCCCAAATTAGTTTGTCCCTCCAAAAAAGTTCTTTCACTACCAATTCAATCATTTGCTATACTTTACCAACTTTTCATTGTGAAGCAAAGATAGACCTAAGGAGTTTTTGCCAACTTTTATCTCAGTTAACCAGAAAAATGAAATTACCTGAATATATTCTAATCATTATACTTTTACCATAATATTGTTATCATTATGCAATAATTTGTTAGAAGAAGAAATAATACAAATGTATAGGCTTTGTATGAAATAGAGAGGGAAAAACACACACAAGTATAATTGTGAATTACCTCTTTATCAAGATATGACAATACTGACTCTGTCTCATTCAGAAGGGCAACACTGCATTTCCCCCTGTTGAAAGAGAAAAAAAGTGAATAAATGCAAGAAAAGCCACTTCGCCTTCACAGAGATGATATACACAGTGTTAGGAACATTCAAAATGTAAAGGTAGTATTAAGAAACTAGATGACAGTCAGGAGCATCTAGACATGTATACACTTGGACTTACTCTACAACTTGGTGTCATGGAACCTAAAAAATAAGGCTGTAGACATTTGTTGAGAGGCTAACCTGGGGAAGGAACAGTGTTAGGTAGTAAATCCCTATAACATAAAACATTTTATAGGTATTTCCTAACTCTTTAAGAAGAAAAGAAGAATACAATGTAATCTTCAGACAAAGTTAGTTTCTGAATCTGTAAAGAGTTAATATGAGGTAATTTTATACAAGGGGTTTTTAAAGAAATCACCATGTAAACCAGTGCCTAAAATAATCTTCAAATTTTTATAGTAGCCACTGCATACAAGAACATAAAAATAATACACATTTACATCAGGATTACCTGATGTAACTATACCTTTATTGCTAACTTACCTTTATTGAAACTGCTCGAAAGACTAGTTAAAATTTAAACACGAGGAACTCCTATAGAGCAAGGGGCAAATAAAGATCGACACATTCATGGATCTTGAAGTCTCATGGCATTTACCTTTGATCATAGCTGGGTGTGTACTTGAAAATGAAATGCTGTTTAAAAAAGGCCTGTCTAGACCTGAGAAAAATTATGGTTATTCACGTAGTGGCATTTAATACCACTTTTAAAATTATCTTCCCAGTTTGAAAAACTCAGTATAGCTACTAATTTGACAGGAGAATTCTGAGAGACTATTCAAGTTACAGATATTGGTCAGGACTCACAAAATACTTTTAAAATGTCATAATATCACTTGGTTTTCTAAACAAAAATCATGACTTGCTCTCCACGAATTAACATGTAAAAACAAATGCATCAAATACACATTACATAGGAAGTTTGTTGTTGGATTACCAGAGTGAAATACAGTTCAAAGGAAAAAATTACCAAAAGCAAAACACGAATGCATAAGTCAAAAACTACACTAAGCATTTTGCAACTGTATATTCCTTAAACTTAAATTGAAAAAAAAAATGTTTTCCTCTCATCAAAATATCTTTCTCTGTTAATCATCTTAGATTGATATCACTTCAAAAGGTTTGTCCTGTATACGAGACAGCAAAAGAGACACTGATATATAGAACAGTCTTTTGGACTCTGTGGGAAAGGGAGAGGGTGGGATGATTTGGGAGAATGGCATTGAAATACGTATAATATCATATATGGAACGAGTCGCCAGTCCAGGTTCGATGCACGATACTGGATGTTTGGGGCTGGTGCACTGGGACGACCCAGAGGGATGCTATGGGGAAGGAGGAGGGAGGAGGGTTCAGGATGGGGAACACATGTATACCTGTGGCAGATTCATTTCGATGTTTGGCAAAACCAATACAATATTGTAAAGTTTAAAAATAAAATAAAATTAAAAGAAAAAAAAAAAGGTTTCTCTGAGAGCACGTGGTACTTCTACACTATCCTGTCAAATCCGTAATTCGGTTACTTCGAGTTATGAAGGTTTTCTGTTTTTCCAATGTATTTTATTTGTGCATAGTACTGAAGCAGAAAAAATAACATCATTATTTCAGTGAATATAACACTCAAAATCAATAATTACCTGATATGCTCATGCAAAGGACAGAATTACAAGGGGAACTGCTCTGCTGCTGTTAGCACATCTACGACTGCCATAGAAGAACTTCTATGACCCATGAATATGTGCTCACACATGCAAGAGTGCTTAAGGAACAGACGGGATTTCCAAAAATAGTTTCATTTACTTCTCTTGCTTCAGCAACAGCTGACAAAGCAATATTTCTAACATTTAATACTTATTCCACCTAGAAATCATAAAATCTTTTTAAGTTCTCTATAGTCAGGTTTAAAAAAAAATGGGGAGGAGCAGATGCTATAAATGTTATTTTAATAGGTATCACTTGAATTTTATAAGATAACAGACACTAAAAATTCAGAAAAAGAATACAGCATAAAGGTGCCTCCATACTGTCTGAAATGATAAAAGATTTTTTTTTTTTAAAGAATTATTTATTTATGGCTACGCTGGGTCCTCAATGATGCATGCAGGCTTTCTCTAGCTGCAGTGAGCAGGGGCTACTCTCTAGTTGCAGTGTACCAGCTTCTCTTGTTGCGGCGCATGGGCTCTAGAGCACAGGTACACAGGCTTAGCTGCCCCGCGGCATGTAGAGTCTTCCTGGACCAGGGATCAAACCCCATGTCCCCTGCCTGCATTGGCAGGCAGACTCTTAACCACTGGATCCCCAGCAAAGTCCATGAAAAAAGATGTTAAACTGAATCACTAAACCGTTATTTTCATATTTACATCAGGAGGTAAGGAAACATTGGTCATACTGGTTTTAGAGGCCCAAGATGATTACAAAACCAATAAAAGGACAGCCATCCCAATCAATCTAAAATGTAAGATATTTTCAGAAGTACAGATTTTATGCAAAAAGGAAAGGATAATAGATGATTTTAACTTATAATTTTTCTTTAATGTACCTATACTGTACCTTTCCCATTAAAAACAAAAACGTGACACTTAACTTTCCATGTGCATATATTAACAGCTAACAAAGTAAGAGGCTGAGTCAGAGTTATTTTGTGAAGTAAACATGAACATGTAATTAACACGTGTACCACCACGCCAAGAGTTGTTGACAAAGTAGTTTCAAAAGAGACTTCAAGTGTTGGCTTCCGTTATGCTGAACAAATCTTGGCTCACAGGAAAAACATGATAAATTTTAAGCTAACTGCAAACTAAAGGAACTATTAACAAATTCTGAATATAGATAATGCAATTGTTTTACCCTGAACCTCAAGCAATGAACCTGTGTCTCTTGCACAGCACTTTAAACCATAAGGAATAAAGATATGAAAACATTAACAATATAAAACATAGGAAAGACTGTAACATTGAGAAAGATCACTCAAGGCCCATTCATACTGCTTTTCGAGAGGAGCACAGAATTTCTAGAGATAACATATTTTCCCACGTATCATTCAAAAAGTTTTTTTTTAGTATATTTTATTTCAAAATATATATATATAAATATTATATTTCAGAAATGGCAGAGTACAGGGACAGAGAAAAATGTGATTATTACAACACAATACAGTCCCGTGTTTAATGGCAGGTACTGATCAGCCTGAAATCTGCTGTTTCCTTAACAAGATGCTAGCATAATCCCACAGGACTCAAAAACCTTATGTAAAATGTGCACCCAGGTTATTTTTCCTCTTACCAAAAGATGTTACCCATTTGTACAAGTGGAAAACAAGGAAGTTTAAATTAGCATCCATTTCCCCCACTATCTGAAGGCTTTCCTTCACTAACACACAGAAGTACAATGGTCCAGGACCTGGAAAAATGAAACTTTCTTAGTGTCGCACGAAGATAATTGAATTCAAATATCTTGGAAGGAATCCAAGCATCTATGTGGTTAACAAGCATGACCAGGTGATCTTTAGGCACACTGAACATGAATTTTAAACCTGCCTTGTTCACTGAAAGCCATTATTTCTTCATTAAAGAAAGGTATTTTTCCATTTAAAAAAAAGAAATCTTGCCATTTGCAAAAACATAGCTAGATCTAGAGGGTATGAAATAAATCAGATGAAGACAGACAAATAGCCATGTGATTTCTCACTTACATGTGGAATTTAAAAAACAAAAAAATAAAACAAAAGGAAAACAGACTCACAGAGAACAAACATGTGGTTGCCAGAGGGGAAGGAGTAGAGATGGGGGCAGGCAGTGGTGCATGGGGGCAAATAGGTGAAGGGGACTAAGAGGTACAAACATCCAATTAGAAAATAAATAAGTCATGGGAATGTAATAATATAGAGCATAAGGAATATGGTCAGTGATATTATAGTAACTTGGTATGGGGGACAGACAGTTTCTAGTCTTATTGTGATCATCTCGTAATGTATGCAAATGTCAAATCACTATGTAGTACACCTGAAACTAACATAATGCTGTATGTTGATTACATTTCACTTTTTAAAATATGCAAAGAAATAATTTGCTGTTGTGGTGGGGGGAAGACTCTCAACATTCTTAGCCATTAGGAAAATGCAAAATCAAAAACACAGTGAGATACAGTTCACAGAAAACCACAAAGATGGGCTAAAATGAAAAACAGACAATAACAAGTGTTGACATGGATTGGCAAAACTGGAACACTAACACTTTGCTGGTGAGGATACAAAACTGTGTAGTCACTTGAGAAAACAGTTTGGCAGTTCCTCAAAATGTTAAACACACAGCTGCCATCTGATTCAGCAATTCCACACGTAAGTATAATACCATGAGAAAAGAAAACATACATCCACACAAAATCTCGTGCACAGACATTCACAGCGGCATTATTTACAACAGACAAAAAGTAGAACAATCGAAATTTCCATCACCTGATGAACGAGCAAACAAAACGGTGCAGTTCTAGCCCAAGTCCAAAGGCCTGAGACTCAAGAGTGCTGCTGCTATGAGTCCCAGAGAGGAAGAAACCGCGGCCCCAGCTTCGTCAGTCAGAGGGAGAATTCTCTCTCCTACCTTTTTGCTCTTTTCAGACCCTCAACCGAATGGAAGAGGTTTCCCTCACACTGGGAAAGACAATCTGCTTTACTCAGTCTACTGATTCAAATAATCTCTTCTGGAAACACCCTCATGGACACACACAGGGTTTTTTTACCAGACATCTGAGTATGACAGGAGCCCAGTCAAGTTGACCACTAATTTAACTACCACAATATCTCAATAAAGTCATTATTAAAAAATATATATATATTCTTCTTCATAACTATCAAGCTCATGAAAAACAAGGAAAGACTGGGACATTCTACAGACCAGAGGAGATGATGAAGACATGATGCCTAAATGCAATGCCAGGGTAAATCTGGGAACAGCAAAAGGACGTCAGAGAAAGAGTGATTAATGTCTGGATACAGTCTGGAGTGTAGTAACACAGTAACATATCTGTGTGAATTTCTTAGTTTTGATGAAGATGGCATGATTAAATGAACTGTAAACATTAAGCAAGACCTGAGTGGAGAGCACATGGACGCTCTCTGTGCCATCCTGGAAGCTTTGTCTGCAAACCAGACAGTACCCCAAATCAAAAGGCTCACTTTCTAAGACTCCCTCCTTTTGAAAAAGTGGCATGTGTGTCACTGATCTTATGAGTCTGATATTAGCCACAAACTGAATTCTGAACATTTTTTCATATAAAGAATTACGCCTGGTTCTGTGATTGAAATTCAGCAAATAGTTTTATACACCATTTAATCCACTAAACACAATGAACAAATTTTTTTTAAATGAAATTTTAAAATGCAAAATGCTTTCAGAAGATTATGTTTCTCAACAGCAGGAATGTAAGATAGGACAAAAGAAAAGATTCAAAATTCTGAGGGAAATTATTTCCAAACCAGAATTATATCCCTAAACAAATCATCAGTCAAGTGTGAAAAACATTTTCAGATAAGCAAGGACTAAAATGTTTTACATTTTAGAAGATTAATCAAAAGGAAAACGCAAAACAATGATTAATTCCAAGGAAAACAAAAGGTTGTACAAGAGACAATTATGTGAGGAACATTTATGTGCTCATAAAATACAGAGACATTAAGTTAAATAAAACTGTGATATGCTGGAAACACAAAAGGGAATGGAGAAGAGGAAGCAAAGAGACATTTTCAAAATTGAAAATGAATAGTGGCAGTGTAAGAGTAGTATAAACACCAAAGTCAGCGTTAGAGAAGTTGAAAATAACTGCACAATGGGAACCAGCCACATAACTGCCTGAGGTAATACTAGACAGCTGTATTAGTATATTTAAAGTGAAGGGGGAGGGTCCTAATTAGATCAAGTATATAAATTCATGTGTATACACACACACGTACATACACCAAGGGAGCAAGAGTTATGATGACATTAAATCAGGTTTTCTCAACCCTGGCAGCACCACTGGCTGAGTCAGTAGATGATAGAGGAGTCCTAAACCAGATGCAAACCCAAAACTGTCCAGACTCTGTCAAATGTTCCTTGGGAGACAAGAGTGCTCCTGGATGAGAACACAATATTGACTAATGGTTTTCTTAACTATATCTTACTAACAAATATTTAAGGACTGACTATATAAGCGAAAAATATAATTTTATACAACTTTGGATTATTAAAAAGAGGAGAATAAAGGAAAAAGAAATCTGGACACTTTTAAGTATTCCTATTCAAATATATATTTTCTGTTGTTAATACTACTTTAACAGATGTTAACAAATAAAACTTAAAGCAGGCCCCCAAGAAACAAAACAGAAAAGCTGAAACACCTCTGTGAGTAGGTAAGCTAGAAGAATGAAAAACCAAGAAACCAAGGCTGAGCTTAAGGTAACAGCTCAGTGGATTCTGTGAAGAAACACGACAAGCAGTGTTTTAGAAAGCCCCCTGTGTTTATGGCATGTGGAGAGAACCAAAGCAATAAGATATGAATCCCTGATACTGGAGATATGATAACAAACATGAAAGAAACTTTCAAAGAGAAATTCAAGGGAAAAAAATCCTCTCTTGGTGCCACTTTCCCTTTCATAACTAGGAGAAAGTGAAATGTTCAAAAGGCACTAGGAAGTTCCTCTTCTCCAAGACAAGATGACCAATAAACTGTTTTGATACTAAGAAAATCTCGTAAGCGTTTATTTGCACAACCATGTGGAACACCAGTACAAAATGTAGGCTATTCTGTGGTATACACCCAGTGCTTTTCTTCATTATCATTTTAGTTGCAAAAGAAAACACTTCAACCACCAAAGATTACATAGCATAAACACAACAGTTGAGAAAAAATGTGCTAAACATGTAGACTTAAAAATATTAAATTATGGTATGATTTTTCTCGTTTTTCCTCTAGTCCTGCTTCTCCTAAAAGCCTAAACACACTAGGTAACTTCTTTATGCTACATTCATCTCTTAAGTAGCACTACTTACGGTCTCAGTAGCACTCTTTTGGCTAATTCAAATTTTGTTTACAGATACCAAGACAGTCACAAAAATCTAACATCTTAAAATAAAAATACTGGCACAACAAAATGTAGAGAAAGAAAATTGCTTTTATTAGTTTCTTTAACATTAATAGTCAACTCTAGAGAGAGACTGCTAACTCACAGTGGAGTTCTATTTTATTATTTATACACTTTAAACTTAACATTACTAAAACAGGAGGGAAGGGGGCAGAGCACAACCTTTAAAAGAATGACAGAGCCCGAGGACACAACATGAACTGATTAGAACCAAACAAGCCCAAGATGGCAGACAGTCGAAGTCCCCTGGACTCTGAGCCTCAGTATACTCTCACTGTAATACATGCATGCTTAGTCACTCAGCTGTGTTCAGCTTTTTGTGGTCCCATGGACAGCAGCCCACCAGGCTCCTCAGTCCATGGGGATTCTCCAGGCAAGAAAACTGGAGTAGGTTGCCATGCCCTCCTCCACAGGATCTTCCCAACCCAGGGATCAAACCCAGGTCTTCCACATTGCAAGCCAGATTCTTTACCAACTGAGCTACCAGGTAGCGAACTGAATGACACACCCACAGGCACTGTGACATTTCCAAAGTCGGCCATAAAGGTCAAAAAGTGCATGGTGGTGCAATTTCTGGAAACCCCTCAGTTCAGTCGCTCAGTCATGTCCGACTCTTTGTAACCCCATGAATCACAGCACGCCAGGCCTCCCTGTCCATCAACAACTCCTGGAGTTCACCCAAACTCACATCCATTGAGTCAGTGATGCCATCCAGCCATCTCATCCTCTGTCGTCCCCTTCTCCTCCTGCCACCAATCCCTCCCAGCATCAGAGTCCTTTCCAATGAGTCAACTCTTTGCATGAGGTGGCCAAACTACTGGAGTTTCAGCTTTAGCGTCAATCCTTCCAAAGAATACCCAGGGCTGATCTCCTTTAGGATGGACTAGTTGGATCTCCTTGCAGTCCAAGGGACTCTCAAGAGTCTTCTCCAACACCACAATTGAAAAGCATCAATTCTTTGGGGCTCAGTTTTCTTCACAGTCCAACTTTCACATCCATACATGACCACTGGAAAAACCATAGCCTTGACTAGATGGACCTTTGTTGGCAAAGTAAAGTCTCTGCTTTTAAATATGCCATCTAGGTTGGTCATAACTTTCCTTCCAAGGAGTAAGCGTCTTTTAATTTCATGGCCACAGTCACCATCTGCAGGGATTTGGGAGTCCCAAAAAATAAAGTCTGACACTGTTTCTACCATTTCCCCACCTATTTCCCATGAAGTGATGAGACCAGATGCCATGATCTTCGTTTTCTGAATGTTGAGCTTTAAGCCAACTTTTTCACTCTCCTCTTTCACTTTCATCAAGAGGCTCTTTAGTTCCTCTTCACTTTCTGCCATAAGGGTGGTGTCATCTGCATTATCTGAGGTTATTGATATTTCTCCCGGCAATCTTGATTCCAGCTTGTGCTTCTTCCAGCCCAGTGTTTCTCATGATGTACTCTGCATAGAAGTTAAATAAGCAGGGTGACAATATACAGCCTTGACGTACTCCTTTTCCTATTTGGAACCATGTTGTTCCATGTTCCATGTCGAGTTCTAACTGTTGCTTCCTGAACTGCATATAGCTTTCTCAAGAGGCAGGTCAGGTGCTCTGGTATTCCCATCTCTTGAAGAATTTTCCACAGTTTATTGTGATCCACACAGTCAAAGGCTTTGGCATAGTCAATAAAGCAGAAATAGATGTTTTTCTGGAACTCTCTTGCTTTTCTGATGGTCCAGCAGATGTTGGCAATTTGATCTCTGGTTCCTCTGCCTTTTCTAAAACCAGTTTGAACATCTGGAAATTCACGGTTCACGTATCGCTGAAGCCTGGCTTGGAAATCCCTACTCCTTGCCAAAATGGTTGGAATACTCCTCTCACTCATTAGCCTATGAAATATCCACCCCCCCGTCCCCCACGTATAAAAACTGACAAACCCATACTCTGTGCCTCTCTCGCCTTCTGAGATGGCTCACACCATGGAGTGCGTTTCTTTCTAAATAAATCCACTTCTTATCTATTACTTTGTCTCCCACTGAATTCTTTCTGCTATAAGACATCAAGAACTTCAGCTTCATTAAGCCTGATACAAGGTGTGTGATCTCATTAAAAGACGGTAAATTCAAATCCCAATCAGAGTTACGGTTTCATTACTACTTAATTATCAATAGACACAAGTCTGTAAAAATTTGTTTTCTCTGAAGATTTTAAAAAGGTCTCAATAGAGACATCATAAATTCACAAATTACAAATCCTTTCAGTTCAATTCCCCTGCTTTGACCAATATAGAAACATGAAGAAAGAAATACAAATACAAAAAATATAATTAAGACATTTTCTACTGTTTTACTTTGTAATTTAATTTGTACACAACCTCATAGTTCAACATGTGAAATGACCTAGGCACAGATTTGCTCTTTGCAGTACTATTTGTAACAGTAAAAGACTAAAATGAAGCAAATATCCATCAATTATTGGATTACGAACAAAGTGAGTAAAGGTGATGGAATTCCAGCTGAGCTATTGCAAGTTCTAAAAGATGCCATGAAAGTGCTACACATTCAATATGCCAACAAAGATGGAAAACTCAGCAATGGGCACAGTAAAGGACAGAAATGGTATGGACCTAACAGAAAAGAAGATGTTTAAAAAAAGGTGGCAAGAATACACAGAAGAACTATACAAAAAAGATCTTCATGACCCTGATAACCACAATGGTGCGATCACTGGACTAGAGCCAGACATCCTGGAGTCCAAAGTCAGGTGGGCCTTAGGAAGCATCATGACGAACAAAGTTAGTGGAGGTGATGGAATTCCAGCTGAGCTATTTCAGGTTCTAAAAGATGATGCTGTTAAAGTATTGTACTCAATATGCCAGAAAATTTCAAAAATTCAGCAGGGGCCACAGGACTGGAAAAGTTCAGCTTCATTCCAATCCCAAAGAAAGGAAATGCCAAAGAATGTTCAAACTACCACACAACTGGACTCATCTCACATGCTAGCAAAGTAATGCGCAAAATTCCCCAAGTCAGGCTTCAACAGTATGTCAACCGAGAACGTCCAGATGTCCAAGCTGGATTTAGAAAAGGCAGAGGAACCAGAGATCAAATTGCCAAAATCCACTGGATCACAGAAGAAGCAAGAGAGTTCCAGAGAAACATCTACTTCTGCTTTACTGACTACGCCAAAACCTTTAACTGTGTGGATCACAACAAACTGTGGAAAATTCTTAAAAGAAATGGGAACACCAGACCACTTTACCCATCTCCTGCGAAACCTGTATGCAGGTCAAGAAGCAACAGTTAGAACTGGACATGGAACAACAGACAGGCTCCAAACTGGGAAAGGAGTACGTCAAGGCTACATATTGCTACCCTGCTTCAGTTCAGTCACTCAGTAGTGTCTGAATCTTTGCAACCCCATAGACTGCACAAGCTTCCCTGTCCATCACCAACTTATTTCCTTTAGGATTGACTGGTTGTATCTCCTTGCAGTCCAAAGGACTCTCAAGAGTCTTCTCCAACACCACAATTCAAAAGCATCAATTCTTTGGCGGTCAGCTTTATCACCCTGCTTATTCTTTACGTCACCCTACTTATTTAACTTATATGCAGAGTACATCATGAGAAATACCGGGCTAGATGAAGGAGATTCAACCAGTCAATCCTAAAGGAAATCAGTCCTGAGTATTCACTGGAAGGACTGATGCTGAAGCTAAAGCTCCAAAACTTTGGCCACCTGATGGGAAGAACTGACTCCCTAGAAAAGACCCGGATGCTGGGAAAGTTTGAAGGCGGGAGGAGAAGGGGCCTACAGAGGATGAGAGGGTTGGATGGCATCACCAACTCAATGAACATAAGTTTGAGTAAGCTCCAGGAGTTAGTGATGGACAGGGAAGCCTGGTGTGCTGCAGTCCATGGGGTCACAAAGAGTCGGACACTACTGAGTGACTAAACTGAACTAAAATGAAGCATAAGCAGGTATCAAGATTGCCAGGAGAAATATCAATAACTGTAGATATGCAGATGACACCAACCCTTATGAGGAAGCAAAGAGGCTAAAGAGCCTCTTGAAGAAAGTGAAAGATGAGAGTGCAAAAGCTGGCTTAAAAGTCAATATTCAAAAAACTAAGATCATGGCATCCGGTCCCATGACTTCATGGCAAATAGATGGGGAAACAATGGAAATAGTGACAGACTTTATTTTCTTGGGTTCCAAAATCACTGCAGATGGTGACTGCAGCAATGTTATTAAAAGACACTTGCTCCCTGGAAGAAAAGCTACAACCAACCTAATCAGCATATTAAAAAGCAGAGACATTACTTTGCCAACAAAGGTCCGTGTAGTCAAGGCTATGGTTTTTCCAGTAGTCATGTATGGATGTAAGATTTGGACCATAAAGAAAGCTGAGTGCTGAAGAATTGATGCTTTTGAAATGTGGTGTTGGAGAAGACTCTTGAGAGGCCCTTGGACTGCAAGCAGATCAAACCAGTCAATCCTAAAGGAAATCAATCCTGAATATTCATTAGAAGGACTGATGCTGAAGCTCCAATACTTTGGCCATCTGATGTGAAGAGTTGACTCATTAGAAAAACCCTGATGCTGGGAAAAACTGAAGGCAGGAGGAGAAGGGGACAACAGAAGACAAGATGGTTGGATGGCCAACTCATTGGCCACGAATTTGAGCAAGCTCCCAGAGATGGTGAAGGACCGGGAAGCCTGGCATGCTGCAGTCCATAGGGTTGCAAAGAATCGGACACAGCTGAGCAACTGAACAACAAGAATAAATTAGAAATATAAAACAGCTATTGGACTGAATGAGACACATCTTTAGGACTTGACAAGCACAACATAACAATGTCATAATTTATTTCACTATCTACTTAAAGACACTAACACATATACCTCATTGCTTCTATACACATTGTTTCTAGAAATAAACATAAGATTCTAGGAACATTTATGAGCTGGGGACTGTATAGAAGAGGAACATTTTATTATTTACCCCACATTTTTATTTCTGAACTATATACATTATGTATCCCTTCCCCTCAAAATGTTCAAGTTTATAAATGAGGGCCAAATCAGTTTTCCTTAATCCTGACAACAAATTCACTGCTTTTGGATCGTAGGTTAGTCCAAGCATTAATCCAAATTGGGTAACTATGCCCAATCTCAGTAATTCATAAATTCACCATGGCAATCTATTTCCATCAACCTCCATCTACTGAAACCAAGCATGGCTCAGTTTCCCTGAGGTTCCCTGAATCCTAAAGGACACATCCACATAGTAGCTAATCAGGGAAGGGAGGAAATGCAGAATCAGAAGAGGAGCAGTCAAGAAACAACAGTGCAACCCTGGATCCAGATTCCACCTCAAGGAATACATAGAATAATATTTTTGAGTATTTTTGAGTTCGTTTGTAGGAACCAAGGTCCCCCACACCCATGTGGAGGACGGCAACTTTAGGCTGAGTGCAAGATTCTTGGAGCACTGCTCTGGTGTCAGGGAATGTTTAACAGGAGGATTCCTACGTGCTGTTTCTCAAGGATTTTCTGCTTCTTATCAGTTCCTATTCCAGGAAAGAGTAGAGCTGCACTCAGGACTGAGATCATGAGAAACAGTATCTGCTTGGATTCCTTTCTGTAACTCCCTTCAGTGACTCTTTTCAGCGTCAGCGACCTTGTATGTATTAGACTATCCACATTGTGGCTATTGATAAAGTTTCATCCTGTGTAATAGCTGAGTAATCATCTTACGAAAGATATATACACCTGCATTTCTGCTAATAAAGCACCTTTGCTCCATCAGAGCTTGGGTCCCCGTGTCTTTCTTTCTTTCTTTCTTTCTCTCTCTCTCTCCCCCTCCCTCCAGCTCTCTCTTTCACTTTCTTATCATCGACTCTGGACCACCAGGTTCCAGTCCATGAAAGGACCCCAACACTGGTATCTCACCATCAACCACTCGGAAGAAAACCACTGTATGCCCTGCAGCCCTCACCCCAAATTTTGCTATAAAACTCCCCATAATCCACTGGGAAGTTCTGGGTTTTTGAGCATGAGCCACGCTCATTATCCTTCCTTGGCCCTACAATAAACCTTTCACTGCTCCAAACTGGAACCTTTATTTGACCCCACTATTTTGGGTACACAAATTTTGTTTGGTAACACTACTAACTATAGTTTTACAGTCTTTGGAACATTTTTTTTCCTTTTGTTTTTGTCTTTTGGCCACGCCACATGACGGATCTGAGTTTTCCGATCAGGGATCAAACTTACACCCTCTGTAGGAGAACCACTGGACCACCAGGAAGTCCCCATATGATTTTATTTCTAAATAGATTCTTCATATAGCTAACTGTTTTCTGTTCATTAGTTTCTGATACGTATGACCACCTAGAGAAAAAGTCTACCTTCAAAAATTAACTACTCAAGGTAAAGCATGAACCAAAAGATTTTCAGATTACACCTCTTAAAATGGATGAAAACATTTTTTTAATGTTGAATAACTCAGAGTCACAAAACATTTCCAAAACAATTTCATAACTAGTTTCACAAAGACATACAAGGAGATAAACTCCAATATTGCAAAGTATTTTTACTTGGAGTCTCACAATAATAATGAATAAATGACAGGCAAAGCCCAGGGGTTTATCTCCTTTTTTCTCAGATGCCTTTAAAACAATAGCAAGAGCATTAGAAACAAAAGAACCTAAAATCAGTACAATAAGAAGGTCATGAGCACATCAAAGATGTCAAAAAATTCTTGAAGATAGACAGGTAAGACAGACTGAGCACAGCAAACCAAAGCCCAGGATGAGCACTTTAATAGGAAAACACTAGAGATATTTTCACTAAGATCATAATAAGGCACAAATGCCCACTTAACATTATTACTATTAAACATAGCATTGGTCTATTTTACTTAATACAATCAGACAACAAACAACAATTGAGACAAGGTCTAAAACAGGCACAGTGACCTGATGCTAGGGAAAACGAAACGGATCTACCCAGCAGAGCCCTAAAGACATTCCAGTCTTATCTAGGAAGCGAAGCGAAGTTGCTCAGTCCTGTCCGACTCTGCGACCCCATGGGCTGTAGCCTACCAGGCTTCTCAGTCCATGGAATGTTCCAGGCAAGAGTACTGGAGTGGGTTGCCATTTCCTTCTCCATTATCTAGGAAAGGATCACCCAAAACACATCCAATCTCATCTGATCTCAGAAGCTACACAGGGTTGAACCTAGTTAGTACCTGGACTGGACAGTGAACAAAGCGGGACTCTGCAGAGCTCCTGGGAACAGAAGCCTCTGAGTCCCCTGTTGCTTGTTTGAAGGAACAGACTCCAGCCTCCTTGACCTTCCCTGAGTTCCAAAGGGCAGATTCAAACAGTTGCTAATCAGTGAAGGAAGGGTATACACAGACAACGGAGGCACAGTCAAGAAACAATAGCACAGTCTTGGGGCAGGGTCCTGGTTCCACCTCAAAGGATATAGGTAACAAATCACTTTTGAGCTCTTTACACAACTAAAATCCCCAAAATGGAAAATGCCAGCATTCTTCATTCCAGAGTACACCATCTGCCTGCTAGGTTGCTTCAGTCACATGCAGCTCTTTGCGACCCTGGCCCTCCTCCAGGGGATCTTTCCAACCCAGGGATAGAAACTGTGTCTCCTGCACAGGCAGGCAGGTTCTTTACCACCTGGGAAGCCCCAGACCATCTGAGACCAGATTAAAGGAATCAGAGCAGCTCATCAAGAGACTATCTGAAACCAGATTAAAGGAATGTAGGCCCTGCTCCACATCCTAAACTTGTCAGCAATCCCATCCTTGGTCGGGTCCTGTCACTCAGTCGTGTCCAACTCTTTGTGACCCCATGGACTGCAGCCTACCAGGCTCCTCCGTCCATGGGATTTTCCAGGCAAGAGTACTGGAGTGGGTTGCCACTTCCTTCTCCAGGGTATCTTCCCAATCCAGGAATCAAACCCAGGTCTCCTGCATTGCAGACAGACACTTTACCCTCTGAGCCATCAGGGAAGTCCTTGAACCACTGCCATGAAACCCCTCGTCAGATCCTTCCAGGATGGGACACACAGTTTTTGAAGGCAGGAGTCCCCTGTGTCCCCACTTTGCCTAGCAAAACAATAAGGCTATTCTTTTCTATCTTACCCAAAACTCTGTCTCCAAGATTCAACTTGGCACCAGTACACAGAGGCCAAGTTTTCAGCATCAAGACTGCCAGGAAATACTGTGGGCTTTTACAAAGAGAAAGACAGACCAGAAAGGAAAATTCCAGTCTTAAGAACAGAACCTGGAAAAGCCCATTATACAGCCTAACAGAAAGAAGTCTACCAGCAGCCTGTCCATATAAATGTGGCTCCTGTTTAGCCTCGCTATTCCCTTAGTTTTATGTAAGTATAGACAGCTATGAATCACCTAATATTTGCAAAAAGATTACAGAACAAAAGATAAATACAAAAAACTTTTTTAAAAAACCTGAAACTAGAGGAAACAGAGGTGACTTACACAACAAGGAGAAATTTGAAGATACAATCAGAATGTTTAAAAACATTTGTGAGGATAGTACATTCATAAAACAAAAATAGGATGTAATGAAAAGGAACATGCAGAAGACAAAAGGTTGAAAAATTTAAAAATGTTTCCAAAATTAAAACACCACCAGATAGAAGATAAAATTCAAAGATTTGGCTCAAAACAAAAAACAAATAAGCAAGTTTTTTAAAAAATAAAAAAACAAAACAACAAAACAAAAACAGGAGACAATCAATCTAGGAGGTCTAATGTAAAAACAATTAAACAAAAAAAACTTAACAATTTGATTAAACACCAGGCAGAGGAGATGAATCTCAAAAGAAGACATAAAGATGGTCAACAGGCACATGCAAAGATATTCAACATCACTAATTACTAGGCAAACACAAATCAAAACCACAATGAGGTATCACCTCACACATGCTAGAGCTAGAACTGCTATTATCAAAAAGGCAAAAAATAACAAGTGTTGACAAGAATGTGGAAAAAAGGGAACCCTCATGGAAGACTCAGGAAATGGCAACCCACTCCAGTGTTCTTGCCTGGAGAATCCCAGGGACAGTGGAGCCTGATGGGCTGCCGTCTATGGGGTTGCACAGAGTTGGACACGACTAAAGCGACTTAGCAGCAGCAGCAGCAGCAGCATGCACTGTTCATGGGATTTTGTGCAGCCACTATGGAAAATATTAACTGTTAATTGCTCAGTCACATTCAACTCTTTGCAACCCCCATGGGCTGACTATAGCCTGCCAGGCTCCTCTGTCCATGGAATTTCAGGCAGAAATACTGGAGTGGGTAGCCATTCCCTTCTTCAGGGGATCTTCTAGACCCAGGGATCAAACCCAGATCTCCTGCATTGCAGGCACAGTCTTTACCATTTTGGGTTGGCAAAAAAGTTCACTTATCCATAAGATGCTATGGAAAAACCTGAAAGAACTTTTGGGCCAACCCAATAGTATGTTGATTCGTCAAAGATTAACAATAGAATTACCATGTTATCAAGCTATTCCACTTCTGGGAATTCATCCACAGATTATAAAAACACTAATTTGAAAATATGTGTATTCCCCACTCCTTGTTCACTGCAGGATTATTTATAATAGCCAAAACATGGAAACACCTGAAGTGCTCATCACCAAATGAATGGATTAAAATGTATGATATATATGCAACAGAATATTAATCAGCCATAAGAAAGAAAGATAGTGCTAACTCGTGTCCAACTGTTGAGACCCTATGGACTGTGGCTCTCCAGCCTCCTCTATCCATGGGGTTCTCCAGGCAAGAATACTGGAGTGGGCTGCCATTTTCCTCTCCAGGGGATCTTCCTGACCCAGGAATAGAACCCAGGTGTCTAGTATTGCAGGCAGATTCTTTACCAATTGAGCTACGTGGAAAGACCAATCAGCCATAAAAAAAGATGAAATCTTGCCATTTGCAACAACATGGATGGATTTTGAAGGTACTGTGAAAGTGAAATACATTAGAGAAAGACATATACTGTAAGATTTCACTCATATGTGGAATCAAACAGATGAACAAAAAACAAAATAAAGGAACAAACCAAACACATGGATACAGAGAAAAGAAGAGTGGTTACCGGAGGGAAAGGGGCCCGGGGAGGCTGAAATGGGTAAAGGAAATCAACTGTATGGTAACAGAAATTAAATTTCAGTGGTAAGTGCATTAGTGCATAGTGAAGTAGAAATAGAATATTGTACATAGGAAACTTACATAATGTTAGATGCCACTGTTATCTCAAGAAAAAAAATAGTAATAATACAAAGGCTGTACTAAATTTTTAAAAAGGCCAAAACCACTGGCAAAGAGAAAAATATATATAAAATATTAGGGAAAAAAAGCTCAGCTATAAAGCCAGTTGTCTTCCAACTTAAATCATCTACCTCACCACCAGGGATTCCCTCATAGCTCAATTGGTAAGGAATCTGCATGTGTTGCAGGAGACCTGGGTTCGATTCCTAGGTTGGGAAGATCCCCTGGAGAAGGAATTGGCAACCCACTCCAGTATTCTTGCCTGGAGAATCCCATTGACAGAGGAGCCTGGCAGGTTCCATAGGGTTGCAACAGTCGGACACGACTTAGCGACTAAACCACCACAACCACCTCACCACCAAGGTCATCACTGAAACTGCAGAATACAATGGGTAAGAGAATTTTAAGCTTTAAATGAAGGGAAATTGGGGTAATATGCAGAGTGTGGAGAACCTATGCGATATAAACTACTTTCAATGACAATAGATATTTGAGGACAATGGGGTTAGTCATCTCCAAAACAAAATTCAATTCCAAGCCAAATTACGTACCACATATGTAGTACTAATCTATGAATTTCATTCCACAATAGCATACGAAGTTTAAAGAAATACGTAAAACAGAGATTGAGTCTGATAAAAGTTGATAGCCTCTGCTGTTGTTATACCAGAGAAGGCAATGGCACCCCACTCCAGTACTCATGCCTGGAAAATCCCATGGACGGAGGAGCCTGGTGGGCTGCAGTCCATGGGGTTGCTGAGGGTCCGACAAGACTGAGCAACTTCACTTTCACTCTTCACTTTCATGCATTGGAGAAGGAAATGGCAACCCACCCCAGTGTTCTTGCCTGGAGAATCCCAGGGACAGTGGAGCCTGGTGGGCTGCCGTCTATGGGGTTGCACAGAGTCAGACACGACTGAAGGGACTTAGCAGCAGCGGCAGCAGCTGTTGTTATACACTAAAACATAAAACTAAAACTAAGAGTCATAACTAAAAGCACAGAAGCCTTCCAACTAGTATATGAAGAAGTAACAGTATAATTAGAACATCACTACTCCATACAAATTGTGATTAATGGAACTCCAGGTGTGTATGTGTGGCAGTCACTCAGTCGTGCCTGAATCTTCACTGTCCCATGGACTGACTGTAGCCTGCCAGGTTCCTCTGTCCATGGGAATTCTCCAGTAAAGAATACTGGATTGGGTAGCCATTCCCTTCTCCAAAGCATCTTCCCAACTCAGGCATCGAACCTGGGTCTCCTGCACTGCAGGTGGATTCTTTACCCCTGAGCCACCAGGGAAGCCCACATTGCAATGGAGCTTTCATCAAATTATCAACTTGTGCTACATATGCAAGTCTGTTCTGGCTTTTCTATTCTACCCCACTGGTTTATTTCACAATCCACTTACCCATACTATCCTACATTAATTACTGTAGCTACGCTGCTGCTGCTGAGTCGCTCCAGTTGTGTCCACCTCTGTGCGACCCCATAGATGGCAGCCTACCAGGCTCCCCCGTCCCTGGGATTCTCCAGGCAAGAACACTGGAGTGGGTTGCCATTGCCTTCTCCAATGCATGAAAGTGAAGAGTGAAAGTGAAGTCGCTCAGTCGTGTCTGACTCCTCGCCACCACATGGACCTCAGCCCACCAGGCTCCTCCATCCATGGGATTTTCCAAGCAAAAGTACTGGAGTGGGTCACCATTGCCTTCTCCGACTGTAGCTATACAAGTGTCTTAATATCAAATGATATAAGCCTCTAAAATTTTTATTCTTAAAGACTGACTTTATCATGATTCTCAAACTTTTAGATCTCAAGATCTCTTCATATTTCTAAAAACTATTGAGGATTTCAAAGAACTTCTTTTTTTGTGGGTTATATCTATCAATATTTACCTTAGATAGATATTAAAATTTAAAATTTAACATCAACTAATTTAAAATAAAATAAATATTACACATTAGCAAATATTTGCTATTAATTACTATATTTTCCCCTCCAAAATTAATGAGAACAGTGGCATTATTTTACAGTTGTACAAATCTCTTCAATGTCTGGCTTAACAGACAACTATGTTTTCACATGAGTGACTAGTTTACTTCATTTTCAAAAAACATCCACCAAATGGTCATGTCTTAAAAAAAAACATAGTCCATCTCTCAGTGGCTTTTTCAGGCAAACATGGTGTTCCATGACAAAGATGGCTATTTAATAGTTCAGCTCATATTTCAAACAAGACCATGAGTTTTTTTCTCAAAATAACCATCACGCTTGCATATACAGCAAAAGTGATTCATGCATACTTCTCCTTTCAGTACATGGAACACTAAAAAGATGTGTGACCTCTTAATGTGCCCTGTATACTATACAATATTTAATATGTTGTGTACATTTTTCTTCAATTTTTTTTAAAGGCATTACATACAGTACAGTGATCTACAGTCCAGTTTGGTGACAATGACTTGATTCCAGTTGGCTTGGTGCCAGCAGTTAACCCACCATTGCTTTTGCACATCATTTTGTTTTGGCAAAATCAATGCAGGGAAAAGGTAAGTAACATCTTATTGTTGATATGAAAACAGTTTTGATCTCCCAAGGCCCCTCCTGAATGTGTATGGGGGGACACCCAGAAGAATACGAACCATGCTCTGAAATATTCTTGGTCCTTTCCATTACCACAGATTTTGGACTCAGCTTCTTAATTTACACACACACACACACACACACACACACACACACACACAGGACCCTGCTAAGTTTTTCTTTGGAATTACATTGAATCTTTAGATCAACTTGGGAAAAACAGACATATTGTTACACATTTACTTTACTAAGTCTTTAATTCCTTTAGCAATACTCCATAGTTTCTATGTGGAGTTTTTATACATCTTTTCCTTTTCTTTTTCTTTTAAAGACATCCTTCTTATAATTTATTCCTAGGTGTTTGATATTGCTTGATGATATTATAAATCGTATCTTTTTAAACTTAGCTTTTAACTGACCTCTATTCACACCATATACATAAAACAGAGCTGCTTCAAGAAAACAGAATATCTTCATGATCCTGAGAAATCTTTGCCCAGTCCAAGACAGTAACACTTGGACTGGTTTCTGAATGAGCATCAGTCTTTCTGAATGACAAAGTATTCTTTTTTTTGCGGGGGGGGGGGGGGGGGGGGTTGTGCAAGGCACACTTATAGCAGTGAAAGCACCAACTCCTAACCACTGGACAGCCAGGCAGTTGCCCAAAGTATTGTTACTCTCATTCCACTACTTCAGCTATATCAAACCTATCAGGCATGTCTGTTAATGTCTCAAGAATGGAGTTTTTCCAGCCTTTATTTAACTGTCCTCCCCCTCTCCTCCTACTGTTCCATCATTCATTTTCCAACCATATTTCTCACATATTTAAAAACAAACCAACCTAGAAAGAGCAAAGATGACAATAGCAGCACTGAAGAATAAACACCACTTAACAAGGGAAGAAGCTGCACTTGGGGAGTGTAGCTCCTCTGCCATACAGTAAACTCCCAACAATGCACAGTCCAAGCCCAAAGAACGCACACAAGATAAGAAAAGAAAAACACACTGGAGACACACCAAAATGTCAGTGCGCTGGGTGGAGAGATTACAGGGGTTTGTGTCTGCATCTTTTTTCATGTTTTTATCCCCTATTTCAACAGTAAATTATAATTCTTCCATTATCATAAAATAAACAATAAAAGTTTATTTTACAATTTTAATATGTAGTAATATTCAATTTTAATATGCAGTATTTTTCAAGAAACAGCAAAATGGGCATATTCATAATGTACTGTGATGGGAATGTGAATTGACACGATAATTGTCGAAGGAAACAGCATTTTGCAAAAAAATATTTGGAAAATGTACCCCTAAATCTATAGGTCAGCTATCAAATGTAGCTAATATAACAGTAGCCAATGTTACCACTTTACTACTACTGCGGAAGGGGGGATAAAGAAGATTTTAGTTTTTAGTAGATTCCTGCCTATTCTGTCTTCATTAAAACCAGCCAGATTGTCAGGCAGGGCATGGAGTTAAAATGAACACAAAACTGGCATTTTCCCTATCTAATAGACAAATTTTTAAGTACTACTTCTTCCATTATATGCCTAAAATGGTCTCACTTCAAAAAAGGTAAAAATATAGAAAAGCATAAATATGAAAGTTGCTTGCATTTTCTGATAGTAAAATAATCCTGAAATCTATCAAATACCAAGTTCCTATTTACGTTTATGATGCAGACTCATACTTAGGAATGAAAATCTCATTTATTTGCAACAAATATCTTTAAAATTCAGTACACACAACAATTCTTCAATGAACGTATCAGTATATATATTTCTACACCCTTTCCTAAGAGCCTCTGTTAGATAAAATCAAAAAGTGGAATTGCTCGGTCAAAGGATATTCACACATTAAAATTTTATTTCTTGGACTATACTAACAGTTGAATATCTAAGAGTTATCTGTTTCCCTGTCCTCATCAACACTGGGTGTTAAGACAAGAACTTCAGTATCCCACCCCCCAAATACCTCTTATTGGCTAGAAATTCTTCCATTTCCCCCTTTCTCATGGTTGCTATATATGGCTTGTAAATTCATTTTGTTTGGTGACGAATAATATGTATACAGAATAGACTTCCTATGCTCAGCCTAGCCCTGCATATAAAAGCTCGATGTTCACTCTGAATATCTCACTTTCCCTCAGAGTCCTGAGCAACCTGGGATTCCATACATCAATCTTTAATTTTCACAAACAGAGAAAGGCACACAACCTAAAACTTCATTTAAGGTTAGGAGTACTTGAGAGAAGATTATTCTGTTGATGATTTTTATTTACTTAAAGGACAAAAATAAAATTAAATGAAAACTATGAAAACTTCAAAGTCTGACTGACTACTGGGTACTGTGTTCCACAGCAAGCAGGAGAAAGAAAAGAGATAATGAGTTTCTAGAGTCTTACACTCCAAGATGATGTCTGATGTGAAGAACCTAGACACATTACACATAAAACTCAAGATTTTTAACAGCTGCTTAACATACTTTTTTAACTGAGTTAAGAAAGCTCCTTATTTTGGAGGTGAGAATGCAGAAGCAACATAGCATTGCTTGAACCAAGAAAAGTTCATTATAAACTGTGGCTGTAGCCAGTCTTCTATGGCGCAATGATGGTGAGGATGGAGATAACCATAATCACATTCTGGAATCCCAAGCTAAAAATTGTTTAAGAGGAAAAAGAATGTAAGGTTTTCTCTGAAGCACCCTGTCATTAAGAGACAGCTTGACACTATGTGCATCTCTATCTTTAAGACCTACTGCGCTATCCCGTGCTTAGTCACCAAGTCGTGTCTGTGTCTGACTCTTCTTCGGGACCCCATGGATCTCAGCCCCCAGCCTGTTCTCCAGGCAAGAATTCTGGAGTGGGTTGCCATGCCCTCCTCCTGGGGATCTTCCCAACCCAGGGATCAAACTCAGGTCTCCCTCATTGCAGGCAGGTTCTTTAACAACTGAGCCACCAGGGAAGCCCTGAAGACCTACTACTGACACTAAATTTAGGTTCTGTAAGAATTTCTCTGGATTTTGTCAAGGTTAAGCAATGAGGAAGGCAGGATCCTCACCAGTGATGTTCTGAGCAAGGGCCAGGTCTAACGACACAGATATAATGGTTGCTCTATCACTACTCACTGCTCATAACAAGACTTGGAGAAATCATCCAGTCCAAAAGCCCTTATGACAGGACACGGTGGAGCCAATAATCAACAGGTAGCTAACAAAATCCTTTTAAGACACAATGAAGCATGACTTCAAAGGCTGTGACCCAGATCCCAAGGTTGGCAAGCAGGAAAGGATTAGTGCTAATTAAATATGACTAACTGGCTACCCTAGAGGCAGAGAAGTGGTATTAATCACTACATATACAATGCTGTAATTAGCTTTTAAAAAAAATAAGCTTTGTGCTTTCAAGGTAAGGAAAAAGTGACACTGGACCAAATGCAAGACACATCCACAAACTTAGGCACTCAATCAAGTCGCTAGTTCCCAGTCACTATTTATATCCTAACACTGTATAACAGTATAGTTTATATGCTTCACTCAGTTTTTAATGCAATTCTGACCATTCAACTTGAGTAAACAAAAAACATTATGTGAAAAAAGAAATAGGAAATTAAAGAGCCTATCTACCCAACAAGCTACTAAAATGTAGCTTTCTATCTCTGATACACACATTACAAACTCATCATGAAGATCAAATAAAATACATGTAAAGCAAATGGAATCACACTTATCATAAAGGCTCAATAAATATTACAATTTTTAAAAGCCAAGTTCAATAAACATGGACTGTATATAACTGAACACAGTATTTTACACACACACACACCCCACACACCCACACACTATGATGGGTCTAACTAGCATAAAAATACATTTTACAGTGCTTTATATAACCCATGCAGCATACAATCTATTATTAGTGACCTAAGGCACTATGCAGGAAGCATGCTGTCTCTGGCCTTCACTCCCCAAATAATGTTCCAAAGGACTTCTCATGTTCAAACCCCACCTATCTCACAAACAAAAGGTGAATCGCTAACTCCACCCAGAACTGTCCTGGTCCTATTCATTCTCTTTCATTGAAATGAAAAGAAGTCCTGAAAAGTCGTCTCTTCCGGCCACTTTGGAAGTCTGTAGCATCTGGTTAATGTTATAGATCACAAAAACTAAAAAAGACCTTAGGAATGCCTCAGTCAGGTTTTCTCCTCTGTTCCACACAGCACCAAGGAGATTCTGGGCACTCGATAATGTCTCTGAGAATAAAAAGCCAGTATTCATCAAATTACCCCTCTGTGCTGCCAAAGAACAATGGGACTTCAGTAATTTTCTCCTGTTACAGCACAACAGATAGGGTATGACTTCAATATTAGCAAAATGTCAAGACCACTCCAAAGTGCACTTGCTCTACATCAACATGAGGGCTGGTTAGCACGGTGTCGTGCTCTGGCCAGAGACTGCCCCTAATTTCATTCAGCTGTTTGAAAATGAGAGCCAAAGGTGAGAAAACACTACAACCTCTCAACTCTGAGAACAAAAAAAATCCAAAAACAAATGCCTCAAATGTCTATATCTCTTCCTCATAATTCAAAAGAATGGCACAGGGTAAATTCCTTAAGTTTACAAGCTGGGGACCTTGTTTTTTTTTAATCAAGCAGTTAGTGAGCTCCCTAACTGAGAATATATTCAGAAAATGTGTTCAACATGACTGAATGATCGTGTAGTCTATGTAATTTCCATGTTCAACAAAGGGATGTCTTGATAATTCCACTGTAATATACTCTCTCAGTCTTTGTGAAAGATGAAAAATACTTCACTAGTTTTTCCATTCCAAGCAATCTGTTAAAGGAAACCAACATTTCTTATAAACAGATTCCAAGCTATCAGGAGGGTAAATTAAAAATATACTTGTGTGTTTTGGATACATTTTTAAAACCATTTGTCAGATTCTCATTCTGGCAAGAGTCTTATGACTGGCCACATAACTTCTTGAGCTTAAAATGAATCTTTATATTCTAGCTTCTTCCAATTAAATGATAAATGCATATGGCTCTTCAGCATTTATTAGTTACCTGTATCTTTAAGAAAATTGTAAAATATGTATTCATGTTTCATCTCTTTCAGCAAAAAGTAACTTACTTTCCTATTTTTTGAAATACCCCTATTTTTAGGTTAAATGACTGTTCCCACATTATCTGGCCTGATTATCTTTTCTAACAAAGGACCCTAAGTCACACAGAACATATTAATACTAACTCTCACCAATCTAAGCACAGTGCTCCCTAAAAAAACTAAAAAAAAAGAAATTATATATGATGTTAACTATTGAGGAGAATCAAGCTCTCTGAAAAGATTTGGAAAAAAGAGATTCTAGTATCTTTTCATCTAGTATGTATCTAGTCATACATTTCCTGTCTTAGAAGATCTCTGCGTCCATTTCTGAAAAGAGAAGTACAAGATAAACAAAGGTCAGGGGAATTATGGAGTGTTGTGAAGACCAAACCAGAGTTTCAGGAATTCTCCAAATGTGTTTGAGCCCGAAGAAGACACTTAGATACAATATCGACATTCAGGACTAAAGAGGAAGGGACAATTTTTTTAAATAAAGCTATTACGTTTTATTTCCATATATAAACAGCTTTAAAGACAAGCATAACTAGTGAAGGGCTGAATAAAAGAATAAAGATTGTGAACAAAAGTTGAAGGAACTTCTTTAACACAAGGGGACAAAAACACCGCATCCCCCTACACCCACCGCCCTGGGCACAAGCTGCTCCCTGCCCACACCCATGCTCACCTGTTTCCTTTTACCTGAAAGATGCCCCCTAATCTCTCAAAGGCTGAGTAAATGCCAACTCCTTCTGAAGCTTTCTGACACTGAGAGTCAGTAACTGCCTGTTTTCTGAGTTCAAACATTCTGTTATACCTCTAAGATGCACCTACTGCAGACAACACTTAAAAAGACCTTCATCTATGCCTAAATCTTACCACCAGCAGATGAAAAGACCAACCACCATTCTCCCCAAATACAAACCAGGGACTGAATTTCACTTTTCATTCCATCAATGCCCAGAGCAGATGCAAGTGAGTGAGCAGTAAAGAATAGAAAGTTTTCATCCCAGAGGCCCTCCAAAATAAATAAATAAAAGGTCCTGTATCCTACAAAGTCAAGAGACACTTGTCTGGGAACCAGATCTTGGATTCTAGTTCTTGGACCCTAATAACTATATTTTTTTCTAGGAATCTGGAGAAGACCAGCATTTCCCAAAATGGTGTCTGCTGGACACTGTTCTGCAAGATGCTAATAGATAACTTAAACGATTGGAAAAGTCCAGATTAAAAAGCCAACATGGTTACCTGACTGCATAACATGTGCAGGGCTTTAAAATGCTAATATAAACTATAAATTTTCAAGATAAGACTACATAATGAAGCCCTTAGTGAACTGATTTGAGCAAGATTGTTGAGTTTGGAAAATGCTTCCCAAAGGTTGTTTTAGTTTTGTTTCTTTCAATTGTCATAGTATTACTCAAAACATCAGACCAACTTCTAAACAGTTCTTACCTGATATGTGTTGCGGGCAGAGATTCGTATTGGCGCGACAAAAAGAGTTCCCTATGTTTCAACTGATGTTTCTGTTTATCGGTCAAGTCAGCCTCAACTGTTGTTTCAGATTCTTCCTCAATTTCTTCTACACAAATAAAATTCAAAAAAGGCATTATTACAAACTGTATTATCTATTTTGGTTATTAAGATAGACTGAATCAGGCTTTAATTCAATATTTTGTTCAAATTAATTTGATTTTAAACTTACACATTTAACTTGCAATATGAATTACAACCATAACATTTAGTTACCTAGGCCTCAAAGGAAGAACTCCAATTTTAAGATGGCAGGTGAAACAATGCATATATCTTATGTATCTTTCTTCCCCCAAGAAATCACACCAAAATAGCAATGAAAATATACCAACATTTCAATGACAATAAAAAATGAAGCAACAATGGAAGATTCTCAACAATAACAGTTTTAGAAGATGGAAAGGAGATGTTAAAAAAAATAAACTACACACAGTCACGAGGAGGAAGTGACAATCTATGTGTGTACAGAAAGGGATGCTATGGAGAAGTGTAGCACAGAGCATGTACTGACTCAATCCTTGAAGCTACCAAGTATTGTGAGAAGGGAAAAGTGGGGTGAGATCAAAAAAGCAGGAGAAAAGCATCAAAAGTCTGTCTATAATACAATAACTGAATCCCAGAATACTCCATTTAAAAATAGTATAATCAGAAAACAAAGTGTTAACACATTTCAAATTTGATAACACAAATAAAAAAAAAACTAATAGAAGAATTAGAAGACAACACTAATGAAATCTCCCCAAAATTAAGACAACTGAAAACCAATTAAAAAATTAAAGAAGAATTCATGTGGTCCAACATCCAACTAATAAAAGTTCCAGAAAGAAACAATAAAGAAAACAGACTCTCTTATGTCTTTTGGGTGTGTGTGGAGGGGGAGTGGTGCAGGGAGGGGAGAAGGGAGAGAAGGAAAGACTTACCAAAGAAATGATTCAAGAAAATTTCCCCTTACTAAGTGTCCAGTAAGAACGAGTGTCCTGACTGAATTACCAGCATACTTAACTTTTTTTTTAAGTAATGCCATGAGAAGACTACCACCATTTACAGGAACGAAGTATAAGCACACCAAAGAAACCAGAATCTGCGCTGGAATCACAGATGAACAGCAATACCGCATGCTAAGATGACAGAGCAACGCCATCCAAGAGGAGACATGACAGTCAACCTAGAACTACACGGTCAACTGTCAACTCTGAAAGCAGAGTAAGGTCAAACTTGCATTCACTGAACCAAGTTCACCTTTGAACAACATGAGCTTGAACTTAACGGGTCCACTTTTATCTAGACTTAAATACAATATACTGGAAATTTTCTGGAGGTTTGCAACAATTGAAAATATTTACAGATGAACCCTGTAGCTTAGAAATATCAAGTAAGGACTTCCCTGGTGGCTCAGCAGTAAAGAATCCGCCTGCCAATGCAGGAAACACAGGTTCACTTGCTCCAAGAAAATCTCACATGCCACAGGGTAACTAAGCCCAAGTGTCACAACTACAGAGCCCACGCTCTGCAACCAGGAAGCCCACAGGCCCTAGAACCTGTGCTCCACAAGAGAAGCCCCGCAAGGGCAGGGAAGCCCTGGCACCGCAGCTACAGAGTGGTCCCCACTTGCTGCACCTAGAGAAAGCCCTCGCATAGAAACAAAGAACTAGCCAAAAATAAACAATTAATTAAAGTAAATCAATCAATCAAGAAAATTAATAAAAGCGTTCATCAATTCATAAAACATGCAGATACTAGTCTAACCTTACACAGGCATGAGGTGAGTGATATTTAATAAAAATTAATACTATGTTAGTTTTCTTAGCATTTTACAACATTCCTTTCAAAGAATTACATTACCATTAATTATGCTACACTCGGAGAAGGAAATGGCACCCCACTCCAGTACTCTTGCCTGGAAAATCCCATGGAAGGAGGAGCCTGGTAGGCTACAGTCCATGGGGTCGCTAAGAGTCGGACACGACTGACTGACTTCACTTTCATTTTTCACTTTCATGCATTGGAGAAGGAAATGGCAACCCACTTCAGTGCTCTTGCCTGGAGAATCCCAGGGACGGCGGAGCCTGGTGGGCTGACGTCTATGGGGTCACACAGAGTCGGACATGACTGACTTGACTTAGCAGCAGCAGCAGGGGCCTCCCTGGTGGCTCAGACTGTAAAGAATCTGCCTGCAATGCAGAAGAACCAGGTTTGATCCCTGGGTCGAGAAGATTCCCTGGAGAAGGGAATGACTACCCACTCCAATATTCTTGCCTATGGACAGAGGAGCCTCGTGGCTACAAAGAGTCAGATACGACCGAGTGACTAACACTTATGCCTCTCTCCTGTATTTGGAAAAACTATTCATAAGCATATTATCACAGATAAGTGATTTTTTTTTTAATGCAACAATGTTTCCAATAGCGTACTTGCCCTAAGTATAGGCTAGGTTCCTGTGAAGCAGTCACAATCACAGGAAGCTACTATAAGGAATCATACTGCTGCTGCTTCATCATCAATGCATGTATTATTATACCCATAAATATGAACTTCTTTACCATTTTTTTTCATTTCTGATGTCTAGTGTTAGGAATACAGACATCCATTGGATCACAGAAAAAGCAAGAGAATCCCAGGAAAAACATCTACTTCTCTTCATCGATTACTCTAAAGTCTTTGACTGTCTGGATCGCAATAAACTGTGGAAAATTCCTAAAGAGACGGGAATACCAGACCACCTTACCTGTCTCCTACAAAACCTGTATGCAGGTCAAGAAGCAACAGTTAGAACCGGACATGGAACAATGGACTTGTTCCAAACTGGGAAAGGAATACGTCAAGGCTATATATTGTCACCCTGCTTATTGAACTTCTATGTAGATTACATCATGAGAAATGCTGGGATGAATGAAGCACAAGCTGGATTAAGATTACTGGGAGAAATATCAATAACCTCAGATATACAGATGACACCATCCTTATGGCAGAAAGCGAAGAGGAACTGAAGCGCCTCTTGAGAAAGTGAAAGAGGAGAGTGAAAAAGTTGGCTTAAAACTCAACATTCAAAAAACAAAGATGATGGCATCCAGTCCCATCACTTCACGGCAAATAGATATGGAAACAATGAAACAGCGACAGACTTTATTTTCTTGGGTTCCATAATCACTATGGATGGTGACATGAGTTTGAGCAAACTCTGGGAGATGGTGATGCAGCCTGGGGTGCTGAAGTTTGGAACCACTCAGTTATTTCATGCCTGGTTCTAACTGTTGTTTCTTGACCTGCATACCGGTTTCGCAGGAGGCAGGTAAGATGGTCTGGTATTCCCGTCTCTTTAAGAATCTTCCAGTTTGTTGGGATGCATACCTGCAGAGGTTCAGATGCTCTGCAGCCTTCCTTGGACCAGACCAGACTGTGTATCTATGGGAACAGTACAGACTGTGTATCTATTGAAAACTCAGAGTCAAGGAAGCGGGGCTGGCTTCTCTCACAGGAAGTAAAGCCCAAGGTGTGGCCTCAGAGGCTTTAATTTTTGGACACTGACTGGCAAAACACGCACTAACAGCAACATATTTCTGCTCCTCACAACCTTTTCTTACAAATTCCTTACATAAGGATCCAGGACCACAAGAAATTTTATCATATGTGACCCTCTAGCTGTTGTTCTTTTAAATGGTATGAAGGCAACGACTAGACTAAGTATCAAATGTTTTCTACCCTCAAACGTTTAAAACTCTAAATTGAAAATGAACTTGCAAAAATTAAAAACTGATTTAGAAAAAGATCCACTGAGCTCAAAAACTGAATAATGTGATTTAAAATTCTTTGAATGTTCTTTATAATTAACTACTTAAATAGAAATGCAACACTAAAAGAGCCATTTACTTGCAAGTATAATAGCATTTCACCAGTGGAGATCAATGAAGTTATCGCTGCACTGGCACTATTAGCACCAGCAAATATCACATACGAAATTATACTCTTCACCTAATTAGGACTTGATAAATTGTTGTTCCACAAAACACAGCTAACCGAATTCTAATGTATACCCTATAGGGCTAAAATAGCAGCAAGCTCTACAAATAATGGTAACAACAGCAAATCTTATTTTCTTGTACAATCTCTTGATATTGGGTGAAAAGGAATAAAATTTCTTAAGTTTAACCTAAGCAAACATAGAAATCACCAAAACAGCATCTAAAACTCATTTTCTCAAGTTTGCTAGTTAAATTTCATTTACATTTTTGTATATATTTATATTGGCTTCCGAACAAGAATGACTCCCATCCTTTAACATTCTAAAAACACTAAGCAAACCATAATGGCAAAAACTGACATTTAGACAACAAAAAATTTAAAAGATCAAATCTGATTATCATCAAAAAACCATGTCCATGGTAATACATTTATAATTTTTTAAAACCATTTACCAACCTTGATGGAATATCAAATTTGGTACCTTCTAAAAGTTATTAAAGTAGAAGTCCCACAATAAACAGTACAGCAGCAGAAGAGACTGATACCAGTTGGCAATGCTTCAGTGCAGTTTATTAGGCACTGAGGCACTAGGGTCATAAACTGCAGACAGAATACAGAAAGAAACCACACCAAGGGATTGTGTGAAGCTTTAACAAACAATAAATATAAATTTATTTATTTATAAAATAAGTATCACTGTACTTAACTGAGATCAACCCAGCAAGGGTCCTACAAATTTCAAAGCTTTAGACTGCAGGATGAGAAAGAATCCACGGCCCCAGAGCTCAGCAAGGCTAACTACACACACAGCCTGAAAGGGGCTAGGAAAGGCTAGCAGAAACAATGCCCGGGAAGCAGGTGTCAGAGAAGAAATTAAACTAGCTGAGTAGTGAAGAAAGAGAGCATCCAGGTATGGGGTACAGATTAATCTCCACAGCAAAACTTTAGAGACTGGGCATGTGACACGTAACTGGGCCACAAGAGGCCACACACATTCAGGTACCTGAACAAAGAGGGTCGGAACCTAGGCGAGGAAAATGCCGGAGTCCAGCTCCAGCAGCCAGGGAATCAGGCTGAAGGGGTGTCCGCGAGTATCAATGCAGCCTCTCATTCATATTTCTTGCACTGCATATTTATTTCAAGCTTAAGATTCTCTTTTATACTTTTACAAAAGCATTAGGTCAGAGATTTGACATTTTCAGTTCCCCCTAACCCAGATTTGTTGTCTCCATAAATCACTGTTGCCCCTCAAAAGGAGTTCCTTCCTCAGCGATTCTCTTATCTACTTTTTCTCATGTGTCCTTGTGAATACACTGTAACTCATGCTAATGTCTGGGCTGCATACCACATTCCTCAGTTTATTTCTTATCTTTCTACATCCTGTTTGCCCCTAGTATCCTAAATTTACTATTTCTTAGAAAGGGCTTCTAGCTAATAATATCTCTAAAGTCCCTAATTTCTATAAGCTATAGTAGAATATGCTAACACTACAACATTCCTTGAATCTTTAGCTTCTAACTATTTTAATTATTCCTTAGACCTCAATTCAGCAAACTCTTTTGCCATAAACATTTTCCTCACAAACAGGCTTCAGACAGCAATCCCTCCTATGGCCTCAAGCTATGGCCTATGTGCTCATCCTGGAACACTCTTGTAAAAGTCCTTAAACAAATGTCAATGATTAACTTTATGAATTATTCTCTGAGCACAGCCGCAGAAGGCTTTGTGCCTTCTCATGGTCCTCTCAAGAGCAATAAGCACCTTAATATTCCTTTTCAGTCAACTCAGCCGAGGAGAGGAAAAGACAAGTCAGAATTACAAGTCCTAACTCCTTCATCCCGGGACAGTGCCTGTGGAATGAGGAGAGGGGTCTGGGTCCGTGCCTCCATTTTATCATTAATGCCTAACGCGGCTCCCGACAGGAAAAGTCATTACTGATTCTCAGTTCTTTTCCTGAAAGGGCTTCCCTGATAGGTCAGTTGATAAAGAATCCGCCTGCAATGCAGGAGATCCCGGTTCAATTCCTGGGTTAGGAAGATCCCCTGGAGAAGGGATAAGCTACCCACTCCAGTATTTTGGGGTTTTCCTTGTGGCTCAGCTGGTAAAGAATCCGCCTGCAATGCAGGGGACCTGGGTTCGATCCCTATGTTGGGAAGATCCCCTGGAGAAGGGAAAGGCTACCTTCTCCAGTATTCTGGCCTGGAGAATTCCACGGACTGTATAGTCATGGGGTCACAAAGAGTTGGACACGCCTGAGTGACTTTCACTTTGTTTGCCTGAACTGGGTATTTTTCATAACTAATCAAAATTATAATTTCTACATGCTAGTTAGGATGGGGGGTGTGGCGCGGGCAGGTAGGAGGAGAGTTTTCCACAGGTTATTCTCAAACAAACATCCTCAGGTCCCCATTTTAATGAACTATCAGCCCACAATGATGATGTGAGCTGGTACAAAACATACAGAAAAGCAGGTGGTTAAAATTTTGTCTAGAGACACATTTAAGAAGTACCAAAATGTTTGAAGGCATATTATTTGACTGAAAATAGCTCAGTATTGATGCAACTCAAGCCTGCCTGGCAAGAAAAAAAAAAAGAAGAGGCAAGTTGAATAAAATTAGAAGGATTTTTATGACAGTTGAGCTTTCAGGGAACTATGTGAATGAAGAGAAAGAAAAGATTTGGCAGGGACTTCCCTGGTAGCCCAGTGGCTAGGACTCCACACTTCCAATGCAGGGGACTTGGATTCAACCCCCGGTCAGGGAACTGGATCCCACATGCTGCAACTGGGAGCTTCTTCATATGCCTGTAACTAAAGATCCCACATATTAAAAAGCAGAGACATTACTTTGTCAACAAAGGTCCATCTAGTGAAGGCTATGGTTTTGCCAGTAGTCATGTATGGATGTGAAAGTTGGACTATAAAGAAAGCTGAGTACTGAAGAATTGATGCTTTTGAACTGTGGTGTTGGAGAAGACTCTTGAGAGTCCCTTGGACTGCAAGGAGATCCAACCAGTCCATCCTAAAGGAAACCAGTCCTGAGTGTTCATTGGAAGGACTGATGGTGAAGCTGAAACTCCAATATTTTGGCCAACTGATGTGAAGAGTTGACTCATTTGAAAAGACCCTGATGTTAGGAAAGATTGAAGGCAGGAGGAGAAAGGGACAACAGAGGATGAGATGGTTGGATGGCATCACCAACTCAATGGACATGAGTTTGGGTAAACTCCACGAGTTGGTGATGGACAGGGAGGCCTGGTGTGCTGCGCTTCATGGGGTCGCAAAGAGTCGGACACGACTGAGTGACTGAACTGAAGTGAAAGATCCCACATGCCACAACTAAAGAAGGAAGATCCCAGGCAGCCAAATAAATATATAAATATTAAAGAAAAAAAGAAAAGATTTGGCAATCTAGAAGCAAATGATCAATAAACAAACATCAATGATAGTTTCATCAATAGCACAGAACAATTCAGACTGAAACTAAGAATATTTCATTTACAATAACATCAAAAGGGAAAAAAAATAGGAATATATTTAACAAAAGATAAAACTCATATGCTAAAAATGACAAAACATTCTTACAAGAAATTTTAAAGACACCTAAATAAATGGAAAAACTATGTCCACATATTGGAGGATTTAATATGGTTAAGATGGCAATACTCCCTAAATTGATTTACAGATTCAGTGCAACCCCTACCAAAATTCCAATAGCCTTTTTCACAAAAATTGGCCAACTTATTCTAAAATTCATATGGACATAAGCAACCCTCAATAGCCATGAACAAATTTAGAAGGACTCACACTTTCAGATTTCAAAGCTTACTTCAAAGCTACAACCACTTCCCTAGTGGCCCTGTGGTTAAGACTCCATGCATCCCCTGAAGGGGGCAAGGGTTTGATCCCTGGCTGTATGTGTGTGTGCACAGTCACTCAGTCGTGTCTGACTCTTTGTGACCCCACAGACAGTAGCCTGCCAAGCTCCTGTGTCCATGTGGATTCTCCAGGCAAGAACACTGGAGTGCGTTGCCAAGACCTCTTCCAGGGAACCTTCCCAACCCAGGGATCAAACCCAGGTTTCCCGCATGGCAGGCAGATTCTTTATCGTTTGAGCTACCAGGGAAACCCTGTTGGGGAACTAAAACCCTGCATGCAGTGTGGCCAAAAAACAAAAGATAAAAGCTATGACAAACAGGACTATGAGGTACTGACCTAAGAGCAGACATAGACTAATTAGAATATAACTGGTAGTACAGAAATAAGCCCAGTCTTCCTGTTAAATGATTTTGGACAAGAGTGCCAAGACAATTCATCAGGGGAATGAAGGTGAGTGTGTGCTCAGCTGCTCAGTCATGTCCAACTCTTTGTGACTCCACTGGACTCCAAAAAGTTGTGTCCAACTCTACACAACGAGTTGTGTCCAAGTCTACACAAAGAGTCATGTCCAACTCTTTGTGTAGTTCACCAGGCTCTTCTGTTCAGGGGACTTCCCAGGCAAGAATACTGGAGGGGTTGCCACTGCCTTCTCCAGGGGATCTTCCCAGGGAGCGAACCCATGTTTCCTACATTGGCAGGCAGATTCTTTACCATTGAGCCACCTGGAAAGCCCAGGGGAATGAATAGTCCTCTACGAATGGTGCTAACAACCAGACACCACATATAATGAATAGAGCTGGACTCTCACACCATTAATTCAAAATAGATCAAAGACCTAAATGTAAGAGCTAAAAATTTTATAAAATGCTTAGAATGAAACACAAGCGCAAATCTTCATGACCTTAGACTAAGCAATAGTTTCTTCATTCAGTTCAGTTCAGTTCAGTCGCTCAGTAGTGTCTGACTCTTTGCGACCCAGCATGCCAGCCCTCCCTGTCCATCACCAACTCCCCCTAAATAAATCATAAGAAACCAAAGAAAAGACAGGTAAATTAGAATTAGTGTTAAAATTTTTGTGATTAAAAGGGTACTCTCAAGAAAGCAAAGAGACAACCCACAGAATGGGAGAAAATGTCTGCAAATCATGTAACTCATAAGGGTCTAGTACCCGGAATAAAGAACTCTTGTAACAATAAAAAGACAACTCAGTTAAATAATGGGCAAAGAATTTGAATAGACGTTTCTTCAAAAAGATACACAAAGAGCCAATTAGGACATGAAAAGATGTTTAACGTCATTAGCCACAAGGGAAGCGCAAATCAAAACCACCATGAGATTTTTCACGTCAACTAGAATGACTACAATCAAAAAGATAATGGGCAAAAATGTAGAGAAACTGTAACCTTTGTACATTATCCATGAGAATGTCAGATGCTGCAGCTGCACTGTAAAACAGCTCAATGCTTCCTCAAGTAGCTGAACAGAGTTACCGTGTAACCAAGCAATTCCTTTCCTAGGTATATGCCCAGGAGAACTGAAAACATGTCAACACAAAACTTGTATGTGAATGTTTATAGGAGCATTATTCCTAACTGCCAAAAAGTAGAAGCAACCCAAATGCCTGATAAATGGATAAATAAATGTAGGATATCCACACAATGGCATATTTATCACTCAGCCATAAAGAGGAAAGAAGCACTGATTCATGCTACAACATGAACTTTGAGACATTCAACTAAATGAAATATTACAAAAGAGAAAGACACACAAGGTCACATATTACATGACACTACTGATATGAAAAATCCAGAACAGGCAAATAAAGAGAGACAGGAAGTAGACTGGTGGTTGACAGAGGATTAGTGGAAGAGGAACTAGAGCAGGGACTGCTAATGGGTATGGGGTTTCTTTCTCGAGTAATTTTTTAAAAAATGTCCTGGAATTAAATAATAGTTATAGTTGCATAAATTTGTGATTATACTAAAAATCACTGAATTGCACACTTTTTAGAGTGGTAAGTGGGGACTTCCCTGGTGGTCCAGAGGCTAAGACTCCAGGTTCCCAATGCAGAGGGCCCAGGTTCGATTCCTGGCCAGGGAACTGGATCTGGCATGACACAACTAACCATTCACGTACCACAACTAAAGATCCAGAGTGCTGCAACTGAGACCCAGTGCAGCCAAATAAATAAATAAAAATAAAATTTTTTTTTAATTAAATAAACAAAAACAAAGTGATAAGTTATATATGGAATATGAATAATAGAGAACTAGCTAAACCTGGAAAAAAGGGCAGAAGGGAAATGAAATGCAAAAAGAACAATAAATTTCAGTATAGTTATGTAATGAATTTCTACTCAGCAGTTAAAAATGAATGCGTGAATCCACATACCAACGGACTGCAAAAATTTGATATTGAGCGAGAAAGCAATCTGTAGAGGAACACATATGTAAAATATCATTTTTTAAAAGGTAAAAACAATGCTCTAGATAAATACGTACATATGTAAAAGTTATAAAGAGATGAATCGAAAAATATACACCAAAGATGAGACAGCAATCCACCTATGGGGGAAGCAGGAAGGCAATGGGGCTGGGAAGGGATGCCCACAGCACTAAAAGAATCTAAAGCAAATGTGTGCTACAAGAGAGGACATAGTTGGCTGGCAGGTTCATAATTAGCACATTATTCTCTTTTCTGCTTCCTAGAAACTTCAGTAAAAGTTGAATAAAAATTAAAAAATGAATAGGACTCAATAGAATGAAATCCGTAACTAAACTCTAATCCATGGTAAACTTTTTTTCTTAATGAGACAACCACTGTAGTTGATAATCATTTCATTACTTGTATTTCCTTCTCTACAACTTTCTATCATCTTTCCAAAATATAAAATTCAAGTGACATTCTGTATAACGTTAATTTCTGAAATATACACATGATTACAAATATACAACTAACTTTTGGGTTCTGAAGATTAGAAAAGGAGAGGAGCAAAACAGAAAAGTGGCCTATTTTGGAGCTCAAAAACAGGAAAGCACCAAGAGTTTACTGCTTCTATAAAGAAATGCATGAGATAAACAGGGAGAGACTAGAAGTGGATGAAAAGTTAAGAGAAGAAAGAAAATTACATATAAAGTTGAAGAGTATAAAACACTAATTTTAAAACATTTTGGGGGAGCGCAGAATACCTATTCCAGCTGTTCTCAAGCTAGTCTCAGAACTCCTTTGTCTCTTCAGTCCTATCAAAGACTTCAAAAAAGTTTTGCCTACATGGGTTATATCTATCAATATTGTGTTAGAAATTAAAACAAAGAAACTTTTGAAAACACAGGAAATCACAAGCACATATTGAATTATCCTGAATGGTGATGTCATCAACTTGTCATACAAGTGCAAAAACTCTGCCACATACTCCTGAGAGAATCAGGAAGACCATCTAGTGACAACTTAGTATTATCATGAAAACTGTTTCCACCACATATACCCTGAAAGATATTCAGGAACAACTGACTTATCCAAAAGAAATACTAACTCAAAGTCTAACTTGAAAAGAGAAACATGAACTGGGTGAAACAAGGCTTTTTTACTTTACTGGGTTTAAGAAACCTGTCACAGAAATTTTATCTTCACATAGTGAGATACAATGACTCATAAGTTGTTTTATAGCAAGTTAGGATCCCATCAGAAATTTAAGCTATTTCTGCTTTACATTTATTTATTCAAAGAACACTGCATCTGGCAAAGGCTGCCCAATCTTATAACATATTCAAAGTCCATCTGGAATTTTATGCAGCCTTAAAATGCCACCATGCATTTTCACATTTGCTATCAATTTTAAAACGTAAGAAACAAAAGGATTTAGAAGTAACCAGAATTTCCAGAACCCCAGGCCCATCATCCTTTCCCATTCATTACAGACACAGCAGCCAGCATCTTCCTACAACACATTTCTCTTTTGCTTTGATTTTTAAGAAGTCTCATGGTTTATAAATCTTCTAATGATCTGCCCTGCCATATTTCACCTACTTCCCCCCAACAACTACACCCCAAGAGAAGAAAAAAAATTATTGATGTTCTTACCAATATGTTGTGGGGATATCTATGAGGAAGACATAAATGTCCTGCTCTGATAAAGATTTCAAATAAAAATATGCCAAGTGTGGCAAGTATTATAAGGTTATATAAGGTATTCCATAAATACAACAAAGGAAATTAACACAGCCAGTTGACCCTTCTCTGAAGAAACACAGTTTAAGCTGAGATCTGAAAGGTAAAAGGTGGTGGAATGAGTGGACCTCTGTCTTTTTTTTTTTTTTTTGACCTCTGTCTTTTTTGACTAGAGAACACAACCACTGGGTAAGGCCTCATCTGTACTTGGGTTTGGCTTGGACCTTGTGAATTTCCTGCTTTTACCTTCACATTCTGCTGCCTAAATATGCTGAGAGCCTCATTTAAGGTGACTGGAACTATCCTGGTTTTAAAACTAGAAGTCTGGGGCTTTCTGGTGGCTCAGTGGCTCAGCCTGCTGATACAGGAGACACAGGTTCGATCCCTGGCCTCGTGGCACCTAAGTCCGTGCACCATAGTTACTGAGCTGTGCTCTAGAGCCTGGGAACAGTAACTACTGAAGACTGTGCACCCTAGAATTCTTGCATCACAGCAAGAGGCTACTGCAGCGAGAGGCCCGCACACAGCAACTGAGAGCAGCCCCCACTCAATACAGCTACAGAAAAGCCCAAGCAGCAACAAAGACCCAGCACAGTCATAAACAAATAGAATTTTAAAGTGAAAGTCGCTCAGTTGTTCTGATTCTGTGACCCCCTGGACTATACAGTGCATGGAATCCTCCAGGCCAGAATCCTGGAATGGGCAGCCGTTCCCTTCTCCAGGGGATCTACCCAACCCAGGGATCGAACCTGAGTCTCCCACACTGCAGGTGGATTCTTTACCACCTGAGCCACCAAAAAACAACACTAAACTCCTACATTCAGAGAATCGCTCAGTCTCAGGCAAACCAGGAGAACTGGTTACTTCAGCCCTCATATTGCTTTGGCCTCCTAAAAGAAAACCTGCTGTCCCATAACAGCTAAACTTTGAAAGACTGAAAATGCCAAGTCTCTCCAAGAAAATAGCCCAAGAATTCACATACAAAGTGAAAAACTGGTTTAACCACTGTGGAAATTTGTTTGCAATATACTACTAAAGTGTACTTACACCTGCCCCACAAACCAAGAATCCTAATCCTCAGTGTTTACCCAAGTGGAATGAGACCTTAAGTACACCAAAAGAATGTTCATAGCAGTTTTATTCACAGGAGCCAATCAATATAGGAAACCACCTCATGTCCATCAGCATGAGGATGAATACTACTGGACCCAAACAAAGAACAAGTGATACAAGCAATAACATAGACGGATCCCACAGACACAGCGCTGAGTGAAAAAAAAGTCAAGCAAAAAGAGTAAATACCATAGGTACTTCATTGGGATGAAGTCAAAATCAGAGACCAGGCAAAGCTAAACAGACATCAGGGAAGTGGTTATCTGAGGAGGAAGAGGGTGCCAATGAACACAAAGGAAATCTGCTGAGGTATGAGAAAGTCTTCTATCTTGATCTGAGTGGTAATAATAGAAATGTATACATCTGCGAAAATGTACTGACCTGCGCACTTTACATGTTATACTGTATTTTACACCTTGACTTTTTAAATATTTTTTTAGAAAACTAGGATCTTTCTTTCTAGACAATGTAATAGGGACCCTCCTCTCTGAAACAACCAAATTTTACAAATCTTGGGTTTGTTTTTTCCCTTTACAAATTTCCTTCCCCAAATCAAAACTTAATAATATACATGAAGCATCAGGCCACTGGCACATCAGGCAATGAAGAACAGTAAACCCTGAGACAGGAAGCAAACAAGGTGAGCCCTAACACTGGCCCTATTTATTGCCTTGGCAGAGTTTCCTGGCAACAGAGAAGGCAGGGAAACTGAGGCAGAGCCTGGGTGACTCCCAGATGAGGAGACAAAGGTGAGAGACGAGGGAGACGCGGTTCAGAAGATGAGAGCACTGGAGTGAGAAAACCTGGAGATCACAGCCAGTAATTCTCAAGCATAGAACCCATCAGTGAATGCAAGTGAGGAAACAGCCATAAACTAGGGAAACAATCAGCGGAACAGTGCCCTGTGCTCACACTGAGGCACGAACAGTGCTTCTTTTTCAACAACTACACTAGTAAAACTCATAATTCACGGTGTATTGGGTAGGGTACACAGAAAGGTCTTGCTTAAGTAATAGGGAACAAATGAGCACTGACTGCTCTGTACCCACTTAACAAATATACATTAAGTCATAAAGTCAACAACCAAAAGGACCAAACTGTTTCCAAGTAACTTAAGTGCATCACAGAACAAAGCTCAAGAAGATTTACAGGAACATAAAAAATCCTGTAACATAAAAATTACAGGACACAAGAAGGTAAAATTTACATATCCATTAGGAGGCCTAAAATTAAAAAGACTGACCTCATGAAGTGTTGGCAAAGATGTGACGAAACCGTAACTCCCCCACATTGCAGATGAGCGTGTAAAACAGTAGATTCACCATAGCAAAGAGTTTGCAGTTTCTTTTTTTTTTTAAGTTCTACCAGTTAACTGCTAACAACCATCTCCTTCCACCCTCATGCATGCATGCTCAGTCATGTAACCCCATGGCTACTCCATCTCTTCTAAGGGATTCCTGCCCACAGTAGTAGATATAATGGTCATCTGAGTTAAATTCACCCATTACAGTCCATTTTAGTTTGTTGATTCCTAGAATGTTGACGTTCATTCTTGCCATCTCCTGTTTGACCACTTCCAATGTGCCTTGATTCATGGACCTAGCCATGAAGAGATACCCTACGTGCAAGGTAAGAGAAACCCAAGTAAGACAGTAGGTGTTGCGAGAGGGCATCAGAGGGCAGACACACTGAAATCACAGACAACTAGTCAATCTGATCACATGGACCACAGCCTTGTCTAACTCAATGAAACTAAGCCATGCCCGTGGGGCCATCCAAGACGGGCAGGTCATGGTGGAGAGATCTGACAGAATGTGGTCCACTGGAGAAGGGAATGGCAAACCACTTCAGTATTCTTACCTTGAGAACCCCATGAACAGTATGAAAAGGCAAAATGATAGGATACTGAAAGAGGAACTCCTCAGGGCGGTAGGTGCCCAATATGCTACTGGAGATCAGTGGAGAAACAACTCCAGAAAGAATGAAGGGATGGAGCCAAAGCAAAAACAGTACCCTGTTGTGGATGTGACTGGTGATAGAAGCAAGGTCTGATGCTGTAAAGAGCAATATTGCATAGGAACCCGGAATGTCAGATCTATGAATCAAGGAAAATTGGAAGTGGTCAAACAGGAGAGGGCAAGACTGAACGTTGACATTCTAGGAATCAGCGAACTAAAATGGACTGGAATGGGTGAATTTAACTCAGATGACCATTTAACTCAGTTTGGGATTAGCAGATGCAAACTATTATCTATAGGTGGATAAACAACAAGGTCCTACTAACCCAAGGGATTGTAGCCCTCCAGGTTTGTCTGTCCTTGGAATTCTCCAGGCAAGAATACTGGATCCCTTAGGAGAAATGGAGTAGCCATTATAGTCAACAAAAGAGTCTGAAATGCAGTACTTGGATGCAATCTCAAAAACGACAGAATGATCTCTGTTTGTATTCAAGGCAAACCATTCAATATCACGGTGATCCAAGCCTATGCCCCAAGTAACGCTGAAGAAGCTGACGTTGAATGGTTCTGTGAAGACATACAAAACCTAGAACTAACACCCAAAAAAGATGTCCTTTTTATTATAGGGGACTGAAACGCAAAAGTAGAAGTTAAGAAACACCTGGGGTAACAGGCAAATTTGGCCTTGGAATACGGAATGAAGCAGGGCAGAGGCTGATAGAGTTTTGCCAAAAGAATGCACTGGTCATAGCAAACACCCTATTCCAACAACACAAGAGAAGACTCTACACATGGACATCACCAGCTGGTCAACATCAAAATCAGACTGAATATATTCTTTGTAGCCAAAGATGGAGAAGCTCTATACAGTCAGCAAAAACAAGACCAGGAGCTGACTGTGGCTCAGATCATGAACTCCTTATTGCCAAATTCAGACTTACATTGAAGAAAGTAGGGAAAACCACTAGACCATTCAGGTATGACCTAAATCAAATCCCTTATGATCATACAGTGGAAGTGTGAAATACATTTAAGGGACTAGATCTGATAGACAGACTGCCTGATGAACTATGGACGGAGGTTCGTGACATTGTACAGGAGACAGGGATCAAGACCATCCCCATGGAAAAGAAATGCAAAAAAGCAAAATGGCTGTCTGGGGAGGCCTTACAAATAGCTGTGAAAAGAAGAAAAGTGAAAAGCAAAGGAGAAAAGGAAAGATATGCCCATATGAATGCAGAGTTCCAAAGAATAGCAAGGAGAGATAAGAAAGCCTTCCTCAGAAATCAATGCAAAGAAATAGAGGAAAACAACAGAATGGGAAAGACGAGACATCTCTTCAAGAAAATTAGAGATATCAAGGGAACATTTCATGCAAAGATGGGCTCGATAAAAGACAGAAATGGTATGGAAATAACAGAAGCAGAAGATGTTAAGAAGAGGTGGCAAGAAAACACAGAAGGACTGTACAAAAAAGATCTTCATGACCCAGATAATCACGATGGTGTGATCACTCACCTAGAGCCAGACATCCTGGAATGTGAAGTCAAGTGGGCCTTAGAAAGCATCACTACAAACAAAGCTAGTGGAGGTGATGGAATTCCAGTTGAGCTACTTCAAATCCTGAAAGATGATGCTGTGAAAGTACTGCACTCAATATGCCAGCAAATTTGGAAAACTCAGCAGTGGCCACAGACCTGGAAAAGGTCAGTTTTCATTCCAATCCCAAAGAAAGGCAATGCCAAAGAATGCTCAAACTACCACACAATTGCACTTATCTCACATGCTAGTAAAGTAATGCTCAAAATTCTCCAAGCCAGGCTTCAGCAATACGTGAGCCGTGAACTTCCAGATGTTCAAGCTGGTTTTAAAAAAGGCAGAGGAACCAGAAATCAAATTGCCAACAGCAGCTGGATCATTGAAAAAGCAATAGAGTTCCAGAAAAACATCTATTTCTGCTTTATTGACTATGTCAAAGCCTTTGACTACGTGGATCACAATCAACTGTGGAAAATTCTGAAAGAGATGGGAATACCAGACCACCTGAACTGCCTCTTGGGAAACTTGTATGCAGGTCAGGAAGCAACAGTTAGAACTGGACATGGAACAACAGACTGGTTCCAAATAGGAAAAGGAGTATGTCAAGGCTGTATATTGTCACCCTGCTTATTTAACTTCTATGCAGAGTACACCATGAGAAACGCAGGACTAGAAGAAGCACAAGCTGGAATCAAGATTGCCAGGAGAAATATCAATAACCTCAGATATGCAGATGACACCACCCTTATGGCAGAAAGTGAAGAGGAACTGAAAAGCCTCTTGATGAAAGTGAAAGAGGAGAGTGAAAAAGTTGGCTTAAAGCTCAACATTAGAAAATGAAGATCATGGCATCTGGTCCCATCACTTAATGGGAAATCGATGGGGAAATAGTAGAAACAGTGCCAGACTTTATTTTTTGGGGCACCAAAATCACTGCAGATGGTGATTACAGCCATGAAATTAAAAGATGCTTACTCCTCAAAAGCAAAGTTATGACCAACCTAGATAGCATGTTAAAAAGCAGAGACACTACTTTGCCAACAAAGGTCCGTCTAATCAAGGCTATGGTTTTTCCAGTGGTCATGTAGGGATGTGAGAGTTGGACTGTGAAGAAAGCTGAGCACCCAAGAATTGATGCTTTTGAACTGTGGTGTTGGAGAAGACTCTTGAGAGTCCCTTGGACTGCAAGGAGATCCAACCAGTCCATTCTAAAGGAGATCAGTCCTGGGTGTTCATTGGAAAGACTGATGCTAAAGCTGAAACTGCAGTACTTTGGCCACCTCATGCGAAGAGTTGACTCACTGGAAGACTCTGATGCTGGGAGGGATTGGGGGCAGGAGGAGAAGGGGCTGACAGAGGATTAGATGGTTGGATGGCGTCACTGACTCGATGGACATGAATTTGAGTGAACTCCGGGAGTTGGTGATGGACAGAGAGGCCTGGCGTGCTGCGATACACGGGGTCACAAAGAGTCGGACACGACCGAGCGACTGAACTGAACTGATGGACCTAACATTCCAGGTTCCTACGCAATATTGCTCTTTACAGCATCGGATGTTGCTTCTATCACCAGTCACATCCACAACTGGGTGTTGTTTTTGCTCTGGCTCTATCCCTTCAATCTTTCTGGAGTTATTTCTCCACTGATTTCCAGTAGCATACTGGGCACCTACGGACCTGGGGAGTTCATCTTTCAGTGTCCTATCTTTTTGCTTTTTCGGAATACTACTCAACAATAAAAAGTAAGAAACCACTAATCCATGTATTCATGGATTAGAAGACTCAGTATTAAAAAGTTATCAATTCTCCCCCTAGTAGATGTAATGAAATCCCAACCAAAATCCCAGCAGACCTTTTTATTTTTGTAAAAACTGACAAGCTGATTCTAAAATTTAAATAAAAATGCAGAGGATCTAGAGTAGCCAAAAAAAGTTTAAAAAAGAACAAGTCAAAGTTGGAGGGCTAATATTACTTGATTTCAAGTAGTAGTAGAAAGATACAATAATCCAAAGTCCGCTGATGGTGAAAATGGCAACAAGAGCAACAAATGGATGAAAGGAGCAGAAGAGAAAGGATAGAAATAGATGCACATATTTAAAGCCAACTGATGTGACAGAGGCACAAAAGCAATACAATGGTGAAAACACAGTCTTTTCAACAAGCAGGGCTGAAACAACTGAAAACAGATGCAGCGCCCCCAAAAGGACCTAAGCATGGGCACCTTGCACCGAAACACAAGGATTAACTACAAATGATCACAAACTTATAGTTAAACAGAAACCTATGAAACTTCCATAAGAAAATATAAGAAAGGACAAAGTGATAGCAAAGTATGAAAATAAACTGATTCATACTTTCTGGAAGGCTCCTCAAGAACATGTTAAAAATCTTAAGAATGGTACATACACTCTGATCTAATCATTCCACCAAGTAAAGAAGACAAAACAGATAACTTCATGAAACTGTATTTGTTAGACCAGTCACATGCATTTTTTTTACTCCATTTTCCTGTAAACTACTAAATAATCTAAAAGAATTCTGTAACAGCACATGTTATTTAACATTGTGAATTATGTGATATATGAATTACCAGTATAAGAAATAGGAGCCATCACACACGATAGGATAATCCTTTTCAAAAGTTTAAATAGTCTGGAAACCAAGTGTCAGAAAATTTATAGTCTAGCATGGACATCAGAGAAGGCAATGGCACCCCACTCCAGTACTCTTGCCTGGAAAATCCCATGGATGGAGGGGCCTGGTGGGCTGCAGTCCATGGGGTCACTAAGGGTCAGACACGACTGAGCGACTTCACTTTGACTTTTCACTTTCATGCACTGGAGAAGGAAATGGTAACCCACTCCAGTGTTCTTGCCTGGAGAATCCCAGGGACGGTGGAGCCTGGTGGGCTGCCGTCTATGGGGTCGCACAGAGTCGGACATGACTGAAGCGACTTAGCAGCAGCAAGGACAAACTAGAAATAAGAATCAATCGGGATACAGGATTACAACTACATTTCTTACAGACATTTTCTGCAGGATATCTCCTCCTGGAAGCCTTTCACTAATGAGTTTCATAATCTCTAAAACTTTCATCTAATCTAGTCATCCCTTCTGGTCCTATTGAAAGTGTAGTGACTCAGTTGTGTCCAACTCTTTGCAACCCCATGGACTGTAGCCTGCCAGGTTACTCCATCTATGGGACAGTCCAGGCAAGAATACTGGAGTGGGTTGCGATTTCCTTCTCCAGGGGATCTTCCCGACCCAGGGATTGAACCCGGATCTCCTACCTGCACAGGCAGACTCTTTATCATCTGAGCCACCAGGGAATCTGGTGGCTACTTATAGTATTAAGTATATAAGTATAGTATATACTTATAATATATAAGTAATACTTATATAAGTATTACCAACTTATAGTAATTTATATAAAAATATATACAATCCTAAGCAAGTTAAGAAGTCTGTTAAAATAGGGAAGAATATGGAAAACATTTCTCCAACTGTATAGAATACTGAGTAATCTGAAAACAATATCAAAAGAACAAATGGATTTGCTGCTTGAACTATGAAAACTCAGTAAGAGTCAACCATATTACACCTTAAAGGCAAAAACAATTATTTAAAAAAAAGGAAATAAAATATTTTGTTATCTCAAGAGATGTCTAACACCATAACCTTCAATAATTTACTGCCAAGTTCAAATTATTTCCTCTCAGGAATTGCAGTTTCACCTGCATGAATTATGGATACTCTTGCTGCTGCTGCTGCTAAGTCGCTTCAGTCGTGTCTGACTCTGTGCGACCCCATAGACGGCAGCCTACCAGGCTCCCCCATCCCTGGGGTTCTCCAGGCAAGAACACTGGAGTGGGTTGCCATTTCCTTCTCCAATGCATGAAAGTGAAAAGTGAAAGTGAAGTCGCTCAGTCGTGTCAGACTCTTAGCGACTCCATGGACTGCAGCCTACCAGGCTCCTCCATCCACGGGATTTTCCAGGCAAGAGTACTGGAGTGGGGTGCCATCGCCTTTATGTAAAGCAAGTTTGGCTAACCAATGTAAAAATATCCATGTAGCTTTAAAGATTATTTTAAGTTTTATACACTGGGTTGAAGCCAGAAGGAACAAAAGACAAAGCCAAGGGATCTTGGGGAAAAAACTGTGTTAAGAGAGATGATTTTATAAACATAATTATGGGAATTCCCAGGTGGTCCAGTGGTTAAGACTCCACATTTCCATTGTACAGGGCACAGGTTCAATCCTTGGTCAGGGAATCAAGATCCTGCATGTCATGAGGCACAACCATAATAATAATTTATGCCAAGAAGCTGGTTAGAACCAAGATAGGCAAAGAAGGTGGTTAGAACCAAGATATTGTATCAGATGACATGTGAAGCTATAACAGGGGTCAAAGTCCTTCCTGGGAAACTCCCCTCTACCACAGCATTTTCTATACTGCAGTAAAACAGCTTCTGTCTGTAACCCACAGGACTAAAGGCTTTCTGAGAGCAGGGACAGTGTCTGGTCACTATAAATATTCAGAGCGCCCAGAACAGCCACCTGCTCAAACTGAGATGCTCAGTGAATTATTTAATTAATAAAGAATAAGATATTAGAAGGTGCACAGCCCACTGAAAAATAACTGGATTTGGAATTTCCAGTTCTAGTTATAGAATGTTGCCACTTGATACATTATTCTGAATGAGGTATACTAACCATGGTGATAATAACCCTTATTCACCAACATCACTATCATCCATCTTAATACCACTGTAGTAAATATTCAGATTTTCTCAACCTCCTTCCGTCCCTTTGGAAGATCAGAAAGCTTAAAATAAGTTCCCAGCTTCCTATGCACCCCAAGTTGTGCATGGGAACTGGTAAGATATATGGGAGGCTATGAGACAGGGGCCATCTTCTTGAGACTCTTAGCCATTAGCAAAGTTGAGAAGGTAAGGCTTTTTATGAGGCAAGGTCCATTCTCCAAGTTCCTAGACGTCAAGAATGCAGCAGGCATCAGCAGCTTCTTGATAAGACTTCTTCTTCTTTATTTATTTATTTTTTTTAAATATGGAACACTTCACGAATTTGCGTGTCATCCTTGCGCAGGGGCCATGCTAATCTTCTCTGTATCGTTCCAATTTTAGTATATGTGCTGCCGAAGTGGGCACTTGATAAGACTTCTAAAACCTTGGACAAGGCTTTAGGAGACCATTTTCCAACTTCCTGGCTATGTTGTCATTGTTTAGTTGCTAAGACACGCCTGACTCTATGCGACCCCATGGACGGTAGCCTACCCAGCTCCTCTGTCCATGGAATTCTCCAGGCCAAGAACAGTAGAGTGGGTTGACATTTCCTTCTCCAGGGGATTTTCCTGACCCAGGGATCGAACCTGTGTCTCCTGCACTGGCAGCCATATTCTTTATCAATGAGCCACCAGAGAAGTCCCATTCTAAATAAAGGGCAATATATAAAGATAAAAGCCTAGTAGAAATAGACGTAGCAGTAGGAAGTTACAGAATTCAATATATATACTTCAGTGGAAAGATTTTTCTTTAAAGATAACCTGTAGAAAATTTTAGATTAGCTACTCTAGCTACTCTGACTACAAAAATGATATTCCTTCAACCAGTCATATGAAAATATAAAACATGAAGTCTATATCCTTCCAGCCCACAAACTAAGCTAACCCAAGGCTTTTAAAGAAACTTAAGAGTATCTATTGGATATTATCGGAATAGCCTCATTTAATTACTGGAATGCCTCATTTAATAATCAATAAGCAACGTGACATCAATTTTAAAGTATTAATATGGTACTTGCTTTAAAAAGATAATAGCAGCCATTAACATTCAAGGTAACAGATCAAAAAGAAAATGTGTATCATAAAACATAATTAACTTGCCAAACAATATACCTCTGTAATATTTACAGTTGATAATAATCTGGTTAATGAGACACAAACTTGCCGTTATTGCTAATTGTAAAATGTCATTTACAAAATAAAAAACACTATAAAACAGCAAGAGAAAAATGTCCTTATGAACAAATGTTTATTACTTTTAAGGCAGTGACAAAAAATAGATCTTTGTGCCAACTCCAATCAACCAGTAGTAGCTGCCTGGATAAGACTGAGAAGGTTCTCCAGGGACGGATGGAGTTAGGACTCAGTGTCTCAGATTAGCCACACTTGGACGTGGAGAGTACTGGGACCTCTCTAGCAGCCTAGTAGTTAAGACTCCACACTTTCATGGCAAGGGCGTGGGTTCAATTCCTGGTTGGGGAACTAAGATCCCACATGCCAGGCAGCATGGCCAAATTTTTTTTTTTTTTTAATGAGAGTGTAAGGCTGAGGTCTATGCTTCTACATACTTCACAGTCTAAGACCTATGGGCTATGTACTCATATCGTGAAACTACACAAGAATATACCACAGACATCTAGAAGTCAAATATGTTTAGCCTTATTATTGCTAATAACATTTGTGGTCAAAGCACAAAAACTGGAAACAAGAAAAGAATACCAGGACAGTTTTCTGTTATTGCTGTATTTTCCCTTCTCTCTTCCAACAGTATTGCTCTTGGAAGTATCTACTGATAGATACACAAACAATTAAAAAGACTTCATTTTCTCCAACCCCTGAATGGTAATCAAAAAATACACCACTCCTGGGACTTCCCTGGTGTTCCAGTAGTTGAACTCCACACTTCCAATACAGGGATCCCGGGTTTGGTGGGGGAGAGAGGGAACAGTGTATATATACACTGTATGTTTAAGACCCCACACAGTGTGTTGCAGCCCGAAAGAAAGAACAAAAAAACACTTCTGTGAAAACAGTCCCAAGGAGGGATGGGCGGGAAGAGTCTGTAAAAAATGCTGAAGTCCTTAGTCTATCACAGCAAGGCTCTGAGTGTTACCCAGAAATCTATCTTAGAATTTAGGAGATGGTTGCCTTGGGGACGCACAGTACTCATTTATTAAAATTGGAAAAACGAGACTTTCTAACAGAAAGTGTGATTTAGCTGCCTGGTTTTTGTCAATAAGGACTGGCTCTGCCATTAAAGTTTTACTGGTAGTCATTTTCCACTGAATAAATGAAATCCACAGCTCCAACGATCTGATGAAAATATATTTAAATACAGATCATATTATGCTCTATTCATCAATTTACGTTATATATTTAAACACATAAGTACAAACACAGTGTGTGTGTGTGCTCAGTTATTAGATCCAAACATTTTATCAGAGTAAAATTTAAAATGCAAAGGTATATTCAAATGAACATTATTTCAACTTCCCCAAACTTTTCTGACATACTGGTTTAAATGTTCCTATATGATGGTTAGTTTTGTGTGTCAAATTGCCTAGGCTATAGTCCCTAGCTATTTAAATTCTAACTAGGTGTTGCTGTGAAAGTATTATGTAGATATGATTAACATCAGCTGAATCTGAGTAAAGGCGATTCTCCTCAGTAACCTGGGTGGGTTTCATTCAATCAAATGAAAGGTCTCAGGAGTAAAACTCAGATTTCCGTAAGAAAAAATTTCACCTGGCCAGCCCCACAATCATTTAAGTTAATTACTTGCAACAAATCTCTTTACATATTTATATAAACCAGCTGGAGATTACGTTTATGTGTATAGGATATTATATATTTATATATGTAAAATCCCCAACTAGTTGTTTATCTGGTAGATGCTAAGTGATAAAATCTACATAGGTCAAAGAGTAAGAAATATAATTAACAGTCATTTGTTAGGTCTTGGTAAAGCCTTTTTATTCTGCTTCTCAAAAAATGAGATTGTGAATAACTGATGACTGGTTAACAAACCTCTTCCAACTCCGCTGGTTTCAATTTCTCTGCTTTTGACAAGACTGAAGGAGGACATAATTGAATTGTCAGCTGCTAAATCATTAAAAATAACTTTTAATGCAAAACCACTATATGATTTTTCACATACAACTCAGAAGAACAAAGAGACTCTGAGGGCAGGGATTTCTGCTTGTTCAATGCTTATCATCCGAGCTTAGAAGAGTGTCCATAACATAGGAGGAGCTCAAAATATATTTGATAAGTGAATAAATGAGCAAAGAGCTACCATTCTCATCTATTTAGATGAAATAAATTTGTCAGAACCAACATTTATAAACATAAAAATCAGGAACAAAATACCAAACCTCTCATTCTAGCAATGCAAGGATTCCTTAACTGAATGAGGTAAGAGGAAGCCCCACCCATCTTGATTTCCAATGAAAATGTACTTTTGTGTTTAGTAATTATGAACATTTAAATTATGAACAATTACATTTTTAGTAATTATTTGTACTATAATTATAATAAGTCCAAAAGAAATTAAGACTCTGAGTCTTACAAACTCAAGACATACAAAGTATTTTAAATTTAAATTAATGTAAAATTTTTGTTCCAGAAAACAGTATGATGATAAACAAAACTTTCAAGCATAAAATACATTAGGCTAAAATTCTGCAGAGAAAGCAAAGTGGAAATGAACTTAAGGAGACAAATGGATCACATAAAATTTCAAACTGTTTAAGAGCTTGTTCATGCTGTTTTTTTAACCTGTGACAGTGGGCAAATTGTTTTTTTCTTTTTTTTGGCCATGTGGATGGTGGGATCTTAGTTCTGTGACAAGGGGTCAAACCCAGGCCCCCAGCAGTGGAAGCAGGAAGTCCTTACCAGGGAATTCCCTAGTCATTCATTTTTAAATGTCACTATCTGCAACACACCAGATACTTTATCTCTGCAACTATTTAAATTTTTTGATGAAAAATTTTATATGTCAACTTTCAAATGTATTAAGAAAATAAAATTTTTTTAAATTATTAAGGGAAATTCTAAAGCAAAAAATATAAAAGCTACTGTACTATACAATCATTTCCGTAAAAAGGAAAAAGTTGGGGGAAAATATGTGTATACACATACAAATGATTTCCTTCTATAAACACTGATTTTCTGTGGAAAAGACACTAGAAACTAGGAATAATGGTGTTCTGTGAGGGAGAACTGGGTCTTTGGAGACCTGATATGGGGAGTTTTTGCATTGAATATACTTTTGTCTTTTTTTTTTTTTTTTAAAGATTTCTTTATTTTTGGTTGTGCTGGGTCTTCGTTGCTGTGCGTGAGCTTTCTCTAGTTGCGGTGCACGGGTTTCTCATTGTGGAGGCTTCTCTTGTTGCGGAGCATGGGCTCTTGGGTTCAGGGGCTTCAACAGCTGAGGCACGTGGGCTCAACCGCTCTGGCGCATGGGCTTAGCTGCTCCATGCCATGTGGGACGCTCCCAGAGGAGGGATCAAACCCTTGCCTCCTGCATCAGCAGGTGACTCTCAACCACTGGACCACCAGGGAAGCCCCACTTTTGTACTTTTTAATTGTTGATTCATAATCAAATATTACCTTTCTAAACGCAAAAAGTTTTAACAAGTAAAACAAATAAAAATGTGAGGAAAACTGTAAGACTACAAATAGGATGAATACCTCCCTGACAAATAGACAATGTGATAAAACCAACAGAAGGAAGGAGAAAACACACATACACATCGAGGAATTAAAATGTAACTACAAGTAAAAGGATTAAATGTCCTTACTGAAGTTCAAGATTCTCAGAACAAGTGTAAAAAGATGAAAAACAAAACAAACAAAAACCCAGCTTTACGTGGTTTAAAAAGCTCAATACTCTTTAAAAAACAAAACCCGAGAGAATAGGTAATGTATATTACCATATGTAAAATTGATGACTAGTGCAAGTTCGATGCACAAAGCGGGGCACTCAATAGCTGGTGCTCTGGGACAACCCAGAGGGATGGAGTGGGGAGGGAGGAGGGAGGGGGCTTCAGGATGGCGGCGGGGGAGGAGGGGGGGAGACACGTGCACCCCTGGTTGATTCGTGTCAATGTGTGGCAGGGGCCACCACAATCTTGTGAAGTGAAAATGAAGTCGCTCAGTCGTGTCCAACTCTTTGCGACCCCATGGACTGTAGTCTACCAGGCTTCTCTGTCCATGGGATTTTCCAGGCAAGAGTACTGGAGTGGGTTGCCATTTCCTTCTCCAGGGGATCTTCCTGACCCAGGGATCGAACCCAGATCTCCTGCATTGCAGGCAGACGGTTTACCCTTTGAGCCACCAGGGAAGCCCTTGTCCTTCAATTAAAATAAATAAATTAATTAAAAATAATAATAATTAAAAAATTTAAACCTAAAAATTAAAAATAAAAAAATGTATAAACTAGACAAATGCTAGTAACAACAAAAATGGGAACAGCAATAACATTAGAAAAGGGAATTTCCTGGCAGTCCAGTAATTAAGACTCTGCACTTCAACTGCTGGGGGCCTGAGTTTGATCCCTGGTCAGGGAACTAAGATCTCAGTGCACATAGCCAAAATAATAACAGAAAAAAAAATGGAATTCAAAGTAAAAAGCATTAGAAAAAGATATTTTCTATTATATTTAAAAAGAATCCATCTCAAGACCAAACTTTTTAAGCACCTTGCATCTTTACTTCAAGACCAAAATCTATTAGAAATGCAAGGAGAAATGGACCAATAAAATTAACAGAAATAATTAACATTAGTAATCAATAGATCAGACAAACTAAGCCTATTCATATAAATAAATATTAGGTTAAAAAAGATGTATTTACAAACAAAGTGTGTGCTGAGATTTGAGTTGGGGTCTGAGGTGGACAAAGCAGGGTGTCAATGAAATAAGCTTATGTTGATTAACTGTTGAAGACAAGTGATGATTAAAGGCAGGTTCATTGTGCTCTTCTACATTTGTTTGAAAAATTCAGACAACTCAGAAGTGAATAATAAAGCATTACATAGCAAAACCTAGAGGAGATGACCACAGGTTCTCAAAGAAAATCTGTATGTAACCTTAAAAGCATTTACCAGAAAACAAGACAAATCTTTTTACTTTCCTGCTTTTCTTCTTCTCCCAGTATATGACAGAAGCACCTTGCTAAGTTCCATACAAAGTCCTACTGGGATTTTGATTGGGATTTCCTTAAACTAACAGATTAACTTGGGGAAAAATTAATATTTAAAAAACCAGCTTCTGATTTTGTAACTTCTACATTTTCCCCTATTTCATTCATTTTTGCTTTTATATTTAACTCCTTTTTTTGCATTTATTTTTCAATTCTACCTTGAATGCCTGGCTTTAATAGTTATTTTTAGTCATTTTATTCAAGGGTTGCTTTGAAGGCTTTAAATTTTCTTATGACTCTGGCCTCAACCCAGAGGTTTCTAAGATTACTATTTTTATTGTCATTCTTTTTGGAATCATTCACAATTGCAGGTTTTATTTCTCCTTCAACACAAAGGCATACATAAACATGTTTCTTAAATTACCAAACTGGATTGTAACATAGCTTATTTTCCTTTTATTGTTACTTCTATTTTTTTACTTCCTTGCCTTTGAACAGAATATTATTTGTGAGGAATTCCCTGGCGGTCCAGTGGTTAGGACTCAGCTCTTTCACTGCTAAGAGGGCAGGTTCGATTCCTAGTTGAGGTATTAAGATCCCACAAGTAGAGGGTGTGGGAACAATTTTTGTGTGTGTAGTTCCTGCTTTGCACTATTTGTTAAGGTTTTCTTTAGGCATCTTTTGTATATGAGTGTTATGAATTACCAGTCTGTCTCTTACCAGGAGAATTTATGCCATTTACATATTTTGTCACTGATGTGTTTGGACTCATTCTGGTCCTCTTATGTTACTTTATTGTTCTCTTTCCTTATTCTGTTGAGTGGGGGCCTATTTAGGACCATTTTAACCTCATCTGGGCTTCCCTGATAGCTCAGTTGGTAAAAGATCCACTGGAGAAGGGACAGGCTACTCACCCCAGTATTCTTGGGGTTCCCTTGTGGCTCAGCTGGTAAAGAATCCGCCTACATTGCAGAAGACCTGGGTTCAATCTCTGGTTTGGGAAGCTTCCCTGGAGAAGGGAAAGGCTACCCACTCCAGTATTCTGGCCTGGAGAATTCCATGGACTGTATAGTCCATAGCGTCGCAAAGAGTCAGACAAGACTGAGTGCCTTTCACTTTAACCTCATCTATTAATCTAGTAATGTAGATGAAGTATTGTAAAATCAAGTGATTTTTCTTTTATCAAATGATTTTAACATCTATTTATTTGGCTGCATTGAGATTTAGTTGCAGCACTCAAGATCCTCACTGATGCACGTGGGATCTTCATGGGCTTCTCTCTAGTTGCAGCGGCTGGGCTTAGTTGCCCCACAGCATGTGGGATCCCAGTTCTCCAACCAGGGATCAGGTCCACATCTCCCACTTTAGAAGAGGGATTCTTAACCACTGGACCATCAGGGAAGTTCCTAAAATGATTTATCTGCATCTTTCCATTGGTTATCCTTAAAAGTTATAACTAATATGAACTTCCTCAAAATTTTCTCAAAACTTTCTAAAAACAGTTTTAGAAAGCTTTTACTTCTTCCCTGTTCTCAAAATGTCAGAATTTCGGAAGACTTTTATTTCTCTTTGCGATTTCTAATGTTTGAACAGTCTGGAATTTTATTCCTAAATTACTGATTTATATAATACTTATATGTTGAAAAATACTTTTATGTGGCAATTCATAGTTATTGAATTCTCAACTTTAAAAAACTTGCTCTTCTAGTATGTACTGAAGAAATCTGATCCTCATTCCTTCATTGATAACTTTCTCTATAAAAACTTTAGGATCCTCAATTTTTCTTCAGTGTTCTAAAATGAAGTATCTTTCATCCATTGAATCTAAAGATTCTTGCCCTTCTTCTCTAGGGAGGTGTGCTACTTTTTCTCTCATTTATTTTAATTACTTAAATCTAGTACTATTTATTATTCATTCACTATTTTATTTCAATAAGCATTTCAATTTCTCAAAACATTTCCTTATTCAGAATATTCTTTATAACTGTTTTTGTTTTACAAGGTTAATGTGTACATGAATACCATGTACACATACATATATTGAAATTCACACATTAATTTTATAAAACTTTATATTTGTTTCAAAGCTAGAGTTATATCCTACAAATTCATCTAAACTACTTAATTCAATTATATATTGTGCCATCTGTCCATGATGATACACACAAATCTATGTATTCATTTAAATGGCTACAAGGCACTCCAGAATATAAACAAAGTTGATTTATTACTTAGTTCAATATCTTACTGCTGGACACTTATGCTTCTCTCTTTTGTTGTTGCTGTTGTTATTATCAAGGCACACTTCTTTGGGCACTTGTCTATGATTAGTATGCAATGATAAAAACACTGAGCTTTAATTTGCCAGGTACTGCCAAATTCTCTTTTACCTTCTAGGTCAAGACAGTATCAATCCTAGCTGAATATAAATAATTTTAACTTTTTTACTGTTTGCAACTTTAATCTTTAATTTGGGGGAATTAGGGAAAACATTAAGAGTTTTTTGTTGTTTAATTTGTACATACTGAGTAACTTCCATGGTCCCAGTATTATGGTGAACATCAGTCAACAATGAGCTACAGCTTTTGTTTTATGAAAACGTGTTTAGTGCCATGGTTCCACCCCATAACCCAAGGACTCCTTTGGAAAGGGCAAGGTAGGTGGACAGCACTGCCACAGTGGGAGCAGTATTAACATTTCACAGACAGAAGACAAGGATGTTAGATATCCCATAGACATATAGGAATACAGCAAAGCACAGTCCATGATTCACATGACTTTGAAATGTCCCTCTGGACATTTTCTTTTTTTTTTTTGACATTTTAAAAAATATTTATTTATTTAGCCACGCTGGGTCTTAGCTGCAACAGGGAGAATCCTTTTTAGTTGTGGCATATGTAATTTTTATTTGTGGCATACAAACTCTTAGTTGCAGCCTGTGGGATCTAGTTCCCCAACCAGGGATCAAACCCAGGTCCCCTGCACTGAGAGCTCAAAGTCTTAGGCACTGGACCACCATGGAAGTTACCCTGTGTGAATTTATGTAAGTGAAAACCATGATTCTGTAATCTGAGACTAGAGCAAATTCCATTTTACGTACGTGCTTATTCACTCAGTCATGTCCAACTCTTTGAAACCCCATGGACTGTAACCCACCACGCACCTGTCCATGGGGATTTTCTCTAGGCAAGAATACTGGAGTGGGTTGTTATGCTGTCCTGCAGGGGATCTTCCCAACCCAGGTACCAAACCCACATCTCCCACAGTGCAGGCAGATTCTTTACCCTCTAAGCTAAAGGGAATATATGAAAACACAAAATATTTGAGGTATGGTTTTAATATAACTTACTTTTCCAGCAATGAAGCCGTCACGTAAAAAGAGGAAAGACTGTATTTCGTTTTGTTCAGAGCACACCAATAGTATCATTTTGAAAAATTTCAGCAAATATTAGAGTTCCTAGTACAAAATATCAATCTAATTTATAACTGCTGCATTGCTAGTAATTCTATACAAACAATTCACAATTTCATTGTATCTTCCACGACTGTCATGCCTCAGCATTCAAACATACTAAAATACAGTATATATGATCCTATTATATTATAAAATATTCTTAGTACAAATTTTTTCTCTTTTTAAAGTTTAGAACATAATACTGAGTTTTAGTTTTCTTTTTACATTATATGTATAAGTTTTATGATCAATAAATTTCACTACAGAATAATAAAGAGGGCATTTTTTTCTGATGTGCTCAGCGTGGCCAAAAATCATTTGTAAGGAAGGAGTAAGGCACAGGGGCAAGATCTCTTCATTTAATCATTCTGTCAAAAGAAAGTGAAGTTTACTTAAAGAAAACTAATAATTCATTAAATACTTTTAGTAGGCAGTCATAAGCTTAGACATTGATTTTAAGCTGTCACTGAAAATACGCCATAACAGGAAAACCTATTATGAGCCTGTTCCAGTTACATCACTTATTGTTGAGTTACAAATCACCCCAAAACTTAATGGCACAAAACAACCATTTTCCTTCCCTCACATGTTCAGTGGGTGACAAATTCAGACAAGGCCCAAGCACAGAACTCTTGTCTTTGTTCACAGTGACTGGGACCTCCACACGAACTCAAATGGCTGGGGCTAGATCAGCTGGTGGCTCCTCCAGGCACGTGTGTGGCACCTGGGCTCAGACGGTCAACCATGGGACCTACAAATGGCCTCTCCTTTGTAGTCTATACAATGCAGACTCCATGGACTGACAGAATAACGGCTGAGTTCCAGCAGACATATCCTGAGAGCAAGCATTACAAGAAAACCAAGTAGAAGCTGCATGGCCTTCTATGACCTAGCCTTGAGAGGTACACAGCATTACTTCTACAACCTCATCCAGATCTAAGGGGAGAAGACATGGACTCCACCTATCAATGGAAGGAATGTCAAAGAAGCTAAGGACCATATTTTAAAACCACCACAGATTATTTTCAGCCAACTAAGATGCTAAATCAAAACAACTGGTAGCCTGGCTGTTCTTTAAATCTGTTCCCCTGTTAAATTCAAAGATACAAACACTTTTGGAGCAACTATAATGAACAAGACCCATAAACGCTGGAAAGATAACCAAAACCATGGTTTCAACGTTAAAACACTTAACACTAAGCACTCAGAATGCACAAACTGTGTGCTAAGGCCAGGAAAGAAAGTTGGAAAGGACAGAACTCATGTATTCAAAACATCCAGTTTTGGTACTATGATGTAACAATCAATTGTGATTACTGGCTCTAAATCTTTTAAAAAGAGGTGTCAACTTTTTAATAAAATCCCATTTTAGTCCCCAAATTCTGTAAGACATTACACATTCTACATCTTTTTAATAACTCTGAATCATATACTTCATGAATCTTAAAAAACAAAGTTCCCAATACGCCCTCTGACACCAAAACATTTTGTAAGAGCATATGACTCAGACTAGGTGGTGATTAGAACTGGGTATAGAAGTCACCTCACCTTTCACCTTCAACACATCCTTACTGCCTAACAAAATCATATCCCATAGCGTCTTATTATTTAAAATATTAAGATTAATGTCAACCCTGCTTTCTGACTCTACTTATAATAACACAAAAGTGTCAGAAACATCAGTAAGTTGATAAACTTTATGAACAGGACTTAAAGTAGGCAGGATTCTCTCCAACAGCTAACTGTGGTTTTACAAATCTGAGTAAGAATAAAATCTTCCCATCTTCCTTCCTTTTCTCCTTCCACAAAGCTCCACACACGTGGGTGCTGGAGTGGAAAAGTAGTGGCGAACAGAACAAGCACTAGAAAGCAAAAGAACTATCCTTATTTGAGCTATTTTTCCCTGTCCCAACTTCAGCCCAGAGTGAGTGACACAACTGAAAAGTTGGGAAGAAAACTCTAAGGAAGGAAGAGAGCTGCAAGTACAGAAAATACTTCACCCTTTTGCCTGTCAGATTAAAAAGGAAAGTGACACAAAGTTTAATTTTCTAAAGCTTTACATTTTAAGAAACACAATACATAATAAGAATATGTCAAAAACATCTAAAATAAGTGAAAGAGTATGGATGAAATTCTTCATTTTCAAAGAATCCACCAGTCCTGAGAACCAGATCCATACCAAAATGGTATCACTCATTTAATGAGAAATTCCATTTCTTCTAGATAAAAGGAACAACCGCTGCTTTTAAAACTCAAAACTACATATGCCAGCTTCCAGTGAAATTACCTTAGAAAAGAAGAATCAGCAACAAGTACTCAAGGAGGATTTCTTTTGATTCTGAAGAATACACCACAAAATAGCACATTCTGTTAAATGTACAACAACCTAGGAACAGCACCACCCTCTCTAAGATCCATCCTTAATGCTCAGATTGTGGTCTCCAAGGCCATTTCCAAGTAAAAGCAATCAGGACTCTGGAGACAAAGGTTCGGGGCAAGAAGCATAAAAGATGACTCCAGGACAAACCAAAATAAGCCCCACTAGCTAAAGATAAGACAACCTGAGTGTCAATGAAGACAATTGATAATAAATATCAAATATGGACAAACGCACTCATGATGAAACTAAAAAAGTAAACTGGTGATCTTTGGAGAATGCCAGGAACCACTTTGTCCTGTGTGTTTAGTTGCTCAGTCGTGTCCAACTCTTTGTAACCCCATGGACTGTAGCCCACCAGACCCCTCAGTCCACAGGGATTCTCCAGGCATGAATACTGGAGTGGGCTGCCATGCCCTCCTCCAGGGGATCTTCCCAACCCAGGAATCGAATCTGGTCTCCTGCACTGCAAGTGGATTCTTTACCAGCTGAGCTACCAGGGAAGCCCAGGAACCACTTTACTATTTTTGAAAACTGGTAACTAAAAAGGGCAAAAACCTCATCAAGCATTTAAACTACCTTTCTTATAAGATCTAAACCAGAAGAACAACCTGATAGTTGACAGAGGGAATATTTCTCTTTATAGAAATATTCCACCCAACACATGAGGGAATGATAGTTTAAAACACATAATTTTTACAGCCTTGATAAATAAATGAATTAAAATAATCATCAATCGGTCAATGATTTCAGTTCAGCTCAGTTCAGTCGCTCAGTGGTATCCGACTCCTTGCGACCACATGAATCACAGCACGCCAGGCCTCCCTGTCCATCACCAACTCCCAGAGTTCACTCAGACTCAGGTCCATCGAGTCAGTGATGCCATCCAGCCATCTCATCCTCTGTCGTCCCCTTCTCCTCCTGCCCCCAATCCCACCCAGCATCAGGGTCTTTTCCAATGAGTCAACTCTTCCCATGAGGTGGCAAAAGTATTACAGTTTCAGCTTTAGCATCAGTCCTTCCAAGAAACACCCAGGACTGATCTCCTTTAGAATGGACTGGTTGGATCTCCTTGCAGTCCAAGGGACTCTCAGGAGTCTTCTCCAACACCACAGTTCAAAAGCATCAATTCTTGGGCGCTCAGCCTTCTTCACAGTCCAACTTTCACATCCATACATGACCACTGGAAAAACCATAGCCTTGACTAGATGGACCTGTGTTGGCAAAGTAATGTCTTTGCTTTTTAATATGCTACCTAGGTTAGTCATAACTTTCCTTCCAAGGAGTAAGCATCTTTTAATTTCATGGCTGCAGTCACCATCTGCAGTGATTTTGGTACCCAAAAAAATAAAGTCTGGCACTGTTTCTACTATTTCCCCATCGATTTCCCATGAAGTGATGAGACCAGATGCCATGATCTTCGTTTTCTGAATGTTGAGCTTTAAGCCAACTTTTTCACTCTCCTCTTTCACTTTCATCAAGAGACTCTTTAGTTCCTCTTCACTTTCTGCCATAAGGGTGGTGTCATCTGCATATCTGAGGTTATTGACATTTCTCCCGGCAATCTTGATTCCAGCTTGTGCTTCTTCCAGCCCAGCATTTCTCATGATGTACTCTGCATATAAGTTAAATAAGCAGGGTGACAATGTACAGCCTTGACGTACTCCTTTTCCTATTTGGAACCAGTCTGTTGTTCCATGTCCAGTCTAACTGTTGCTTCCTGACCTGCATATAGGTTTCTCAAGACGCAGTTCAGGTGATCTGGTATTCCCATCTCTTTCAGAATTTTCTACAGTTTTTATATCTCCACAAAAAAACAAAATTAAAATTTCTTCATTTTTTGTTATAAAAGGCATTGGTAGGAAACTTTACAAAATCTGAGTAAGTTCATATATCATCATGCTGGTGTTAGGAAAGGGAATGTCCTCATTCTTAGAAGATACACACTGAGGTTAACTTTAGGGGTTAGGGGAAATATACCAATTTATTTTCAGACAATTCAAATATATTAATATGTACAGAGAATTAATGGGCTTCCTTGGTGGCTCAGTGGTAAAGAGTCCACCTGCCAATGCAGGAGGCACAGGTTCAATCCCTGGGTCAGGAAGATCCCCTGGAGAAAGAAATGGCAACCCACCCCAGTATTCTTGCCTAGGAAATCCCACGGACAGAGGAGCCTGGTGGACTACAGTCCATGGGGTCGCAAAGAGTCAGATATGACTTAGTGGCTAAACAATAAACAAGATAGAATAACGGAATAAATATAACAAAATTGTTAACGTTTGGAGAATCTGAGTGAAGGGCATATGGAATTCCTGATAATGTTTTTAATAGATTTTTTTGTAAATCTTAGATTATTTCAAAGTAAAATGTTATTAAAAAGAGACAGGCAACAATGTATTATAGACCTCATAAGAGAAGTACACAATGCTCCCCATGAAGTGATCTTTTACCCCCACCCCCATGGGGTCGCTAGGAGTCGGACACGACTGAGCGACTTCACTTTCACTTTTCACTTTCATGCATTGGAGAAGGAAATGGCAACCCACTCCAGTGTTCTTGCCTGGAGAATCCCAGAGATGGGGGAGCCTGGTGGGCTGCCGTCTATGGGGTCGCACAGAGTCGGACACGACTGAAGCGACTTAGCAGCAGCAGCAGCCATTCCACAAAGAAAAAAAAAACAACCCTAGATTTTTGACCCTCTAGAATCTGGATCTAACTATCCACGTACAGGGAAACAAAGTAAAGGACACAACAGAGATGCAGTCAACAAACTCCCAGGCAAAGACAACTCTGCAGGATGAACCACCTGGTATCTTCAACAAATACTGAGATAGAATATGAAATAATATGTATCTATAGATTAAAAGATTTAAGGATGTCCCCATAAAAACTTGTACAGAAATGTTCATAACAGAATCATTCATAATTACCAGAAAGGAAACAATACAAATGCCCATCAACTGGTGACTAGATAAACAAAATGTAGTACATCCACCCAATATGATATCACTTAGCTATAAACAGGTATGAAGTAATTCATACTATAAAATGGAAGAAACTTTTTATGCTAAGTAAAAACCCAGACACACAAAAAAACAAACTATATGATTCCATTTATAAGAAATGTCCAGAAAAAGGCAACTCTATACAGACAGAAAGTACATCAGCGGTTGCCAGGGATTGACAGAAAGGGAGAATAGGGAGTAACTGGCTTCTTTTTGGGGGTGATGGAAATGTGAAATTAGCAGTGGTGATGGCTATAAAGCGTTGAGAAAACCACTAAATTGTGCAATTTAAAAGCTTGTATTTTATGCTATATGAAGTATTTATCAATTATTAAAATGGATGAGACAAAAAAAACTTAAGAGTCTTACCAACCAATCACCTTATTCGGATCCTAATGTAAACAAATTATAAAAATGAAAAAATACTGTAAAAGAAAAAAACAACTAGGTATTTGAGGATACCAATGTTTACAGAATCCTAAATGATCAATGGATGTTAAAACAAATGCACTGATGTTGGGCCAGAAACAAGATATTTACGTAGTTGCCAGGAGAAGTGAAGTGAAGTGAAAGTCGCTCAGTCACATCCAACTCCGTGATCCCATGGACTATACAGTACATGGAATTCTCCAGGCCAGAATACTGGAGTGGGTAGCCTTTCCCTTCTCCAGAGAATCTTCCCAACCCAGGGATCAAACCCAGGTCTCCGGCACTGCAGGCAGATTCTTTACCAGCTGAGCCATAATGGAAGCCCAAGAATACTGGAGTGGGTAGCCTATCCCTTCTCCAGCGGATCTTCCTGACCCAGGAATCAAACTGGGGTTTCCTGCATTGTAGGCGAACTCTTTACCAACTGAGCTACCAGGGAAGCCCAGTTGCCAGGTACCTCCCCCAAAATAACTTACTGGATACAAAGGAATGCCACCTTAACCAAGTAATCAAACCTAATATCACCATTATGGATCGAGGACACATCACTACAGCATCCCTACAAAAAAAATACATAACCTAAATCTAATTATGAGGACACATTACACAAACACAAACTGAACCATATTCAACAAAATAACTGACCTACTTTCTTCAAAAATGTTAAGGTCAAAAAACACAGAGACTGAGGAACTAGTTCCATTATCAAGGATACACAACAATAAAACACAGTGTGTGACTCTGGATTTTATCCTAGACTAAGGTAAAAACGCATAGCTACTCATAACACTGTTGAGACATGAAATCTGAATAAGGACTGTGAATGAAGTAATAGTTTTGTTGTAAATACTAGTTTCCTGAGACCTTTACACTAAACTGTGGTTATGTAAAAGAATTCTAGTACATTTAGGAAAAACACTCTAAAGTCTCCATTTACTCTCAAATGGTTCAGGAAATATATATATATATATATATATATATAAAGAATGATAAAATGTTAATTGCTGGATCTGGGTCAAGAGCATCCTGAAGCTCCTTGTATATTCTTGGCATTTCCTGAAAGTCTGGATGAGGCTGTATCTTTTAGAAATATATTCTGAAATATATACAGATAAAAAAGTAAGATTTCTCTGATGAGCCTCAAACTAATGGGACAAGTAAGGGTCTAGATGAATTCATTGGTCATGTATTAATAACTGTTAAAGCAGAATAATGGAAAACATCATGTGTATTATATCTGTACTTTTATGTTTGAAATTTTCTGCAATAAAAAGTTTTTAAAGAAGTTCACAATAAAAAAAAAAAAGTTCACAATGAAGTGGAAAAACTAAGATTCAGGAAAATTAAGTGGCATCCACATCCAGGTCTCTGTTTTTTCACATGACATTTTCTCCATTAATCCCTCCTTAAAAACCTCTTTATAAAGCATAAACTATTCAGGCAATTTTTATTCTCTTCATGTGAAGGTTTAGTCAATATCGAAACAAAAGTAAGTTGATACCTCTAACTCTATTGTACATGGATATACAGTTAACTTTGAGAATAAAAATCAATAAATAATGGAAGAAGACAGGTAAATGTAGATAGAAGTAATCCATCCAAACAGATGATCTACAAATCACTAAGGGGGAAAAACCGACATTTATTAAGCACCCATTATAAGTCATTCCTTGAGTCATCACATCATTGCTGGCATAATTTTTCCCTTAGCCTTTAATTTTTTTCCTTAAAGTATGCCATTTTAGATTTTTTTTTTTTTTTAATATTTGGCCAGGCCATATGGCTGTGGGATCTTAGTCCCCACCAGGGATCGAAACTAGGCCATCAGTAATGAAAGCGCGGAGTCCTAACCACTGTACTGCCGGGGAATTCCCTCCTTTAATTTTTTCTTAACTGTGATAAAAATATAACTCAAAATGAGGTGATTTTTTTTCAACCTCATTTTACAAATAAGGAAAATGCAGATGAATGAGAAGTTAAGAATTTTTGCCAAGGCAGGCAGCAAGTAACCAACCAGAATCTGAACCCAGGTCTTGCTTTAATCTGCATGACTACTACTATGTAGTTTGACTGATTCTTAATTTTCTTAGATTTTCATTTCTATGAGCCAATATAAAGAGCCTAATCAATTCTGAAAAACCTGATTTTCTATTTACAAGCCTAAAATAGACAGCTCCAAAAGGCAGCCATGCTGAGACCCCCACAAGCGGTCAGTGGACTCCCTGACAATCTTGACACCTCACTACCTTTGCAATGACAAATTACATTAGAAGCCAAACTAAATCCAAAAGTACATCAGTGAGACAGTTTATGTTTCTTAACGTTATGTTATAAATGGTGAATAAAATCCAAATAGTTTTGCATGCTTTAATGCCATGTTGAATTTCTAGATTTCAGCTACAGATAAATAACTGATTAATACATCATTTTAAAAAGTAATACTCTGATCTCATACATGAGGAACAAATACAACTGCCCTGCATCTGTCAATATATAATTTGTAAATACTACAGAATAATCCATATCATAATTAACACTTTCTCTACAAAAATGGAAAGAAATTTTTAAAAAATATATAAAACTAAAAAATAAATAAATAAAAATATATAAAACGACAGCAGAAAATATAGTAGGAATTTAACTTACAGACAACCAAACTGCTTGGTTAAATTGGCAACACAGTGGGGAAATCTCAGGCAGACAGAGAACCAACCTGTCTGCACAACGGCCTCCTTTCCCCCATTACCAAAACACTTCACAAGCTTGAGGATCCCCAAGACCAGAGTCTGACACATCACAGTATTAAACTGAAAAATACACATACATATAGAGAAGGGAATGGCAACCCACTCCAGTATTCTTGCCTGGAGAATCCCATGGACAAAGCAGCCTGGTGGGCTACAGTCCATGAGGTTGCAGAGTCAGACATGACTGAGCGACTAACACACGCACATACCTGACCTCATTACATGTTTTGTAGGATGAAAATGGCTTTTAAGACAAAGTACTTAAACTACTTTACTTCTTTTTTAAAATTTAAATCACTTTTTTATTGATCCTTTGTTGCTTTAAAAAAAAAAGGGGGTGGGGTGCTAGGATGTGTCAAAGCTGTTGACCGGGAGGAAAGAGCACACAATGACAATTAAACTGCAAAGAAATACTCAGAGTTGCTACCTTCAAGAATTTTCCATTATCTATCACCTTGCACTTCTTTCTTTAGCAAACTTTTTTTCCCACACATACCTACTACTACAAACATATAATAAAACTCAGAATTTTACAAACTGTAAATATAACCCAGCTGTTTCAGAGAGGAGGGGAAAAAGTCCTCCAAAATACCAGTGAAGTATTAATTTCCTCATATTCAAAACTTCAAACCACCGTGAAAAACGGGAGATGACAAAACACTGCCCTGATTGTCTGCTAAAGCCTATTTACAAAGACTTCTATTTCAACCTTTTGACTAATAAATATATGTTGCATCCTAAAAATATACATACTAAAACCAAGAGCCACCCAAAAAACCTACTCCCATCTAAACTAAGAGGAAAACAAATGGGAAACTAAAAAGTTATAGGTAACACAGTATTTTTCCTAATATCACACAAAAAAAGAGACTCAAAACACATTTTAAGTTTTTTCCAAGAAAAAGGCAATTAACTTACTAGCATGCTTGTCTGCAAGCATTATAAGCGTGTTGGAAATATCTCGTCGTCTATAAAAGCACACTACTTTTGCTTCCACGTTGCCAGTTGCAGTCTAAGAAATAAGAAAAATAAAAGTCATCTGGACTGAATATTAGACTCAAGTAGTTTATAAAACAAAACTAGAGACAGCACAATTATAAGATCACTCTCACTTACTATGCCAACCACAGCTGCAGGATAGAGAGCTAAAAAATTCAAATAAGGACTAGCAACATTTGTAAAAGTTCCAAGTGAAACTGAAATGTCAAACATAAAATAACTCACTGGCATCAATTAAACTAAAGTGATCAGACAGCTTTAATGACTAAAGCCAGACATAGTTAACTCTGATTAGCCTTAAGAAACTAATCCCCCAAATTTAAAAAGCCACTATGTAACTTAAAACATTTAAATATAAGTCCTCCAAACCCTCTCCCAGAGGCACAGACTAAGTGCAAAGTCATCCAGTCCCTCCTCATAAACACCCCCACGTTCGACGGATGGTGATACTCTGCAGGTACAGGGCAGGTCAACAGATGAGGTGGACCAGAGAGCTTGGGAAAGCATTCTCAGCTCAAGGGAATCTATGAACCCATAATGCTCAATATTCTTGGTCTACCTTCACATACGAAAGTATTAAAAGCCTTGAGTTATGAACACTGAAGCGCTTATTTCTTTTTGACTACAGTCTAGAATGCAATCAATATTCAGTTAGGCTGTAATTTACTGCAGCTGGGGCCCAGGCTCCTACCCTCCTATTCTTTATGAATTCTGAGAGCTTTCAAGGTCAATCGTTCACTACAAAGTTCACTGTAAAAACACATAGATTACAATAAAATGCTCTTGTGACTTCCAATTTCAAACAAATTTGAGAACAAATTTTCAGAATTTCTCTGGGCTTACTGATATACTCAGACACAAAGAAATAAGAATATGTATGTGCTGCAGTAAATGTGTCAATTTTATGAAGTTCAGCAGAAGTATTCTAGAGTGAAGAATAGTCTTGTAGAAATATTGCCCCTTAAAATTGAATTCATATTAAATCCTAACCAAAGTGCTTCTATAATTCACAATATTGTGATCAAATACATCCTCCAGAAGCAATGATCCCACAGTCTGCCAAATAAACAGGCCAATATTTCAATATAAATAAAATCTATCAATGACTTCAATTACCCATGCTTTATCATTTTTTCTCTTCTTGAGACAAAAGCATATTAAAAACCTAAAGCAAGAGTTTTAAGATATACATGTTTTTTTCTGCCTCACTGATGAGTTCCTTCAACAAGGATACTCTATAAAGCCAATTAAATTCTTATTTAAACTCGCTTGTGGTAGACAGGCATAGTTCAAAACAAATATTGTCTCCTGAATCATGTACACACTTGGCTATTAGGCAGTTTACAGCTACAGTATTCCTCTTCTCTATTATACGCACATGTGCATGCGTGTACACACACACACACACCCTTCAAGTATTCCTCTAAAGTTGAATTACTGAAAGTGCAGTCTAAGGCCCAGTATACAACTGTTACTGTGTAACAGAAATCAGAACAGAAATTAAGTGTATTATAGTATTTGAGAGTTAATTTCCTATCTCTTGAATCTAATAACAAAAAATGGGGCCTGCATTTTTATAAGCCTACTTTAAATTTCATTTTTCTACTCTCATTTAAATTTTACCAAAGCAGCCTAAGATATTGAAGATTTTTTAAAACTCCTCCACCACAGATAATTTAAGAAGCACAGCTCTGAAGACCAAGGCTAAAAGCTGTGTGTATACACAGTCACCAAAGCTCTTTTGCCCTCTTCTTGTGCCTCACTCAGCATGTGCTAAGCACTGGGGACGCCCACCCTCTGCACAGTGCCCACCCTCATGGAGCCTCCACTCCAGCAGAGATGCCTGTTCACATGTCACCTCCTCTCCAACCTTCCAAAGCCCAGCGGGCATCATGTCCCTAGCCCAGACACCTTCACCGGTTCCCCATAACTTAAGTATAAAAGTAGAATATTCCTGACAAATTACCAACACTATTTTCCTTTACTCCTTTCTTTTCCCCTCCAGGCTCCATTTCTTATTCCTGGAGGCAGGAAGTAAGGAAAAAGCAGAAAAAGTTTTTTCCTAGGGAAAAAGCAGAAAAAGTTTCAAGGAGGAGGAAAGGGGTACAGGGTCCTTAGTTGGCTAGAAAAGAAGAAAAGTCCAATAGGTGGAGCCTGGAGGACAGAGTAGTCTAAGAAAAAAGAAAGACCTGCACAAACCCCCAGGTGGGAAAAGTGGAGACAGGTATAAAGAACATACAATGAACAGCAATGTACTATGTCCTTTTCTCCACTTAGGTTGCAGCCTCTTAAATCTCCATTCTGTCAAACATGGTTAGAAAAACATCCTCCAGCAATAAGGGGCTTTGAGTCCACCTCATACTCATGTCCATTTCTATTCTCAACTTAAGAAAGTAAAAAACAAAATAACCAAACACTTTCCAACATGGAAAGTCCACAGTCTGTTTCAACTAGAACAAATGGAAAGGAACTTTCTTTTCCCAATTTCTCTCCTTATTCCCAACAAATCCTAAACGTCAGAAGGGGCCTTAATTTGGGTTCCATCAAAAGGGCTTTGAGGGGATCTCCTGAAATTATCTGTAAAATCTTACATGTGCAAATATAGATTGGGATGGGGGACAAGATTAGAGGCTCAAAGAAGTTAGTGGCTCCCTTCTCCCCACCAAAAATAAAAAAGACCCTAAACATTAAAATAAATCTCAGGGCAAGCTGGATGGCTAACAAAATACACAAAATATGAAGATACACACAAATTATACATAATACACCCAAAAAATATATCCATAGCAAATAACATCAAATTTACCCACAAGCATAATTTCCAAAACTTCCTGAGACTGAACCTTCATTATTATAGGCACAAAGCTTTCTTTGAACATGTGTGCAGACTGAATCTTTAGAAGAGCAACACCCAAACTAGAGTGACTAAATAAAATTTTCCCAAAAGCTGTTTTCTATTTTAACTTTATAGTCTTCCTCCAAAAGATCATCACCAGTCTATCTGAGTATAACTTAGAGAAGAGGAAATGAGGGAATATAAGATAACAATGTTGAACTGTTTTCATCAACCCATTATTTAGTTTTGCAACTGAAAGTGCTGGTGGGGGGGGAACAACTGAGACAAAAATCTATTCTTTAATTCAAAAAGAGAAAATACTTAGTTCTGCTTTTTAACTGACAAGTAACATTTCAAATAAGATTTTTTAAAAAAGGAACTTTCAACCTATAAAAGTGAATTTTGTATAAAAATAGTGACAAACCCCTATCCTAAGAATTTTGTTAAAAAAAAAATTATATTTCTTTCTCTTTTTTTTCCTTTGGTCATGCTGTACAGCTTGCAGGATCTTAAGTTCCCGGAGCAGGGACTGAACCTGGGGCCAGCAGGGAAAGCACCAAGTTTTAACCACTGGACCACCAGAGAATCCTAAAACACATTCTACCTAATTAGAAGAAAGTTAATAAAATAGGTTAATGTTCTTTCTCTTAGTTTATCAATTAGAATGTATCAAGCACTCTTAAATTCATTATTTGGATTTTTCCAATCATGTTAAATTGCCCCACTTGGCCAACTTGATCTCTGACCCACTCCGGGCATTTCTGGAACTCTTATGGCCCCGATGCCAAGACTACCTCCTTCTCATCCTTTAAGCTTCAATTTCAATGTCCTTAAAGTCCAATCCCTATTCCAAGGAAGCAATCTGTTATTCTGTCAAGACTCTTGCTTATTTCCTTTGTAGAAATTAACACCGTTTATAATAATTTTCTTTATACCTGTTCATTCATCTTCTTCTGTGTCTCCCTCATGAGAACGTAGACCTGTGTGGGCCTACACACTATGTACACCAAAGACTACGTCCATAGCAAAGACTATGCCCATATTGGTCGCTGTAGTATCTCTAAGCCTAGCATGGTACCTGCTATATAATAAAAACTCAAGAAATATTTAATGAATTACTTAAAATGAAATCTCTTTCACACCCCTTCAGAAATAAAGATCCTATGTAAATATCTAATAATTAACTAGTCAATCACAGTTCCTTTTAATCAATACTCCATCCACTCAGATTGCCATTCTCTGAAATTATAGAGAATCTCATCTTTCACAATTCGGTGACCCTTAGTCCCCTAAGGACTGTTAGTATATTAATGACTTCCTGTGAAAGCAGAGGGGTAGGGAGAAGGTGAGGATGTGGAGGAGGGGAGGGACTTTCAAAGTAAACAGTAATATAATGATGGAGTCGGAAATAATCCAGGTTCTAGCTAAATGTGTAACCCAAACATTTAAGTTACTTAACCACAGGGTGCTTCCCAACAATCCATGATGCATCTGCTTTAAAAGTTTAAGGTCCTGTGAGGCTCAAAAGGTGACAAACTTGAATCCCTGGATTATATGCTTCCAGAGCACCATGCTCTGATGTTTGTAAATTTAGCACAGATGCAATTTTCCTTCTGCTTGTGGAATTATTTGGCTGATGTCCATCTTCACTACTAGACCTATCTCGTTCATTCTTCAGTTCCTAAAAGTGGTGTCTAAAAGTACCTGGCAGGTAGCAGGCTCTTAGAAATATTTGTAAAATGAATGAACCAAAGTACTTGTAACCAGTAAAGCCATGTACAAGTATTAACATCAGACATCTGAGAAATTCACTAATTCAAGAAATATTTACTGAATGCCTTAACTATGTGCCAGCCAGTATTCTAAAGCACTTAAGATCCATTAGTGAATAGAAAAGATCACTACACAGCTAGGGCTTTCATTCTAGTTTGCAAAATCAGGCAATGAAAATACAGGGACACCTCATTTTACTGCACTTGGGCTCACTCAACTTCACAGATACTGTGTTTCTTTACAAACTGATGGGTCAAGCAAGTCTATCAGTGCCATTTTTCCAACAGCATTTGTTCATTTAGTGTCTGTCACATTTTGGTAAATCTTGCAACATTTCAAACTTTTTTATTATTATGACCCATTTGTAATGGTGACCTTTAATATATGTTATGAGTCACTAAAGACTCAGATGACAGCTAGCATTTCTTTTAGCAGGAAAGTATTTCTCAATGAGGCACGCACAACTTTTTCTTTTTTTTGGCTGCACTGGGTCTCGGTCGCTGCACGTGGCGATCTTTAGCTGCAGCATGAGAACTCTTAGTTGTGGCATGTGGGATCATCCCTAGACCAGGGATCAAACCTGGGCCCCCTACACTGGGGACCTCAAAGTCAGCCACTGGACCACCAGGGAAATCCCTGCATGCACATCATTTTATACACATAAAAGACTACAGTATGGTATAAACCTAACTTTTATATGTACTGGGAAACTACAAAATTCATGTCACTTGCTTTACTGCAATATCTGCCTTACTGCAGTGGTCTGAACTGAACCCACAATATCTCGAGGTATGTCTATAAACACATAAAGTATATTTGATGGTGATAAATGATATGGAGGAAAAAGCAAGGCACAGGGAACTGGAAACAACGAGACAGTACTAATGTGAGTGCCTATGAGAAAGAGCCGAGATGGCCCAGTGGTTAGGACTCTTTTCACTGCCAAGGCCTTGGATTCAATCCCCAATCCGGTACTAAGATCCCACAACACGCACACAGCGTGGCCATAAAAAAACAGTATTAGTCAAGAAAGATTTTACTCCACTTAGAGCCAAATGAACAAAGCAAGGAGCAGCCAGAAAATACCAATCTCACAGGCCAATATTTTTCTTTGAATCCTAGTTAACTTTCTAAATAAACTGATACCGTAAACAGGGTGGAATTGCCTAAATTCTTTACTAAGCCTTTTATTTAAAAAAATTTTTTTTTTTAATTTTTAGCGGCACTGCGTGGCTTACAGGATCTTTCCTCCCAGACCAGGGATGGAACCTGGGCTGTGGCAGTGAAAGCGCTGAGCCCGAACCACTGGAATACAAAGGAATTTCCTGGAATTGCCTAAATTCTTATACCTTACATCAATAACATAAAAGAGAAGCACTTCGGGAAGACATCTCAACAGTTTCCACCCACAGACTGACCTAACCCTGCAGCCATTTGCTTCATTTGGTGGTTGGTGGTCTCAAATTCTACAGAAGTTTTTAAAATGCAACATCGCCAGGGTATCCCCAAAAGTAAACCAGGATGTCCAAGCTCATAAGTCAAGCATGCCCTTGGCCAGACCGGGCTTCCAGGGACTCAGAACTGGACCAGTCTCCAGATGGTATTTTGGGAGACAAGTATAAGCTAGACAGCCCCCAAACATTTTGATCGCAAGAATCCTCACCAGCTACACAGGTAACTCTCAAAACCATCAGAAATTTATGGTCAGGTCGCTTATGACTATTCAAGTGCCTCCGATGTAAAAGCTGAACTATTGCCAACAGTCATTAAGCTGCTGCTGTCCTGGACACCCTCGATCATGGACAAAACAATGGGTAAGTTTTATTTATTCTGGCCTACAGTACCAAAAAAGCCACTTTATAATTATACCAATACTGTATTCTTATTAGTTAGCCTAGTCTAGAATTTTACAAATTCCCTTAAATATTATATTTCCTAACTTATTCCTTCTCAAGCTGAAAGAGTAAAAAATTAATTCACTAAAAAGGGAGAAACACAAATTATGACTTCAAATATAAAAAGAGACTGAGTTACTGGAGTGGCCTGCTCGGAGAAACTCCAAGCAATTTAAAGAAATCTGCAGATGTTACATATTCAATATCAATATTTAATATCAGAGGTAATTCTAAAAAGCGAAATATTCAGAATCCTGCATAATTCTCTAATCTGGAATCCATACTTTCAAAGAGTCTGGAACTGCAAGTAAAATCACCTCTTATGCCCTTTACCCACTTATCCTTCAGTGGGAATCAAATATTTCTTAATATTAGAATCAAGAACACTCAGTGTATACCTTGTTGAGTTCTTCTATCCTTCTGATGAGGTACGGATTGCTTGAGGAATTCTCAAAGTACACATAATCTGTAAGTAAAGGAAGTACAGAGCTTAATCTTTTCAACAGAAAGTTCACATGTGCCAATCTGTGACTTTTTATATTAGGTAATTCACATTCAAAATGAAGCACGCCCATAATTCATTCCCTGGTAAAAGCAAACTTAGTAATGCAAACTTAATATATTCCCTCATGTGCCTACCATTCACAGATCCTTATTTTCCTGGCATTTTCACTTCCATTAATGTTTTATTCAAGTTCTCCTTGAATGTGGAGACTCTTGTCCCACACGTGTCAAATTTTTAATAATAAACAAAAAGACACCTCTTATCATTTAGTCAGGGCTGACTAAACACGTGTCTTTCATACTGTAACTGCTTCCACATCTTTTCACTCCAATCCATTTGCCCTGGAGTATGCTTCTCACATAAAACTATTGACCTAAGACAAATTCAGAGCATCTTGAAAGGCTTCACAGCCCAAAGTACATTTCAATCACCAACTTGAAAAAAAAAAATCAGGTGAGCAGAGCAGAAGCACAAGACCAACTTTTTCACAGCTCCATCTAAGAGGATGGGGGCGGGGAGAACGGAGACAGGTCACTTTTTGAGAGGCAGAGCTCTCTGGAGGTGATATCGGTTTTTTTTAATACCTCATTTACCAAATTTAATCTAGACTCCTTTAGGGTCTTGTTATAATGATTGCTGCAGCCTGTCAACAAAAAGGATAAAAATTTTCAAATGTGGTTTTTCCTGTCATCTAATAGGCTCACTGGAAACTCCCCACTGTGTGTTTATTTGAGAGGCTGGGCTGTATTGTCTATCTTAGTGGCTCTTTCCCTTCTCCCTTCTACAAAGTGGCCTCATTTAGCCAGGCCATTCCCACCACCATCCATCAAGAAGCTCGGCTAATGAGCAGAAGAGCACGTCTCACACACAAACACGCCACTTATCTGAATTATTATTTCACCAGGAAAGAGACAGGAGGGCGTCGTGAGTAGGGAGAAAGTTTGTTTGACCTTATTTCTCTCTTCTGCAGAAGGCTGGGAAGGAGGCAGACAGTAGAGCGAACGTCCAGGCAGAGCTCAACTCCCCAGACCAGGCTGCGGTGCCCTGGCCCCTCTAAGCCCCATTATTGTGGGAGAGGGGAGCGGGGCGGGGAGGAACCGGACAAGAAACCGAAGGGAGAGTGACGACGGAGAGGTGTAGGGCCCTGTCCCCGCAAACAGGCCTATCCAGCTGTGCCCCTGGCTGGGCCCCCATCGCCCCCACCCACACCCCCAAGGAAGGGGAGGCGTAGAGGAGGGGGGCGAATGTCCCTCTACCCTCTCCACACCCCCAATGCCTAGATGCCACGCGAGGATAAACCACCCTCTTAAGGGGCTTGACGGCCCCCACCCCCATGTGGGTTTCATGGGTGGGGGGTGGGGGTGGGGGTGCGTGATAATTCATACCCTCAAGTACAGGCTTGGCCCTAAAACCTTGGGCGGGGCGCGGGGGGTGTGGATGGGCCCCGGTCCCTTCGCGGGCCACGGTGGGGAGGGGGGAGGGGCGGGGGGGGGGGAGGGGCGGGGGTGGGCAGCCCCGGCCCCCACCGCAGGCCCCCAGCCGCCTGCGCCCTCAGCCCGGGCGCCCGTGGCTGCCAGCCGTTAGGGTGAACTCGCCCCGACCCCCCCACTCCCGGGGCCCGCTCCCAGACGGGCCGGGTCGGGCCGAGCCTTCCTACCTCCGACCCGGTACATGTTGGCCGCCATGTCCGCCCGCCCGCCCGCGGAGCCCGAGCCGAGCCCCGCCCGCCGCTGCCGCCGCCGCCGCCGCCGCCGCCGCCGCCGCCGCCGCCTCAGCCTCGGCCGCCGCCGACTCCTCGCCGCGGGGGGGAGGGAAGGGAGGGAACAAGGGGAGGGGGAAGTGAAGGGGAGGGGACGCCCAGGGGTGGGGGCAGGTGCCCGCCCCCAGCGCAGGGCTAGGGAGGGCCGAGTTGTCCTGCCAGGGGAGGCCGGAGCGCTTGGGACCAGCAGGGAATTGGGGGGCGGGTTGCGGCTTGGGGGGACCTTGCTGGAAGTGGAGGGTCCTAGGGCAGGGGTCCTGGCCCAGGCCGAGGCCTGCCGCCCCAGCCAGCGTACCCAGGCACCTGCCCACCCCGAGACTGGGCTTCCTCTCCCCGCCTCTGTCCCTGGAGACCTCCAGGCTGTGTGACCTCCAGCACGTGAGCACCAGTCTGGATGCAAACACTTGGATGCAAATAAGTGCTCGCAGCAGGGCGCCTTCCTTCTGGTGAGGTTAAGGCAACCGGCCTGGAGCCGGAAGGCCCTGGAGCCAGGGGATGCCAAGTGCTTGCAGCTTCTCAGGGCAGAGACCTAGAGGATGGCGGAACTAGGAAAACTGACCCCCTTCCAACTCCACCCTAACTGCACTGGCGTGTCAGTCCGCGTTCACCCCAAAACCAGGATGAACAGAACCCACTTCCCCACACCTGGAGGCCTTGCCTGTAGACAGGCCCTATATGCAGTGCAGCCAGGCTGGGAGAAGAGACCATTAGAGGAGGGGGGCTTCCTTTGCCGTTAGGGGAACAGGGCTCACAGTTCATTGTCACCACAACTCCTCAAAGGACGAGATGGTGCCAGTCAGCTTGCTGTTGATGGACTGTTAACTGGTTATGTGCCTAATGCTTTTAAAGTTATTATTTTCCCAGGCAAATTCTCCAGACAACCCCTGTTTTCTCAGCCTTCAGACCCTCACAGAAACAAAGAGCCAAATTGAGTTGAATCTGAGCTGGTTGTCCCCTAAATGAACACAAACAGCTTTCTTTAGGGAAGCCAATCCATTCCGAACTACTCCCAGATATTGTTGGGTAATAAACATGAAGAGGATCCCTAACTGTTGTGGGTTGTTTGGAGTTTCTGGTGGCTTTACAACCTTGTGTTGACTCTGGTTTGGCGTCTGTGGATGAGAAGTGTCCCCAGAAAAGAAGGCTGTGTTCTGCTTTGTCTGGTGATGGCATTTGTGATTGTCATTATCACAAATTGAGGTGAAAATAGTTCTCTGGCTAGCTAATGGAAAGCAAGAAATAAAATATAAAGCACTTTAATCAAAAAATATAAAGCATCTTTGGCTGAATTACCTTGATTGACTGTGTAACTCAAGTTTCTTCAAGTATAAAATGGGGACACACTAATTGCACCTCACAGGTGGGGTAAGGAACAGTTGTGATTATATCTTAAAATGCTTTGTAAACCATTCAGCAAAGAGCACTATGCAAATAACAGGTGTCTGCTGCTTTTTTTTTAAACTCAAGCAAGTTTCAGATTCCCAAAGGTTTTACGCTGTGAGTCAAATTGTGATCTCACGTCAACTCTTTTGACCTAGAGAAAAAATAAAGCTGTTCTGTTATGCACACTGCATAGCTGTTATTTATCGTAATCCCTTTACTGGAGATTCCACAGAAAACATATTGTGACATCACTGACATCACTCTCTCCATTTCTGAGCTGACACGTAAATAGGCTGCATAATTTAGCTGGAGTTAAACTATAAACTGGCAGCAGTGTTGGGATAATTCAGCCCTTTCCTTTGCCCTAGAATTCTCTAAACCAGGAAGATTGTCTCCAAGTGGAAAGGCCACCTGGAAACCATAAACTGCAAGGGAACAATAGGTCGCAAGCTCTATTAAAAGGTTTTCTCATTATTTTTAAATAAGTAAGCAGTTTCTCCCCTTCAAAATATCTCTGTATTTCTGATAGTTCCTTGCCTGCCTGTCTCATTTCCCCAGCTTTGTGCACCTTACCAGATACTAACCACACTAAATGGGCAAAAAGTGCCAAGAAAACATCTTCCATCTATACTGATCTCCTTAGGAATAGCCTTATCCAGAAGCCCCAACCCACCCCATTCCCCCATGAAGGGCCTCAGAAATTTGGGGGATTGGAATTAGTTGGAAGTAATGATGGTGGCAGAACCCAGGCTCTTTCCTTCCTCTAGATTCTGTGTGTATAACCTCTTGCATCTCTAGCTCCTGGGCCAGTGTCTTCTACATAATAGGTGCTCAGTATCTGGAAGAACAAGTGCCCATGAATGATGGACTTAACATAGTTAGAGAACCAGGTGCAGAGTTGAATGCAGGGACTTTTGTCTATGAAACTTTTATACTTCCAAATAACAAAGAAGTATGCATATAAAGGAGTTCAGCAAATGTTTGTACGTAGAAGAAAAAAAAAAAAACATACAAAGAAGGGTGGAAAAGCCATAGCTTCAAAGAAACCAAAGCACTTCTACCTCCTCAGGCTGCATGGTTCAGATCACAAACTTGTCACCAAACTTCACTCCTAGCTTGGCTGTTAGACTTTAAAAGTTGCTTGACCCCTCTGATCCTCAAGTTCTACAAATCATGACTAGCTACTGACACCTAATTCTAACACTTGTACTAAAAAGTGAAATATACAAAGTTTGGGGCATGTGTTAAGCTTTATACTTATTAGGTGCTGTCTCTCTATTCCAGTCATCCTCATTACTAAAATAGAGGGGTCTCTCAGATTGTGCCAGAAACTCCAGGAAAAGTCCAGCCTCTCCATGGGTAAAATTTCCTGGCATGACTGCTGTGATTAAAGAATCATGATAAGGGATTGCCAAAAGGCCCAGAATGTTCTCTGTGTCAGTCCCCAGAGTCCCACAGCTTAGCTGAAAAAGTGGATGCTGCAAGGAAGCTATAGATAAGACAGAGTGTTGGTTTTTGCTTCAACATCAGGATGGAGTTTTTATATATGAAAAAAAAAAAAAAAAAAAACCCCAGATAGGGCTGTCCAGAGTCTGGGAGCTTTGTGATATTGAACTCAAGAAAGGAGCCTGAAAAAGAAAGGAGCCTGGGGGTCTAGAATGTAATTAATCTGGAACCAGATAACAGGCTTTAGATAAAGTACCATAGCTTGTCCTTTGTGCTTTCTTTGATCTGTTTCTCTCTCTCTTTTTTTTTTTTTCCTTTCTTTTCTTTCATTAACTTATGTTGTTATTTAGCAAAATTCTATTGGAAAAATGCCAATCTGTCTCAGCTATTCCAAGGTGGTCCCGGGTTGTACCAGAAGATGACTATTCCAAGAGAAAGCAAGAATCAAAGCAATTGAGCCCCTAAGGGAAAGAAAACCAGAGTCAGAGTTTCCTAGCTTCTCCAGTCTTGGCGCCTTCTCTTCCACTGATCCTCTGGGCTAAAAACAAGAAAGTGAAGTCGCTCAGTCGTGTCCAACTCTTTGCGACCCGTGGACTGTAGCCCACCAAGCTCCTCCATCCATGGGATTCTCCAGGCAAGAATACTGGAGTGGGTTGCCATTTCCTTAGGGGATCTTCCTGACCCAGGGATTGAACCCAGGTCTACCCACATTGCAGGCAGATGCTTTAACCTCTGCGCCACCAGGGAAGCCTTTAAATACAAGAATACAGTCTCTCAGAAAACCTCCTATAGAGACACAGAACTTCAGATCCAAGTACTACATCAAAGATTTCAAGGGAGGAAAGGAAGCCAGGTTGAAAGAAGGGGGAGGAGGCAGGAGAGGGGGGTGAAAGGGGTGGCCTTAGTCTCCTGCCACCTACAGATACCCAGGTGTTATGGGACTTTTCCCTGGGCTTCCAGAGAAGGGAGGACTGGAACTCGGCCCTACCAGAAATCAGACCAGACCAGAAGCAGAATTCGAGTTCTCTGCCAAGAGGAGGTGATCAGTCTCCAATCCTCAGCTCAGGCTGAGGGCCCTTCGTCCAGATTCCTGCATCCAGGACCAGGGGACTAGAAAAACAGGGAAGGATAAGAAGGGTTAAGGAGAGGAAAGAGAAAGGGAAGGGGAGAGAGGTCAATAAAGTCTCTTGTTCCTTACCTGGTCAGGGCACTCTGGCCAGTTGTCCACGTCAGGAGGAGACCAGGGACAAAAGGGTCCCAGTTGCGGCCACTGGGTCTACCCAGGGCCAATCTCAGAAAGTCTTGACTTTTGAAAGTGTGTATTTTAGGAGTCTATGGTGCTCTCGCTCTCATGCTCTCAAAGGAGAGCAAGCTCAGCCATTTGGTGGCATCCACAAAGAGGTTCCTTCTCTAGATTCAACATTGCCTCCAGGTCCTAGAAAAGGTGCTGGAAATCACAAGGGGGATAGGAATGAGCCTTTAGAAGGGTACCCTAAATGATTTAAGTGTGTTTTTGTTTTGTGAGATATTTTGTTTTTTTTTTTAACCTATGGAGCGCTAGAGTGCTGTGGATTTGAATGGGAGATGGCAACAGCATATGCTGTGGGGTCAGGAAGTAGAATCCTAAAAGGCAATGGAAAGTGTTGAGGGATACAACAGGGAACCTTTGTAGGAATGACTCAGACCACAGCAAAAAAGATCTTTGGCCACCTGATGAAAAGATCCTACTGATTGGAAAAGACTCTGATGATGGGAAGGATTGAGGGCAGGAGGAGAAGAGGGCGACAGAGGATGAGAAGATTGGATGGCATCACCGACTCAATGGACATGAGTTTGAGCAACTCCAGGGATGGTAGAGGACAGGGAAGCCTGGCGTGCTGCAGTCCATGGGGTCTCAAAGAGTCAGACAGGACTGTGACAGTCAGACAGTGACTGAACAACAACAAGAGCAAAGAGTGTGGATTGGAATTGGAGATGGTGGAGAGTACAGGTTGGTGAAAAGGGCTGCTGACTAGGGTAAGAGGTCATGGGGTATGAGAGATATGGATTGGTTTGAGAGAAACTCAGAGGTGTGAGAGATACAGGATCTGGTGCCTTGGGGGAGACTTGAAGTAAAAAGATAACAACTGGGTGGAAAGAGGTGTGATTCAGTGAGCAGACAGTATGGGAGGGGAGGCAAGTTGGGGGAAGAGGGATGGTTGACGGGTTCAATTTTAGAAAAGTTGTGTTCCAGGTGCCTTTGGAAACATGCAGGATGTTTCCTCATTAGAAAAGAGGTGGATGAACAGACCCAGAGTTTGAGAGGGCTAGAAATACCCTCTTCTATGTCACCATCAGCTCAGAGCCCGGTCTGTCTTGTCTGAGGGGTAAGCCAAACCCTGGCCCCAGGGGAAGAAGCAGGTTCCCTGAATCCTTCAGCTTGGGAGAAAACAGGTTTAGCCAGTCTCGGTCCAGGAGATCAGAGTCCAGGTCCAAATGTGCAATAGGCAGGGTGTGGGCAGAGGGCCACGCAAGTCACCAGGACAGATGGTGAAGCCAAGGGGGCATGCCCCAGGGCTGACCTGCCACAGGCAAAATTCTCAGCTAGGGAAAGAGAAGTCTGCTCTCGGGGTGAAAAAAGCAGCTGGGGTGGGAGGGTGGGAATGGGGGAAGAAAAGAACAGGAGGAAAAGGGAAAGGACACAGCCTGAAACACAAATCTGTCTATTCCTACCTCACCCTCTTGCCTCTAAGATGGTATAGAGGGTTACACAGTGGTCCCCCCAAATATATGTCTACCTGGAACCAGAACCTACGAATGTGACCTTATTTCCAGATGAAATTAATGGTCTGGAGATAAGATCATCCTGAATTAGGGTTGCCCCTATATCCAACAACAAGTGTCCTTGTGTGAAACAGAAGAAGAGAGGGAACAGAATGAAGAGAAGGCATGGAAAGGTGGAGGCCAAGATGAGTGTTATGAGCTACAAACCAAAACAATGCCAAAGACTGCTGGCAGCCACCAGATACTGGGGGAGAAGCATGGAGTAGATTCTCCATCAAAGCCCCCAGGAGGAATCAAGTTAGCTGGCACCTTCATTTCTGGCTTCTGGCCTTCAGAACTATGAGACAATATATTACTGTTGTTTGAAGCCACCCAAGTTGTGGTAATTAGTTACAGCAGCCCTAGGAAACTCATACAGATGGTAACCACCCCTTGATTTTAAGTAAACATAGATTCAGCCAGAAAAAACTGAGCACTATATGCAGAGACTAAGGGACATGGAAGCTGAATAAAAGAATAAAAGAGGGGGCTTTTCTGGTGGCTCAGTGGTAAAGAATCCACCTGCCAGTGCAGGAGACACAGGTTCCATTCCCAAGAAACCAGGAGAATTCCACACACCATGGACCAACTAAGCCCGTGTGCCACAAATATTAAGCCTGTGCTCTAGAGCCCGAGAGCCACAACTACTGAGCCCCGTGTGCCCAAGAGCCAGTACTTTGCAACCAGGGAGGCCACCGCAAAGGGAAACCTGAACGCCATGGTTAGGGAGTGGCTCCCGCTTGCCACAACTAGAGAGAAGCCTGTGCAGTAACAAAGACCCAAAACACTAAAATATAAGTAAATAAAATAAAATTTTAAATATTTTTTTAAAAGATAGAGTTACACAGACAGAAGGGGCCCAACACCACTCCACTTAAGTCCTGCTCAAGTCCTTTAGACACGGTTGGCTTAGTGCTAACAGAAAAGAACATCCAGATGCTATGCCCTTCAGCTGTCAGTGGAATAATCCTCCTCCCCTTCCATTTTTCCTTCCCCGGCACACCTGTAGAGTATCACACATTCCCATAAGCAATAGCAGATTACCAAGAAGGTAACACACACATTCACTCCTCCATTCCTTTGTCAGGAAGCGCTCTGGCTCCTCAGATCCCAATCAATGCTTCTAGGGTGGGGAGTAGAGTAGGGGCCTTCAAGAATATAATCTTGTCTTCAAAAATGCCCTTCTCATTCACCAAATAAGTAATGAGCGCTGTTAAAGGCATTAAGGACACACCAGTGAAGGAGATAGACAGAACACCTGCCCCCTGGAGCTTATATTCTTGTGGAAAAGACAGAAGAATGACCAAATATAATAAATCCGTCAATAGATGTGCTAGTACACAATGATAAACGCACTACAAAAAGTAAATCAGGATAGGGAAACCAAAAATGATGATGGTGGTCAGAGAAGACTTCTTGGATGTAAGAACTCAAAAGAGACCTAATGATAGAATGGAGTGAGCTGCTGGGACATGTGGGGAGCAACATGCCAGGACAAGGGAAGAGCAAACGCAAATTCCACAAAGCAAGACTCAGCCTGACCTGATTGTGACCCAGGAAGACCCGTGTGGGTAGGAGATGAGGTCAGGGAAGTGAGCAGCGTCCATCCATGTAGAGCCTGGAAGGCCCTGGTAAAGTGTTTGAATTTTGTTCTAAGCATACTGGGAAGGCTTTTGAGAAATGGAATATTTCCTGCCATATCAGTAAGCAAAGGATGTCACGGTCATCAGCAATGGCAGCCACCACGGAAGGTAAGCTCGTGAACCCTGAGGGAACTCAGGAAGGAAAGAATACCTGCCATCTATCTAGCAGCCACCAGACTGCAGGCCCTCCCTAAGGTGAACGCTGAAAACCACAGGACACTGGCCCCAGATCGCTGAGGTACATATCAAAGGAATGATTTCAGTGAGCCCAGACTCCCGCATCCTCCCATACAGAGAAAAGCACTAAACTCCTTAACTTGGGATATCTGGTTTTCTTTAATTAACCATACTGTTTTGATGTTCAGACTATCTGCCCTTTGTTGCAACACTTCTATATAACAACCAGGCTCCTCCTTCCGCCTCCTCAGAGTTTTCTCAGGGTCACTGGAGATGCTGTCTCCTGGGCCTGAAGTCCTAAAAGTTCCCCTGAAGAAAGCCTAACTCGCAACTTTTATGTTATGAATATTTTTTAAGTCAACTATTTCAACACAGGAGTGACAGGAATCTGATCGACGTTTTTAAAAGATCACCCGGAACATGAAGAACACAAAATAGAAAGGGGCCAGTCTTGACTTCCAATTCAGAAAAGCATGACTGGGGACTTCCCTGGCAGTCCAGCGGTTACCACTCTGCACTTCCACTGCAGGGGGCACGGGTTAATCCCTGGTCAAGGAACTAAGATCCCACAGCTTCAAAATGAACAAACAAACAAAAAAAGCAAAGCAGCATGACTGTGTTCTCTGGAGGCATCAAACCTCCTCTGAGCACTAGGGATTCAAAACTCACCAATCTGAAGTTTATGTGAGGGAAAACCAAACTTCCTTCTGTATTTCATTTGATGTAATAGTGAAAGAGACCCCTTCCAACTCAAACTGGGGTTCTGAGACTTGTGCCAATTAATGGCTGTGAGAGAAATGACCATATACACTGGCTACCTTTTTAAATCCTCTTCCAAATCATACTGGACAGCATCCAGTCATGTAGACTGTAGTTAGTTCCCCTCATACCTGATACCATCACTGAGGTTTTCCTAGGCCGTTCTCCTTTCAGCTGAACTCCATCTGGGTCACAGGGAGCATGTGAATTCCATGAATATGAGCCACTTACTGCATCTTAAATAAAGTGTCTTGGTTATAAGTGATGCCATATATAAAATATCATGATTGAAACAAAGCCTTCTGAAAGTTTATACACACACACACACACACACAAACCCACACTCCACTGTGGAGAGTGGAAACACAGAGACTTGTTTCGAGGCTAACATACTTCAATACAGAGGTAGGGAGCTAGGAAAAAAGTTTGAGAAGCCCAGGTTCCAGGACCCATGTGATGAACAGTGGGGTCCAATGGTGATAAACCAGAGTAACCAGTCGATCACTGGATCTGACAATATGGTGGTCTTCAGAGACCAACTCCCTTGCTGTCTTCTCTTTTGGTAGTTCCTGACTGTCCAAATCCTAGGCAGTTGGAAACAAATTAGTAGGGTCTGGCCTTAGATATTCTACAGCGTGGATGGCTCCAAAGAGCAGAGAAGGGCTCATGAATCCCCCAGACTGAAGGATGATACTATAATTTGCTCTTTCATCAGTGCCGTTTATCTTTATCCATATTGGTAGCTGCTGCCCTTTCTACGAGAGACGGAGGGAAGTTTATTTGCAGTCTTGATTTCAAAAAGGACAGAAAATGCTGGAGGGCTCAAAGTGAGACTTTGAACTCCTGGATAAATAAATGGTTGTTTATGTTTCCTTTTATCTCTGTGAAGTTTTGGAGGATAAACCATGAGTAGTTCAGAGCTTCTTTTACAAAGCCAGGCCAGGACCATATTATTAGTGGCAACTAATGCTTTTGAACTGTGGTGTTGGAGAAGACTCTTGAGAGTCCCTTGGACTGCAAGGAGATCCAACCAGTCCATTCTGAAGGAGGTCAGCCCTGGGTGTTCTTTGGAAGGAATGATGCTAAAGCTGAAACTCCAGTACTTTGGCCACCTCATGCGAAGAGTTGACTCATTGGAAAAGACTCTGATGCTGGGAGGGATTGGAAGCAAGAGGAGAAGGGGACGACAGAGGATGAGATGGCTGGATGGCATCACAGAGTCGATGGACGTGAGTCTCAGTGAACTCCGGGATGTGGTGATGGACAGGGAGGCCTGGCGTGCTGCAATTCATGGGGTCGCAAAGAGTCGGACATGACTGAGCGACTGACCTGATCTGAATGCAATGTTTCCCATTTAATTGCACTCAATCAGAGCATTGAAGACTTGGCTTCAATTAGAGGGTACCTGGAGGCAGCTTAACTTTTTTGAAGTTTTGGTAAAGGTTGCCCAAAAACGGTCCAGTCAAATCCCATCACTGGTTGCTTTCTGCAAGAGGAGATGAAATGTCCATCCCTGGAAGTCCTAACTCCCTTCCACCCTCCCATAGGCTTCTGATTTGGTGGGTGAAATTTGGACTGTGTTCATGGAATAGAGGGTGTAGAGGGTGGGGCTCTCCTCCCAGTTAGGAGTCAGAATTCTGGAAGTGAAGGGGAGAGAGAAGGTTCCAGCATTTGACTGAGTCTTCTTCCTGCGTCCTTAAACCCGGCTGCCTCCTTCTGTCGGGTGTCCCCAGTCTTCTCCAGATTCACACAGAACCGAGGCTGGACCCTTTCTATTGGTGGCCTGAAGTCTTTCAGCAGGTAAGAGCAACTTCAAAGGCAGAGAGTCTGAGGACTGTGTGACTGTGGTGTTCCCACGTCTTCCCACTTGTCCAACTCTCCCCATCAACACACACCTTTGCACACCCCCATAAAGTCCCTCAGATCTGGGCTGGAGTGGGGACTGCTTGCCCATCACAGTCATTGCCTCCAGAAGGAGATTTGAGGTGAAGCCTTCAAAGTTCCATACCGACTTCTCCATGGTAGCCAGCTTCTCCTAAAGCAACTGCAGCCGAGGGCAGGCCCCGAGTCGTGAGGGATGGAGCAATTCCCAGCCAGTGGCATGTTGCTGGGATCTGATGCATTATTTATGATGCTGGTGTCAGCGTGGCTCCCAGGCACCAGGGGAAATGGAAAAGGCACTTGGGCCTGTGCTGATGAAACTAAATATTTAAACAGGAATCATGAGTTGAGGTAAAATCCATTTTTCTTCAGTAAAGCAGAAAGGGCCACAAATAACTTCAAGGTTGAGCACTTGGTAAATACCAGATCATAGGGGAAGGCTGGGGGCTCCCGGTCCATGGCTTTCATCTACTCTCAGATCCCAGTTCCTCTCCAGGGCAGATGTAAAGGGTTGGCAAGGCACTTCGGAGTTGAAGGAGGAAAGGGGAGTTGGAGGAGCAGAGGAATTGATTCAGAGTCATGGTCACCCTATTACAGCTCTGTGGGAATGAAATTTGGAGACACTATAACAAGGTCCAACCGGACACATTCCTCTGTGTCCTTTTTGTCCATTTCCCTGTTTCCTGAGATCTGGTCTACCCCATCTGCCCAGCTGATCCCACTCACCTTCTGATTAGCTGGAAGAAGGATGATGGGATGCTGGGCAACCGTGAACCAACCCTCTTGTCTTGATTCTTCTTATCTCACCTGAGACAGTCCCAGTTAGGAAGCCATCCTCCACCCACTGCACACAAACCCAGAGGACACCCTACACAGAAAGGAACACGGGGGAGTAGGGCCCTCCATTAAAAAATTTTTTTTTGGCTACACTGGGTCTTAGTTGCAGCATGCTGGAGCTTGAGTTTCAGCATAGAAACTCCTAGTTGAGGCATGTGGGATATAGTTGCATAAATAGGGATCAAACCCTGGCCTCCTGCATTGAGAGCACAAAGTCTTAGCCACTGAACCACAAGGGAAGTCCTAGGGCCCTTCATTTTTGATATACAGAAATCTCCAACTATGAGGAAAGACAAGGTCTCCAAAGGTAATTTCCTGGTGGAAAGAAATAGTTGTGGTTTGGCCTGGCTTCTTCTGCTGGGTTTTCCCCTCTTGGTGGGATCCTTCAATTGCATTTCCACAGCAGTCACTGTTCCTGGTCCCCAGGGATGTGCTTTTTCCCAGTCCCTGCATGAACAAACACCTTTTTCTTCCTTTCGTCTAAAGACAGCTGAGACAGGCTGACATTTTCAAAATTAACTTTTATAAGAACTTAGGAAATAAAAGGAAGTAATTGCAAAAAGTACAAAGACAGAAGTTCAATTCAGTTCAACGTTTATTGAGATCCTGTGTTTAGCTGATACTCTGGATTATCTTAATAGATGAAATGGATTTCTGATCCTCAAGGAATTCACTGTCCAATGGAAGAAGCAAGCAATTCGAGTATGATGGGTTGTAATCTAATAAAATAAAAGCCATAATTGCTCAGAGTTGGTAGCAATTAATATGCCCTGCTGTAAGGGCAGGGCTGGTCAGAGAAGACTTTGAGAGAAGGTGCTATTTCATCTGAAGCATCAGTGAAAAATAAAATCTTTGCCTGGTAAAGAGTCAGAAAGGACATTCCAGACAGAGGGAAGAATATGTAGAAAGTACACGGAGGACATACGAGAATCAACTGGAAACTTGGTTCAAAGCCAGATTGCAAAGGCCTTACATGCCAGGCTAAGAAGTTTGACCTAATCCTATAGGACCTAGAGGCAATGGGACCCTAACACATTTACATTTATATTAAGTTAGAAGGACAATAGTGGCTAAAGTTGAATAAACAGCTTTTTTTTTTTAAAAATTTTTGGCCACACCACTGGACTTGGAGGATCTTAGTGTCCGGACCGAAGGTTCCCCAAACCTGTGCTACCTGCAGTGGAAGCGAGAGAGTCCTAACCGTTGGACCGCCAGGGAATTCCCAATAAGTTTTCATTTTAGCTTTTGTTAGAGTTTCCTGTGAGTTAGTTTAGCATAAACACAAAAAGTTTCTGGGCCTCCAGAGCTGAAAATAGAGATGGGCAGTCGTGTTCCCTGTAAAACTTATCTTTAAATGCAACAGAGAGAAGTGTTTTAAGAGACAAAGAGTAAATTAGAGCTCATTGTCTGAGTTCCTTGATTTAAAAAATACCTTTGTTATTATGGACTGAATAATCTTTGTCCCTACAAAAGTCCTATGTTGAAATCGTAACCACAGTGTGATAGTGTTAGGAGGTGGGGGCTCTCAGGAAGATACTTAGGTCACAAGAGTGGAGTCTTCATGAATGGCATTATAGAAGAGACCCCCGAGAGCTCTCTAGCCCTCTGCCTGCCGTGTGAGACTACAAGTCTGCAATGCAGAAGCGGGTCCACACCAGACCCTGGTATTCCTGGCACCCTGATCTCAGGCTTCCAGCCTCCACAACTGTGGGCGATAAGTTTCAGTCGTTTATAAGCTTCCAGTCTATGGTGTTCAGTTATAGCAGCACACACTGTGTATAAAAATTTGGGGGCAGTGGGAGGGGAGTTGGATATAATGATGCCAAAACTTACCTATGGAGGGGGAGAGAAAGAGGGGCTTCCCTGGTGGCTCGGCGGTAAACTGCCTGCCAATGCAGGACACTCGGGTTCTGTCTCTGGGTCAGGAAGGTCCCATATGCCCTGGGGCAATGAAGCCCATGGGTCACAACTATTGAGCCCACATGCCACAGCTACTGACATCCATGCATCCCAGAGGCCAGGCTCAGCAACAGGAAAAGCCACCACAATGAGAAGCCCCAGCGCTGCGATGAGGAGTAGCCCCTGCTTGCCACAACTAGAGAAAAGCCCCCTCACAGCAACAAAGACTCAGAACAATCAATCAATCAATAAATTTTTTTAAAAAGAAAGAAAATGTGGGAAGGTGAAAACGACTCAAATATGAGGAGAAATGGTACTATTGCTTGAGGACCCTTCCTATGTGTTGGCTCCCACTTCAAAAATCCCAGCTGTCTAATGTCTTAGGGGTCATGGACTACGAAGTCCCCGATGCCCTCGAGAATTCTTGTCAGGGAGAAGCAGATGAAGGTTTGGGGGCTCCTGTGAGAAATGATTATTTAGGTTGAAGAACTGGAGAGAGGTGATTATTCAGGCCTGTAAGACTTTCAACGACAGGAACTTGGAGATTTTTTAGAAACCAGGAATCATGCAAATTTGAGAAATGTAAAGACTGAGTCCTCCCAGGCCTTTGGAAAATTAACTGAAGAGATAACAGATGGCAAATTATAACAGTTTTTTAAAAAGTAAATATTAAGCAACTCGAAAAGAAATGTTGGCTAAGCACTGACCAGAATTTATACTAGTCCAAAGGATATGGCCCTGTGTTCCCTCGGCCATCTCTCTCTGGGCACTAAAGGTAGAAGAATTTGCACCTCCAAGGTACAGGCACTCTAATCCTCTTTCCTGAATCGGGTATAGAAACACACATTTTAACATTGATTTGTTCACAGAGACAAGGTTGGACATTTCCAAAATAATTTAAATGCCTAAAAAATTTAGTAAAATACCCACCCCCCCTCCACCACCACCAAAAAAGAAAGCTAAGAAATGTATTAAGTGAAAAAAAGCAGGCTAGATTAAAATCCGTATGGTACAACTGCATTTTTGTTCTTGTTGTTTAGTCATTAAATTATGTCTAACTCTTTTGCAACCCCATGGACTATAGCCTGCTAGGCTCCTCTGTCCATGGGATTTCCCAGGCAAGAATTCTGGAGTGGGTTGCCATTTCCTTCTTCAGGGGATCTTCCCTACCCAGGGATTGAACCCTGGTCTCCTGCATTGGCAGGCGGATTCTTTACCACTGACCCAGCAGAGAAGCCCACAGTTGCACTTAGGAAAAACAAAAAATTAGATATATGTAGATGCTGAAGCTAAAACTCCAGTACTTTGGCCACCTCATGTGAAGAGTTGACTCATTGGAAAAGACTCTGATGCTGGGAGGGATTGGGGGCAGGAGGAGTAGGGGACAACAGAGGATGAGATGGCTGGATGGCATCACCGGCTCAATGGATGTGAGTTTGGGTGAACTCCGGGAGTTGGTGATGGACAGGGAGGCCTGGTGCACTGCAATTCACGGGGTCACAAAGAGTCGGACACAACTGAGCAACTGAACTGAACTGAGTACAAATTTGGAAAACTCAGCAGTGGCCACAGGACTGGAAAATGTCAGTTTTCATTCCAATCCCAAAGAAAGGCAATGCCAAAGAACACTCAAACTACCACACAATTGCACTCATCTCACACGCTAGTAAAGTAATACTCAAAATTCTCCAAGCCAGGCTTTAGCAATACGTGAACTGTGAACTTCCAGATGTTCAAGCTGGTTTTGGAAAAGGCAGAGGAACCAGAGATCAAATTGCCAACATGCGCTGGATCATCGAAAAAGCAAGAATTCCAGAAAAACATCTATTGACTATGCCAAAGCCTTTGACTGTGTGGATCACAATCAACTGTGGAAAATTCTGAAAGAGATGGGCATACCAGACCACCTGACCTGCCTCTTGAGAAACCTGTATGCAGGTCAGGAAGCAACAGTTAGAACTGGACATGGAACAACAGACTGGTTCCAAATAGGAAAAGGAATACATCAAGGCTGTATATTGTCACCCTGTTTATTTAACTTCTATGCAGAGTACATCATGAGAAGTGCTGGGCTGGAAGAAGCACAAGCTGGAATCAAGATTACTGGGAGAAATATCAATAACCTCAGATATGCAGATGACACCACCGTTATGGCCGAAAGTGAAGAGGAACTAAAGAGCCTCTTGATGAAAGTGAAAGAGGAGAGTGAAAAAGTTGGCTTAAAGCTCAACATACAGAAAACGAAGATCATGGCATCCGGTCCCACCACTTCATGGAAACAGATGGAGAAACAGTGGAAACAGTGTCAGACTTTATTTTTTGGGTACCAAAATCACTGCAGATGGTGATTACAGCCATGAATTTAAAAGACACTTACTCCTCAGAAGGAAAGTTATGACCAACCTAGATAGCATATTCAAAAACAGAGACATTACTTTGCCAACAAAGTTCTGTCTAGTCAAGGCTATGGTTTTTCCAGTGGTCATGTATGGATGTGAAAGTTGGATTGTGAAGAAAGCTGAGTGCCGAAGAATTGATGCATTTGAACTGTGGTGCTGGAGAAGACTCCTTGGACTTGAGAGTCCCTCGGACTGCAAGGAGATCCAACCAGTCCATTCTAAAGGAGATCAGTCCTGGGTATTCATTGGAAAGACTGATGCTAAAGCTGAAACTCCCAATACTTTGGCCACCTGATGGGAAGAGTTGACTGATTGGAAAATACTCTGATGTTGGGAGGGATTGGGGGCAGGAGGAGAAGGGGACGACAGAGGATGAGATGGCTGGATGGCATCACCGACTCGATGGACATGAGTTTGAGTAAACTCCGGGAGTTGGTGATGGACAGGGAGGCCCGGAGTGCTGCGATTCATGGGGTCGCAAAGAGTCGGACGCGACTGAACTGAACTGAACTGAGTGTAAATATATAGACACATAAATGTATAGAAGATTGGATAGAAGATCTGCAACTAACAGTAGTTACATCTGGGGACAGAGAGTGGGAGGCATGTGAAAAACAACTCAATTGTCATCTGTGTACTTCCATACTGTTAGAAGTATATTACAATGTGAATGCAGAACATTTTCATCAAAAACATTTTTTTTTTAGTTCTACAAGTTTATTGCTACCAACCCATCTCCCTCCACCCTCATGCATGCATGCTCAGTCATGTAACCCCATGGACTGCAGCCCTCCAGGCTCCTCTGTCCATGGACTTTTCTAAGCAAGAACACTGGCCTGGGTTGCTATTTCCTTCTCCAGGCATCAAAAACATTTTTAATTTTATTTATTTTTTATGATATATTTTTTAGCTTCAGGATCTTAATTCCCTGACAAGGGATCAAACCCATGCCCCGTGCATTGGAAGCATGGGTTCTTAACCACTGGACTGCCAGTGAATGTACTCCCAAATACAGTTTGTTTAAATTAATGGAAATTTTTAAAAAGCAAAGGCATAGACAGAAGATTACAGAGTAACACTTTCTGAAGACAAGTTGATTATTCACTTCTCTTGGGTATCCAGCCTGCACCCCTATTCCTTGCATCAAATCAAGTTTCATTTATTTTCCTTAAATTAACTTAGTTTACACAAGCAAACAAACAAAAAATTCAACAACAAACAGAAAAAACAATAAAAACTACTATAACTAAGATGATACCAGTTCATGAGTACCTGTGCACACTGGGCTAGGATGAAACTATTATTCTGCAGAGACCACAGGGAACCACTGAAAGATTTTAAGCAAAGATGTGTGCCAGGCATTTTAAAAATATGTCTCAGAACCAGGAAAGGAAGACCTATCTGAGAAGGACCAGACTGAAGCAAGGAGTCCAGTTACAAAAAGCTTTTTCAATAATCCAAGTGAAAGATGGTTTAAAGACAGGCTTATTCATATTCTGCCCTAAACTTGCTGATTGACTTAGATTCACTTGCATTCTGAATTATTTATTAATTTACACAAGAGACAGAAGGGAAGAATAACTGAATCACTATAATGGTTTTAAGAACTCACAGTATCCTATCAAGGTATGGGTGTGCATAAAAGTAACCTTCTCTGGTTCTTCATTCTCTCCACATTCGAGTCTAGACTCCTCGGCACAATATTCAAGTCTAGCCCTTTGCAACCTGGCTTAACTCTTCCTTCTTGGTCTTACATCCTCCTCTTCTCCTCGTGTATTCCACCAACTTGGAGCTACCCTCAGCTGCTTGAGCAGAGCAACATTCAGTCTTGGCCTTAGCTTCTGTATCTGTGTTTCCATGACCTGACCTTCCTTCCTTCTATTCTCCTGGGAAAACTACTTACCTTAAACATAAGTGTCTCCCTAGAGCACTAACACCACCAACACACCGCTCTGTTATGACCTCGTGGTTATTTGGGCCTGTTTCCATCACTGCACCGATAGACTCCAATGGCTGATTATCAGAAGCACAAGGCAGTTGTTTCTTGTTGTTGTGCTTTTAAATTTATTTTATTAAAGTATAGTTAATTTATGATGTTGTGTTAATTTCTGCTGTACAGCAAAGTGACAAAGTTATACATATCAGTTCAGTTCAGTTGCTCAGTTGTGTCTGACTCTTTGTGATGTTATACATATATATACATTCTTTTTCACATTCTTTTCCATTATGGTTTATTACAGAATATTGAACATAGTTGCCTGTGCTATACAGTAGGATCTTGTTGTTTATAATAGTTTGCATCTTCTAATCCCCAGTTTCTAATCCATCCCTCACTCACCTCCCTCCCTCTTGGCAACCAGGAATCTGTTCTCCACGTCTGTGAGTCTGTTCCTCTTCTATAGATAAATTCATTTGTGTCATAGTTTAGATTCCACATTTAAGTAGTATTATATGGTATTAGTCTTTCTGACTTACTTCACTTAGTATGCAAATCTCTAGGTCCATCCATATTGCTGAAACTGGCATTACTTCATTCTTTTTTACGGCTGCGTAGTATTCCAGTGTCCATTTATCTGTCCATGGGCATTTAGGTTGTTTCATGTCTTGGCTATTGTGAAAAGCACTGCTATGAACAAAGGGGTGCATGTATCTTTTTGAATTAGAGTTTTGTCTAGATCTATGCCTGAGGAGTAGGAATTGATGGATCATATGGCAACGCTGTTTTTAGTTTTATGCGGAGCCTCCCTACCGTGTTCCATGGTGGTTGCACTATTTTACATTCCCTCCAACAATGTAGGAGGTTTCCCTTTTCTTCACACCTCTCCAGCATTTGTTATTTGCAGATTCTTTAATGATGGCCATTTTGACTGTTTTTCACTAGACTTCCAGAGCCCACCCAGAACTACAAAATCTGATTCTTTGGGGGAGGAGCCAGAGAATCTGTATTTTTTTTTTTTTTTTTACAGTCCTCCATTGACTGTAGTCATCACCAAGAAGAGTGTGTGTGTGGGGTGGGGGGCGGAATGGGGGGTCCTCCATAGCTCATAAAACTGTCGACTGAAAGAAATGCACAAACTAAAAGTTGAAAATTATGTCTAATTTGGTGGACAAAACTTAAGCCCAGAATGCAGCCTCTCAGTGGACGGAACACGACATTGTGAAGCCTCCCAGACTGACCCCACTGGCTCCCATATCACCTTGTTCCAACTTGTGTACAGCTCTTGCCATGGGATCCACATGACACGTGTCCCATTCTGCTTATTCTGTCCCATATACTTATGTGTCTACATGCCCCTCCCAGATCACATTTCTGTCTCCAGCCTTTTTCTTTTCTTCTTTCCTTTTTTTTTTCTCCTAACTATTTTGCTAGATGGCTCCACAGATGCCTTCTCACTTGTTTCCCGTCCAAATGTGAGCCTTTGACAGCAGGGAACCCATCAGGTACCACACATTCCATGTACTTGGATGTTTGGGGAAGATTTGCAATATGCAAAAGGAATAAAAGCAGGAAAAAATTTCTAGCATGCAGTACATGTGAGAAACTACAAACAGTTATTTTCAAGTTTCTTTGGTTTGACTAGGAAAAAAAACCTGATCAACAATCTGGTTAGCAGGCTGGACTGTTGGTAGAAGCCACCCCTAGAGTTGATTACATGCATGTGTGTTCTGATGTGTCCCACTCTTAGGCAGGAAGACAAAGGAGTGCTAGAACATTCTGGGCCCTGGACTGCCAAAGACTTCGACCCAGAGTGGGGCCAGGCCACACCCTCCACTAATCTCCTCATAGCCTTTGTTTGAGTGAAGCCACTGATGAATGAAGCCTATCACAATGGAGGCAAGCAAAGTGCCCTCCCATTACCATTTACATTGAAGCGCCCAAAGCAATCTCCAGGCGCCTCTATTGTCTTTGCTATTAGTTGAAGATAATTTTTTCTTTTGTGTTTTTTATTAAGGCCCTTCTCTCCCTCCCTTCCCCCAACCAGGCTATCTACAGAATGAATTTCCAAAACACCCTAGAGGAAATGGCTTCTTTTAAGTACTACTATTATCACTGTGATTAGCATTATACTGAGCCCTACTTTCACATCTGGGAATCTTGCTGGGGATGCAAGTTCAAGATTTCCTGCTTTAAAGAATTTAAAAAACCAGAATTTCCAGTTTGAAAGTATTTCCAAAGGCATAGAAGCCTCAGGCAGAAAGCTGGGTCTGGGATCTCAACCTCGCCCACCTCTGACTTGGGGGAGCTGGACCCTCTGGGCCCCCAATTTCCTATATGTAAGTTCTCTGCCTTGGATTCCGTACTTCTGAGGATCATGCAGTCTATGGAAAACGGTTTATCAACTTCGCGTGTGTGTGTGTGTGTGCTAAATTGCTTCAGTCGTGTCCAGCTCTTTGCGACCCCATGGACTGTAGCCCGCCAGGCTGCTCCAGGGATTCTCCAGGCAAGAATACTGGAGTGGGTTGCCAGGCCCTCCTCCAGGGGATCTTCCTGACCCCTGATCACATGCGTGGGGAGACCCCGATGGTTTTAGAGTCCAGTGCCTTAACCACTCAGCCATCGCTGCTCTTAACAACTTTAAACCCTCTGAAAAAATCTGCCAAGCACCAAGCACAAAACCACAAGCTTGACACATTTTATCTAATGAGGGAGGAATTATATTACACTCTTATCTTACATGTAGGAAGCTGGATTTCTCCTTGACACTCCTCCCCAGGAATGAGTGTTCCCTCTGCCCCTCCATTTTTTATTAACTCCAATTCATTGATTCTGTCTGGGAACCCTCTCTCGCCTTTTCATCCCAGAAACTTGTCCTTCAAAGTCCTAGTTCTCATCTCACCCAGAGCATTTCTTTTTGAAATTAAGGACAAAGACTTGCATTTTCTTAGGTTTCCTGTGCCTCTCCAGAGGGATCTCTTTGTCCTGCAAATCTCTTCAAGCCTCCTCTAATATGCGCCACTGCCTTTTATAAAGTTTAGCTGGGCTAGAACAATCACCATTCACTTGCCTCCATCCCCCACTACACACACACTGCTACTCTAACAAAAGATGCTACACTCTGAAAACTCCCTTATGTTGCTTGCACCTTAGTATCTGATGCTGATCATCTCCCCTTTGACTCCACCTGGTAATTCCTACTCTGGCCTTACAAGTACTTCTTGCCCATAGGCTAATGGTTGCTCCTCCTCTGGGTCCCTTAGCATTAGTGCATAGCTCCATGATGGCACGTTACATGTCTGTTCATTACTCTGGAATACATTGGGTTGGCCAAAAAGTTAATTTGCGTTGTTCCATAATCGTGCGAAAAACCCAATCTTTTTGGCCAACCCAATATATTCTGGTATCTAGGTTGGAAAATACTTATTTTGGGAAGGATGAGAAATTGACATTAATAGGGTATAAGGAGTAGGTGAGATATGATGCCTGGCGCATATAGTAGATGAAGCTGGATAAGCAGAAGCTTTCCAGGTGGCTCAGTGGTAAAGAACTCGCCTGCCAATGCAGGAGACATGGGTTTGATCCCTAGGTTGAGAAGATCCCCTGGAGAAGGAAATGGCAACCCACTCCAGTATTCTAGCCTGGAAAATCCCATGGATAGAGGAGCCTGGTAGGCTACAGTCCATGGTATAATAGGAGGGAAAGGAGAAGGGCACAATTTTATAGCCAAGGATATCACATAAACCCATTGAAATCAAATGGGTCCAAGATGGCATAAAAGTCGACTTCCACTGGACCTTGATCTTCAATCAGCAAGCTAAACGACATACCCAGAAGCGCCATGACAGTTCCAGTCAGTTCAGTTCAGTCACTCAGTCGAGTTCGACTCTTTGCAACGCCATGGACTGCAGCACACCAGGCCTCCCTGTCCATCACAAACTCCCAGAGTCTACTCAAACTCATGCCGATTGAGTTGGTGATGCCATCCAACCATCTCATCCTCTGTCCTCCCCTTCTCCTCCCGCCTTCAATCTTTCCCAGCATCAAGGTCTTTTCAAATGAGTCAGCTCTTCACATCAGGTGGCCAAATATTGGAGTTTCAGGCTCAGCATCAGTCCTTCCAATGAATATTCAGGATTGATCTCCTTTAGGATGGGCTGGTTGGATCTCCTTGCTGTCCAAGGGACTCTCAAGAGTCTTCTCCAACACCACAGTTCAAAAGCATCAATTCTAAAAAAAAAAAAAAAAAGCATCAATTCTTCGGCGCTCAGCTTTCTTTATAGTCCAACTTTCACATCCATACATGACCACTGGAAAAACCATAGCCTTGACTAGACAGACCTTTGTTGGCAAAGTAATGTCTCTGCTTTTTAATATGCTGTCTAGGTTGGTCATAGCTTTTCTTCCAAGGAGTAAGCGTCTTTTAATTTCATGGCTGCAGTCACCATCTGCAGTGATTTTGGAGCCCCCCAAAATAAAGTCTGTCACTGTTTCCACTGTTTCCCCATCTATTTCCCATGAAGTGATAAGACCAGATGCCATGATCTTCATTTTCTGAATGTTGAGCTTAAAGCCAACTTTTTCACTCTCCTCTTTCACTTTCATCCAGAGGCTCTTTAGTTCCTCTTCACTTTCTGCCATAAGGGTGGTATCATCTGCATATCTGAGGTTATTGATATTTCTCCCAGAAATCTTGATTCCAGCTTGTGCTTCATCCAGCCCAGTGTTTCTCAATATTTACTCTACATATAGGTTAAATAAGCACACTAACAATATACAGCCTTGACATACTCCTACACTTGATTTTAACCAAAAGGCCGTAAAGCAATGACATACTCCTTTTCCTACTTGGAACCAGTCTGTTGTTCCATGTCCAGTTCTAACTGTTGCTTCCTGAACTGCATACAGATTTCTCAAGAGGCATGTCAGGTGGTCTGGTATGCCCATCTCTTTCAGAATTTTCCACAGTTGATTGTGATCCACACAGTCAAAGGCTTTGGCATAGTCAATAATGCAGAAATAGATGTTTTTCTGGAACTCTCTTCCTTTTTCCACGATCCAGCAGATGTTGGCAATTTGATCTCTGGTTCCTCTGCCTTTTCCAAAACCAGCTTGAATATTTGGAATTTCACAGTTCATGTATTGCTGAAGCCTAGCTTGGAGAATTTTGAGCATTACTTTACTAGTGTGTGAGATGAGTGCAATTGTGTGGTGGTTTGAGCATTCTTTGGCATTTCCTTTCCTTGGGATTGGAATGAAAACTGACTTTTTCTAGTCATGTGGCCACTGCTGAGTTTTCCAAATTTGCTGGCATATTGAGTGAGCACTTTCACAGCATCATCTTTCAGGATTTGAAATAGCTCTATTGGAATTCCATCACCTCCACTAGCTTTGTTTGTAGTGATGTTCGTAAGGCCCACTTGACTTCACATTCCAGGATGTCTGGCTCTAGGTCAGTGATCACACCATCGTGATTATCTGGGTCGTGAGGATCTTTTTTGTACAATTCTTCTGTGTATTCTTGCCACCTCTTCTTAATATTTTCTGCTTCTGTTACGCCCATACCATTTCTGTCCTTTATTGAGCCCATCTTTGCATGAAATGTTCCCTTGGTATCTCTAATTTTCTTGAAGAGATCTCTAGTCTTTCCCATTCAGTTGTTTTCCTCTATTTCTTTGCATGGATTTCTGAAGGAGGCTTTCTTATCTCTTCTTGCTATTCTTTGGAACTCGGCATTCAAATGGGTATATCTTTCCTTTTTTCATGACAGTTCCAAGGCACTGCCAAAAGACCAAGGAGTGGGCGTGGGCTGTGGCCCAATTCCTGGAGGCGGCCCAATTCCTGGAACTCTCCACCCTTTTCCCAAAAGAATTGGAATAATTCTACTTGTTAGCATATGAAATTACCCAGCTTAAAAAAAAAAAGAAATTACCCAGCTCATAAAAGCTAACCATGCCACATTTCGCGGCAGCCATACTCACCCTCTGTGATGGCCCACACTCTACCTGTGGAGTGTACTTCTCTCTGAATCTAAAGAAATCCATTTCTTATCTATCACTTTGTCTCTCACTGAATTCTTTCTGCGATGAGACATCAAGAACCTGAGCTCCATTAGGTCCTGAAACCAGGTCCTGTGGGTTTTGACTGGGTTCAAGTGCCAGCTGCATGGGTTCAAACCCCAATCTGAGATAAATAGTTTCAAGGGTTTGCAAAGAGTTGGACATGACTGAGCAACTAAGGGCGCATACACAGAGAAAATCTTAAGAGCCTTGATTTTTAAGAAACTTTGGGTTTCACTCTGTAAGTGATCGTGTTTTTAGGAAGGGGGCAACAATGCTCATGTTTTTAATGACATGCACTGGAGCACAGAGAGGGAGAGAAAGTAAGAAAGTTAATGAAAAGGCCATGGCAACTGTCCAGACAAGATATGAGTGCTTAACTAAAGGGAGAAGTTCTGAGGTTGGATAAAGGGACAGATGGAGAGGATACAGGAAGGTTTCTAGCTTGGCAGTAGTTATTATACAAGAAATGCTGCTGAGAGACTCCCCTGGCAGCCCAAAACAGTGATTAAGAATCTTTACATCCACTGCAAGGGGCATAGGTTTGATCCCTGGTCAGGGAACTAAGATCCGGCCTGCAGTGTAATGTTGAAGGGGACAAAGTACAAACTTGAAGAGAATGACACAGCCAAGGGACCTGACATAAACTGATTAGAACCAATTAGTCCAACAAGGTCAACATCCACCAGATCTTGAGCCTCTGTATGTGTTCATTGTAACACGTCAGCAAATTAAGTGACACACCTACAGGCGCCATGACAGTTCCAAGGCTGACCATCAACGACCAAAAAGTGTATGGTGGCCCAACTCCTGGAAATCTCCACCCCTTCCCCAAAATAGTTGGAATAAACTTCCCATTCATTGAAGTGAAGTCGCTCAGTCATGTCTGACTCTGTGACCTCATGGACTGTAGCCTACCACGCTCCTCCGTCCATGGGATTTTCCAGGCAAGAGTACTGGAGTGGGGTGCCATTGCCTTCTCCAGGGGATCTTCCCACTCATTAGCCTTTGAAATTACCCAGCCCATAAAAGCTAACCACACCACATTTCAAGGCTACTCTCTCTTCTGAGATGACCCACTCTACTCTGTCTGTAGAGTGTGTTTCTCTCTAAATAAATCCACTTTTTACCTATCACTTTGTCTCTCACTGAATTCTTTCTGCAATGTTATTGTTGTTGGTCGCTCAGTGTCTGACTCTTTGTGACCCCATGGACTGCAGCACACCAGGCTTCCCTGTCTATCACCATTTCCCGGAGCTTGCTCAAATTCATGTCCATTGAGTCGGTGATGCTATCCAACCGTCTCATCCTCTGTTGTCCCCTTCTCTTCCTGCTTTAAATCTTTCCCAGCATCAGGGTCTTTTCTAATGAGTCAGCTCTTCGCATCAGGTGGCCAAAATATTGGAGCTTCAGTTTCAGCATCAGTCCTTCCAATGAATATTCAGGATTGATTTCCTTTAGGATGGACTGGTTGGATCTCCTTGCAATCCAAGGGACTCTCAAGAGTCTTCTCCAACACCACAGTTTGAAAGCATCAATTCTTCAGTGCTCAGCTTTCTTTATGGCCCAACTCTCACATCCATAGATGACTATTGGAAAAAGCATAGCTTTGACTATATGGACCTTTGTTGGCAAAGTAATGTCTCTGCTTTTTAATATGCTGCCTAGGTTTATCATATTTTTTCTGTGATGAGACATCAAGAACCTCAGCTTCATTAAGTCCTGTAACCTGGTGTGTGATCTCAGTTGGAAGACTAAGAAAAAGTCAGTGCCATCGAGTGCTTGGTTTGGTAATGTGGTAAGAGAAAATTTGTGGAGAAAGATAGTTTTGTTTTGGTCATAATGAATTTGGAATATTTGTAGCTGCAAGTGGAAATTATACCTAGAGCTAAGTTTTAGAGGTGAGGGCTATGGTTTAGATTCGTGAGTCTTTTCTATGGAGATGACACTTAAAAACCATAGAAACGGAGAGGATCACTGAAGGGTAAATTGTCAAGAGAGATAAGAATCTAGCATTCTTTTACCCATGTCTCTTATTATTATGTCACAAATCCATAAATCAAATGACATTAGTTAATACACTAAGAAGTCACTTTAAGGACAGCATGGCAGATCTTAGTTCCCCGACCAAGGATGGAACCTACTCACCCTGCATTGTGATTGTGGAGTTTTAACCACAGGATTGCCAGGGAAGAAGGACAGCACACCATGGCGTTAAAGATCTTGATGGTCTTATGATCAAGCTGTTTTCTGTTGTTGCTGTCATCTCTGGGACCTGGAGTTCTAGAGGCTTCCCTGGTGGCTCAGAGGTTAAAGCATCTGCTTGCAATGTGGGAGACCTGGGTTCGATCCCTGGGTTGGGAAGATCCCCTGGAGAAGGAAATGGCAACCCACTCTAGTATTCTTGCCTGGAGAATCCCATGGACGGAGGAGCCTGGTGGGCTACAGTCCACGGGGTCGCAAAGAGTCGGGCATGACTGAGTGACTTCACTTCACTTCAATCTCTGTGAGCCCTAAACAAACCCTTATGCTGATTAAAGAACTAGAGGCTCAAGGTCAGGTATCAGTTGGTCATCAAATACTGCTGTTGCCATGAAGTTAGGCAAGAAATGCACAGTGGTCCTTGGTATTCGGGACTATTCTCTTCACACTTGGAGATTTATAACAGGAAGTTCTCTGGTAGATTCTAACAATGTAAGCCCAAGCTTGTATTCTCTGAGGACTTACCCACACTCCCAGCCTCCACACAGAGCTGGGACCAGGGTCATGTTTATCACTTGAGACTCTGTTCCCCTGGCCACAGCTGACTGGAATAGAAGACTCCTGATTCAAGTGTGACAGTTACTCAAGAACCTGTGGGTGAGGTAAGTACTTGGGAGTCTGTGTACTTGATCCAGGAGTATATACACATTTTGGAATAGTGGGTGGGTGGCAATTATTTTCCCCATGAACACAGAGAAAGATCATGTGCAGAGAAAGCAGAAAAAAGGCAGGAGTCATCAGTATAGCCCAAAAAAAGAGAGAAAGAAAGAAAGGAAGGAACACAGAGAAAAATGCCTGCTTTGGCATTTCAGAGCCCCCTATTTTCAAATTTCAATCCCTCCTAAGCCCAGTTTCTTAAAGGCATGAATTCTGTCTTCCTTTCTGCCTAAGTTGATCTGAACAGGCTTCTGTAATTTACAAGCAAGGAGGCCTCATTAGTTGATAGCAGCCAACTGGGTAAGAGCCTCAATAGGAGGAGTGGCTGGAATAGATGTTACTGAGAAGACTTGGGAAATATCTAAATCCTATCAAGAGTCTGAAGTATATCCTTAGGACTGAAATGGATTTAGTGAAAGCTGTAACCTAATCAACTGTTAACAGGACTGAAGAGAGGCTACCTAAGGACACGGGAGCCTAGTGCAAAATGAGTGCTTTGCGGTGTTTACTGAACGACTAAAACTTAAGGGCAAACATCAAACTGCGGGACAAAGTCACAACAAAGGGAAACGAATTTTTCTACCTATACCATTTTTACCCCTCATTTAAGATTTCTACAAAGCTAACACATAATATTGGCTTTAATGAGCATTGTTTTGTCCATCCACAAGTGGACTTCCTTTATCAGACTTAACCCCTGATGACTAGATAAGGCATGTGATGTACACCAGAGCCTTCCCCTAGCAGTTTTTTTTTTTTAACTTCTAGCCAGAGAAAGGGAGGCTGATATGACAGACAAATTTCCACTTGAACAGAAGAAGCCATTCTTCATTGGGAAGCAAAGATGCAGACAATGCAGAGAGACAGTGACACTTGAGTATCTGATTCCAGTTGCCTCTGAAGCCAGCTGCCTCTACCCCTCTCATAATTTGGTTACACGAACCAATAAAGCCTCTGATTGGGACACCTGTCCTCTGGTCAAACACGGGCCGTGAAGGACCACTCTAAATTCCTAATCACCCAGTCCGCACCGAGGCAGAATTGCCTTAGAGATAGTCTACAACCTTTCTCTGTACACAGACTTGATTTACTCTATGCCCTCTTTATTGTATGAGGCCCCAGGGAAGGTCTTTGGAGGGTCAATACTCCTGCGGCTTATTTCTTATCTACATGTCCATGTCGAAAGTTCCAGGACTTAAAAGGACTCTGGGTCCTTTAAGAGAGATGCATATCATCAACATGTACCCAAAAGGTACAAACGTATTGCTTAGACCAACATTTTTCTCTTCCTTCGTAGTTGCAGAACCCTGATTTTATTCAAGGCAGCAAATCACCTATCTAAAAGGCATTTTCCATCCTCTCTTGGAGGTAAATGTACCATGTGACCAAATTCTGGCCAATGAAATACAAATAGAAGTGTTGTACAGTACTGGGAGTCTCCCTTTCATGTATTTATTTAGGCTGCGCTGGGTCTTCCTTGCTGTACGTGGCTTTTTCTAGTTGCCGTGAGCAGGGACCATTCTCTAGTTGAGGTGCATGGGCTTCTCATTGCAGAGCATAGGCCTCTGGAGTTGTGGCTTGAAGCCTCGGTAGTCCTGAGGTACATGGAATCTTCCTGGACCAGGGATTGAACCAGTGTCCCCTGCATTGGCAGGCGGATTCCCAGCCACTAGATCACCAGAGAAGTCCCACTAAACTACTAATAAGCAGAGACGAAGCCTTGGGACTCCAGGAGAGAATTTTGATGTTTCATTTATCAAGTAGTTATCTTGAATCATGATAGCTCTAATGATAGCTCCACCACCACCCAGGACCTGGGTTCTTTCTACCTTGCTGTTCACCTTCATTAGCTCATTGTCTCAAGGTCCAAGACGGCTGTTAGAATTTCATGCAACACTTCCAGTTGTACATAATAGACACAGTTTTTAAAAAGTGTATAAGCAAGATAAAAGTGCATAAGTTGGTATTTCTCTCAATTTTTTTTTCTTTAAGAGAAAGTTCTGGGACTTCTCTGACAGTCCAGTGGTTAAGATTCCTCGCTTCCACTGCAAGGGGCACAGGTTTGATGTTCTGGTCCAGGAAATAAGATGCCACATGTTATGGGACAGCAGCAGCAGCAGCAGCAAGCCCATATTCCACAGAAAAAGAGCCCTTGTGCTGCAACAAAGACCCAGCTTGGCCAAAATTTAAAAAAAAACAACTGTTTATCTAAAAAAGGCAAAACAAAACAGTTGAAAATGGTTGAGATACAAGAAGGCAGATGATCAGAGAAGGTAGGTGATTTTCCTAAGATCACACAGCTAACCATAGGTGAAGCCAGTATTCAAATCACCAGGTCTATCACCAGGTCTATCTACTAAAGCTAAACTCCTTTTACAAGAAAACTAGATAATTTCTTTGGCTGGCTGTAAAGATATGGGCTGCTTAAGGAAATGAGAGAGAGAAAGGGGTGAAGGGAGAGAGAAGAGAGAGATGTGGGACTGTTGAGAGAGCCCAAGAGTCATGGGAGTGTGGAGAGAGCCCAAGCTCATGGACGGATGGATCTTTAACATGTACTGATAGTAGTTGGACACTGCAAACTTTCTCTGAGAAAGCAACTGGCACTAACAAGCAGGAGGAAGTCTTGGGACTCCACGAGAGAATTTTGACATTTATCAAGATATGGCACTTTTTCTAAGAAAAAGAAAAATGGTTTGAAATACATAAGATTTAACTTCCAAGGAACATACTTTCTCTGGGCTCTTCCAGCTTGTATAATCTCTGTCTACCTACTACACCTTGGAGGTCAAGAGGACTTATGCCTTAAAGCATTCATAGCTGCATATGAACATGGTCTCAGGATCGCATCCAGTCATTCTCCTCTCAGTCTGAACATTAAAACACTTGTTTTCGGTAAAGAAGGGAAGGAAGGAAGAAAGGGAGTGAGAAAAAGAGAGGAAGTGGGGGAAGGAAGGGACAGATGGAATGACTAACAGGAGACATAGTTACGCAGGTCTCCTTTGTATGCTTCCAACACACTAAGCATGTTGCTGCCTCGGGGCCTTTGCACTTCTTCCCTGTTCTCCAGAAGTCCTCACACCTTACTCCTTTCCTTCACTGAGGTTTCTGCTAAAAGCAGAGGCCCTCCTTGACCACCCTATCTAAAAGGGTGCCTACCACTGTGATCCTGCTTTTTCTTCGCAGCACTCATCAGCAACTAATGTATTGGATGCTTACTTAAAGAAAATTATTACTAAATTTTATTTCACAGTTATAAGGAGCCGTTCTGGGTCTTCGTGGCTGCGTGGGCTTTTCTCTACTTGTGGTGCTCAGGCTTCTCATTGTGCTGGCTTCTCTCGCTGCAGAGCATGGACTCCAGGGTGCACAGGTTTCAGTAGCTGTGGCATGTGGACTCAGTAGCTGCAGCTCCCGGCTCTAGAACACAGGCTCAGTAGCTGTGGCACATGGGCTTAGCTGCTTTGAGGCATGTTGGGATATTCCCAGACTAGGGATCGAATCTGTGTCTCCTGCATTGGCAGGTGGATTCTTTACCACTGAGCCACCAGAGAAGCCCTGGCAGGTACTGTGTATATTTACTCTTTTTTTTTTTTTGGTTGCACTGCATGGTTTATAGGATCTTAGTTCTTCGACCAGGGATTGAACCCAGGCCCTGGAAGTGAATTGCGAAGTCCTAACCAATGGACCCCCAGGGAATTCCCTGTTACTTCCTTTTTAATGTATCATGTCCTTTTCTCCACTCGAATATAAACTCCCAAGCTACAGAGACTTCATTTTGTTATACTTTCAGATAATAGAACAGCCCCTAGCACATAGAAATTTCTCTATAAACGTTACATAGAAGAATAAACAAAATGAACAAATCATAGTCCAGACATAATGGGGGTTTGGAAATAAATTCTAGCACAGGCCATCTTCCAGGGTGCCCAGAGTTGAGGGTGAACGTGGCTATCATTTGTCTGGATTCACAGAGCAAAGCACAATGAGTATTGGTAGGTCCAAGAGACAATGCATGGAATGTATCCCTCATCTTGGCAGGACCCTGGAGGCCTCCAGAGAAGTGTGGGACACAGGCAGAGCCATGAATCCTGGCCTCACCCAGAAGGGCAAACAACCAGCTATGGGACTTGGCAGCCACCCCTGCAACTGCCTTTCTCTGGGGCTGTGTCTGGGTGAAGGAGCTCCTGGGTATCAGACTGGTGTTCGTTCTGGGCAATGATTTCTAGGTCTGGATGGAGTTATCTGCCTGTGGACTTTTCAGGGGGCATTTGGAGTCCTGGGTACTCAGGTTACCTGGGAAAACATGGATTGACATGGCACTTTGTTATCCGTGGCAAAGGAGAGGTTAAACGTAGAAGTAACTGGACTCCATGCACCTGCCAGGCCTCACCCTCAAGAGACCCAAAAGGGCTTGCTGCTGCTGCTGCTGCTGCTAAGTCACTTCAGTCGTGTCCGACTCTGTGTGACCCCAGAGACCACAGCCCACTAGGCTCCCCCGTCCCTGGGATTCTCCAGGCAAGACACTGGAGTGGGTTGCCATTTCCTTCTCCAATGCATGAAAGTGAAAAGTGAAAGTGAAGTCGCTCAGTCGTGTCCGACTGTTAGCGACCCCATGGACTGCACCCTACCAGGCTCCTCCGTCCATGGGATTTTCCAGGCAAGAGTACTGGAGTGGGGTGCCATTGCCTTCTCCGCAAAAGAGCTTAGGCTTTGATAATTCAATTGTATGTTATAGAGTATTGGGGCCTTGAGGTTAAAAGTTGGCTTTTAGCTCCGGTAGGTGACTTTATTGCAAGTACCTCTTTCTTTTTTTTTTTTTTTTTCAAATAATAACCCCCCTCCCATTTTTTTTTCTCTTCCACCAATTTTAAGGCCTCAGTGCTTACAGATTCTGAGAGAATGTAGCACCACTGCAAGACTGGAGGCATCTATCTCTAGTATAAATTGTGGATCAGGGTCTTTGGGCATAGACTTAGGGATGAAGAGGGTCTTCAGTTCAGTTCAGTTTAGTTCAGTCACTCAGTCATGTCTGACTCTTTGCGACCCCATGAATTGCAGCACGCCAACCAACTCCTGGAGTTCATCTAAACTCAAGTCCATCGAGTCGGTGATGCCATCCAGCCATCTTATCCTGTCGTCCCCTTTTCCTCCTGCCCCCAATCCCTCTCAGCATCAGGGTCTTTTCCAATGAGTCAACTCTTTGCATGAGGTGGCCAAAGTATTGGAGTTTCAGCCTCAGCATCAGTCCTTCCAATGAACACCCAGACCTGGTCTCCTGTAGGATGGACTGGTTGGATATCCTTGCAGTCCAAGGGACTCTCAAGAGTCTTCTCCAACACCACAGTCCAAAAGCATCAATTCTTTGGCACTCAGCTTTCTTCACAGTCCAACTCTCACATCCATACATGACCACTGGAAAAACCATAGCCTTGACTAGACGGACGTTTCTTGGCAAAGTAATGTCTCTGCTTTTCAATATGCTATTTAGGTTGGTCATAACTTTTCTTCCAAGGAGTAAGCGTCTTTTAATTTCATGGCTGTAACCACCATCTGCAGTGATTTTGGAGCCCCAAAAAATAAAGTCTGACACTGTTTCCACTGTTTCTCCATCTATTTTCCATGAAGTGATAAGACCAGATGCCATGATCTTCGTTTTCTGAATGTTGAGCTTTAAGCTAACTTTTTCACTCTCCTCTTTCACTTTCATCAAGAGGCTCTTTAGTTCCTCTTCACTTTCTGTCATAAGGGTGGTGTCATCTGCATATCCGAGGTTATTGATATTTCTCCCAGCAATCTTGAGTCCAGTTTGTGCTTCTTCCAGCCCAGCATTTCTCATGATGTACTCTGCATAGAAGTTAAATAAGCAGGGTGACAATATACAGCCTTGACGTACTCCTTTTCCTATTTGGAACCATGTTGTTCCATGTTCCATGTCGAGTTCTAACTGTTGCTTCCTGAACTGCATATAGCTTTCTCAAGAGGCAGGTCAGGTGCTCTGGTATTCCCATCTCTTGAAGAATTTTCCACAGTTGATTGTGATCCACACAGTCAAAGGCTTTGGCATAGTCAATAAAGCAGAAATAGATGCTTTTCAGGAACTCTCTTGCTTTTTCAATGATCCAGCGCATGTTGGCAATTTGATCTCTGGTTCCTCTGCCTTTTCTAAAACCTGCTTGAACATCTGGAAGTTCATGGTTCATGTATTGCTGAAGCCTGGCTTGGAGAATTTTGAGCATTACTTTACTAGTGTGTGAAATGAGTGCAATTGTGTAGTGGTTTGAGGATTCTTTGGCATTGCCTTTCTTTGGGGTTGGAATGAAAACTGACCTTTTCCAGCCCTGTGGCCTCTGCTGAGTTTTCCAAATTTGCTGGCATATTGAGTGCAGCACTTTCACAGCATCATCTTTCAGGATTTGAAATAGCTCAACTGGCATTCCATCACCTCCACTAGCTTTGTTTGTAGTGATGCTTTCTAAGGCCCACTTGACTTCACATTCCAGGATGTCTGGCTCTGGGTGAGTGATCACACTATTGTGATTATTTGGGTAGTGAGGATCTTTTTGTACAGTTCTTCTGTGTATTCTTGCCACCTCTTCTTAATATCTTCTGCTTCTGTTACGTCCATACCATTTCTGTCCTTTATTGAGCCCATCTTTGCATGAAATGTTGCCTTGGTATCTCTAATTTTCTTGACGAGATCTCTGTCTTTCTCATTCTGTTGTTTTCCTCTATTTCTTTGCATTGATTGCTGAGGAAGGCTTTCTTATCTCTCCTTGCTATTCTTTGGAACTCTGCATTCAAATGGGAATATCTTTCCTTTTCTCCTTTGCTTTTCGCTTTTCTTCTTTTCACAGCTATTTGTAAGGCCTCCCCAGACAGCCATTTTGCTTTTTTGCATTTCTTTTCCATGGGGATGGTCTTGATCCCTGTCTCCTGTACAATGTCACGAACCTCCGTCCATAGTTCATCAGGCAGTCTGTCTATCAGATCTAGTCCCTTAAATCTATTTCTCACTTCCACTGTATAATCATAAGGGATTTGATTTAGGTCATACCTGAATGGTCTAGTGGTTTTCCCTACTTTCTTCAATGTAAGTCTGAATTTGGCAATAAGGAGTTCATGATCTGAGCCACAGTCAGCTCCCAGTCTTAAACTTCCCCAAAATGATGGTTGCAACCATTCTGGGTGAATAGAAAGCTTTCCACCCACACCCACCCCCCTCCAGAAGACCAATCAAAGGGAAGTTGTAGGAAATAGAGGAATCAGATCAGAGATATAGTCCACCAAACCCAGGAACTGTTCTGTGTCTTTGATGCCCTGCAGAGATTCCAATCTAGAACCATGATCACTTTCACTAGAGTCAGCATGCTCTGATTAAGGAAGTACCTTAGGCTGGCCACCTGAGGTCATGATAACACCGAATCTCTGTTAATGGAGAGGTGCTTGTATTAGTTTTGGGAGTGGGGGTTTCTAATGACTACTCAAAAGAGAATCCCCAAATTCAGTTGCTTAAAGAGCAAAGAAGCTGATTTCCCTCTTATATAACATCAGAGATGATGTGTGCAGAACAGCAGGTAACTCTGGTTTTTTCTTTTTTTGTAGGTAACTCTGCTTCTTGAGGTCATTTAGGGGCCAGGTTCTTTCCTCCTGTGGCTCTCCATCCACTATGTCTTACCTTATCTCCCTGGTTGAAGTGAGGTTTTTGTCTTCAAAGGAGCTTCTGCCTTCACCTGGCTGTGCTTGGACCAGAGGGATGAACGGAAGCTCTATCCAGTCTCTATTTTACCACTAAGATCACATCATGGCTTCGCGCCCTTTCCTAATTTGCCTTGTCCAGATTCCAGCAGCAGGGAGGGAAGATAAATCCCTGTGTCAGCCCACATCCTTTTTTTTTTTTTTTTTTCTTTTTTGGTCACACTGCTTGGCTTGCAGGTTCCCTGAACAGGTCCTGAACCGCTCCCAAACCGCTCCCACAATGAGAGCGTGCAGTCCTAACTACTGTACTACCAGGGAATTATTCTCCACCCCCACCCCACCCCCTCTTTTTTTTTAAAAAAACATTTAGCATTTTGAGGCCATGTTCAAGGAATATAGATTGAACAATGCACCCCTTTAGGAGAAAGATTGATTAAAAGATAATCTTTGTATCCTCAAATACCTGGAATCTAGCACGGTAACTACACATAAATGGTGCATATGTTGAACTTTGTGTTAATTAAGTTTCTTTTGGTTGCAAGAAAATATTATAGAGTTTAGTGGAAGGCTTCTTTAGAATTGAAATAAAGGAGCTAAGTAATCAAGTCTTGGAAAGAATAGGAACTAGCATAGCTTCAGAGACCTCGGCAGCTAGAGGTCATGGACACATTCTCTAGGGCAATAGTCTGGATTCAGCTCCCCAAGCCATCAGGCTTGATATTGATTCATTGAATGCTCCAGATTTGCAGGCAGGAGAACGTGACTGTTCCAGGCTGGACCAGCTGCCAACCCCTATCAGCGAACCCCAGCCAGGAATAGGGAGAAGAGACATGTACATGACCCCAGGGTGCCACCTAGGTATCGGATCTGTTTCCAGGGAAAGGAAAACTGTCACATGGATTATTATCCAAATACCTGACCACATCCTGGTTCAGGAAGCCTTAGAAGCTTCAGTTTGTCAAGTGCTGATGCCCAGCAGGGGCGATGCAGCAGCCAATGAGAAGGACAGGTTGGTTATTCAAAGTAGCTGAGCCTTGCAGGTGGTTTTGAGAATATGTATAAGTTTGGAACACACAATGGGCAGCGGTCATCTTGGTTGAGTCCCGGCTTGCCACTTTTATGCTTTACAACTTTCCCAGGAGGCTTTGGGAGGCACTCTGAAGGTTTGATAAACTCCCACCGTAAGTGTGGTCTATAGGCTTCTGGAGGAGTTTCTGCCTTCGCTGGCTGTGCTTAGACCAGAGGGATGAGTGGAGGCTCAGTCCAGTCTCTGTTTCACCAGTAAGACCACACAATGGCTTTCTGCCCTTTCCTAAGCCAGAAGCAGGGGACCTCTAGCTCTGGTTGCCTAGGTATCTTATTCCAGAGGGGCTGAACACTCCTTCCTGAAAGTGGGTGCCAAGAACATTATTCCAGAGCAGGCACAATACCAAGAGCCACAGCTCACCGGCCCCGACCCTCCCAGTGATGCGCAGTGTTCTGACTCTGTACTCTTGTAACAAACTGGACACACAAGTGTCTTATATCTGTACAGGGTAGCCCTTATGGTCCTATTGCATGCTGGAGTTAGGAAGGAAGCTAGCTGTAACTAGCTCCACCTACCTCCTCAAGTGGGTTTAAGAATAGGAAAAATACTCTGTTGGCCTCCATTACTCAGCTGGAAAGAGTACCACATTATCTATTGGTATAGGGAACTTGGACAGCTAGACTTGGCTGCCTTAGAAGGAATCGGGTGCAATTATCTGGCAACTAGCCAGCCTAGACAAAAGGCTTCACCAGTCTGACAAAAGGCTTCACAAACTGGTTTGAATAAATGAGAAAAGGGTTCCACCTGCTCTTGAGCTTCATTCTTCTGTGCGCCCTGGGTGCATGGCCCTTTGTAATGATATCTGGTGCCATTGGGCTCTACTCAATTTGGTAGTACAAGGCTCTGGAAAGGTTCTGGTTATCTATTACTGTGTAACAAATTAGTAATCCTAAAATTTAGTAACCCAAAATAACAGCTATTATCTCAGTTTTTGCTTTTTGGCCGTGCCACACGGCTTGAGGAATCTTAGTTCCCTGACCAAGGACTGAACCTGGGCCACCGCAATAAAAAGACTGAGTCCTAACTGCCGGACCACCAGGGAATCCCCAATTATTTCAGTTTCTGTGGTCAGGAATGTGGCCATGGCTTAGCTGGGTGCCTATGTATGGTCCAGAGTCTTTCACAAGGCTGCCGGCAGTTTGCTGGCTGAGGCTGCAGTCATTATGAGGTCCTACAAGGGGTAGGATCTGCCTTCAAGCTCACTCACGTGGCTGCTGACAGACCTCAGGTCCTCTCTGTTGGCTACAGACATCAGTTGCCAAAGCTAGGAGCTGAGATGTCTGGGTGGAGAGGCCAGGCAGAAGAGGAACCCAAGAATGAGGCTGAGCCAATAATAGAGGTGGCTTGAGATGGTAAAAAGTACAAAGGATTCGATGAGGCATGGAAGGATCAGCTTTGGGAAGCCTGTTTATAACATACAGATGTTCTCTCTCTTTTCTTAAATATATATATATTTTTAATGTGGACCATTTTTAAAGTGTTTATTGAATTTGTTACAACAACGCTACTGTTCTGTTTTAGCTTTTTGGCAATGAGGTATGTGGGGTCTTAGCTCCTCGACCAGGGATTGAGCCTGCACTCCCTGCATTGGAAGGTGAAGTCTCAACCACTGGACCATTAGGGAAGTACCACACAGATGTTCTCTTATGCTTACGGGTCAGAATCTTGAGGCATGAGGCTGTGCAGAACAGAGGCAGGTGGGTGGTGGTACAGTTACACATGATGGAAATAATGAGAGTCACTGATTTGTTCTGGGATAAGCTGATTTGTAGTGCTATGGAACTTCCAGAAGGAGATGTTCTCTGGATAATTGAAAAAGGATGGAAGATCTAAAGAGAGCCCGCATACGTAGAGTTGGGAACACAGCCTTGCGGGCAGAGGAGAAGCAGCAGCCATCAGGGTAAGCTGAGGAACAGTCAGATCCTTGGACAACTACAACCAGAAGTGTCTTAGACACTTAACTTCACCCTTTGAGACCTGTCTTGAACCTGCTACCCTGATTTGTGTCTACATTTCTTTTGAGTTCCACTGCGTTTTTTTTTTAAATAATAAACTTTACTTTTAGAACAGTTTTAGATTTACAGAAAAATTGAGACAGAAGTACAGAAAGTTTCCATATACCCACACTCAGTCCCTCCTATAATGACTAACTTACACCAGGCTGCTACATTTGTTATAGTTAATGAATCAATACAATGCATTGACTATCAGTCCATAGCTTATTCAGGTTTCTTTACTGTTTTAACCTAATGTCCTTTTTTCTGTCCCTGGATCCCATCCAGGGTACCACAGTACACTTAGTTGTCTTGTCTTCTTAAGTTCTTCTGGATATGACAGTTTCTCAGACTTGCCTTGTTTTTAGTGACCTTGACAGTTTTGAGGAATACTAGTCAGGTATTTTTAGAATGTCCCTCTATTGGGATTTGCCTGATGTTTTCCTCATGATTAGACTGAGGCTGTTAGTTTTGGGGAGAAAGACCATAGAAGTGAAGTTCTATTTTCATCAACCTAATATCGTCCATGATGTTGCTCTTGATCACCCGGCTGAAGTTGTTTGCCAGTTTCTTCCACCTACAGTTACTCTTTATTCCCACCTTTCTATACTGCATTCATTGGACAGCTGGCACTATGAGCAACCTACACTTAGGAAGCAAGAAGTTACCCTCTACCTCCTTTGCGGGTGGAGCACCTACACAAATTATTTAGGATTATTCTGCATGGGAGATATGTCTTTTCTCCCTATTTATTTATTTAATCAATCATTTGTTTATATTAGTATGGTCTATGGCAACCCATTCCAGTACTTTTGCCTAGAAAATCCCATGGACGGAGGAGCCTGGTGCAGGCTACTGTCCGTGGGGTCGCAAAGAGTCGGACGTGACTGAGAGATTTCAGTTCACTTCATGGATATTTATTGCATACTTTGGGTTATAATCCAGTATTACTTCATATTTTTTAATCAAATTGTTCTACCTCTGGCCATCGGAAGCTCTTTCAGTTTACTTTTCTGCTGCTTTTACATAGCACCATCTTTGTGATAGCCGTTTTAGTTTTGGGCTGTGCCGGATCTTCCCCGACCACATGGAACTTGTGCCTCTTTGCAGTGGGGGCTCGGAGTCTTAATCACTGGATCATCAGAGAAGTCCTTTGTGATTTTTAATACTTCCTTACTTTCTGGCAATTTATTGTGTGTATTTTCTGCCCAAGCCCTACAGTCAGCCATTTCTTCAAGGAGTCCTGATTCATGTTATTGGAGAATGGTATTAGAAACTAAGACTTCGGTACTGGGTGGGTTCAACTGTATTTTCGTCCTTCATTATTTCCTGACTTAAAGCGTACTATATGCATAAGCCTACTTTTGTTTCCATTTTGGCTTCTAATTTCTTCGTATACTTTGCTACCCACTGTCTCATTTGCTTTCTCTCTACATTTTATTTATTTAAAAAAATTTGGCTTTCCCATGCCGCTTTTGAAATCTTAGTTTCTCGAACAAGGATTGCACTGAATCCTAACCACTGGACCACCAGAGAATTCCCATCTCTCTACATTTTAAAGCTGTTTAAATGGGCTTTGGCTAGACTGATGTCCATGAAGAAGACTGAAGATTAGACTCTTCAATCACAATAACCGTTTCAAGTCCAGATATAAGATCTCATAGCCATTTTCTTCCTTCCTAATGTAAAGGTATTGCCATTTTGTAAATAAAACGATAACATTTGCCTTGAGTTTGTAAACCTGTAAAAATGAGAATTTTATAAAACCTTTGTTGGAGAAGGAGAGAGGGAGTCATGTAGACACCTAGAGAGCTGGGTTGGGTGTGACTCAACCAGAAAAGGCTTGAGTTTCACAAACATACGTCCATTCTCTGTGCTTAATGAAAAGCCTGGACTGAAAGAAAGGGGAGCAGTATTTATGGTGTTTTTAATAATTTATCTTTGCTGCTGCCACCCTGAAAGCATGGCCAAAAATTCCTCTCCCTTCAGTTTAACATAGACTGAACTTTTACAGAGAGTTTCTCAAAATACACACACACATACATACAGATGAAAAAGTATAGATTTTTTACAAACAGTATAGAAATAGTGAGCTGAGTACAATTTTCTTATCCTAAGATAGCCATAATTTGCCCAATTGTCATTACTGCAGACCTGGGGTTCTTAAAGCTTTCACTTCCTCCTCTCAGTCTGAGGTGCAGCAAAGAGGGCCAGGGTTGCTGGGTCTGAGGGGAGTCTGGGACCCTTCCGGGGCCTTCCTGGGCATGGGTCCCCATTTGCCTCTTGGACCAGCTTGGGATATCTGGCCCTCTCAAGGTTCTCCTAATTCCCAGCTCACTGACTCCAGGAGTCATCAATCATCTGGGCTTCAAGTCAGCTGGGTCTAATTTTTGAAATGTCCCTTCGGGTGGCCCTCTCCCTCTGCCCTGAAAGTTCTACCCTTTTCTCTATCCTATGTAGCTATCCAAAGAATACTTGTGAAGGTCCTGATAAGCCTGCTTATGCTCTTCCTTAGGCTGAATCTCTTGCTAGCTTTAAGTGTAGTGTCACGACTGGCCACTTGGCCTCTGGAGGCCATTGCCTTCTTTTTAAAATATACTTTTAAAATGTTTTTATTTATTTTTGGTTGTGCTGGGTCTTTGTTGCACACGGGTTTTCTCTAGTTGCAGTGCACAGGTTTCTCATGCAGCAGCATGGGCTCTGGGGCACGTGGGCTTCAGTAGTTGCGGCAGGTGGGTTCCTGGGCTAGAGAGCACAGGCTCAATAGTTGTGATTCGTGGGCCTAGTTGCTCCATGGCATGTGCGATCTTCCCAGATCAGGGCTCGAACCTTTGTCTACTGCACTGGCAGGTGGATTTTTTTTTTTTTTTTTTTTTTTTACCACTGAGCCTCCAGGGAAGCCCCTGGAGACCCCTGCCTTCTTAATTGAGAGTTCATCCCTTTTCCGTCATGCCGTCGCTGCTCTTTTCTTCCCGTGCCTTCCAGAGGTTCTCTCAGGAAGGTTCTTTTTTGAGCTTCTGAAATGCTCAGTTTTAATGATACTTGTTAAACCAAGAAGATTGACCTACTCATGTTCAATGACTACAAATCCTTTCTTAGTCAAGTTCTGAATAGGGACCACGTATTCCAAGTAGTTTTCATTTTATCGCTTACAATCCTCCCAATCCCAATGGGCTTTTGCAGTATAAATCACTATAGTTTAACATCTAAAAAACACTTTAAACATCTGACAAGGTGCTTGCTAAGGCAGAGATAAAATGGCATATCCACTGAAAGGGTAGCTGAAAACACTAGCCTCTCCTACGTGCCCAGCTGATTATGTAGCAGGTGAGAAGCGAAGGTAGAATAAACAGTATTCTGGGGGGATCTCATGGTGACTGAGTCATATAATGTGGCAAAATTACTTGTATAATTGACATTTTTACAGTCTGGGAGAATTGTGTGGCACGATTAAAACTAGAGTTTTCTGGGACTTCCCTGGTGGTCCAGTGGTTAAGAAGCCATCTTTCAATGCAGGTGACCAGGGTTTGATCCCTGGTTGGGGAACTGAGATCCCACATGCCTCGGAGCAATTAAGCCCTTAAACAATTAAGCTCATGTGGTGCATCTAGAGAGCCTGCGTGCCACAACTAGAGAGTCTGCGTGCCACAAAAATGAAAGATCCCACACGATGCCATGAAGATCCTGAGTGCTGCCACTAAGACCTGATGCAGTCAAATAAATTACACACAAACAAAATACTAGAGTTTTCTTAAGGGTCCTATAAGTAAGGGGATGTCTCAATAGTGTGAATAATGTTTAATTTTCATGGAATATAAATGTCAACCTTGAGTTGGTTACTAGGGTGAAAGTACAATGAACTATAAATTGAAAGCCTTGACTAATGTTGATTCACTGGAAGTTGTATTCACAACTTCTCCCTTTCCATAGTACCTGTCAGTATTGAGATAGACCAGTAGTTCAGGCACTGACATTGTCAAAGTTAAAGGCACTCTCTATCTAGAGAAAAGAATGCCTTGTCATCATCAAAGGAAACATGGTAAACCTATTTCCTTCTTTCTTTGTAGATTTATGTGGACATTTGCTCTGCTGCCATTGTTCTTGCAGTTTCATCCATCACAATAGAAGCTAGTGAAAGGGTATAAAAAGCTCCTCGGTGTCTTTTGTCACAAAGATTTTTATTTGTGATTACTTTGCTCTGAAAAGGAAAAATCCTCCTTGGAAGATCTAAGGTACTAGCAAATCTTAAGCAGAGGGCAAGTTTCCTTGCAGGCAGAGGAAGGTCCTGTGGGGACAAGGTCCGAGGCTGCACGTCCACACAAGTACATGGAGTTAAAGCTGACACTTATTTCAGCATTTTTTTGCTGAGCCATAGGCTCTTTCTCTGACCGGGGCCTAAGACAGGCTTATACCAACCTAATTGCTTCGGCTTCAAACCTCCTTTTAAAACTGCAAATCTTCCAGATTTCAATACCTTTTAGCTTTCCACTAGGAGCGTTGTTGTTTTTTTTTTTGCTAACCTGTGAGAACATGTATCTCAGGGAAAACTGAGGCAAATGCCTGAGGTTTTTGCCATAGCAGGGTAATGGGATCACACACACCAGAATTGGACTATTTTATCTCCAGTTAAAAACTGGAGAAAAATAGTCTGTATTTTAAATCCTGTACCTTGGAGAAAAATGCAATTGCTGTTGAAGAGTATATCAATTATTAAGTGCGGAACCAATGCTATTTTGGTTGCATCTACAATAAGAAGATCATTTCCAGGAATATCATACGCTTCGCTTCAGTCAACCCCAGCCCCAATCTTTCCTCTGAGGCAGAAATAACAGCACTGAGCATAGAGATGGGGGGAGGTTGGATTGTGGGGCAGGGAATAGATTGTTACAGGGACAGAAGGCTAAGAACAGCAGGTGTTTTGGAAAGCTGACTCCTAAACCAGTTATTAATAATTTTGGTTCATTAGTGTTGATAAATGTAGCTCTCCTCCTTGTAGAATGGATAGAACACAGCAGGGAACTTTCCATTCATTTTGAAAATGTCTTTGATTTTTCCTGTGAGTAGAATCCTCTCTCAGGCTGTATGAATATGCCCTGTGACGCGACAGGGGGTAGAGTGCGGGAATCCCTTGCTTTCTACTCGGCCCTCCCACCTCCTTTCCCTCTAGGCTCAAGACCTGCTTTGCTGAGAAGCTTCACCTCCTGATCCTTAGCACCCAATCAGGCAGTTAGGTCTCTAGATGTCCATCTACCACCAGGACAGCAGCCTTTTAAATTTCTTTCCAAGTTTCCTATAGTCTGTGAGCCAAGACACACAGAACCGCCTAGATCCACATCCAATTCTTTCTGGACAGTTTATTTTTTTGGAAACAATTTTATTGAGATAGAATTCACAGTGAGCCCAATTAAAGTGTTTAATGCAATGGCAGACAGTTCTTCTTTGCTTGCAGACCTTGCTCTGCTTCCACATTCTTTCCTTCCTCTAAAGAGAAGTATGGGTGGATGGTGGAACCCAGATATGACTGGAGCTGATTCTAAGAACTTTTCTAACTAAAGCACCTGCTGGGTAAGGTATATAGGGACACCCAGTGACTCAAGGTTAGGGCTGGCTAAGTCAGCAGGGTTTCTGCAGGAATCTGGCATATGCTGTGGTCCAAGGGGAGAGCAGCGCCAAGATCTCTGCCAGGATGCCAACCATTTAACAAAATTGAAGTGGTTTTTCAGAAAGAGCCTGGATTTCTCAAGTTGGTCAACTCCAGCCTCACTATATGCATATACAGATACTGCCAGTTCAGCGCTCAGAGAACACTTATTTTAATCAGTAGTAATGGTCATTCATTCCTTCACTCAACAAATAGTTATTGAGCTCCAACAAGGAGACTGGCACTGTTGCAGGAGCTGGGGACACCACTGTTAACTAGACCCACAGTCCCTGCTCTCAAAAGGGGTGAGCAGAGTCTGGTAGAGTGACAGATGACAGACAGGAAACACGTGGATGAGCAAAGTGATTTTTTAAAAAAATAAGGGAGTAAAAAAATAGGTTGAGGGGATTTCCTGGCGGTCCAGTGGTTAGGATTTTATGCTTCCACTCTTGGGGCCCTGGGTTCAGTCCCTGATCAGGGAACTAAGATCTTGCAAGCCATGCGGGATCTGGGCAAAAATAAAATAAAAAAAAGAATCTTAAACAATATATAGGTTGATATGCTAGAATGGTGGTCAGAGAAGGCTTCTCTGAGGAAATGACATTTGAACTGACACTGGATTGACAAGAAGGCACAGGCCACATAATTCGCTGGAGTAGGATGTCCAGGCTGAGGGAACAGGGACATGGCCCCAGACGTAACTGAGCAGAGGCGGAGGCAGGACACAGCAAAGATGGGCCCAGCGAAAAAGAAAGCACTTGGTAACAGACTATGTGCTGAGATTTCATTTCTTCGTTTAACCGCTTAAAAAAAACAATTGAAAACATAATACTCTCAGTGGGGGCTTCCCTGGTGGCACAGTGGATAAGAATCCACCTGCCAACGCAGAGGACATGGATTCGATCTCTGGTCTGGGAAGATTCCACATGCCTTGGAGCTACTGAGCCCCAGATCTAGAACCCAAGAGCTGCAACTACTGAAACCCGTGCAGAGCCTGTGCTCTGCAACAAGAAAAGCCAAGCAATGAGAAACCCTTGCACCCCAATAAGAGTAGCACCCGCTACTAGAGAAAGCTCGCGTGTAGCAACAGAGACCCAGCGAAACCAAAAAATTAGCAAATAAAAAAAAATCCTTTCACTGGGCTAAAAAAGAAAAAAGACAGTGGGTTTACAATAACCAATAACCAGTAGGTCTCATTTCTACCTAATTTTTTCCCAGTCTTTTAACCAAGAAACAACCGCTCATATTGTATTTTATGTATCCTTTCAGAAATATTATAATGTATATACAAATACATCCATATCTATATGTCTTTAATATAAAGAGGGAATAATTTAGTTGCCAGTTTAGGAGCTAGGCTTTTTTGTTTAGCAATGTGGCTTAGAATTGATTCTATCTGAGTCTATATGAATAACAGTATTAAGTTCATGCTGCTGCTGCTAAGTCGCTTCAGTCGTGTCCGACTCTGTGCGACCCCATAGATGGCAGCCCACCAGGCTCCCCCGTGCCTGGGATTCTCCAGGTGAGAACACTGGAGTGGGTTGCCATTTCCTTCTCCAATGCAGGAAAGTGAAAAATGAAAGTGAAGTCGCTCAGTCGTGTCCTACTGTTAGCGACCCCATGGACTGCAGCCTACCAGGCTCCTCCGTCCATGGGATTCTCCAGGCAAGAGTACTGGAGTGGGGTGCCATTGCTCATGAATATGCCACTTATTTAAATAACCAAGGACATTGAGGCTGTTTCTAAACTTTTGCTATTGTAAACAATGCAGGGATCCTTGCCTGTATGTCTTTGTGAAATATGTGACTATATATGTAGGTTACGGAGAAGGCAATGGCACCCCACTCCAGTACTCTTGCCTGGAAAATCCATGGACAGAGGAGCCTGGTAGACTGCAGTCCATGGGGTCGCTAACAGTCGGACACGACTGAGCGACTTCACTTTCACTTTTCTCTTTCATGCATTGGAGAAGGAAATGGCAACCCACTCCAGCATTCTTGCCTGGAGAATCCCAGGGACAGGGGAGCCTGGTGAGCTGCCGTCTATGGGGTCACACAGAGTTGGACATGACTGAAGTGACTTAGCATAGCATAGCATAGCATATGCAGGTTAAACTCCTAGTGTTAAAATTGCTGGATCACTAGGTGCGTGCATTTAAAATTTTAACAGATGTGGTCAAATGTACCAAGTTTTTTTTATACTCTGGAGAAACTGAAGGGATTCTTCATGACATATATTGTGAAAGAGTGCATTCAGGTCTAGTCTGAAGGAGTAACTGTCAACATTCACAAATAAGCTTAAATGAAGCTCAAGGTTTCAAAAAAATTTCTTAACTTTTTTTATTATGGAAAATTTCAAATAAATACAAAAAGGGAGACTAATAGACTGAGCCCTATCACCCAGCTTCAACAGTCAACTCATGGCCAATCTTATTTCATCTATGCTCCCAATCCGCTTGCCCCTGCCCTTGGTTATTATTTTGAAGCAAATAGCAGGCATTGTATCATCTCTCCCTTAAATATTTCAGGATATGAAAGTGACTTATTGAAGTCTAGTTATCTTGTAGAATGACCCACATTCAAGATTTGTCAGATAGCTCCCTCTGGTATCACCTAACTTGTTCTTCCCTTCCCAGGGGTGTCTGACGCTGGGTAGAGAGCCGAGTTGGTGATGAGCCAGCATGGGAGGCAAGACAGCCTGTAGAGACTTTGGGTTTCATTCCTGGGTCTGGTACTTACTAGGAGCTGTGGATCCTTGAGCTAGTCTAACTTCATGAAGCCTCATTTCCTTATCTGGAAAATGAGAGTAATAGTAAAAGTATTTTTGTGGAAAGCTGAGCTGGTGGTGGCAAGCAGAAAGAGCTCTTGGTCACAGTAAGACGTAAGAGACTTGAGGACTTCCCGGTGGTCCAGTGGTTAAGAATCCACCTTGCAATGCAGGGGACACAAGTTTGATTTTTGGCCTGGGAGCTAAGACCCCACATGCTGCAGGACAACTAAGCCCAAGCGTCACAACTACTGAGCCTACGTGCCAAAACTAGAGACCGTACGCAGTAACAAACAGCCCGTGGGCCACAGTGAAGAGCCAGAGCAGCCGAAAAAAAGAAAAAGAAGCAAGAGACCTGGAGTGATGGTGGGCAGAAGGGCCATCACATCCTAAAGTAACGTAGCAACAGAATGGGTGTGAGGGTTCAGTTTAGTTCGGTTCAGGTGCTCAGTCATGTCTGACTCTTTGTGACTCCATGGACTGTAGCCTACTGGGCTCTTCCATCCATGGAATTTTCTAGGTAAGAGTCCTGGAGTGGTTCGCCATTTCCTTCTCCAGGGGATCTTCCCGACCCAGGGATCAAACCCGGGTCTCCAGCATTGCAGGCAGACGCTTCACCATTTGAGCCACAATAGGCCACCCCAAAATGTGTCACTTTGGCATAAAGATTATTTTGAGTACTTAAAAATTCAGGTACAAAAAGGGTGCTCTGACCCTCCCCCTTTTCTTTCTAAAAGCAGGAGATAAAACTGCCATTTGAAAGATTGTCTTCCATATACCAGGAGGAAAGTACCATTCTTATCATCAAGGACAGAAGCTGAAGCTGAGAGAATTCTGTATAAATGTACTTTGTTAAGATAATTCTTATCTTCCTTTAGCCTTGCCATATATTTTAGTTACTTTTCTATCATTGCCTCTCTGTTCAACCTCATATAAAAGCATTTAGGTTCTGCCACCTCTGTGGGTCTTCATTTCCTTCTGGTGTTGATGTAAAATTTATAATAAGTAAATTTGCATGGTTTTCTCCTGTTAATCTGTCTTTATGTCAATCTAATTCTCAAGCTCAGTCAAAAACCCTGAGAGGGTAGAGGTAAAATTTTGCCTCCCACAAATGATTACACAGTGACTTTCTCAAGGCTGGACATTTAAAGAAGATAGTGTTCCTTTTGCTTGCATGAGAGCACAAAGTGTCATGGAGCAGAGAAAAAGGCAAGGACTTTGGCGTGGGACGGGGGTGAAACATCCCTTGGTAGTTTTTCATCTTTAAGAACAGGGTCTGTGTGGTGGGACAGTTCTGAGGGCAGTTTATTGAAAGCTGTGGCTGTCCCTTCTACAAGGGTAACTGTGCATAGTGGATGAAATCATAAGTGTCTTCCCCTTACATAAAATGAGAGACACTGGAAGGTTATGTGAAAGTTGCTCAGTCTTGACTCTTTGCAACCCCATGGAATTCTCCAGGCCAGAATACTGGAGTGGGTAGCCTTTCCCTCCTCCAGGGGATGTTCCCAACCCAGGGATAGAACCGGGGTCTCCTGCATTGCAGGAGGATTCTTTACCAGCTGAGCTACTGGGGAAGCCTGTGGAAGGTTATGTTTCCATTAAAAGAGCTGACTGTTTAAAGGATCCACTGTAGATGCTGAGAAATAAAATGGTGTAAACACAACCCCCTGAAAATAGAAATGAATGGCAGAGCCAGGGCTCTTTTTTTTTTTTTTTTTGAGTCAGGGCTTTTTAAGGCACAGTTGCTTAAGTAAGCTGCAAGGACCAGTGGTGCCCACAGGACATTTATAAAGCTTTGGGCAGGGTGTTGGGAGCCCTTTCTGTGTGACTTCCCCCAAAACTCGTATTACTTTCACTTTCCAGATGAGGAAATGAAGCTTCAAGAGGTGAGACCTGCTCAAGGACTCTGAACACAGCCAGTTGTGCAGTGCAAGGAGGAATTCATGTTCAGTCTAGACTCAGCAGTGGGTCACAACTTTTCACTGAAATGTTGATTGGGTTACTTTTTGTGATTGGTCACATTTTTAGATGAATCAATTCACTTGTCTGATCTGTGGAAGTGTGAAAGTGTTAACTGTTCAGCCATGTCCGACTCCTTGCAATTCCATGGACTGTAGCCCGCCAGGTTCCTCTGTCCATGGAATTTTCCAGGCAAGAATACTGGACTGGGTTGCCATTTCCTTATCCAGGGAATCTTCCCAATCCAGGAATTGAACCCAGGTCTCCTGCACTTCAAGCAGATTCCTTACTCTCTGACCCACTAGGGAAGCCCCTATCTGATTTGTATTTAATTATAATCCAGGAATGAAAATGAGCATGACCTGCTTGGGCTGGTAGAGGCATACACAAAGTGAGATTTTTTTTTTTTCCCAGTGTCATGCACAGAGGCATATACCACTCTTGCATCATTTCATTTCATACCACCCCTTTGACGGAGCCATGTTATTGCCATTGTAAGAATGAGAAAATGGAGCCTTAAAGTCAGGGAATTTGTTCCAGGTCACTTAGCAAAAAAGTTGTGCAGCCAGGATATGAATCTAGAGATGGTCCTAAGAACCAGTGTGGACTTTATTTCCAGGCCAGTTTGTAATTGTAGAGATCCTTAGCCACTTTTGATTCTTGAACTGGGGAATGACTTAATGAAAATGAAGAAAAGGAAGAGCTGTTCAGTGGCATGATACAGGATTCACAGATGGAGGGAAGAACTGGAGTGCAGAGATCAGACAGGAAGTTGTGGCAGCCATGCAGGCCCTGGAGACCGAGGGTTTAGGGTTTGGAACTAGAAAACCTGGCTCCAGCCGTGTCTCCACCGGGATGCTGCTGGTGGGGAACCTTGGGCAAATTATAGCCACATCTCTGAAGCCTTGTTCCTCCTCCCCAAAAAGGGGCTTATAAATTGACACAAGAAAATCTCTTTCAAACTTTAAAATTCTGCCTGATACCTGATGCAGTCTAAAGATTTACATATGAAGACCCTAAATATCATCTAGAATCCAGAGAAGAATATAAATGCAATAATTCTCAACAACAATGACGATATCAATTCTTAACATATTTTTTCAAGTACAGAGGAATAAAGTTGTTTTTAAGAATGCTTTTTAAACTAGATTATATTGAGACAAGCCAATCATTTCTGCATCTTGTTGTTTTCTTTGTTTAAGAAAATGACTTGGGTTATTGTTGCTGCAGTAGCAGTTGACGATATTAAAATCAAATAAGAATATTACTCTTGAAACAAATGAAGTGATTTAAACCTATCTGTCTAAGATATTTCATAAAAATATACCTAGGAGACACAAATTATACTGTCATCAAATTAATTGGTTTTCTAAGCTCAAATGTAATTTAAAATATGATATTTCCTCGACTGGTCCTATCAACAGACTTTAAAGGGATTTTAGAGAACATAGGAAATAAATATAGTAATGTTGAAGCAAATAATCAACAAAATAGTTGTTCTGTGTTCTGCTGCCTGTACAGCTTCTAAAAAGTATTTTTAACGACTCCCTCAGGAATCGGCTCTTGCTGGTGTGAAGCCAGGCTCTTCACTCCACTAGCAGCAGCAAACTTTTCTTCATCCTCATATTCTAGAACAAATCCATTTCCAAGCTGTACTGAGTCCTTAGTCTCAGTGTTTCTCAGAAATGAACCCTTCCGTATCTACAGAGATACAGGGGTGGGGTTCCCATTTCTTGGCTGCAGAAGTGCCTCCTCCTTAGGATAACCTAAGGGGCAAATGACTCTTCCTGAGATCAAGTCAGTTCTGTTCTTAAAACCTTCAGGGATCCCATTAGCTTCCTGGATGAAAGCTGACTTCTGTAGTGGAGATCCCCATGCTTTCAGCCAAGCAATGCGTTAGCTTTCTTTCAGGCTTTAATCCTCCACACCTGTGATTTTGCTATTAGACATGCTCTGCTCTTTCTCTCTACCAGTTCATGGCCATCACTTCTTTTGATTCTGTCTTGAAACATTTCCTTCAGGATGTTTTTCTAGTTTAGTAGCAGCTTAACAAGTAAACAACTCCCATTTTTGAGTTTTTAGTCACATTAAATGCTTTTAAGATAAATTACCAAGTCTAGATATAAAAAATTTAGAGATTTTCATTCTTTAAGAAATCACCCAACAAGGAACTATATTCAATATCTTGAAAATACTTTTAATGGAAAAAATCGTAAAATTTATATATACAATGTCTCTATATATTTATCTCTATATATCTGAATCACTTCGCTGTACGCCTGGAACATTGAAAATCAACTATGCTTCAATTAAAAAAAAAAAAAAAAAAGGGCACAAAAAAACCAGCCAGAGTGATTTTACTTTGTGAGCACTCCAATTTTTAGGTCTCTGCGTTTTCGCTAAGAATCCACACTAGAATCAGAGAGCAAAATGACTCTTTCTGGTGACCTCTAGTGGGCACTAGATAACTCTACACAATTATGAAAAGTGAAGGGCAAAGTAAAACCCTTCCCAGCTAGGTGTACTCCGAAGTCAGATCACCACATCCCACCTCATCCCACCACACTCTTAATTTTTCTTCCAGTATGTTTTGCATTTAACAGTTTGCCTTACAACTCACCTGTTTCGCCTCTGGCGGGTACTGCGCGAGCAGGGCTGCCTGTGCCGGATGTCGTGTGAATTGCTTGAAGCAGTTTAAAATAATCCCTGCCCAGTGGAGCCCACTCCCAGGGCATCGAACAGTGCCCAGGGAAGTACCCTCCGCAGAGCCTGAAAGGGCTCTTCAAGCTCGAGGGCCGGTGCTGCAGCCGGCTCGGAGGTGCACAGGAGAAATTAAGACATTATGAAAAGGAGAATGCAGACGAAGGTCGGGCAAAATTCTGTTCTTGTCAGTGGCAAGACAATTCTCCCCAGACATTCATCCCACTCTACAGGGAGCGTCACGAGGGGGTCCAGGGGCGCTAGGCTTAGGCGCTCTCTTAGGACAGGCAACCCAGAAAGCGGGGGCTGGAGCCGCTCCTCCGAGAGAGGCGGCACCGAAGCTGGGTGCTGGGATGTGTGGCCGCCTTCGGAGCACGCGGTACGTGGGTCTCCGCGCCGGGAGAGGAAGGAACAAAGTCGGCAAGAAAAGAATTGCTGGGGTGCCTTCTCTTGAGAAATCCTGTGGGGCGGTCTCAGAAACCTAGCTGGGCTCCGGAGAGTTTCTGGAAAAAGCTCTCCCAGAGCCGTCTGTCCCCGCCCCTCAAATCCTGCACCCCAGTCCTTACTCCTCCTTACCCTCCTGCAGCCTCCTTTGGGGGGGGCCGTTAAAAGGGCCCTTGGGGACTCCCCAAGTCATCCCGATGTTCCGGGGAGGGACGCGGTCACTGAGACCCCCAGGCTCGGGGCTTTTCTACCCCTTCCACTCGGGGCTCCAAGCTCGGCGCATCCCTGCTCTGCGGACCCCTCCCGGCCACTGCAGGCGAGAGCGGAGGGGGAGGACAGCGTCACGAGGCGGGGAGCCCGAGGTCCAGGGCGGGGCGCCGGGGAATCCCAGCCTGAGCGAGGTGCGGACTCGGGTGGGAAGAGGAGGGCGGCGCGCGGAGGGAGGTGAGCGGAGCGGAGCCAGGAGGCAAGGAGGGGTAACCGCGAGGAGGCCCCGCCCCCGCCTCGCGGGGCCGGCTCTCTGCCGCCTCCGAACCCGCTCACTTTGCCTCTTGCTTCTGGACGGCGGTGGGGCCCTTGCCGGAGCCGCGGCCAGAGGGAGCGCCAGGGACCCGGAGCCATCCAGCGCCCTCGCTTCCTCTCGGCGCGCACGCCCCCGGGGAGGGGGGGAACAGCGCCGCCGCCTTGAAAGGGCACCCCGGCCTCGGAGGGAGCATCCCCCAGGCGCGAGGGGCGGCGGCGCTGGCAGCCTCTTTCTCGGCCAGTGGGGCGCAGCGCTGGCGCCTGAGGGGGACTCCCCGGCCACCTGCAGGGACCGCCGTGCGGAGGGAGCGTCGCTAGCAGCCGCGCTGGGCTGCCGAGAAGGCTAGAGCCAGGGGCCCCCGGGTCAGCGAAGGGCAGCAGCGCAGCCCGGAGGGAGAGCCTGCCGGACAGCCCGCGGGCCCCGACGGCGCGCTCCCCCGTCCGCCAACCGCAGGCAGGCCCCGCGCGGCGGCCGGAAGGGGCGGCGGCGGCGCCCTCGGGCTTCGGGGGCTTCGGGGCAGCCAGCCATGACCTTCGGGCGCAGCGGGGCGGCCTCGGTGGTGCTGAACGTGGGCGGCGCCCGGTACTCGCTGTCCCGGGAGCTGCTGAAGGACTTCCCGCTGCGGCGCGTGAGCCGGCTGCACGGCTGCCGCTCGGAGCGCGACGTGCTGGAGGTGTGCGACGACTATGACCACGAGCGCAACGAGTACTTCTTCGACCGGCACTCGGAGGCCTTCGGCTTCATCCTTCTCTACGTCCGCGGCCACGGCAAGCTGCGCTTCGCGCCGCGGATGTGCGAACTCTCCTTCTACAATGAGATGATCTATTGGGGCCTGGAGGGCGCGCACCTAGAGTACTGCTGCCAGCGCCGCCTCGACGACCGCATGTCCGATACCTACACCTTCTACACCGCCGAAGAGCCGGGCGCGCTGGGCCGGGACGAGGCGCGACCGGGCGGTGCCGAGGCCGCCCCTTCCCGGCGCTGGCTGGAGCGCATGCGGCGGACCTTCGAGGAGCCCACGTCGTCGCTGGCCGCGCAGATCCTGGCCAGCGTGTCGGTGGTGTTCGTGATCGTGTCCATGGTGGTGCTGTGCGCCAGCACACTGCCCGACTGGCGCGCCGCGGCGGCCGACAACCGCAGCCTGGATGACCGGAGCAGGTACTCCGCCGGCCCTGGGAGGGAGCCCTCCGGGTAGGATGCACTGCTTCTCTGCCCGTTGCGTCCGTCCTGTCGCGTCTGTCCGTCCCGTCCGTCGGTCCAGTCTCCGTCTTGTTTGCCTCTGGGAGGCCGAGCTCAGTTGGGTTCTGGGCCCAGCGAGGCCCCAGGCGCGGTCAGCCACGGGGTTGGGTTGGCCCTCACTACCGCCCGCCCCTTCCCCCAGCTCTAGCCGGCTCTGGTCTGTACACTAGACGCCTCTCTTGAGGGCGAATCGCCAGCCTTGGGGAGGGGCAGATAGAGATGACAAGCCTCTCTCATCTTTGTAGTTTACTTTCGAGCAAATAGGAACCGGTTAATTAGATTTCTCTGAACTTCTGTTGTTAGTATTCAAGAATTTAACCTTGGGCTAAGAGCAGTTCGAATTATTTGCTAATTTTTGATGGTGTTTGAAAAAAGGAAGCCTTGTTATCATGGAGTGTGGTCGGCTGTACACCGCCCACGCGTACACGCTGCATAAAATATTGTAATGGAATTGTGATAAAGAAGATTAATATAGCGATAGATTCTAAATAATGGATGTCTGTGCCCTTTTCTCTCTTCTTTTCCTATCAAATACGGAGTTAGTAAGGCACCTGTCCACCATTTGCTGCCAATATGACTTCTAGAAGATCTTCAGGCTGGGGAGGGGGAAAAAAAAAGGAAACTGCCCTAACTTCAGAAACAGTATTACAGTATTTAGTGGTTTTTCTTTTCACTTTACTAGGATGAAAGAAAAATATTTTGATCTTTTCCTTCGATGGTGCTTACTTTTCAGTAGTGATAACATATTTCTGTTTTTAGTACTGGAGAGTTTATTTTGCATGTTTGGTGGGAGGAATAAACAGGAAAGTTGGACTTTCAAGGGAGAGAGCCTCTTTGGGCACAAACACATCATTGTATTATGTGTTTTACCTTAGATTCTAATTTAAAATCCCCCTTCCATTCATTTAAAAATTCAGTTGCTTGCCTGATAGTCTTTTCCTCATAGACATGTGCATGGTTCCAGTGGTACTATGTGCCTGATACTGGAGTGTGTTACTTCCACATAATACTCTTCCTTTGGAGAGTAAAGATTTTTATTTAATTCTCAGACACAAAACTCTCTGGGACGATGGAGACCATTACTGATAAGCTGCCTTGGCAAAAAATCCAAGATACATACTTTGAAAGGAGATTCATTAGGAAACGCATTTTGTTTATTAGGTTCTGAGTTTTTTGATTTACAGGAAAGAATTATTTATTTGGTACTGCATCAGTACAATGAAATTAATTTATGTATCTAAATACATCAAAAACCCTTGATTCTTTTAGAGGGCCATAGGAAAATGAGCCATAAATGATTGGCCTTGAAATTATTCACTAGTAATTGTAGAATTCTAAGGTTAGTGAAAGTTCAAGGTACATCAGCAAAGGAAATAGGACAAATGAGTTATTAGTACAAATATTGAACGGAATTGGCTAAGTCACTATATAAGCAAAAACAGCGAAATGACTTGAGTAATAATTTTGGGAGGAGAGAGGGCATTTGGGGAGGAGAGGAGTGAAGTCTGGAGATCATTAAGGTAAGGCATTTGGAAAGAAATGAGAGACATGAATAATAATTTTAGGGGAAGAAAGAGAAAGAAACCAAAAAGGGAAGAGACAGATGGAAAAGAGGAAGACTGCAAAAGAAGTGAAGGAGGAAGATAAATGTTTAATTTGTGTATATGCATTTTATGTATGTATATAATTATTCAAGTCAGAACTGTTTCCTAGATACGCAGATATTTCAGGCAGAAACAATGTTTTTCTTGGCTTAATGGCCCAGTTTTAAGCTTTACTCTGAGTGTAGGTATGTGAAAACCATTATCTGTAATCCCAAACAGATAAACTGAAAGATGACTGAGTTACTTGAGGCTGAACAAAGCAGAGGGAGCTTCCCACAGGCCTCCTCTAACAGAGAGCTAAGGTGGTACTTTGAGAACAATGTCTCAAATCCTGTTTGCTTGTGGTTACTGAAATTAGTCTTTTTGTCTGAAACATCATTCTGATCATTTGACCAAATTTGGCACCTGCCAGATAAGGTCAAAACCTTTCTTGGCCAAAAGAGAAGGTTCTTACCTTTTATTTTGTTCTGTTTGGCTGCACCAAGTGGCTTATGAAATTTTAGTGTCCCAATGAGGGATTCAGTTCAGTCGCTCAGTCGTGTCTGACTCTTTGCAGCACGCCAGGCCTCCCTGTCCATCACAACTCCCAGAGTTCACTCAAACTCACGTCCATCGAGTCGGTGATGCCATCCAGCCATCTCATCCTCTGTCATCCCCTTCTCCTCCTGCCCCCAATCCCTCCTAGCATCAGAGTCTTTTCCAATGAGTCAACTCTTCACATGAGGTGGCCAAAGTACCAGAGTTTCAGCTTTAGCATCATTCCTTCCAGAGAACACCCAGGGCTGACCTCCTTTAGAATGGACTGGTTGGATCTCCTTGCAGTCCAAGGGACTCTCAAGAGTCTTCTCCAATACCACAGTTCAAAAGCATCAATTCTTGGGCACTCAGCTTTCTTCACAGTCCAACTCTCGCATCTATATATGACCACTGGAAAAACCATAGCCTTGACTAGTCGGACCTTTGTTGGCAAACTAATGTCTCTGCTTTTGAATATGCTGTCTAGGTTTGAATAGTGAGAATGCAGAGTCCTAACCACTGGACTGCCTGGGAATTCCCCAAGGCTCTTTAACGTTTAATCACAATCTGCCTTTGTTAATTTACCCATTGTAATTTGGAAGCATCTTTTGAGTATCTGCTGTGTTTAAGGTGCTATTGGTATTCCAAATATTGCAGCTTTCTTTTTGGTGAGGAAAAAGTGTCAGGTTGGTAATGTAGGATCAGAGGCACAATTGATCAACAGCTGAGATGTTTTGAGAACATCTTCAAGGTGAGAGAGGATGGAAACAAGCCATCTTTGGAAGGGTGCTGAGGTTGTGCACTGCCCAACACTGGTGAAAGGTATCATTTATATAAACTACAGTGTTTGAAACCTGTGCAACCATGTGTACCCCATGTGGGAGCAAAATAAGGAGACTTTTCCATCTAATAGGGACATCCAGGGCCTAGGCATAATGTTTACATATTACATTTGTGCTGTGCTGCGCTGTGTCGCTCAGTCGGGTCTGTTTGTGACCCCATGGATGTAGCCCGCCAGGCTCCTCTGTCCATGGGGATTCTCCAGGCAAGAATACTGGAGTAGGGTTGCCATGCCCTCCTCTAAGAAATCTTCCCAATCCAGTCATCGAACCTAGGTCTCCCGCATTGCAGGCAGATTCTTTACCGTCTGAGCTCCAGGGAAGCCCATGAATACTGGAGTGGGTAGCCTATCCCTTCTCCAGGATATTTTCCCAATCAGGAATCGAACTGGGGTCTCCTGCATTGCAGGTGGATTCTTTACCAGCTGAGATACCAGGGAAGCCAATATTATGTTTAGGGAGTGTGAATTCAGTGATGGAGAGAGAAAGAGAGAGAGGTGGGCAGTGAGTGCAGTGTTAGAAGGCCTGGAATGAGAGGGAGAATAATTTTATTCTGCAGGCAGTGGTTAACTGTTGGCAGGTTCAGGGTGAGTGGATCATGCATATAAAGTCACAAATGTCATGAATTGTGTACTGAAAGTTGGAGATGGTGGAGGGTGGAAACAGAAAGATGAGTTTGGAGATTTTTGCAAAGGGAGGGAATAAGAACTTGGATGGCTTTGAGGTGGTGAGAATGGAGATAAAATGACAACTCTGGGAGAATTAGGAAGAAACAAAGTAAATCCAGGGCATCGGGAGGATACAGGCTCAGGGACTGAGTAAGTGGATTTCCAGGAGCTTGGGGAGCACTCTCTGCCACCTGCAGGCTCCATTTGTCCAGACCAGTCTACTCACGTGTTCCTGAACCACCTGGGCATCCCTTACTGTGCAGTCAGTCCCTTGCCTATTGAAATTGGATCATTCATCAAGCCCAAATCAGAGTCTATTTCCCTTTTGAAACCTTTCCTGACTGCCTTAGTATATATGATGGTTCTTCTTGAGTTTATTGAGGCATTGCTTCCTCGTGCAACTTATTTGGCAGCTGTAATATCCTTCCTAGCATGGTAGTTATTTTTTCATATGAACATGTCTTAGCTCCCAAACTAGATGAGATGCAAAGCCCTAGAAGGCATCTAAAGTCTTTTATACTATTTATTATGATAGCATCTTTTAGAAGAAATTATTATTCAGGGACAGTAAATATCTGTTGTTTATCTTGTGTTTTAAAGTAGAAACTTCCAGGAGTATATCTTCTCTTGCATAGTTGGAGGAGCTGTGGGGAGCATTCAGGCTGAGGCATTCAGGTGGTGGAACTCTTAATTAAGAAAGATGAGATCCTGTGCTAGAATGAGAAAAAAAGCCTAAGTCAAGGAATAATTATTTATCAAGTACTTATTGTGCAAAAAGAAAAAGGATGAGAATATATCTTTAATAAGATTTTTCTGAAGTTTTGAAATACCACACAATCTATTTGCAAGAAATCTTGAGATGTCTTCCAAATCAATGATGTGAAAACTTTTTATATATGAATATGCTCCTTTTAAATTGCTTTTTTAAGGGGGTGGTTAAAAATCATAGAAATAATAATTTAAAGTTCAGAAGCTACACAAGCAAGCGTTTCTCCATTTTCCAGACATGGAGTTCTTTTCCCTAAATGTAACCAAAGTTATAGCAGTGTGTGTTTCATAGAAGAGATATTCCCTGTATTTACAAGCATATCATATATATTTCCTGCAGAAGGAAATGGTAACCCACTCCAGGATTTTTGCCTAGAGAATTCTATGGACAGAGGAGCCTGGTGAGCTGCAGTCCATGGGGTGGCAAAGAGTCGAATGTCGACTGAGCAACTAACACATATATATTTAAAACAAACAAAAAAAACAGTGTGAGAACAGTATCATGACCTGCTTTTTTAACTCACCAACATGTCATGGAGATTGTTCTGTATCGGTCTATAAAGAGCTGCCTGGTTTTTTATGGAGCTGCGTGACATTTCATTGTATGAATGTCCTAGAAATTTTCGACTCTTAATATTGTTCCTTGTCTGTAGGAAATGCTGTAGTGAATATCCTTGTACATGTACATTATTTTGCTTTCATGAAAGAATATCCACAGGATAAATTCCTGAAAGTTGTCATTGGGTCCAACGGCATTTACACTTGTTTTTTTTTTATTATATGCGTGTGTATATATATATATATATATTTAGTTTTTATTTAAACATAATTGCTGTACAATGTTGTATTAGTTTTAGGTGTTTAGCAAAGTGATTCATTTGTATATTTAGATTTAGATTCTTTTCCATTATAGCTTATTACAGGATGTTGAATGTAGTTTCTTATGTATACAGTAGGTCCTTGTTGGTACTCCATATTTTGTACTTTGTCATTTTCATAGAAATTCCAAACTGCTCTAAGAAAAGGTTGTATCAGTTTATACCATCCAGCAATGTGTGAGAGACCATGTTTCTTCAGACTCTGCAAAGTGTTATACTTTTGATCTTTACCATGCTGGGAAGTCAAGAGATATCTGGAGTAACAGGCAAGTTTGGCCTTGGAGTACAAAATGAAGCAGGTCAAAGGCTAACAGAGTTTTGCCAAGAGAATGCACTGGTCATAGTAAACAACCTCTTCCAACAACACAAGAACTGACTCTACACATGGACATCAACAGAGGGTCAATACCGAAATCAAATTGATTAAATTCTTTGCAGCCAAAGATGGAGAGGCTCTATGCAGTCAGCAAAAACAAGACTGGAACTGACTCTGGCTCAGTTCATGAACTCCTTATTGCCAAATTCAGACTTAAACTGAAGAAAGTAGGGGAACCACTGGACCATTCAGGTATGACCTAAATCAAATCCCTTATGATTATACAGTGGAAGAAACAAATAAATTCAAGGAATTAGGTCTGATAGAGTGCCTGAAGAACTGTGGACAGAGGTTCATGACATCATGCAGGAGGCAGTGATCAAGACCATCGTCAAGAAAAAGAAATGCAAAAGGCAAAATGGTTGTCTGAGGAGGCCTTACAAATAGCTGAGAAACGAAGAGAAGCTCAAGGCAAAGGAGAAAAGGAAAGCTATACCTTTTTGAATGCAGACTTCCAAAGAATAGCAAGGAGATAAGAAGGCCTTCCATAGTGATCAGTGCAAAGAAATAGAGAAAACAATAGAATGGGAAAGACTAGAGATCTCGTCAAGAAAATTAGAGACAACAAGGGAACATTTCATGCAAAGATGGGCACAATAAAGGACAGAAATGGTATGGACCTAAGAAGGTCAGAAGATATTAAGAAGAGGTGGCAAGAATACACAGAAGAAATATACAAAAAAGATCTTCACGACGCAGATAACCATGATGGTGTGATCACTGGACTAGAGTCAGACATCCTGGAATGTGAAGTCAAGTGAGCCTTAGGAAGCATCACTATGAACAAAGCTAGTGGAGGTGATGGAATTCCAGCTGAGCTATTTCAAATCCTAAAAGATGATGCTGTGAAAGTGCTCACTCAATATGCCAGCAAATTTGAAAAACTCAAAAGTGGCCACACAACTGGAAAAGGTCAGTTTTCATTCCAATCCCAAAGAAAGGCAGTGCCAAAGAATGCTCAAACTACTGCACAATTGCACTCATCTCACACGCTAGCAAAGTAATGCTCAAAATTCTCCAAGCCAAGCTTCAACAGTTCAATTCAGTCGCTCAGTCGTGTCCGACTCTTTGTGACCCCATGAACCGCAGCATGCCAGGCCTCCCTGTCCATCACCAACTCCCGGAGTTTACCCATACTCACGTCCATTGAGTTGGTGATGCCATCTAACCATCTCATCCTCTGTTGTCCCCTTCTCCTCCTGCCGCCAATCCCTCCCAGCATCAGAGTCTTTTCCAATGAGTCAACTCTTCGCATGAGGTAGCCAAAATACTGGAGTTTCAGCTTCACCGTCAATCCTTCCAATGAACACCCAGGACTGATTTCCTTTAGGATGGACTGGTTGGATCTCCTCGCAGTCCAAGGGACTCTCAAGAGTCTTCTCCAACACCACAGTTCAAAAGCATCAATTCTTTGGTGCTCAGCTTTCTTTATAGTCCAACTCTCACATCCATACTTGACTACTGGAAAAACTATAGCCTTAACTAGACGGACCTTTGTTGACAAAGTAATGTGTCTGCTTTTTAATATGCTGTCTAGGTTGGTCATAGCTTTTCTTCCAAGGAGTAAGCATCTTTTAATTTCATGGCTGCAGTCACCATCTGAAGTGATTTGGAGCCCCAAAAAATAAAGTCAGCCACTGTTTCCATTGTTTCCCCATCTATTTCCCATGAAGTGATGGGACCAGATGCCATGATCTTCGTTTTCTGAATGTTGAGCTTTAAGCCAACTTTTTCACTCTCCTCTTTCACTTTCACCAAGAGACTTTTTAGTTCCTCTTCACTTTCTGCCATAAGGGTGGTGTCATCTGCATATCTGAGGTTATTGATATTTCTCCCAGCAATCTTAATTCCAGTTTGTGCTTCCTTCAGCGCAGTGTTTCTCATGATGTACTCTGCATGTAAGTTAAATAAGGAGGGTGACAATATACAGCCTTGACACACTACTTTAGTATGTGAACCAAAAACTTCAGAGACTCACGTCCATCCAGTTGGTGATGCCATCCAGCCATCTCATCCTCTGTCATCCCCTTCTCCTCTTTCCCCCAATCCCTCCCAGCATCAGTCTTTTCCAGTGAGTCAACTCTTTGCATGAGGTGGCCAAAGTACTGGAGTTTCAGCTTCAGCATCATTCCTTCCAAAGAAATCCCAGGGCTGATCTCCTTCAGAATGGACTGGTTGGATCTCCTTGCAGTCCAAGGGACTCTCAAGAGTCTTCTCCAATATCACAGTTCAAAAGCATCAATTCTTCGGCGCTCATGACTTCATGGCAAATAGATGCGGAAACAATGGAAACAGTGACAGACTTTATTTTCTTGGCCTCCAAAATCATTGCAGATGGTGACTGCAGCCTTGAAATTAAAAGACACCTGGTGCTTGGAAGAAAAGCTATGACCAACCTAGACGGCATATTAAAAAGCAGAGACATTACTTTGCTGACAAAGGTCTACCTAGTCAAAGCTATGGTTTTCCAAGTAGGCATGTATGGATGTGAGAGTTGGACCATAAAGAAAACTGAGCACCAAAGCATTATGCTTTTGAACTATGGTGTTGGAGAAGACTCTTGAGAGTCCCTTGGACTGCAAGGAGATCAAACTAGTCAATCCTAAAGGAAATCAGTCCTGAATATTGATTGGAAGGGCTGATGCTGAAGCTAAAGCTCTAATACTTTGTCCACCTCATGCAAAGAACTGACTCATTAGAAAAGACCCTGATGCTGGGAAAGTTTGAAGGACAGAGGAGAAGGGGACAACAGAGGATGAGATGGTTGGATGGCATCACTGACCCAATGGACATGTGTTTGAGCAAGCTCCAGGGGTTGGTGATGGACAGGGAAGTATGATGTGCTGCAGTCCATGGGTTTGCAAGGAGTCGGACATGATTGAGTGACTGATCTGAACTGATGCTGGGAGGTGAAAAATGGTGTCTAGTAGTTTGATTTGTTTTGGCCTTGAGTAAAAAATGTGCATCTATTTAGGAGTTACTTATCTTACTTTTCAGTGAGCTGTGTGTACCATTTGCTCATTTTGTCAATGACTTTCTTAGTTGGAAGATTTTGAAAAAGAATTAAGAAATTAGCTCTTTGTTAATGATATGAGTAGAAAACATTTTGTTCTCTAATTTAGGACACCATTCAAAGAAAATCACAGTCTTGGAACATAGTAGCTGTACTTTTAGTATCTATTTGAGAGAATACATAATGGCTAAAAAATAATTGTGAATTCTAACCATTCATCAACCCTTTCTTGAGTCCTGTGACCGTGCGGGGCACTGTAGATACTGAGGTACAAAAAGACAGGGTTTCTGCTCTCATGAAGCTGGAGGACTAGTGGAGGTAGTGGGAAAGGAGACAGCCAGCAGAGTCAGCAGATAAGTAAGAATTTCAGGGAGTGAAAGAAAATCAGAGTACAGAATGCGTCAGCAGTGCTCCTTCATTCGCAAAGGACGTGAGGAGGTGACCTGAGTTAAGACTTGAATTATAGGAAAGATCCAGCCTTGGGAAAGGGAGGGCAGTGTTCTGGATGGCAGAAATAGCACATCCAGAGGCTCTGAGATGACGGTGAACTTGGCGAGTTTCCAGAACAGAAAAGAAAGACCATGTGGGCTAGTTCTTAGTCCAAGAGCGAGAGAGAGGTAGATGAGGTTTGAGGGGAGGCAGTGCCCTCTCAGGCAAGTCTTAGGTGCCCTGGGAAAGAGTTTGGATTTCAATTCACATGTGACAGCAAAGGTTTTGGAAGGTTTCAAAGCAGAGGAAAGATACGATCTGATGTATTTTGTTTTTAATATGCAATGTAAATGCTTTTATTTAAACTTTTTATTTATTTATTTCGGCTGGGTCTTCGTTGCTGTCTGGGCTTTTTTCTAGTTGCCAAGAGCAGGGGCCACTCTCGCTTGCGGTGGACCGGCCTCTCCTTGCGGTGGCTCCTCGTTGTGGAGCACAGGCTGTGGGCGCAGAGGCCTCAGTGGGTGTGGCAATGGGCTTAGTTGCTCCGAAGCATGTGGGATCTTCCCAGACTAAGGGTTGAACTCGGGTTTCCTGCATTGGCAGGTGGATTCTCAACCTCTAGACTACCAGGGAAGTCCTGACACCACTTACCACTGGATGGATGGACTTTTAAGGGGCAAGAGGAGATGCAGCAGGATGTGGCAGGCAAGGGAATAGGCATTTGATCTAGGGCAGTAGCAGTGGCGAAAAAAGTGAAGAGTGGTCAGATTTGGGTAAATCCGTGGGTTTTTATTAGGTTACTAATGATGACTCATCTGCCAGTACTAGGAAGGTCTATGAGATGTATATTGAGTGAAGCAGTGGCAGTGCCCACAGACATGGAGGTCCCTCTTGCTTACCTGCCTTGGCCCACGTGTGGTGAGCTGGGAATCCAACACTTCTCTCCAAGGATCTGCTTCCCACTTTGGAGTATTGTGAGGAGCAGGCTCTGGAAAACAGATCACCTGAGGGTCAGTGGGAAAGGGATCATGGACTATTTTTCTTTCTGTAGAACAAAAACCATCTCATGGAGAGGACTGTCTGTTCTGTTAAAGGTGTTTGGTGAACACTTTCCCCACTTTCCTTAGTGAACAATTCTGGTAAGTAAGTCATCTTAGAGTGGATGATGTTCTTAATGTTTTATCTGACTTATAAGACACACAACAGATTTTTCAGGCAGTTTGCCTTCCAGTAACATCTGAGTATCATTTCAACACTGCTGAAGGCGACTAATGTTCTTTTAGCATTTTAACGTAAAGACATAGTCATTTTTTCATATTATGAAGCAGTGCTTGCTATTTCATAAAAAGATGCTGTTGTTAGTCAGAACTTCTAAAAGATGGACCAGATAAGAAAAAGCTGTCCCTTTTACTTTTTGTTTCCTCAGTCAGTCTCAGCAAAGGTATTCTCTTTTGAGTTTTAAGTCTCTTTAGCATGCAAAGTCTTGCTGTAATTTTAATGTGCTCTTTAGAAATTATTTCTAAAAGTTGCTTTGTGTTGTGGTGAGAATTTGGGGAGATGTAAAGATGTTTGAATTTCTTGAGGTGTTATTTTAAGCCCAGGTTTTAAAAATGAAATAAAAATGAAACAGCAGGTAATGGAAATTTTAAAATCAATTGTATTATTTCTATTGCCTTTTAGGTCAATATTATATAAATTCAGTAGGTTTTAAAGCACTTGAAAAATAAAAAGCAGTATTTGAAACTGTAGATGAAAGTCTCACTGCTTTTACTTTGCAGATAAGGAGGATATTTTCAGAAGCCAGTAATTAATAGATCTTTGATAGGATTGAACATAACCCAGAACCTCAGTTAAAGTCTGTTCTTTCACAGTGGACTGTTTCTTTTAGTATGTATACAGGGTTTTTCTATCTGCTACCAATTTTAGAATTCAGTGGAAACTTCCTTTTGCCATTGTGCGCTTAGTCACTCACTCGTGTCCGACTCTTTGCGACCCCATGGACTGTAGCCCGCCAGGCTCCTCTGTCTGTGGGGATTCTCCAGGCAAGAATACTGGAGTGGGTTGTCGTGCCTTCCTCCAGGGCATCTTCCCAGCCCAGGGATCAAACCCAGGTTTCCCGCATTGCAGGCAGATTCTTTACCGCCTGAGTCACCAGGTAAGACCCCTTTTGTCAATACCTTTTCTTTAATCAAAGTGCTTTCTTTCTCCCTTTTGGTAAGCAAGTTATTTCAAACTTTTTTTTTCAATGAAAACTTTACTCACGTGCCCCTTTCTCCTCCATCCTATTACCCAGTTTCTTTGTATTATTCCAGAAATCTTCTTTGCGTATGTAAACATAGATACACACTCATGTATATGTGTATATCAGTACACGTGTACACATATGTGTGCTAGTGTTCTCAGTTGTGTCTGACTCTTTGCAACTCCATGGACTGTAGCCATTAGGCTTCTTTCTGCATGGAATTCTCCAGGCAAGAATACTGGAGTGGGTTGCCATTTCCTCCTCTAGGAGATCTTCCTGACCTAGGAATTGAATCTGAGTCTCCTGCGTCACCTGCATTGCAGACAGATTCTTTATCCCCTGAGCCATTGAGGAGGCCCGTACACATATGGATGCATATAAATTATATGCACATATTACACAGGTGTCTTTTTAAATTTATAACTGCAATCATTCTATAATCTTTAGTGATTTGCTTTTTTCACTTAATATCTAGAAACTGTTTTCCACGTCAGTTAATGTAAATCTTCATCCTTTTTAAAGTCTGTGCAATATTCCATTGTATAGATGCCACAATTCATTTAACAAGTGTCTGTCCTGTCAATTACAGTAATGGCTGTAATAGCCAGTATTTACAGAATATCTGTGCTGGTCCTTTAAGTTTTTACAATTATTTTATAATTTAAGTCTCATAGTAACCCTACTAGGTAGCACCGTTGTTACCCCCCGGTTTAGGACCGAGACTTAGAAAAATTAAGTAGTATGTCAGACTTACACAGCAGGTAAGTTGTGGCCTGGCATCTGATCCCCAGGTCCCTGCTCTACTCTCCTGTGGAATGGTTAGTTCGACTCTGATTTTTCAAAAATGCAAACAGTGATGCAGAACATAGTCTTTTTCATGTTTCTTTGCAAATTGGTGTCTGTGTATATGTTGGATAAATTCCAAAGTGGAAATACAGCTGGGTTAAAAGGATTGTGTTTAAAAAAATTGCTTTGATGGATATTTCCAAATTTTTGTCTAAAACGTGAATTTTATTCATCACTGCTCTTTGTTAATCATCACTATTGTAATGATAATTATATCATTCTTTACCATCTGAGCCACCAGGGAAGCCCATGAAAATGTTAGTCACTCAGTCCAACTCTTTGCAACCCCATGGACTGTAGCCCGTGCTAGGTTCCTATGTCTATGTGGAATTCTCCAGGCAAGAATACTGGAGTACTGGCTTGCCATTCCCTTCTCCAGGGGATCTTCCCAACCCAGGGATTGAACCCCGGTAGAGTCCCTTGGACTGCAAGGAGATCCAACCACTCCATTCTAAAGGAGGTCAGCCCTGGGTGTTCTTTGGAAGGAATGATGCTAAAGCTGAAACTCCAGTACTTTGGCCACCTCATGCAAAGAGTTGACTCATTGGAAAAGACTCTGATGCTGGGAGGAATTGGGGGCAGGAGGAAAAGGGGACGACAGAGGATGAGATGGCTGGATGGCATCACTGACTCGATGGACGTGAGTTTGAGTGAACTCTGGGAGTTGTGATGGACAGGGAGGCCTGGCGTGCTGCGATTCATGGGGTCGCAAAGAGTTGGACACAACTGAGCGACTGAAATGAACTGAACTGATTCTCATTGCAGGCAGATTCTTTATCGTCTGCGCCACCAGGGAAGCCTGTATTATAATGATAATGCAGTTAATATTAATAATACTTTAATAGCAAACATTTAGGAATACTCTTTTTTAAACAAGCATTATTTAGATATAATTCACATGCTATAGAAATCATTATTTAGAGTGCACAATTCAGTGACATTTAGTATATTCACAGAGTTGTACAGTCATCTTCATCCATACTGTTTATTTTTTTTATTTGACAGTGAAAAGTGAAGCCACTCAGTCATCTCTAACTCTTTGCGACCCCATGGACTATAGCCTACTAGGTTCCTCTGTCCATGGGATTTTCCAGGCAAGAATACTGGGGTGGGTTGCCATTTCCTTCTCCAGGAGATCTTCCCAACCCAGGGATTGAACTCAGGTCTCCTGCATTGTAGGCAGATGCTTTACCGTCTGAGCCACCAGGGAAATCCAGTACTTTGTCTTATTTGCAGAGTGCCAGATCTAGGGTCTTCACTGTGGCATGCAGGATCTTTAGCTGTAGCATGTCAAATCTTAGTTGTGGCATGTGGGATCTAGTTCCCCAACCAGGGATTGAACCTGGGCCCTCTGCATTGGGACTGGGGAGTCTTAGCCATTGGACCACCAGGGAAGTTCTCATTCGTACTGTTTTAAAAATTATGTTTTGGTGGTGTGTTTGAAGGAGTATGCAGTGTGTTAGAAAGCTGGAGCTCATGAATGGCTACTAAAGGGACCCAGGCATTTTGGCTGAGCAGGTGAATCAAACAAAGCAACAAGCAAAACCTTTGTGTTTGAATTAATTCATTCATTCACAAACTGGTGGGTTCTGTTTGAGTTTTGGCATAGTTGTGTATCTTTAAATGATTTTCTTACCTTTTAAGTAGCAAGGACTCGTCAGCTTCTGACTGTATTGGCAAAGGGAAGTGTGTAATTGAGGCAATCACCCTGACTTTCTCAGGTTAAAAAAAATGTCATAAGGAAAAGGCTATGGTAGAAAGAATCCAGGATTCAGGGTCAGGAGGTCACTGGGCCTAGTTAAATGGGGCTTTCACACAGAAGGGTCTAAGGTAAGAATAAAGATGGAGCCTTCAGTGAGGAGCTAAACTAAGAATTATCTTTCCCTGTCTTAGGTCCCTTCTCACTGTCTGTGCTTTCTAGAGGTTGCTTGCATGAGATTCTCTGAGAACACATAGAACACTTTAAGACACATAGTTCAATACCTTGCACATGGGTAGGCACTAAATATATATTTTAAAATGAATTATACATGCAAAAGAGTCATGTAAACACAACAGCATTTTCAGTTTTCAAAGGAATGTGTATATTTGTATATTGTCTTTAACCTGTAAGCAGGTTATATTTTAAGAGATAAAACTGCAGATTGGTTTTATGATTCTCCAGTCATTTATTTGTTAAATTCAACAAACATTTATTGAGCAACTGCAATGTATGTAGGGCTGTTCTAGGTGCTAGGAATACAGCAGTAAACAAAACAGAGAGTCGGGCTTCCCTGATGGTGCAGTGGTTAAAAATCCGTGTCTTGTAATGCAGGGAACACTAGTTCTATCCCTGGTCTGGGACAGTTCCACATGCCGCAGGGCAGCTAAGCCTGTGCACCACAGCTATTGAGCCCATACTCAAGAGCCTGAGAGCTGCAACTCCCGAAGCCCACATGCTCTAGAGCCCATGCTCAGCAACAAGAGAAAGCCCACGCACAACACTGAAGACCCATTGCAGCCAAAAATAAAAACCAAACAAGAAAAGAGAAAGTCTCTGTCCTCCAGAACCATCTATTCTACTAAATAAATATATAGCAGATGGTTCTAAGTACTATGAAGAAATAAAGCAGGGTAATGGGTTTATAGAATGAGTCATGGTCAGGAAAAGCTTCTCTGATAAGGTGATGAATGTCTGAACAAGGACCAAGAAGGATATAGGAGAAAGCTATGTAGATAGCTGAGCAAGAAAGTTTCAAGCAGTATAGCACAGTAATTACAAACCCCTGATGGGTCTGCAAGGGAGCAGAGTGGTAGGGAATTGAGAGTGAAGGACTATAGATGTTGCAGAGCTTTATAGATGCACCAACTAAGAGAATTTATTTTTGATAGTCTTATTTTTTTCAGTCAGCATGAATTCACATTAAAAAAAATCTTTTATTTATTTATTTATTCATTTTATTTTTGGTTGCCTTGGGTTTTCCTTGCTCGAGTAGGCTTTCTCTGGTTGCAGCAAGTGGGAGCTACTCTCTCATTGCAGTGGCTTCTCCTGTTGCCGAGCATGGGCTTTAGGTGCGCGAGCTTCAGTAGTGTGGTTCATGGGCTTAGTTGCTCCTCAGCATGTGGCATCTTCTGGGACCAGGAATTGAACCCGTGTCCTCTGCATTGGCTTGTGGATTTTTATCCGCTGTTCCACCAAGGAAGTTGCGAAAGGTAGATTCTTAACCGCTGGACCACCAGGGAAGCCCAATAGTCTTCTTTTATAAAAGAGAAAATGGTAAAGACTTTGGATTTGTATCTGAATGTGGGATTTTAAGCAGAAGATGTAATTTGACTTAATTTTAAAAGATCACTCTGGCATCGGTGGAGGACAGATTCTAGGGATTAATGGTGGAGCCAGTGAAGCCAATTTGGACCACATTTCACTTCAGCTCTCAAAGGGCTGCCTTGAGTCCTGGGTCCAGGGTGCTAATGGCTGTGTTGGTCCAGGCTGTGGTGTCAGGGTTTTCTTTCCCATTTTCTGGGTAAAGAGGATGTTGTAATTGGCCAAGCTTGCCTCTGACATCATTGGATGACAGGGGTCTCTACTGTGCCCCACCCAGATCTTCTTTTGCAGGACTGGTGATAGCATGGAGACAGCTCAGTTCAGGCCCACCTCCTGTTTTTGTACAGCCCCTGAGCTAAGAATGGTTTTTACGTATTTAAATGGTGGGGGGGAAAATCAAAGGAAGAATACTGTTTTGTGACTCTTGGAAATCACCTGACATTCAAATTTCAGTGTCCATAAATAGAGTTTTACTGGAGCACAGCCCCCATTGTTTCCATATCGTCTATGGCAGCTTTCCTGCTACTTGGGCAGAGTTGAGTAGCTGCAGCAGAGACCATACAACCTGCAAAACGTAGAACATTTACTGTCTGGCTCTTGACAGAAGAAGTTTGCCAACTCTTGTTCTAGAATGGTCGTGTCAAGGGTTTGGGCCTGTCCAGCAGGGCGCCTTCAGACATGTTCCTTCTTTCAACCTAAATTTCTGTTATCAACCCTCTCAAGTCAGGCCCCAACAGGAATGCTCCTGCCTGGTGTCATTTGACTCAGGAACAAGACTGCATTCAGTTCAGAAGCAAAGGGAAGCTTTATTTGCTGATCAAAGAGTTGAGAGCTGGGAGCTTAAGCTCTAGAGCACCTGCTCTCTCAGAAAGGCTGGCTGGGAGGCTGCTTAATAGAGATCTGGACAGCAGGGAGGGGTGGGGGTGGAGTTCTTGCAAGGCTGACTCAGATGCCCTGGTCAGGGTGCCGGATTGCAGTGCCTGCTGGGAGCAGTGTCTTTGCACACGGCCCACTGCCACTGCCGCCATATTGAATTGAGGGCTGTGTGCAGCTTCTGCACACGGTCCAAGCAGCTGAGGTGTGGGCACAGCCATGTCGTGCCAGGAATTCTGGTCTGAGGTGCCTGTGTCAAGGCTGTAGCACATGACACCCCGTGAGCAAGTGTAAACCAGACTAAGCACAAAGGAAAGGAGAAAAAGGTTAGCCTTTATTGCCTAGATTCTGTTTTTATTCCTTGGGAATTGTTACTGGGCTTTGCTTGTGACCATTGTCTCCTTGTAAAACAAAGATAGCGATCATACCTATGACTGATCCTTGTCTTCTAACCAGCCTGATGCCAGATGCTGCCCTTGCATGTCAGCAGTGCCCACCCTGACTCTCAGATGGTTCTGTTTTCCCAAAAGACTTCCCCTGTGTGTGTGCTCAGTCGCTTCAGTCATGCCCGACTTTTTGTGACCCCATGGACTGTAGCCCACCAGGCTCCTCTGTCCATGGGAATCTCTAGGCAAGAATACTGGAGTGGATTACCATTCTCTCCTCCGGGGATCTTCTTGACAAGGATTGAACCCTTGTCTCCTGCATTGCAGGCAGATTCTTTATCGCTGAGCCACCGGAAAAGCCCCGGACTTCCCCCTCCCAGAGCTTTTTGTTCAGTCATAGGAGTTCTGGTAGAGCAGGGGATTTTATTAGTATTTATGGTTGGTGTGGGAAATCAAGTATTTATAAGTTAGGGGCTGTCAGATTTAGCTTTACTGATTTACTCTGAATTGGTAAACGTGGGAGGTGGCTAGAGATGGGACTGCTGCTGCTGCTAAGTCACTTCAGTCCGACTCTGTGCGACCCCATAGATGGCAGCCCACCAGGCTCCCCTGTCCCTGGGATTCTACAGGCAAGAACACTGGAGTGGGTTGCCATTTCCTTCTCCAATGCGTGAAAGTGAAAAGTGAAAGTGAAGTTTCTCAGTCGTGTCCAACTCCTCGCGACCCCATGGACTGCAGCCCACCAGGCTCCTCCATCCACGGGATTTTCCAGGCAAGAGTACTGGAGTGGGGTGCCATTGCCTTCTCCGAGAGATGGGACAGATGATCAAAATAGGGATTTGTGAGACAGGCGGGGCCTATTAAATCAGGACTGCATTTTTGTAACATAATAAAGTTCATGATTTTATAGGGAATAAAATGGGAAGTACATTTTTAAAAAGGAAGTGAGTCATATTTATTAATATACCATACAACTTCGTGGCTGTTGAGAAGGCCCTTGCCCTCCTCATAGTGGGGGGAAGAGCCAGAGAGTCGCTGATGGATGGTGAGCAGGTGAGGCGGTGCTGCTGTAGCAGCCAGCAGAGCTGGTATAGCCTGGGGTGTTGCAGAAGGGCTTCTGCTGTAGCAGCATTTAGGTCTACACCGTACTCCCCGAATGCCAGGCACAAGAACGCAGTGGGAGTGGGGGTGGCACCAGGCTGTGGTTGTATTCTCCACTGTGCACTCACAGTTGATAAAAAAGTTTTACCTCAATTTGTCAAGAACGTCCTTGACAGTAGTCAAAATTATTAATTTTATTGCACCTTGACTCTTAAGTGTATGGGAAGTCGCAGAGAGCACTTCCCCTGCCTCCTGAAACAGTGTGGCTGTCGGAGGGAAAGGACTTAAACATTTAAACAAGTTGTAAGCTGAACCGGTGGCTTTTTTCATGAAACATCCATTTTTATTTGAAAGAATGACTGACTAACCAGGGTCATTGGGATTTGAGTGTATAGCAGACCTTTTCTCACACAGGAACAAGATGAGTTTATCACGTCAAGGAAAGCAGTAGACAGTACTTGGTACTTAGGCTGCATCACTCACTTGTGTCTGACTCTACAGCTCTAAGAACTATAGCCTGCCAGAGTCTTCTGTCCCAGACAAGAATACTGGAGTGGGTTGCCATTTCCTACTCCAGGGGATCTTCCCGACCGAGGGATCAAAAACCGCATCATGCTTGTTGCCAATATTAAAATTAGAGCTTTCAAGTAAAAATTAGACATTTGGAAAACTTGAATCTGCCTCTGTGTGCTTGCCAGCCTCCAAGTAACTTATCAACTTTCCTGGTGAGATTGGTGGTAATATTAGTACATGTGATTTTGAAAAATACTGTAGAGTGAAATGTGTTAGCATTTGGAAGAGCTGCATAATTCAGTAACCAGTACCTCCTAAATGACCAATGCCAGACGGCACACAACCATGTATGGGCAAAAGATATATTCTGAGTGTCAGAGGAAGCACTTGGTTTTAATATAACTGAATAATATACTGAATAAGTTCAGTCATGTCAGTTTCCACATTGCAGCTAACCTTTAAGAAACTACCACTTTTTGAGTTTTGGTGTAGTATCAAAGAATATCCACAGTGTTGGTTAAAGCTATTAAAGTACTCTTCCCTTTTCTAACTGTCTTTCTGAGGTTAAGTTCTCTTCATATATAGTTTAAAACAACATAGCACAACATATGTATTTTTAAAATGATTTATTGATTTGGCTGTGCTGGGTCTTCGCTGCTCTTCCGGGCTTTCTGTAGTTGCGGCAAGCGGGGGCTACTCTTCGTTGCAGCGCGCGGGCTGCTCACTGTGGCGGCTTCTCTTGTTTCAGAGCGGGGGCTCTAGGCCCCACGGGTTTCAGTAGTTGCAGCGACCGTAGCATAACATGCTGATTGCAGAAATAGATTTGGGAATTCAGCTATCCTATATTAAGCCAGACATTATAGTAATCAGGTTTGCAGAAAGCTAAAGCAATGTCACTTTATTCACTCCCTATTTGCTTTTGGAAAAAAAGCTTTATTTAAAAAAATTAAAATGTCATTTATATGTAATGGATTCGTTGTTTTAATTAAACTAATAACTAAATAGTTTTAAAAATTCCTAGTTTTAATATCCAGTATGGTGCATGTTGATAGAGATAACCTAAAGAAACAAAAGCTCTTTGGGGTCCTCAGTAATTTTTAAGTGTTTAAGGGGTCCTGAGGCCAAAAAGTTTGAGAGCCACAATTTTAAAAGCATGAATTTCTAAGTTCTCAACTTCAGTGCGTGTACTTTTTTCTTGAAATTTTTCTATTTTTTGATGTGGACCATTTTTAAAGTCTTTATTAAATTGGTTGCAGTATTGCTTCTGTGTTATGTTTTGGGTGTCTTTTGTTTTTTGACTGCAAAGTATGTAGGATCTTAGCTTCCAGAGCAGGAATCAAATGCATATCCCCTGCCTTGGAAGGTGGAGTCTTAACCACTGGATGGCCAGGGAAGTCCCCAGTCTGTGCAGTCTTATAAACCAATCTGCCTGACATCATCCCTGTGCTGAAGGCAGCATTCTCCTTTCATGGTTCCTGCTCCCATTTCACAAATGGAGAGCATTCCCTTTTTAGCCCTGAATCTTATTGAATAAGGTACATTGTCTCAGTGTAAAAAACCTATGGATGCCAATGAAAGAGACCACTGCAGACATTTTTCTTTTCTTTTTTATTATGTAAGTTTCCAGTGGACAGCATTATAAATCTGTATCCAATACAGAGTGATCCCTACAGAAGTCTACATCCATAACCAGACAGTTGACCTCCTCACCTGTTTCACCCACCCCCCAGCAAAAGATTTTTCTTTTAATGACCTTACCTCTGCTGTTTTCTGAGAAAGGCATATGGCAGTAAAGCAAAGATGACATTGGTAAGAAATACCTAGGGAATGAGTCAGGTTCATGAGAAGGTATCCAGAAGTACCTTATTTCATCTGGTCAACAGACCCCTGGCAATACTCTTCTTCCGTCCCTACTCCCCCCTCTCTTTTTCTCTTTCTCTTTTCCTTTCTCTCTTTCCTTATCATTCCCTTTCTCTCTTCCTTCTTTTTCTCTCCTTATTCACTCCTCCTCTCTCTGCCTTTCTTTCCCTTTCTGTCTTAGAATTCAAAAGTGAGAAGCTTGTCATAGGGAAGTGTATTTACACATCATTTGAATTGAAAAATAAATCACTCTGTTCCTTAAGAAACTACATCTGATTTGAATGATTGAATCTGCAAAGTCAACCCTCACTCTCAAAACAATTATATGGTGGGCATTTTTCATAAACTAAGCTAAGTGTGTGGTCCCAGTGTTTTGATGAAAACATACTTAAATCACATAAGGTAAAAATATTTAATAACAAAGTTGTATTGACAAAGACGTATTGAAATATTTTAATATTCCAACCCTCTCTAATATTACCAGATTTAGAACTGGTGCCTCAAAGTAGCAGAGTAACCAGTGTCTTTAATAGTCACTGGATAAGTCTTGGTTTAAGTGCTTTTTTATGTAGTATCTTCCAGGAAGTAAGAAAGTGAATGATTCTAATGATGGACAACAAATTCTATTAAAAGTTAGATGGTTGTTAATTTTTTGGCTTTTAACAAATTTGAAGAACATAATTGGTTTCACAGCAGATAAATCATTAAGAATATTTTTCCAGTTGTTAATTTTATAAATATCATACAATAGGAAAGTTGCAAGAAAAATACAGTGAACTGTCTTACATCTTTCACCTAGATTCACCAGTTGTGAACATCATGCCTCATTTATTCTATCATCGTTATGACTGTGCTTCCTTTGTTCTATTTAGGAACCTGTCTATAATCATTATTATTTTGCTAAAAAAGTTGCAAGTTGGTTACAAACATCTTGACACTTCATCTCTAAACACTGAAGCATGTATCATTCCAAAACAAGGATATTTTCCCATCTAACAATACAGTGATCACACTTAGGACATTATTTAACACTGATATTTTTAGAGACCTTAGGCCAGTTGTTTTGTAGTTATCTCTTAATTTGGACTCACCTGATGGTGTTATCATAATTGTATTCAAGTCAAACCTGCTCTGTACAAATACAGCATAGGTATAAAAATAATTTTTGATAATAGGTGGTTATAGATGGAACTATGGAGAAGGGAATGGCAAACCACTTCAGTATTCTTGCCTTGAGAACCCCATGAACAGTACAAAAAGGCAAAATGATAGGATACTGAAAGAGGAACTCCCCAGGTCAGTAGGTGCCCAATATGCTACTGGAGATCAGTGGAGAAATAACTCCAGAAGGAATGAAAGGATGGAGCCAAAGCAAAAACAATACCCAGCTGTGGATGTGACTGGTGATAGAAGCAAGGTCCGATGCTGTAAAGAGCAATATTGCATAGGAACCTGGAATGTCAGGTCCATGAATCAAGGCAAATTGGAAGTGGTCAAACAAGAGATGGCAAGAGTGAATGTCGACATTCTAGGAATCAACAAACTGAAATGGACTGGAATGGGTGAATTTAACTCAGATGACCATTATATCTACTACTGCGGGCAGGAATCCCTCAGAAGAAATGGAGTAGCCATCATGGTCAACAAAAGAGTCCGAAATGCAGTACTTGGATGCAATCTCAAAAACGACAGAATGTCTGTGTTCGTTTCCAAGGCAAACCATTCAATAGCACAGTAATCCAAGTCTATGCCCCAACCAGTAACGCTGAAGAAGCTGAAGTTGAACGGTTCTATGAAGACCTACAAGACCTTTTACAACTAACACCCAAAAAAGATGTCCTTTTCATTATAGGGGACTGGAATGCAAAAGTAGGAAGTCAAGAAACTCCTGGAATAACAGGCAAATTTGGCCTTGGACTACGGAATGAAGCAGGGCAAAGACTAATAGAGTTTTGCCAAGAAAATGCACTGATCATAACAAACACCCTCTTCCAACAACACAAGAGAAGACTCTACACATGGACATCACCGGATGGTCAACACCGAAATCAGATTGATTATATTTTTTGCAGCCAAAGATGGAGAAGCTCTATATAGTCAACAAAAACAAGACCAGGAGCTGACTGTGGCTCAGATAATGAACTCCTTATTGCCAAATTCAGACTTAAATTGAAGAAAGTAGGGAAAACCACTAGACCATACAGGTATGACCTAAGTCAAATCCCTTATGATTATACAGTGGAAGTGAGAAATAGATTTAAGGGCCTAGATCTGATAGATAGAGTGCCTGATGAACTATGGAAGGAGGTTCATGACATTGTACAGGAGACAGGGATCAAGACCATCCCCGTGGAAAAGAAATGCAAAAAGACAAAATGGCTAGGGAGGCCTTACAAATAGCTGTGAAAAGAAGACAAGCAAAAAGCAAAGGAGCAAAGGAAAGATATAAGCATCTGAATGCAGAGTTCCAAAGAAGAGCACGAAGAGATAAGACAGCCTTCTTCAGCGATCAATGCAAAGAAATAGAGGAAAACAACAGAATGGGAAAGACTAGAGATCTCTTCAAGAAAATTAGAGATACCAAGGGAACATTTCGTGCAAAGATGGGCTCGATAAAGGACAGAAATGGAAAAAAAAAAAAAAAAAGGACAGAAATGGTATGGACCTAACAGAAGCAGAAGATATTAAGAAGAGATGGCAAGAATACACAGAAGAACTGTACAAAAAAGATCTTCACGACCCAGATAATCACGATGGTGTGATCACTGACCTAGAGTCAGACATCCTGGAATGTGAAGTCAAGTGGACCTTAGAAAGCATCACTACGAACAAAGCTAGTGGAAGTGATGGAATTCCAGTTGAGCTATTCCAAATCCTGAAAGACGATGCTGTGAAAGTGCTGCACTCAATATGCCAGCAAATTTGGAAAACTCAGCAGTGGCCACACGACTAGAAAAGGTCAGTTTTCATTCCAATCCCAAAGAAAGGCAATGCCAAAGAATGCTCAAACTACCACACAATTGCACTCATCTCACACGCTAGTAAAGTAAGGCTCAAAATTCTCCAAGCCAGGCTTCAGCAATATGTGGACCGTGAACTTCCTGATGTTCAAGCTGGTTTTAGAAAAGGCAGAGGAACCAGAGATCAAATTGTCAACATCTGCTGGATCATCGAAAAAGCAAGAGAGTTCCAGAAAAGCATCTATTTCTGCTTTATTGACTATGCCAAAGCCTTTGACTGTGTAGATCACAATCAACTGTGGAAAATTCTTCAAGAGATGGGAATACCAGACCACCTGACCTGCCTCTTGAGAAATCTGTATGCAGGTCAGGAAGCAACAGTTAGAACTGGACATGGAACAACAGACTGGTTCCAAATAGGAAAAGGAGTATGTCAAGGCTATATATTGTCACCCTGCTTATTTAACTTATATGCGGAGTACATCATGAGAAACACTGGACTGGAAGAAACACAAGCTGGAATCAAGATTGCTGGGAGAAATATCGATAACCTCAGATATGCAGATGACACCACCCTTATGGCAGAAAGTGAAGAGGAACTAAAAAGCCTCTTGATGAAAGTGAAAGTGGAGAGTGAAAAAGTTAGCTTAAAGCTCAACATTCAGAAAACGAAGATCATGGCATCCTGGTCCCATCACTTCATGGGAAATAGATGGGGAAACAGTGGAAACGGTGTCAGACTTTATTTTCTTGGGCTCCAAAATCACTGCAGATGGTAACTGCAGCCATGAAATTAAAAGATGCTTACTCCTTGGAAGGAAAGTTATGACCAACCTAGATAGCATATTCAAAAGCAGAGATATTACTTAGCCAACAAAGGTCCGTCTAGTCAAGGCTATGGTTTTTCCAGTGGTCATGTATGGATGTGAGAGTTGGACTGTGAAGAAGGCTGAGCGCCGAAGAATTGATGCTTTTGAACTGTGGTGTTGGAGAAGACTCTTGCGAGTCCCTTGGACTGCAAGGAGATCCAACCAGTCCATTCTGAAGGAGATCAGCCCTGGGATTTCTTTGGAAGGAATGATGCTAAAGCTGAAACTCCAGTACTTTGGCCACCTCATGTGAAGAGTTGACTCATTGGAAAAGACTCTGATGCTGGGAGGGATTAGCGGCAGGAGGAGAAGGGGACGACAGAGGATGAGATGGCTGGATGGCATCACTGACTCGATGGACGTGAGTCTGGGTGAACTCCAGGAGTTGGTGATGGACAGGGAGGCCTGGCATGCTGCGATTCATGGGGTCGCAAAGAGTCAAACACGACTGAGCTACTGACCTGAACTGACTGGGAATAGGGAAAATTAACTTTGATACAGCTCATTCCATTTCTGTTTAAGTAAATAAGGGTTTTCAGCCTTTTTATTTGTGAAAACAAAAATAGGAATAGATCGTCGTTCTACCAGTAAGAAATATTCATGTATTAATATGGATGTAAAATATCCAACTACTAAAAAGACATGACATGGGCTTCCCTTGTGGCTTAGATGGTAAAGAGTCCGCCTGCAATGTGGGACACCTGGGTTCAATCCCTGGGTTGGGAAGATCCCCTGGAGAAGGACATGGCAACCCATTCCAGTACTCTTGCCTGGAGAATTCCACGGACAGAGGAGCCTGGTGGGCTGCCGTCTAAGGGGCTGCAAAGAGTCAGACACAGCTGAGTGGCTGACTTTCACTTTCACTTTCAAAAAGACATGAACTAATGGAAAGGAAAAAAAAAAAACCTATCAGTTTAATTAATAGATGAATTTCAATAAAATTGTATTTTTTGCTTAATTATATAGTATATTTCCTAATAACTCAATTAAAAAAGGACATTTGCAGGTTATAGTCACAATTAAGAAAATTAAGATATAAGCACATTTTTTATTGTTGCAGAGAAGTATGAAAGGATGTTTAAATTTTTTCAAGCATTAAATGCCTTACATTAGAGCAATAATATGTGGGAGAAGTGGAGTGGAAGTCCCAAGTTTTGTGAAAAAAAGTAAAATGTATAATTTCTATTAAAAAGTTTGTTAGTGTTTTTTATTTTTCATGAGAGTTGGTGGATTGTACAGTACATGGATTCATTACTCTAAAAAAGTGATGGAAGTTTCATTTTTTAAAATGTCAGCATTTAAGAATATGTATGCTTTGCAATTATTTTAACTTAAAAATGGTCTCAAGTGTCAAAATGAAAATGTCAGAGAGGAAAGCATAGTTTTTCAGGGGTCATGTAAGCAAAAAGTACTGTGTTCTCGTGTGCTAGAGGCAGGTGAGAGCTTCTGGTTTGGTTTGGGGCACTGCATGCTCCATGTCAGTAAGTTGAAATAGTGTCATGAAGCGTCAGGAGATGAGGATGGTCAAGAAAGGGTGTCAGCTTGGGCAGCAGCTTGCTGAGTGTCAAGTAGCTTGAGTGTCAAGTAGCTTGACCTTTGCAGTAAGGGGAAATATATGCCAAGGAGGCGTTTAAACCCTAAATAATGAGATGGAAACACCTGGAAGACAGCACTGAGCTCCTGGCTTGTATAAATGCCTCTTCATGGGCTAGTTCATGACGGTTTCATCTCCCCCTTTGTTATTTCCTTACAGTATGTTCATCTGTGATGACTAAGGATGTGGTTGCATGATGAGATGCGTAATACTTCTTTGAAGGAAAACAAATGTTTCTGGTTTTGTCGCCTTGGGTCCTTTAGAAACTCTTTGAAGCTGTATAGCTTGTCTGTATGTCATCTTGGGAGCAACTTTACATCTGTGCCTATTTCCTTGCGTATGACATGAGCTTCTCTGGTGCTCAGTGGTAAAGAATCCGCCTGCCAATGCAGTAGGTCCGGGTTTGATCCCAGGGTCAGGAAGATCCCCTGGAGAAGGAAATGGCCACTCACACCAGTACTCTTGCCTGGAAAATCTTGTGGACAGAGGAGTCTGGCAGGCTACAGTCCATGGGGTTGCAAGAGTTGGACATGACTTAGCTACTAAACCACCACCACCACCACCACCAGGGAGGTCCCTGTAATTATTTTTACATATGTCATTTAAAAACAAGTAAGTGAAAGAGCAGAATTTTTCAGTTTCTATAAAGATAAATTTTACTAGTTAACAGTACATTCTACAATGGGCTTTTAAAACAAATTGTTGCCATTTTTATTTAATCTGTATAATTTATTTAAATGTTGGATGTTGTTGCTTTAACGTTTTTACTGCAAATGCTCTAAGGAATTTTTTTTAACCTAGGAGATTACCGAAAATAAAGCAAAATTTAAGCATTTCTTAAAAATACAGAATTCTTTATGCCAATCAAAATGTGTTTTCTTTGAATACAATTATCCAAAACCTAAAAAGCAGAACAAATCAATCTGTGAAATAAAAGAAACACATGTTTTACAAAGGCAGAAGAGAAAATTATGCATAAAACCATCATAAAGTCTTTCAGGCATATAAAAAAGTATAGATTATAGTACAGCGAACACCTGTGTACTGACCACCCAACTTAAGAAATAAAATATAAAAAATACAGTTGAAGTCTACTGGGTGCTATTTCCCCATTGAAATCCCTTCCTTTCCCACAGACAGAGCCTCTTTCCTGACTTTGGTGTTACTGTTCTATGCATTTTAAAACACTTTTAATATACACTTGTGTATACATGTTTGTATTTACCCATAAAATATAGGGTTGCTCGGCATATTTAAAACCATTTTGATATACTTGATCTTAGCCAAAAGGCCGAGAAGTGATAAAACTCTTTTTATAAACAGTATCATTAGTGAAATCTGTTTCTTGCCATTTTAGCTTTATGTTTCTTGAGATGTGGGTATGTTGGTATCTGTGGGTGTAGCCCTTTCATCTTAACTGTAATGTAGTGAGTTCTGTCAGTGGAAACTTTGCCATTATCATAGTGCTAGATGAAGTTTTGTTCACGTTCCAGTGCACGTATAGGAGAATGTCATTACCCTATCTACTGAGGACTGGGGTTGCTGTATTGAAAGGTAAACATCTCTCTCCTAGATGTTGCTAATAGTCCTCCAGTGTAGTTGTACTGAGTTATTCTTTCATCAATAGTGAATGAGTCCTATTGCTCAATCCGTGCTATTTCTACATGTTGTCAGACTTTACCACTTTGGAAATCTTGTTGGTGTGAAATAATATCTCATGTTATATTCTTTTAAAATCAATTTTATTGAGGTGTCATGCCTCCCTGGTGGCTCAGTGGTAAAGAATCCCCGTGCCAGTGCAGGAGACTCAGGTTCGATCCCTGGATTGGAAAGATCCCCTGGAGAAGGAAATGACAACCCACTCCAATATTCTTGCCTGGGAAATTCCACGGACAGAGCAGCCTGGCGGGCTATACCATGGGGTCTCTAAAGAGTTGAACACAGCTTAGAGATTGAACATGAGCACTGAGGTATAGTTTACATAAAATGAAATGCACCCATTTTTAAGTATACAGTTCGACATTTGACAAATGTATGTATGTGTGATTCCAATCCCAGTCAGGATATAGAATATTTCTTTCACTCAAAATTTTCCCTTGGCCTTATTGCCATAGGCAGTGATTGCCATAGGCAGTTTTGCCTGTTCTAGAATTTCACAGGACTAGAGTTGTGTGGCATGTATTCTTATGTCTGGCTTCTTTACATGAGCATAATGTTTGCAAAAATTCATCCATATATTATTTGTAGCAGTAGTTTACCTTAAAAATTTTTTTATTCCTTTTTTTTTTTTTAGTGTTAGTCGCTCAGTTATGTCTGACTCTTTGCGACCCTGTGGACTGTAGCCTGCCAGGCTCCTCTGTCCATGGTATTCTCCAGGCAAAAATACTGGAGTGGGTAGCCACTCCCTTCTCCAGGGCATCTTCCCCACCCAGGCATTGAACCTGGTCTCCTGCATTGCAGGCAGATTCTTTACCAATTGAACCACCAGGGAAGCCCTTCCCTTTCTTTTAAAGAAATTTTTTGGCATGCCACACAGCTTGCAGGATCTTAGTTCCCCGATCAGGAATCCAACCTGCACACCCTGTGTTGGCAGCTCAAAGTCTTAACCACTGGACAACCAGAAGAAGTTCTAAAAATTTTTTTAGATATAATTCACATAATAAAGTTAACCATTTTAAAGTGTATAGTTCGGTTATTTTTACTATATTCATGTTATTGTTCAATTTACAATCTTGCTACTGTTCCAGAACATTTGGTCACCCCAAAAGAAACCTCCTACCTGTTAGCAGTTCCCTCTCCTACTATCCCCTGACAACCCCTAGTGTACTTTATGTTTCTGTGGAGTTGCCTATTCTAGACACGTCATGGAAAGACCCTTTTGTGTCTGGCTTCTTTACTTGGTTTAATGTTGTCAGGGTTCACCCATGTAGCATGTAGCATTAGTACCTCATTCCTCTTTACAACCGAATAATCTGTTGTATGGTTATACCTCATTTTGTTTATCTGTTTATCAGTTGATAGACATTTGGATTATGTCCACCATTATGAATAATGCTGCTGTGAACATTCATGTATACAAGTTTTTGTGTGAACATATGTTTGTGTTTCTTTCAAGTAGACATTTAGGAATGGTCATATGGTAGTTCTGTGTTTAACTTTTTGAGGAAAGCCCGTTTGTTTTTATAGTATTCCTTTATATGAATATACCACGTTTTCTTGTCAGTTTACCACTTGATGGGCATTTGCACTGCTTTTTGTTTTTAGTAATAAACATTCATGTGCAAGTTTCTTGTGGACCTTTTTTTTCACTCTTCGACAAATATGTAGGAGTAGAATTGCTGGATCACAGGATAGATGTCAGTCAGTTCAGTCCCTCAGTCGTGTCCCACTCTTTGCGACCCCCTGGACTGCAGCACGCCAGGCCTCCCTGTCCATCACCAACTCCCGGAGTTTACTCAGACTCATGTCCACTGAGTCAGTGATGCCATCCAACCATCGCATCCTCTGTCATCCCCTTCTCCTCCTGCCTTCAATCTTTCCCAGCATCAGGCTCTTTTCAGATGAATCAGCATTTTGCGTAAGGAGGCCAAACTATTGGAGTTTCAGCTTCAAGCATCAGTCCTTCCAGTGAATATTCAGGATTGATTTCCTTTAGGATGAACTGGTTGGATCTCCTGGCAGTGTCCGAGGGACTCTCAAGAGTCTTTCTCCAACACCACAGTTCAAAAGCATCAATTCTTCAGCACTCAGCTTTCTTTATAGTCAAACCTTCACATCCATACATGACCACTGGAAAACCATAGCCTTGACTAGATGGACCTTTGTTGGCAAAGTAATGTCTCTGCTTTTTAATAAGCTGTCCAGGTTAGTCATAACTTTTCTTCCAAGGAGTAAGCATCTGTTAATTTCATGGCTGCAGTTACCATCTGCAGTGATTTTGGAGTCCAAAAAAATAAAATCTGTCACTGTTTCCACCTGTTTCCCCATCTATTTCCATGAAGTGATGGGACCAGATGCCATGATCTTCGTTTTCTGAATGTTGAGCTTTAAGCCAACTTTTTCACTCTCCTCTTTGACTTTCATCAAGAGGCTCTTCAGTTCTTCTGCACTTTCTGCCCATAAGGGTGGTGTCACGTGCACATCTGAGGTTATTGATATTTCTCCTGGCAATCTTGATTCCAGCCTGTGCTTCATCCAGCCTGATACTTCACATGATGTACTCTGCATAGAAGTTAAATAAGCAGGGTAACAATATACAGCCTTGACATACTCCTTTTCCTATTTGGAACCAGTCTGTTATTCCATGTCCAGTTCTAACTGTTGCTTCCTGACCTGCATACAGATTTCTCAAGAGGCAGGTCAGGTGGTCTGGTATTCCCATCTCTTGAAGAATTTTCCACAGTTGATTGTGATCCACACAGTCAAAGGCTTTGACATAGTCAATAAAGCAGAAATAGATGCTTTTCTGGAACTCTCTTGCTTTTTTAATGATCCAGCAGATGTTGGACAATTCGATCTCTGGTTCCTCTGCCTTTTCTAAAACCAGCTTGAACATCAGGAAGTTCACGGTCACATATTGCTGAAGCCTGGCTTGGAGAATTTTGAGCCTTACTTTACTAGCGTGTGAGATGAGTGCAACTGTGTGGTAGTTTGAGCATTCTTTGGCATTGCCTTTCTTTGGGATTGGAATGAAAACTGACCTTTTCCAGTTGTGTGGCCACTGCTGAGTTTTCCAAATTTGCTGGCATATTGAGTGCAGCACTTTCACAGCATCATCTTTCAGGATTTGAAAGAGCTCAACTGGGATTCCATCACCTCCACTAGCTTTGTTCGTAGTGATGCTTTCTAAGGCCCACTTGACTTCACATTCCAGGATGTCTGACTCTAGGTCAGTGATCACACCATCGTGGTTATCTGGGTCGTGAAGATCTTTTTTGTACAGTTCTTCTGTGTATTCTTGCCACCTCTTCTTAATATCTTCTGCTTCTGTTAGGTCCATACCATTTCTGTCCTTTATTGAGCCCATCTTTGCATGAAATGTTCTCTTAGTATCTCTAATTTTCTTGAAGAGATCTCTAGTCTTTCCCATTCTATTGTTTTCCTCTCTCTCTTTGCACTGATTACTGAAGGAGGCTTTCTTATCTCTCCTTGCTATTCTTTGGAACTCTGCATTCAAATGGGTATATCTTTCCTTTTCTCCTTTGCTTTTTGCGTCTCTTCATTTCTCAGCTATTTGTAAGACCTCCTCAGACAGCCATTTTGCTTTTTTGCATTTCTTTTTCTTGGGGATGGTCTTGATCCCCGTCTCCCATACAGTGTCATGAACCTCCTTCCATAGTTCATCAGGCACTCTATCTATCAGTCTAGTCCCTTAAATCTATTTCTCACTTCCACTGTATAATCATAAGGGATTTGATTTAGGTCATACCTGAATGGTCTAGTGGTTTACCCTGCTGCTGCTAAGTCGCTTCAGTTGTGTCCGACTCTGTGCGACCCCAGAGACGGCAGCCCACCAGGCTCCCCCGTCCCTGGGATTCTCCAGGCAAGAATAGTGGAGTGGGTTGCCATTTCCTTCTCCAATGCATGAAAGTGAAAAGTGAAAGTGAAGTCGCTCAGTCATGTCCGACTGGCAGCGACCCCATGGACTGCAGCCCACCAGGCTCCTCCGTCCATGGGATTTTCCAGGCAAGAGTACTGGAGTGGGGTGCCATTGCCTTACCCTACTTTGTTCAATTTAAGTCTGAATTTGGCAATAAGGAGTTCATGATCTGAGCCACAGTCAGCTCCTGGTCTTGTTTTTGTTGACTGTATAGAGCTTCTCCATCTTTGGTTGCAAAGAATATAATCAATCTGATTTTGGTGTTGACCATCTGGTGATGTCCATGTGTAGAGTCTTCTCTTGTGTTGTTGGAAGAGGGTGTTTGCTGTGACCAGTGCCTTCTCTCGGCAAAACTCTATTAGCCTTTGCCCTGCTTCATTCTGTACTCTGAGTCCAAATTTGCCTGTTACTCCAGGCGTTTCTTCACTTCCTACTTTTGCATTCTAGTCCCCTATAATGAAAAGGCCATCTTTTTTGGGTGTTGGTTCTAAAAGATCTTGTGGGTTTTCATAGAACCGTTCAGCATCAACTTCTTCAGCATTACTGGTTGGGGCATAGAGTTGGCTTACCATGATATTGAATGGTTTGCCTTGGAAACGAACAGAGATCATTCTGTCCTTTTTGAGATTGCATCCAGATACTGCATTTTGGACTCTTTTGTTGACCATGATGGCTACTCCATTTCTTCTGAGGGATTCCTGCCCACAGTAGTAGATGTAATGGTCATCTGAGTTAAATTCACCCATTCCAGTCAATTTCAGTTCACTGATTCCTAAAATGTCAACGTTTCACTCTTGCCATCTCCTGTTTGATCACTTCCAATTTGCCTTGAATCATGAACTTAACATTCCAGGTTCCTATGCATATTGCTCTTTACACCATTGGACCTTGCTTCCATCACCAGTCATATCCACAACTGGGTGTTGTTTTTGCTTTGGCTCTGTCTCTTCATTCTTCCTGGAGTTATTTCTCCGCTGATCTCCAGTAGCATATTGGGCACCTACCAACCTGGGGAATTCATCTTTCAGAGTCTTATCTTTTTGTCTTCATACTGTTCATGGGGTTCTCAAGGCAAGAATACTGAAGGATAGATGTATGTTTAATTTTATCTATGTATGTATGTATTTGGCTGCACTATGTGGCTTGTGGGATGGTTTCTGTGACTGTGGATCGAACCTGGGCCTTGGTAGTGAAACCACCAAATCCTAACCACTAGGCCACCAGGGAACTCCCATGTTTGATTTTGAAGATACTGACAAACTGTTTTCCAACATGGTTGTACTATTTTACCCTCCCACTAGAGGTGTGTAAGAGTTCCAGGTGCGTTCTGTTCTCACTAAAACGAGGTATTGTCAGTCTCTAGTTTTGGGTGTTCTAGGAGACCATATATCTCATTGTGATTAACTTGCATTTTCTGATTACAAGTGAAGTTGAGCATCTTTTCATATAATTTTTGCCATAAGAATTTTCTCTTTGTGAACTGTATGTTTGTATCCTTTGCTCATTTTTTCTGTAATGATTAACTGTTTATCTTGGGTACTGATATCTGTCAATTACGTGCATTGCAGATGTCTTCTTCCTGATTGTGGCTTGCCTTTTGACTTTGTTTATAGTGTTTTTTGGGGTATAGTGTTTTTTCCTTAGTGGCTCAGCAGTAACAAATCCACAAGCAATGCAGGAACCACAGGAGACTCTTGTTTTGATCCCTGGATGGGAAAGATACCCTGGAGGAGGGCATGGCAACCCACTCCAGTATTCTTGCCTGGAGAATCCCCATGGACAGAGGAGCCTGGTGGGCTACAGTGCATGGGGCTGCAAAAAGTGGGACATAACTGAAGTGATTTAGCACACAGAGATACATCATGTTTTTTGGTGTACACAATTTGTATATTTTCCCATAGACAAATTTATCAATATATTCCTTATGGTTTGTATTTTTTTTAATTACTGTTATTTAAGAAGGCATCTTGTATCTCTAAAATCTTAAGGATTCTTTTATATTCTTTTATTATACTGTCTTAAAATTTTAAAATATATTTGTAAAGATTTTGCTCAACTTTTATTTTCCAAATTTGGTATTTAATCTACCAAAAATTATTTTTTGGAGGTTTTTAATTTATTTATGTATTTCATTTTTGGCTGTGGGTCTTTGCTGCTCTGGGTGAGCTTTATGTAGTTGCTGAGAATGGGGACTACTCTCCGGTTGCGGTGCCCAGGCTTCTCACAGTGGTGGCTTCTCTTGTAGCGGATCACAGGCTCTGGGCACGTGGACTTGAGTAGCTATGGCACAGGAACTTGTTAGTTGTGGCTTGAGGGCCCTGGAGCATGCAGGCTTCAGTAGGTGTGGTGCATGGGCTGAGTTTTTGGCAGCATGTGGAATGTTCCCAGACCAGGGATCATGCCCATGTCCCCTGCATTGGCAGGTGGATTCCTATCCACTGTACCACCAGGGAAGTCTCTACTTAAAATGATTTTGGTACAAGGAATCTAATTTTATTTTTTCATATGGATGAGAGCTTCCTCAGTACTATAGAATAGTCCAGTATTTACTCCATGGACCTGGAGGGCCTCATCTGCCACGTATCTAGTCTCTGTGAGTACCTGGACCTACTTCTGAGGTCAAATTACTGTTTTTGTCACCTTTTTTTCCTTGCTGAGCATTGCCAGGGGTAAGGTTTTTGGTTTTTATTAATCTTTTCTTTGAACCAGTTTTTGGGTTCATTTTTTTTTTGTATGTTTGTGTTCTTATTATTTGTAGTATATTTTTATCTTTATTATTTTCTTGATTCTTTGTTTTTTTTCTCTTCTCCCCTTTAATCATTCTGTTTCAAAATCACATAAAATTTGTTTTAATAAATGCACACTTCAGGACACTGTTAACTCATTGACTGTGTTGTATGTTCTGGCACATCAGAAATTCATGTAGGGCTTTGGGGACACTGCCACACCTTTTCCCAGGGAGGTTGTACCCTTTATCCCCCCGACCCCCTGCCCACAACATATGAGGGTTTCTATCGTTCCACATCCTCACCAGTATTTGGTGTTGCCAGCCTTGTTATTCTGTTGCGTGTATATCTCTTTGTAGTTGTTTGTTTATTTTTGGCTGTGCTGGGTCTGCGTTGCTGTGCAGGCTGTTCTCTCGTTGCGGTATATGGACTTCTTCTTATTGCAGGGGGTCTCTTGCTGCAGAGCACGGGCTTCAGTGGTTGCAGCGTGTAGGCTCAGTAGTTGTGCTCACTGGCTCTGGAGCACAGACTCAGTAGTTGTGGCGCATGAGCTTAAGTACTCCACGGCACATGGGATCTTCTTGGGCCAGAGATCGAACCTGTGTCTCTTCCATTGGCAGTCAGATTCTTTATCACTGAGCCACCAGGGAAGCCCTCATTGTGGTTTTAATTTTCATCTCCCTGATGATGAGAGTGCTGATCATCTTTTATATTTTATTTTATTAGGTGAAGTGTTTGTCCAAATTACCTTTTAAAAAAAAATAAGAAGAAGATGGGCTTTTTGTCTTTATTAATGAGTCTTAGGAGTTCTTTTTACATTGCGGATACCAGTCCTTTGTCAGATAAATGTTTGCTTGTTTGTTTTTAAATTTTCTTTATTTATTTTTGGCTGTGCTGAGGCTTCGTAGCGACTCGGGCTTTTCTCTAGGTGTGGCTAGCAGGGGCTACTCTCTGATTGTAGTGCATTGGAGTCTGATTGTGGTGGCTTCTTTTGTTAAGGCTCCAGGCTCTAGAGCACAGGCTCAGTAGTTGTAGGTCAGGGGCTTAGTTGCTCCGAGGCATGTGGGATCCTCCCAAATCAGGGATCCAACGCGTGTCTGCATTGATGGGCAGGTTACTTGCCATTGAGCCACTAGGGAAGCCCCAGATAAATGTTTTATGACAATTTTTGCCTATTCTCTGGCTTGCCTATTTGGTTTCAGTGTATTAAAGTTTCAGATTTTGATGAAGTGTAGTTTATCAATTTTTTTTTCCATGCTCAGTGAAATAAGTCAGAGAAAGACAAATACCCTATGATCTCACTTATATGTAGAATTAAACAAACCAAAATGAAAAAAGACTCATAGATACAGAGAACAAATTGGTGGTTGCCTGGGCCTGTTTGGGGTGGGGGTAGGGAAAGTGAAATAGATGAAGGGTATTAAGAGGTACAAACATCTAGTTAGAAAATAAATAAGACACTGAGGTATATTATGTGGTATATTAATTATAGCACATAAGAAATATGGTCAATAATTTTGTACAGGGACAGATGGTTACTAGACTTACCATGGCAATCATTTGATAATGTATACAGATATCAAATCACTATGCAGTGCATCTGAAACTAACATAGTATTTGTTAACTGTATTTCAATTAAAAAAAGATAAAATGCTATTAAATAAAAGAATTAGAGGAGGGAATGACTTAGGCTTAGCAGAGGGAGGGTCCTATACTAGCATACTAGTTTACACTAGTATATACGGGATGGATAAATAACAAGGTCCTACTTAGAGCACAGGGAACCGTATTCAATATCCTGTGATAAATCATAATGGAAAAGAATATTTAAAATGTAAGAATACGAGAGAAACTAGAAAAGACAGGAAAAATTGGTATCAGTTTTTATAAGAGGATCATGTCTAAAGAGGAGGATGGTCTCTTGATATCCTTTCCTTTTTTAAAAAAATCCTTTTAGTAATGAATTACCAATGAAATAAGCAGAAAGTAGTAGAACCCATCTGGTAGTTATATATGGATTGGGAACAGATTAATTCTTGCAATGAGTTGATCTTCTTGTATCATTATTTAGATGAATTTGTGTCTCTCTGGAGCGGAGATGAAGGTGCTGGGGGAGGTTATGTACCTGCAGGATGAAGGGGATCCTCCTGGAGTGGAGAATGCTGGTGGGTAGGTGCTGGTGGGTCTGAGTCATCTCATCTCTGGGAAATTTTTTAGTAATGAGAACAGAACCACAGGTTTTGGGTCTCCCTACTTGTTATGTGTATTTTCATCTAGAACATGGTGGTTTACTGAAAACACATTCATCAGCATCTGGTGAAGAAAAGCTGTCCTGGTGTCCCTGACTTTGAGAGCATCTGGTGAGATACAGACAGAAACGTGGATGGTTTCTTCAGAGTCAGCCCAGAGCCAGGTCCTCGATTAGAGGGTAATGAACACAAATAGTAATGCATGTGGTGGGGGTGGTTAAGTTGTTAAGTCATGTCCGACTCCTTGCGACCCCATGGACTATAGCGCACCAGGCTCCTCTGTCCATGGAGTTCTCTAGGCAAGAATACTGGAGTGGGTAGCCTTTCCCTTCTGTAGGGGATCTTCTCGACCCAGATTTCGAATCCGTGTTTCCTGCGTTGCAGGCGGTCTCCTGCATTAAAGGTGGATTTTTTTTTTTTTTTTTTAACTGACTAAGCCACAAGGGAAGCCCTACAGCAATGCATGGTATTGATGAAATGCTTTTCATAATTTGGTTCTGGAAGATGATCTGTCATTTCATCTGTTAGGAAAATCGAGAGACTTGTTCAGAGTGGCCATCTCTTGTAATAGGATTTTGTTGGGTGGTTTTTCTTCACTTGCCTTTTAGTATAGGGGTGGGCCAGGTTCCGTCTGACCCGCACGTCTCCAGGGTGGTGATGAAGGTCTGCTGAGTCCTCGGCGTCTGCTGACATCCTTGCACCTGCAGTGCTCATAGCCAGTCAGTGGCAGGGTCTTGTTGAAGACTTCTGTCACCTTTCCCCCATCATTTTATTTAATTTCATTGTATTCCCATCATCTGCCAGTTTGGGCCTTCCCTTTCTCTTTCCTGTGTCTAGTCTCCTCACTGTCTACAGCCTCCAGTCGTTTCATAAACTCCTGCCCGACATGTATTCCCACAGTGCACTTGGCCTCTTCCCAGCTCCTGAGCCTGGCAATGTGCCCAGCACATAGTAACCTCTTAAGAAATGCTTATTCAATGAATGAACCCACCTGTTGCCAGATCTTTAACGGGTTCCCTTTGCCTTTAAAGCTGTAACTTTGAAAATCTATCAGCTTTGCCATAAGACTTCCAGCCCTTAATCCTGCAATCACCCCTCTTTCCACTGCACATCTCACTCGGCAGCCCAGTGAGGCCCCTGTTCTCTGCTCTCTGAGGCTTTTCTGCGCCTGTGACTTTTCTGACCTGGCCCCTCCTCTCCTTATTCTACCATCACTGCTTGGTTTCTGGCCTTTTTTTTGTTTTTGCATATTTTAGTAATTCCATAGCCAGATCTCCTGTTTTCAGTCTCCTCCCCAGCAGATATGTCCCTGCTGTAGTCCCATCCCCTCAGCCAGGGCACTGACTTAGCTTGGAACTTGTTTTCATATCTGTACAATAGGAATAATGCAATAGTCATGACCAACTTGTGGGCCCTGAAGGTAATAATGTATCCTTAAAAGTTATTTAAAAGGCTTTCCTGGTGGCTCACTGGTAAAGAATTACCTGCCAATGCAGGAGACACAGTTTTGATCCCTGGTCTGGGAAGATCCCATGTGCTGTGGAGCAACGAAGCCCACGCGCCACAACTACTGAAGCCCATGTGCCTAGAGCCCGTGCTCTACAAGAGAAGCCGCTGCAGTGAAAAGGCTGTGCACCGCAACTAGAGAATAGGCCCCCGACTGCTGCAACTAGAGAAAGAGCCCATGCAGCAATGAAGACCCAGCACAGCCAAAAATGAAAATAAATAAATAAATAAAAGAATAAAAGTTTAAGAAAGTTATTTAAAGAATCACATAATTAATACTTCAATACGTTCTAATTGTGAAAAATTCAGCTATTCATAGATGTTTATGGCAAAAAAATGGATTCCTACTTTATAGTAATTTACCTGCCAGTCTTCCTCTTTCTCTTGGACTAACCACTGTTAACAATTTGATAACCTGGCTCCTTTCCATATATGCTTATGACATGGTATATTGAAATTACCAGCCTCATAGGAGTCATTTCAGTAAATGGTACCCATGATTATTAACATCAAATAAACTTCAGGGTTTAATTTACCTTTCTGTCTTTATTACCTGCCTTGGACTTTTTTTTTTTTTAATGTAATTGCTTTCATTGCTCCTGGTTTATCAGCACCTTCCTGCCTTTGCTTGTGCTGGTCTTTCCATGACAGATTAAATCGCCACTTTCTTGAAGAAGTTTTCCATAATCCCCCAGATGAAGGAAAACTTAACTTTCTTCTGAACTTAATGCATGTTGATTACAGCATTTATCACTCTCTTCATTTTACATTTGAGTTTCTACAGGCAAGGTTGTTGTTGGGGAGGGTATATCTTACCTTTCACTAAGATGTTTTTTAGGTTAAATTCGGCCTTCTTTTTGTTGTTGTTGTTTAAAATTATTTATTTGGCTGTGCTGGGTCTTAGTTGAGGCACTCGGGATGTTTGATCTTCTCTGTAGCATGTGGGATATTTTAGTTTTGGCATGCAAACTCTTAGTTGCAGCATGTGAGACCTAGTTCCATGAGCAGGGATCGAACTTGGGCCCCCTGCATTGGGAGCTTAGAGTCTTAGCCACTGTAGGGAAGCCCCTGTTTTGTTGTTTTTAAAGAAACTTTTTATTTTGAAATCCTTTTATACTCACAAGAAGTTGCAAAAGTAATACTGAGAGTTCCAGTGTACCCTTCACCCAGCTTCCTCCAGTGATGACACCGTGCATAACTATAATTAAGTTATATGTATAAGTCACCTTTCTAGACCTCTTGGGGGCTCTTTGGCTTCTGGCATACAGTAGGAATTCACAAACTTCACTGTGTGATGAATGAATTAACGTGCTCCACCGGCTTAGAACCACATCCAAGTAACAGATTGTCACTCCATCCTTACTCCAGGACATTGCATCCCCCATCGTAGGAGACTCAGATGAAGCCTTGGACATTCCTTGCCTCCCTTTGTGGAAGCTTGCTGACCCATCAGACAGGGAGGACAATAAAGGGTTCTGGGATGTATGCTCATGTGTGTGTGTATGCTAAGTCGCTTCAGTTGTGTCCAACTCTTTGTGACCCTATGGACTGATTCTGCCAAGCTCCTCTGTCTGTTGCATTCTCCAGGCAAGATACTGGAGTGGGTTGCCATGCCCTCCTCCAGGGGATTTTCCCAACCCAGGGATCGAACCTGCATCTCCTGCTTTGCAGGCAGATTCTTTACCATCTGAGCCATCAGGGAAGCCCAGTAGAATAGTAGCGACCCCTTAAAAACTCCAAAGGGGAGTCCAGTCCTCTGTAGCCAATCCCCAGTGGTAGAAGACTGACCTTTCTGTTTATCCTTGTTTTTATCCTACCACATGTCCTAAAGATGCCATCCAAACACAGGCATTAGTAAGCAAAGTAATACAAAGTGAGGAACATAAAATAACAAGTGTACATTAATTACAACCATAAGGAAATGCATAAATCCCAGCCAGGATTCAATGTATTACATAACCAATGAGTATATATTATTAATCTGCCATTTATTAGCTGTGTGGCATGAGCAAGTAACTTATCTTTGCTTCAGTTTCCTCATTTATAGGTGGGGAAAAATAAAACCTATTGCATTCAGTTGTGAGAATTAAGTGAATTAGTATGTGTAAATTTACAGAAAAATGCTTTGTACTTTAAGTATTTAATGTATTCTCATTACTGATCTAGAGTAGAAGGATAAACATGTATGAGTGGATTTTTTTTTGTAAGGTAATTAAAGTACATAAGAAAAAAATCAGGTGGTTTTTTTTTTTTTAATTGATCTTTTTCTCCCATTGGACTTGTGGCAAAAACTCTTATAAGGACATGAAAAAGACTGTAGAGAATGTAGTGGATGGTGATGTGCAATTCGTTGGAAATTTTTGTTATACCAGGTATCATCAGACAGTACAGACCTGTTGGAAATGTGATTGGAAATGCCTCATATGTTTCAGTCTGAAAGCTTGGGGTAGGAAGGGTGCAACTTTTCTTTCTGTGCCTCTCTTGGGAGTGTGCTGCTTGATTCAAGTCACTGGTAACTCCATCATAGTTCTTGCTCTTCTAGTTGGGCATACTTTTTCATTTTTCTTTAAAATTTTTTCTTAATTGGAAAAATAATATGGGCACATGGTAAATCATTTAACATTACCAAAGGTAATAAAATAAAAAATGAGTTTCCATCCTGCCCCAGGCTCCCTCTCTGGAGGCAGCAGCCAACAGTTTCTTAAGTATCCTTCTAGTACATGTATGCACACATACACACACAATTAGAGCATAATATATGCACTGTTCTGCACCTGTATGTCATGAAGCCTGCTTCACATCAAATCACAGTAATGCACCTCACCACATTCCTTTTTGTGGCTACATGGCATAAGGTAGAGTTGTTAAATTCCCAATGTCAATTTCCTATGATTCAACCTGATGACTTCGGGAAATACATTTATATAATGAGTCTCCAATGGATAGATGTTTGTTTGTTTTTTTATCCTTGGGTATTACAAACAGTGAGTCTCATTGTACATATTCTTTTGTAAATATGAGAGTGTGTTTGTAAGATAAATTCCTTGAGTGGGTGGCTGGGTCTCATGTGCAGTATAAAGCTTGACACATCCTGGCAATTGCTCTTTTAAGAGGTTTTTGCCACTTTATGCTACAGCCAGCAGTGTATAAAAATATAAGCAGAATTCTTGGGAGAAGAAAAAATGAAAAGATGAAACATTCATCCTTGCCTTCTCTTTGCACTCAGGAAAATACTGAAGTGATCTCCTTTTGAGTATGAAGGGAAGACTATGAGTCCAGAGATGGTTTGTAATAGTGACAATTATAGACACAATTTATTAAGCTTTTACTATTATTTCATATTAATTCAGTTCCTTTTTTTTGATGTTTATTATTTAAAAAATTTTATCTGTCTATTTATTTGGCTGTGTCTTAGTTGTGGCACACCAGGATCTTCTGTTGTGGTGCAAGGACTCTCTAGTTGTGATGCATGGGCTTGGTTGCTCCATGACATGTGGGATTTTCATTCCTGGACCAGGGATGGAACCCACATACCTTGCATTGCAAGGCAGATTCTTAACCACTGGACCACTGGACAAGGGAAGTCCCTAATTCCTTTAATCCTTAAGACAACCTGAGAGATAGGTCCTCCTGGCATTCTCATCATTTAATCATTGAGGAAAATTTAGGAAGAGAGATTGAACAGTGTATCCATGGTTTCACAGCATGTTATTAGTGGAGAAGGGTTACTTGCTTCAAGATTCCCCTATCTTTGGACAAACTCTGAAGTTGGTGAAGGACAGGGAAGCCTGGAGTGCTGCAGTTCATGGGGTCGCAAAGAGTGAGACACGACTGAGCAACTGAACATCAACATCACCGTCTTTGGACATCCTTGGTGGTCTAGCAGCTAAGACTCCATGCTTCTAGTGCAGGAGGCCCAGGTTCTATCTCTGGTCAGGGAACTAGATCCCACATGCTGCAACTAAAGATCTCTTATGCTGCAACAAAGACCCGGTACAACCAAAAATAAATATTTTTAAAAATCCTCCTTTGTTGGACAGTTTCATGTTCATATTTTTATTTCGTGTAAAAAATGATCTCAGTCTATTATCATTTATCTTATATTTGGTTGTCAACATGTATGTGCCTTTCAGTTCAGTTCAGTTGCTCAGTCGTGTCTGACTCTTTGCGACCCCATGAACCGCAGCACGCCAAGCCTCCCTGTCCATCACCAACTCCTGGAGTTCACTGAGACTCACGTCCATCGAGTCAGTGATGCCATCCAGCCATCTCATCCTCTGTCATCCCCTTCTCCTCTTGCCCCCAATCCCTCCCGGCATCAGAGTCTTTTCCAATGAGTCAAGTCTTAGCATGGGAGTTTCAGCTTTAGCATCATTCCTTCCAAAGAAATCCCAGGGTTGATCTCCTTCAGAATGGACTAGGTTGGATCTCCTTGCAGTCCAAGGGACTCTCAAGAGTCTTCTCCAACACCACAGTTCAAAGGCATCAATTCTTCGGCAGTCAGCCTTCTTCACAGTCCAACTCTCATATCCATACATGACTACTGGGAAAACCATAGCTTTGACCAGACATTTCCTTTAAGGGACTTATATTTCATTTTTCCCCACCAAAACTATAAACTTGAATCCTAAAATTCTATTTCATTTGAAAATAAACAGCTATTGAGGTTTGAAATAATAAATCATTTTTTATGCTATATTCTTAATCACTGTGACATTGTACTTGCTTTTAAATATGATTTTATTATACTTACATATGTATACTTATGTATATAGTATTTATATAACATACATATACAATAAATATTGCAGATGTTTTCTGTTCTTTCGTATATTTGTGTCATTCATTTAACTTTTTCAAGTCACGTATTCACTAAAAATATTCAGTCTTCGATTTTTTTATATATTGAAGTGAAGTGAAAGTTGTTCATTCATGTCCAGCTCTTGGCAACCCCATGGTCTTTACAGTCCATGGAATTTCTCAAGGCCAGAATACTGGAGTGGGTAGCCTTTCCCTTCTCCAGGGGGATCTTCCCAACCTAGGGATAGAACCCAGGTCTCCTGTATTGCAGGTGGATTTTTTACCAGCTGAGCCACAAGGGAAGCCCCTTTATATTTTAGCTTTCTTAATTGTCTCTGTAATATTGAATTTTAATCAGGTTCTGGCTGGAGCGAATGACAGGCACAATCACCTTAAATCCTTCTGCAGTAAGGCAGAATGTAAGTCACTGCTTTAATGGCAGCATCAGCACCATTGTTTTAGTTTGACCCAGTGGGTAGCATGGGCACATGGTCTAAGAGTCTGAATTAAGGCTCCAGTTCCTTTGGGAGCATGGGTTTAAATCCCACTGCCTTCTCTCCTTTTTCTTTTTTTATCATGGTAAAAAATACATAATATAAAATTTACCATCTTGCATATCTGAAACTGTGTTAAGAACCAGAAGAGTGAAAACTGCTGCTCTAATACATAAACCATAGAGACTAAGAGATTGACATATATCGTTTAACATTAATAATGAACATTGTTATAAAAGTCATTAGCACCTTCAAATGTTTCTTAGTGCTTCAAAGCCTAGTAGATCCATGTTTTATTTCCTGTGCCACTGCTGCTGCTGCTAAATCACTTCAGTCGTGTTCGACTCTGTGCGACCCCGTAGACGGCAGCCCATCAGGCTCCCCCGTCCCTGGGATTCTCCAGGCAAGAACACTGGAGTGGGTTGCCATTTCCTTCTCCAATGCATGAAAGTGAAAAGTGAAAGTGAAGTTGCTCAGTCGTGTCCGACTCTTCGTAACCCCATGGACTGCGGCCTACCAGGCTCCTCCGTCCATGGGATTTTCCAGGCAAGAGTACTGGAGTGGGGTGCCATTGCCTTCTCCGTCCTGCCACTGCCATTTCTTAATTGTGTGATCTTGGAAAAGCTGTTTAACTTTTCAGCCTCAGTTTTGTCATTGGTAATATGGAGGTGTTAGGAGGAATACCCATTAAACAACAATTTCTCTTTTTCCTTTTCCCTCAGCCCCTGGTAACCACCACTCTACTTTTAAATTTGACTACTTTATATACCTCATATAGGTGAAAGTGAAAGTCCCTCAGTCACATCCGACCCTTTGCAACCCCATGGACTATACAGTCCTTGAAATTCTCAAGGCCAGAATACTGGAGTGGGTAGCCTTTCCCTTCTCCAGGATATCTTCCCAACCCAAGGATTGAACCCAGGTCTCCCTCATTGCAGGTGGATTCTTTAGGAGCTGAGCCACAGTGAAGCCCAAGAACACTAGAGTGGGTAGCCTATCCCTTCTCCAGCAGATCCTCCCATCCCAGGAATTGAACAGGGTCTCCTGCATTGCAGGTGGATTCTTTACCAGCTGAGCTATCAGGGAGCCCATGTAGGTAGAATCATACAGTGTTTGTGAGTGTGTGATGACTTTCTTTCACTTAGTATAATATCCTGAACCTTCATCCATTTTTTAGCATGTGACAGGATTTTCTTCCTTTGTAAAGCTGAATAATATTCCATTGTAAGACTATGACACATTCTGTTTATTGATTCCTTCGTCAGTGGACGTTTGGGTTGCTTCCACCTGTTGACTATTGTGAATTGTGCTTCTGGGAACACAGGTCTTCCACATCCTGCTTTCAGTTCTTTTGGGTATATACCCAGAAATGGGATTGCTGGATCATATGGAAGTTCTATTTTTAATTTTTTGAGGAACTTTGGTACTGTTTTCCGTAACTGCTGCACTATTTTGGAGTCCTAACAATAGTACACAGAGATTTCAATTTCACCACATACTCATCAATACTTGTTTTCTGTTTCTAATAGTAGGCATCCTAAAGGATGTGAGATGGTATCTTCTGATGATCTTGATGACTTGATGACTTTGATGATTTCATTTCTCAGATGATTAGTGACATAGAGCATCTTTTCAAATGCTTGTTGGCCATGTGTGTATCATCTTTGAGAAATGTCTATGCAGATCCTTTGCTCATTTTTAAGTCGGATTGTTTGATTTTTTTGTTGTTGAGTTGTAGGGGTTTGATATATATTCTGGATGTTAATCTCTCATCAGATACATGATTTGCAAATATTTTCTCTTCTGTAGCTTGCCTTTTCACTCAGTTGTGTTTGTTGATGCACAGAAGCTTTTAAGTTTGAGGCAAGTCTCATTTGTCTCTCTTTATTTTTGTTGTTTGTTCTTTCTGTGTCATGTCCAAGAAATCATGGCCAAGTCAAATGTTATGAAGCGTTCCCTCTATGTTTTCTAATACGAATTAAAGAAAAATTATCTTAGGTCTTACATTTAGCTTTAATTCATGTTGAGTTAACTTTTATACTTGGTGTAAGACAAGGGTCCAACTGAATTCAGCACCATTTTTGATGGCAGACTTCAGTTATCTTATAAAGCTTCCAGAAGAAGCCATTCTTGTCCTTCAAGTTCTGTCAAGGCCACTTATATTGTACTGGGCAAAAAGCTGTTTAACACTTGTTATGTGTCTGATGAACGTGGGAAGTAAGGGCAGGAGATACAAAGATGAATAAGGCAGGGAACTCTCAGGTGATGTGAATGCTCTATATCTTAATAGGAGTTTTGGTTATAGAAGTCATGCATTTGTCAAACCTCAGTTAATATGCACTCAAGGTTTGTGTGCTCCATTGCATGTAAAGTTCAAATCAAAAGAAAAAAATGAAACAGATATTGAACTCTGGCTAATAATATGCACTCTGAAGCTTTTAGATGGAAATGCATTGATGTCTGGATTTACTTTATTTTTAAATTAATTATTTTTGGCTCATCTGGATCTTCATTGCTTTTTAAAAATAATTTTATTTATTTATTATTTTTGGCTGTTCTGGGTCTTCCTTGCTATGCGGCTTTTCTCTAGTTGCAGTGCTTCTAATTGTGATGGCTTCTCTTGTTGCAGGGCCCAGGCTCTAGGGCAGACAGGCTTCAGTAGTTGCGGCTCCCGGCCTCTAGGACACAGGCTCAATAGTTGTGGTGCAGGGGCTTAGCCGCCCCTCAGCATGTGGGATCTTCCTGGACCAGGGATTGAGCCCATGCCTCCTGCAATGCCAGGCAGATTCTTATCCACTGTGCCAGCAAGGAAGTCCTGGATTTACTTAAAAATGCATCCCTCCCAAAAGATAGATTAATACCTGGATAAAGGGGTGAATTAGGTGAAAAGCAAGTATATTTAAAATATTAATGAATTTGTTCCATGTTTGAAATTTTTCAAAATAGAATAATGAGGGGAAAAAGATGAGAAGATAGCACCCAGAGGGAGGCGGAGGTTCACCTCACACGACATAGTTAATGGTCTCTTGTGTCCTGTCCTGGTCTCTTGCAGGCAAGAGGGCGCCGGGTAGAACTCGTTAGCACTAAAAGCATTTGTTCTCCTGTGGAGCAGTTTGTAAACCTCTGAGTCATTGCCATAAGCGCCTTCTATTATGAGGAATCAGTTAGGGGAATTAGAATGACTGGTGATTGCCAGCAAGTTTTGAGGTCGTCCAGTGCCTACAAAAAGGAATACATTTTTCATCGTAATTTAGTATACAATTATATATAACTGAAGCAAAAGTTTTATACTTTGATGCACTCTAATATTTCTGTTTAATTTCCAAAAAAAAAAGACCTCTGTCAATTTTGATCCATTATGGGTTAAGAACCAGCAGTGTGAAAAATCTGCTTTAATACATCAACCATGGAGATAAAGAGATTGACATATATCATTTAATATTAACAGTGAACATTGCCATAAAATTATAAGCATGTTCAGATGTTCCTTAGTGCTTCAAAGCCCAGTAGATCTGGGTTTCATTACCTGTGCCACAGCAATTTCTTCATTATGTGATCTTGAAGAGATGTTTAACTTTCAGCCTCAGTTTTGTCATCTGTAAAATGGAGGTATTAGGGGAAATACACACGCCCTAGAGGTCTTGAAAAAGGTTAAATGAGATGATGTCTGCCCAGTTGAGAAGCCTGAATAAGTGGGAACCGTATTTTAGGCTGTAAATTCATTAGCTTCTATATCGTTGGGCCTCAAAAGAAATCAGAATGGGCTTTGCAGCGTCTGGTATCCTTCAGTATCTTCTGTTCTTTTTTTCCAACTTGTTTTTTGTATAAGTAGCCCACAGAGTACCCAGTCGCTGGCTGTAATGCTCGGTAACACAGCACTCAAGTTTTCCATCAGTTGCTGGAGGTGGCTTTGGTGACAGTGCCATTTGGAAACATAGGGAGGTTTGGCAGGCTCCCTAGTGTTTGTTGTTGGAGAATGCTTTGGCATAATCCTTGGTGAAAGAGGGATGCCTGGGGTTTCTCACTGATTCATCCCTTTTGCGTGGAATTCTGTATAAACTGTGTCTGACTTGGGGGGTGGGGCAGGAGGAGCCCAGTGGGCCTCATTACAGATGACTTTATCTCTTTGAAATTTCCTTACTGAAAGATGATTTTGCATCATTTGGATTTCCTCCTTTTAAATCTGAACAATTTGGCTGCTAGTGGAAGTAATTAGCTGAAAATGTTCTGGTGTTTTTGGCACAATTAGTATTTTTACTCTTCTTAATTTAATCGAATCTTAGGATTTTATTGCTGGGAGAGCCCTTAGAAGATCAGAGTGAGAACAGCAGCAGGGCTCTCTGCATCAGGTCCAGAGCTCTTGTTCATGTCTGGCTGGAGAGGAGACATCGTACTTTAGCTGGGGAACGGGAAAGACCCGCAGCTGATCTAAGAAAACTATTATTATGGTTGCTTTGTGCTTTTGCAATCCCTTTTGAGTGCATATATTATTACTTACTGAATTTACCAGTTTATTAGCTTGGATAGGCTTCCGTGGTGGCTCAGTGGTAAAGACTCCATCTGCTAATGCAGGAGACGAAAGTTCAAACCCTGGGTCGGGAAGATCCCCTGGAGGAAGAAATGCAACCCACTCCAGTATTCTTGCCTGGGAAATCACATGGACAGAGAGAATCCTGGTGGGCTACAGTCCCTGGAGTTCCAAAAGAGTCAAACATGACTTAGCAACTAAACAACATCAACAACAAACAGCCAACTTAGAAATCTTGGTGGCTTAACACAACAAAGATTTATTGCTTGCTCACATTACCATATCCAATCAGAGTCAGGATGGGGAATGTCTGTCTTTCTCTGCACATATACGCAGGGACTTGGGCTCATAGAGACCATACCATCTTGGAGCCTCTTAGGACACATGGTTTTCAGGTTGCCATGGCAGGGAAGAAAATTCCCACCTACTCTTCATTGCCGCTGCCCTGAACTGGAGTCATTTTGCTCACAGCTCATTGATCAGAACTGGTCACATGACCCTGCCTAACTTCAAAGGGCTAGAGGTATGGGGGAATGCACGGAGTATTTGATGAGCATTGTCAGAGAGAAGGGATGCATGCTATTATGTTTATAAAAACTGCATATTGAAAAAACTCAGCCTCTTGTTTTCTAGATCTACCGCGTTTCATTACCATCCCAGTTTTCTAAGCCTCGGGGCTCATAGAAGCCATTATGGCAGTAGCTTTTATTGATAGTCTAATGGGGACAGAGAAGCTGCTGCCAGCCACCAATTAATGGGGTCTATGTGCCAAGCCGCAGGTAATAGAGAAACAGGGACAGCTGTGATTTCATCGGCTGACCTCCCTCACCAGGCAGTAGGCTGGATTACTTTCACTGCGGACTTCATCTTTCTGGTTGGTTTGTGTGTAGGCTGAAAAATAATCCCTTCTCCACAAAAAAAGGCAGGTCCTAATTGCTGGCAGCCAGTTTACACTGTGCATGCTAAGTCACTTCAGTCGTGTCTGACTTTGCGACCCTATGGACTGTAGCCCGTGAGGCTCCTCTGTCCATGTGATTCTCCAGGCAAGAATAGTGGAGTGGGTTGCCGTGCCCTCCTCCAGGGGATCTTCCCAACCCAGGGATTGAACCTGTGTCTGTTATGTCTACCTGCATTAGCAGGCAGGTTCTTTACCACTAGCGCCACCTGGGTAGCCCCTGGTGGATATTGCCTTATATATCAAAAGGAATCATGCAGATATGATTACATTAAGAACTTTGAGATGGGAGTGTGTCTTGGGTTGTCCCAGAGGCTCTAAATGCTATCAGATGTATCTTTACGTGGTGTATCCTTACACACGTATCCTTTACACGGTGGAAGCAGAGGGAGACTTAACACAGTGGCCACAGAGGCAGAGATAGGAGTGATGTGGCTCCAGGCCAAGGGATGCCAACCAGGAGCTGGAGGAGGTAAGGAATGGATTCTACCCTGGAGCCTCCGGAGGGAGGGGGTCCTCCTCACCCTTGATTTTGGCTTGATGATAATGATTTGGCACTTCCGACCTCTGGATTTGTGAAAAAGTAGATTTCTCTAGTCTCAAGCCACCAAGTTTTTACAGTAGCCTCAAGAAATTAATACACTTAGGTTTCCGCTTTCTTGGTGGTCAATGGCTCTTGCCCTTCTAACCAGGGCCCTGAGGAATCGGGACTGAGATGAACACTGGGGAACTGAGTGCTGGGGGAATAGGGCACTCTATACTTTTTTTAACCTTTGAAATTTAAACCATGTGAATGTATCACCTATTCAAGAAATAAATAAAATTAATCTCTGTGGCTCTGGGAACCACTGTAAGAAGATTGTTGTTGTTCAGTGGCTAAGTTGTATCTGACGGTTTGTGACCCCATGGATTACAGCGAGGCTTCCTTGTCCTTCACCATCTCCCAGAGTTTGCTCAAACTCACATCCATTGAGTCAGTGATGCCATCCAACCGTCTCATCCTCTATCGCCCCCTTCTCCTCCTGCCCTCAGCCTTTCCCAGCATCTGTAGTAGGGGAACATGGTTCATTTTATTTATTAATCTCAATGAGTAACATCCAGTGCAGTTTGTGTTCTGTGCAATGCACCGTGGGTAATTCTTTTCAAATTGTCACCCCACAAACCTTACCATCCCACCTGCTTTATTTTCTTCTCTCTCCATTGTACCTCTCAGGTTTGGGTCTAGGTCAGTAGCAAGACTGAATTAAGTGGGAAAAAATGAATGATGGTATAATGATTACTATGTCTTAAAATAAATAAGTATTTGTTTACTTATTGGGCTGCGTTGAATCTTAGTTACAGCACCCAGGATCTTTCGTCACGGCGTGTGGACTCTCTAGTTGTGATGCGGGCTCAGTTGCTCTGAGGCATGTGAGATCTTACTTCCCCAAGCAGGAATCAAACCTGCGTCCGCTGCATTGGAAGACAAATTCTTAACCAACTGCACCACCAGGGAAGTCTCAATTATAACTTTGAATTTTAAAATGTAATTTAATTAATAATCACTTTAGCCTTACCTCTCACTCTTTATCAGGGCTTCCTAACCAGTATTCTGAGGCAAGACTGGTTGGCTTCCACTTCAGAAATGCTACCCCTGATGCCAGTATGCTCTATTAATTACATGCTTTTCTGTGTGTGCAGTAATGTGAAAAGGTTGGTAAATACTGATCTAGGTAAAATGTGCAGAGAAGGCAATGGCACCCCACTCCAGTACTCTTGCCTGGAAAATCCCATGGAAGGAGGAGCCTGGTAAGCTGCAGTCCATGGGGTCGTGAAGAGTCGTACACGACTTCGAGACTTCACTTCCACTTTTCACTTTCATGCATTGGAGAAGGAAATGGCAACCCACTCCAGTGTTCTTGCCTGGAGAATCCCAGGGACGGGGGAGCCTGGTGGGCTGCCGTCTATGGGGTCGCACAGAGTCGGACACTACTGAAGCGACTTAGCAGCAGCAGCAGCAGGTAAAATGTGACCTTATACTTAAAAAAATACATGATGCATGAAAACAGCTATGGAAAACAAACAAGCAAACTTGTTGGGTCGTTGGGAAAATTCTAGTGATTATTTTGCTCCATTGTAGGAATCTTCAGCCTTTTTTCCACTGTGACACTCATGATAAGGATGGTCATGATCTGGTGCTCTCCTGGTGAAGGCACTGGCATTCCTGCAAAGCTTTTAGAAGCAGGCTCAGATTCAGTGTCTCCCACATAAGCCTGTAGAGAAAAAGAAATAACAGTAACATTTTAGGAAATGATCTTGAGTTCACTCTTATTTACCAAGAAATAAATCATCAAAAACTTGGGTATGTCCTCTGTCTGTAGGAACCATGTCCTTCTGATTCACCTAATAACTTACATCGCACTAGAGAACCACTATCCTCATGGAATAACATTTCATATTGTGGCAAGCTGAGTATAAGTTAATTTCAGGCCACCATGTAAGAGATAGATTTTTCTACAGTATTAGTGATAAGCAAACAAATTTTTTAATGGTGTTACATGCTGTATATTAATAAGAACTTCATCAAGTTCAGTTTTCATTTGTTGAACTATTTGTTGTTCTGTTGCATCCTGGTGGGTCTGATGATGTTGGTGATGCTGTCTGTTCTTTTATGTTTTCTGGAAAAGTAACTAAATTAGTATGTTAGTGTAGTACTATCTGAAGAAATCTAAGAGCTATTAAAATGCTTAAAAATAAAATGATCAATTCTTCTTTTGTTCTCTTGACAGGATAATTGAAGCTATCTGCATAGGTTGGTTCACTGCGGAGTGCATCGTGAGGTTCATCGTCTCCAAAAACAAGTGTGAGTTTGTCAAGAGACCTCTGAACATCATTGATTTACTGGCAATCACACCGTATTACATCTCCGTGTTAATGACCGTATTTACAGGCGAGAACTCTCAACTCCAGAGGGCTGGAGTCACCTTGCGGGTGCTTAGAATGATGAGGATTTTTTGGGTGATTAAGCTGGCCCGTCACTTCATTGGTCTTCAGACACTTGGTTTGACTCTCAAACGATGCTACCGAGAGATGGTTATGTTACTTGTCTTCATTTGTGTTGCCATGGCAATCTTTAGTGCACTTTCTCAGCTTCTTGAACATGGGTTGGACCTGGAAACATCCAACAAGGACTTCGCCAGCATCCCCGCTGCCTGCTGGTGGGTGATTATCTCTATGACTACAGTTGGCTATGGAGATATGTATCCTATCACAGTGCCTGGAAGAATTCTTGGAGGAGTTTGTGTTGTCAGTGGAATTGTTCTATTGGCGCTACCTATCACTTTTATCTACCATAGCTTCGTGCAGTGTTACCATGAGCTCAAGTTTAGATCAGCTAGATATAGTAGGAGCCTCTCCGCTGAGTTCCTAAATTAATGCGTGGCAAAGCAGTTCTTGCATACACTTCATTTGATCTAGTTGACGCCACTTCGTATTTATGTGTTTCTTGCTGGGTGAGCACTGCAGTGGTCCTGTCATCACCTTGGTAGAGTAAAAATTGTCCTTCCCAGCTGAAGGGATAAAAGAATTTACTTATTATGGAGTAAAGAAGATTGAGACTGCAAAGGAAAGGGAATGTCTCCTAGAATAAATTTTAAGATCTTATTTAGACTTGTCTCTTCCCTGCCTTGAACAATTACACTTTTTGTGTTTGTTTTAAAGTATATTATTTGAACATTTTAAAACTGAAAGCTACTATTTTCCAAATGCTCTTCCATCTTGTGAATACAGAAGAAGCTTGGAAGTTACAGTGTTTTTTGTTGGAGAGTAACATTTTCATTTCTAAATGTTTTATAATCTCTTATATCAATGTCAGAAGTATCCTGGAAACATATGTCACATGCAGGAACTGTTTAACAAATACTTTGAAAATTTGGCCAAATTTTAAAATGTAGAGTGGAGCTAGTAGATACAAGCAAGAATAGTATTTGAAAAACTTCTCTGGCATATTTCTCAATTATCTGACTTATTTTTGTTCTTATTCTCCTTATCATACCATAGTATAATATGGTATGACATCATACCTTATCATACCATAATATGATATGGAAGCTTGAGTATGTTCTTCTTTTCCATTTTGGATTTCTTTTTTCTCTGTCTTGAAATGACTTAAAAGAGTGTTGTATTGTTTCACATTTTATTGGAGTTCGTTTTATTTGAAATCATTGCTGTTACTAGATGTTAATAGTCCTAACATTCAGATGTCCAAATAAGATTTCCAACATTAAAATAATAGAAATAGTTTGATATTGCAACCCATATTTATCTTCTTCTGCTCTTAATGTTTTTTTTTTTTTTTAACTAAACACCGTGTGTTTAATAAGACTTAAGATGAAAGGATATTTATGTAACCATTTTATACCAAAGTCATACTTAGATGTTGTCACTGGATTGTCTTAAAAAAGAAATGAAACATTTTCTTACTCTGGGTTGCTGTGTAGCTAAGCCAATTTTAAACCAGCTAAAAGCAATGAATACATCAGTATTTGAGTTGATCTTCACCATTGGCAATTATAGCTATGCCAAATTTCTTGTAACAACATTGAGTAATATGCCACACTAATCTGGCTAGGTTATTAGGACTAGACAATGTAAACTGATGATGTTAACAATCTGAACTAGAATTTGGCTTTGTTAACCAGTTGCCATAAAGCCAGCAATATATAAACACAAAAAACTAAAGTCATTGATTCATGAATAATTTAATATTATACATTGTAATTTAGTGGGGAGGGAGAGGGAGCAGAGGAGATGGAAAGGGGATATATTTATCAAGGAAAGGCTTACCAAAATGTTCATTAAGGGAATATTAGCCATCATCTAGTTCAAACCTTAAGTAGTACAGGTAGAAAACCAGGGCAAGAGAGGATGTGATTGTGAAGGAGTTAGGATTAAAACCTGAACCTTTGAGAACCTAGTCCAGCAGCTTATTTTTTAACACACCCCTGGGTTTTAAGAAAAGCCTTGAGAAGCCACTCTCCTTTGCTGTTGCCACGGTTGAGGTAATAATAGCAAAACCATTCCTTTTCCCTGACTTCCTTTCCTGAGTTTAGGTGATGTTTTGGTCATTAAGACTCTCATCCTAGGACTTCCCTGGTGGTCTAGTGATTAAGACTCTGAGCTTCCACTGTAGGGGGCGTGGGTTCAATCCCTGGTCGGGGAACTAAGATCCCACGTGCCCCACAGTGTGACCAAAAAGCAAACAAACAAAAACCCCGAAAACAGGACTCTTGCCTCATCTTGCCTACTATCGCACACTGGTATGTTACTTATTACATACTCAAATTCGTTTGTTTATTGTATTTTTTTGTTTATTGTATTTGTTTATTGTATATTCATTGTACTCCAATATATTTAAAATAGATAGCATGGATTTCTTACCTATTTTGATGAAAGCTTTGTCATTTATGCAAGTAATAGCCAAGTGATAGGATCCCCATATTCCTAATAAGACAGCCGTCCATTTTGCTGGCACTGGGAACTCCTCATGAGAATATGTCTTGTCTCCCCAAGTCAGGTTTAACTATCCTGAAGGCCTGGATCCCCTCTCTCGCACACACCTTCATGTCCCCACAGCATTTGTGATAGACTTGGGCACAAACTGTTGACTGATTTGGGAAGAGAAACTACGTTCAGAAGAGGCAGGGGGAAACCTATGCCTGGAAGTGTGTGTGCGAAGCCATCTGTGTGAATACACAAGCAGACTTTGAGGCTGCCCTGAAGTAACTAGTAAGAAATCTCTTGGTGATGTCAGACTTTTCATAGGACCAGTTCTCATGAAGGAGCATGTTAGAGAAATGCTAGTGAAGGTCCAGCCACCGCTGTACTTCAGATGCTGCTGAGACCTGGTAGACTGGTTCATTCATGACTGAAAAACGTATATATCATGGATATTGTAGGTTTTTCAGATTGAAGGCATTTTCTTATAAGCTTCCCTGGTGTTATTGCCTTAAAAAATAGTAACTGAGTAACACTTCTTTCATAGTTGTACTTTCAGAGATTCCTCCTCACTCAATCTTCATGGTAGAAATGCTTTCGTTAGGACCTGTATTAGTCCCAGTCAGTCAGATATTATCTTAAATTAGAATGCCCGAGGAGGAAAGAGCAAGTCCAAATGTTTGTTCTCATTTTATCACCCCTGAGCTTTTGTGACTTGATCTTACATATAACTTATTTTGTTATCCTCTGAAGTGGGATTCTTCAGGATTAAAGTTCCAAAGTTAGGGAACATATTTGAAAGTGAACATACTCTAACAATTCAAGATCTTATCTTTTTTCTTTTATGACTCTATTGTTATTGCTGGTAGCTGTAGTTGCCTTTACTTTTCTATAGGGTTTTATAGTTACTTGTAAAACTTGTTTCTAAGTTCTTACTTTCTTAAAAATGTGGAAATGTATTCTTTCATAGTGGCTATCAGTAAGTCAAAATAATGTGTTCTGTTTTTAAACTTTCGTCCAGATGTCCTAGGTCTCCAGTGATTTGGGAGGAGGAGAAATGGGGTTAAGTTGGATGTGGATATTGAAAGAATTTTCTCTGTTGCCTTGGTATTTTCTAGAAGCAGCTTATTTTTCCTCTTTGCTATAGAAATGAAAATTAAAAAAACTAAAAACTCCTAGCTCTGTTTTACTATTAAAGCTTATATAGCTCCAAATTTAATAAATTTAATGCATAGCTTCACAAAATAGTCCCAGTGCCCTCTGACCCTACATAAGTGTACACTTATGGTATGCAATATACATTCCAATCAAACCTGGTATAAATATTTCATAGGGTTGTAATAAATGACAACTAAAGGGCCCTGGAGGCCTTCTGGTTTACCTTGCCTCTTTCTACATCCTTCATTCTATCCAAATGTTTGCAACTTTGCTCCCAGTGGGTTGTGATTTAGCCATCATCACCCATAGGGAGCCCAGCTAGCCCTGGTTTGGCTGGAACTTCCTTGGTTTTAGCACTAACTGTACTCCCATCCTGAGAAATCTCTTAGTCTCAGGTGATCTGGTACAGTTGGTCACCCTAGTGTCAGATCAGGCCTCAGAAACCTGATTTTCAGACTTTTTGATTCCGAACCCTTTGGACTTACTTTTTTTTTTTTCTTGTAACATCAGAAAGCATGAAGGATTTCTCTTAAAAATGTTTTGGGGTCCTTTTTGTAGGTCACATAAAAATCAGATGTTGCTTTTAGGTGCCCTGCATGTCAGGAAGGAAGACTTGGAACAAGTGTATAAGGAACTCAAATTTTCAATACAGTTTTTAAATTGCAAAACTTCACAGTTGTGCACTTACTCACATGTAAGCAAATAAGTGCAGTTATTTCATAGTTTATCATTGCATTATTTAGAAGGGCCAGGTTGAGAAATGTCAGAGCTGAAGAGGAAGTAACATGGGTTGAAGCGTTAATGGAATGTTCTGGAAGAATTCCACTTTGGTTAGAGAAGGTTTCATACACTTCTCTGTTTGTTCAGCATGCTTTCATATGGTGTTTTGCTTCCTGCTTTTCCAGACCCATCTGTACTTGGAGGACTGGGCATGTCAGTTCTGCCCCTGTAAGTAAACTAGTAATTTGCTGCCCCATGCCGTTGAGCCTGCCACAGACTTGTGAAATGCCACCCACAAGCATGACACATTGTTCCATTCTGTCATTAACTTTTATTTTGCCTTTACCAATTCCACACTTATACCTGAACTTTGGGATTTTTGCAGTTCTCCCAGACATTCCTCAGCTACTGAGATTTTGAAGTGGTATTGTGGTGGTGGTTTAGTCACTAGGTCATGTCCGACTCTTGCGACCCCATGGAATTTTCCAGGCACAAATACTCAACTGGGTTGCCATTTCCTTCTTCAGTGGGTCTTCCTGGCTCAGGGATCGAACCTGAGTCTCCTATTTGACAGGTGGTCTCCACATTGCAAAATAAATGAAGGAAAAATATGCATAGCTATGGCCACACACACACTTCTCTTGTATCAGAGTTGAGGATTTAAACTCAAATACTGCTCTCCATTAAGGAATTCACATTCTCTTGTCCTCTACATTGTCATTTTTACTGCTGAGCCTCCAGGGAAGCTCGCAGACATTCCTAATAAGCACTTGAACTTTTGGTTATTGGTGCGGCTCAATCCTCAGTTTATTATTTGTTAAGGAATTGAATTGGATAATCTACATTTATGCTACCAGTTCAGTTTAGTCATTCAGTTCAGTCGCTCAGTCTATGCGACCACATGGACTGTAGCAACACCAAGGTTTCTTCATCACCAACTCTTGGAGTTTATTCAAACTCATGTCCATTGAGTTGGTGATGCCATCCAACTATCTTATCCTAATTTTGAACAAATTAATATTACATAGCTTTGGTGAGAATCCTTTGGTTTATATTTTAAAATATCAACACTATCCCAATATACATTTAGTGGATGAAAGCCAGAGGGAATATATATTATTTGGAGTTCACCTACCAGGACTAAGTAATGCTATGTCATTTATGTCTGGAATAGTATTTTTGTTTAATTTATACAACATTGCATTGAAACTGAAACTAAAATTTCCCATGACTTTAGACTTTATCCCTTCTAGACTTCAATTATTTTGATCATTTTGAAATAATTCTATAGTTCTGCCAATGACTGAGTAGAGGCCATTTGTGGTGTGTATTGTTATAAAGTGTTTTTTTGTTCTGTTTTTCTTTTTCACTAAAGAAGTGTAAATAATGACAGGTGTTTTTGCTGTATTAAAATACAGTGATTAGTTCAACTTAACATACGGCTGTTTAACTGTGTGTTATAAGTTTTATCTTGCAGGTCCATTGAATTTCCATGCTTTCCTTCTCTACAATGCAGAGTACAGGAGACTTTGATTTCCTTAGTAGAGAGCAGTATTTGAATTTAAATCCTCAACTCTGATATACGAGAAGTGTGTGTGTGGGCCCATAACTATGCATATTTTTCCTTTCATTTCTTTTAGCCATAGCCACTCTTTCATATGAAATGTTTGAAAGTAAAATGCAAAATTATGAAATCAATATAATGCTTAGCTTTCAGGTCCATGTGAAAGGCTGTTTATTTTTTATTCATCAGACAGAAGTGGAAAGTTTAGATTTTTTTGCTTTGAGATAAACTGCCTAAATTCTTACCTGTATTTTTACTGATTCAATAATCTTTACCATTGGAAGGGTTTTTTTGTTGTTGTTTTGTTTTGTTTTTTATAAAAAATAAGTAATTCAAATTATGTAATAGTATAGTTTTAAAATTATAATAATGGGTCATGGTTCCCTTCTTGAAAACTTCGGCTTACATAAGAATCACTTTTAATTAGCTCTTCCAATCAACTCAGTTTAAAAAGATCAGAAAGAAATTGAACATATGTATGTTTGTGTCTTTTTCTTAAATACAGTTTTATTAATGCACTTTTCTGTGCTCCAGTGCATGTCAGAGATGGGAACATTGTAGCATGCAACAAATAATTAGGTGCATCCACTTTTTATAATAAGTAGGTTTCCAAACATTAGTATGAAAAGAAGTTTGTAAACTTCATCATATTTCATATACATAATAATGGATGTGTACAGGAATTCAAGTAGGGAATTCTTTTAACCTGTGAGTCATCTTTCTAGTGTGTTACTATCTCCTGATTTATGTGTTTTTCAGATTTGACTTTTTATATATGTAAGAATGAGGTCTCTTATGAAGAGCATACTTGCATGGGGATCAGACTCAGATCAAATTATTGACTAGCAGCTATGTATGAAATCAGATTTGAGGAATTATAGCATTTGACTTAATGAGAATTTTTGTCAGCTAATAGAAGGATGTGATTTCCTGATCCCCTAAAAAGTTTTCTGAGAGGTAGCTGGAGATGAAAGGATGAATACCTTCTTTTTATTATTTGTTCTAAATCTTTTCTGCCTTTCCCTTTCTCAGTTTAGTAATTCACTTCCTATTCTGTTTAAAACCACACAAGTGAGGTTAAGCATGTCTTTACCATGCCAAGGGGCAAGCAAGGGGCTGGAAAGAAGAATGAGAAGTAGTTACAGGATATTTGACTAAATTGTTCGATGCATTGTTAACATTGTGGTTTTGTTGATAAACTTTAGGCAATTTGGGAAGGTTCAGTTCAGTTCAGTCACTCAGTCGTATCTGGTTCTTTGCGACCCCATGAATTGCAGCATGCCAGGCCTCAGGGGAGTTAAAAAGTGGAACTAAATAAATATAAGGTGGTATTAACAATGTGTGTGGTTTTTTGTTTTTTACAACTGGAGATATAATTCACATACCATAAAATTTATCATTTTTAAAGTATGTAGTTTTTCGAATAGTCACAGAGCTATGTAACCATCACTACCAAATGTTCTAATTCTAGAACGTTTTCTTTTTCATTTTTGGCTGCACTGGATCTTCGTCGCTGCGCGTGGGCTTTCTCTGGTTGCGGTGAGCGGGGGCCACTCTCTAATTGTGCTGCGCAGGCTGCTCACTGTGGTGGCTTCTCCGGTTGTGGGGCATGGGCTCCAGGGCACACGGGCTTCAGAAGCTGTGGGACACGGGCTCAGTGGTTGTGGTGCACGGGTTTACCCTGTGGCTTATGAAATCTTCCTGGTCCAGGGATCAAACCCGTGTCCCCTGTATTGGCAGGCGAGTTCTAATCCACTGTGCCACCAGGGATATCCTAACACATTTTCATGTACCCCCTACTCTTTTGCAGTAACTCCTCACTCCTCCCTTACCCATCTCCTGACAACCGCTGATCTGCTGTCTCTAGAGCTTTGCCTATTCTGGACCTTTCGTGTAAATGGAAACGTGGCCTTTTTATCTGTCTTTTTTCGCTTAGCATAATGTTTCGAAGTCCATCTATATCGTAGCATGGATCAGTACTTCATTCTTTTTATTGTGGAATAATTTTCTATTGTATGGATGTACTACATTTTGATTATCCTTTTCTCATTTAATGGACATTTGTGTTATTTTTACTTTTTGACTGTTGTGAACAATGCTATTATGAACATTCATGTACAAGTTTTGTGTGAACGGTATGTTTTTCATTTTCTTGGATGAAGATTCCTGGGTCATATGATAAGTGAACGTCGCTCAGTCATGTTCAACTCTTTGCAGCCCCATGGACTATACAGTCCATGGAATTCTCCAGGCCAGAATACTGGAGTGGGTAGCCTTTCTCTTCTCCAGGGGATCTTCCCAACCCAGGGACCAAGGTACTAACATCATGTTTAACTTTTTGAGGAGCTCTCATACTGTTTTTTAAAGCAAGTGAACTATTTAATATTCCCACTAGCAATATATGAAGGTTCCGTTCTCTCCAACAGTTATTTTCCTTGTTCTTCTTTTCTGTTTTTAAATAGCAGCATCCTAGTGTGCGTATGAGTTGGTATCTCACTGTGATTTTGATATGCATCTTCCTAATAGCTAATGGTGTGGAGCATCTTTTCATGTGCTTATTGATTATTTATCTACCCTCTAGGGAGAAAGGTCTAGTCAAACCCTTTACCCATTAAAAAAAAATTTTTTTAATTGTTGACTTTTAAGAGTTCTTTATATATTCTGAATATTGAACTTTATCAGATACATGATTTGCAGATATTTTCTCTCAGACTAAAGAGTTGTCTTTTCATTTTCTTAATAATATCATTTGCAGTACACAGTTTTAACTTTCAGTGTGGTCCAGTTTTATTTTTTCTCTTGTCTTTTATGCTTTTGGTATTGTATCTTAAGGAACTCAAGGTAATGAAGATTTACTCTTATATTTCAAAATTTTTATAGTATTAGCTGTTAGTTTCAGGTCTCTGGTCCATTTCGAGTACGGACCATTTTTATGTATGGTCCATTTTTATGTATGGTATGAGATAGGGGTCCAACTTCATTCTTTTGCAGGTGGATATGAAGTTGTCCCTGTATCATTTGATGAAAAGACCGTTCTTTCCACCATTGAGTGGTATTGGCATACTTCTCAAAAACTGGATAACCATAGATTTGTGGGTTTATGGATTCTCGGTGCTTTCCCAGTGATCTACATGTCTGTTCTTATGCCAAAAACACACAGAAGACTAGCTTTGGAGTAAGTTTAGAAGACAGGAAATATGAATTCCTCTTCTTCTACAAGGTTGTTTTGGCTATCTGGGTTCCTCCCATTTTCATATGAACTTTAGAATCAACGTATCCGTTTCTGCAAAAAAGGCAGTTGGACGTTTGATAAAGATTGCATGGAATCTGTAGATCAATTAGGGGAGTTTTTCCATCCTAACAATATTAAGCTTTTCAATCCATGGTCATAAGGTGTCTTTCCATTTACTTAAGTGTTCTTTAATTTCTTCCAGTGTTTTATGGTTTTCACTGTACAAGTCTTGTGCTGCTTTGATTTAATTTATTCTTAAGTGTTTATTCTTTTTGATGCTATTATAAATGGAATTGTGTTCTGAATTTCTTTTTCAGATTGTTCATTGCTAGTGTATAGAAATACAACTGATTTTTGTATACTTATATGTTATTACCTTGCTAAACTTATTAGTTTTGGTTTTTTTATTGTTTTTATATTGTTTATATATATATAAAAGATAATGTTATCCGCAATGAGAGAGAATTTAACTTTATACTTCCTTTTTTTCTTTCTCTTGCCTAATTACCCTGGCTAGAACTTCTAGTACAATGTCAAATAGCAGATGTGAGAATGGACATCCTTTTCTTTTTCTTGACCTTAGAGGGAAATCATCAGTCTTATACCATTAAGTATAATGTTAGTATTCCCGTGATCAGGTTGAGGAACTTGTATTCCTAGTTTCTTAAGGGTTTTTTTTTTTTTTTTTTTTTCACGAAAGGGTGTTGGATTCTAACAATGTGTTTTAATGAAGAAATAGACAGATTTTGTTGTGAATTGAGTTGTTGTACTGCCTGTGTCAGGAAATTGAAGTGAGTTCCTAAATCTACAAGATGCTAATCAGGTTGAAGCCATAGCAGTGCTTGTTGATGGTTTTTACAGTTTGCCAATTGATATACATTTAATGGTTTCTAAGGCTGTTTAACCGATTCTCCTCATTAACCCAAGTTAATTTGAGTTTGTGTTCACTTGCCTGAAGATATAGAGACATACAGACACAAGAGATAATTTGTTTCTGTTGGCTGGTTTAATTTAATGCCTTTTTATTACCTGACATTTTGCTTCTCAGACTTGGAAGTTATAGGAGTACTAGGAGAATGCCAGAGGGTGTTGATAAAGGCAGCTCCATCTCCCTGAACAGTCAGGGTTAGACCCCTTGCAATTTTCTTCTTCTACCTGTTTTGAGGATACCGTCCTAGTGTGTTTAAATCTACATCTTTTCATAGTTCTTACAGGAAATGCAAATATCCCTGAATTACTGGGATGGGGAGGAAACCATCTAAAAAGCAACACTTGATAGTTAATTAACCTGCAGTACTGCTGTAGGAAAGTTGTTATTATTATTAGTCCTTTTTTTGTGGGTAGCAGGAGTTTTGTCTGATTTATGGGGTACACAGGGATGACCGTCAGCTGCCTTCACCCGGGCAGATGCCCTTTGAAAAAAGTTTCTTGTTGTGCTCAGAAGACCTATTCTGAGGGTCCTTTATACAAAGACTAAGCCCAGATTTTTAAATATAATCCCTTGCCATCCTTATAATCATTTTGTAATTCCTCTAGGAAATTATGTTAGGAAAATAATTGGAGAAAAGTTCAGTGTATTTGTAAGCAGCACTTCCCCAAATGGTTTGGAAGCTCACTTGGCAAGGTCGAGTTTTCAAGTCTGACTATTTTTTACTGGATTTTTTTTCATGAGTAATGTTGCTAATGTAGTATTTGACTAAATACTACATAATAGTATAATAAGTTCTCTTATACATATGCCCCAAAGACTTTTGGTTAATGTCTACATTTTTAATAAATCTCATGAATGTGCTGGGTGAATATTAATAATCTTCAATGGAAATGTGAATATCAAACCTAATGGAGCTATGATCCAAGATTTTGGGCACGCTACATCTGTAATGTTACATGTTTACTAAAGATGTCTGGGAAAAAAAGGTTTCAACGAGAGGTCTACTTTCCTACAAATGTATTCAGTACTACTCTTAACTATTATTAGAAATAGTAGGGTTTCCAATTACTACTCATCGAATGCTTGAATAATAGCCACAATTCCTAAAATACATAGAGTAGTGAAAATTATGGCAATTTTTCACAAGAAATGATGTACTAATGTTTTATAATTCTTTTATTTTTGCTTAATACTTTTATTAAGCATTCTGAAAATAAATCTCTGACCCTTGTTGGTCATCCTAAGAAACAAAATTTGCTAAGAGAGGGAAGAAAGTATAACTGGCAGTATATACAGGGAATGTAGACTCCAGAGGCAGGAGTTGTGTGTGCATGCTGAGTCGCTTCAGTCATGTTTGACTCTTTGCGACCCCATGGACTATAGCTCAACAGGCTCCTCTGTCCCTGGGGATTCTCCAGGCAAGAATATTGGAGTGGGTTGCCATGCCCTCCTCCAGGGGATCTTCCTGATCCAGGGATCGAACCTGTGTCTTCTGAATTGCAGGTGGATTCTTTACCCACTGAACCACCTGGGAAGTCCTAGGTAGGGGTTATTAATTGTAAAGATGCAACAGCAGCCGCCTGATGGAGTGTGGCCATTCTGATGTCTCTCCTCCTACCTCTCAGGGTTGGCATCACTCTCAGCAGAGTGGCATCTGTGCATCTCTCCCCTCTACTTGTTCATTTCCACTGACTGATCCTCTTCTTTTTTCCCTGTTCAAATTCCAGAGTAGAATTAGCTTAGCCTTATCATCACCCAGTTTGGAGAGTGGTTTTCCAGGCTTGGGGAAAGCAGTCTTTCTAGGTGGGGGATATTGCTGAGGGCAGGGCAGTTTCCCTGAGACATGCCATTATACAGTTTGCAGAGCCACTGCGCTGAACCACACCCTGGGCCAACCCTGGGCCAACATGTTTATGGTATTTTGCTGATTGGATGTGATGAACAGGCAGGAGCAAATACTTAGTGATTGGTCTTGTCTCGGGTATTCGAAGGAAAAAGCTCAGCCAAAATTCCAAGTGCAGTTGTGATCAGCCGCAGGTACAGGAGTGAGGATGGACCTGGGGGCAGGAGTAGTGGCTGGTTAAGGTGTTAAGACACCTCCTGTGAGCAACACAGGAGGGCCCAGTGGAGCAGTCAGCAGTGGGCTGAAGAGGGAGTGGGACTGAAAAAACGAAGTGGCGGGTTTATGGCTGTCTTTAAAAGTGCAAGTGTTCGAAGTTGGTGGTGTGTTGGGTTAATTACTAAATAAGAGGGTTTCTAGATTCCTTCACACAAAGGAGCACTTAACTTGATATTTATTCTTACCACTCCTTTCCCCCACCCTCTGCTATTAACCAATGTCAGGACATTTTTTCAAAGCAACTGAGTTCGGTGCCAGTGAAAAGTCGAGGGTGCTTTGTGCCTGTTCCTGTAGGAATCAGCAGGAGGCTCCACAGCCAGCTGATGACTGACATCACTGTGGATGTGGAATTCAGGTTGTGAATCTTTCCCGTTACTCTGTGTGTACCTGTTTTGATGGAAGCTTCTGTTTTTCCATCCACAGTCTTAAATTCCTTTATTTATGTGCCATCAAGAATGAGGTTACCAATGTTTTGCTTGAATTTTCCAAATTTGGGGTGTTATTTGTCATTATTGTTATTATTTATTCAGTTACATAGTCTAATTTTTTTGAATCCCATTTTTGTTTCTTATTTTGGCCTAATTTGTAAATTTAACACGCAGTTCCTGTTGAACTTTCCTTTAGAACAGTATCTTTGAGCGTTTAATTAAATTATTAGGTGAAAATAAGTAGAATATTTTTTTCTCTTAATATCACTTGGACTTTGACAGAGGACATGAGTGCTCTGTCAGACCTAAAAAACACTTTACCTTGTCATTAACTTACCTTTGTATTTAGGCATAATGAATACCGCAATTTGCATTTTAAGGAAAACATTTTAATGTGAATACAGTTAGTAATAAGATTTTTTCAGTGAATGTCATTGCATCAGACTACTCAGTAATTAAAAATACTTAGAGACTGTAAGTTTTTGGACTAGAGCAGAAATCTGGGGTATATTTTTTCCACTTTATGTACTATCAGTGGATCACTTTTTTGCTTTTAGTGTCCCAGACTGATGGCTTACGTGTTAATGCACCAAATGGCCTATGACTTATATTTGTATTATCTCTCGTTTTATACAGCCATTGACTGGAAATATCCAAAGATAAACTGTTACACTGTTTCTAACTTGAAAGTAAAGAATAGATCTCCTTTTGTAAAGGTCACAGAATGTAGAATTTTAAAAATATTCATACCAAGTTAAGGATTATATTTCATTTATTTCTGTAAAGGTAAATGTATGTCTGTTTTGCCCTAAACACTGTCATACAGATTCAGTCATTTTTATATCACAATAGTTCAGCTTTATGTTAAAAAATGATAGGAAATGTTTTCATTTGATGTACTTTAAAATTTGCTTTTTGCCCAAGTTTAATTTTGCTCAGTAAACTCATCCTTCATGAGACCAAGTCCTTTCTCTTTAGTTCAGAATAGCTTGAATTTTGATGCATATCTTTGCTATTTTCAGACCAAGTTGAAGTAGCCTTATATCAAAGGTAGCCTTATGTAGAGAGCCTTATTGGGAAGAGTTTAGAGTATTTAATTTCTAGTATTTTTTTCCCCTAGAATTCAGAATCTTGGGTATTTCTGGACATATAAGAACTTGGAGAAGAATTCTGAATTCTCTATTTGGTTCTTGGTAAAATATGTTAAGCACATTGAAAATGTCTTTAGACTTTCTGACATTTGTATTTATGTTAAGTAAAGTTATACCTCAGTTTTTCTGTTGAATTTTGTACTGTCATATGATAAAGTTCGCCAATGAATAAACTGCTGTGTATATATGTGATAAAGACATTTGCCTTAAAATACAGCACTCCTGTTTTGCAAACAGTCTGCCATCAAGTCGTCTTTCCAGTTATTCATATTTCTGTGTGCCTGGTGAATGGTGGCCTGATCAAGTCCATGGAAGTAAGAAAGAAGATGAATACTTTTTCACTGTTAATAATCTAAACCTGGATTTAAAAAATACCTTGGACACATAAAAATTTTATGGACAAAATACTGAGTGTAGTGTGATGTTTATTGCTAAAGATAGCAAATGATTGAACAGGTAAATTGTCTGTTAGTTTTAACCATTATTTTCATCAACCCTATTCTCAATGAGAGTAGTGATTCAAAGATGTGTGAATGTCCTTTCTACCACGTGGTCTATACCTCTGCTGGGTATTCATAACTACTGCTAAGTCTCATCGCTAACGGCCGTTGCCTGTATCATGGAGGGACAGATGTACTGCCAACCAATAGGCAGGGTAATCTGGATAGTAAAGTTTGTGTCATAGTTTGGGATTTGAGATAATAATTTTATTATTTAGTATCTCTTTCAGGAGTGATGGTTTAAATGGACGTCACTTTTATCTTCTAATAAAAAGGTTCTTAAATTCAGCTCAATTTATGTGGCATTATTTTGTTTTCTACTTTAATTTGGAATTAGTAAAGTATGCAATCATATGGATCATAGCTTTTCTTATTCAGCTCCATGACTTACATATTTATGTCAGATCTTTAATAGTATCTATAAATGTTCATCAACTATTTAATTAATAGTTTCTTCAGTCCCTAAGGAAATATTTTATTAATAACTTTGTTATGATATACATATGTTATATGTACATCTGAAAAAAAACCTGTACAGCTTGACCATTTGATAGTTAATAAATTTTGACTTTGAGAACCACCTACAGCTGATACTAAATTGTTCCTATCTGTTGCCGTTGACGTCATTGATTAATTTAATTCATTCTTGGTAGACTTATTTCCCTTTTGTTTTGAACCCAAACTTCACTTTGCAATAAACTAATGGTGGATGAAGCACAAAAGGTGTCTCCTGACTGTGACAACGTTTCTTACTGTTGTGAGGCTTTGACTCAGTCATTAGATCTTCCCCAGCTTGCTTTCACATTCTCTTTCTCCCCTCCCCTTTTTTCTCTTTCTCCCTTTTAACTGCACCTCTGTATGGTAAGAACATCAATGCTCTACATGAGGTAAGTGTCCAGGCAATGATGATGGGTACCTATAGGCACCTAATATGTGTTGAGTTGAATAAAAAGCCTTGGAGGCTATACCTTATAAATGCAGTACTTGTTTAGAGTGTGTTCTCAGGGGTCCAGATTGCTGCCAGATCCTTTCAGTTTTCCTAATGAAAGGCTGTGTGACCCTCCCCACCTCCCCTTCCCACCCCAGGTCTCTCTGTGTGATCCCTGCTCACACCCCACACTCCCATTCTTGACATTCTTGTACTCCAGTGGCTCCTCTGATTTGGGTGCTGCTCTAGCCCCACTGATAGTGAAAGGTTGTTGTTGAATCACGCGAATACACCAGGATTCTTGGCCCCCGGAGGAGAAGAATTCAATCCGGGGCCAGAGACGAGGCTTGATCGCTCAGAGCTTTTGTGTAATAAAGTTTTATTGAAATATAAAGGAGATAGAGAAAGCTTCTGACATAGGCATCAGAAGGGGGCAGAAAGAGTACCCCCCTGCTAGTCTTTAGCTGGATGTTATATAGTCACTAGCAGTCTGTTAATGAAAGACAGGAATGTCTTAAAATTCAGAATGGCACCAGGCCCCTCACCCATAAGATGCATTTTGGGATAAATGGTTTATCCTGGGCCATAAAATGATTAACTTGAATCTTGAAGAAGGGCAGACCACCATACAAATAGTTTCATTTACATAGATTAGGGGAACAATATCCATACTGGTTTGTCAAGTAGGTTCTGGGCCAAGAGGCGGAACCGACTTGGAGACAGAGTTTGGGGTAAAGGCATAGTACATTAGCATAGCTTAAGACAAACATTTCCATAAGGAAAAGGCATTGGTTATCTCTAGACTCGAGAATAGCTAACTTCAGGCGAAGCCGGGTGTCATTATGGCAACACAATATTTTAAGAGAAACCTCCCTTTAAATTTATATAGAGAAGGAAAAAATATTGCTAGTTTGTTTCCTCCTGCCGCTTAAGAGAGATAAAAATGTCTGACACTTGCAGGCTATTTCCTCTATTTGGAGACCCCTGGCCTTCCTGCCTGTTACCCTCTCAGTAGAAGCCCCTTGCTCTGGTACCGCCCCAACGGCCTGGCGGAGTCATCCCAGGATGGATGCCAGTGGTGCCTCAGGCCAGGATTTCCTGAGGGCAGAGTCCTGCTTGTCCGACTGTCTCAGCAGGTTCTAGGAACAGGCTTAATTGTGAAGATCACTGCTCCAGGACTTGCAAGGGCACAGAAGTAGGTACCTTCCTGAACAGCTGTTGAGCCTGGTTCAAACACCTCATTCCAGCGTCTCTGCTGACCGAGCATGGAAGACAGTCTAGTCAGCCCGAGTGCTGAGGTGAGGTTTCCTTTGTTTCATTGCTGTTAAAGTTATTGCTTCAAGAACTGGGCATCAACTATTAAGACAGTGGGGATCATGAGAAATTTGTCGATAATTGCATTTGAGATAGGAATCCATTTGTCAGGTAACACTTATGTGTTGTTAATCAGAGTGATGACTTCTAAGCCACAGGGTTCGCTTCTCAACTGAGTTTTTATGTTTTATTTTTGGAATGAATCAGGTTTTGTTTTCTCTTGAGGGAAAACAATAGCAAATGTCAGACTGAACATTGAATGGTTGACTTATTTCTCACAAATTTAAAAAGTTACAAGCCAGTGTATGTGGTTGAAAGTTTTGATATCTGAGAAGATAATGTTTCAGAAGAATTTTCAGAGTTTTTTTTTCTTCCCTATCTTTCACTGATGTCTCAATTTGACAAGGTAATGGATTTAGCACTCAGAAGTTCCATCATTTTTATCCTCTTTACATCTTAGGATCTGTGAATGTTACCTCTTCATTTGTGTTACACTGCGAATACAGTGAGGGTCTGATGAATTTTTGGCCAAAAATGGGTTTTGGCACTCGACTGCTAGAGCAGTGTAACCTTTTCAAGGCCAAGGAATTTATGTGTATGTGGGTGGTCCTTCTGTCTGCTGAAAATGTTGAAGTGTTTCTGTTTTGCTCAGTTTGAAGAATTTGTGGAGCTTGAGGTCTTGAACCAGAGCAGTCTGAGGAAAGAGGAACTTAAGCAGCAAGTTCTTTTATTGAAGCTTTTATGGTAGGAGCGATTGGACACATCTCAAGAATGAACTGATTTGTTAAAAAAAGTTTAAAAATAATCCACATGCTAGAAAATATGGAAAACAGGAAGAGAAGAAATAAGCACATGACTCCCCGTCCATATAACAAGTTACTGTCATTTCTTGGCTTTATTTTCTTCTTTTTGCCTCATTTCTTTCTGCTCTGCTCTACACATACATGTGGAAGATGTGCCCCATCCTTGAGGAGCTCCCAGTGGGGAAGGTGACCAGTAATGAAACATTAAAGAGGTCTAGGGGATAGGGTAAAGGGTATGAAACGGCTGCTGTGGATCCTGCAAGATGTTCACCTCAGGAGTCTAGAAAGGCTTCCTGGAGGAATGATACTTAAATTCAGTTTGGGGAGACAGGTCCTTAAGGATTTGCAGCCCTTAGAGCAGGGGTCCCCAACTTCCAGGATCTAATGCCCGGTGGTGAAGCTGATATAATAATGATAGAAATAAAGTGCACAATAAGTGCACTTGAAATATCCTGAAACCATCCCCCTCCCCCCAACCCCTGGTCCATGGAAAAATTGTCTTCCAGTCCCTGGTGCCAGAAAGGTTGGGGACCGCGGATTTGGGGGTTTAGAATGCACCAAAGCAAAAAATTGTTCCAGCCATTTCACTCAGTCAGCCATTGCACAGAGGAGTGTGTGAGGAGTGTAGTTGGGTGGGCAGATGCCAGATTAGGAAAGGCCTTATGTTTTAGCCAAGGAGGTGAGCTTTACCCTACAGTCACAGATCCACTGGAGGACATAAGTCAGGGGAGTGACACGGCAAGGATCGTCCTTGATGAGGATCGCTCTGTCCGGTAAGTTAGTGGTGGAGAGAGACTGGGGACAGTAGGGCCAGTTAGAAAACTGCTGAGTTCATCCTCCAGGCAGGAGGGAGTGATGAGAGAGGACCCAGCAGCAAAGTTGAAAGACGCAGAGAAATAATGAGTGGCTCTCACTGGGAATTCTCACTGGGAATACTGGAAGTAACCTGGATTCGACTCCAGGAGACTGCCCAACATGGCAAGAGGAGGGAAGGACATTGAGCAGCCCAGCAGGGAGATGGGGCTGTTAAACGACTCCCAGCAGTCAGGTGAGCAGAAAATGGAAAAGTAGTCATTGGATTCAGCAACTTGGAGCTCCAGGTGGCTCAGCTGAAGTTTAACACTAGGTCTTCTCACATCGAATCCTCACTTTATATATAGATTGCCCCATGGTCGTGAGGGGATCTCTGTTACCACGGACCAGCAGCCTGGGCTCTTAGGAGCTGAGCTGGCTTTGAAATCACTTCTGGAATTTAGCCCTGAAGCACATGATTGCTGTCTGGTCTTCTTAGTGCTGTCGCTGGTTAATTGTGATTAGTTGTTTATGCTACTGCTGCTGTATCCGACAAACCCAGTATGTGAACTCAATGGGAAATCTTCCTTCTAGTCAAAGGGCTGAAAGTTCAAGTTGTATTGAGAAGATGCAAATAGCTGGACACTGAAGCCAGGCTTTCCAACTCTGGCTAAGCAAACCTTTGATCAAAGTTTCCATTTCCCTGAGTCTAAACTTTTCCAAGATATTAGGAAGCACCATTTGAACTTTATTCTAATCATCTGGGAAATCAAGCACTTGAGAGCTGTCAGGAGCAGTGTTAACACAGTTTGAACAGTGGAAGTCACAGTAGCATTTTCAGTTAAAAACTAAGGGCAGTTCCACAAGGGTATTTTACTACAAATGATGTAGCTGAAACTGAGTATGTTCTTAATCACACTTAGACTCAGGGAATGTGGTACTGTAATAAGCTTCAGCTTTGTTCAAAAGGGATGATGATGAGCCATAAAATCTGATCCAGAAGAATAAAAGGAAAAAAGTGATAGTGTTACGTGCAAGTCTCATCTAGTGATATACAGTTTCCCGCAGTGTGATTTTAATATTTAATGAATGCTCTTTTTCATTTATGGAGGTTCTGTGGCCGACCGACTAGTGGAACCACCCTGAGCTTTTACTGATAATTTTTAAAAACACATTTGCAGTGATTTGTTATGTCTCTTGTTCTTTCCCCCTTCTGATCAAAAGGAACTATTTTTAAAACTCGTACTGGTTTTTAAAATTGCATAAAAATTATTGTAGCTAATTTTGGAATATAAAAAATTTGTAATATAAATAATTTTGGAATATAAGAAATAGAGTAAAAGTTTCCTCTTTCCATATTGAACCCAGCACTCACCAACTGATGGGTTTTTGTGCAATATTTCAGGTCTTTTTCTATTATAGTATGTTTTTGGCTACTACTGGATCAAAAAAGCACAGTGACAATAGCCTTAAAGATGAGACACAGTTCAAATGTCCATCAACAGATAAATGGATAAACAAAATATGGGGTATACACACAGACACACACAAAAGGAATACTGCTACTGCTGCTGCAAAGTCGCGTCAGTCGTGTCCGACTCTGTGCAACCCCATAGACAGCAGCCCACCAGGCTCCGCCGTCCCTGGGATTCTCCAGGCAAGAACACTGGAGTGGGTTGCCATTTCCTCCTCCAATGCATGAAAGTGAAAAGTGAAAGTGAAGTCGCTCAGTCATGTCTGACTCTTAGCGACCCCATGGACTGCAGCCCACCAGGCTCCTCCATCCATGGGATTTTCCAGGCAAGAGTACTGGAGTGGGGTGCCACTGCCTTTACTGAGCCTTAAAAAGGAATGAAATTCTGGGACTTCTCTAGCAGTCCAGTGTTAAGACTTCACCTTCCAATGCAGGAAATGCAGGTTTGATCCCTGCTGGAGTAACTAAGATCCCACATGCCTTGTGGCCAAATATAACAGAACATAAAACAGAGGGAACATTTTAACAAGTTCAATAAAGACATTAAAAACCATCCACATCCAAAAAACAAAAAAATCTAAAAAAAGAAAAGGGAACAAAATTCTGATATATGCTACAAAATGGATAAGCATTGAAGATATACTAAGAGAGGTAAGCCTGATGCCAAAGGAAACATATATTGTGTGCTTTCACTTATGTGAGGTACCTGGAGCACACCAGTTCTTAGAGACAGAAAATAGAATCAAGGTTACCAGAAGCTGGGGGTGAAAGAATGGGAAATTATTGTTTAATGGGTGTAGAGTTTCTATTTGGAATAATGAAAATGTTCTGAAAATGAATAGTGGTGATGACTGCGTGGTATTCTGAAGATACTTAATGCCATTGAATTGTACACTTTAAAATGGTTAAAATGGTCAATTTTACGTATATTTTACTATGATGAAAAGCACAATGACTGTGTAGGGTTTGGATCTACTCTAAACACTTGGAAGTTTTATAAAATATACAAAATATTTAAAAAATGCAGTTGTACTTGACAGCTTGAAGTTTGTATCAGACACCTTGGACTAAGTTATGCAGTGATAACCAACAACCCCCAAATTTTCATTTCTTACAGTTGCAAAGGCTTGTTTTTTGTTCACGTTACATGTCTTGTGCAGATTGACCATGATTCTGTGCCATATCCTCTTCATTTCAGCATCCAGGATGAAGGCGTGGTCTCTGCCTGGGTTGTTGCTGTTCTTGTGTCAGAGGACAAAGAGAAGACGCTGGAAGCGCTCAGACTCTTGGAGTGTCTGCTCAGAAGTGTCACACTTCATCTTAATCCACATTTTTTATTGACAAAGCTGGTCACATGACCCAGCCTGACATTCTTGGGGTAAGAAAATATAATCCTCCTACAGTGAGGGGCAGTGAGTAATTGGGAACAGCAATACAATTACCTTAGGGTTGTAACCAGAAATAATGATGTTTGTCTGTGGTCATGGGAGGAAGGGAAGGCATCTATACATAAGAGACCTCACTGAAGTGGTGAAGGGTCTGGAATCACACTGTCTGAACGGGACAAGAGCCCTGAGCCTCAGTGTGAGGTCTAACCCCACATCCAGCCCACAGATCTCCACTGTTCTGCTCTTGTATGTACACATGTGATTGGGCAAAGCTAAGCTATATCCAGAACTCCAGCTGTCACAGTCTGGGAAAGGTGACTGATTGATTGATTTTGCCTTTCAGTCCCAGTAATTGAGAGGGGAACAGAGAATTAGGTGGGAATGAATGTCAAGTGACAATTGACTATATCAAGCACAATTACCTACTGCTTCTGCTAAGTCGCTGCAGTCGTGTCCAACTCTGTGCGAACCCATAGACGGCAGCCCACCAGGCCCCGCCGTCCCTGGGATTCTCCAGGCAAGAACACTGGAGTGGGTTGCCATTTCCTCCTCCAATGCATGAAAGTGAAAAGTGAAAGTGAAGTCGCTCAGTCGTGTTTGACTCTTAGCGACCCCCATGGACTGCAGCCTACCAGGCTCCTCCGTCCATGGCAGGAGGAGCATTTTCATTTCCTCCGTCCATTTTCTAGGCAAGAGTACTGGAGTGGGTTGCCATTGCCTTCTTCGACAATTACCTAAGAATCCACCTAATAAATGTGTAAGATCTTTCTGAAGAAAAGTTTAAACTATTGCTGAAGGAGACTGTGGGAGACCTGAATGAATGAAAAACATTCCATGTTCTTGGATCAGAAGGCATAATATCGCACTTAATTATAAAAGTGATGCAGGAGCAATAAAAAATGCTAACTCTTCTTTAAAAGTGGAAATGCTGATGCTATGATTCATATGAAATAGGAACAGTGTGGAAAACTGAAAGTCGATTAGTGAATGGGAAATAGCCCTTCCAGATCTTAAAGCACACAAACTCTCAAAAACGAAGTGCATTGATGAAGACAAAGCAATGAAACTGAATAAATTTTTTTAAAGGATTACAGTACATAAGAATATGTTTGTTAAAAGGACTATCCCAAATCAATGGGAAAAAAATTACCATATGGAAAAAAAAAGTTGAATCCCTACCACAAAGCATGCACCAGAAAAGCTCCAAATAGATAATGATTAAAGAGAAATGTACAACACAAAACCATAAAAGTAGAAGGAAACATAAGAGATTTCCTTCATAACTGAAATGAAGAAAGTCTGGCTTTGACCATAAAGTTCTACATGGGCGGGGGGGGAAGGGAATGGGGGAAGAAAAGGAAGAAGCCACCATAGTAAGCAAATCAAAGTCAAAAGACAAATGAGAAATGAAAACAATGACAACAAAACCCTATGAAATACACAAAATATCAGACACTGAAGGATGCAGATAAAGCAGTGTATTTAGGAGGAAGATTGAAAACATTGTTTAGGGTTCAGCTTAAGGCTAGAGAACAAAAAGACTAGACACTGAACCCAACAAATGCAGAAAAGACGGAAGAATAAAGGTAAAAGCTTGGATTGATTAAATAAGTGAACTCGCTCAGTCGTGTCCGACTCTTTGCGACCCCATGGACTGTAGCCTACCAGGCTCCTCCCTCCATGGGATTCTCCAGGCAAGAGTACTGGAGTGGGTTGCCATTTCCTTCTCCAATTAAATAAACAAGAGATCCATAAAACCCAAAGCAGGAGTTTGTTTTTTAAATAGGCAGCTATCTAGCAAACCAGTTGAGAAAAGAGAGAAAGGAGGCAGGGATAAACAATCTTAGGTTAATAGAGTGCACATAACTACACATACAGTAGAGATTTTTTTAAATCACAAGAAGATGGATTAGATATAGTTGATTGGCAGTTGGCAGTTATTTCCACCTCCTTCGAGTATGTGTTCCTGACTACAGAGGCTGGAAAGACGAAAACAGCATTTCAAGGAGCTTTCTAGATGAAAGTTAGATTTTGCCAGTAGCTGCTCTTGTGTAAGATTTGGTTGGCAGAAGAGAAGCTGTAGTCATGATCCTTTTGACTGCCTTCTTTGGCTGCCAGACAAATCTGGGGAGTGCAGGATTCAGCTTTGAAGATGTTGGTAGGTGTAGCTGCCCTTGCAGAACATGGAGTCAGCGTGGCTTCCCAATTCTGTGTTGCAGCCATTGCTATGTGTTCCTGAATTCACCTGTCCTTATGCAGCCTCTGGCTCCCCATCTTCCTGATGGTGGCAGAGCTGGCAGTTTCTCTGGAGGGTCAGTTCTAGACTGTTCTGGGGAGTCATTTCTGGGGGGCCCACCCAGAGCTCACTCCTCCAGCCCTGTTTCAACAATTTTGTAAGCACCTGGTTTGTTGTATTAAATCAGTGCTTCCTGTTCCTTGCACAGATACAATGGATGAACAGCATACTATCAACAATTCTGTGCCAAGAAATTTGAAAACTTAAGTGAATGGATAACTTCCCAAAAAATATAAATTACTGAAATGAACCCACGAAAATGAAAACCTGAATAGACGATAATAATAAAACTGAAAAGATAATCAAAACTGCCAGTTCCTCTCCCACCTCATACAAAGCTACTAGGCCTCAACAGTTTTATGGGCCAGTTTTCCAACTAAAGATAACCCTTATATATCATGTAGATTGTTCTGGAAAGAGGAAAAATAGGGAGTTACTCAACTCACTTTGTGAATATTGTATATAACCTTGGTACCAAGACTGGATAAGGAGAGGACAAGAAAAGAAAATTAAAGTCCAATCTCAAGAACATAAATGCAAAAATTCTAATTAAATTAGCACATTAAATCCAGTATTATATTTAAAAAAATCATTATGATCATGCAGGGTTTATTTCAGGTTATTAGAAAATAAATTAATTCACTATATTACATTAACAGGTCTTCTTCTTGGTGCCAATTTTAAATACAGTTGTATTTAAGATGTTGCATTTTCCACTTACAGTACAGCGCTCATGATTTGCAATGCTGTTGGGTTGGCCAAAAATTTAGTTTGAGCTTTTCCATAGCATAACTTTCTGGCCAACCCAATACTTCCTTTCCCTATGAATGTAATCCATATTCAAGTATCAAGAATGTCCTATTATTTTTTTCCAGATCTACTGAGATATAATTGACATACATCACTATATGAGTTTCAAGTGTACAGTATTAAGGTTTGATTTACATATATTGTGTAGTGAGTACTACAATAAATTTAGTTAACACCCATCTCATAAATACAATGAAAAGAAAAGGAAAAAAAAGTGACTTGTAATGATGGTACTTGGGATTTTACTCTCCTAATAGCTTTTCTGTGTAGGGAAGCTTATGGCAGTGGAAACCTTTATTATCATGCTGCACATTACACCCCTAGTACATACTTATAATTCGAAGCTTGTGCCTTTTGAGGGGCTTCCCAGGTAGCTTAGTGGTAAAGAACCTGCCTGCCAATGTAGGAGACTCGGGTTCAATACCTGGGTTGGGAAGATCCCCTGGAGGAGGAAATAGGAACCCACTCCAGTGTTCTTGCCGGGGAAATCCCCAGACAAGAGGCGCCTGGTGGGCTACGGTCCATGGGGTCGCAAAGAGTCGGACACAAATGAGTGACTGACACGCACACACAGTTCCTTTTGACTACTTTCCTCCAGTGCCTCCTTCCCCATCCTTTGCATCTGGTCTGATAACCACAAATCTGGTCTCTTTTTCTATGATTTTAAAAAATAGATCCCACATATATGAGTCTGCCTGCAATGCGGGAGATCTGGGTTCAGTCCCTGGGTCAGGGAGATCCCCTGGAGAAGGAAATGGCAACCCACTCCAATATTCTTGCCTGGAGAAGCCCATGGACAGAGGAACCTAGTGGCTACAGACCGTGGAGTCACAAAGAGTTGGACACAACTGAGTGAGTTTCCCTTTCCACACATAAGTGGAATCATTCAGTACTTGTCTTTGTCTGACGTATTTTACTTAGTACTGATATAATACCCTCAGGGTCCATCCGTACTGTTGCAAATGAAGAATGCCCAGTTATTTGCTATAGCAGTTCAACTTTAAAGGTATCATAGAATTGGCTACAGTTTGGGTCCCTTGATGTTTTGTGTGCAACAGTGCTCAATCCACGCCCAGATTTCCTTAATCAACCTTGTTTATGATGGACCCAGGGAAGGCAGCACCCGGTGGCACAGCTCCACCACCAGGGAAGCCCCCAGCCGTTCCTCCTGGCATAGCCTCCTGTGCTCCATACAGCTTCATAGTAAAGGGGGTTGCAGACTTTCTCCAGCTCCTTCTGCCAGTGTTCACATTCTTCCTTCTCCGCAGTCTGGTTCTTAGCAAGCCGGTTGGTGATTTCATTACACTTGTCAAGAGTCTCCTGTTTGTCCTCATCATTGATCTTGCCTTGAAGTTTTTCGTCTTCAACAGTTGCTTTCATGTTGAATGCACAGGACTCAAGCAAATTCTTGGAAGACACCTTGTCCCGTTGCTTATCTTTAGCTTTGTACTTTCCAGCTTCCTGGACCATATGCTCATTGTCTTCCTTATGGAGAAACACCATATGATTTAAGTAGATTCAGAAAAGGCATTTGCAAGATTCAACACCCATTCACTACATTTCTTGGCAAACTAGGCATCATAGGGGCCTTCTTAGCTTGATAAACCAAAAGCCCACAGCAAATGTCATTCTCAGTGGTTAAACTTTAGAAGCAATTCCACTGAAGTCAGAAACATGACAAGGACGCCTGTGCTCATTACTAGTACCCAGCACTGTGCTAGTGGTCCCAGTCACACAATGTGACAGAGAACTGAGAAACCAGGAACGTAGCAGAACTAATAAGGGTGTTTTCGAGGTGACTGAATTCAAGATCAACATAAAGCAGTAACATTTCTTTGCATGAAAAATAACCAATTAAAACATGTAAAAAAAAATAAGAGAGAGGGAGAAAGACATATTCGCAAGATGAATAAGATACTTAAACATGAGTTGCAAATTCCTATTAAGAAACTATGTAAATATATTTCAAGGACACATAAAAACTGAATAAATCATGTTTATGGAAGAGAAGACAGTAATCTCAAAATGGCATTTCTGACCAAGTTGATCTATAAATTCAATGAGATGATAACAAAAATTCCTAATAGATTTTTTTAATGGCCCTTTGACAAACATTTCTTAAATTCATATAAAAGATGAATAGCAATGACAATCCAAATCCAACTCTGAAAAAGAAAAAATAAGCACCAGAAGTCAAAGCAGTTTATGTCTAACATAATTACCATGCTGGATATCAGTGCAAGAATAGACAGATCAGTGGAACAGAACAGAAAGCCTATACACAGAGAGTACAAGCGCTGGGAGGTCTTTGGTATATTGTAGGTGTGGTCTGACTAATCAGTGGAGAAGGGTGGATGTTTGATAAATGGCAGAAGGTAAACAAAAAATTTTAAAGATATGAACAAATCCCTATCCCAAACCATACATCAACGTGAATCAACTGTAAGTATGCATATATCCCCTCCCTCTTGAGGCTCCTTCCCACCCCGCCATCCCACCCCATCATTTATTGACAACCTACTGTGTGCAGTGGGCCCTGGGCTGAGAGCTCCATTCATGAATCTCCTTTAATCTTCAGGACAGGGCTGATTTAAAGCTCTGAGCACTGTAAACAAAACTTTCAAGCTATTAGAAAGTCAGTATTTCTTTAAAAAACACAAAAGGAAAAAGTAAATTTAACATCAAAATGTAAAATCTGTACATTATTTGTACATCTTTGGAGCCCTGGATCTAGTGCACGTCCCAGTGGAAGCAGGCTAGTGTAAGCAGGACTCCACAGGGTCTGTTCTGTTGGTCCTGGGTCTTTAGAACAAGTTCCCTCTCCTGTCCCCAGGGCACATGGAAACCTTTCTCTCTCCACCTCCCATCTTTGTATGCAAGTCACAATTTCTTGTCATCTTATGATTCCCCTCACTTACACAGCAGAGGGGATATACCTACTGTTGCCAATTGTATTGTTTCAAGGCCATTTCAGAATAATAACCAGCTTACATGTGTCAAAAATACCCACTGCTTTAAATTGTAATGGGCTTTCCTTTGGAAGCAGCTGTTATATTTCTCAGATTATTTTTCTGTGTTCTTGGTCTCCAAAGGATTGGCTTCTGTTGGAAGATTGTTTATTGAATTTGGAAGGTTATGACAATTACAAAAGTCATTCTGAGTCTTCCATAATATGTGTCTGAAAAACTCATCCTTGAACTTAGATTCGTCACAGGTGGTAGAGCCAAATCCCTAATCCCAGAGCATTTCCTGGGGGGGGCTAGCCTCTCACCTCTGGCCAGAGGAGGAGACGGATGCTCAGAAGATCAGGCTAAGCAAAACAAAGGTCACCTGCATAATGGAAGCAGCGTGGCAAAGAGCACTGATCTCAGGGTCCAGCTCCGACGTGTTCTTATCTCGCCTTGACTTTAAAGACAGCGTCTGCCTGTTAGAGCTGTGGGAATTAAAGGACAGGATATGCATGAGAGTGAATGTAGACTCTGAAAGGGCCATAGATATGCAAGGTTTTCTAATATGTAGCACAGTGGGCCACATCTTAAAAACAGATATTCTCTTTTTCCATTATCAAATGAATTCAGATTCATAAAAGAGTTTTGAAAATACAAGCAAGTACAAAGTCCCACTATTCATAACAACCGCATAACACCAATGTCTGACCTTCGGTCATTGTTCTCTCAAAGGCTTTGGGCTTCTTTTTTCGTACTGTTGTAAAGCGGCTGTGTTGTCCCCTTTATATCTAACATCACAAGACTTTCTCAGAACATTTCAGTCTTTGTAGACCTATATTTTTCTTTTGAATTTTTTAATTATGTAAACCATAACTCCAAAGTTGAAACTATAGATGTTTTATATGAAAGCGTCCATCCTTTTTGTCCTCTGACTCCATTCTCTCCTTCTCCCTATAGATAACCACTTTTTAATTTGTGTATGATTTGTCTTTTCATGATTTATATATGATTGTATTTTCCCTTCTTCCCAGATGAAAAACAACATAGTATTTATCCTGCGCCTTTGCTTTTTTCGTTGAACAGTGAATCCTGGAGATCATCTAACATCAGTAATCAGAGTTTTTCCTCATTGCTTTTAATGGCTGCTCCGAACTCCATTGAGTGGCTGTATTTTAGTTCATTCAATCTGTTCTTTAAACAGCAGACACTTAGATTCTTTTGTTTTGTGCTATTACAAATAACGCCCCAATGAATGACCTATGTGAATATAATTTTGGTTATAGAATGTGCCTAACCTCACCTGTCCATCAGCTGTCAAAACAGTTGAAACCCCATCCTCTCTCCTGCTGCTCTGAATTCTCTCTGCCACCTTGGAAATCAAACCTCCTCCATCCCAGCCTCAATCTCCCCTGCTCTGAGCTTGAGTATTGGGCATGGGCTCTCCAAGGTTAGCGTCTTGACATTGCCCCTGGTCTCAGGTTGGTTCTCCCTAGCTGTCACTGCCCTCCCTGGACCCAGATACTGTGAAATTCCTGAGGAACCATCTACCCTCTCACCTCACCTTGCTTCCTTCCAGAGGGGTTTGAAGAGGTTATACCACTGTTTGTTTTGTCATTCCCTGATTGTTTTTTTTTGCTTGGATGGTTTTACTTTTATTACGAAAATTTCAAACTCAAGAAAGGAGAAGGAATAAAACAATGAAAATCCAACACTTTCCATTACTTACATTAAACAATTGTTAATGTTTTGCCATATTTGACTCATCTGTATGTATTTTCCTGAACTATTTTAAAGACAATAATAGACATCATGGTGATGCTCCATATCTAAATACTTACCGGCCTACAATCCAAGAAATAAAGACATTCTCTACAATAACACCCTTATCACGCCTACCAATAATAAGTAATTTTAAAAAGTAAAATAATTCCCTAGTTTGTAATATTTAGTCCATATTCAGCTTTCTCTGGTTGTTCTAAAAATTATCTTCTATAACTTATTTTTTAAACCAAAAGTCAAACAAGTACCATAGATTGCATTTGGTTGCTTTATATCTCTTTTTTATTTAGAGCAGGTCTCCTTCATGCCTTTTTATTTTTCATCAGATTGACTTGGTGAAGAGAGCTGATCAGTTATCTTGTGATGTGCCTCACAGCCTGGATTTGTCTGATGGTTTGCTTGTGCTGTCATTGACCTTTTCCCCGGTATTCCCTTTATTTCTTTCCTTTTTTCTTTTTTTTTTTTTAACTTTTGTTCATCCAGCAAGGTCTCTGCTAGTTTGTTTTGTTCTCTTTCCCATGAGAAGTTTTCCTCTAATGATTCCAACTGGAATCCCTTCTAATGGTTGATTGTTTACTTACTATGGGTGCCGTCCTTATTGCCGTCCTATCCTTAGACGACCTCTGATGGTCAGAAAGTCTCATTCCGCAAGAAGAGGTGTCTAATTTCCTGCCTGGAGGGGGTACACCTGGAAGCCAGTAGGGGAAAGAGTTTGGGGGCTTTCAACACTGATCACACAGATATCCTTCAATCCCCCTGTGTTCAGACTGAAAGCATGACACTGGGCATTTCTCAGACAGAGCTCCTCTGTTCTCTTCTGAGGATAAACCTCCAGTTTTCTGCTGGGCAAAGGCGAGATTGCCGCCTGGAAGAGCGGACCTGGGAGTCTAACTGCTTCTTACACAACCTTTCCATCAGTCCTTCTGCTTTTGTTTCCACCTTCCCCCTTGCTGCCCATAGTACCTGCTGCTGCTGGCAACCGCTTAGCCTTAGGGGTGCACCGGAAAAGGAATTGTGTTTTTGTTTTTTCCTGCCTACTGGCTTATAATTTCGTTTTCTTCGAATTGCTCAAATCATTTACCATTTTTCCATCTGCTTTCTGGTTTCCAGAATATTTTTGCTATTGTCTCCTCTCCTTTTCTCTCTGTCCTTATGGGTTTGTATCCTTTACAAGCTCAAAGACTGATGCTTTAGAGGAGTGTGAGGAGGGAGCAGGAGTAATAATACATGTATGTACCCACCAGCTTTATCCCTTCTTTCATTTAGAAAAATGCTTCGATTGGTTTGATGAACATGTTGGTTGAGAAAGACCTGTGTCTGGCCATAGCAGGGCCCCTAGACATTCAGATACAGTTGAGAACAGTGTCAGAGGAAAGCCAAATTGCCCAGGGTTACACTGAGGAAAATTTTGAATTTCTGGAGAGAAGTGGGAAAGTGAAAGGTGTGAGAAGGGTACAGGTTTGAGACAGGTCAAGGGAGAGAGATAAGAGCTAAAACGATACAGGTAAGTTAGCGCGTGAAGAGAGAGAGAGAACGGATGAAAATTTCCCTGTGGGAGGGGCTTACTGGGGAGCCTTGGAAGGCAGACCTGATATCCAATTTCAGGTTGTCTGCTGGGCTGTGATGTGACAGAGACCATTTCCTCTCCCTACCTATAGTCTAATCTATTTTTTTCATGGTTTCTAGCTGAGCATGTTATCACCGGGAATAAAGAGCACATTTCCCAGCTTCCCTTGCAGCAACTCACAGTCATGTGACCCAGTTCTAGCTAATAAGATGTAATCAGAAGTGTGACCAAGTTCAGACCAATAAATATAAGTGCTAGTTTGGAATCCCAAGAGAGATAATTAAAGGGGAGCTCATTCAGCTGGGTAAATTTCTTTTTGCCCATCTGCCTTTCTTCCAGATTGCAATGTACATGCAGTGGCTGGAACTCCAGCAGTGATCTCATGTTCTAGGGTAATTTGAGGAGGGAACAGAAAGACAAGAGTCTGGGTCTAACAATACCATGAAACTGCTAGACTGGCTCTGCACTGCTTACCTCTGGACTTTTGCTTTTTAAATGTAAAAGAGAAATACAATTCTTCGGGGTTTTTCCCTAGTGTTATAATAATCACTTATCATGTGACAAGTAGTGTTCTAAATGCTTGGTTTATACACTAATCTAATCTTTATACTGCCAACCCTGTGAGGTAGGTACTATAATTATCTCTGTTTTACAGATAACAGTGAGGCACAGAGAGATTAACTTGCCTAAAGTCACAGCTAGTGAAGACTAGTAACTGGGCAGTCTGGGCTTGTAAGCATTGTGTTATACTGCTTGCTAAGTCATTTCAGTTGTTGTTCGACTCTGTGAGCCCATGGACTGTAGCACGCCAGGCTCCTCTGTCCATGGGGTTCTCCAGGTAAGAATACTGGAGTGGGTTGCCATTTCCTTCTCCAGGGGATCTTCCCAAGCCAGGGATCGAACCCATGTCTCTTGTGTCTCCTGTACTTGCAGGCATGTTCTTAATCACTAGTGCCACCGGGGAAGCCTGTTATACTGTATAATTGTGGCCAAACTCAATCCTCACTAATACAGTTGTGCAATACCAGCCCAGAATCTGCCATCCACCACAGTCATGTATTCTTGGTGAATTTTCAGTATTCCAGGTGAGTGAGTTACAAGGCCCAACCATCCCCAATCCCCCCAAGTCACTTGCCCCCTGACATTGATGTGAAGAAAAGAGATCCTATAGTTTCAGTTTATGACCTCAGTGTGAAAGCAAAGGTCCAAGGAGAAGCAGAGACTGCAGGAGGGAACCGGGTGACCTGGGAGGGTGGGGCGATATGGGCTGCAGTGTGGACCAAGAGCAGTTTTCCTCAGGGAAGTCCCTGATGGTCCAGTGGTTAGGACTCCACGCTTCTGCTGCTGGAGGTACAGGTTCCAACCCTGGTCAGGGAACTAAGATCCCACATGCCTTGAGATGTAGCCAATAAAAAGAGCAGATTTCCCCAAATATGTTAGAGGAAGGTGGCAGAGAGAGATGCTTGCATTCACACCTGTAAAGCGTTTCTAACATTTAGCTTCATTTCCTCAGGACTGATTTCCAGGCATGGGCTTTGGTACATCTTGACTTCATTTGAATCAAATCGATGAAATAATTCTTTAGCCAATTTCAGATGCTCTATTTGTTATAAATATAACAATCCCCACAGATTCTGCTATACCCTGGTAAGTAAAATTAGGGGCCAAATTTTAAGATACTAAAATAAGAGCACTGGTGCCATACGACCATTTTTATTGATTGAATCAATAAAAGAGATATAAAATGTTCAAAAGAGAGACGAGTATTCGCTAGACATCACTTCTTTGATGAATAAGGATGCCCGAAGGTACAGACTTCTCAAGAAGCTGTAGTGAGAAATTTGTGCAGTTCTCTCTCTGAAACTTCCAGTACCCTGGGACATAAGTTCCAGTCCAAACTGATAGTAAATAGGCCAACTTCAAGGACACCTCTGCAATCTAGCAGGTGGTTGGGGCAGAGCTTGAGCTCATGTTAATTAGTTGCAAGTCGTGGGGGCTGAGCCAGGTAGGTGCCAGTTTGTCCTGAGTTGTCAGGCAGCTCTCAGGGGCTTGTCTCCTGGTCACAGAAGTGTGGGGAGTGGAGGGGGATGGGTTCCTGGAGGGACTCCATGAGGAGGCTGAAGGATCAATAATACCACCTTAGACACTGTCTTCTGACTTCCCCCCTCATTCTTAATAAAGACATGGATTATAATGAGGCCAATGGGCCCGGCATTTGGAAAGCAAATCTGGCCTGCAGAGCCACATCCTGACAGAGCTGCCCTGGGAGGAAGCAAGTCACAGAAGCACTCACCAGAAGAGTCCTTCTAGAAGATTCCCCAGGAGAATCCCCGAGTTCGACCCACAGCACTTTCCCTCTGAGGGAGGGAGATGGCAATGACCCGAGGGAAATCAGAAGCCAGAGCTGACTGGCCTGCAGAAACAAATGGGTGTTCCCAAGGAATCTTGCTGAAGGGTCCAAATTGGACTGTCAGATAAAATGAGAGAAAATGAAAATATGAGTGAATCAATCATGGCTTCAGGCATATTTGGAGCTAGGATGATAACTCAGGTTGTGAATGCTGGGCTGAGAATTGGTCTAATAGTTCACTAAATATTTGTTAGGTTTTTGAGTCACCTCCGAGAAACAGGTTTTCCTAAGGAGAGAACAGACTCTCAAATAGACAGTTCTGAGAAAGGCACAGAACTGCTCTGCAGATCAAAACGGCCGTATTCAGAGGGGTCTGATAAACACCAGCAGCCTTTTCCTCTCAGCTTTTCTTTTCTTCCTCTTGATCATTCATGTGTTTCATGACTTCTTGTTCCTTCATTCGCTTTTATCCCTGGAGACAAGGTTGTGGAGAAATCAGGGATATATCCAAGGACAGGATGTTAAGGGTACCATCCTTGTTCTGCATTAAAGAGAGAACATTGTAGAGCCACAGAAAATGAAGCCAATCGTTCACCTAGGACGGCTCAGAATAGATCATTTCCCAGACTCTGCACCCACCATTTGTAAGCGAATCCAGAGATTTTCTACAGGAGCTTAAAAGATTTTATTCCTAATCCATTTTTTTCCCCCTAGAGCTTTGGAAATATGGCTCTGTAATTTAATGATTACAGGAGATGAGCAAAAGAATGAACTAAATAAGAGAGCACCAGCTTGCTTTGTAATGAAGGGCCAAACTTTCCAAATATAGAGCAGAATCCAATTGTGGTGCTGTTGTTTATGTTTCCTGAATAGCACTGATATGAGAGACCCTTTGGGAACGCACGCATGTCCTCTCCCACACAAGGAGCCTTCCCTTTGGCTCTTTAGAAAGTTTGGGGAGCTAATCTCACTGCCTGGTACCATAGTAACTTGGCTGATGGAACCACATAGGCTGGAAGAAGTCAAATCCCAAAACAATGAACAATAACCACTCGTTAGCATTAGAGATGGCATGTCCCCAAAACGTCAGAGGACTTTTCTGTGGGTGATAAAGAGTAAGATTTAAAAAGTGATGACCACACAAAGCACAGTGTGGTGGCCTGGACTGAATCCTGAATCATAAGAGGACTGGTCTGAAAAACTAGCAAAATGTGAATAAAGTCTGCTGCTCAGTTAATAGTAATGTACTAGAGTTAATGCCTTAGTTTTTTAAAAAAATTAACTTATTTCAATTGGAGGCTAATTACTTTACAATATTGTAGTGGTTTTGCCATACATTGACATGAATCAGCCATGGGTATACATGTGTCCCCCATCCTGAACCCCCTCCCACCTCCCTCCCTATCCCATCCCTCAGGGTCATCCCAGTGCACCAGCCCTGAGCACCCTGTCTCATGCCTCAGACCTGGACTGGCGATCTGTTTCACATATGATAATATACATGTTTCAATGCTGTTCTCTGAAATCATCCCACCCTTGCCTTCTCCCACAGCTTCCAAAAGACTGTTCTTTACATCTGTGTCTCTTTTGCTGTCTCACATATACGGTCATCGTTACCATCTTTCTAAATTCCATATATATGCATTAGTATACTGTATTGGTGTTTTTCTTTCTGACTTACTTCACTCTGTATAATAGGCTCCAGTTTCATCCACCTCATTAGAACTGATTCAAATGCATTCTTTTTAATGGCTGAGTTTTGATGAATGCACCATGATTGAGTAATACGTGAAGATTAGGAGAATCTGGGTAAAGAGCGTATAGCCCGCTCTCTGTACTCTGGACTATTCTTGCACCTTTTCTGTAGATATAAATTTATTCCCAAATAAAAAGCTTTAAAAAAAAGGTAAAGTCAGATTTTCATTTGTTACTAGTGGGAGTATAAAGGGGTACAAATGTTGTGATACTTCTCATCAAAGGATTTTAGAAGTGTGCATGCCCACTGACCTGTGGTTTCACTCCCTAAAATTTGTCCTAAGGAAATAGTCAAAGATTTTCAGCCCAGTACTCGTGTAATTGGCAAAGTTGGCTGCAAACTCCAAGGCCAAAATTAAGGACGATAGGAACAATGATGTAGCCACTCTGAGGGATTTATGCAGTCACTTAATGTTGGAGAAGTCAATTTGATGACATGAAAAGACTGGCACCATGCATGGTTGAGTAGAAAAAGTACTCTGCGTGGTATGGTCTCATTTTTAAAAATCTATGTGCTTTGAAGAGTGGAAGACGCTATACCAAAGTATAAAGAGTGGTCTTCTCTAGGTGAGTGAGATTGTGGGTGCTATTGGCTGAACTGTGTCCCCCTCGATTCATATGTTGAAGCTCTAATTCCTAACTAAACTGTATTCAGGTGTGGGCTTTTAGGAGCTAATTAAGGTTAAATAAAGTCATAAGCGTGGAGTCCTAATTCTGTCAGATTGGTGGCCTTACAAGAAGAATAGAGAAATCTCTCTCTCCCATGCACATACATCTAGGAAGGCCATGTGAGCTCACAGCTCTCACCAGAACCAATCACGCTGACACCCTGACCTCAGCATTCTACCCTCCAGACCTATGAGAAAATAAATGTCTATCATATAAGCCACCCAGTCTATGGCACTTTGTTATGGCAGCCCAAGCTGAGACAGTGGGTATTCTAAATTTTCTTGTTTTTACTCTGCTGCATCTCTGTAGTGAATATGAGTCGCTTTATTACTTGAAGAACAATAAATGTGAAAATTTTATGCTTAGGGTTTCACTTTACAGTTGACAGAAAGAAACACTACTTCCTGGGTCTCCTTCAGGAATAGTCTTTGAAGGGATAGTAGTCGCCCAGAGATCATTTCCTTCATGGAGTCAAACTGGTGTCAGGCTCCTTAGGCTCCATGTCCTCAGGAAGGGGGTGGACTCCTTCATCCCTGCCATAGTTTATACATCCCTGGTATAATTTATAGTTCAGCTTGTACAGTGACTTATAATTTAAAATGCACATCAACACATATTACCTTTGTCAGATCTTTGCTGACAAAGATCTATATAGTCAGAGCTATGGTTTTTCCAGTAGTCATGTACGGATGTGAGAGTTGGACCGTAAAGAAGGCTGAGCACTGAAGAACTGATGCCTTCAAATTGTGGTGCTGGAGAAGACTCTTGAGAGTCCCTTGGACAGCAAGGAGACCAAACGAGTCAATCCTAAAGGAAATCAACCCTGAATATTCACTGGAAGGACTGATGCTGAAGCTGAAGCTACAATACTTGGGCCACCTGATGCGAAAAGCCGACTCACTGGAAAATACCCTGATGCTGGGAAAGAAGAGGGAAGGAGGAGAAAGGGGGTGAGTGACTGAGGCTGAGATGGTTGGATGGCATCACTGACTCAGTGGACATGAATCTGAGCAAACTCTGGGAGATAGTGAAGGACAGGAAGCCTGGCGTGCTGCAGTTCATGGGATTGCAAAGAGTTGGACACGACTTAGTGACTGAACAAAAACATACAGTAACTTAGTTGACTGCCATAACAGTAAGCAAGGCATGTAATATCGCTCCTCATGAGTGAAGTTCGGGAAGGTTACATGACTTGCCCAAGGTCACCTGCCTAGTGGTAACGGAAGTGGAACAAGGACAGGGCCTCTTGCCTCCAAGATTATTGCCTGTCTCTGCTATCAGTTACTGCCTGTCTAGCTCTTCCTTTTGCAGCAGTCCTGGGCCATCTCAGGAGTAGGATTCAGAGAACTAGCTCAGTCCTCCAGAGTCCTCCCCATCCCCAGGGAAATTCTGGTCCTCATTATTTCATGTTGGAAATGGAATGATGTTACATTCTACCACTTTCATGCCAAGCATGAGCTATTTCTGGGTTGTACATTTTCCAGAACCTCAAAGGCTGTGCAGCCTCTGAGTGTCTCGAGCAGCCAACCTGGATTTATCCTGTGCATCCACCTGGTTGCAAAGTGAAGCCTGGATCCTAGGCCCCAGAAGGAAGGTGGCGTCTACTGAAAATGGCTTTGCTGGAGAAGGAAAAGTCAGGATCTGTTAGTGTTGGAATCTGGCTCGATATCTATTTATGTATTTGTTCTACATTGGCAAATAGAAGCGTGGATAAATATCTTTAAATCCTCTTAGGGATTTTGCAGATTTTGCATTAGTGAGTGAGAGCAGTTGCAGACATTGGCACTCTGCTAGATTTCTTAATGTTCAGAAGTCAAGTAAAAATTTTGATGACTAAATGGAAAAACAGGAAGAGTTTATGTTGGCATGGGGATTGCTATTGCTCTCTTTGACTATAGAACTTGATCAGTTTACTTATTAAGTAGGAAACTATAAAGAACATTGTAGTACATGTGCATTCAACAGACATATCAGCACTTGAAATGTGCAAGGCATTGTGCTAGGCTTATAGGAAAAAAAAGCTGCATTAAAAAAATACCACCTGTTCTCAAGGTACATTCCGTCCACTGGGGAGACAGACACCTACGCACATCACTGTTACCCAAGGCAGTTATGATTTCAATCCCAGAAGGTGGTTGGAAATGCCGGGGGAATCATTTTTAATTATTTTTTAAGTTTAATTTTCTACTTCATTTTACATTAAAAAAACTTTACATTAAAAATTTTTTATTTATTTATTTTTGACTGTGCTAGGTCTTCACTGCTGCCTGGGATTTTTCTCTACTTGTGGCAAGTGGGGACCGCTCTCCAGTTGCAGTGCATGGGTTTCTCATTGTGGTGGCTTCTCTTCTTTCAGAGCACAGGCTGTAGGGCTCACGGGCTTCAGTAGTTGCAGCTCCTGGGCTCCAGAGCACAGGCTCAATAGTTGTGACATATGGGCTTTGTTGCTCCGCAGCATGTGGGATCTTCCCAGATCAAGAATTTGAACCCGTGTCTCCTGCATCGGTAGGTGGAGTGTTTATCAGTGAGCCACCAGGGAAGCCCTATTTTACATTTTAAATGGAAGTATAGTTGATTTATCGGAGAAGGCAATGGCACCCGACTCCAGTACTCTTGCCTGGAAAATCCATGGACGGAGGAGCTGGTGGGCTGCAGTCCATGGGGTCGCTAAGAGTCAGGCACAACTGAGCGACTTCACTTTCACTTTTCACTTTCATGCATTGGAGAAGGCAGTGGCAACCCACTCCAGTGTTCTTGCCTGGAGGATCCCAGGGACGGGGGAGCCTGGTGGGCTGCGGTCTATGGGGTCGCACAGAGTCGGACACGACTGAAGCGACTTAGCAGCAGCAGTATAGTTGATTTATAATGTTTTAGTTTCTGCTATGCAGCAAAGTGACTCAGTTATACATATATACGCATTCTTTTTTGCATTATTTCCCGTTACGGTTTATCCCAGCACATTGAATGTAGTTCCCTGTGTTATGCAGTGGGACCTTGTTGTCTATCCATTTGTTTGTTTTTAGATTCCACATATGAGTGAGATCATACGGTATTTGTCTTTCTCTGACTTACTCATGTAGTATAATACCCTCAACATTCATCCATGTTGTTGCAATGGCAAGATTTCTTATTTAATGGCTGAATATGATTCCATCGTGTATATGTGTATATCTAACAGTTTATCCGTTTGATGGACACTGTGTTGTTCCCCTATCTTGGCTACTATAGATAATGCTACTATGAACATGGGTGTGCACATATCTTTTCAAGTTAATGTTTTCATTTTCTTGTGCTAATTACCCAGAAGTGGGATTGCTGGATCATATGGCAGTTGTGCTTTTAATTTTTTGAGGAATCTCCATACTGTGTTCCATTGTGACTCCATCAATTTATGTTTCCACCAACAGTGCATGGGGGTTCCCCTTTCTCCTCATCCTTGGCAACACTTGTTGTTTCTCATTTCTTTGATAATAGCCATTCTAACAGGTGTGGGGTGATATCTCATTGTGGATTTGATTTGCATTTCCCCAATAATTAGTGATGTGGAGCACCTTTTCATGTATCTGCATGTCTTCTTTGGAAAAATGTCTGTTCAGATCTTCTGCCCATGTTTTAACTGGATTGTTTTGCCATTGGGTTAAATGAGTTTTTTGCATATTTTTGGATATTAACCCTTTACCAGCTACATGATTTCCAGATATTTTTTTCCCATTAGGTAGGTTGCATTTTCATTTATTGCTGGTTTCCTTTGCCATGTACAAGCTTTTTAGCTTGATATAGTCTCATTTGTTTTTGCTCTTGTTGCCTTTATTTCTCTTGTCAAATCCCCAAAATCATTACCAAGACAGGTGTTAAGGAGGTTATTGCCTGTGTTTCTTCTGGAGTTTTATAGTTTCAGGTGAGGGGTATTATTTTAATTATCACAATCACTAGAGGTCATCATATGGGCAGATCCAGAGATGCTGAGTGTCCTGCAGTCTTGAGAAGGGTTCCATATAACAAACAACTGTCTGGCTCAAAAGGCTGAGAGTGCCTTGAGTGAGGATCTGGAAAAAGATCCTCAAGCACAGGACTAGGTGGAGAGGCCAAAGCTTCTGGGGAGAGGACACTTACAGGTGGTCGGGTTCTGACAGGTGCTGATGGGCACAGGGCCATCTTATGTGGAGGGACAAGGTAAGCCAAGGCCAAGAACACACCAGGGTATGCCTTCTCAGAATGACAAGTAGTTCATGGTTTGGGGAGTAGAAATAAGACTGAAAATATATGATAGGTCATGAAGTGCCATGCTAAGAAATCTGGATTTTATTTTCTGGGGGGTGAGTGGGTTCTGGAAAGAAGTTCATGAAGGAGACAGGAACAAGAGCAATATTGTGCTTAGGAACGTTGAATCAGGTGTGGTGTGTGGATGGCGTGGGGAAGTCACTCCACCACTTCTGGGGTCTGTGGCTCTGGGCAGCTGTACGTCTCCTGTCCTGGCTGGGTTTTCTCCTCTGCAATACACCCAGCATGCGAATTGTCCTAAGGCCTAATTAAATAGACACCATGTATGGGAAGCACCCAGCACAAGCCCAGTAAATGGTGGTTGTTGTTGCTTGTGGTTGGGGGCTCATTGGTTCCTGCCTCTACCACTACCAGCTACTAGCCGGTGAAGCTGACCATAGATATGCAAATTGATGCTTCTTGGCTCACAGGTGTGTGAGGGGTTATGGGAGGGACCGTTCTGGTCTTTTCCCCTTGACCTTCCTTCCCACTGGGGAACAAGGAGAGGCCAAGCTGGAGTCCACAGTCATCCCTGTCTCCCAATGGGCCATCAGGATGGAGCACTCAGAGTGGGACAAACCTCAGAGTCAACTTGCTGGGCACTCTCAACTCCAGAAGATGAAATTCAGACTGGAGGGGGATGGGCCTGGTGTCACACAGTGGGGCAGTGTGATCAGAGCTGGAACAGACCCAGATGTTTGAATCCCAGTCCCTGCCTCCCTGCACTCTCCCATGGGTGAGGAGAGAGGGAAAGCTTGGGCGTGGCCCCTCCCTACTCTACACTTGTGTCTGGAAGGCCAGAAGGGCCTAAATGGCAAGGTGGATGTGGGGTGGAGGTTAGTGAGGGGTCTTGAGTCAGAGGAAGCAAGAACATGAGAGGCAGGCCCTCTCCTCTGAGACTCCCCATGGCTCCCGGTTGTTAGAGTCAGGTTCAGGCTCCCCGGTGTGGCCTCCAAGACCACTCCCCTCCACCCCCAATGGCCTGCAGCCACAGACACAGCCCATCTCTCCCTGCTCCTCTGCACATCCCGCTGGGTTTCCTTGAAGCTCTCCTGCACTTGGCTGCATCCTTTTCCAGGTCACCTTCCTTCCCCTGCTGAAATCCTGCGCCTCTTTCTCGCTCAGATGCTCAGCCTCCGTGAAGCCTCCCCCGACCCTGCCTCAGGAAGAGCGCCCTCTGCTGCCTCGGTGTTCAGCCTTGCGTCACAGCCAGTTGACCGGCACCTACCATTGTCTCTGGGGCCATTCATTCCTTGAGGGTAAGGACTACGTCTTCCATCAGCATCTTTAAGCGGGCGACACTCGTGACATTCCTTTTAGCATCCGCAGGGCCAGCCTCAGCATCTTGCATATCATCGGTCATGATAAATACATCTTCCCTGGGATTACATTCTTCTCTCCTCCTGCGTCTGAAGCTTAGTAACTGAAACAAGTCTTTGTTGAATTGATTTGAAGAGGGATTGAGGAAAGACTAGCATGAGAGAAGCATTTGTTTCTCCAATTACTTACAAGAAATAGCCCAGGCCTGAAGTTATAAATGACACATGGGCCCCGCTGATGGCTCATGTGTCCCAGCTTCCTGCAGCGGCAGTAGCAGCCTTGCTAATGACCACACTCCAGAAACTGGTGAGGCTGGCGCCCTGCAGAGCTGGGGGGAGGCAGGTGGGCAGGAGAGAGGAAGGGAAGCTGGAGCATTGTGACAAACACTTCCAGCATTTCCTCTCATAAAGCCAGTAATAGAATCATTAATGCTGGTTTTTAATTTCGACAGTCATTTTCACCTGAGCAATTCTAGGGTTTATTGACCAGTAAGCTCCTGGCTTGGGAGGTTGCTCTAATAACTTTATTTTTGCAAAATGAAAGAAAACAGCCCCAAAGAACTAGGTGATGTTTGGACAACTGTATGTTCAGAGTCAAACCAAAACTGGAAAAGCAACTCCCCACCTCCTGGTTACAGCAAACCCACATCGCTGCTCTGGTCTGGAAGTCTTGGAGTTGTCTGTGTAGTTGAGAACTAAGAAACACTGTGCTGTGCCTTGTAGCAAATTCTCAGGCCTTTGCACTTCCCCAGGGCTGTCCGGAGAGAGTCCCTGAGGAGGAAGAGTCTAGGAGGGCGGCAAACTGACCTGCAGGGGAACTCTGTGTGTGGTCCTCACCCCAAGGTGTCAGGCCTGCGAGCACTTGGGTGGGGCTCCCATTGCGGGAGGGGGTGGGGGGTGGAAGCACAGTCCATTTCTAGCCCTTTGCTGGTTTCCCTTGTACCACCAGCTTGGCCGGCTTCTGAAACCCCGAGATAGTGCAAGCTTGGGTGGCAGGCCTGTTTATCTGACCAATTGGCTCTGTGCTGGAGGAAAGAAATGGGCTTAGGTCACAGAAGCTGTCTTGGGTCACCAAGATGTGACCAGAGACCCGAGTACGGGCTGGAGGCTGGGGAAGGGATGTGGGTATAGCTTCTAGTCTCCCTTCTCTAAGGGCAGGTGCATGGCAGTGACAGACCCATTGAAGCTTACCTTTATAGAGGTTTTTTTGTTTTTATCCTGGCTGCACCATGTGGCATGCGGAATCTTAGTTCCCCGATCAGAGATCAAATTCGTACTCTCTGAATTGGAAGCTCGGAGTCTTAACCACTGGACTGCCTGGGAAGTCCTTGAAATTGGCCTTTAATACCATCTCTTGATTTCCAGGCCAAACTGGCCTCTTCCACTTGCAAAGCTTACCACAGACTGCAGCTGCATAGCTCAAGGCTGTTGGAAAAAGTCATTTGTTCTTAAAAAATAAAAATCCTTTTTTTGAAGAACTGCTGTGCATCCCACCACCCAGCGTGTGTGTCATGGAACAAACACGGGTCTTTTGGGCTCTGTTTCAGGCCATTAACTTAATGGCTCTGGTTCTTGGAAGCTGTGCTGAGGACAAGAGTCACCCTGTTACATAAACATATTCATCTGGCAAAAAAACATGTGTTGTTGTTTTCAGTAATGGTTGTTTGAAGTTAATGTGTATGTGTTTTTTTTCCTCTTTATTATTGTGAATATTACTTGGGCTTCTATGGAAAAATGGTAACAACTCCAAGAAACTCAAAGAACAACAGAATTTCCTTTCCTCCCAATCAGATTGGGTAATATAATCATCTTGCACAAGTTGAGGACTGGTACCCAGCCATCACTGCTGAGAAGATAATTAGGAGATAATGTCAGTGGCAGAGAAAGTTGTCAGAGCAGAGTGGTCTCCTGCCGCTCTCAGAGTGCTGAGTGTAGATGCCAGGAGGGTGGGGGGAGCCAAATCCTTAGTGGAAGAAAATCTGGAGGAAGAGCCAACCATTCTTTTGTAGTAATATTCTGCCCGTGGCATTTTGTACCAAATGCCCATCTAGCCCCCTCCCTTGAATTGCCTTACATGGATATGCGCAGAGCGGGGCATTACTGGTTATTACAATGCACAGCTAAGAAAAGGAGGCAGGTAACTGAATCTAACTCACTAAAGAGGCAATTTGTGCTGTAGCTTAACTTCTAGATGCTAAATATTTTGCACTTAGTGCTCATCCCCTGAAAACTGAATGCCAATTGTTTTTGAAAGATAGATTGCACAGTGAATGGGCAGAATGGTGGGCAGTCAGGGAACAATTGGCAGGGGACCTCAGGCCCAGGTTCTAGCCTGTGTTAGTGGGGTGGCCTGATCCCCTGGCCCACAGCAAGAGGGACACAGGCTTGACAGGGACCAGGGCCTGTGAAGCAGTCTTTGCGATGAGACTCTAGGTCCAAATTTAGATTTGCCAAAGTAAACAAAAATTCAACCCTCCTTCCACTGTGTAGAGCATTCTGGAATGTGTGTGTGTGTGTGTGTGTGTGTGTGTGTGTGTGTGTATGTGTGTGTGTGTGTGAGAGAGAGAGAGAGAGAGAGATGCTTAGTTATGGAAGCACTGTGTTCCTTAAGGTTTTAGAGAGAGTATGATCCATGTCTTTCTAAACTTGGGCACTCATCAGCTGCAGCAGAGGGCAGTTGGCTCTGACTCCAGTGCCTCCCTGGTGTGGGTGGGGGAATTATTTGCTCCCTTTCGTCTGTCTGTTTCCTGCCCACCCTTATGTGTTCCATTTCAGAGGTGGTCAGACAGTTTACTCCTCCTGGGAAAGGTAATTCACATCTAACCTTGGATTGAGTACTTAGTGCAGTCCCTGGCCCATAGGAGTTCCTTTACAACAATTTATGGGGTGAGTAAGTGAAAAAAGTTTCTCATATTCCCTTTCTTTATCTTCAAGAAACTAGACAGGAGGACTTCCCTGTTTGTCCAGTGGTTTAGACTCCGTGCTTCCACTGCAGGGGACACAGGTTCTCTCCCTGGTCAGGGAAGTAGGATCCCTCAAGCCATGCTGTGTGGCCAAGAAAGAGAAAGAAACTAGACAGGAGGGGGGTCTTCAGGGCCTTTAAGCTGTGATGCTTCTGGTTTGATTCATGAAACCCTTATCCCCCCACACCCAGGTGTCCTTGGGGAGAGCTGTCATTCTGATTTGAGCCTGAGAGTGACCACAGGGACTTCTGGTAGGGACTGGCTCTCTCGTCACCATGGACCCCAAGGGGACCCACAGAGCCTGGCAGTTCACTCAAGCTCTTCATACTCAGAAGGTCCTGTCACTGATGACAGCTAGTGGTTTTTTTTTTTTTGGTGGCCTTTTCCTTCATAGCCCAACACTCCAAAATCAAGGAGTGAATGCAGATATTCACACAGACAATTCCCAGGGTAGGGTATTGTCTAAAAACCATCAGATAAAACCAAAATTAATTATAGCAAGAAAATACAAGAAAAAAGTTTATCCTAACAAAATGAACTCGATGAATTTATAATTACTGATATTTATTTTCTTTTCAGAAGAGTCAATGGATGATCAGAGATGGACTCTGAGGAAGTATAATGGGAAACTGATAAATGTATAAAGATTGTGGCTAGTGAGGATGGTGAGAGAAAGAGAATTTTAAAGTCAGAAATGCTAGAGGAATGTTTTCTGTGCATATGTATCAGACTAGGAGAATCAAGATAGCAGCTGCCTTGGAGGCTGAAAGCTGCTCGCTCTCAAAGACCTAAGTGTAGAGTAGTATCTTGAGGGGATGGAGAATATATATTTTCTATAATATTTTTCACAAAAGGAAATATTCCTCTTTTAAAATTTTTATTTATTTATTGAAAAAAAATGTTAATTGACATGTAGTTGATTTACAATGATGTGGTAACTACTGCTGTGATGATTCAGTTATGCAAGTATACACATCCTTTTTCATATTCTTTCCCAGTGTGGGTTATCAGAGGATGTTGAATATATTTCTTTGTGCTTTACAGTAGGACCTTGTTGTTAACCCATTCTATATATGATTGCTTACACCTGCTCACCCCAACCTTCCACTCCATTTCTCCCTGAACCCTCTTCCATTTGGCAACCCCCAATCGGTTCTCTGTGTCTGTGGTTCTGTTTCATAGGAAGGTTCATTAGTGTAGTGTTGTGTTTAGGTCCCACATATAAGTGATGTCATACGGTATTTGTCTTTCTCTTTAGGACTTACTTCATTTAGTATGATAATCTCTAGTTCCATCCATGCTGCTACAAATGGCATTATTTTGTTCCTTTTTATGGCTGAGTAGTACTCCATTGTATATATACACCACATCTTCTTTATCCGTTCATCTGTCAATGGACATTTAGGTTGATTTCCGGGTCGTGGCTGTTGTGAACAGTGCTGCTATGAACATAGGGTGCGTGTATCATTTTGAGTTATAGTTTCATCTGGATATATGCACAGGGGTGGAATTGCTGGATCATATGGTAATTCTGTTTTTAGTTTTTTGTGGAACCTCTATACTGTTTTCCCTAGTGGCTGTATCAACTGATTAATGCATCCCACCAACAGTGTAGGAGGGTTCTGTTTTCTCTACTTCCTCTTCCTCTTCCTATTTGTAGACTTAAAAAACAAACTTTTAAATTTATATTGTAGTCTTTTTAATGATGGCTATTCTGACTGGTGTGAAAATATTCCTCTTTTAGATAAAGTTTCATAAACTTTAAAAATATTACAAAAGTAAATAAAATCAAAGGTGAACATCCATATAATCTCACCTTATAGTAATAATCACGTTGAACAGACAACATTTGTCCTGCCATATCCCTTCAGGGCTCCCTTCAGGGTCACCCCTAAGCAGTTCTCATGCATAGCCCCAGCAAGGGCAGTGAATGCTCCTGTGGATGCATTTCTGTGGGGGCAATTCTGAGGGGCCCCCAGGAGGTCGGCCCTTGACGCCCACGGCACCCATCAACACACTCTCACATGGCTTTAATCCTTTGCAGTCTTACTGCGCTGCTCCTTCTCAGCGCTTCTCAATCAAGTGCTTGCACAAGTCCTTGCTTCAGGATGTGCTTGGGGAGCCCTACCACACTCATACGCACCTCTCAGATTTACACTACCTGCACCCAGGACCCAGGGAGGGGCTATGATTTGGGGTGCTCCTGCCCTTCCACCTCACTCTTTTCTCTCGAGCCTCTCTGCTCTGCTCCTGTTGCTGCTCAGAAATCTAGCCCAGAGCCCATCTCTCTTCCCAGCGAGTCACATTCTCACCTAATACACCTCTTGTTGTTTATTTCCATAATATAAATACGTTGTTAAAGGAACACCTTAATTTACAATTCAATACGTATTCAATCAGCATTTGCTCAAGCACTGTGAGTCAATCATCACTGTGTCAAGCACAGGGCAGACTTGAGATGAATAGCTGTTGCCTGTATCCTCGGAGCAGGGGAGGAGGGAGACAGCGACAGACCTTTGTGAAATAGTTACAATATAGATGCAGATGGGGAAGGAAGTTGGTTTTGGAGTTAGGAACTCAGAATGCCTTTTGCCATAAAAACAATGGTTGTCAGGCAGGTGTAACAGGTTGAATAATGGCTCCCTGAAGATGTCCGTATCCTAATCCCTAGAACCTGTGAATATGTTACTTCATATGGTAAATGAGACTGCAGATGTGATTAGAGTATCACTCTTGAGATGGAGAGATTTATCCTGGATTGGCCAAGTGGGCCCCATGTAACTCGTAAGCAAGAGGCAGAAATGTCAGTCTCAGACACTTAGACTTAGTCTCACAGACTTGGGTGGGGAAGGATGGGAGGAAAGTTAATCAGGGAGTTTGGGATGGACGTGTACACACTGCTATATTTAAAAGAGATAACCAAAAAGGACCTACTGTAGAGCACAAGGAACTCTGCTCAATGTTATGTGGCATCCCGGATGGAGGGAGAGTTTGGAGGAGAATGGATACTATGTATATGGATGGCTGAGTCCCTTTGCTGTCCACCTGAACTATCGTAACATTGTTAATTGGCTATGAAAGTGAAAGTTGCTCAGTTAAGTCAACTCTTTGTGACTCCATGGACGATGAAATTCTCCAGGCCAGAATACTGGAGTGGGTAGCCTTTCCCTTCTCCAAGGGATCTTCCCAACCCAGGGATTGAACCCAGGTCTCCCACATTGTGGGTGGATTCTTTACCAGCTGAGCTACAAGGGAAGCCCAAGAATATTGGAATGGATAGCCTATCCCTTCTCCAGCAGATCTTCCTGACCCAGGAATCGAACCAGGATCTCCTGCATTGCAGGCAAATTCTTTACCAACTGACCTATGAGGGAATCCCCTAAATTGGCTATACACCAATACAAAATAAAAAGTTTAATAATAAAGAGAAAAAGAAAAGTCAGAGTTAGAGAGGGGTTTAAAGATGCCTTGCTGTTAGCTTTAAAGAGAAAGGAAGGGACCATGAACACAGGAAGGAAGTCATCCTTGAGAATCTGGAAAAGGAATCAGTCCTGCCACCAACAATGTCTTCAGTTCAGTGAAACTAATTTTGGGCTTCTGGCCTCCAGAATTATAAGAGAGTAAATCTGTATTGTTTGAAAACACTGAAGTTGTGGTCATTTTCTACAGCAGCAATAGGAAACGAATACATCAGGTTAATAAAAATCTGTTACTAGATAAAAATATAGCAGTCTGCATGCATGCTAAGTCGCTTCAGTCATGTCTGACTCTTCTCAACCCCATGGACCACAAGGCTCCTGTGTTCATGAGATTCTCCACGTTCCCATACCCTCCTCCAAGGGATCTTCCAGATCCAGAGATTGAACTCACGTCTCCTGCAGCTCCCATATCGCAGGCAGTTTTTTTACTGCTGAGCCCTGGGGAAGCCCTCAAAAACATAGCATACCTAGTTCAATTTGAATTTCAGATAAACAATGAATAATTTTAAAAAATGGTTTTGGATAAAAGTATGTCCCATGCAATACTTGGAACATACTTATACAGAAAAATTATTTTTTATTTCTGAACTTCAAGTTTAACAGTGTTTCATATTACCATTTGTTAAACCTGGCAACCCTACCAGTAGCTGAATTGGGCAATGGCCCCATCAAGGGTGACCCTGAGTCCCAGGCCTCCTAAGACCCTCCTTAGGTTACTAGTCACTTGGAAATGGAGCCCTTCTGATCCACCATTACGGCGTGTCCTGGTCCTCTAAGCCCAGCCACAGAGCAGTCCTGAGGACGAGAAAAGGGAGGTCTGGATGGTGAGCAATGGCCCCCAGAGGCACAGCTGTGGCAAACACAGGTCCTTCCTGGGTCAGCCCTGGTGGTGATTTAGTCACTAAGTCGTGTCTGACTCTTTGTGACCTTAAGGACTGTAGCCTGCCAGGCTCCTCTTTCCATGGGATTTTCCAGGCAAGAATGCTGGAGTGGGTTGCCATTTCCTTCTCCAGGGGATCTTCCTGACCCAGGGATTGAACCTGCATTGCCTGCATTGCAAGCAAAGTGTTTACCACTGAGCCCCCAGGGAAGGCCATAACATCATTATATTAATATTTTAATATTTTGGTAAAAATAAGTATCTTCTCATCTATATCTCATCAAATTCTTTAATGAACATGTATTACTTTTGAAGTCAAGGCAAAAACGTTACTATATTTCCTGTCTAATCATTTGAGTTTTCCTGAACTTGTGCCTCATTTCCTGCCAAGCAGCATCCTTTAGTGTCCGCACAGCCCTGGCTCGTTTCATCTTAAGCCTCGAACCATGCTGTCACCAGGGCCTGGAGTGCTGACTCCTTCCTCAACACACCCATTTAACTCTCCTCATCCTTCGAGGTCAGCTCAGGACCCACTCATCACTGCTGTAACACCTCCAGGGGAGGCTTCCAAACTATGGCAGACTCTGGGCAATCTCATCTCAAAAAGTACCTAGATCACATCCACACACACACACACTTTCACACAATTGTTAGGCCCACTGTGGTATCCTCACTGTGTCTGGTGTGAGCGGCAACAAGACTGTAAAGGTCGTGAAAACAGGCGTAGATCTTCCTCCTCTGTGGTCTGAGCTTTGGTCTCCTAGCTGACCCTAGGGCAGGCGGAGCCATAGAGCTCTTTCTGTCATGCCTTTGCCAAGTAGAATGCAACAGAGCTCTAGAAGGGTTTCAGTTCAAATGTTTATGGATTGTAGCTCTTGGTCTGTGTTCCTTGAAACAAATAACTTATGAAATTCAACATAAATGCAAATGTTACCAAGGTTGTTTTTTAAAAATATTTTTCTTTTTTACAAAAGCAACACATTATAGAAATATTGAGAAACAGAAAAACACAAAAGTAGGACACCTGTAATTTCACATACACATACCTCCATCCTCCCTTCTCATGGAACATATGAAGTAAATTAGAAAAAAGTTCTTTCCACTGTCCCAGAGCTCAACCCTGTGAGTTAATGATTGGACGCAAAGCAGATGCATTTTGTTTATATGTTTATACTAAATGTAATATCTCTCCATATTCACCTGTCCATCTATCTATCTATCATCTTGATAGAAATACGAGCTTGTTTGGTGCCCAGAACCCAGGGAGTTTCTGCTGTGCTCTCTCCTTTGTATTTGCTACCAAAAAGCTCTGTGGAACACGAAAGCATGCTCAACATCACTAGTCATTTTGATTTAATGCAAATCAAAACCACAACGGAATACAACTTCATGCTAATTAGGATGGCTATTAAGAAGAAAACACCAGAAAATGAGCGTTGGTGAGGACGTGGAGTAATTGCAACCCTGTGCATTGCTGGTGGGATTGTAAGATGGTGCAGTTGCAGTGGAAAACAATAGGATGATGCCTCAAGAAATTAAATGGAATTACCACATGATCCAGTAATTCCACTTCTGGGTATATACTCAAAAAAATTGGAAGCCAAGTGTTGAAGAGACGTTTGTACACCCTTGTTCACAGCAGCATTATTCCTAATAACCAAAAGACAGGAGTGTCCACTTACGGATGAATGGATGGGTTAAATGATATATACATACAATGGAATTATTATTCGGCCTTAAAAAGGAAGGACATTTTGATACAGGCTACAGCATGGATGAGCCTTGAAGACATTATTCTAAGTAAAATAAACCAGTCACAAAGTACAAATATGGTACAATTCCTCTCATACGAGGTTCTTAGAGTAGTCAAGCTCTTAATGTCAGAAAGTAGAAAGGCGGCTGCCAAGTGGAATGGGAAATTATTGTTTAATGACTGCACAGTTTCAGTTGGGGAAGGTGCACAAGTTCCAGAGGACAGTGGTGATGGCTGTCCAATGATGTGAATGTATATTTAATGCCATAGAACTGTACACTTAAAAATGGTTAAAACGCTAAAATTTATGTTGAGTATATTTTACCCTCTCTGTTTTCTCTCCCGCACCCCCATGGCCACACACAAAGCTTTGTGAAGAAGTCAAGGGTGGTCTGTTCCACAAAGAAGTGCAACTGTTCTAGTAATAAAACCTACCACTTTGCAGCCATCAGTTTGTGCCAGGTACTTAAGTATGCAGTTTACATGCACTCTTTTTTTTTCTTCTCTCAATAACCCCGAGGGAGGTACTACTATTATCTTCACTGTACAGAGCAGGAAACTGAGGCATGAAAAGGTCTAAGTGACTAGTGCCAAGTCTCCAGCTAAGAAGGTACAGTCAGGACTGGGACCGAGGGTGGTAGGCTGCAGAGTCTGATCACAATACACCCTCTTTCTGCTTCCTGCCCGCCTGCCTGCGTGCTCAGTTGCTCAGTCCTGTCTGACTCTTTGCGGCCCCATGGACTGTAGCCTGTCAGGTTTCTCTGTCCAGTGGGATTTCCCAGGTAAGAATACAGGAGTGAGCTTCCCTATTTCAGAGGATCTTCCTGACCCAGGGATCCAGCCTGCGTCTCCTGTATTGGCAAGCTGGTCCTTTACTCCTGCACCTCTTGGGAAGCCCACACCCTCTTTCTAGTAAAAGACAAATCTATCTCCCAAATAGGCCGTCAGTTCAGTTCAGTTCAGTCGCTCAATCGTGTCCGACTCTTTGCGACCCCATGAATCGCAGCACGCCAGGCCTCCCTGTCCATCAGCTCCCGGAGTTCACTCAAACACGTCCATCGAGTCGGTGATGCCATCCAGCCATCTCATCCTCTGTCGTCCCCTTCTCCTCCTGCCCCCAGTCCCTCCCAGCATCAGAGTCTTTTCCAATGAGTCAACTCTTCACCTGAGGTGGTCAAAGTACTGGAGTTTCAGCTTTAGCATCATTCCTTCCAAAGAAATCCCAGGGCTGATCTCCTTCAGAATGGACTGGTTGGATCTCCTTGCAGTCCAAGGGACTCTCAAGAGTCTTCTCCAACACCACAGTTCAAAAGCATCAATTCTTCAGCACTCAGCTTTCTTCACAGTCCCACTGTCACATCCATACATGACCACAGGAAAAACCATAGCCTTGACTAGACAGATGTTTGTTGGCAAAGTAATGTCTCTGCTTTTGAATATGCTATCTAGGTTGGTCATAACTTTCCTTCCAAGGAGTAAGTGTCTTTTAATTTCATGGCTTAACTCTTGCTAAATGCAGATTATGAATGCAGGTTATAAAAAAGTGAGCACAGTGGAGTCTTGCACTCGTGTGTGTGTGTGTGTGTGTGTACTCAGTTGAGCACAGTGGAGTCTTACATTCATGGGAAGTGGATAAATCCCATGCATCTGGACCAGTTGAGGGTTCCTGGTCCCCTCGCAGGGAATTTTCGGGAAGCGATGACTCTGGTTCCCTGAACTTTTCACAGGACACAGTATTACTACTGCTGTCCCACTTCTCCCCTGCACTTCACCCCCCACTTTCCTTAGAACCCACTGCCTTTATGACATGAAAAATGTACTATAATGAGTCTACTGGCTAATTAATTAAAAGGGAAAAAATCCCAATCTTCAAATATGAAATGATTAATTACATAAGCATTAACACCTCTGCACACCCAGAACGGCATGTCTTCAATTTAAAACTTTTCCAGCACATTATTTTCTGCTGACATGTGTGTTTTCTGCCCATATAAGTCCGATTTCTCATCCACCCCAGTCCATTTCACAGCAAATGGCCCCAAATAGTGTTTATCCTGCTCATTAGGAGCTTGTATCAATTAAGCAGGCCTGGCCGAGCTGCCGCTCAGGTCTGCATCTCTGGGGCTGGCCCGTCTGGGCTCTTCCCACCTGACAGCTGGCTGGGACATCCCGCTCTTGGCCAGACGGGACTCCTGCCACTAAGGGGCCTTGGTGCTTTTCACAAGACCAGGGCAGGGCTCTGACATCAGGCAATGCTGTCGTGTGGTGCTTGCACTTTATGGAATTTTAAAAGCTCACTGTCTGGCTCAGATATGAGGCTCCAAGCTGTGGGCTGACTTTTCTTTCAGTTGTTTGTTTTGAACCAGAAGAGCCTCCACCCCAACGCCCCACCCCCCACCACACCCCTTCTGCCAAGCCCGTGCCTTGCTTGAGATGTCTTTGTTGCACCTCACTCACGCTTGACCTCTGTCCCTTGCAAGGGGCAAAGCCTGGGCTTCTGGGTCTGCTCCCAAAGGATTGCTAGGGGCTTGGATAGCAGCTGTCCTGCCTCTTCCCTGGTGCCTGCTGTCTGTGTGCAGAGGCCACATCCCCTCTTGGGATTTGCCCAGGCCCAGGGGTACCACTCAAACCCACTGATGAGAGCTGGCTGCTGAACAACAATCAGTATAGTGAAACATTCCTTGGAGGAATAAGTTGTCATTTCCTAGTGGAAATGCCGAAAGGCAGTGAATTCCTGCATGGAGTGGTTTTCTAATTCAGAGTGGGGAATCTGACCTGTCATTAGCAATAGAACTTGCTTGTGCTTCTGACTAAAATTCATAACATGACGTTAGAAACTTAGAGACAAAGCTCTGTGGGGCTGGGAGATGGCAGTATTAATGGTGGGCGCATGCTGAGAAGGACACTTCTATTTTCCAGAAGTATCAAATGGTATTTTTTTCCCATCGAAACTGTGAACGAGAAGCTATTACGGTTCAACATTTAGACAGGCATTAAAGCACATTTTCAATACAAGTTGAAATTATGTTTTTACTCCCGTGGCCTAACTTCATTAGCAAATGAGTTAGATTTCCTTCTTTGGGGGCTTGGACAAACAAGGAAGTTTTTTTTTTTTTCAATTGAAATATAGTTGACAGGGAGGTTGTTCTTCTGTCTTCTTTCTGTTCCCCAACTTGAACCCCTAAGCCTGTGCCTGTCTTACACCACAGCCACTAGCGGTGTGTGTCTATCCAAATTAAAAGGTTGTAAAAGTACAAATGAAGTTCTTCAGGTGCATCAGCCACCTCTTAAGTGCTCGATAGCCATTCCTGGCCAGCCCAGACGAAGAACATTACCATCACTACCCAGTGTTCTATTGGGCTGCTAATCTATCTTCATTATTAAAGATAGCATTTTTGTACCCTATACGTAATTTAAATAATAGGTCAGCAAAATACTCTTTTTCCCCCGCTAAATCTCTTCCTTTCCAAGCCCCACCACATGCACAGATCCCACCACCCTAATGTGCTGGCTTCATGGCTCCATGAAGTTGTTTCTTTTTCACCTGGCCCCTTTTCCCCCCTATTTTTGGGCCATGCCTTGTGGTATGTGGGGTCTTGATTCCCCCACCAGAGACTGAACCCATGTTTCCTGCAGCAGAAGCTTGGTGTCTTCACCACTGGACCTCCAGGGACATCCCATGTGGCCCCGCCTAGAAATGAAAACATCTCCATGATTTTCTAAATCCTAGGTCTGCCAGCCCAGGAGAGCTGTCCTGTCCAATGGTCTCAGACCAGCATCTGTTCATCCCTTAGTCAATTGCCTCACTGTGTCAGGGCTACTGTTGCTGTCCCACTTTCGAATGCCCCTGCAGACCCCAAGATCCCCATAATCAGCCTGATTATATTTTCCCTGGGGGCCGTCCTTTAATTGGTGGGACTGTGTCAAAAGTGGTGAAAACTTTACCTCAGGCAGGAATTCAGGCAGAACTCCACTTGTGCCCATGAGGTCCTGCTGAATGGCTTATGGACCTCCAGTTGTCCACGCGGGTTACACGTGGCTTCACCAAGGGAATTTACCAGAAAGTGATTTCTTCACTGCAATCACTGTAAAAGCAGGTTTGATCTTTTTGGCTTTGTTTTTAATTCTGAAGCACAGAATCATCACCAAGAGTAGCTGTTCTTGCATCATTAACTTAGAATCCTAGCAGCCTGTTCACCCTGAAGCTTGCAGGATAAATGGCACTTTTACAACCCACCGGAAATTAAGTGCTAGTTGACTGACAGCTCTACAGCTTTCTGGGAAAAATCTGTGACCACTGCTCTCCATCTCTAATTTGATCAGTTCCTGGAGAGGGGCCGGCTGGGGATGGACAGCCCCCAGCATTTCCAGGCCTGCTGGCCTGGTTAGCATTCCTGTGGCTAAGATGTTGTCTGGGACACTGAACGTTGGCTGGACAGGGTCTCAGCTCAAGAGACAAACCTCTGCGGAGCCTCAGGGAGAGACTGATTAGAGAGCCCATGGAACCTAGAGAGCTCTTTGGGTTTTCTGCAGGGCCTGCGTTGGCCTTGCTGCCCCATCTGTATCCATTTCTGGGCCAGGGGAGGGTTGCCCCTATCGGTTTGTGTTGTGGATAATCTGAAAAGCTCTCCTCTAGTTGAGAGTCCTCTGGAAATTCAGCCCCATTAGCCTATTGCAAAGCATTAATGCGCTATTGTTTCTGAAAGAATCCTTGCAGTGAGAGCCGGCAAAGGAGAAATTATTACTGAACTAAGTTATTAGATCCATTCCACAAAACATTTTTTAAAACCCAAGATAGTTTTCCTAAGAGAAAACGTAATGCGATTGCTTTATGCACCTGATGCCACCGTTCTCTGCCTCTAGCAGCAAGCCTGCTGCCAGAAACAAGGGACCTCACAGTGATGGGCCACAGAGCACGGGACTGGGGCAGGCCCCAGGCAGGACAATGGCCGAGACGCCAAAAACTACAAGAGAAGAGGCAATGAAATGAGATCCACCCAGATGGTAAACACAGCACCAGAGTTCAGCAAACACACGCACTCCCTTGAGGGTGGGGGTGTAGGGGGGAGCTGCTGGCAGGTCTCTCTAGAGATGGATAGAAACTTCAGGGGGGCTAGGAAGACAGGGCACTGACTGGGATTGTTATCACCATGCTAAGTCTGAGAGGTACCCTTTGTTGTGTGCTGGGTGCCAGGATTGGGGAAGGGGTGTGTCAGAGAAAAAGATTCATAGGATCTGGCAAAAGCTTGCTCCATCCTGTCTGCCCAGTAACAACCATAACTGCTGCAGTTTAATGAGTGCTTACTGTGTTCTTGGAGAAGGAAATGGCAACCCACTCCAGTGTTCCTGCCTGGAGAATCCCATGGACAGAGGAGCCATGGGGTTGCAAAGAGTCGGACACGACTGAGCAAATAAACCACCACCACCCCTGTGTTCTAGGCATGCAGTCCTCACAAGTTAGATACAATGCCCATTTTATAGACAGACAGAGGCACAGTGAAGTTGAGTGAAGAATCTTGTGGCAGGGGAATAAACCTTCAATTAAACCCTGCTGATAATTAGCATCACAGGACTTGCAGTTCACTGGGCTAAGGAGATCCTCCTTGCACAATGATGGAGAAATGAAAAGTGATTTTTATGATTTGGGACAGTTGTTATGAGCTTGGGAAATAACATGCAATATTCAAATTCAGTTGTTATCTGTGTTATTCATAATGCTAAATCACTTATTTTGACTGAGTAAATGGAATTGTTTGAGAGAGACATTGAATGGAACCTATTCTTTAAATTTGTGGAGATTTTCGTAATACTCTCTACGTTTCTTTTTAGTGAGTGTGGGAGAGCTGGGGACCGGGAGGAAGGTGGGGAATTCAAAATCAAACATAGAAAAGATTCTCCATAAAAAAAGAAAACACGTCTAGAGATGATTGCTCCATAAACAAAACATGAGTGCACACAGCAATTTCATGTTCTCATTCCACCCACTCGGTTGTTCTTAATGATTCAAGAACAGAACTGCCTGGGCAGATTTACAGGCTCTACGTTTCTGACATCCGTGCCTGAAACAAGGCTGTGTCTGTTTGCAGAGTGCTTGCTTCTGCTTTGGGAGAAAACACAAACACCTTGATTCAATTTTTCCCTTTATTATGATTTAAATGAAAGTCAATGCGGTTAGTTTGCATCTGTGGGCTGTTGGGACCAAGAATAGGTATCAAGAAAGGACAAGATAGCCTTGAAGGCGGGATTGAATGAGACGTGAAGATCACACAACTGTAGGCCAACAATCATGTCTTCTTCCGGTTCACCCCGCTGTTAGAAAGCCGACTTCAGCTGGAAACCGTTGGGTTTTTGGATTGGTGCTTTGGCAAATTCCTCTACTGGGTCGGAAGGCAGGGGTGTGGCTGGGAGTCCCAGGCTCAGGGCCCTGGGCCTCTTGACTCAGGCTTTCTGAGTTTCTCAACTGGAGTTTGCGGAATGTTATGCTGTTTCTGGCTCCTCTTCTTTTAAGGGGGAAATCGGCTTTCCTTGGGCTTCCCAGGTGGCTCAGTGGTAAAGAATCCGCCTGCCGATGCAGGAGACACAGGTTTGATCCCTGGGTTGGGAAGATACCTTGGAGAAGGAAATGGCAACTCACTCCAGTATTCCTGCTGGGAAAATTCCATGGACCAAGAGGAGCCTGGTGGGCTATAGTCCATGGGGTAGCAAAGAGTTGGACATGACTGAGCCACTGAGCACTGGTTTTTCATTAGACATTTTCCTCAGATTTATAACTTTCTCCTACTTTTCCCACCTGTGGCCTTGCTTCCCAGACCATCATGGTGACAGTCAGAGGCCTATCCATGTCCTTCCTGGCCCTCCTCCCCAAGTCTATCTGGAATCCTGGAATCACCTGGCATGCTGTCCCAGGTAGCAGTGAACACAGGTTGGTATTTTTGCTACTTAATAACACACTGATACTCCTGTGACTTAGAACCTTCATTTCACCTCTGAGACTCAGAGTGAGAAAGTAACCTTCCCAAGGTAACTGAGCTTATCTGGAGAAAGAGCTGGGATTTAAACCTATGTGGGCTTCCCTGGTAGCTCAGGTGGTAAAGAACCTGCCTGCCAATGCATGAGACCCAGGTTCAGTCCCTGGGTTTGGAAGATCCCCTGGAGGAAGGCATGGCAACCCACTCCAGTGTTCTTGCCTGGAGAATCCCATGGACAGAGGAACCTGGTAGCGTACAGTCCATGGGGTCACAAAGAGTCAGACACGATGGAACGACTAACACTAAGACTGGTATTATAGCCCATGTACTCGTCATCCTCCTCAGAAGGTGATCTGAAGTCAGGGTCACGATTTTGGGTTTCATGCACATCTCCACTATGTGAGAATCTGAGGTGGAAGGGGAGGCAAGTAAAATTATGGATTTGGCATTTTATTTTAATGCAGATGCTGAAAAGTTGGCCATATTTTCATGGGACACCTGACTCCTCTCTTTGGCCTTCAAACTTTAAAGATAAATCTTGTGTCTTTGGGGGCTGTTTTCATACTGGGTTCCACCTGACAGCTCTAGTCTGATTTCCCATGGCCTTTGCTATTCTTGGGGAAAGGAGAAAGGAAGAGGGGAAAACAAAAGAGAGGAGGGAGTGGCGGCTAAAGACTGGGAACGATTTTTAGCTTAGTTTTTATTATAACCAAGTAACTTTACCAAACACTAAATCCAGTACACTTAAAATTCTAATACTTTATATCATGCAAAATAAATTTTTTTGGCTTGTATTGATTGGTGATTACAGATCCACTTTTAGTATTTTTACTCAATATTATTTCCTACATAGGCTTTCATATATTTATAAAGTTTCTTTTAACTTTTTAAGCACATATCATCTTTTTAAAAAATCTGTTTATTTATTATTGGTTGTGCTGGGTCTTCACTGCTGTGTGTGGGCTTTCTCTAGTTAAGTGGGGGCTGCTCTTCATTGCCATGCACGAGCTTCTTATTCATCACATACCATCTTATTTAATCCCTGCATTGTTGGTTGGTTGGTTTAATTGCTCAGTTATGTCCAACTTTTTGTGACCCTATGGACTGTAGCCTGCCACGGTCCTCTGTCCGTGGGATTTCCCAGGCAAGAATACTGGAGTGGGTTGCCATTTCTTTCTCCAGGGCATCTTCCTGACCCAGGGCTCGAACCTGTGTCTCGTGCCTGGCAGGTGGATTCTTTACCACTGAGCCACCTGGGAATCCTTGTATACACCCTGTTAATCTGAAATTTTCATTCTCTGGCCAGGAGAGGTTAAGGAATTAGCCTGAGATTGCAAATCTAGTGCAGGGCTGGGAACTGGATATATTGGTTTCAGTGGCTATGGAGCATCCCATGTTTTGATACTGGATAGAGTCAGATTTCTCTGAAGACAAAAAGTTCCACTATTTCAAAAGAAAATAACCCATCAACATTCATCTTCTTGAGACCAAGGTATATGGTTCCTAATCTCCTTTTCTGCTTGGTCACCAGCTTTCATGTAATCAGGGCACTTATGTTAACAATCTGGCATGGTTGCTCATTTCTCAAGGCAGTGTGTGGAGATGAAGTCCCTCTTCCTTCCTTCCTCCTTCCTTCCTTCTTCCCTTTCCTTCTTTTCTCCAGCAGCTGTGTGAAGAACTACTATAGTGTTAACTCTTATTTGTTTATTCACTCATTCATTCTTTTCCCCAAAAGCTTTGTGGAGAAGAAGCACTATACTATTAACTCTAATGATCAGAATGGCCCTTGAGTGACGGTTCTTGTGGCTTAATACTTTTGGGGACTGTTGCTCGATAGGTTCCTCACATCTACATAAGGGATGATTAAAGAATATTCTTAATGAATTGGTAGCTTAGGGTAGAAGTACATGGAAACATTTAAAAATTCTAGTTTTTTCACCGTTTGGTAATTTTGTATTCTTAATCAGTGTATGTATGGACTTAAAAGAATCACACATGCCCACTGTAAAATATTCCAATACTGTAGACACATTTCAGGTAGACAGTGAGAATCTCCAGTCATTAGGGACCACCCTCTGACCTCAACCTGGAGAAGACCACTGCTAACCTTTTCATTCTATGTATAAGACAACATTACATATTCTATATTTTTATAGATGATGTTCATGTAAATTTGCATGAATCTTGTTCTGGATCTCAACTTTTTTCTATGCATAATTAAGTGTATTTAAGATGATTTAAAATAAATTATGAGTCATACCTCAGCCTTTCTTCACCAGCGAAATGAAATGTGATGTGTCAAAATTGAGTTAAATCCATAATCTCTGTGGATGTGCTTTTGACTTGCACATAAGGAAAATCATGCAGGCAAAAGTGAGGCAGCTTCACACACCATATTGACATTCAACAAGGAGAAGGTCAGAGCAGGAGTTGATGTTAGTATGTTCATCCCAAACTGCAATAAAGCTGTCTCAGCAACTGTAATCCCAGCTGCTGCTCCCCGCTTTTGGGTAAGAAATGCACCATTCAGACCTTCAGCTCCTATGCTATGAAAATACCACGATTTAACAAAGGTTTAATTGTTTCTCAACCATACTGATATAATCTAGATTTCACGTTTCAAAGACAAACATAAAATTGCCATACCAGATAGGGCTTTACTTGACAAAAAGACTAAGAGATGACAGCTGAGATTTCTAATTCTGCCACATGAAAAGTACTGAATAATTGCACCAATGGTGTTATCGTTTTGAAAATCATAAAGTACATGTAGCTTTCCATTTTGTTTTCCAGTATTTTACCGGGGATGTTTTCCAGTATTTTACTGGGGATGTTTTCCTTGGGGATATCACTAGTGGTTTTAAATGCTAGGAAAATGTTTTCCCTCTACCTTCTTTTTTGCAAAAGAGAGGGTGGACTATTATAGTCTGTTTTCCACCAGGGAAACCTCCTTAGAATGGGCGAAATCTGCGTCCACAAACGTGCTTCCCCAGGTTAGAGAGGTTCTACAGTTTGCAGGTTTGGCAGCAAAGAAACAGTGAAGTGGGGGAAAGCAGGGCCTTCTGCAGGTCCTTATTTGAGAGAGACCCTCTCCATGATAAATCATCCTGGAACAGATGCTCATCAGTCATATTTCTGCTCCCAAGTGGTGACACCAGAGCCAGGTGATATATGAACCCTTCTAAAGACAAGGAAGGAATGAAAGAATCAGCAAGTGGAGGCCACAGTGACCTCAACAACTACAGGGCTTACATACTTTAACTCTGGCAGACCCACTCAGTGTCAAATTTTTACAAGTCAGTTCTGAAAAAATTGGGGACTTCCCTGGCAGTCCAGTGGTTAAAGACTCTGCTTCCCAATGCAGGGGGCATGGGTTTGATCCCTGGTCAGGGAACTAAGATTCCACATGTCTTGGAATGCAGCCAAAAACTGAAGGGGGGGAAAAAAAAACACAACAGAAAGAAAGAAAACAATTCTGAGAAAATTGAAAAAATTAAGAACTATTTCACAAGGATGCATTTCTATCTAACATTCAGTACAACCAATTTAAAATTTATATTGGTCTTCCATGCATTCCTGAGGGCTTTGACAGAGCGACCAGCCAGAGGCCATTAGCACACAGCCTTCACAAATGGAGAGGCAGCAGCATTCTGACTCACTGGGAGCCAGACTGGCATTTGCACTCACTCAGATCATTTGACAATTAACAGGCTTCTCTGCACTAGGAATTGTGGTCACTTCCCTTCAGAATAGGATCTAGGAAACAACCTGAAGGGATCATGGTCTAAAGAAAGATGATGCTTTGATGTTGGGTGGGATTATGCAAATAAGAATGAGAATAGGTGCCTTAGTGCTGTCAGAGTGTGCTGCGTTTTATTTGGGAAATGAGACAAAATCTTCCTATGATCAGCCACTCCATGTGACATCCCAACCCACACTCTGCTACTGACATTTTATCTCCCACTGAACAGCCCGGCTGTTGTAACATTTTCAGGAGTCTTAATTTATGTCTTGCAGAATCTAAAATCAGATGGCAGGAACTTTAAGAAAATAATCAGTGTTGACAGGCACCTTTATACTTCAAGAAGCTGGTACACCTTAGTGCTGCTAAAAGCTGGGGGATGTTCTCTACCTTTTTCTTCCAAAATATGTCTAGAAGACAGTTAGGTTAGAGCTAGGGAGCTGTCCCAAATCATTAAATTTCTCTTCTCAGTCTAAACTCTATGAAAGACCTTTCTTTCCACCCAGTATTAGCTAACAAGCTCATTCTCCTTTTGTGGTATGAGTGACTCCAGCATTTAATAAATTAACTTAAATAAGAAAAATTAACTGAGATTCTTTTTTTAATTTTAATTTTTTATATACTATCACTTTATCAGAGGCTCAGTCATACATTTGATAATGTAAGAAACATCAGTTTTGTAAAACAGGTGAAATACAAGTAACCTAGCTAGCAGTATTAGTAAAATCATAAGAATTAAGCCAAGAACTCCCATTAGGTGTAGTCCAGTATATCTGAAGCTGTCTGACTTAGTCTATTCTGTACCAATCCTTATATTTTGGGGAAATTTCGATAGGGAGATGCTGCTGGGCTTGCCTGGTGGTGCAGAATTCTTATATGTAGCCAAGAACCGTGGAAAAGTAACTCAGAGGTAAGATCAGCAACGTAACGTGTGTAACTTGATTCTCAGAACACTAATGAGGGAAGATATTCTAATGATGATGATTCCTACTCTATAGAAGAGAAAGCGAGGCTCAGAAAATGTAAATAACTAGTTGCAACCACTCAGCCTTAAATAAACTGTGACTCAAAACCAAATCACGTGTCTTTCTGTTATATCACAATGCTGCTTCATCAAAGTAGTTGACTTTGGACTGGTTGATCACAGTATTCTAAAACCTTTGCTCTTTAGAGTCTCAGCAATGCTGAACACTTGGGGCTCTTGGGCTTACACCTGCCAAAGCTGGGATGCTCGCGTGTTCACCCTGCATCTACCTCTTCTCAGAGTGCAGTTTTATCTACTTATCTACTGTGTGTGCATGTCCAGTTGCATCTAACTCTTTGTGACCCCATGGACTGTAAGCCTGTGAGGCCCCTTTGTCCATGGGATTCTTCAAAAGGCAAGAATACTGTAGTGGGTTGCCATGCCATTGTCCACGGAATCTTCCTAATCCATGGATCAAACCTGAGTCTCCTGTATCTCCTGCATTGCAGGCAGGTTCTTTACTACTGAGCCACCGGGAATGCCCCCTACTTTATCTATTATGTAGTGTTTAAGAGTGGCTGCCCAGGTATCTCAGTGGTAAAGAATCTGCCTGCCAATGCAGAAGATGCAGGTTCAATACCTGGATTGGGAACATCCCCTGGAGAGGGAAATGACAACCTGCTCCGGTATTCTTGCCTAGGAAATCCCGTGGACAGAGGGGCCTGGTGGGCTACAGTCCATGATGTCGCAAAGAGTTGGACATGACTGAGCAACTGAGCACACACAGTGCTTAAGAGTACAGACTCTTGATCCAGATGACTGACTCTGCCACTCACTAATAGCTGACCTGGGCAAGTTGCTTTTCTGGGCCTCATTTTCCTGTCTAGTAAGATGGAGATGATAATGTTGCAGGAAGGGGGACCCCTTCCAGGGCCCGAAATTGGACTCTTGTCTAACACTCAGAAATGAATTGTCCGAGGAGACACATGCTGAGAAAGCAAGAGATTTTATTGTGAAAGGGCACCCGGGTAGAGAGCAGTAGGGAAAGGGAACCCAGGAGAACAGCTCTGCCACATGGCTTGCAGTCTCAGGTTTTATGGTGATGGGATTAGTTTCCGGGCTGTCTTTAGCCAATCATTCTGACTCAGAGTCCTTCCTGGTGGTGCACGCCTTATTCAGCCAAGATGGATGCCAGAGAGAAGGATTCTGGGAGGTGGTCGGACATGCGGTGTCTCCTTTTGACCTTTCCTGAACTCTTCCAGTTGGTGGTGGCTTATTCCTTACCAGGACTTCCTGTCCTAAAACAACTCATGCAAATTGTTACTATGGTGCCTGGCCAGGGTGGGTGGCTTCAGTCAGTGTGCTTCCCCTAACAATAATAGCACCTATATAACATTTGATTGTTGTAAAGATAAAATGAGTTTATTTATGGAAAATGCTATATACAGGTTAGTATCACCCATCAGTTTGCCACATGCTTTCATGAATGCATTATAAATGCACTTATAACACACTTGTGAAAACCTCTGGTTAGATGATAAAGCAAAGACAGGCTTTGTTTTATTCCAGGAGGCAGGAAACTATGAATTGTATACTTCTTTTATACAGTACATTGTATGTAGTGGAGATTCTAAAGACATTTTAAAACTGAACTGAAGAATACTACCAGAACTGAAAGGGGTAGGCCTGTTCTTTCAGGCTCAAGCTCCAGATTTTTCAAATATTTGGGCCACCTCCCCTACACTCCCCACCTCATTTATCTCCAAGCGCAGAGCCCACAAAAAAGGATGAATAAGTTCCCATAAAGCTTAGGCAAGAGTAAAAATCAGTTCTGAGAACTGTGCAAAATTTATGTCCCTATGCCTTAAGTTCGTAGGAAATGTAGATGTATTTCCTCTACATAAAGCTCAGGAGACTATCTTTATACATTGATATTATTGGGGTGAAACCCCAACAGCTTGCAGGAGGTGTTTCCAACTTTTCTTATTTGTTCCACACCGCTCCTAGATTGCTAGAGAAGCCTAGCTGCGGGTGCATACTCCTGGGCCAACCGAGTGAGAGCTGGACGCTTCACGAGGTGACCTTAAGTAGGGGAGGAGTTAAGATTGGTAAAGGTGGAGCTTTCAAAAAACTACCAGGAGGCTGCCCGGAAGCACGGGCTCTCGGGGAGGGAAGGAGGGTACTCTTCCCGCCCCGCCCCTGCCGCCCTAGGCCCCGCCCCACTCCCCGCCCCGAGCCCGTCCTCTCAACCCTGACAAGTCCCTCAGCCTCCGGCTAGATCTGCTGGGCGCTTGCGCAATTCTTAGGGCGTCCTGGCACTGCCAGACTCTGTTTAAACGTGAGGGAAAGAAGGATGCTCATATTTTCTGCACACCGTGCAACGGCGGCTTTCCGCCGTAGAGCTGGGCTTTGCCTTTTTGGCCCTGAGAACCCGGCTTTTTGTTCCCTTACGTGGCTTAAGAGGGCATGTTTTAAGTTAGGCGGTTCCCGGGCAGCCCGCCTTTTGACGCAGGGTCCTTAGGCTGAGACTTCGGCCCACACCCGGGAAGGCGGGGTCCTTCTCTGGGGCAGTCGCGCGGGCAGTGGCTGCGGGAAGTCCACACGGGGCGTCATGTATTATAAGTTCAGTGGCTTCACGCAGAAGTTGGCCGGAGCATGGGCTTCCGACGCCTATAGCCCTCAGGTAAGGGTCGTGCGGCGCGGGTTCGGACAGGGGAAGTAGCGGCCCGGGTCTCACGGTGCGCCTGGCAGTCTCGGCACCCGAGCCAGGCGAGGCTTCTGCCCGCGCTTCGGTTTTCTTGGCCCCTCATGTCTTCTCACCCACTTGCTGCAGCCATGGAGCTCCTAATTCTGTAGCTGCTCCCCTGGCTAGCTGGTGTCTGGTGTGGACGTTGTGCCTGGCACTCTAGGAGTCAAGGTGACTCCCGAGGTCGTTGCTTATAGGTCGTGGGGGTGGCTCGTGGCGCCAGAATGGGACCCGACAGAGTCCGAAGTTTGGCCCTGCCCTTTTAGAGGAGAACCAGCCTTTCAGGCGCCTCATGCTCCCTTGTCACTCTACTGCTGCAGCCTAAAACACAGTTTCATCTATTCACCAGATTTGGGAGCTGGGGTGACGGCAACATCGGAAGCCATAAGGACAGGAGGGGCTGTGTGATCAGAATTAGGAGACTTAATGAGTTAATTCCGGAGAAGGCAATGGCACCCCACTCCAGTACTCTTGCCTGGAAAATCCCATGGACGGAGGAGCCTGGAAAGCTGCATTCCATGGGGTCGCTGAGGGTCGGACACGACTGAGCGACTTCACTTTCACTTTTCACTTTCACGCATTGGAGAAGGAAATGGCAACCCACTCCAGTGTTCTTGCCTGGAGAATCCCAGGGACGGGGGAGCCTGGTGGGCTGCCGTCTCTGGGGTCGCACAGAGTCGGACACGACTGAAGCTACTTAGCAGCAGCAGCAGCAGCAATGAGTTAATTCAAATGTTTGGGTGAGTCTTCGTAGTTAACGTGCAAAGAGCTGACATTTTCCCAGCTGTAAAGTGGTTGACGGTTGCTTTTGAATGGTTTGAAAAGTATTGCGAGTTCGTTCAGATTTTGCCTGAGCGAATTGAAGGATCAGTCTCCAGCTGAGAATGTAGAGGTGAAGGGCTTTTAGAGTCCCAGATTCTTAATTTAGGCTCAGATCTTGGTTTAGCTGCTTTCATTTTATGACCTTGACCAAGTTAATTCATTGTGAGCTCAGTTTTCTCTAGAGCAGCTGTAATACAGATTAAATGAGGTGTGTGTCAGGTGACCAGCAGTCGTTGGCAGGTGGCTGTTACTGGATAAGCTGTTCTCTAGAAACTAGGTCTGAGATACCATCATTTTCATTCCTCATCCTCAGAGTAGGTAGGAAAGGGGTGATGAGATAATGCAGTTGGAGAACTGGATAGAATAGTAAGGGCCCCAGGTGGGATGTAAAGAATGCTCCATTGTTACCTCCTCCTCATTCTGTGAAACACTGCAGCATGCTCAAGGGGGAGATGTTTAAGAATGATTTCAGTCTAAGAATAGATATGCTGTTAATGGGGCTTCTCTGGTGGCTCAGACCTAAAGAATCTGTCTGCAATATAGGAGGCCCTGGTTGGATCCCTGGGTCAGGAAGATCCCCTGGAGGACGAAATGGCAACCCACTCCAGTATTCTTGCCTGGGAAATTCCACAGACAGAGGAGCCAGGCGGCCTGCAGTCCTTGCAGTGCAAGAGTCCGACACCAATTAGCGACTAAACCACCACAGGATAAAGAGGGCAAGAAAAAGTGCAAGTTTTTGGGGGGTGTGGGGTTGGGGAGTAAGGGTCCGGATTGAGCTCATGGTAATATGTCTTGTCTGGTTGCCGCTGGGTTTATGAATATGAAGTTTAATAGATCTAGGTGTCTTCAGCCCATAGGTGGTAGTAGAAGCTGTGGTGGGAGAAGATCATCCAGGGACCACATTAGGAAAGAATGATGGAGTTTTGATCAGATTGCAGAAACATGAAAGGAGAGTTCAGTTCAGTTCAGTCGCTCAGTCGTGTCCCACTCTTTGCGACCCCATGAATTGCAGCATGCCAGGCCTCCCTGTCCATCACCAACTACCGGAGTTCACTCCAACACATCCATCGAGTGAGTGATGCCATCCAGCCATCTCATCCTCTGTCGTCCCCTTCTCCTGCCCCCAATCCCTCCCAACATCAGAGTCTTTTCCATTGAGTCAACTCTTTGCATGAGGAGGCCAAAGTATTGGAGTTTCAGCTTTAGCATCAGTCCTTCCAAAGAACACCCAGGGCTTATCTCCTTTAGAATGGACTGGTTGGATCTCCTTGCAGTCCAAGGGACTCTCAAGAGAAAGGAGAGTGAAGGAGGAAAATTTATCAAAAAAAATTTGAGGATTAGAAGGAATTGACAACAGTGACTGGCTTTGCAGATTATAAGAAATAACCATTTCTATTCATATTGGCTTCTGCTGTAAAGCAAATACTCTTCTATAGAGATGTGTATTTTTCAGCACATGGATCTTAAAATGTTGCAATTTGAGTTTTGACAAACACACTGTGTAACCCATACTTACAAACATATATAGCATTACCTCACCCCTAGGAAGTTCCTTTTTATTCTTGCCCTGTCAGTCCCTGTCCATCTTCCTGTTCTTTTTTATATCACTAGATAGAGATAGTTTTGCCTGTTTTTGAATTTCATATAAATGGAACCACACAGTGCTGTTTTGTATAAACCTCTAATTTATCAGTATTTTTGGGGCTCATTCATGTTACATGTATTCCTTTTATTGCAGTACAGAACTTCATTGTATGAATATATCACAGTTGATCTTTTCCATTGGTTGTAGAATTTCTTTTAATAGAGTTTTAGCATAATTTAGATTTTTTTGTTGTTTTTTAGTCGCTAAGTCGTGTCTGACTCTCTGCGACCTTGTGAACTGCAGCACACCAGACTTCTCTGTCCTTTACTGTCTCTCAGAGTTTGCTTAAACTCATGTCCATTGAGTGATGCCATCCAACCATCTCATCCTCTCGCCCTCTTCTCCTGCCCTCAGTGTTTCCTAGCACCAGGGTCTTTTCCAATGAGTCGGTTCTTTGCATCAGGTGGCCAGAGTATTGGAGCTTCAGCTTCACCACCAGTCCTTCCAATGACTATTCAGGGTTGGTTTCCTTTAGGATTGACAGGTTTGATTTCCTTGCTGTCCACGGAACTCTCTTACCTAGTAAGAAAAAGTGAAATTTTAAACTAAAACTGACAATCCTGAAATTAAATTAACACTTTGAGCAGATATTACCACAAGATGCATTTGGTACAGATAAGGACTTCAGAGTTCTAGGATTACTTGAATTGGTGTTTCTCTTGAGAATTTGAACTTCTTAGTTAGTTCAGGATTTAAGTTATGTTGAAAGAAACAATATTGTCTAGGCTTTATATGAATTGTAGACTTCAGCGTGATTGTTACTGATATCCCCAAACCAAGTATTCTGACTTTGGTTATTAGGAGTACTTCAATTTTTCCTTTCTTGGAAACACTTAAGGTGTAAAATTTTGTAAATGTAAAATGTTGATGTTTGTAATTGTCAGTATTATGTAAAGTGAATACTCTAATATGCATTGAGTAACCTATTAATGGAAAAGCTAGTTCTGTAACAAAAGTACAGGTAGATTTATAAGTCAGCCTGATGGCAAGTGATTGGGAGGGTATTTTCCAGTGGTTGAGTGAAAAGCATTTTCCCTACTTCTCTGTGTCCTGTGTCAAAAGTGAAAGTGAAGTCGCTCAGTCGTGTCCTGTGTCAAAAATAGAGGCCAATAAGCATTTGGAAAGATATGCTTTCAACATCATAAGTCATTAGGGAAATAAAAATCAAAATCGCAAGGAGATACCTCTTCATACCTGCTTTAAAAGGAAAAAAAAGACAGCAGAATGTGAATGTGGAGAAACTGGACCCTGCTGCATTGTGGTGGGAATGTGCAATCGGACAGCCTCTTTGGAATACAGTTCGGCATTTTCTAAAGCAGTGAAGCATAGTCTTACCATATGATCCAGCAGTTCTTCTCGTTAAGATGGTAGGATATTCTGGGTTAAGGGAATTGCGAGAATGAAGGGGAAGAGTGGTGCTGCAAGGGAATCATTGGGTAGGTCACTTAGGCTGTGCTGGATGGAGGTAGAACATGATGGAAGGACTTTTGTGAGACATGAATAGGAATTTCCAAAGCAACTGGATGCGGAAAGTTGTGGGTGATTGTTGACCAGAGCTTGAAACAAGGCATGCGTCTTCGCTTTACTTTCATGACAGGTTGATGATGACGGAGTGTGTATCATGATCAAAACTGTGTTTGAAAAGATACTCTGACTGGGAGAGACCAGTGCCAGGGATGTCTTGTACTCACAGAAGAGTTCGGGGTCTTCTCAGTAAGAGTAGAGGGAGAAGCAGAGGTCTGGAGGGTGCGTACTGAGCACCTGCTGAAGGAGATTTTGGAAATGAGGAAGGAGGACTTCAGGATGACTGGGTAATGGAAGAATGGTGGTGCTTTACATAGAAACAGGGATGTTTCTGTGAGAAACAGCTGGGTGAATTTTGAACACTCTGAGTGTGAAGTATCCAGGAAACATTGGTGGTGATACCTAGCTGGCAATTAGAAATGAAGGACTCAGTCATTGCTGATTGAAACTTGTTTGTGGTCCTAAATCAGAATGAAAGCACTCCTAAGTTTCTATCATTTAAAAATTAAAACATTTTTGGAACACTTCTCTTATTTCTCCACCCTCTTCCTCCTCCTCAAACCTAAAAGATAAAAGAAAGGGAAAACTTTGGGCCAGTCAGTTTTGAGTTTTTAAAAGTAAAAATTTGGAGCAGCTAAAAGAGACTAGGAAGAACTCAGCTACGAAACGTGGTAACAGGTGAATGGCTCTTCATCAGTTTTGGAGGTAGTGATTGTGTAAATAGCTAAGAGATTCTATACTGAGCAAAATCTGTGATTTCTACTTGGTCTCCAGTCCGCTTATTTTAAGAACAGCTTTCAGTTGTTTGCTTGTTGCTCTGGGATGTGTGGGAGGCTCTACCATCAAGTGCTAATTTTCATGACTTTGGTTCTGAAACCTGCAAGTCTACACAGCATTGAAACTGTAGGCTTCCTTAGTTTATTAGTACATTCAGCAAATATTTACTAAATGTTCTCTGTGCCAGTTGCTTTTCTAAGTCTTGGGAAGTAAGAAAAGTGAACAGAATATGCCTTAATTCTGCCCTCGTGGGGCTTCCATTGCGGTAGGGAGGGAGAGAGTGTGTTAGATGGTCATGGTGCCATGGAGAAAAATACGGCAGGGAAGGGGAGAGATGGTTAGCAGTGTATGGAGCGGGACACGCATTGTTTAAAAACGGTGGTGGTGGTAAGGGGAGGTCTCACTGAGGTGACATGAGGTGAGGGTGCATGCCATGTAAACACCTGGAGAGAGCGTTCTAGGCAGAGGGAACATGCCGGGCTTGGGAGGCGTAAAGGGCTTTTCTAGAATTCTGGGGAAGAGAACGAGGATGGTGTAAAGTGGGGGCTGGTGAGGAGTGCATCTCGTGGGGTTCTGAATGTCCTTTCAAGTACCTTGAGCTTTGCTCAGGGGGATTGGAGGCCTTTGGGAGGGTTTGAGTTAAGTAGTGACAACCTCTGTTTTAACACAATTACTGGTTGCTGCGTTAAGAGTAGACTGCAAGGCAGGAAAGATGGAATGGAGGCAGGGTGAGCACTTAGGAGGCTGTTATAAAAATCTAGGAGTTTGGAACAGGATGTGGATTGGTGAAGATAGATGAGAAGTGGTCAGATTCTAAATATAATTTGAGTGCAGAACCAAAAGTATTTTCAAACGCGTGAGTGAATGGTATGAAGAACAATTGCAAGGTTTTTGGCCCAAGTACCTGGAAGGATGGCATTGTCATTTATTGAGATGAGGAGGGACATATTTGAGGCTCATAATTATAGGCTGGGGCAGCCATAGGTCTGGAAGAGACATTCAGTTCAGTTCAGTTCAGTTGCTCAGTCGTGTCCGACTCTTTGCGACCCCATGAATCGCAGCACGCCAGGCCTCCCTGTCCATAACCAGCTCCCGGAGTTCACTCAAACTCACATCCATCCAGTTGGTGATGCCATCCAGCCATCTCATCCTCTGTCGTCCCCTTCTCCTCCTGCCCCCAATCCCTCCCAGCATCAGAGTCTTTTCCAATGAGTCAACTCTTCGCCTGAGGTGGCCAAAGTACTGGAGTTTCAGCTTTAGCATCAGTCCTTCCAAAGAACACCCAGGGCTGATCTCCTTTAGAAAGGACTGGTTGGATCTCCTTGCATAGGTGAAGGGATTTGCTCTAGATCCCTTCCTGTAAATACAGCTTCCTGGTCTGCTCTTGAGAACCCTAGTGCTAGTCTTACCTAGCTGCCTTGAAACACTGGAAACATGACTGCTCTTCAATTGTTGGGAGGTTTAATGATGGGGGCCGCGGGGGGACTTCACTTTATTTTTTCACTTTCATGCATTGGAGAAGGAAATGGTAACCCACTCCAGTGTTCTTGCCTGGAGAATCCCAGGGACGGGGGAGCCTGGTGGGCTGCCATCTATGGGGTCGCACAGAGTTGGACACGACTGAAGCAACTTAGCAGCAGGGTGAAGTACTTAACACCTTATCCATTCTTTTTACCTTTGGGGCCAAGACAGCTTATTATTGATAGTATGATTTAATAAACATGTGGATTTGAACCTCATCTAACTACAGCATTTCTGAGCTTTGTTTTAATCATCTGTTATTTGGGCTGATAATACTTAATTTATGGGGTTGATGTGAAGAGTAAATTTAGTTGTAAAGATTGTATAAGAACCTGAAAAGATGCTTATTAAAAGTGAGAAAAGCAGAATGTGGGGTTTTGCACTGTGACTATAAAGATTAAAATATGCTTATGAAAAACAGATTGGAGGAGAATATACAGTTCACAGTCATTGATCGGATAAGATAATGGGATTATAGGTGATTTAAATATTTGATATTCTAAACTTTTACAATGTTATAAATGGAAATACAGAATTATTTAAAACTGTTTAGGTGGTTAATATTCCTGTTTTCAGATGATCTTGTTCAAACACTTTGCTGTAGTTTTGAATCACTTTACTGGTGAGCAGACACCAAGAAATTAGGTGCAATCCTATCTCAAAGTGCTCTCACATTAGTCCTGTCAAAACGTGAATTTAATTTCAAGCCATTTTGGAAGTTGCTTGGTATGAAGTGTTTTTAAATTTTTGCAATTCGAGGGGAAGTGATCATTAGGAGAAAATACAAAGAGTTCACAGAATGGTAAGGGAATGTCCAATCTCTAGCTTAAAGAGAGATCTCTTATATAGCCTTGTTATCTCAGTAGTTGGAACCCCTGTTCCTATCTGTGGCTCCTGAGTCTCTGAGTGTGTTATAGTCCAGATGTAGACTCACAGCAAGCAGACTTTCTCTTTAAGCGTTGTTTTTGAGCAGTGGTTGACGGGAGGTAGCACGGGCAGGTAGTACGTAAATGCCAGGGCCACATTTGGGTCTTTTTTTTTTTTTTTTAATTTATCTATTTTGGCTGGGCTGGCTCTTCACTGTTGCTCGGGCTCTTCTCTAGTTGCGGTGAGTGGGCTGCTCTCTAGTTGCGCTGTGCCGGCTTCTCATCACGGTGGCTTCTCCTGTTGCGGAGCACAGGCTCTAGGGTGTGTGGGCTTCAGTGGCCGTGGCTCCTGGGTCTGGAGCACAGGCTTCAGTAGCTGTGGCGCGGGCTAGTTGCTCTGAGGCAGGAGGGATCTTCCCAGATCAGGGATCAAATCCATGTCTCCTGCACTGGCAGGCAGATTCTTTCCACTGAGTCACCAGGGAAGCCCTAGATCTGTGTTTTTGTTATGTGTTCTCAGGCAAGTTACCCTTTCTGATCCAGTTTTCTCCTCTGTAAAAAGGGAAAGGTAACACCGTACTGAGATTGCTGTCGGGATTAAATGGAATTATGCATATGAAATTCTTAACATGATGCTGGGCACATAATAGGAGCTTAGTAGATATTAGCTGTTATTATTCCGTAACATTAATATCCGTAACGACAGAGATCGTGTCTTATTCATTATGTATTTTCATTATAGAGTAAGTCCTCAGTAAAATAAGTTAAATGAGTGAAAACAGGACAGAAAAAAGGCCATGATTCATTCCCATTTATGGGATCCTGTTAGAAGAAATAGAAGCCAAGTTTACTTTAATACCTTTCTGTTGCTCTGTTGATCCCAGTGCTTGCCTGGTGAAAGTAACACTGTGATCTTTAAGTCTCTTGTTAATTACAGATAAAGTTAGAATTTTTTTTTTTTTGAAGAGGTTAAGAAAAGTCTGACAACTCTGTTAATTTGAGCAAAAGGTTTCCTTTTTCATCTGTAAAATGGAAGCGCTGAACTTGAACTTTGCTTTCTAACTTTAAGATTTTATTTTTCTGAGTTAGAATTTAATATGAAAGGGTTAGAAAAAGGAGTTCCTTAATGTGACCCTTAAGTTCCTTAATATCATCTGCAGGTTATTTTGGAGAATCGTTTATCTGCCACTGTAGGTTTATTCCATCAGGTAGAAACCCAGAGTTACCCTTAGGTTCCTTTTTACAAAAACAGTTTTCTTGAGATATAATCCGCATATCATACATTCATTCATTTTAAAGTGTACAATTGAATGGTTTTAGTGTATTCACAGAGAACATGCAATCATTACCATGTTAATTTCAGAGCACTTGTATCATCCCAGAAAGAAAGCCGTTATCAGCCATCACCCGCCTTCCTTAGCACCTTCCCTCCCCTCCCTCAGTAACCACTAACTTACTTTCTGGAAATATCCCTATTCAGGACTTTGATATGAATGGGGTCATAAGCTTTGTGATCTTTTGTGACTGGTTGCTTCTCCTCAGTGTATGTTTTTGAGGTTTATCCGTACTGCAGCATGCACCAGTGCTTCATTTGTCTCCCCCTCCCAGGTTCTTTTTATCAGTAAGACTGTGTTCTCCCTTTATCCATTCATGTGGCCGGGGAGCGGTTGTCTCCTCACGTCTCATTCAGCTTACGTTTATTGACTGCTGCTGTGTACCAGACACCGCCTTAGGCGCATACTACTTCACGCAGTCCACTCTGCATTTGTCATCAACATGTCACACATGAGGACACTGAGGTTTTCTTTTTTATTTCTCTGTCTATATGTGTGTGTGTGTGTATTTAAATATTTATTTATTTACTTTTGGCTACTCTGGGTCTTCCTTGCTGCGTGGGCTTTCTCTGGTGTGGCAAGTGGGGCTACTCTTCGTTGCAGTGTGTGGGCTTACTGTGATGGCTTCCCTCGTGGAGCACAGGCTCTAGGCACACGGGCTTCACTAGTTGTGGCTCTGGGGCTCTAGAGGGCAGGCTTGGCGGTTGTGGTGCGCTGGCTTAGTTGCTCCATGGTGTGTGGAATCTTCCCAGGCCAGGGATCAAACCCGTGTCCCTTGCATTGAAAGGCAGTTTCTTAACCACGGGATCACAGGGAAGCCCTGAGATATGTTTTATAACTTATGGATTTATTAATGCCAGAAAGTTCAGTTACTCTAATTGTTTTGTTTCCTGGTCCTGAAAGATGGCTGTCTTCCCATTACAAGCTCTTCCAAACTGAGTATTTCTTTACCGTGCGTCTGCAGAGTTTCTGAAGTCCACTTCAGGGATCAAGATATTGGTACACCTGCACACTCAGAGGAGAAAACGAACAGTGAGGTTTCCTTTGAAATTTAACTCAAAGTTCATACAGATTGTAACTGTTTTACTGGTTGGATGAGAAGACGGACACGATGGGTGTATCTGGATTCCCCAGATTGGGTCTTTGCTGTGGTTTGCTTCCTTACCATCCCCCTCCACCACCTTCACAGACAAGAGAGTTCTTGACTGTATTTGCTCTGGGAAAGCGGGTCAGGGTGTTGTGTTCAAAGTTTAAGAACTTCAAATGCTATATAATGTGGAGATGGAGATTGCTTTCCTTCTCTCTGTGTGGTGCAATCACTGCCTGCCCTGCTCCAGACAGCCTGTTCCTGGAAAGGTTTGTTCACAGGCCCAGATACACTTTAAACTTGACCAATTTCCTTGTTTCCTACAGGGATTAAGACCTGTTGTTTCCACAGAAGCACCGCCTATCATATTTGCCACACCAACTAAACTGAGCTCCGGTCCCACTGCATATGACTATGCTGGGAAAAACACAGTTCCAGAGCTGCAGAAGTTTTTCCAGGTCAGAGAAGACGCTCTTAAGAACAGTGAAGGCTGTGAAATGAATAGGCTTAAAACACCCTTTGAAATTGAGTCTTAGTCTAATTTGCTACTCACTCGCCTGTTTTTCCTTGAATAAAATCCTCTGTATTTTAGTTTGAGCCATTAACTGGTAGAACTTCGTGTACAAAGAAACTGATAAAAGCAGGGAGGATGAGTCATTTCCTCCTCAGTATTTAAGGGTGTACAGATTTTTAAATTGCATATGTAGCTGTTGATCATCACTGGGTGGAGGAAGCAATAGCGTATATAATGTATAATAGCATTGTGATTTATCCAAGATGTCTTTGGCTTTGTGACACATGCAGTGACTTTAGGCAATGTTTTCTTTTAATTGTTTTTTGCGTGCTTGATACTAAAATTCACCAGGCTGTTGGTAGAAGTGGAGAAGTTTCTCTTGGGTTTGCTGATTAGCAGAGAGAAGCTCAGATTGGATTTTAAAATATTATTAATGTTACTCTACATACAGATAGTTGAGAGGTCAGTGACTCGACTGTATTTCAGGCATTGTGGCAGTGGCAGTAGCTGTTGCTGTCGCTGGAAGGGAGCTTCCTCTTCCTCAAAAATATGTCCAGATGAGAACTTTTGATCAGTTTACTCTTTTTTTATCTGAGAAGTAAGACTTGGGCATTTGGGGTCTTGAGTTGGGGTGGGGAGGGATTTTTGAGACTGTGCAAAACAATGGGTTAAATATTTTATGGAGTTTTGTTATTAAATAGGGGTTTAGCAGTTTTACAGAAGGAAGGCAGTTGAATACAAAATGGCCTTGAACCGATTAATTGACCTGGTGTGCTCAGACTGCATCCACGAATGATCAGAAGTCAGATTAAATGAAAGCATTTCTTATGCTCACAAGCCTTTAATTAGCTGCTGATTACCTTTGCCTTAAAAAAAAAGTCACCAGTGCTTCTTTTGTAATTTAGCAATATTCCTTAGAAATTTGGAATTTGTTGCATGCATATTTCAGAGACTGCATTTTGGAGAATGATTTTTGTCTTACAGACTTCAGCTGCATTTGTAAGAAAATATACCAAGCGTTTTAGTTCACATTCTAGTAGATTTGGGCTTTTTCCGCTGCAGCGGGTTGGTGGGTTAATTATAAGGTAGAGGCCTTTGTTCTATACTAGCCTAAATCGTGAAAATCTTTTTCTTATCAGCTATGTCCTTGATAATTCTCTTTCTAGAAATCTGACGGTGTGCCCATCCACCTGAAACGAGGCCTGCCTGACCAAATGCTTTACCGGACCACCATGGCGCTAACAGTGGGAGGGACCATCTACTGCCTGATCGCCCTCTACATGGCATCACAGCCCAGAAACAAATGAGTTAGGCTGCAGAGGACTGGTTTGCTTGTCGGCATAAATCCTTTGAATTTTCATTTTTCATTATTTCTGTAATTTTTTTTGTTTTTTACTTGAATATCCCACTTAACATTCTTAAAGAAAAGCAGAAAGATATTAAGACAATATTTTGGTTTGTTATGAAAATGCACATGGCCTGCCAGAGCTCATTCAGCAGTTAAAACTATTGTTTAAAGAAATGATGTTGCTCTCTGCACTTGGGCTCCTAATTTCCCTGGAGCTTCTGAATGGAGGTCACACACAGGCTCATTAGCGGCCATCTGTGCTGAGGTCCTTGGGGACTTCTGGTGGCTATTGAACAGGGGAGGGGCAGCCTTTCTGGATTAGGATGTGACTGAGGAAGGAAGACAGAAGCTCAGGCCAGGCACATGAAAATGTTAGCCACCTTGGGAATTTTTCTGTCTTGCAGTTCAATGTTAATAGAAATTATTTGCAGCCTGCCTCCGTTTGTTGGGCAGTTTGTTTCAAAGGGTTATTTGCGTCATCTCAGATCTTCAGTGAAATTTTATGTGTAATTGTTATGTATTTATTCCACCATGGGAACAGAGAACACCTGTTTAGTGTTGCACTTTAGACCAATGTCTGTTTTATTAATACAGCTGTGACACAGATTCTCCTTTACCTTTTAAAAATGTTATGCCTTTGAATTGTGATTTATTTTAATTGTGGAATAAATACATGAATGAAAAAATCTCAACTTTGAAGTCCTTCTAAATAAATTTTCAAAGTACTTTCAGAAAAACATCAGAGGCATCTTATACCCGAGTCTAATTTCTTTCTTTTTAATTAGACACCAGATAATCTTTACAAAATGGTTCCTCAAAGTCAAGTAACAGGAGGCAAATGGCACGTTGATGATTACCATATGGTTCCTTATAAGAAGCTGCCTGACTCTTCTGAAATGTGCGTGTAACACACAGTTCATTTAGACAGTAATTTCCTGTGCTGTCATAACTGGTAGACTTCACATGCTCTCTATTAATGCTGGAAAAGGTGGAATTTTATTATTATAAAGTCATGGTCTGTCTTTTGCCGTAGCAAAGAACAGTGACCTCTTACTGAAGATAAAATGCAGCTTATGAAAACACTCAATATTCTCACAGGCTAGGAACCTCTTATTTGTCTATACAAGTCTAAACTTCCCTGGTATTTCCTCGAAGTTTCTATTTTGAAATATTTCAGACTACAGAAAGATTGTAAGAATGGTACAGTATACACCTGTCCGTGCACATCTTCACTTAGATGAACAGTTATCAATATATTGTCCCCTTTGCTTTTTCTTACTCTCTCAAACACAGGCACACACATATTTGGTTTTTGCTGAATCATTTAAGATAAAGCTATGGAATTGTAATTCAGCCATACATACTTGAGGCAGGATCTCCTACGAATGAGGACATTTCATTATCATGTCCCTTTAGTCTCCTTTTATGCAGAACAGTCCACTATCCTTCATGATCTTGACCACTTTGAAGAGTTCAGGGCAGTATTTTGTATAGCATCCTTCAATTTGGATTTGTCTTACTGTCTCCTCAGGATTGGATTCAGGCTGAGCAGTTTTGTCAGGAATTTTTCATATATGGTGTGATGTCATTGTATCAAGTGGTACTTGATACCAGTTTGTCCCATTATTGGAGATTTGAAGTTGGTTAACTTAATCAGGGCTTCCCTGGTGGCTCAGATGGTAAGGAATCTGCCTGCAATGTGGGAGAACTGGTTTCCATCCCTGGATTGGGAAGATCCCCTAGACTAGGGCATGGCAACCCACACCAGTATTCTTGCCTAGAGAGTCCCCATGGACTGTAGCCTGCCAGGCTCCTCTGTCCATGGGGATGCAAAAAGTCTTAATTAAGATGTTACAGATACCCTTTCTCCTTTTTAATTGATAAGTAATCTGTGGGGTGATATTTGAGGCCAGGAATATCAAGGTCAATGGTTTTACACCCAGGGTTGGTGTTCCATGATGATTTCTTGACTGAGTCATGTGTTACTACGGTGGTTGTGATTTTCTAAGTGTCATTGTTGATGTATTTCAGTGACGAGGAGTGCTCCTCTTTTAAGAGGTTTTAGTGTAATGTTCTCATTCAGTGTAATAACCAAGTCTGCCATTATTTATGCCGATGCTCAGCGTTGGCCCACATTTGGCTTTTCTGTCCCCTGACGTGCCCCCATCAGTCTTTGAGCAACTTCTTTCTGACACGCAGGGTACTGTCTGTTTATCTTGTGTTGGTATTTTTTTCTACCCCAGTTTCTTCTGTGTACTTTCAGGTATGTTCTATTCATGTATGTTGGTGCCTTTTCCTTTTCTGCCGGTTTTATTTTTGCCTAACCTATAGTGGTAGGTACTATACATTCCTATTTATTACTCATAGTTTGGAAATTGTTCTCTATCTCATGTGCATTGTATTCCATTTTATGCGTATGTCATACTTTTAACTAGTTTCCTTTTGGTGGCTATTTAGTCTTAAATGTTTTGGTTTTACAAACGTTGCCTTAAATATACAATCTTTTCATGTCATTTTACATATTGCTGAATGTATTTGTAGTATAGTTTCTATAAGTGAGACGTTTCAGGCAAAGAGAATGTGCATCTCTGACTTTGATAGCTATTTGTCACAACAAGAGGTAGTGCTGACATCCAGTCCTATTCAGCCAGGGGTGCCTGTTCCTCCTCCCTGATGTTAGCTGTGTGCATTATCAGACTTTCTCATATTTACCAATCTGGTAAGTGATACAATTTCTTTGGTTTAAATTGTTTTTCCATTGTAATTAGTGATACTGAATATCTTTAATTTAAAACTTATATTTAAAACATTTAAGATTTTTTCATTTACAAAGGTAAGTTATATTTCCTTTTTTGTGTGAACTATCTAATCATTGGCCTGCTTATATCCAGGTGCTTTGTGATAATGCTGTAAATATTATTGGTCCATCAGACTGAATTCCTCAGAAACAGACTCTGCTGACTTTTGTCTGAGCCACACTTCTAATTGCAAGAACCTGAGCTTCATTAAAATCAGCCAGGGCAGAAGGGGATTTTCCAGAACTAGAGTGGATCTGGACCACAAGACCTATCTTTGGGACCATGGTTGTTATCTTTTCTGTTATTCTCTTGGCTGTGCAGCTGTTTAACTTGTTTCTGTGGATCAGCTTTATCTCTGTTTCTTGTTGCACGTGGTAGGAAATGGTTGTCTAGCCCCAAATTCAGATGTCCCCCACTCGAGCAGTCCACTGTTTGGTACCAGCCCACTGGGGGAGATGCAGTGAAGGAGCTCAGGGTGGCCTGTTCGTGGGTCTTAACTGAAGGCCCTGAGCCTTTCACTGTATTCTCAGGATTATTCCTTCTGAGCCCAGTGCTTTGAACCTTGGTTAGGTTGGACTCTTTACTCAGAGGGGGACCATCCTCCTTGTCCTTGTTGTCTGGATGAGATGCTTTTGGCAGAGGGACAGTCACTCCTGACTTCTTCCAGGCTATGTGGTTAGTGTTCGCAACAGGGGTCTGAACTCACATAGCCCTGGGGGTAGGAAGATGCCATGGGGTACCCAGGCAAGGATAGTTCTAAGGGAATCAGTGTTTTAGGTCAACTTCCATATACTTTTAAAGTTGCATGCCTAGCATAAGAGGTCCCTTATAATCATTTCCATTCTGCAAAAGGGCAGCAAACTATTACCCATTCTGGACAGGACAATGGTGTATTGCCCTGCTCTCTGGGGTGCCGTGGAGTGAGTGAGTCACTCAGTCGTGTCTGACTCTTTGTGACCCCATGGATTATACAGTCCATGGAATTCTCTAGGCCAGAATACTGGAGTGGGTAGCCTTTCCTACCTTCCCAACCCAGGCATCGAACCCAGGCCAGGTCTCCTGCAATGCAGGTGGATTCTTTACCAGCTGAGCCATAAGGGAAGCCCAAGAATACTGGAGAGGGTAACCTTCCCGACTCAGGAATTGAACTGGGGTTTCCTGCATTGCAGGTAGATTCTTTACCAACTGAGCTATCAGGGAAGCCCCAGGGTGCCGTGGAGATACTTCTAAATATAAATGTTGAGAATATGAGTCTAATGACTGAGACTATGAGTCTAATGTTGAGAATATGAGTCCTTTGTAAAAGAGCAAATCCTTTTACAGGTTACAAGTTTTCTGAGTCTGTTTTTAATAAAATTGAAGGAGGAACCAATTGAGTTGTTGGTTGGTCATTAAAAATAATTTTGATAATAGATGACTGCATGATTTTGGTGTATCACTCAGGAGTTCACGGAATTCAGAGATGTTGCTATTACCAAACTTCCATCACCATCTACTTGTGAGAACAAGGTTTCTCAGGGCTTAATATATGTAAAAATGAAAAACAGGAAATTTAGTATTTTATAGGGAATTGTAAGTATAGTCAATAAGAGACTTTCAAGCCTGAAAATACGTTACATTAGTCTTCCCAGGTGGCACCTGGTGGTAAAAAACCCGTCTGCCAGTGCAGGAGACATAAGAGAAGGGGGTTCAATCCCTGGCTTGGGAAAATCCCCTGGAGGAGGGCGTGGCAGAATTCCATGCCTGGAATTCTTGCCTGCAGAATTCCACGGACAGAGGATCCTGGAAGGCTTTAGACCATGGGGTTGTGAAGAGTTGGACACGACCAAAGCAACTTAGCATAGCAAAGGCTAAAATTTGGGGGTAGAATTCTAGATGGAGTAGAGTGATGGAGCTACAAATTCGAGAAATTTCTGACTTAAATAGGGATTTTGTATTTTTAAACATTATTTATTTATTATTTTTGGCTGTGCTTGGTCTTCATTGCTGTGTGTGGGCTTTCTCCAGTTGCTGTGAGCGGGCTTCTCGTCGCTATGGCTTCTCTTGTTGCAGAGCACGGCCTCCAGGGATCGAGCGCTTCAGTAGTTGTGGCGGCACAGGGGCTCAGTTGCCCTGTGGCATGGGGTGCTTCCTGGACCAGGGATCAAACCGGTGTCCCTTGCATTGCAAGGCAGATTCTTAACCACTGGACCACCAGAGAAGCCCAACATTTGTATTTTTAACTGGATGAAGGTAGGTGTCTAGTTGCGATGGTATTTACAGTCCACTGGCTACATTTATAAGAGTGACTTAATAGTTTAAGCTGTTATTTAAATGCACCAGAAACTGTATTCTTTGCAACTGTTTAAACTTATAATGGAAAACTTGAGATGTTAAGCATTAAGCTTACGTAATACAAAGGGGAATTCAGATTTTCAAAATTGTTTCAGGGTAGATGAGCAGGAAAGGTTTAAGTGGCGACTAGCTGCTGCTTCCTTCAGTGATGTGCCCATTTGTGCCTCCTCTGTTTTCTGTGTCGGCCAGGGTCCCTTTCCAGGTCCACTCGGCCTTCCTCTCCTTCCCGGCCCCTCATCCATGGTGACTCCGCTGTGAAGCTGTCAGAGGCCTACTGAGGATGGAATTGGCTTTTATAACACTGGCTGGCTTTCTTGGCTTTATATACTTTTTCTCTCCTTCATGTGTGTGACCCTGGGCAGGCTTCTCGACCTTGTCAAGTGTTGAGGTTTCTGATACCCAGGGCTGCTTTTGAACTTTTTTTGTGGCTGTGAACTGTGCAGACCTTTTACTTTCTGATCTGATGATATGCAGCAGCTAGAGGTTATCCAGGGACAGTAATGGTTGACTGCTTAGAAATTCCGATACTGTTTGGTTCCAGTAATACATTTGTTTGAGATTTTGACTGCACATATCCTGGATTGGAGCACACGCTCTTTAGCACCAAAGACTGCCCGTGTCAGGATTGAGAGGGGGGGCCCGTCCCTAGTGCCCCTTTTGTCAGGCTCACCGGGTGTCGTCATTGGTCACCCAGAGCTGCCTCTGACCCGTGGCCGCTCATTAAGAGGTTCCACTGCGCTCTGCTTCTTCCAGGTGGTTGACGAGTGTGCAGAAGCCAGGCACCCCAAGATGGATCCGGTGCTTTTTCCTTTGCAAGCAGGTGCTGCGATTAGATTTAGGGAGACTGATTGAAGAATTACTTGTAGGTCCTTTCAGATTCTGTCTCTGTCTCTTAGGACTGGTAAACCGTATAGTCAGGAAATCCCTGTTAGAGCCTGGGGGAGAATGGATACATGTACCTGAAACTGTCACAACATGGGTAATCAGCTGTCTCTCGATACAAAATAAAAGATAAAATTCCCTCTTAGGGAGGAATTCCACTGTTACCCCTCAGCTGTCCTCATCTGGGAGGATAGGTTGCCCCTGGCTGGGTGTAGCTGCACAAGCCTGGCTGTCACTTCCATTCCAAGACCCAGGTTACACCTTGGCTTAGGGGGTCAGCCCCATATGGATGAGGGGGTATCAGCTGACCCTGACCCTCATTACACGGAGAGAGACACTGGGGTGGTTCAGCCGCCTGCTGGGGGATCAGTTACACTTGCATAAATTTGGATTAAGAATCCTGACCTTTGCGTGGCTCCAGGGTGTGAGGGGTGCTGTTCTGCTGCAGGAGCTGTTGGGATGGCTAATGGAGACTGGATGCTGTTTGCTCAGGGCCCGGAATCTGATTTCTAAGGAGGCTGCTGCAAAATAGTAATGGGCAAGCAGGGTGACTGCAAACGCACTCTTTAGATAATTTTTTTTTCCCTCCAGTTCTGTCACAACCCTCCTAGGACGTCATGCCCTGACCTTGTCCATGAAACTCAGCTTTGTCATGGTCACATGGCTGTACCTCGTGGCCTAAGCACAGGTCCTTCACACTGTCCCACATGTACTAGCCTGATTGGAGTGCTCTGCTATTCCAAAGATCATTCCTGAGGAAGTCAGCTGAACTGCCCCAGGCTGTAGGAAAGGGTGGGGTTGCCTCTTAAGTCAGCAAGGAAAAGAAGCAGGAGCTTAGTGCAAAAGGGCCTTGATACGGCTGTGAACTTCAGCTGACAAAATTAGGGACCGGGGTTCTCAGAAAAGGAGAGCTGGGTGGAGTGCTGGAAAGAAGTCAGCTCAGAAATAGGAGTGTTTCCTGTGGGTACCTTGCCAGGCAGGAAGGCCATACTGTGGCTCTTCACACATTCCTGCACTCTGAAGGAGAGGGGGAGATGGAGGCAGGTGGCAGGCAGGCAGGGGTGGAGTGGAGGTGCTTGGGTAGGGCACTGCTGGCCCCAGAGGCCACTTCAGGGTGTGGCTGTACCAGGCTTATACAGCTCAGGACTGTGGGAAGTGCCAAGAGAGAGGCAGCTTGGTTGTGCAGCTCAGTCCAGGCCCCTCTCCTTAGGGATGTCCTGACATGAGTTATGGAAATGTCTTTCCACTGGAGAGAGTGGGGGAAAGATGTAAGATCCTCCAGAATTGGTTAATACCTGTCAGGCTCCACTGGGCTTCCCTGATAGCTCAGTTGGTAAAGAATTCCCCCTGCAATGCAGGAGACCCCAGTTCAATTCCTGGGTCAGGAAGATTTGTTGGAGAAGGGATAGGCTACCCATTCCAGTATTCTTGGGCTTCCCTTGTGACTCAGCTGATAAAGAATCCACCTGCATTGCAGGAGACCTGGTTCGATCTCTGGGGTTGGAAAGATCCCCTGGAGAAGGGAAAGGCTACCCACTCCAGTATTCTGGCCTGGAGAATTCCATGGACTGTATAGTCCATGGGGTCCTTGTCAGGCTCCAAGCCCATCTTCTGCTCCAGGCTCATCTTCCAACTCCTCTGTCTGGGCCACAAAACCTTGTGTTAGACAGCAGATTAATTTGAAAATTGAGTTGCAGCTGGATGAGTTGATGTCAACTTCAAAGTTCAATGGTGTTTAATTAAAGCCATCCAGAGACTAAACCCACTCTCAGGAAATTATTCTGACCGAATAATTAAAGAGAATAAAGGTTAGATTTGTGTTTCTGGCTAAGTCTGTGTTGAATTCAGCATCTCCAAAACATGAATTCCATTAACCTTTCATGAACCAACATTAAATTGCTTTTAATTAGTTGTCATTCTAGTTAGAGTCACACAGAAGAGCTGTTGTTTATACTTGGGGTGTCTGTTCCCTCTTCTCCTCTGGAGTTATGTCCTTGAATAAACGGCCATTCGGAAAATCGGTTCATAACTTCGTGTGTCTGATCATCCCTCCCTCATTTGGGTCCTGTTTACTGAGCATCAGAAGGAATTGCACCGGGGGATGTAGACTGCCGGAAGGCTACTTGCAGCTGGGGCTTGAACTGAGGTGTATAATTTGCAAAAACATGTCCCGTGACCATGGGAAGGAAAGTGAAGGGCTAGTTCAAGTCATAAGCTTGGGCAGTGGCAGGCCTCCGGCGGCTGAGGTGAGGCCTGGTCTTCCCAGGAGGGCCTTTTGATTTGGGAGATCCCTGCTGTCTGTCATTCTGTGGCCTCACTCTCCCTGAGCATTTATGCTTTGGGTGTGGGGGCTCCATTCCCGCTGAGTGATGGTCAGAGTCCTCATCCGGCCTGTCTGCAGGCTCAGCGTCCTGGAGGAGCCGGCACGCCTGGAGCAGGGAGTGAGACAGAAGCTCTGCACACCTGCTCCGGGACTTCCTGTACCTTGTCACCCAGCATATCTTTTCTGTTTATTTTCCTGCATGACTGTGGATGAGAGGTGTTACGACCGAGGATCTGTAAGCCAGGATTCCTCCAGGTGGATCACTCTAGGCCCTCAGAACTCGGGAGGCAGGGTGGGGAGGTCTGCTTCCTTTAGCCTCACCTCTGGACAGAGGTCAGAAATGCTGACTGTACCCTTATTTGAATGTCTTGGGAGTGGGAGTGTTGGGGGGTGGGTACTTGCTGGTCTTTCCTGAGCTCATACTGTGTTCCGGGCTTAGAAGAAGCTCACTGTGGTCTGGGATCTGGCCCAGATGCCGTTAAAAACAGAAGGGACAGCCTGACTCTACTTGTGAAAACGATCGTGCCTCAGACCCAGGAGGGCTCAGGCTTGGGATTTCCTAGTGGTGCCAGGCAGCCCGTTTACTTCTGAGCTGGGGCTTGAAGTCTTGTTGGCTCTTGTCTTTCCCGGAGTTGGCCCGGCTCCCTGGGCTGTCTCTGGCTCCCCACGAGTTTTCTGGCATTCCCTTAATGGGCCATCAGGTGCCCTGTTGTCATTTCCTGCAGGGCTTTTCTGTGAGCAGATCTGAGGTTACCTGAGGATTGGCGCCCTGTCTCCCTAGCAGACTGGGGACCTGGCCTACCTTCACCATCAGGAAGCCTTATGGCACACACCGTTCATTCTGGAATCGCTGCGTGCTGGGCTCTGCTGGGCAGTAGAGGCCAGATGGAGGTGATGCTGTCGCTGGTCCCCAAGCTCAGAGAAGGATGGGCCCAACCAAAGTGCAACAGAAGCGTCCAGGTCAGGGCTGGGGCCCAGGAATGAGGAGGAGCAGCAGGGATGCCCTCAGAGGGGGCACTGTGTAAACTGCATAGGGATGCGTTGGGGTTCCCTGCTGCGCTCAGCAGGGAGGGGCATTTGGCCTGAGGGAAGAGCACCTGCTGAAGTGTGAGAGGGGCGGGAGAGGGAGGTTTAGGCCAGGGGCGGCCAGAGGGCTGGGCTCTGGTGGGCGGGCACGCGGGGTGTGTGTGGGGGGAATGGCCACAGAATCCAGTGTTCTGCTGCTGCTTTTGAATCCATGGTGTTGATGTGGAGGGCACACTGGAGGGGGAAAAAGACTTGCGGCGTTGGACTGTGAGAGTTCAGCTGAGAGATGATGGGGGCCTGGGGACCAGCGGCAGTGGGCATGGAGAGAGAGGTGCAAAGCCCAGGGATTTGAAGGCAAATCCCTGGGATAAGAAGGCAACGGTGAATGCACCTAACAATTAGAGGTCAGGGTGAGGCAGGCTTCTGGGTGCTCCCGGGATGGCTCAACCTGGCTCCTGGGTGAGTGGAGGTGCAGGACTGGGGGTCAGCAGGGCAGGGCATGTGTTGTTGGAAAAATGGATTGCCTGTGAGCCCTCTATGCAAAGAATTTGAGTCTGCAGTGGAGTCTGGAGATAAGCCCAGGGTTTGGACTAGAGGTAGGAATTTCGAGAGGGTACAGGATATAGGGCTGGTGGAAGCCTGGTGTCTGCTACATTGTTAGGGAGTGTATGAAGGTGAGGAAATAGAATGGGGAAAATACCAGTATACAGGAGCAGTGGAGAAGACAAGAGCTTGTGGTGGCCCCTAGGGTCTAAGATCAGAAGGAATGCAGACGTCATGTTGCGTGACAGAAGTGGACACAAAAGAGAGTGTAGCCCGTGATGTAACTGCATTTAGATGAAAATCAAAGCTGGGCAGAACCACTCGGTGGTGACAGAGGTCGGAAGAGAGCCGACCCCCGTCAGGGAGTACTGACAGGAGGAGGCTTCCCAGGGAGGCTTGTGTCCCCAAAACAGGGCAGCTCTTCATTTGGGCGAGCCTGTACACATGTAGGCAGATACATGCAGATTTACTGAGGCTTCTGCACTTTGCTGTAAGTTATACCTAAAAATAAAATCTTTAAAAACTTAGGAAGGAAGATGGAAGTGCAGGGGAGGAAAAAGAGTTTGCCTTCCATTCCTCAGAGCCCATGGCTGAGACGTCTGTATTGAAAGACAGATTAATAAGAGGCAGATGGAAGTAACTATACGCTGCTGCTGCTGCTAAGTCGCGTCAGTCGTGTCCGACTCTGTGCGACCCCATAGACAGCAGCCCACCAGGCTCCACCATCCCTGGGATTCTCCAGGCAAGAACACTGGAGTGAGTTGCCATTTCCTTCTCCAATGCATGAAAGTGAAAAGGGCAAGTGAAGTCACTCAGTCGTGTCTGACTCTTCATGACCCCATGGACTGTAGCCTACCAGTCTCCTCTGTCCATGGGATTTTCCAGGCAAGAGTACTGGAGTGGGGTGCCATTGCCTTCTCCAAACTATACGCTAATAAGAATTAAAAGAAAAATCCCCTGCACCGCCCCCCCCATGAGGAGCACACCCGATTCAAAGTTCTTGCTTACATTCGGTGTCAGGCGTGCCCAGAATAAAGCTGGATTGTGGCCACACATCCAGCTTCATAAACCCATGTGTATCTTATTTCAAAGTAATAGATACCTTATACTAGAAGAAAAAAAAAATTTTTTAATCTGTCTTGAAAATAGAAAAGAATGGAAGTTTATGAACATGTAGACCTCCGTGTACATGGGAGCTACTCCGAGAAAAACAAGCAGCTCCCCGAAGGGGCTTAGAATTCAGGCTTCAGCACCGTCTTAGTAGGGAAGACGGGGGCGGGGGGGTAGACCTTCTGAGGGAGAGTGATTTTTAGGGACGTCGCGAGGCCCTTAGAAGGGTGATTGGGAATGTGATGGTTTGTGACAAGTGTGTCTGGGTGTGGGGTGGGCTCAGCCTCCTCTGTGATGAGAGTCAGCCTCCCCTGGTTGATGAAGCTCCCGGGAGGCATCTATAACAACTGAGTTCCTTTCGGAGCATCTGTCTTTAGGCAGATGGGAGCGTTCAGAGAAAGCCTCTCATTGGATTGGCTGTTTTTCAGATGCCGACAGCTCAGAACAGTCAACCTCCCAAAGTGGCAAATTTGGGGCTGGCATATTCTGGTGCCCTTCAGAAGGAAGATGGGAGGAAGGGGAAATAAGGAAGGAGGAAAAGTGGACAGAAGGAAGAAGCAAAGAAACCTGGAGTCTGTGGTGCCTGGCAGGAGAGGTTTGTGTTTTCCAGAAAGAGGATGACCAGTGTCACTCACACGCCCAGAGTCAAGCCTGGGGCTGGCTCTGCAGAGTGAGCCAGAGGCCGCCCTCCTCGTCCTCCCATGGTCACTGGAGTGCGTCCCCGGTGCATAGGACAAACCCTAACGCTGAGTGAGAAGAGGGGAGAGCGAAGATCCTTGCATGCAGGGCGTAGCTGAGATGGCCCGTGCCTGGGTCATAGCTCCCAGCGCTGCAGATGGCCAGTCTGGCTTCCAGGGTGCCCTCCCAGCAAATCCTGCTGTTCACATTTGACCATGTTTGATCAAAAAAGTTATCAACTACTGTAATTTAAAAGAACTTCCTTCTGTTTCAGTGTGAGGGTTTTCCATAGAAACCACTTGAACCTGGGCGGCTGTGAATGGCGTTATTAGTGGAGCCATCTGCAGGCTCTCCTAGCTGTCCACACAATCTGTCACCTGCTCATCACTTCCAGTGCAAACATTGTTTATTGTGATGGAGCCCCAGCCAGTCACCCTTGACCCGGAGGGGCTACCTTCCCTGCGCCCTGAGGTGAGAACAGTTCCCCTGCTTTTCTCAAGCCTCTAGGATGCTGGGCCTACACGGGGCAGTGGGGGCGGAGCCCATGAGCTCCCCAGGAGGTCTCTGCCCTGAGGATCAGGTGTTCCTGGAGGGTAAACCCTTACTCTTTCTTTTGCACAGAGACCAAGGAGGAGGGGCCCAAACTTACCCAAACTCACAATGAAAAATGCCCCTTCCCTGCAGCCTTGAGTTTTTTATGTCAGATTCCTTCCGTGCCCACCATCAGGTGGGACTGCTGTGAGATCTCACTGGTGCTCTGGGGGCCTCTGAGAGCGTGAATCTTAACACGTTCTTCCAAGAGAGAAGGGACTTGTGGCTCAGCTCAGAATTAATTCATCTTCTAAATGGAAATGTCAAAGCCTGGCAAACGCTCCTGCTAATGATTCCGGTGCGGAGATATGCATGGGCAGCAAACAGTAGGCCACATGAAAACGGATTTTGCCAATGAAACCATGGGGCCATCACTCTCCAAGGAGAAAGCCTGGTCACCTAATCTCAATTTTGCAGCAGTTTCACTGGGGACCCATAAATAGTAGAATTCTTTTTTCTTGTCATTTTATTAAGTTTGAGTAAGGGAAGGTGATTCAGCCCAACCACCTGAGGGAAGGCAGCCGTGGGGGACTTGCCATGCAAGCATTTCCAAGAAAGGAAGTGAGCATCAGCGACACTCAAACCAGGCAGAAGGGAAGCCAGAGCGGACCCAGGAGCAGTGAAGGCCCGGGGACGGGGAGGACTGCTAGCGGCAGGATGATGCACTGACTGTTTCTCAGCCACGAGCAGGTAAAGCCTCCGTGCTCCCAGGCACACCCTCTGACCAGTGAGCTCCCCCTTTCCAGGGGCTCCCCCAGGCCCTGTGGGGGCCGAGCAGAGGTGGGGAAAGCTGCAGAGAGCGTGTTCCACATCGGCAGTGTTTTATGCGATCACAGGTGGAATACCTCAGGTGCACCAGGATAGAAATTTTATTAAAAAAAAATCTGTGTTGTATTAAAGCCCATTTTTGTTTCCATAGTTCCTTCAAAAGCATAAAGAGAAGGGAGTTTCTATATCATTACTTCAGGAAAACTTTTTATTTTGGAGTAACTGTAGACTTAGAGAAAGTGTCGAGTCCAGGGAACCCTTCCCTTAGCTTCCCCCCAATGGTGACATCATATATAGTGTATCGTGTTGTTAAGTCCAGGAAGGGTTCGCTTGCACAGCAGTCGTGCCGACTACAGGTCTGAATTGGCTTCCCCCAGTGCGATTTAGTGCTACGTGTAGGTTCATCACCCCCACAACCGAGATGGAGCCTGTTCATCATCAGAGGGCCCCCGTGCCGCCCCTCTAGGTGACATCTCCCCCCTCGCAGTCCCCTGGCAACTGCTAGTCTGTTCTTTATTGTCACTTCAGTAGGGTTATTAATGGAAGCATACAGATGGTAAACTTCCCAGATTGGCTTCCCAGGATCCATGCTCCTTGAGGGCAGGGCCTGTATCTTTCTCGTCACCAGGTTCCCCGCTGGGCCCAGTCGAGTTCTTTGTACGAGGAGGTTTGTACGTACACCTGATATGCGCCTGTGGATCCGAGTCCCACACAAGCTTGCTGGGTGCAGACCTGCTCCCTCTTTGTGTCAGCAGCACAATATTTTTATTGCAGAGACTGAAAGTCTGCAGAAGGAAGAGGCCCTGCCCTGCCTGGACATAACTTACACAGTTGTGTTAATTGAGAAAGTTCTATGGCTGATGCGCTAAGAGAATGCGGCTTCCCTGCTTCCACCAGGTCACCACGTCAGCCCAACCCCGTGCTGGCTGAATGGGCATCACTGTGGAGGGGTGGGCTCGAGTACCCCTTGACCTTGCCTAGGGCGCACTCTGGCTTGGTAGCTACAGGAATACCAGGAATGAAACGGATGACTAGGCATGTGGGCTTTTGCTTTTTATTATAGTTATTTTTCCTAAGTCCCCTTCTAGCACTCTGTCTCCAGCTCCCTCAGTGAGATCTGGCAAAGTGCACGTGCGTCATCCTGCTGACACAGTCGTCAGCACCGGTGGCTACGCATATTCACCTGTCCCTGGGTGACTCCCTAGGGAAATTTGCTTTCAGGACTGCGTGTTTACATTGCTGAGGGAGAGGAGAGGCCAGAGATTAAGGGAAGAAGCACTTGACCAGTGAAGAAACAAGCTGCTGTGCTTCTTTTTCAGTGAAACAGAAATTGCTCAGAGGTTGGAAAATAAGGGAGCAGCGTCTCCACACAAATAGGTTTAAAATGGAACCTCAGGGACTGAGGACTCGGGCGCCAAGGCGGGCAGGCAGTGCAGAGAGGCGCTGGCGGGAGGTGCTGTGGGGTGGCCTGGAAGCTTGGCCCCCACTCCAGTTGTAGGGGTGGCAGGAGGGGTCTTGTGCCAGGGAGGGGTCCCTGTCATCTGTGATTGTTCAGAGCCGAGAGTCGACCGTTCCAAAGCCTAACTGCTTTCTGTGATTTTTCGATATACTGGTCTCAAATCCTTCCTATCAGAAGCTTAGCCCATTTCACTCTCTTGTTATTAATAATCACTATATTACTCTTCAGTAGTAAGCATCTCCTATAGTGCCCAGCTGCAGAGCTATCCCAGGGACTCTGAGGCAGGAGGACCTGCCTTCAAATCTTGGTTCAGTCACTTGGTACTATTAGGGTGACCTCGCTTTTCATCTGTAAGTTTACTCACCTGGAAAATGGTGATCGAATGTAGGATGGTTGAAAGAATTGGTGGAAAGCTCTAAAATGTTACAACAGTGTCCGCTATGATGGTTGAATAACATTTAGTTCTATATGGATGTGTCATAATCCATGAGCACTCAGGTTTTGTTTCCCATATTTCTTGAATTTTTGTCCTCTGAGCTATATAAGTGGTATCTTTTTCTTCCATATTTCTGGATTGGTAAAATTAAAAATCACATGTGTTCAGTAAGTTACGGTCTCCTGAGAACGTCACCCACGGATTCAGAAATGAAACACGCTGACATGGCTATAGGAACCAAACTTCCTTCCTCCATTTGGGATTACTTCTCTTTTAGTTCCCTTGCCTTTTTTGTATGAGGTTATTGTAGGAATCCATTAATGAGGGTGGCGTAGAAATCCAGGTTTCCTCTGTAAAAGATGACTGTAGTCCCTGAGAGCAGCAGTTGCCCTTTACAAAGGATTGCATCTACTTTTCAGGGAAAATGCCTGGAAACTTTTTCTAAGGTCCTTGAAGGTGCCAGTCCTGGGCATCCTGGACGAAGGCAGCTTCTTCAGCAGAGCCTGTTTCTGTGATGATGACAGACGTGTAGCGTCCTCCCCTGGACTGCGGACTGAGATGACATAGGGCCTCTGACGTTGCCCCATCTCCTTTCCAAAATCTGTGACTCTTCACCCTCATCCTTTGCTTCTTCCTCCCTATTTCTAAAGAATGTCTTTCTCCCAGTGTAAGTGGAAGAGGCTCCAGCTTTGGAGTTACAGCACATGGCGTCCTGGCGTGAGGTCATTGGTGAGTGAACGTGGGCCTGTTCCTGAACCCCAGCCCACCCCGTGCGCTTTATGAGGCTGGGGCGTCAGGGGCTCTGGCTGCAGAGACTCCTCGGGCAGCAGCTCTGCTCCGCTCACGGCCAGCATACCTGCTCTTCAGCCTGTCTCCTTTGTCCTAGAAACCTGTCCTTGTCAGAAAAATCACATTGTTTAGTGCGTCTGTTCTGCTGCCTGCCAGCCACTGTGTCTCAGAACTGGTGGAGAGGAACTGCTGGCCCAGGACGCCTCTCACAGGTTAGTGTGTGTGTGTGTGTGTGGCTGTGAACATACTATTCAGTCACCACAGATGAATAAGGTGATGATGAAAACCCCATCATTTCCATGACTGTAAAACTGGGAAATGTATGGAATACTTAATTCTTCGTAAAGAAAAATGTGCAGCAGCTACTTTATGGTTGCGGTGTGCAGAGGACGTGCCACTAAGCAACCCAGGAGAGATGGAGAAAGCGCGATGCTGAGTTCAAGGGCTTCCCGCAGGCAGACACTGGGGAGGCAGGTAGCTAGGATCACCCAATGTAAACATGTGAGTGAGTGCAGACATGAGATAAATTAAAACGAAGCTATTGCCTATTAAATGGAAGCGTAAATCACAAGTAATTTCCTCTAGCTTTATGAGATGGAGTCTGTCCCCACCAGAATGGCTGTATCCATAGCGGCGGTGGTCAAATGATAAATGTGTCCTTCTGAACTGTCTGTCGTGTCTCCTGATAACTGGATGAAATTAGCAGCATAAAGGAAGAAAGACTCAAGACACATTTAGAGAGACAAATGAAACATTTTGATTATTTTATTTTTTAATCTTCAAATTTTTCTGTCATAAGACAGGAATGCATGATAGAAATGGCTCAACATCTTCACATAAAACACTTGGATTCATTTTCATTCACAAGTTTTTCTAAAAACATCTACAATTTCATAATCCCACCCACTTCCAACCATAATCACAGATTTAATTGACTGTTAAACAGTAGTTGCCAGCAATAGAGAGCTGGAACGCTTTCTGCGTATTAGTAGTGTCTTTTTGAAACTACCACCCAAGATATCACAAATATCACGAATATAAATTTCATTGTACACAGCAACCCCAAAGGTGACTGATATCCCCAGATACACTCCCTGCTTATCATGGAGAGCGGTATCCCCCAGGTACTTTACAAAATGCTTTTTTCTTCTTCTAGAATTACTTGTTCATCTCCTATTATTTTGCAGGGTCTAGCACATGCTGACCTGATGATTCAATCACCACAGCTAACAGGCAAAAATATATGCCTGATACTGCTGCTGCCCTCTGATAATTATGTATAAACATACTGAAAAATGATGGGTTGCTTGGAGTCTCTCTTGTGAAGAGAACTGCTTTGAGGTTTTTTTTCTGAACAGTTGTAAACAAAAGGAAAGAGATATACACAACATATATCTATACACAGAGATACACACTGAGTATCTTCACTGTGGCACGTATCTTCTTATAGAGACACACAGAGTAAGTGTCTACACCCACTCACCCCTTCACACACACCCACACCCTACATACAGCATCTGAATACAAATGTGGTGAGTGTCCTTGGGCGTTCACGGGAGTCTGTATGTTACCAGATGATGAAATACCTGACTTGTATTACTCCTGAGAAGACAGAAGGGAATGACAGTTCTGAAGCACTTTGGAATGGCACAATCACGTAAACACTTGCATACTTAAGACTTCTGAACTCATCTGAAGTTTCTAAACATGATCTAACAACAACAAAAAGATATCAAACAATGCAGCAAGTTAAAAAATAAGTCTTTTTATAATCAAAGTAGAAACAAATATATAGGAAATGCATATTTGTCAGTAATTATTTTGAAAATAGGAAACACATACTTAAGAAAAACAATTGTCTGACAAAACTTAAACAAAAAACCAAAACTATCCACTGCATAAAAATACATGCACTGCCCCCAGTAGCAGAGGATAGTCACTCAGAACTGCAAGGCTTAAAGCAACTCCACCAGATAAAATCACCATATATATAGGAAGTCTATTAAGTATGCAATTTATAAAAAATCACTGTGACTACTGTCACACTTCTGTAAAAAACAATTTGCAATTTGTTATTTTATCCCTCAATCTGTATAAAAATTACAACTAAACCAATGGATTTCAAGCACCAATTTAATCATTTAAACTTACTGTATTAATATTTGTTATTGAGGGAACAAATTATGATGAAGGCTAAGCTAAAATTAGCCAAGTTTCGTTTTATAGGCATGTGGTTTTTTTTTCTTCCATTCACTTGAAAATGTTTAGGCCAGTAAAGGGATCCTTGGCAGAATCCATTATTTCTGAGCATCAATGGTTTAATATACATTAACAGCTCTTTAACAAACCACTGCTTTCTTAATTCTAAGATAAAATAGATCTGCACACAGGAAGTTCAGGGACTGTTCCTCACTCTGACTTAGAAAAGGCAGCACCTACATAGTAGACTAACAAGCACGTCTGGACGTCTGCTGGCAGCATGAGAAAATGGTGTTATTATTCAGGAAGGCCATACCACTGCTCAGAGCGATACTGAAGTTTTCGTTAACTAAAAATTTCCACTAGATATCTGGGGTGGGAGGGTCTCAGTGAGAGTTTTTTTTGGTTTTTGTTTTTCTGATTTTCAGCATCAGGAAAAAAAAAAGCACAGTCTGAGCCAGTAGATGAACAGATGAGCGACAGTGTCTGTGATGCCTCTGGCTGTTCCTGAAGAAACCTGTTCAGATAACGAGGGGTTTATTTTTAAATCTATACAACTGCTGTTTTTGTTTCCAGTATTTACATCATACTACTCACATACACAGTAATTTCTGAGACATAATCAATGTTTCAGTCTTTTCCTACTATTAAGTTTGGTTAATTTTCAACACACGTCAAACCGAACCTTTAGGTTGACTGCATTTAAGAGACGGAAGATGAGATTGTTGAAAACAGATTACGTGGAAACCAAAACTCCATCAATAGTGATTCTTCATCACTTCTCGGCATGTTATCTGAACTCTGCTATCATGCAGTTGAAGGAAAAAGTGAATCGCACTGAAGTCCTGGTGTTAGGACAGGGATGAGGGGTCTTGCTGGTCCCCGGGAAGGGCGGCTTTGCTCTGCTCCTCGCTTAGCTCATTGGCTAGCTCTTCATAAACAGGCTCACCGAGGTCTTCGCTGCCCCCCTCACTCTGATCCTCACTGTGGTCTTCGCTGGGCTCCACGGTCTGTTCCAAGCTGTTCTCCAGAAGTGTGGGAGAACTGCTTATCCGACTTTCTTCTTCAGCTGTCTCATTTAAGGGCTGGGAAGGAGGCGGAGTGGGGGTATCAGACTGCACCACACTCTCGATGGAAGAGGGAGGGGCTTTGGTGAGTGTAGGATCCGCTAGAGTCTCATTTTGAGGCAAAGGTAACTTTTCCACAAGTTTCCACTGAATGATGCTCATGTCTTTTCCACCAGTTGAAATCAGGTGACTGTCATTATGAGTAAAACTGACATTGGTGACATGGCTGCTGTGGGCACTGTACTTGTGACTGGGAGCCTACATGAAATAAATCAGACAGCAAAATTAAATTCATTCCCTACATGCCTACTTACAGCAATGGGGGAGACTAGGTTAGGAAGGTCAATTCAGCTTGTGAAACAAGCTAAAAAACCACAAATCATTGACTGAAGAATAAAGCTAGCAGCAATTTCCTTTTAATACCTATTATGTGTGACTGGAGAATCCCATGGACGGAGGAGCCTGGTGGGCTGTCATCTATGGGGTCACACAGTCAGACCAACTGAGCGACTTTCACTTTTCACTTCCATGCATTGGAGAAGGAAATGGCAACCCACTCCAGTGTTCTTGCCTGGAGAATCCCGGGGACAGGGAGCCTGGTGGGCTGCTGCCTATGGGGTCACACAGAGTCGGACACGACTGAAGCGACTTAGCAGCAGCAGAGCATGTGGGAAACAAAGGAACTGGACAGCTGTGCTTTTAGACTGTGTTTAAAAAATGTCTCTTCTGATGTCAGGTTGGTATACTTGTTAAGAGTTTAGTGACTATTCTACTGAGATGACAAGGGGACAATTTACTAGGTTGGTAGGATTATAGATGGTTTAGGAGTCTTATAATGTTGATCGTGTATCAAAAATAAAATATTTTAATATGTTTAGAAGAAACATAAAACTGCTAAGACATAAAAATGAAAAAAAAACCAAACGAGTGACATGTCATCAAGTGTCTTCTCTTTTACCACAATGAAGGAAAGGACGAGTGTTGCCTGCATGGACGCTCACAGATGGCCCTGTTCGTGCTCCCTGTGCACTCTAGCATCATGGAGAGTAATTAGCAGCCTGTCTACAAATACTTTCCCACCATCGACACAACATTATCCCCCAAACAAAGGGCCCTAAATATAACACTAGTCTTTATAAAGTTGGTTTTACCTTTGCTTTGGAGCAGGGATACTGAAACAGATGGACTTTGCAAAAGTCATCAGCAACAGCGATCACCTTTCTGTTGTGGGATCGTACCAGCGCGTTGATATCTGTCCCATCAGATCCTTCTGGCCAGACACCTTTGATATGGAAACATGGTGGGGGGCGGGGGGTGCAGTGTTAGAAAAATTAGTCTGAAAAATACAAGTGCCACGCTACATATGTTTATTTTAGAAACTTATTAATTTTCATCTGTGTTCAGACTCTTAGCTGCTAAATTTCCCTTATGGATTTCTTAGTGCCTCAATACTTCATTCAAATGAAATTTTTTCTGAAATCTAACTAATAATAATTAAACTGAAATAACCTCAAGATTGAAAATTTAAGACTTTAAGACTCAAAGTACTCACTAGTAACCAGCAGGTGGGGCTAATAAATATAGCTTGTCTCAACTGGACAATAAGCTCCTCAAAGTTTCTAGCTGGAGGGGAAATTCTTAGTTACTTCTGTACCAGAGTGCAGAAGCAACGTGGGCACTAATTCTGCAACGTGGACTCTGGGCAGTTGCAAATTTACATATTTTTTCACTGCTCCTTTTCAGGCAGGCACTTTAAAAAAAAAACAAAAACCAAACTTTTTCTTCCTTAATGGAAATGCATAGGTCATACCCCACTAGTCTGTCACGCTATCCACAGAGTTTCCCTGGAACCATGATTTACGCCCAAAAGCCGACACAGCAAATTTAACTATTCTGAGTCATCCTGAGGCACTGGTGATGCTCAACACGATCAGCACAAATCCCTACTTGACTAAAAATAGTATGTAAGAGTTGAGAAGCTGGCCTCCTCTAGTTCAATACTGCTCTAGAGAACAGTTTTTTTTTTGAGGGGGGTTAATTTTGGTAAAGACAAAACACTTAACACATTATTGACCAGGTAATTTTTGCAGAAACTAATGCCTGTGGCCAATGATTTGTTAGGTAAGTGAATACTGAAACATCTCTGGTCAATAACATTTGAGTAACAAAAGATGTATTAATATTGTCTCTAGTTAATACGTTAACTGGTAATTGACATCTCTTAATAAGTAAATTAAATATTGTTTCATTAAAATAACTAGGTAAGTTACTACCTATTGGCCACTGCTTCAGCTTCACCCAGAATAATGAATTTGTTTACGGACTAGTCAGGATTATTTTAATTTCTTCCAAGCTTACTTAGTTGGCTTCTACATCTCTATAGCAGTTAGTTTAGAACAAGTACCTATAATGGATTATTTTTTCTAATGCACACTGCATAAAGAAACGTTCAGATCTACCACCAGGGTGGACAGAGTCCAGCTCTCAGAAGGCAGAGATACACTGATAAGGGAAAAACCCTCCTATTTTGGGTACTGCTTTAGGTACTGGTGCCATATCCATTTAAGTATTCTAATTACAGAGGATACCATCTCTTTTTAATCCTAACTTTCTTAGAAGGAATCCTACAGTCTTGCAAAGACTGAGAAAATTGTCAAAGGACAGATTTCTAGAAATGTTCAAAATATTGTATTAGGAATGATCTCCACGTTTTATCTTTAAATAACATCTACTGAGAATGCCTTCATATGTCAACCAATGGTAGTGGGAAAGCCGGACACCCACATGCAAAGGACCAACCAGCTCCCGACAGCCACACAGAGAAAGAACCCTGTTGCGCTGCTGGCAGGAGGGAAAATGGTGCGGCCACTGTGGGAAGCAGTCCAGCAGTTCCTCAAAAGGTTAACAAAGAATTACCATCCGAGCCTGCAAATCCACTCGTAGGTATACACCCAAGAGAATGAAAACACGTCTACACTACAGCTTGTACGTTACTGTTCATGCCAGCATTATTTATAATCGACCTCAGCGTCCCTCAACTGATGATGAATAGTGCGGAACAGCTGCGCACGGGGGTGTTCAGCCACAGCGAAGCACCGATGCACACTACCACACAGACCCCGAACACCTTGTGCTAAAGGGAAAAGCCAGTTTTATGCATCACATATTGTATGATTCCATTTATATGAACTGTCCTGAGTATGAGAATCATTATAAAAAGGAGATCAGTGGTTGCTGGGAGGTTGTGGAAGGGTGAGGTAGGGGAGTGAGTGCTCACGGACAGAGAATTTCTTTCTGGGTGATGAAAATGGTCTAAAATTCAACAGTGATGATGGCTGCACAATCTGGTGAATATGCTGAAATAACCAAATTGTACACGTGGTATATGGTATGTGATGATAAAGCTGTTATTTTGAAAATGATTTTTACTAATTTGAAAGCTTCAATTTTCACCTGGAGGAAAAAACGTGAAAGGCAATCCATAATATTATGTAAATGCCTTTCCTTTTTAATTGTCTTATATTTATTAGGGACCAATGGATTCTGTAGAGAACAAACCTTGTATTGGTACAAACCTTGTATTGGTTCAGTCCTAATGTATTTAACTTCTCTGAATTGGACATTAATAGCAGTTAACACGAAAGAACACATGTAGTACTAAATGAAGGAAGTCAGAGAGAGACACACACTATTATGATATCTTATATGTGGAATCTAAAATATGACAAATTGAACCTGTCTATGAAACAGAATCAGAGACACACAGAACAGTCGTGGTTGCCAAGGGGGCAGGGTGTGAGAGGGCGGGACTGGCAGCATGGAGTTAGCCGATGCAAACAGGCGCGTACAGAATGGATAAACAACAAGGCCCTACTGTGCAGCGTGGGGAACTGTATTAATACCCTGGAACAAACCACAGTGGAAAAGAATATGAAAGAGAATGTACGTGTATGAATAACTGAGTCACTCTGCTAGACAGCCGAAATTAACATTGTAATTCAACTGTACTTCAATAAGAAATAAAAGAATACATGCAGACTATCTTTCATTTAGAAATTTAAGTATTACACATAAAAACCACACAAGACCGACTTTTCCCATCAAGTGCAACATCCTTACCAAAGACTTGGAAGCCTAGCACACAGGTGTATGTCGTCCAATTGATGTCCTTACATTCTGATCGATTCCTCATTAGTTTGCAGCCATGTTCAATGTCCCCTTTAAATTTAGAAACAGGAAGTATATTCATAGTGCTTGTGTACAAATGGATTTGAAAATGCATCTTGATTCAAACTAGCCATGTTTACTTGTATTTATAATCCATACACTCAAACATATTAAGACAGAGCTGAAAGGAAAAGAAAGTGTTTACCATGGTTTTAGATCCCTGGGTCAGTAAGATCCCCTGGAGTAGGAAACGGCAAACCACTCCAGTATTCTTGCCTGGAAAACTCCAGGAACAGAGGAGCCTGGCAGGCTACAGTTCATGGGGGTTGCAAAGAGTTGGATGCAATGAACATGCACGCAGACACAGAACTGTAAACTTTCCCACCGAAGTTATTCTTTTTTCTTTAAAAAGCATAAATGCCCATCCATTATACTCCTTCCTGTCTCCAGGAAGAGCTGTTAAATACAGAACCATCCAGAGCAGGATCAGTCTCCCTGAGTAATTTCTCATGACATTTGAATGAACTGATTACTTTCTTTGAGATTCTCAGTCCTTGGTCAGCTTTGAGCAGCACGTGCTTTGTCAGGTTAGAGGGGCCACTGTGCAGCGTTGCACATTTCAGACTTCATGGAGCCTGCTCTTTACTACCCCCTGACAGACACACCTCAGCTGTATGTGAGCATTCATACTTACAGTACAGGATCTCATAGTCTCCCGAGTTAGACATTATATACTTGTTGTCTGGGGACCAGTCAAGGTGTGTGATATAGCTGGAATGTCCCTAGAAAGTAACACATCAATCATTAGAATGTGTTTAGAGTTCTGAATGAATGATAAGTAGTCTCACAGTTAATCAAGACTGTCTTCTTGGTAGCCATTCACTGGGAATTCCTGGAGTAGAGCAGTATCACAGCCTCTGGAACCAAATGAGGCTTATGGTTTGGAGCAGGTCTTTGGTTGTGAGCCAGAACTGTGGGACTGAAGAGAACTGACCACAGTGGGAAGGGTAAGCACTCGGAACCTGGGAGTATCCTGCTGGTGCCTCCACCTGGATGCCATCCCCGAGCACTACCAGCGCTGCACTTCCAGGGAAGACAGTCTCGGAAGGCGCTGAAACAGACACTACAACCTCGGGCCTTATTTCAAGTCACTAGTGGCCCTAATTAGAGTGACTTCATTTTTGAGAATGAAATCTTGGTTCCAGGTTGTATACAAGAAGAGTACAATTTTCCTGGTCTGTTTCTTGAGTACCCATGGCATGTGGAGATCTAAAAAAACCCCTATCTCCAAAGAAGATGCTGGGGGAAAAGTTCCCCAATAGCACACTACCTCTGATCAACTGGATCCAATAATTAATCATCTATCTGACTATACAAAAAGATGGATCTTTTTCTGCTTAGGTTTTACTAACACTGGGAATTCAAATAAAAAAATTACTCAAGTGCCATATTATGCTGGCTTCACATGTGAGCATTTGATGATTTTCAATAAACTACTGCAGATAAATCACAAAGGTCTTACAGTTTACAGTAAAGCCAACAGAGACTCAAAATCACTTATCTCCTATGCTCTGTATTAAAACTTATTGATAATTTTGATTGTACTTTTTGCATTACTAGCTTTCTGCTCACATGGTTTTTATTTTTAAAGTTAATAAATTCAGGGGCTTCCCTGGTGGCACAGTGGTAAAGAATCTACCTGGCAATGCAGGAGTCATGGGTTCAACCCCTGATCTTGGAAGACCCACATGCCTCGGAGCAACTAAACCCATGCGCTGCAACTACTGAGCCTGTGCTCTAGAACCTGGGAATCGCAATTACTGAAGCCTACGTGGCCTAGACCCTGTGCTCCACAAGAGAAGCCACTGCAGCGAGAAGCCCGAGCACTGCAACAAAGAACAGCACCCGGCAGCCACAATTAGAGGAAAGCCCATGTAGCAACGAAGACCCAGCACAGCCAAAAAGAAATTTTTTTAAAAAGTTAATAAATTCAAAATACTTTTTAATGACTTACACAGAGTATTTTAATTATTCCAGGAGCCTTCAGCAGTTCAGTGACATGTCTTAACCTCCCTGGCACTATAATCCACCACAGTGCTGTATGGAAAATACCCAAATTTATACATCTAAATGAATTTACGTGAATTTGGGAACCATGAAGCTTCCTGAAGTCACTGGAGGTTAGGTGGTATGTCAGCAAACAGGTTAGGAATTACTTGCTAGGCATGTGGGAGACCTCCCAACTTTACAAGAAATCAATGCCAGTAAGATATATACGGTTTGTGGATATTTTCTGAATATGGCCCAGGAGGACGGGGTCACACAGATCTTCTTCACAGGGTTCATCAATCTGGTGCCTGGCTGGCATCCAGAGAGGCCAAGCTTCTAAGATAAGAACACCGGCACTACGTGAATGAAGGATTTAACCAATCACGGCAAAGTACTGTCCTCCAGGAAGCATTCCTCCTAACATAGTGCTTAAAAATACTGTTTGAATCTCTCTGAAGAGACTTTAATAGTATTACTTAGAAAAGAATCAAAAGCATTGTATGGATACATAACATTCATTTAATTCACATCTGTGTTGGACACGATGTATTTAGATGGTAAAAAAAATCTAAATATCAAGTATTTTCAGAAAGAACTTGAGTAGGAAAAGCCCCCAAATTTAGAAAGCTATCAATTCATACTAGAAAACAAAGTATTTTTTTTCCCCTGATATGGAGTCCAATAAAGAAGCAAAGATGAGATGTGACTTTCAGCTAGGAATCTATGATGCTGCCTTCCCAGATTCCACTTCAGAGTGTCCTTGTCTCATCTAATTCACAGGCCATTAAAGATACATGCATACATACATTGGGGGAAGACCCCCTCAAATGTCCCCCCATAGGCAAGACATGGTTGGGAGCAAATAAGTATACCTCCCAGAAGAGAAACAAGAGTCTTCTAAGCTGGTATGTCACTAGCGCCTTTAAGCAGCTGAATGGTGTAACCACAGTAACCACCGCAAGTGATGGTGCCTGACAGTACACTCTGGAAAAGTCTGAAATATTTCAGCTAAATCTTTTGTTAATCACACAGAATGTCATCACCTACATCAGTGCTTTGCAACCCTGGCTGTAGATTAATATCACCTGACGAGTTTTCAAAAAAAGTACCGAGGCCTTGAGTTCACAAGGCATTAAATTTTTCCTAAGTAGGTGTCCAGGTGGATGCTGGGGGGTAGGGTGCCATGGCAAGTCTGACAATGAAGCAGATTTGTAACAGGGGGCTTTCTTGGTTTGGATATTCGAAAAGCTCGTGGCAGTTTTTCAACAGGTGCCAAGTGTTGAGGGATCTGATTCTCAGCGAGCCCAATGACACTCCCCAAAGAATCCATTTTCTATTATTTAACAGGTCCTGACTGGTGGTAAAGAACCTTCCTACCAATTCAGGGGACATAAGAGACACAGGTTCCCCTGGGTGGGGAAGATCCCCTGGAGGCAACCCACTCCAGTACTCTTGCCTGGACAATTCCACAGACAAAGGAATTTGGCAGGCTACAGTCCATAGGGTTGCAAAGAGTCAAGACACGACTGAAGCAACTTAGCAGGTGCCCCCTCACTATCTAGGGCAGTGACATCCAATGGACCTTTCTTTCTGCAGTGATGAAAACGTGTGTACTGTGCAGTCCAATGCAGCAGCAGCCAGCACCTGCGGCTCCCGAGTACTCAAAATGTGGCCCGTGCTCCCAGGGGACGGAACTGTAGTCACTTTCAGAAAGCTGTGGTAGGTAGCTGTGATGCTGGACAGTGCAGGCTGAGAAGAGCCCACTGTTTCTCTACTGATTTGAAATACCTCTTGTATTATTCTAGTAAATTTCCATATGAACGGAGATCTGTTTTTGGACTCTCTTCTCTGTTCCATTAGTCTATCTACCTATTCCCAGCCAACTGTGATAGTTTTATAATATGGAAAATCTCAGATGAACTTTAGAACCATTTTATCAAGCTCATAAATATCATGAAAATTTAAGTAAGAGCGCATCAAATTTAGAGACTAATTTGGAGAGAACAGTATTTTGTCAAGTCTTTTCTTCCAGAAATACGTTATGTCTATTTTTCAGTTCTTAGTTTGTATTTCAGCCATGTTTCACATAGCTTCCTGTGCTTTTTTTGCTAAGTCTATTCTCAAAGCATCTACAGTTTTTGTTATTATTGCAATTAGGATTTTTTTCCCCATTACATTTTTGATGTGCTTTGCTGGTTTGAGAGAAAGTGAATTTCCAGAGGATCAGCCTTTCTAACTCAATCTTCAGAGTGTAGATATGTAAAGTATATTTATCCATTCCACTATCTCTCCTTTTCAGTGCCCAGCTAAAACCCTGTATTTGCTAACCTCTTTTGCAGTTATGGGTGGCAGAAGTCACTGTGTGGGGCTACTAGGGAAACTTTAGAACTGACTTAGGAGGAAGAATGTCTTTTTTCCCCTTGCTCTGATTCTTCCTGGAACCAGGATATGATGACTGGAATTCCAGCAGCACCATACTGAGGATGATGGGAATAGAAAGAAGAATCCTGAGTCCACGGTGACTTCTTTTAAATGAGAACATAACCCCCATTTGTTTAAGCCACAAATGATTGCAATAGAATTCCTGTTACAGTAATATTGAAATATATACAGCATTAGTGTTATGGGTAATTTTCTTGGTGATTTCCAGGTAGACAGTTTAAAAGTCTTTTACTCTTCTCTTTGTATATATATTTTCATTTACCAAAATCCTGACCAAAAAAGAAACATTTACCAGCAATTCTTACCTATTTGTAATGCTTTTTTAGTACATCACTGCAACTTGAATACACACTCTCTCTCCTGGGCTCAAATCTTGGAGTAGCAGTGTTAAAAGGCATGCGGGAATTTGAGTCAAACAGAAAGCTACTATGTTGGCACTCAGGGACAGTTTCAGCTGCTTGCTTATAATTTAGTACAGGGACACTTCCTAAAGTTCTAAGCCCAGTATGTTTCTGAAGCTATAGGGTCACTTAAATGTTAACTAGTAACAACAGGAAATACTGGAAACAAAATAGAAAACAGCATTTGTGTTTGGAACTTCAAGAGTAGGTCCAGTTGCCACATTTAAAACCTTTACAGCAATCCTATAAAAGTAGCAACTATTATAATCTCCAATTTTAAGAATTAAGATTCAGAAATTAACTTGCCTAAAGTTGCAACCTAGAAAGTGGCCAGGCAGCATTAGCCCAACCTTTTCTCTGTCCTATATCATAGCAGACAACAGATAAAAGCAGACATGAGGTTATAAGACCAGCTGGTGGAAGCAGACAGCAAGGAGAAGTGAGAGCTGGAAGCAAAGCACAGAACAGAAGATAATTAGAAAAGCAGAGTAGTTGAGCCTTTCATTATAGCCTCAAAAAGTATCATAAAATTCCACAGTTCTTAAAGATATTTCAACATAATACTTTCATATGCTCTGAAGATACAAGCTGTCTAACTGGAGAAGGCTAAATCAGTGTCATGCAATTGATAAACCTGCCACTTCTCAACACTTCCAAGGTCATCTCACTGCCAGGGTCACACGCTGTTCTTTCTGCATCAGGTGCTGAGCTGTAAGAGCAGAGCACACTAACACACACATAAACAGATCTGAGGCATTTTTGTACCTCGAGAAGTCTGCTCTACTAAGAGTCAGGAGAACAGGGTTCAGGCCCCAGATCAGCCACTATGTCAAGATGCGATCAGGACAAGCCACTTACCTTCTCTGAAGACTGAAACTCAGGCTCTTGGTCTGTAAAATGAGGTCTGAGCTAACGTGCTACTGTAGAATTTTATGATTCCACAAGATTACATTATATTTAATAATACTCTACTTATTAAGACATGGACTTTTAAAAACAGGCTGGGGTAAAAAATAATTAAGAAAATTCTGGTGCCTGGTAGGGTAAACTTAAGTAGTCTGCAAATCCCTTTCAGTGGAACATTTGATCATGCTATATACAATGATACACGATTACTCTACTATTCCATATCCCAACTATTAAGATAATAAATTGATTAAAAGACATAATTTAAATAAATTAATGGATATCGATTCATAATTTTTGTCGAAGTCAATAAAAATATTTTGGGTAAATTATAAAATTACAAGATTGCTTATAGATCAGTTTATTGCCTGGTTTTGGCACATGGTACAAAATATGCTCCCTCCTCAAGAAAAAAGAAAATAAACCAAAAAAGGCAGTAAGTCTCTTCTCTGAATAGTAAATGGCCTGGGTTTTACTTATGTATTTGCTTTTAAAAACTCATTCTTTTATTCACTACCCTAAAACTCTTCTGTGGTAAAGACTGTTGAAGAATCTGTCCTACTAACTCATCAAGTAATTTGCTAATCCTAAACTGACTGCTAACATGATACCAAACCACCTCATTTTCTATAAAAACCATAGTTAACATATATTGAGTACATTTATTTGCCAAACACTATTACAAGTATTTTATATGCCTTGTTTCAATCCAGTGAAGTAGAAAGCACTACTAAATTCACTTTATAAATGAGAAAACTGAAGTAGAAGGTTTTAAATAACTTGCCCAAGGTCACACTTGAGTAGTGAAATGAGAGTTAAAATCCAGGTAGTTCAATCCAAAGTTTATCCCCATAAGCACTACGCTATACCTCCTGCCTTTTTTGCTCTGTCCTCAGTTTGAATATGTACTTTTAGAGGACAATGAACAAATCTTAGGCGTATTCCCAGTGCCTGGAACGCTTCCTGAGTTAGCAAACTGCCTGCGATAAGATACATACTCAGTATGTCTGTAACTGAACCTAAATTTCATCTTACAATGATAAAACTAATCAATCAGAAACGCAATAAACTAAAGAAAGTATGCTTCTATTCTTCATATAAATTATGTTCTGTTTAGTGCTACAGAGGTCACAAGAAAACGAAACTGCAGTGTCGAGGATGGGTAGGATCATGGGACACTGAACTTAAAACCTGAGAGATACCCTTCCATTCCTGACTCACTTCATCTTAAAGAAGCATTATTTTCTAAGGATTTCCTAAGGAAATAGCTTTGATATCAGAAACTGCATTAAAACTAGCAGTCAGAGAGAGACAAGTATTAAACTTTCATCAAAGAAGAAATCTTTCTAGAACTTCAAGGGCACTGCAAAATTCTGCTGTCAGGTAATGTCAATTTTCAAAGATAAAGACCGAAGTTTCAATCTGCTAAGTTTAAAGGTGATACATCAATGCAAACATTTAACTCTTTTTACGAAGTGAAATTTTCCAACAATTTTATAGGTCAATTTATTTCCCTTCACTACTTACAGTGCACTTTCCATGTCTGCTATACTTTCTTCCATTTTCTGAGACGGCATAGAGGTAAATGAAGTTGTCATGAGATCCTACAGCCAGGAGGGTGCCATCTAGAATGAAACAGGAAAAAAATGTCGAACAGAGAAATACAATGACAGGTTTATTTACCATCACTTTACTGGACCGATACCAAATGACATTTTACAAATGTTAAATCTCATCAAATTAATTATTATTTGGTATTTAATGAATGACTTCTTCCATCACTAAACATACTTGAAACCAAATGGTCATCTAGTCAAGTGCACAATCCCTTCTAGGAAATGCTCCATGGGCCTTGGACTCGGACCTCAGCTTCACCTCCTTCCAGTTAGCTACAGACTAGGCCCAAGGAGGTTAACCTGGTTTTATAGGTTTAAGTATACAGGGTTCATATAGCAAGCTGAGTGTACAACTGTTCATTTCAACCGAGGACATGTGATCTCTCCAGTTATGGGGTAGGTTCTCTTGGGAAGGGACCATGTTCTCTTCTATCGTCTCCTCCACTGTAATCACATAACAGACAGTCAATAAAGTTCATTTGATCTTGGGGTTTTAAATGCTACATTTGAGCAGTTATTTGCTATTATAGCACTGAAAAAAGCCAAACTAAAACAGAAAAGGTAAACTTTTCTTCTTCAGAATAACTCTTGCCAAGCTTATACCTCAAAGCAAATACTTTTCCTTCCTTGTTCAACAGAGAGAAGAGCATTCTCAGCTTCCTTTGAAATGACTTAGAAGCCATCAAAAAGATCATTTCGATTTCACACTGATCCAACAACTACTGGAATATATTTCTGAATACAAGAAAATGTCACTTGAACTGTGTGGATTAAAACCATATTAATACAGGGAAAAAGGTGTTGGAAACTTAATAAATATTCTGAATAAAATAGAAAAGAATTATTCAAAGTAGCTAAATGAATTGATCACATTCTTGTAACGAGTTGCTGGGTATTTTATCTAATTAACAAACCAATCATTCCTATGTAAACAGTGAAAAGCAAACTAGAGAGATTTTTTAAAGAACTTGAAGGGCCTATAAAATTTGTATTCTTTGAATATTATAATTTGTTTTATATCCTCTTATATACAAAGAAAAGATTGCTAAATTTATTAACATTCAGCCTAATACCTATTCAAAATTCTAAGTAGGTGGAGTTCAAAAAAAAAAAAAGGTATTTGATTGCTCTGTATTCTGCTTTCAACTGCAAATGCAGTTTTAACAGTTTGTTCTAAATTTATGTTTGCTTGATGATTCAGAATACTGTTTAACTTTAGCAGATCTTTTGCAGTTTCCTACAGCAGAATTAAACCTACTGTTGGGGTAACATATTCAATACTTAGCAACTTTAGAGAGCAGAGAAAAAAGTAGTCAGCATTATTGGACGTGAAAATATGCAATTGCTGAGAAAAGCCGTAAATGCCCCCTGGAGTGGGAGTAAATCTGCCTACCTATTGAGTAGCGCATCACCGAAAGCTGCTCATTTCCGTCTGTGTGGATAGAAACTAGATCTCTGGTTTCTGCATCCAGAACAAACCACCTGTTAGGAAGTAAAAAATCAAAATTTTCCTCAGACATTAGCATTTATAGAAAAAAAAAAATGGTTGCTGACTTTTTTCTCCTTTTAAAAAGAAATTTTAAATAATGCCCTAAAGCTGGACATGTTACCCTTTTCTAATGAAGGATGAATTCATTTTGTAAAATGTTACTAGATGCAATATACTTATACGTATGGGCCTAGGCATGTTCTCATTTCTATTTAGGTATTCACCAAATACCAAGGGTGCTCTTTGAGAGGCGCTGTCCAAATAGAAAATGACAAGATGATCAGTGTTTTTGAAAATTACACTAGAGCCAGGGAAAAGGAAATGAGCTAATTAAAACAAAGCACAGGATTCATGTTGATGTATGGCAAAACCAATACAATATTGTAAAGTAATTAGCCTCCAATTAAAACAAATTTATATTAAGAAAATAAAACAAAGCACAATTAAGTGCTAATCTCATCGATGGTGACTACGTATAGTAGGAGGAACTCAAGGAAAATGAATAGCACAGAAATTGAATAGCATAAAAATGAATAGGCATAGAAAAACCTTTAGGGAGGATGTATCAGTAGAATATGGGTTGAGCTGCACATTGAGGGTGAATTACAGGCAGTTCACGCAGGAGGAGTGACAGCTGCACTGCCATGGAGGTAGAAGCAGCATGGATAGTATGACGGTGGGAGGGAAAGGCAGGCCATTCATTTGGTGAGATTTCAAGGGACCAGCAGGGGGCACTGTACCTCTCCAATAACCCCAACACCAGCATAGGCAACCGCTTAAGTTCTCTGAAAAGCAGTTTTTCAATCACATTTATAGGAAAAGTCAAAATGTAAAAGGCCTCTTGATAGGTAAAACAATGATTTATATCCAACTACATACTAAGTGACTCTCATCAGACCCTCTTCTAAGAGCAGGGTGAGATACGGAGTACAAAGCAAAGACTGGGAACTAAGGAAGGACAACTAAAGGACAGATAAAGGACAGGAGCAGGTTACAGACAGCAGGCACAGTTAGTTGGAGGAGCTCAGAGTTGAGACTGCCTGGCTCAGATCAGGCACTAAATAAATATTTACAGAATGGACAAATGAACAAATATAAAATATCTCAATCATGACAGATGCTGTTTTAGTAAGAATTATGTAGCTGAAATGCAGTGCAGGAAGAAATGGTTGGAGTGGAAAGAATGGGACAAAATTAGAAAAATAAAATCACTACCTTAATTTCATGGAACTGAATGGGACAAATGAGCAGTAAGTTTTGTTCTTAATTATTCAGATGGGAAAAGTTCCACTAAATTCAATAGCAGGAGTCATAATGACAGTTCCTTTTAATCTTGAAGCATTATAATAAATATCTGAGAAGAGACCACTATTCCTTCAAATAACTTGTGGGTTATGGGTTGAAATTTCTAGGTACTAAACTAATTAATAATTTTGCCTTTTACTCAGGTAAGAGAAATAGCTTCTATTTGTAAATATCCAAGTTTATGAAAAGCCAATCAGCAGGAAACTGGCACTTTGAAGCCCTGGGCTCATGGTTTGATCATTTCTACTTCAAAGGTGCATAAGGAACATACTTTATTGCAATTGGACAGTACGCAGAGATTACAGGTTTCTTCTGAGAGTGTAATTCATTCATCAATTTTTATGGCTGCCACCATAAAACTACTCTTTAGCCAAGAAATGCCAAAGCTGATGCCAAGTGAAGGAACAAATTATAATTCCTTTTCAGAGTAAGGGAACAAAATATTCCAACTTAAGAGTGAACAGACATGCCTGAAGAACAATGAGACACAACACTGCTCTGTGGGCTTTAAGTTTGTAATGAGTTTACGTAAACACTTCACTATACTTAGGCATTTAAAATTACCAATTTTTATTTTGAAGAAGCCTTGACTGATATTGTTTCCAGTTCAATCTTCCTAGGAAAACAGAAAACAATTTTACTGCTCTAAAAATTCTCTTTAAAAGTAATTTTTTTTAAAAAAAAAAAAGGGAATTTCCTGGTGGTCCAGCGGTTAGGACTCTACTTCCACTGCACGGGGGGAATGGGTCTGATTCCTGGTCAGGGAACTATGATCCCACATAGAAAAAAAAATAAAAAGGCAATAAAAAAACCCTCCAGAATGTCTGTTGGTATACAATATGTAGAACCTAAAACTGAGTTATTTACTGGTGAGAGATAGTAGCTCTCAAAAAAGAAACAAACAACAACAATTAAAAAAAAAAAAACACCCAGAAAGCCCTCTGCTTACTTTTTCTATTTCTTGAATTGTACACGTGTGCGCCTAGTCGCTCAGTTATATCTGACTCTTTGCAACCCCCTGGACTGTAGCCCGTCAGGCTCCTCAGTCCATGAGTATTCTCCAGGCAAGAATACTAGAGTGGGTTGCTATGCCTTTCTCCAAGGGAACTTCCAGACCCAGTAATCAAACTGGGATCTTCTGCACTGCAGGCAGATTCTTTACCAGCTGAGCTATGTGGGAAGCTATCAGAGATTAATTCTTTCACTTGTGGCGAGTAATTTTCAGTAATAATTAAAATAACTTTGTTGTGAAAACTATACAGCAATAATTTTAAGGCTCCCACCCTTTTCAGTGCATGAATTTACATTCTACCTTTAGAAAAGACTTTCTAGCTCAGGACCTCTATCCTTAACGAGAGTATGGAGAAGTAAAGAAATTTTCTACAAATAAATAATTTAAGTTTTCACTGTGCTGAATTGGACTCTCATTCTAATCTACAGTATATACACTGGAACCAAGCTTCTGCTTCAAAGAATTATTATGGGGCTCTATGTGGCCTAAAGGATCTTTCTAAATGGAACTGCTCAGCATCAGAGGTGGGAAATCTTTGGCCATATATTTAAACTAATCTGAGTGTGAGTCAAATAACCACACACACTACCACCATAGTTTGATGACTTAAAAAAAAAAAAAACACCATACATTGATTTCTTTAGTGGCAAAAGGAGAATCATAAGATTTCAGAGCTGGAAAGTTATCACATGTTAAAGTCTCTAAATGAATCTATATCTGTTCATAAAATGCATTAAAAATTATTCATCATCATATAAAGTGTATCCTCTGCGTGGCAGGTTTGTAACTTTTTTCCAACTGCTTTTATGATCATGAAGGATCATGAAGTTTCAGAGCAGGGAGTAATCACTGAGGATGTGGGGGTAGTTTAGGATTTCATCGTATCAAATGTGGTAAGAATCAGGTGGAGAGGAATATAGGTAAGAAAGGACAGAAAGGGTTGAGGTGTATCTGAAGGATAACAACTTAACCACTCTGGCTGGAATGGTGAAGGAAAGATTTTTAATGGGCTTTAAAGGCCAGGCTAAGAAGTTTGGATTCCACTGTTTAGCTATCAAGAGGCCTTAAGGAATGTTCTATTACAGTTAGCTCATAGTTTCTTGTGTTGGCTCAATCCACTTCCCCTGCCTGATATGAGCTCCTAACTCTTCACTGCCTTCTTAAGATCTCAGAACTCCTACAAGGCAGGACCAGCTCCACCTCCTTTGGGAGGTGCTCTCTGACCACTCAGGTTCACAGTAATTTCTCTGTTGATTTCAAGTATTACTGCTTGTTTATTCAAGTAATACAAGATCAATATGCAAAAAGCAGTTGTATTTATATATACCAGCAATGAATATTTTAAAAATGAAATTGAGAAAACAATTTCATTAAAAATGGCATCAAGAAAGTGAAACACTTTGGTACAATTTAATAAATGTACAAATTTGTACCCTAAAAACATCTTTGAAGAAAACTGAAGACCTAAATAAATGGAAAAACACCTGTTCATAAATTGGAAGCCTTAATATTGTTAAAATAGTGACATATTCAAATTGATCTATAAAGAAGAAAACAATCCTTATCAAGGCTTCTTTGCAGAAACTGACAAGCTGATCTTAAAATTCGCATAGAATTCAAGGAATCCTCAATAGCTAAAACCACCCTGAAAAAGAACAAAGTTGGAGGACTCACATTTCTCAATTCAAAACATAATGCAAAGCTATAATAATCAAGACCAGTATTGCATAATATGAACATAGAGATCAATGAAATATAAGTGAGAATCCAGACTGAAACCCAGTTATGGTCAACTGATTTTCAACAAGGGTTTCAAGTCTTCATTGCAGCAAGAAAAGTCTTTTCAAGAAACAGTGCTAAACAAATCAAAACAAAACAGTGCCGCAACACTGGATATCCACATGCAGAGAATGAGGTTGGATATCTACACAAAGATTAACTCAGAATAAATCAAGATCTCAAGGTAAGAGCTAAAACTATAAAATTCTTGGAAGAAAATGTTGTAGTAAATGTTTAAGACCAAGAGAAAGAACAGATAAATGGGACAATATGAAAATTTTAAACTTTAATGCAATAAACTTTACCATTAGGAAAGTTAAAAGAGGGACTTCTACTAGAAGTCCAGTGGTTAAGACTCCGCCTTGCAATGCAGGGGACCTGTTTTTGAGCCCTGGTTGGGGAACTAAGATCTCACATGCTGTGGGGCAACTCAGCCTGCACACCATGCCAACAACTAGGGAGACCACTCGCGGTAATGAAAGGCCCTGGGTGCCACAACTAAGACCCAACACAGGCAAATAAATATTAGAAAAAGAAAGAAAGAAAGAAAGTGAAAAGACAGCACTGGAATGACAGAAAATACTTGCAAGTCATACATCTGATGAGGTACTATATCCAGAATATATAAATTTATAGCCCTTACAACTAACAATGAAAAGACAAATCAATTCAAAGATAGGCACAGGACATGAACAAACATATCTCTAAAGAGTCTATACATAAATAACTAATAAACACATGAAAAAGATACTCAACATCATTAGCCATCAGAGAAACACAAATTAAAACAATGAAAAAGCACTTCACAGCCATTAGGACAGCTATAATCAACACACAGGCAATGACAACTGTTGGCAAGGATGTAGAGAAATTGGAACCCTTATATTTTATTGGCAGAATTGTAAAATGGTATAGCTGTTGTGGAAAACAATTTGGAAGCTCCTTAAAATGCTTTAAACATAGTTCACTCTACTCCTTGGTGTATACCCAAGAGAAGAGAAAACATTTGTCCACACGAAAGCTTGTGTATGACTGCTTACGGCAGCACTACTCACAGCAGTCATAAAATGGAAATATTAATTCAGATGGTTATTTGAGGTACAGCCATACAATGGGATGTTTGGTGACAAAAGGGAATGAAATGCTGATACATGCTGTACAACATGCACGAACCTTCAAAACATGTTACGTGAAAGAAACTAGTCACAAATCACAATTATATGATTGTATTTATATGAAATGTCTAGAAGAGGCAAACCTATAGAAATAGAAGGTAGACCAGTTACTCAGGGCTGGAAGTGGGTGGGGATAATGAGGAATGACTGCTATTGTGTACATTCTTTCAGGGTTAATGAAAATGTTCTGCAAACTAGTCACAAATCACAATTATATGATTGTATTTATATGAAATGTCTAGAAGAGGCAAACCTATAGAAATAGAAGGTAGACCAGTTACTCAGGGCTGGAAGTGGGTGGGGATAATGAGGAATGACTGCTATCGTGTACATTCTTTCAGGGTTAATGAAAATGTTCTGCAAGTAGCTTGTGATGAAAGTTCCACAATGCTGTGAACTTCTTGAAAACTACTGCACTGTATACTTTAAAAGGGTGAATTTTAAGGTATATGAATGATATCTCAATAAAGCTGTTAAAAAGACTCTTTACTATTAACATATAAGGAATAGCAATGTTATGGAAGCAGTATGTCCATGTAGGGCCATGCATTTCATTTTTTCCCTTAGAAATTGTATTCATAATATAATCTTTTAAAATGATAAATTTATCATTGTGATAATTTATTCATACTTGTGGTTACTTCTTGATTACAAGTAGATTTCTAGATACAGACATGAACACATCTTTAAACATGTTGCTAGTCACCTTTTCTGGATCATGAACAATTTGGATAACGTGCTGTATTAAAAAAAAAAAAATTCTTGCCCTCAGTGTGATTTTTTGCAGGCTTAGGGTCAGTGATAATAATCTGAATGGTTACATCGTGGAATATTGTTTTAGACAATAGAGCCAGGTGTTCACAGACCCATGCAAAAAAAATAATAATAAATAAGAAGAGTTCTCTAAGAATCAAAGGCAGGAAAATGAATACTGATAACTACAGTATAAAATCTCCCCTAGATTTTAAATAATCCCCAACTCTACACTAGAAAGAATTAACTGACAGCACTTTTGAGTTATATCACTCTCATTCATAAGGTTTTTCCTACTCACAATTCCAAGACGAAACAACTGGCTTAGCTAAGTCACTTACATTAAGTAACTTTTCCTTTTAAATTTGTTAATGATGACTTCACAGTTATACTAAATGTTAGCAAGTAACTTCAGTAAGTTTCATCAGATCTGCTTGTCATGAAAAACTGGGGCTCTGTATGTACATGCATCCAATAAGGGGTTGAGTCTTAATGATTCAAGTCCTTCTAGCACTACTTCACTCAGTGTTGAACTCCTTATTATACACAGTAAATGCTTTTAAAACACTATGTCAGACAGTGATTCAACCTTCAAAGATAAACTTTCTTTGTAACATTTCTAAGTAATACTACAAACACTATAAACACATCTCAAAAGAGTACTGGTGGAGTCCTGGAAAGAGACAAGCTTTAAAACCATATAGAACTTGAATCATATAGAACCTGAGTTAAATCCCAGCTCAAGCACAAGTGACTCATGTGACTTGGGTCTTGGGTTTCCTGTTTGTGCAAAGGAGATAGTAATGAACATTTGCTGCATTCTTGTTAAAATTTAAAGTCAAATATGAAAATAATTTAGTACAAGGTGTGTCATCAGACTGTGAAAAAACGGTAGCTCTTATTCCTACTGTTTCATTGATATTAGCATTTGTAATACCTGTTCAGCTGCCCCCAAAATAAATCTGAAGTAAACTCTTTTGTGGTTTCCTGAAAACCAGTTCACCACTATAGTTTAGGAGATTCTTATATGCTCAAGACATACATTTTTTGTAAAACAGAAAATAAATTCCTTCAGATTCTACAAAGTGGCCTGACATATGCCTGTTTAGTCCAAGCAACAATCTATTACTGACATGTATTTTGAGGAAATCTGAGATAGGAAAGCCATCTATATTTCCAAGTTATCACCAATTACGCTCCCAAGCAGCCTAATTCTAAAACTCCACTATTTCAGAACCACTCAAATAACATCTCTAATTACATACCCACACTTCAAAGTTTATCTTTACCTTAAAGACCTGTTCTTCCATGATTCTGAGCACTATAAATGAGGATTTTGAAAATGTTTTGATTTTCCAGAGGTATTAGGTTTGTATCTAACAGCCAAAGGGGAAAACTTGATTAAAAAAAAAAAAAACTCTGAACGGCTAAATTTAGTTAGAATTAAGTAAAGTGGAATTAAATAAACCATCTAGTCAAAGCTATGGTTTTTCCAGTAGTCATGTATGGATGTGAGAGTTGGACTATAAAGAAAGCTGAGTGCCGAAGAATTGATACTTTTGAACTGTGGTGTTGGAGAAGACTCTTAAGAGTCCATCTCTTGGACTGCAAGGAGATCCAACCAGTCCATCCTAAAGGAAATCAGTCCTGAATATTCACTGGAAGGACTGATGCTGAAGCTGATGCTCCAATACTTTGGCCACCTGATAGGAAGAACTGACTCATTAGAAAAGACCCTGATGCTGGCAAAGATTGAAGGTGGGAGGAAAAGGGGACGACAGAGGATGAGATGGTTGGATGGCATCACTGACTCGATGGATGCGAGTTTGAATAAGCTCTGAGAGTTGGTGATGGACAGGGAAGCCTGGCGTGCTGCAGTCCATGGGGACACAAAGAGTTGGACACTACTGAGTGACTGTACTGGAATAAACTGGATGATTTGAAATATTTGTTACAGTCATAAAAATAATTATGTGTGTTCACAATACTTTCACCTTATTAGAAATCAGCATGCCACATTTTTAATGGGTTTAACTTTTGAAAACTGACTTTATATTTTTCCTCTGCCTCTTTAAAAAATAAGCTATTTGTGATGAGGGCTACTTACTAGCAGAGGCAATAAAAAGGACAATTAAAAAATATAGATAATAAATATGTATTACTTAATAGTCTTGGAAAGGTACTATATAAGGTCTGCAAAGATAAGTAATTAATAACAATTTCAAGAAACATACCTTTATTATTTACCTGTGCAGCATTCAAGAAGGGAAAAAGCTATAGCTCAAACAAAAGCTCAACTGGGTTATTTCAGATTCGATTTCCTTCCCTTTTTAAAGATAACGAGGACAGAAGTTTTCTGATACCACAGAAAATGTCACAAGAGAGGGTCAAGTTTGCTGAACTGCCTCCTTCCTTAGTGAAGCCTATCCTGACCTCCCTATCAGGATATCATTTTGTAACTGTACCCTTCCAGATCCCTCTTACTATGTTCAACCCTCCCCCATCATAGCTCTTCATTTTTCTAACTTAATTAGTTAATAACTAACGTAATTAGTTAAGGCTTCTTTTTTTATTCTGCCGCCACCCCTGACACACATTAAAGTGTGAACTCCATGGGGGCAGGGATTTTTGCTTTGTACTGTGATATAGCCTGAACCCTCACAATTGGGTCTAACAAATGGTAGGTCCTTAACAAAAAATTACTGAGTGATTAAATGAGTATACATAACAGAAAAGAGCAAAACGTATAAAACTGTGCCACTTAAAAGATCAATTCTCCAGATCAGATAGAGAACATTCCTGAATAATGGTTAAACATCCCACCACTTAAGGTTACTCAGCTCACATTTCCCTTAAAGACCCTACCTGCCTGAGTGCGTTCCTATGGCCACCACTGTGCCACTTGGATGAAAATCTGCACAGTGTCCTGGTTCCTAGAAGAGAGACAGACAGCTGTTGGGGAGTACATGAGAAAGTCTCCCTAGATCTATGGGAAGAGTGGCAAAACATTTGAAAATAACTTGTTTCACATAAACATGGAATCTCAATCAACTTTACTACAGCCAATGGGAATACCACATGGACATAAGAGGAAAAAGAATTTCAGAGCAGGAAGGGGACATGCTGGCAGAGTGGTAAGGGGAAAGGACCACCAGTTTGCAGCTAGGCAGTGGAACAATAATAAGGTAACAACAAACATTTGTACAGTTCTTTAGAGTCTGCAAAGAACGTGTATACACCTTTTAGGCTAGAAAAGGTGAATATCTGGGTGGGGGAGGGAGAAAATACAGTAAGAGACCAACTCAAAAAGAAGACAGTAGATCCGTTAGTGAGCAGTACTTACTGAACCCAACTGCCCCACCACCAGCGGCCCAAACATTTCTGTAACAATTAACGCTCCATAAAGATGTGAAATATTCTTGATTTTTACTACTGAACCTGACAGAAAAGTTGAGCTTCTATCCTGTTAACTTGCTTCTTTGGAGTGGGTTCATGATGTACTTTGTAACTAAACACTCTCCCCCTTATCCCTTCCTCTTTACTGAACTATAGCAATAAACTTGGTTTTAACCAATACTGAGTCCTTTTTGCTTTGCTGCTACCAACTGCCAGTTTGGGGAGTTTCTGTGGGAAAATTATAATCACATTTTGCTTTACTCACATCTAGAAGCCTGGTCCATTCCAGTCTGTGTTCTACTGAGTTCCACATGCACACCTGTCTGTCCTGAGCACAAGTCAAGAGCAAGTCTTTGAAGGGATGTGTGGCAAGACCCCAAAGCTCATCTGTATGACCCTGAAAAAGAAACATACCCATAGTTATAAGAAATAAAGGGTATCATCAAAATATTCAGTTAATGGTTAAAATCAGACAGCTTACCTGTACTTCTATTTGGAAGCCATCATTAAATGTTCCTCGTAAAATAAAGTTTCGTGATGTGCCGACCAAAAATTGATCTGCCTTTCCTTCTGCTACAGCTCTGATTGTTCCATACTGATCAGGAACCTAAAAAATAATTTATAAAGTCACCATACACATAATTCAATGCATTAATCAACCTGAAGACTGAAGTTATAGCTGTACACAATTATGTGGTAATAAATGACAGAATTTAAAATTTGAAAGTACAAGGTAATTTTATGTTAATAAATTATTTATTCAGACATTTATATTTTATACACAGAAGTTATAATGGATTATCAACATTCTTTGCTTCAATTTTAAATTCACATTTTATATGATTTCAAGAGTTAAGGATTATGAGTAAGGGATAAAGGAATAAGTTCTGAGAGACTACATGAAGACTGTGGCTTGATTTTGTTACTTATTGGTTATATTATTTTGGGTAAGCCATTTAGGCTGAGACAAATTTCTTTATCTATAATACGGGGATATATCTTCTTGGAAATAAAATCCAAGAGCAGTACGTCAGAATTCTCTTTTTAAGAGATTTTGTCTGCAAAGCATGTTATAAATGGAAAAAGCTGAGAGTAAATTCAAAGTTAAAGTTACCAACAAATAGAAGCATTATTGAACTGTGAGATTTGCCTTTGCTCTGACAATCAGTGATCTAAAACACTATTCTAAACCATTTCATTTCTTGAGATCTCAATTCAACTTTCACTGAACACATAAAACCTGTTAGGTTTTATGCATATACTTCATTTATACCATGAAGCTGACATATACAGAGATATAATCAGCAATTATTATTAAGCCCATCATTTAAAAGATTATTTTTGAGTTTTAAAATTAAGCTGGTCATCTTGTATACCATGGAGTAGAATATAATATTTGATAAATGTCTGGCAAATTTTAGTTTATATGGTTATGTGGTTATTTTGGGGTCACTAAAAAATAATGTCAGAAATAAGTAAGCAAGTTAACTATTCTGCCCATTTTTCTTATTCTTTCAAATTATTTGGCTTAGTGAATAGTCCTTTTTTTCCTGGTTTATTTCAAGGGAATGAAATGACAAGAATGTATTCCAAATTTTCCAGAAAAGTGTAAGTTATCTTAATGTGGGACAAAAGACATGAGTTTATAGAGGGTTTAACATTTTAAAATGTTTATGTTCTATTTTCATCCTTACCTCTATTTCTCTTTCAGGATTCAGATCATGATCCCACAGAATTATTTTTCTGTCTTTCCCACCTCCAGTTAATAACATCCCATTTCTCATCTGACAAAGTGTGAACACACTGCCATCATGAGCTTTGATTTGTTTGCTGATCTGATAAACACCTAACATAATGAGGGGTAAAACAGAAACACTAGTCATAACATTTTCCATCAGATTTTAGTGTCTTTTTGGGAAAAAACTTTAGCAGAACTAGAGTAAATAATCAAAAGTTCTCATGACTCAACGATCAAAAATCTATTTCCAGCCAATTTTTCTGCAAGGCAGATATCAAAGCTTAATACAATATTTGGCATTCATGCCAATATTTAGTTACTCTGAAAATAATTCAAAATATATTCTTACAAAAAGGTAGGCTAAAGTAGTGACAATTCCACAGACAAGAGGGGATATATTAGCCTCAGAACTTTACTATCTCTTACAATCATCTCATTCAACAGTTAAGGTAGATATTACTCCTCTAATTTTATAACTAAGCACATAGGTATAGAACTGGCTTAACCAATACCACATGGTTAGCTAGTGACAAAGCTGCGACAGGAACTCAAGTCTCTTATATTCAGTGTTCCTTTAAGTTTGCAAAAGAGCCTTCACTTCCTCCTGGGGCAACAGGCATAATGTTTAACATTTAACCACTGCTGACCCACAGGCCTTCTGCTCTGCCAAGGATAACCCCTTTTATTTGCTGAGATACTGGGGAAGGTGTGGGGCAGAAGAGGCACTGGTGGCTTGGAGCAGTGGCTTTTGACCAAGCAGAGAAGTATTTTAAAAACTGACAGCTATACCAGTGTGAAAGCTGAACGATGACCCAGGTTTCTGGTACGCTCTCAGCACTTTCACAAGTACCCAGGAAGGAACAAGGCAGGCATAAAAATATAATCAAAGCCTCTTTCTTAAGAGTGAAGATAACAGAGTTTGGTACTCAAGCCCTTTTCCTTGGTATTCATGATGCCTTACTCAGAGAAGCTCTTCCCAGAGATAAGGGAGCTCAGCCTGCTGCTCTGTGATGACCTAGGGGGTAAGAAGGGGCATGGGCTGGGAGGGAGGCTCAAGAGGGAAGAGATAAATGTATACTTATTGCTGATTCATGATGTTGTACGGCAGAAGCCAACACAACATTGTAAAGCAAGTATCCTCCAATTAAAAAAATTTAAAATAAATGAATAAATAGAAAGCAGGGGCAGCTTGTATGCAATGTGCAAAACAAAATTTATTTTAAATACTCTGTTTAAAAGAAAAAAAAAACACAGTAAAAGCTTTTTGGAAGATGGTATCTTGCAGACTAATTACTAGGTTCATAATGACCAGGTAGAGCCTGGTTTAAACATGACCAGTCAGTCAATAAAATACACCTTAGATTCCCCTTGGGGGGGGAGAAATTAAATTTAAAAACTATTCAGTGGGGGAAATGGATGAAGGTGGTTAAAGGTACAAAGTTCCAGCTATAAGTTCTGAGAATTTAATGTATAATATGGTGACTACAGTTAACAATAGAGTATCATATATTTGAAGATGCTAAGACAGTACATCTTAAAAGTTCTCAGCACAAGAGAAAAATCTCTAACTATGTGAAGTGATGGATGTTAACTTATTGTGGCAATCATTTTGCAAGATAAACATATAGCAAATCAACTTATTGTATACCTTATACAAAGTTATGTGTCAATTATACCTCAACAAACTGGAAAAAAACTGTTCATTTTCTAATAAAATTGCTCATCAGCTGACAAACGGAAAAACAAAATGTGGTATTATTCAGTGACAAAAAGGAATAAGGTACTAATACATGAAATAACATGGATGAACCTAAAAACATTAAGATGCAACTCAAAGAAGCTGTTCACAAAAGACAAAATATTTTATGATTCCATTTACATGAACTGTCCGACAGGCAAATCCAAAGAAGGCAAGCGGTTGCTAGTGACTGAGGAGAGAGAGGAATGGGAAGGGACTGCTAACGGGCACAGTGTTTCATTTTGAGGTGATAAAAATATTTTGAAGTTAAGACAGCGGTGATAATTACACAACTCTGAATATATTAAACATCACTGAATTGTACATTTTAAAATGATAAAATTTTATGGTATGTGAAGTATCATCTCAGAGAAGATGTTAACTGAGATTGCTCATTTACCATTTGAGCTGTCATTATATTGTTAATATTAACTAAAATGTGTAGGGCTTTGGTATCTTAAAAAAAATTATGCTATAGTTGACTCTCAGTATTTCTCAGTGTGAGGCAGCTAGTGGCATAAATAACTTAATAGATAGGTATCTCTGGCAAGGGGAAAGGAAAGGGCCTGCAAGCTTTGGAGTAGACCTTTCCTGATTCAGCAGAGCTGGGAGCAGAGCTCCAACAAACTTGCTATTCAGGTCAACTGCCTCGGCTCACATCAACATTCATCACCTAAAAATACTTTAAACACTGAACAACACAACTGTGTCCAGTAGGATATCCAGCCAATTATCTATCATGGCCCTGATGTGATCAAGAAAGAAAGAACATCTGAGAGATGTGAACTTTCTGAGAGTATTGCTGGCTTTATTTGGGCAGTTAAAAGTTGGGGGTGAGGGGTGAGAGGGAGCGTGAGCTTATTTTTCTCACGCATGGTCAAATTAACAAAAGCAGTCTGAGAGTACCATGTAAGAAATTATAAAATGCAGGGGTGTGTTTTACAACTCTCCATCAGAAGGAAGTGAAATACAGCTTTTCTATTTTTAATTCAGTCTTCCCTACTTCTAAACATAACAAATACCTTGTTAAACACTTAAGATCTTCCTAGAAAGACAGAATCATAGAAAATGGAGAAACTGAAGAACAAATGCTTCATCAAGAATAAAAATACTCTACTTTAGATAGTATTTACCTACAAAGTAATTTATAGCCTAAGATTTCCTTCTCATGGGCCTATATTTCTGACATTCTAATTTAAGCCAAATAATGTTTGAAATACCTGCCAAGAAAAATAATTATCCTTGTATTTAAAAACCTACTGTACCTCCAGGCATAATCATGGCCAAGTCTATCCAAGCTTAACTGCAAATCCCCCCTTTATTCTCAACTCTAACAGAAACAAGGTTTCCATAAAAAGCAAGTTTATCTAGACTGCCAAATAAAGACTGTTTGGAGGGCTTTCTGTGCCTGTTTAAGTACAGAATCAAATGTCAGGGAGACTCTGAAATTTATGTTATATTCTTGTGTGTGTACTAAGTCATGTCCAACTCTTTGTGATCCCATGGACTGTAGATCACCAGCCTCCTCTGGTCCATGGGATTTCCCAGGCAAGAATACTGGAGTTGGGTTGGAGAATTCATAGGAGAAGTCAACTGGAGAAGGTCATAGCAGAGACATTACTTTGCCAACAAAGGTCCGTCTAGTCAAGGCTAAGGTTTTTCCTGTGGTCATGTATGGATATGAGAGTTGGACTATGAAGAAGGCCGAGCACCAAAGAACTGATGCTTTTGAACTGTGGTGTTGGAGAACACTCTTGAGAGTCCCTTGGACTGCAAGGAGATCCAACCAGTCCATTCTGAAAGAGATCAGCCCTGGGTGTTCTCTGGAAGGAATGATGCTAAAGCTGAAACTCCAGTACTTTGGCCACCTCATGCGAAGAACTGACTCACTGGAAAAGACTCTGATGCTGGGAGGGATTGGGGGCAAGAGGAGAAGGGGACGACAGAGGATGAGATGGCTGGATGGCATCACTGACTCGATGGGAAGTGAGTCTGAGTGAACTCTGGGAGTTGGTGATGGACACGGAGGCCTGGCGTGCTGCGATTCATGGGGTAGCAAAGAGTCGGACATGACTGAGCGACTGATCTGATCTATTTCTTGAGGGGATCTTCTCGACCCAGGGACTGAACCCACATCTGCACTGGCAGGCAGACTCTTTACCACTGACCCACCTGGGAATCCCGTTATATTCTCAGCAACGTGCAAATGTACACATGTTGCTATTTGGTGAAATGGTGTTTCTAAGTTCCTTTAAGGAACTTGGTAAAGATTTAAGAATAATGAACATTTTAAGGGGGGTACAGATACTTTCAACCTCCCCCTCAACTTAAAGAATGCTGAAATTTTTTCATAAAAGAAAAACTCTGAACTATTTCATATATATAGGAAACAACAAATACCTTGTACCCACGTAAGAAACAGAAAATACTGAAACAACGTAAGTGTCCACAGATGGATGAATGGATACAGAAGACGTGGTGTACACACAATGGATTAAAAAGATAGAAATCCTGCCATATGCAACATGAATGGATCTTGAGGACATTAAGCTAAGTGTAAGGAGTCAGAGAAAGACAAATACTATGAGATCTCACTTACATGTAGAATCTAAGAAAAAAAAGAATTCACAGAGAGAGAACAGACTGGTGGTGGTCAGAGGTGGGGGTGGGGGTAGAAGAAATGTGTGAAGGCAGTCAAAAGGTATCAACTGTGAAATTTAATGCAGAGCATGGGGACTATATACTATAATGTATATTTGAAAGTTGCTAAGGGAGCACTCCTTGGAAGGAAAGTTCTGACCAACCTAGATAGCATATGCAAAAGCAGAGACATTACTTTGCCAACAAAGGTCCATCTAGTCAAGGCTATGGTTTTTCCTGTGGTCATGTATGGAAGTAAAAGTTGGACTGTGAAGAAAGCCGAGCGCCGAAGAATTGATGCTTTTGAACTGTGGTGTTGGAGGAGACTCTTAAGAGTCCCTTGGACTGCAAGGAGATCCAACCGGTCCATTTTGAAGAAGATCAGTCCGGGGTGTTCTTTGGAAGGAATGATGCTAAAGCTGAAACTCCAGTACTTTGGCCACCTCATGCGAAGAATTGACTCATTGGAAAAGACTCTGATGCTGGGAGGGATTTGGGGCAGGAGGAGAAGGGGACGACAGAGGATGAGATGGTTGGATGGCATCACTGACTCGATGGACATGAGTTTGAGTGAACTCTGAGAGTTGGTGATGGACAGGGAGGCCTGGCGTGCTGCAATTCATGGGGTGGCAAAGAGTCGGACACGACTGAGTGACTGAACTGAACTGAAGGGAGCAGATCTTAGAAGTTCTCATCCCAAGAAAAAAAAATTGTAACTGTGAGGTGATGCATGTAAACTTATTTCGGTAATCATTCTGCAGTACATCCAAGTATCAAGTCATTATAGACAAGGTTACATATTAAAAACTATATATATTAAGCTAGACAAGGTTATATATGAAAATATTATAAAACTGGAAAAACAGGAAACAGAAAATACTAATTACTTCGAAAATTCCCCTTTATTTACATTTAAGATAAGGAAAAAGTGGTTTGGAAGCAAGAGAGCTCCTTATGAGGCATAAAACACAGTTTTTGTTTGTCTCCTATTCACTAAAATAAAAGAATTAGCTGTGAAATTATACTTCTGCAATTCCCAAATGTCCCTTTATTAGATGCAATTATGACAGTATATTGAAATTTTGGTTGATAAAGACTGCCATGGGTACAGAAATATCTTATCAGGGAATATGTAAACTGGATCAATCTATTAAAATTTGGGGCAAGAATTTAGAAATGGAAACTATGAATGTCTGTTCCAATCCACTCTTACACATTTATTTTACTAAACTCACCAAATCCTTTCCAGCCTTACTTACATAATGGAAAACTCCATATATAAAGGAAGAAACCAAATTCTCAGGAAGTTCGCCCATAATAGGGTCAGTCACATAGCAAATTTCATGTGCCCAGCAGCTTACAAGATTAGATTTTCTGTTTTCTGTTTATGCCTACGCAGATTTTCTCTGCACAAAGGGTAAGGCACCAGTTTTTCAGACAAAAACGAAAATAATAACAATTTGGAACCTTTACCAGCCCTTGCACACTAAGGCCAATGAAGGGTGCATTTATATCCAAACTACTCAGAGAGGTAGGGTAATGTATGTCAACAATTTAAGTCATGGTTTTGATAATATTTTGATAATATAATACCGCTCCTGACATTCCCGATACTGAAAATGTATGCCTAGGAAAGAGAAGAGAGTAGGAAGAAAAAGAAAAGAGAGTGGGGAGGATTACTGATAATACTACTCTTCTCTCTTTTTTCTTAAGGATCCTCAATCCAGAGCTTCTGGGTCAGTGAACACATGGAGACTGGAGAGAGTGTTATTTCCGGAGAGGGCATGGAGGTTCTGGACAGGTCCTTTCCCCAGGCCTTGTCCTAATCACCTTTTCCATCTGACTGTTCTTGAGTTATCTCCTTTCATAATAACTGGTGATCTACTTTGTAGCAATGGCTACAGCGCTCGCCAGGTTCCAGTACTGGAACGAATTTACTGTCTATCTGCCATGATGCCTCAACTGCACATATGGTCACTTGCTCGCACTAAGGATGATGGTGGAAGATCATCAAACTGAAATGAGAGAACTCATTTCAACTGCTAGCTCTGAAGGCTCTCAGCTAATTAATAGATGTCTTCAACTGTTGGTTTTTATGTATGGAAAGGGCTTCCCTTATGGCTCAGCTGGTAAAGAATCCGCCTGCAATGCGGGAGACCTGGGTTTGATCCCTGGGTTGGAAAGATCCCTTGGAGAAGGGAACGGCTATCCACCACAGTATTCTGGTCTGGAGAATGTCCATGGGGTCGCAAAGAGTTGGACATGACTGAGCAACTTTCACTTTCACACATGGAAAAGGGGTGTGAAGTGGAAGACAGTAATGTCACAAATATAAAAAAACAAATCCTCGGGGGAAATGTCTCAGGAACCTCAGGCTGGTTCCGCATAACCTCCTTTTTCTTTCTCCCTCTCCTTTTTGTTTGTGGAGCTCAGAAACTGACAGGCTTATTTTTTTTTTCTCTCCTGCTGCTGCTGCTGCTGCTGCTAAGTTGCTTCAGTTGTGTCTGACTCTGTGCGACCCCACAGACCTACTGCTACTAATAAAGAATCTCTCTCTACTTCCAATCCACTGACTTTAGAACAAGTTCTCTAATTTTCTCTCATAACCTTCTACCTTGAAGGAAGTATTCTATATGGTTCTATGGATACTGTTTCAGTTTTATTGTCCTTAAACAGTAAGGATACATAGGGTTGAATAAATGCTATTTTTTTCAATTTAATTTTTATTTTGGAGTATAGTTGATAGAAAATGTTGTGTTAGTTTCAGGTGTAAAGCAAAGTGATTCAGTTACACAATATCCATTCTTTTACAGATTCTTTTCCTGTAAAGGTTATTACAGAATACTGAATAGAGTTCCCTGGGCTATACAATAGGGTGTTGTTGATTATCTATTTTATATATATTAGTGTGTATGTGAAAAAAGGCTATTTTCAATGCCTTTCCTCTGATTTCTTCATGTACCACAGAAAAGGGCAAAGTGGACCTTATATTAGAGCACAAATGAGACTTGAGAATAAAATATATCTGTATTTTTGAGGAAAATTAATTTGAGGTAATGCTGAATGAATTCCAAGGCCCACTACTGGGGGTGGGAACAGGAGGTGTAGTGAGAAAAAGAAAAAGAAGAAAGAGACTAGCTATGAATTTATTCTTTTTTTCTTTCTGCTCCCATTTTACCATATAGCCATGCACAATGCTCTCACAGATACCTCCAGACTCAGTCCAGGGGAGAATGAATCCTGTAGTCTGTTGCTATGTTGGGAAAAGGAGATGAGAAAGGGAGAAAATGTACCACAAATGTAGTAATCGGGACTATCTTTCTATATTACAAATAACTATGTTATCCAACAGCTGTTAAGGTACTTGGCAAATATCATATTGCATCGCTTATATGTGGAATCTACAAAAAGGTATAAAATAACTTATCTACACACAGAATAGAGTTATGGATGCAGAAAACAAACTGACGGCTGCTAAGGGGTAAGAATAGCAAGGAGCGATAAGAACGCCTTCCTCACTGATTACTGCAAATAGAGGAAAACAACAGAATGGGAAAGACGAGAGATCTCTTCAAGAAAATTAGAGATACCAAGGGAACATTTCATGCAAAGATGGGCTCAATAAAGGGCAGAAATGGTATGGATCTAACAGAAGCAGAAGATACTAAGAAGAGGTGGCAAGAATACACAGAACTGTACAAAAAAGATTTCCACAACCCAGATAATCACGATGGTGTGATCACTGACCTAGAGCCAGACATCCTGGAATGTGAAGTCAAGTGGGCCTTAGAAAACATCACTATGAACAAAGCTAGTGGAGGTGATGGAATTCCAGTAGAGCTATTTCAAATCCTGAAAGATGATGCTGTGAAAGTGCTGCCCTCAACATGCCAGCAAATTTGGAAAACTCAGCAGCGGCCACAGGACTGGAAAAGGTCAGTTTTCATTCCAATCCCAAAGAAAGGCAATGCCAAAGAATGCTCAAACTACCACACAATTGCACTCATGTCACACGCTAGTAAAGTAATGCTCAAAATTCTCCAAACCAGGCTTTAGCAATATATGAATAGTGAACTTACAGATGCTCAAGCTGGTTTTAGAAAAGGCAGAGGAACCAGAGTTCAAATTGCTAATATCTGCTGGATCATCGAAAAAGCAAGAGAATTCCAGAAACACATCTATTTCTGCTTTACTGACTATGCCGAAGCCTTTGACTGTGTGGATCACAATAAACTGTGGAAAATTCTGAAAGAGATGGGAATACCAGATCACCTGACCTGCCTCTTGAGAAACCTATATGCAGGTCAGGAAGCAACAGTTAGAACTGGACGTGGGACAACAAACAGACTGGTTCCAAATTGGGAAAGGAGTATGTCAAGGCTGTATATTGTCACCCTGCTTATTTAACTTATATGCAGAGTACATCATGAGAAACGTGGGGCTGGAAGAAGCACAAGCTGGAATCAAGATTGCTGGGAGAAATCTCAATAACCTCAGATATGCAGATGACACCACCGTTATGGCAGAAAGTGAAGAGTAACTAAAGAGTCTCTTGATGAAAGTAAAGGAGGAGAGTGAAAAAGTTGGCTTAAAGCTCAACATTCAGAAAATGAATCACTTCATGGGAAATAGATGGGAAACAGTGGAAACAGCATCAGACTTTATTTTTTTGGGCTCCAAAATCACTGCAGATGGTGATTGCAGCCATGAAGTTAAAAGACACTTATTCCTTGGAAGGAAAGTTATGACCAACCTAGATAGCATATTAAAAAGCAGAGACATTACTTGACCAACAAAGGTCCATCTAGTCAAAGCTATGTTTTTTCCAGTAGTCACGTATGGGTGTGAGTCGGACTATAAAGAAAGCTGAGTGCCGAAGAACTGATGCTTTTGAACTGTGGTGTTGGAGAAGACTCTCGAGAGTCCCCTGGACTGCAAGGAGATCCAACCAGTCCATCCTAAAGGAAATCAGTCCTGAATGTTCACTGGAAGGACTGATGTTGAAGCTCAAACTCTAATACTTTGGCCACCTGATGTGAAGAGCTGACTCATTTGAAAAGACCCTGATGCTGGGAAAGATTGAGGGCAGGAGAAGAAGGGGATGACATAGGATGAGATGGTTGGATGGCATCACCGACTCAATAGACACGAGTCTGGGTAAACTCCGAGAGTTAGTGATGAACAGAAAGGTTTGGTGTGCTGTGGTCCGTGGGGTCGCAAAGAGTAGGACACGACTGAGCAACTGAACTGATTTGAGGGGGTAAGAAGGAGAAGGGATTAAATTGGGAGACTGGGACTAACACATACATACTACTATATATAAAACAGGTAACTAAAAAGCACGTACTGTATAGCACAGGGAACTCCACTCAGTACTCTGTAATGGCCTCTCTAAGGAAAGAATCTAAAAAAGAGTGTATATAAGTATACCTATAACTGATTTACTTTGCAATCCACCTGAAACCAAAACAACATTGTAAATCAACTATTCTTCAATAAAAATTTTCAAAAATTAAAAAAAAAAAAAGAAAGGAAAAGGTCCTTGGGCCCATCCTTTTTTAAGTGGATAAGGACAATTTTAATGACTATTTAGAAAATGATACCGCTAAATTTTGCAGGTCTTCAGTTTTAGTATTTTAATAAATCTAATATCCACAGGCAGGTCTAAGGTTTCAGCTGGATCCCAACTCCAACAAGTAGAATTCTGAAGTGATGGAGTCTGATTCCATGATGTATACTACTGTTTGCTAGTTCCAGTAGTATATGTACACTACTGTATACTGTATTACATGATGTATACTATTCTTATATTACCCATTTAAAAATAACTTCAAGCTTTTAACAGAGAGCAATGTTAATTCTGCATGACCTCTATCATTTAGCCACGTAAGATACTAGTTTTCCAAAGCTCCAGTTTCAGAATAAATGTACAGTATCACTCTTTTTGAAGGATAATCTTTCTTCTGATGTCCAATCCAGTTATTCCCATCTCTCTTAAGAGTTTTCATCTTTTTTCCACCACAATACTCATTTTACTTTCAGGTTTAGTCAACCTTAAAAAGACTATTGATTTGAGTAACTCTACTTTTCATTCCATTTTCAATTGGGATTCTCAAAAGTCTCCATTTAAAAACTGGCTATTCTACACTCAGCTGTTCTACAGCCTTAATTTTTCTATTGAAATTGTGAACTTCTAATGGTCTTTTCTTGGTTCTTATTCTTCTTGACCTTCCTATAGACCTCCTTCCTGATACTCCTGGGAACGTTCTCCTCTTCTTTGTTCAGGAGCACTAAATAAGAAGTTCTATCTTACTAACTTCTTTTTAAAAAATCTGCAATCCTTGCAGGCTCTTTTCTGGTCATCTAACTGTGGGACAAAGTATCCTTGGCCTCATAGCTCTTCTATCTTCCATGGTGAACTCAATCAGGTTTAAGGATTATTGTGGGTAACTCAAAAAAATCTGTATCTTTAATCTCTATTTGAATTTTCAAGGGCTCAGTATATATTAGTTTAAATTGATAAGAGCAACTGCAAAACACTGCTATTTTTTAAAACAGTATTTCCTTCATGCTGGCTATCTCTTGTTTGTTCACACATGACAAATTCATTCACACTATCCTGGAAGTGTCATTCCTTCATGCTGGCTATTTCTTGTTTCTGTTAACACATGACAAAGTTATTCACACCATTCTGGCTGCGTCACAGTCATAACCATTTTCCTCCCTTAATGTACACTGATCCGTAACTGGGATTAAGGTTCCCTATCTTCTGTAGTGTTCTACATTCATTATGGTTTAGCTTAAATACCATTTCTTCTGTGGGGGCTTTACAAAATACTGAAGACTGGGGTGACTTCTCTCTCAATCTCTATAGTTTTTAACATGGTATTTGTATCATCTTTTCTAATTATTTTGTATTAATCTCCTGGAAGGAAAGGTAGCCAAATGTAGGCTATATATGCTTAATAAATGAGTAGATAATTTGATTTTAAAAAAGGCTGTTATGAAGAACCATAGAAAAAGAAATGTATGTTAGTGCCTCTCATACGGTCTCCTTACAGCTCCCTCTCCCCTGGTCTGGGTAGCAGATGGGACTGCAACAGTGACACTGCAAACTAAAAAGGATGATCCCACATGAGATACTATACCTTTAGGCCCTTTCCCAGGTGTGGGCTCTACAGTAGTTTTGCTCCATATGAGTATGACTCCACCTGAGTCTCCAGCAAGAACATCTCCATTTCCCAAGAAAGCTAAACACTGCACAAATTTTGGTTTTTCGTATTTCTACAATGAAACAATGAGAATTTTCAGTTTTCCCCTTTGGCATGATGACTTTATCCTTACTCAAAATTAAAGTTCTATAATGAAGTTGTAACATTCTGATCCTTACCCCAAAAACTCCTTGTTTTTTTGTTAGTGAATTGCCACTCCAGGTCCAGAAAAAAATATGTGATTTACCACATGTTATTATGATATTTGCATCTGTTGGATGGAACCCCACAGCCAAAACAACTTCATTTGTTGTCTGTGAAAAGAGAAATACAGCTTTAGATGCATGTATATCCTTATCTTCATTAAATACCAATTACAGGTCCCGATAATCAAAGACACGGAATTTTATTTTTTGGCCACACCACATGTAGCATGTGGGATCTCAGTTCACTGACCAGGTAATCAAACCTGTGACCCTAGCAGTGGAAACACAGAATCTTAACCACTGGACCATCAGGGAAGTCCCAAAGATAGGGAAAATTTTTAAGGAAATGCCTTTTCTTCCAAAGTCTATTTTCCTGAAAAACTTAAGTAATACATTTTTAGAATAAAATGGTTTAAATTTGATGTCCTTATCTTATTATATTATCTTTTATGCCATCTATATATAATAACTGCACTAAAAAGACATTTACGCAAATCACAGTTTTAATTTCTTGCACATTCAGGGAAAAGAACACTAAAACTAGCAAATGAAAGAGCAATATCAATTCTGTCTTAAAGACACTGCCATTTTGGTCTTAAACCCCCCCCCCCCGTTTTTTTTTTTTTACTATTACTATTGATCATTCATTCAAGATAAGAAAGCTGTGGTACATATACACAATGGAGTATTACTCAGCCATTAAAAAGAATACATTTGAATCACTTCTAATGAGATGGATGAAACTGGAACCTATTATACAGAGTGAAGTAAGCCAGAAAGAAAAACACCAATACAGTATACTAACGCATATATATGGAATTTAGAAAGATGGTAACAATAACCCCGTGTACAAGACAGCAAAAGAGACACTGATGTATAGATCAGTCTTATGGACTCTGTGGGAGAGGGAGAGGGTGGGGAGATTTGGGAGAATGGCACTGAAACATGTATAATATCATGTATGAAACGAGTCGCCAGTCCAGGTTCGATGCACGATACTGGAGACTTGGGGCTGGTGCACTGGGACAACCCAGAGGGAGGGTATGGGGAGGGAGGAGGGAGGAGGGTTCAGGATGGGGAACACGGGTATACCTGTGGCGGATTTATTTCGATATTTGGCAAAACTAATACAATATTGTAAAGTTTAAAAATAAAATAAAATTTAAAAAAAAAAGAAAATATTACTGATTTAGAGATTCATCCTCAGACTGAAGGCTGAATGGTCACTATGGATTCCTATGGAATGAAAAATCAAACAAAAAACCACAGAGAGCTTTTATGTGCTTTCCACCAAAAATACCTAAGAAAGGGACCTAGTTAAATGTAAGAGGCTTTTGTACAGCAAAGGAAACTATAAACAAAATGAAAAGACTACCCACAGAAAGGAGAAAATCAACCAACAAGAGACAAATCTCCAAAATATATATATAGCTCAGTATCCAACAAACAAATGAAAAAATGGGCAAAAGATCTAAATAGACCTTTCTCCAAAGAAAACATACAGATGGCCAAAAGGCACAAGAAAAGATGTTAGATACTGCTAATTATTAGAGAAATGCAAATCAAAACTATAATGTGGTATCACTTCACACCAGTCAGAATGGCCATCATCAAAAAGTCTATAAATAATAAATGCTGGAGAAGGGGTGGAGAAAAGGGAACCCTCCTATACTGTTAGTGGGAATGTAAATTGGTAAAGTCACTATGGAGAACAGTATGGAGATTCTTAAAAACCTAAAAACAGAACTACCATATGATCTTATATAATCCCACTCCTGGGCCTATATCCAGAAAAAACCATAATTCAAAAAAATATATGCACCTAATGTTCACTGCAGCATTATTTACAATAGCCAAGACATGGAGGCAACCTAAATGTTCACTGACAGATGAGTGGATAAAGAAGATGTGGTACATAAATACAATGGAATATTACTCAGCCATAAAAAGAAATGAAATAATACCATTTACAGCAACATGGATGGGCTTAGAGATTATCATACTAAGTCAGTGAGGGGGGGCCTTCCCGGGTGGCTCAGTGGTAAAGAATCCAACTGCCAAGCAGGAGATGCAGGTTCAATCCCTGGGTGGGAAGATCCCATGGAGAAGGAAATGGCAACCCACTTCAGTATTTTTGCCTGGGAAATCCCACAGACAGAGGAGCTACAGTCCATGGGGTTGCAAGAGTCGCACACAATATAGTGACTAACCAACAAAAACAACAGAGTCAGACAGAGAAAGACAAATATCATGTGATATCACTTAAAAGTGTAATCTAAAAAAATGATACTAATGAATTTTATTTACAAAACATAAACGGACTAATAGTAAACAAACTTACGGTTACCAAAGTGGAAAGGGATAAATTAGGAATTTGGGAGTAACATATATACACTACTATATATTAAATAGATAAAACAATAAGGACCTACTATATAGCACAGGCAACTATATTCAATATTTAGTAATAACTATATTGGAAAAAGAATCTGAAAAAGAATATATACCTGTGTGTGTGTATACATATATGTTTGTGTATATGTGTGTGTGCGTGTATGTATATATATATATATATATACACACACACACACTGAATCACTCTGCTATATACTAGAACTAATACACTGGAAATCAAGTATATTTCAATAAAAAAATAAATATATAAAAAGTACACCACTAAGGATGTAATGTAAAAAATATTATTAACATTGCTGAATGCTACATACAAAACTTGTAAAGAGAATTCTCATTACAAGGAAAAGGATTTTTTCCTATTTCTTTTATTTTCTATCTGTATGAGATGATGGATGTTCACAAAATTTATTGTGATAATCATTTCATGACAAATTTAAGTCAAATCATTATGCTGTACATCTTAAACAGGCCTGTATGTCAATTATATTTCAACAAAACTGGAAGGAAAAAAGGAAGAAAAAGATAATACGTTAATAACAAAGCAAAATTAGTGATTTCTCTTCCAGACTCAGAATCTTTAAAAGACTGATCGAAGAGTCCTTAGCTTTACATGAACAAAACTACTCAACAGATCTTACATGAAACTGATTAATCAAGGATTATAAAACTAACTATAAATCAAGGATTATAAAGCTAACTATAAACACTCCCCGGGCTTCCCTGTTGGCTCAGACAGTAAAGAATCTGCCAGCAATGCAGGAGACCCGGGTTCGATCCCTGGGTCAGGAAGATCCCCTGGAGAAGAAAATGGCAACCAACTCCAGTATTCTTGCCTGGGAAAGCCCATGGACAGAGGAACCTGGAAGGCTATAGTCCATGCGGTCACAAGGAGTTGGACACAACTGAGCGACTAACACACACTGGTATAAATACTTCCAAGTATACACACCCATAGTTCTAGTGATAAGATGTTCAAGATAAACTGAAGTAATCTATGAAAATAAATCACTTGGGTTTTAGTGTAGCTTTATAGGATATTTTAACTTTTTATTAATGTATACTATATAATCCCTGGTGGCTCAGAGGTTAAAGCATCTGCCTCCAATGCGGGAGACCCAGGTTCGATCCCTGGGTCAGGAAGATGCCCTGGAGAAGGCAATGGCACCCCACTCCAGTATTCTTGCCTGGAGAATCCCATGGACGGATAAGCCTGGTAGGCTACAGTCCACAGGGTCGCAAAGAGTCGGACACGACTGCCGACTTCACTCACTCATACTATATAATCAGAAAAGTTCACAAATCCTAAGTACACAGTTTGATAAATTCTCACAAACTGAACACACCTGTGTATAGCATCTAAAGCAAGAAACAGAACATTACTAACATCCCAGATCCCTCTTCTAGTTACCATCCTCTCCCTCCACTGAAATAACCATGATCCTGATTTGCAGCAGCAAAGATTAGCTTTGTCTGTTTTATTTAAGTGGAATAATATAGAGGGTATTCTTTTGTGTCTAGCTTATTTTATCATTACATTTGTGAGATACATTTAATGTTAGTATATACATTGCAATTTGATCATGCAAACTGCTTTACAGGATTCCTTTACAGGGAAAGACCACAGCGCTGACTTATCCATTCTCTTATTGATGGACATTTGAGTAACTTTCTTTTTTGCTTCTGTTATTTTTGATTACTTGTCTTTTGGTCAACACATGTATTATCTTATTTAGGGTTTATACCACTTTCATTTGCAATGAAAGACTTCTATTATAGGGACTTCCCTGATGGTCCAGTGGTTAGGATTAGGCACTTTACTGCCATGGCCCTGGGTTCAATCCATGGTCAGAGAACTAAGATCCCCCAAGCTGTGCAGTGTGGCCAAAAAAATAAATTATTTAAAAATTACAAAAAATTAAAAAAAAAAAGAGAGAGAAAGGGAGAAAGAGTTCTAACACAGAGATTAAGGACACAGAATTGAAAGCACCTGTTGACTGGCTGAGTGTGAAAGTGAGGGAAAGAGTCATGAATGATGCCTGAATTTTCAGCTTGGGCAATTAAGTGGAATGTGATGCTACTCACTGAGAGGCAAAACTGATTGGGGGCTAATAAATATGATTAGTACGTATCTGTATGCATTGCGGGCTGGGGTATTCATATGAAGATGTCCAACAGGCAACAAGAGTTGCCCTTGTTGCTCTGGGCTGGAGTTAGCTGGTATGGGACACATCAAGGCCATGGGAGCAAACGGAGCAGCATATGGTGTTTGTACAAGACATGGGATGTAACTCTCAGCAACATATACGCTGAAGGTTCCAGAAAGGAGATCGAGGAGAGGCCAGTAGGAGGAAAACCATAAGACTTCATCTGGCAGCCTTTAATACAAAGGACCAAAATTTATGTTTCACTGTGGTATAACTTCCCTATGTTTCAACGTAAAACTACTCTGAACAATGGCTGAAAGACAATCTATCTTCATTTATGTTTTTTTAAAATTTGAGGTTTCCTGACACCTTATATTCAAGTAAAATAAAATCTACCCTACTTCTGTCAAAAGATTAAAACTATCTAAAAGAAATAACCTCTTTTCATCCAACAAGTTGAAAGCTTGAAGATTTTACAAAACAAAACTTGGAGAGCAACTGAGGAGGAATGTGATGTTATTTAAGAGTAAAGCAAATATGTCATAGGCTTTTAAAAGCCATCCTGTACCTCTGGATCCCTCTGAAAGCCTGTCAGAGGGAGGCTATTTTCTGAGCCATATGAATGCAGCTGCAATGCTAACCTCATTCCTTTCTTACAAGTTATAGCCTGCTCCACACAAAAGGATTAACACTATTCCACAGCAACTATAAATGCTGTAGCATTTTATGTAGTAGTCCCACAAATATAATTAAGACCAAAAAACGTATTACTGTTATGTTTTTTCAGTTATGTCAGTCATATTCCCGAGGCTGAATTTTTCCTTTAGATTTTTTAATCCTTATAGATTGAACAAAATAACATTTTGTTAAAGAACAAGCCAAGTAGAACATGTAGTCTTAATTTTGAGATTAGATATCCAACTACTTCAGCATTTCAGTAGTACAATGTAACTGAAACATCACTGAAAGTGGCTGAAGCTGCTTGACTATTTTATCTTAAAGGTACTATAAGAATGCTTGGAAAAGGAAATGGCAACCCACTCCAGTATTCTTGCCTGGAGAATCCCATGGGCAGAGGAGCCTGGCTAGCTACAGTCCATGGGGTCGCAAGAGTCAGACATGACTTAGTGACTAAACCACCACCATCGTAAGAATGATGACAAATCAGCAAATCTGATGAATTTGGTCAGCTGGTACTCTCCTGAAACCCAAGAATATGCAACATACTTCCAAGGACTTGTAAAACAAAAAATGTATTCTAAAAGACAAATACCCTGTTCGAAATTTTTTTACCTTTATTTCTGCTCCTTTTGATTTTTTCTGCCAATCCCACACAGTAAGCATATGCTCATTGGAGTCATCGATAACACATAAATGAACACCTGAATCCTAAAGAAAAGTCAGTTGAAATAAGGCATTTAAAAATCTTCAGATAAGGCTTACTTTTTAAAAAGAAATACCATATTATGAAAACCGCCAACATTAAGATAAATCCAAAATCCTTTAAACTCATGGTTCCTTGAAATACAATGAATATACTATTTACTAAGACTGTATTTTCTTAAGAAATATAATAAGGATTCTTAATTTTTTTTCATGTTTCTAATTTTTCCCCCTAGGTTGATCTCCATTTGCTATCTAGCCACTTCCACTATTCAAAAATAGCAAATAATCAATTTTGAGGATAGTCCATTCTGCATCTTAAAGTATTTTCTGCTTTAAAGTGTTCTGACTGCTTTTGAAGTATTTTCCTTTGCAGTAGACGTGAAATGTATATAATTTTATAACTTTGGTCCTAAATTTCGGTAAATCTGTTGGAATAAATTATGTGAAAGTTTGCCAATTTTAGTTTTTCATGATATTCTTGATTTATATTAAAATGAATAAACAAGATAAATAAAAACATAAATTCCTTTCTATTTTCCTGAAACTATTTTCATTCACTAATTGATGCCTCCCAGAAAAAGAACTGTGGATGATATTAAAAGATTATTTTCTTTCTAGTAGCATTTGTAATCTATACCTTATGATGTATATGGAACAAAGAAATACTGTGGTGACAAGTGAGAGTACTGAGGAAGGGCAGAGCTTATTCTCTTCTCTTCTGCTTTCTTTTACCCTGTATTGGAATGATTACCTAAACTAGGAAAAGTCAGTGTATGAGGCAATTCAAGATAATCCTAACATTGTAACAAAGGTATCAACAAGAAGACAACAGTTACTGCTACAGAGATTTTAGGGGGTAAAAAAGGTAGTAAAAGTATTTCCCTTCTCTCTGCTCATCTCCTTTTCTCATCTCCTTTCTTCTAATTCCTGATTCATGAGAACCCTTGACATTCAGTACTTGTAAGCTAGTAAAGTTCCTGTATCCACCCAAATTTATACTTCTGCTCTAAAAATGTCCCTTCCTCCTCCACATCCCACAAAACAGCCATAATCCAGAATACAGCTGCAATAGTTAGGAATTAAAGAGATAAATGTGAATACATAAATATATTCTAAAGTAAGAACAAGGCCCAATAAAATCTGGAGGGATATTTGTGTTTGAAAGTAAAAATTATGCATCCTAAAAATATAGATGTTCTCCTGTATGGTCTGTAACAATTACATATAGTTCAAGAATAAACAATGTTTAAATGAGCAACATCTTATTTCATTCTCCCCAGAATAAAGCATCAAGACTTAGGTTAAGATTGCTAGATGCTGAATTTTAAACTTAAATATAAAACCATGCAATCAACAATTCAGAACCAAAACAATTCATGACTTTAGTGAGCACAAAGATCTGGCTGTTTTCTTTGCTGCAACATGACATTAAGAAAAGACAATACTTGGGGCAGAATTGGCCAAGTTTCACGTCCGTAAATTTTCTAAATAAAATAGACTTCTATGACTCAAGCTGAATCAAAATCATATCTTATTACTTACTTCAATTTTACTATGCTATGTATGCATTCCTTTAACCATTTCCTGCTATTACACTGCAATTCTATTTCAGGCAGAACAAAATAAGTATAATTAAGTGTAATATCCTGGATCTTATCTAAACCAAAGTCCTTTAGTATTTCAGTTAAAATGCTGGCCACTGATAAGCAACAGCTAACATCTAATTTTTCAATTCAGTGACCACTTTCTATGAACACACACACAAAACTGAGCTTAACGTCTTTTCTGTATCTTTGTGTGGCTGGCTTACTCCCTTAAAAATTGTTACTTACTGCTTTTGAAAAATCCAGGCATCCTACTCCACGTTCAAAAGTTCCAAGTCCAATAATTTGCAGTGTAGAAAGACTAACTGAATCCCACACTCTGACATGGGGTTGCAGGGGCTGCAAAAACAAGGGGAAAAATACAAGATAGCAGGACTTAACTAGTATTTACATAGATGAAAATACCACTCCTACAAGAACTGCTTGCCATCTTTAAAAAATAATGATGGATGGATAAATATCTAATAAAAAATAGCCAGTACATTTACACATGCCCCCAAAGAATCTTAAGTAGGTATTTTCTTCTCATACTACAAAAATAAGGAAATGACAAAGTGATAATAGAAGCAGCAAATGATCTGAGTATCTATTATGTGCAGTATACTATTCTAGTACGTCACATGCGTTAATTCATTTAATTCTCACAGACCCTGGGGCTTAGGTGCTATTATAATCACCATTTAACAAATGAGGAAATTAAGACAGTTTTTAAAATTAATTATTTTAATTGGAGGCTAATTACTTTACAATATATATTGTGGTGATTTTTGCCATATATTGACATGAATCTGCCAAGGGTGCATCTGTTCTGCTCTTCCTGAATCCCCCTCCTACCTCCCTCCCTATCCCATCCCTCTGGGTTGTCCTAGAGCACTGTTTTGAGTGCCCTGCATCGAACCTGCACTGGTCATCTATTTTACATATGGCAATATATAAGTTTCAATGCTATTTTGAAAAAGAGATTTAAATAACTTGTCCATATTTATCCAGCTATTAAAAGGTAGAGTCAGGATTCTAATACCAGCAAATCTGCACTGGAAATCCTGCTTTTTGCATTACTTTCATTCCTGAGAAAATAATATTAAAAAAAAAAAAAAAATCAGTGTCCAAAAAACTGCTAAGCAAACAGCCCTTAAACAGAATTTAGAACTGGAAGGAGTATTAAAAGTCATCCAACATAACCCCTCCAACTACTTTTCTTTAAAGAAACCAGGCAGAAAATGTTATTAAGTATAGTCATATACATGCTAATCAGTCATTAATATTCACTGCTGATCCTTATTAATAAGGAATTTGTCATGTAAGTCAATAGTATTGAATAATAACTGAAAAATTTTAAGTGTTATTTCTAGTCATATATAAATTACATATAAAATCATATGTAAAATATAAAATTAAGGGATCCATCAATTTAGGATGATTATAATACCTTCCAGCAGACTGATAAATTATTCTATACTTAAAAAAAGAACTTTAATAAGCTTATCAGTTCTCCCATTCTTATAAATAAATAGCTTCCTTAGGGAGAACACTTATTTTTTGAAAAGGAATATTTTAGTGTGACTCTTTTGTTATTACATTCTATTATTTGTTTCTCTGCTTATACTAAAAATTCCTTAATAGTTAAATTTTAAGAGAATGAAATAAATGAGTTAGGGTTAAATACAATCAATGCCATCCTAATATCAATATCACCTGGTACAGAATGCATAAAACTGTGCCACTCACCCTTCCATCCTTATCCACTCCAGCTATCTGTCCAGTTGCAATCCTAATTTTGTCAGGATGTATAGCAAGGCTAAAAAGCAGTGTTAACAACAATTTTAAATACAGGAAAGATGTAAAACAGCAGAAACATGCCTCAGTATCAACATTTTTCAAACAGTTTTTAATCATTAAAAAAACTCAATGTGACCCATTTGTTTTATTTTCTTTGGCTAATCAAATAAACATCAATTACCTACAGGACTTCTTTTCTAAGTTTTCTGCCATATTTCTGCCTTCTTTGTTAAACTGAATTATTAGAACACTAAATTTGAAGAAAACATCTACTCATAATTGTGGCATGATAAATTTATCACGTGTTCATGATAAAGGAACTTGTTTCTTTCTAGTCTTACACCTAGACATATTCACATAGTTTTATTACCATGAAGATGTAGTATTACATCTTGTGAAGATTTTAAATGTTGGAGAATAATGAATTTAAGCAATAAATAGAGAATATACATTTTTTGTTTTTGGTATGTATTGCTCATTACTTTCCAGAACATTATCAATTTAAATTGTTATAAATAAAAATGTTTTAAAAATTTCACTACAACTTCCTCATATTAAGAATTATACCTTTTAACATGCCTTGATAATTTGGTATAAAAGATTATCAGTTTAATTTCTTTTATTATTAAACAGGCTAGAGTTTATCAATATGTTGCTTTAACTAATGTTATTTCCTCTCAAATAGTTCATATCCTTTGAAAGAAAAATGAAAGTGAAAGTCACTCAGTTGTGTCCAACTCTTTGCGACCCCATGGAATATAGAGTCCATGGAACTCTCTAGGCCAGAACACTAGAGTCGGTAGCCTTTCCGTTTTCCAGGGGATCTTCCCAACCCAGGGATCAAACCCAGGTCTCCTGCATTGCATGCAGATTCTTTGCCAGCTAAGCCACAAGGGAACCTAAGAACACTGGAGTGGGTAGCCTATCCCTTTTCCAGTGGATCTTCCTGACTCAGGAATTGAACTGGGGTCTCCTGCATTGCAGGCAGATTCTTTACCAACTGAACTATCATGGAAGCCCATATATACTTTATTGAGATCAATTACATTGACAGTTTGAACCAGACACATATATTACCTAATCCAGCAATTTTACTTTTTTTTAATATAGATCAATAACATTGAGTTAATGAAAAATCTAACTAACATTTTGCCATATTTAATTCAAATCTTAAACATTTAAAAAAGCAAAATTACTGGATTAGGTAATATATGTGCATGGTTCAAATATCAAAAACTATAAAAACACTTATGAAATTCTGCTAAAATCTCATCTATCTGGTTTTTATCCCTACTCCCTGTAACATCAACCAGGTAATCGCTGTAATCAGTTTCTTTTTATTACTAATTCTGGAAAAATTTTACCTATGTGAAAGTCAAGATAAATATTTATCTTCCACCTCCTTTTTTATACAAATGGTAAAATACTACACATTTTCTTGTTCTTTTATACTTACAAATGTATCTTAGGAATTTTTCCACTTAATACACAAACACTCTCCTCATTCTTTCTAATTTCTAATACACAAAAACTCCTCCTCATTCTAATTTTATTGAAGCAGAGTTGATTTACAATGTTGTGTTAATTTATGTTGCACAGCAAAGTGATTCAGTTACATATATATATATTTTTTTTCTTTTTTACATTCATTTCCATTATGGTTTATCACAGGGTACTGAATATAATTCCCTGTGCTATACAATAGGACTGTGTTGTATATCCATCCTATATATAATAGATTGCATCTGCTAATTCCAAACTCCCAATTCTTTTCTCCCCAATCTCAATAAATCTATTCTCTACTCAGTAAGTCTATTTCTTACTGAGATTTTAGATTCTAAATATGTGATAGCATATTTTAATTGTCTTTTTCTTTCTGACTTACTTCACTTAAGTAGGGTAATCTCTAAGTCCATCTAACCTCATTCTTTCTTTATGGCTGCATGGCTGCATGGAAACCACATGTTACTAGTCACCAGCTAAAAGATATTCAGGTTCTTTCCAACCTTTACCATCAAAAATGATGTTGTAATAAGTAATCTTGTACATGTATTCTTCTAGTGAAAAAGACAAAATTTTAATCATCTCTAAAAGTTTAACAATATCTATATTTTAAGTCTAATGTATATTAATTTTTTTCTAGGTATAGATATAGTTGCCAGAATACATTTTAAATATTGGAAAATAATGAATTTAAGCAATAGGTAATTAAAGTTAACTTCAAATTAGTAAAATTGAGTACTTCAAAAATACGCCAAGCATAGAAAAGGAGTTCTCACATTTTTATGGTTCTCATTCTGTTTTACAGTTTGATCCTTATTCAGCTATCATTTCCCTTTTCTCCTCAAAGTCTCAAGTTCAAAACTTACCTACATAAAACAAATTCTCAATAAATATTAAGTAACCAATAATCACTCTCAGAAGTATGTAAAAGTCTAGTCTGCCACATATATCTGATGTTTCAGGCCAGAGGAAAAAGTATAAAAGCTCTGGGAAAGCCAAAGAAGCCCCCATCAAAATTTATAGATGATATGTTGCAGGTATCTATTGCAGGTACCTATTGATGCAGGTATCACACCAACTATTTTGGAGGCCTGTAAGTCTTTTTTATTTTTGAAATCTACCTACAGGATGTCCATAATATCCTTAAATTCTCATTTTTCCACAAGAAATCATTTCCAATAAAAACCTAGCTTAATAAAATACAAAAAAAGAGCATGAAATATATATATATATGTATAAAATGATACCAACCATTTTACACAGTCTGTATGACCCAGGTAGTGCCGTTGAGTTCTCTCTTCATAATTAAACAGTACTACTACGGATGCTATGAAATAAACAATTTCCCCGGTAGGAAGAAGGTAAACATTAGCTCGACAATCCTTTCCTCGATAACCGTATCTTAAAATAAAGAGTCAAGGTTTCAAACAAACACAACTTTCAAAATGTTAAATGATTTATTAATGGATATGTAAGGGAATCAGTATAAGAAAAGAGGACTGGACTGGAACTATAAAACTCATGTCTTGCCATTAGCCCTTGTGCAGTTCCAAGACTTAATACGCTTAAATCTTAGTTTCCTCATTCAACCAAGAAATACATATTGAGCTCCTAATGTGTATCAGGCATAGAGCAGAACATGCACTTCTGAACAAAAATATGTGGGCCTGTGTCCCTGGAGTTCTTGCTTTTCAAAGGTAACAAAAATTTACACCAAGTATATCATTAGAAATTGTGGAAGAAAAAACAACAGGATGCTAGGAGAAAACAGAAGGAGGATCTAACTTAAATGGAGAGAGAAAAAGAGAGAGATCAAAAGAAGGGCTACCAGAGGGAATCTCTTGTTGATCTACCCGCTGGACTCTGTGTTTTCACTGCTTAACCAGGTTTGATCCCTAGTTGGGACCTAAGATCCCACAAACCGCATGGTGCAGCCCAAAACTAAGAACAAAAGAAGAGCTACTTGACACTTATACTTACCCTAACTAATGAATAAAAGACAGCCAGGCACAGTTTGGTGTAAGCAGAGTGCCTGCTAAAAAAAAAACTATGCAGAATCACAGGATTGCTGAGTCTTCTCAAGCTAATTTCTGCCAAAAGGAGGGACTGATTCAAGGAGTGGGAAAGGGGATATAAGAGAATGGAGGCAAAAAGCAAAGTTCAAATATTAAGTTTCTTCTGCTTCACTGAGAATTTCTTAAGAATGTCTAAGAGAAATAAGGTTTCCTAAGTGAAATAAGGAGCACTGTTTCATATACTCATTTTAAAGAAAATGTCTGGTCATGAAGAAGTTAATTCTCAAATTAGAATCCACCTTGCTAATTTCAGCTCTTAATAAGATAATTCATATTATTTCAAAGGTTACAAAATGCTTAACTGATGTTTCCTTATTTAATTCTTAAAATGGACCTGTGAGGTAGGGATTACTGACCTCTTTTTATATTGGAAGAAGTAAGGTTCATGGAGGGTAAGTGGCAGAGCCAAGACTCAAAACACCAGCCTTCCAATTCTAGTCTGATGCCTCTTTCACTACACCACAAGCACCTGCCTTGATGTCCATGGAACACTGCTTACCCTATCTGAAGGTATTAAATTTTGGTGCTTTTAAGTTGCTAACAGCAATATACACATAATATGTGAAAGGATTAGAGATGACATCTCTTTACTTTCTCAAGTGGTCACTGTTTACCACGTTTACTTGACATAAAGACAATTCTGACAGACGTCAGGTAAAGTAATTTTTCTTAAAAACAGAGCAAACAAATTTGCTGTCACAAAAGAAAAGGATACACCCACTCCAGTTTGAGCTTCTCAGGAGGCAGTTCTGTTCTGATGTCATCATAGTTCTCAACATCAGAAGGAATGAACATTGTAATTGGTCGACCTCGCATAAACATTTTAATGTATTCTCCTTCTGTTGAAACACAAGAAAAAACATTAAGACAGATGTATTTGCTGAATATTCATAGAAAAATTGATTATTAATATGCTATAATAAAAACAAGATAGAAAATAGCTACTTTATATAACTGCTTTTGTATAAAGACTTAGTTTAAAACATCAAAGGAAAAAAATCACTGGTCATTCCTTAAGTGAGAGTAACTTTTCATAATTAAAATATAATTTATCTATAAGTTGACACATTTCAACAAGAAAGTCAGGAAAGTTGAGGTATAAAAAAGCAAGAGGAAAATAATTTTGTGATGGAAGGTTCTCTGACAATTGAAAAAAAAGATTATCAAAGTACTCCGATGACAACCATGTCTGCCACACTACCTGATCAACCTACCGACATTTAATGACAGACAAAAAACCATGGCCACAGAGCACACCAGGAGTGGAGTCAGACAGCCCCGTAAGTCAAGGACAGAAAGAGGGACTGAGCACTCTGTTACATAGAGCAGTGGTCAGAGATGGAGGAAAGATGACCGATGTCCTTCATTTCACAACTGTGCCTACAATCAGCCTCGAGTTTAAGCAGTTAAATTCAATTATAATACACTAAAATCTTAAAGACCGTGCTAGGGAATAGTTTTCTAGTTTGTAGCATAGGTAATATTAACATAATAGCACAAACACCTTTTATTTACATAAACCAATAGCTGCTTGTAAGATGTGCAACAATCTAAAACTAAAAATGTTAAAAAGACAACTCCAGAATCAAATCAACATTTATGGTACACCTTTTACAAATGAAAACAATACTTAAGTGATCAGATCAGACTGTTTGCAAGTCTTAAGAAACAAAACAAAAACATCCATCCTTGGCTGACCTACATACAGACAGGTTTAATAAATGTTGATGGTGGCTGTGAAATGTTTAGAAAAGAACCTAAAGGGGAAGGAGAAAATAAGGGACTGCATACAAATGCATAGGCACTGTCTAGAACTTGCTAACTTGTCTGCTACGATAGGAAAATCATGTTAGAAACAAAGTGTGATTATCAATCAGAGGCTGAATCAACCTTAGGACATCTAATAATGAATGACGTAAGCCACTAAGAAGAAGTGTGGATAATTCAATAGCTTATGTAACACAAACCATGAAAACAAGAGGAAAAAAACCATTTGCTGAATGTTTGTAAGTATTTCTTCAGACTTTTAAACTGTACTTGCTATGGGTGAGAAGTTCAAGTTATTTTTATTATTATTACAGTGTGCTCGGCCTCAGGGTTTGATCTAAGAACAGGCTAAGACCTCCCACGCCACAACTTTTTAACATCACATGATGTATGTCTCTGTTACTTCTGAATCTAAGAGTGGGCTCTGTTTCCTGGACTTTGATGATAACTAAATGATTTAGTTATCAGCTGTAACTATTTCCCTTCAGCAATCATCTTTATTTGTATCTCCTTGTCATTTTTGTAAAGTCCACTTTCTTCTAGGTGTCAATTTGTTACATAATTTTCCCTCTAGTTTTTTTTTTTAAAGAAAATAAATCCTTAAAGGGAAATATCCTGTCTTGTGGAATTTCTTCCAAGGTCATTCACTGGTCAGAGGTGTATAGCATAAATGCTTTCTGAATGGAAAAAAAAAATTTCATAGATGTTTCTATTGCCAGTTAAAAGAGACTGTATATCCAGCAAAGGGAATGGGTTAGGACAGCATCAAAGAAAAGAAAAGTGCCCTCCTCTGCTAATAGGGGCTTCCCTGGTGGCTCAGAGGGTAAAGCATCTGACCGCAATGTGGGAGACCTGGGTTCGATCCCTGGGTCAAGAAGATCCCCTGGAGAAGGAAATGGCAACCCACTCCAGTATTCTTGCCTGGAAAATGCCAGGGATGGAGGAACCTGGTAGGCTACAGTCAATGGGATCACAAAGAGTCGTACACGACTGAGCAACTTCACTTCTGCTAATAGAGACAGCTCAGAATATTGCACTGATTCCTTCAGCAACTGTAAAGCAGCACAAGCAATCAAGTATAAGCAAAGTAGCTGTATCTATGCTTGCGAACTTTTCTAATACAATATAAAAATGGCAATGCATGTTAGGATGAAAATCCTTTTCCTGTCTATAAATTGGCGGTATACATGTTGGAGGCTGAGTATATGTCTAGACACTGGGAACAATTCTGGTAACTGAGTGGGGGAACACATTATAGTGGAAAAGAGCCTGAGCATTAGAGAAACACTGTCTGGGATTTGAATGCCAGCTTTATCCTCTTCCTAGTAAGACTCTGGCCTCATATTCCTAATAAATAAAATGATACTACTACTTACCATTTGAAATTCTGATCGGACAAATAAGATATTACACTGTAAAGTATGAGGTCTTGACAACTGTTTCTTTCCTTCCCTTTAGATTTGTAAGCATTCTAAACACTGTCTAGGAACTGCTTATAATACATGATTCAACACTCCACAATCTCTTTTCAAAAGCTTTAGAGTGACCACAGAACAGCAACTGCAGGCAAATAAGCTAGAATTCTGAGGGTCCTATCTGGGCCACTAATACAGGGGGCACAAGTTCAAGTGTCTATAGGCCAGGCAGGAAATGCAAATTGAGACCCCTGGGAGCATACGGGATGACCAGTTAGGGTGGGGGCACTGGTATCCACCAGGCCCATCTTAGGGAGGCAGCAGTTAATCAACCTCGGGAAAAATGTGGGCCCAGTGCTGCTAGAGCTTCTCATTTTTTAAGAGAAACAGAAAATCTATAATTTATTGTGAAGTCTCCTAATTTTTAAATGTTTACTCCTTTGCCAAAGAGGGAGAATACCATGTGAAAACACACCTTTGGCCTACATAGAGCTCACTAGTTTGCAAACTAAGAATAGAGTCTTTACCTTGGGAGTTAGACAGAATATATAGATGAAGAACCTCTTTCCTCCTCAATCACTAGTGAGTCAAATTCTCACTGCAAACATTTTGAGTGTGTCAGGTTTCTTGACCTTATAGCTAAACAACTCAGTTGTTTTACCCAACTGCTGCTTTCTGGCTGTCCTCATTGGACACCAGCATGAAAGTCAAGGGGAAGAGGGGCCATGGGACTGGTCAAAAAAGCATATAAGGTTAGCAATATTAATTAATATATTAATAAAGTGTGCTGGTTCAGAAATGTGAGAAAAATAAATGATTATCTATCTCTTGATAATTAGTAAACACAGCATAGGGCTATCTGTATTCAATAATGAAGCTGCTGCTTCCTGAAATGTAATTCATCTCAACATTTTATCTATTTTGACACTGTGAAAATTCCTGGTACTGAGAGGGTGGGTATACAGTATAGTGGACAGAATGCAAGCACTGTGATAAAGGCCATCCTTATCTGAATCTAAGCTTTGCCACTTACTAGCTTATGCCCAAATAAAATAAATATTCTTAATTGAATCTGATCAATGATTGATAGCTTAATTATAAAAGAAGAAATTCAGGGAATTCCCTGGTGATCTAGTGGTTAGAACTCAGTGCTTTTACTGCCAGGCCCCAGGTTCAATCCTTGATCAGGGAACTAAGATCCTCCAAGTCACATTGTGTAAGGAAAAATAAATAAAACAAAAACACAAGAAACTGTGTGGGATATTGTTAATAAATTTTATCAGTTCATTTCTCTAGATACATATAATGTTGGAACTGGAAGAAATCTTACAGTTCACCTAGTCCAAACACCTGTTTTTACAGAAGGAGAAACCAAGGCTCAGAAAGGTCAAATGAGTTCCTAGACTATGTCCCAAAATGTCTATTACTTAGAACTTGTGAAATATTTTCTTTCTAAACTATTGTTCTAGATCTGCACAATTCGGAACAAGAGCCACTGGCAGAACACTTAGCAGGCAGGCAGTGTGAACTGAGGCATGCTCTAAGTATAAAATAGGCAGGAGAGTCTGATGATGTTTGTATGGAAAAAAAAGTAAAAGGTTTCCTTAACGTTCCTCCACCCACCCCCACGCCTTCCACCCCCAGCTTCATGATATGTGGAATCTTAGTGTCCTGCCCAGGAAGTAAACCCATACCCTCTGCACTGAACGCACAGCATCTTAACCACTGGGCTACTCATTAATGGTTTTGTACATTGATCACCCATTGATATTCTGAATATACTGGATTAAATATATTAATCTTGTTGTTGTTGTTTAGTCACTGAGTTGTGGCTGACTCTTTGTGATTCCACAAACTGCAGCCTGCCAGGCTCCTTTGTCCATGAGACTTTCCAGGCAAGAATACTGAAGGGGGCTGCCGTTTCCTTCTCCAGGGGGATCTTCCCGACCCAAGGATTGAACCTTGGTTTCCTGCATTGGCAGGTGGGTTCTTTACCACTGAGCCACTGGGGAAGCCCAAACTTATCTTACCTGTGAAATTTTCTTTTTTTTAAATGTTGCTATTAGAACATTTAAAATTATATGTGCTTTATATATTTCCATTGGACAGTACTGTTCAGACAGTGGTGAGGTCCTTAGGCTACAGAAGTCCAATTAACTGATAATGTAGCTTACTTATAATGCAAATAGTATTAGCTTAAGCCCTGAATTCCCAACACTAGGAAATCAGAGTACAAGAGAACAAAATGATGTTTCTGCTCTATTATCTTTTGGAACAATGAATGTTAGATAAAAATATGAAATACTGTATTTCTATGTCCTTCATGCACACCTCTTAGTCCTCGCCCTTCAGTCTCCTCACGTGCTGTTAACTCTTCTACTTTAGCATCCCCCCTGGGCTGTCTTATCTTCCAAAGTGCTCCAAATTGCCAAATGATCTTTATATTCCCTAATCCAAACTTTCTGGGATAGTTACTCTCAGGTGTTCTGAGAAAAGTATTGCTGAAATGACTCATATTGATATAAACAACTGGTTATCAATATTATATGCTTAAAAGATGCTCATCAAAATTTATTAATCTTTCACAGATTATAACAAAAGGAAAAATTCAGGAAAAGTGTAGAAGAAAATTGTACTCTTATCCAAGACTCTTATCCTTCTGTGTCTTTTTTTTAATAGCTTTCCCTATTTCTGCACCTAGAGATATTAAAGGGGAAAAAAAAAAAAGCCTTTCAAAGACAACAGCAGCAGAGCTTCAAGGGTTGGGACTATGATTTGTACTTATTTATGTAATGGGCACTGCCCGTAGAAAGCCTTCTGACCTTCTAGAATGCTTACAGTTTAAAGCATCTTTCTCTCAAAGTTTTCACTTTAGAAATTCATTTTTATTTGTATTTCATGATTTTTAGAACTAAAAGGCTCCCCCTCTACAACTGAATTTGGGTTTTATATTTCACTAAAATGCGGCAGTGTGATTCTACCCAATTTCAGCAAACAGAAAATTGCAGGATCTTTAACGTGAGCTTTCCCTCAGATACTACCAGTTCTACTCCCCCAAAGCACAGAGCTGCAGAACAGGCCAGTAAACAAGATGCTAGAAATACTATCCACAATCTTATGGTACAAAGTGGCAAAAACCCATTTAAGGAAAGCTAAAATCTTTTCTTAAAACAAATTTATTTTTAAACAAAACATTTCAAGTTTTACACTACAATAATATTTTTTTAAAATTCCAATGAAACTACATAATTTATAAAAGGATCTTTGGATTTTGAATAAGAAAGTTGATATATGCTATAATAAAATCTTAATTTCACTCCTTTTCAAAGGGCTAGCTGTAAAAATAGATCATAAAATGCAGACTTCAAAATAAAAAGAAGAGTCATAAATTTAGGATATATGATCTAACCCTATTTTGCACATCAAAAAAAATTCCTAGTTGCGGTGCTTGTCAAATACTATACAGTTAGTTTTAATGGCTTGGGCAAGAACACAGATCTGAAAAATTTGACAAAATGCTAAAACCTTAATTTCCCTTGTTTTATAGGTAGAGTTCTACTAGCTGGTAAATTTTATTAAATTCTTAATTATTGATACATGGGGCTGGGGTGAGGGTACACAATGAAGATGTAAAAGATGTGAACCTAGACTCTTAGGAGCCTACAACAGAGAAACATAACTGAATCTTATGTATCTGCTGCCCAGCACATACTGATTACAGTAGTAAGTCAATCTGTAGTTAACTGCTTTCTTAAACCTAAACTTCCTTTAGTCAGATTTCTTTGCGTTTTTTTTTTACAACTGTGACTGTAATAGAATTACTTGAAAATATCAGATATGGGAGTTTGCTTAAGCATTTCAGATTATTTTTATTGTGTGAACAAGGGTTTCTTTGGTAAAAAGAAGGGAAATGAATCTATTCAACAACGTAAGGCACACAGAACTTCTAAAAGATTTGCTATATTGCTTAAAACATTTCTAAACTAAGCAAAATATGGTTTTTAAAAAAGTCCCTCAAATCACTCACTTATATCTCCAGGAAAAGTTATCTTAAACACTAAATAAATGAAAAAAATTCTTTACTTTATCTGAATATACCAAGCTGGATTTAATTTTTTTTTAAAAAGAAATTCCAGATACCAAAATATTTATCCCTTTAGCTCTTTCCCAATTAACTACAGTAGAAAGAGAATCAAGAGGCCCAAGGAGAAAGATAAAAACTTATCTACAAAATTTTAATTAAACAGTATTGAGAGATTTCAACTTATCTTTAATGTTTTCTTTTTTTTTTAAAAAAAAGGTACTTCCCCAGTGGTCCAGTGGTTAAGACTTTGAGCTCCTATTGCAGGGGGCATGATTTTGATCCCTGGTTGGGGAACTAAGATCCCTGGTTGGGGAACTAAGATATATCACATGGTATAGCTGGGGGGGGGGGGGGGGGGGGGAAGATGAATAAAAACAAAAAACAAAAAACCTGAGTTAAATAAAGCAAAATGTCAGAAAATATTAAGAAAAGACGGCAAGAATACACAGAAGAACTGTACAAAAAAGATCTTCATGACCCAGATAATCACGATGGTGTGATCACTGACCTAGAGCCAGACATCCTGGAATGTGAAGTCAAGTGGGCCTTAGAAAACATCACTACGAACAAAGCTAGTGGAGGTGATGGAATTCCAGTTGAGCTATTCCAAATCCTGAAAGATGATGCTGTGAAAGTGCTGCACTCAATATGCCAGCAAATTTGGAAAACTCAGCAGTGGCCACAGGACTGGAAAAGGTCCGTTTTCATTCCAATCCCAAAGAAAGGCAATGCCAAAGAATGCTCAAACTACTGCACAATTGCACTCATCTCACACGCTAGTAAAGTAATGCTCAAAATTCTCCAAGCCAGGCTTCAGCAATACGTGAACCGTGAACTTCTTGATGTTCAAGCTGGTTTTAGAAAAGGCAGAGGAACCAGAGATCAAATTGCCAACATCCGCTGGATCATGGAAAAAGCAAGAGAGTTCCAGAAACACATCTGTTTCTGCTTTATTGACTATGCCAAAGCCTTTGACTGTGTGGATCACAATCAACTGTGGGAAATTCTGAAAGAGATGGGAATACCAGACCACCTGACCTGCCTCTTGAGAAATTTGTATGCAGGTCAGGAAGCAACAGTTAGAACTGGACATGGAACAACAGACTGGTTCCAAACAGGAAAAGGAGTATGTCAAGACTGTATATTGTCACCGTGTTTATTTAACTTCTATGCAGAGTACATCATGAGAAACTCTGGACTGGAAGAAACACAAGCTGGAATCAAGACTGCTAGGAGAAATCTCAATAACCTCAGATATGCAGATGACACCACCCTTATGGCAGAAAGTGAAGAGGAACTCAAAAGCCTCTTGATGAAAGTGAAAGTGGAGAGTGAAAAAGTTGGCTTAAAGCTCAACATTCAGAAAACGAAGATCATGGCATCCGGTCCCACCACTTCATGGGAAATAGATGGGGAAACAGTAACAGTGGCAGACTTCATTTTTCTGGGCTCCAAAATCACTGCAGATGGTGACTGCAGCCATGAAATTAAAAGATGCTTACTCCTTGGAAGGAAAGTTATGGCCAACCTAGATAGCATATTCAAAAGCAGAGACATTACTTTGCCAACAAAGGTTCGTCTAGTCAAGGCTATGGTTTTTCCTGTGGTCATGTATGGATGTGAGAGTTGGACTGTGAAGAAGGCTGAGCGCTGAAGAACTGATGCTTTTGAACTGTGGTGTTGGAGAAGACTCTTGAGAGTCCCTTGGACTGCAAGGAGATCCAACCGGTCCATTCTAAAGGAGATCAGCCCTGGGATTTCTTTGGAAGGAATGATGCTAAAGCTGAAACTCCAGTACTTTGGCCACCTCATGCGAAGAGTTGACTCATTGGAAAAGACTCTGATGCTGGGAGGGATTGGGGGCAGGAGGAGAAGAGGACGACAGAGGATGAGATGGCTGGATGGCATCACTGACTCGATGGACGTTGAGTCTCAGTGAACTCTGGGAGCTGGTGATGGACAGGGAGGCCTGGCGTGCTGCGATTCATGGGGTCGCAAAGAGTCGGACATGACTGAGCGACTGATCTGATCTGAATAAATTTGGGGGGGGGGTCAGTAGATGGGTGCTTGTTGTATTATTTGCATATATTTTTAGAAAGATTAAAATCTTTAAAAAGTTTAAAAAGCATTATTAAAGGAAATAATCAATAGAATATTTTTGGTGAAATTGTTCCTTGGAGAATCAACCGTGAGTATGGCTTAGAAATGTGGTATGTAATTCCCTGAGTCTTTTCCTGCACTCTCATATGTCCTGATGATTTGTACCTCTTTTCTGCTACGCTAATCACAAGTTTCAGAATTCTTTTCAAAGCACTTCAGGAAAACAGTAACAACTGATAGAATGAGCAACACAACATGCAGTCTGAATGTCATTTCCAGATAGAATGGATTTCTAACTGTACTAGCTCAGTTAACCGGCATGGCTAAGGAATGAATATTTTCCAGTTAATTGTATTTCCTAGTTTAAATTAAAAAAACAAAACAGAAAACTTCTACCTACAGTTGTGAAAATTCAGTATGGGTCAAACGTCTTCAAACACAACAAAATAAATATGTACAAGACTAGAAATTCTCATGAAAACTCATATTCTCCATGTTCAAAGGGGGCATGCTAAATCACTTCAGTTGTGTCCAATTCTTTGCGACCCTATGGACTGTAGCAGAGAAGGCAATGGCACCCTGCTCCAGTACTCTTGCCTGGAAAATCCCATGGACAGAGGAGCCTGGTAGGCTGCAGTCCATGAGGTTGCTAAGAGTCGGACACGACTGAGTGACTTCACTTTCACTTTTCACTTTCATGCACTGGAGAAGGAAAAGGCAACCCACTCCAGTGTTCTGGCCTGGAGAATCCCAGGGATGGGGAAGCCTGATGGGCTGCCATCTATGGGGTCGCACAGGGTCAGACACAACTGAAGCGACTTAGCAGCAGCAGCAGCAGCAGCATGGACTGTAGCCTGCCAGGCTCCTCTGTCCTTGGAACATACTGGAGTGGGTTGCCAGGCCCTTCTCCAGGAGATCTTTCCAATCCAGGGACTGAACCTGCATCTCTTATGTCTCATGCATCAGCAGGTGAGTTCTTTACCACTAGAATCATCAAACAGGGGCAGTCGGGGCTTTTTTCTCAGCTGAAAATAAGCAAAGAGGATGTCAAAAACACATATTCTAGAAGTTGGGGTGGTTTGTATTTTAAAAAATTGGACAGCCCTGAAATACATTTTAATCTAGATGACTGTCACTAACAACAAGAAATCAGATCTCTGCTTAAAAAAAAAAATTTCCAACAGAGAAGTCCCCTCCTTTTTGGTTTCTTTTTAAATACAGAGAATATACTTGGACAAAGCCAAGACCTAGATATCTAAGTAATATTTATATATTCTATTTAACATATGCCAATAAGTAAACTTTAGTACTAAGTATATTTTTTGGAAGTGCAATATTTGGTTTCCTTCCCTTCTGCTTGAAAGGAAAGTGAAGTCGCTCAGTCATGTCCGACTCTTTGCGACTCCATGGACTGTAGCCTATCAGGCTCCTCCAACCATGGGATTTTCCAGGCAACAGTGCTGGAGTGGGTTGACATTTCCTTCTCCAGGAGGTCTTCCCGACCCAGGAATCAAACCCGGGTCTCCCGCATTGCAGGCAGATGCTTTACCATCTGAGCCACCATAGATTTAAGGTTAGCATCCTTCTTTCTAACTTCTGGAATTGCAAAGTTCTGGATATTATCTTGGAAACAACAAGGAAAGATTCTATCTGTAGCTCAAGGGCTTTTGATTTCTTTGGTTTGTTTCAAACTGCACACCCTCTCAGCAGGTAACAGTGTCAGTAGGACACTGCTACTCTATATTCTTGCAGTAAATTTTAGCTATGTTTTCAGATACAATGCTCACTTTACACAGATGTGATCAGGTTTTAGGACAGAACATGCCTGGAGCCAACAGGTCAGAAAACAATACTAAGCACTAAGCAAAAGCACCTGCAGCCAAACTCTTCAGAGGTAGATTAAACCTGAGTTAGAGAAGGTATGAAGGGCTGTCTTCCATTTTCTATTTGTTGCGAAGAAAGAGCTTTCATAAAGTGATTAAAGAGATTCTTGGCAATATGCAGTCTAAGCCAAAGTATATATCAGGAAACCGAGATCCAAGATCCCAAGAGGCAGTGAAAAATTTATTAACAGATGAAGGATGTTTTATCTTTTTTTCATAATTTCCTCTGGCAAATGAAATTTTACTTTCTTCCTAACCAACACTCATAACTGTAGTCACTGTAATATTCTGATTCTTTAAATTTCTGTGATTCACCCCTAACTAGGTCTCATGCTTATTATTCTTATGCTCTTTCCACTAAATAACATTGCTTTCCTTTCCTAAGTGAGGTGTCTAATGACGCCTCTCTTGCTTAGAATGAATCTATATTGTATAAGTGGAGTGGTTAACAAATACAGAATTGTATGCACACTATGATCAAGGACCTCCTTGCTGCTCCTAACACAGCAAGAAGGCTCTTAACGCAGAGCTTATGTATTTCTAATTTTCTCTGCTCATGAAATTCTTTTCTTTGGATACCCAATTGTTCACTTACTTCCTTTCAGGTGACTCCATGTCACTGTATGTCTCCCCTAATCACTCTATATAAAATAGCACTTCTCCCCTCTCCTGTTCTTCCTCAATGTGTATTACTTCCTGATATGTTAAATAGTTATCACTTGTTTCTTATAGGGAGCATATAAGTTCCACGGAGTTCAGACAATATGGTATAGTGCACCTAGATGAGCGATTGCCCTGTGTACACCCCATTTCACCTCCTCCTGCTTTCAACCATGGTTTCCTTTCTTCAAAGTGCTGATCAGAATATGCAGATTTACTGCTCTTTTACTTTGCTGGGCTTAAAGAACACAGTCCTTTCAGGTCAAGCTTTCTCTGCTACCACTCATTTATGTATACCAAATGTAAATCAGCTTGTTCCCAAATCAAAGCAGATGGCTTAGAACAAGTCACACTTGTCACTGTCAAAAAAGAGCCAGAGAACTAATAAATCACATTTAAAAGGACTATCCAAAAATGAGATACTTTAAATAGCTAAAGTATAAGAAAATGTGCTGTGAAATATATTATGCAAAATGAATACTAAATCTACAACTTACATCAAGTGAAGACCATCTATTTAATGGTCATCTTTTCATCTTAACTCCACATATTTAAGTGCAAAGTTTTACTGTTACATTTATAATAACGAAAATTTATTTGGTACTATGTGCCATGTGCTATGACACTTCGTTATCTTTAATTTTTATAATAATCCTTCAAGGGTTTTTATTGTTGTCTCAACTATAGATAAGAAAACAAAGACAAGATTGATTAATCTGCTTTTGATTACAGGTTAAGTAAATCTGAAATCAGTCTTGACTTCAACTACAGGTGTTAAAGATCTACAGTACATTGTTTGTTACACATCCCTACAAGTAAATTAAGATTTACAGGCAACTCAAGTGTAACTGTTCAAAACCAAACTATTCTTTTCTCCACATCTATTCCTCCTCAAATGTCCCTTATTTCAGTAGATGCCTCTTACCCACTTTCAAGCTTGCCTTCATAGATTCCCTCTGTTCCTTACCTCTCATACCCTACCTGCAATCTCTAGAACCATCTACTTCTTTGCACAGGTTCTGCTTCAGTCAGACCTGAATTATGTAGCAGGCTGAAGTGTAAGAGTTCTCCTTCAAAATACACTCTAATGATATATATAGCTGATTAAAGTGGCAAAAGAACAAACTCAAATTTCAAAAATAAGGCTTAATGCAAGCAACATTTGACATTATTAAATTCCAACATCTGGAACAATTCCATCCATGGAATTTTCCAAGCAAGAGTACTGGAGTGGTTTGCAATTTCCTTTTCCAGGGGATCTTCCTGACCCAGGGATCAAAATCTCATCTCATGTCTCCTGCACTGGCAGGTAGATTCTTTAGCACTAGAGCCACATACAATTCCTGTCATAGAATTTAACTGATTTTTCTATATCCTTTTTCAGTTTTTCATTCCATCCTTTCTTCCCCACTTTGGTGATCCTTCTCTAGCAAAACTCTTCCCTTTTAAATACATTTACTTATCTGCCTATTTGAATGGTTTTGAAAATTGTCACCAACACAAACCACTCACTTATGACCTACTACGCATAAGTTAGTTCCCTTTTCCTTCCAAAGGGCATACCACAGCATGACAGAGAGGTAGCCCTTTCTCATTTACCATAGCTATAAGGATTTTTATGAAATGTAAGTTCTTTAGCAAAACATGTAATAATAGTAGCACCTTTTTATAGGTACAGTGTTTTCTGTTTTTAAAGTACTTCCATACATATTCAGCAGTCTTGTGAAATAAGCTTTATAGTTACTATTCTCAGATTAGAAAAACACCCAAAGATGTTGCCATTTTGCCTATGTCACAAGATTGCTATACAATAGAGCCAAATATTAAACACAGACACTCTCCATTCACTGCTCCTTTCACTATCTATCATTATCTCTCTTTTTTTTTAATGTTTTGGCACATAGAAAGAATTGGCTTTGTAAATAAATTTTCACTTTTCCTTAAGGTATTTCAACCATTAATCTGTACTTAATTAAGAAAGAGAAAATAAGACCTAACTGAAGGAAAACAGTAGCAAAAATCAACTTTATTTAGAATTTCTATGTAAAAACAAATGACCCAAAGAAGATCACAAACACTTTTTTAGTAGAATCAAAGAAAGTAAAAATCTATAGAAATCAAGTTAAATGTCTAACAAAAATTTTAACCACATGGTATATGGTTAATATAATAGCGTAGAAAAATAAAGATAACTATGACACACAGAAATTAGCTGTAAAAAGCATGCACAGGAAGGACATGCTTTTACTTAGAATAGCATGCTTTAATTAAATTTGCAGGCAATTGAAGGGGAATGTAAAACTGATGTACAAATCTTACCTACTTTGCAATTAAATACACATTTACAGAAAGTCTGCTCTCCTTTTTTGGGTCAGAACAAGCCAACAACAGCAAGTAGCCAGAAATTACAATTAATATAAAAGAAAAATTTAAGAGGAAATGGATTTGCTAGACTCATTACATTTTAAGTCTTAGCTTCAAGAAATGAGTGATTATTTGCAATGAAGTTGGCAAGACAGGAAACTGAGTTAAAATTTATCAATCTTTTAAATGGCTTTTCTAAGTACTTTTCTTTTTTTTAAAGGGGGGAAACTCCCCTTGGTATTTTATACTGCTTTGTGATGATATATTTATTTCTACTGTTGACTTTGACTCTTCAGAGCTCACAGAAGTGGAAAAGTGTTTGGATTCACTAGTTCAAATTACCGTATTTTCTTCATTAAGAGGAAAGTGAGGTAGTATAAATAATGAAAAGCCAAATAAGAGATCCAGAAAGAAATTAACTAAGAAGGCGACCAACTGCGTAGCTTATTCTTACCTTGGCTGTTTTTTTCACGGGTTGACATTTTTGCTGGTTGAGACAAAAATGACATATCTTACAATAAAAATTAAGAGATTTTCTTAGATGACTATAAAATATGCTTCTTTTTATTATTGTGAGCTAATAAATAAAATACACTGAATGAAAATAAGTCAATATTCTTATCAAGAGGGAAACTTATGATTTAGAAAAAATATTTTTTTAAAAGGATTTTTAATTTACCTTGGTTGATGATGACATCTTTATGCCTACAAAAGGAATTCAAAGATATTTATTTCATAACCTTATTTGGCTCACCATTATAATCACCTGAAAACTGCAAAAGCTTTAATGTCTAGGCTACAACCCAAATAAATTTGCAGATGTGAAATGCAGGCATCAGTATTCTTTAAAGTTTCTCTCTGGTCTCAACTACTAATATACACTGTGTCATAAAACAAGGAATATTCCATTAGGATCACTTAAATAGTAAAACACAGAAAGAATTTATGAAAAATACTCAAATTTTATGACATTATTGAGATTTATTATGAGTTGAGAAGCATTAACAGGAAGACATAGCCTTTTTTAAAGAACACAAAAGAAAAAATGTACTTAGAAGAAAAAAGATATAAATTATAAATACAGATTTTTAAAAACGATTCAAACAAGGCATATAACTGTACATGCAAACCTGATAGTAAAAGAACTAGTAATTTTCAGATAGAAGTATAATACTTACTTGTCTGTATTTTTTATAACTTTTGATATTAATTTTGATGTTGAAACTGCCTTCAATAATTTATTACGGCTATCGTCTGAATTTTCCCATGAATTATGTGATTTTTCAGCTGTTGATGGTCGTTTTATGCTGCAAGAAACATATTAATTTATTAGAGAAAAATTCTATGCATAGCAATGAAATATAATTGACAATTTGAATAGAACATATAAGCAGCAATTAACATTTTCTTAAAGCTAATCCAGAAAAGACAAAGAGTGATTAGTTGAAAGGTTCGGTGCTTGGATGAGTGAAGGAGTTAAACAAGGCAATTATCTAGTCTGTTTTTTAATTATCACTATTTTTCAAAAGACTGGCTAGAATAAATAGTACTCGATTTTTAGAACACTCATGTGCTTAAATCTGAATAATTACTCTCTCTCATAATTTACGAAATTGTGTGAACTTGTGAAAAAACTTATTCAAAATCATGACAAGGCTATTTTCATTTTTTATGTACTCGTGTAATTAAATTATATATGGTACAAATGACAATTTCTAAATAATTGTGGGACTAAAAGCAAAACTCTTCTTTGTATCTCTCAACTTTACCCATGATCAGAAATAAACACATTTTAATACAGGAATGTTTTGATATTATCAAAACTAATCCCATATATTTATAACTGAAATATTTTGATTTATAAATGAATCTTTTGCTGCACTGTTAACTGCCCTACAACTCATCCAGTCTTCAATGCATCTTGTAATAGTACATTCAAAGAGAAATTTAGAATGGCAAGCACATTTCCAGGAGACCTTAAGAAGCTGAAAAAAGAGATCTGGGACAAAGATGCCAAGTCAAATCAGAACCTTAAAGAGACTGATTACAAAAAAGCCACCTTTAATCACATACAATCCAAGGCTGCAAAACATTAATAAGCTATATCCAAGAAAAACTCCACATTAGATCAGGCAGAAGAATTACAAACCATTAAGATAGGATAAGAATCTGCGTGAGACACACAAAGCATTTTAAAAATGTTAAACATGCATCAATCAAGTGAAGGGTGTTGTGTTTTCCCAAATTTTCCATTAGAGATTTGAGGCAAAATAGTAAGCTAATCAAATAAAAATATATTAAAAAATCTTTTAGGAATGGATGTCATTTGTTTTTATTAAAATCCTAGCCAGTTCTGGGAATGGTTTAATATTTTCCTAAGATTTCCAAGTGGAAGTATGATGATAAAATATATCTATACCTAATTATAAAGCTTGAATCAACATCCCTAAAGCAGGCAAATTTCATTAAGTTGGTCTAAATATTTGATTACAAGGTAGCTGTAGTGCTGAACTCCCAGCATGCAAGTTTGGACCCCCAATTTAGGCTCACACACATTGTTAGAAGGTTTCTCCCTTCTCCCCTTCTCATAACTTTAAAATATTAATTATTAAGACACAGAGAGAAGCCCTCAAGCAAGCCTTTAGCATAGAAAAGATTAGGAGAAATGAATTCAATTCTCTACTCAAGCAAGAACTTATCCTCCCAAAACCCAAAACTGAAACTGAGATGCAGTCACAGTCAAGAGCCGTATGTTGTGAAGGACCCTGACAAGCTGAAGGTTGTAATGATGCCAAAATATGGTGAGCATAAGAACACATGCAATTTTTTATCCATGGCTATAAATTTATGCAGTTACATATATTTTTTTAATATTCTGTAATTTTAAAATGTTTTGGTTTTAGAGTAGGTTACCTTTGCCTTCCTTTCATCTTTATAACTTAGCTTTTTCCTCAAGTTTTAACTTATAGATTTTGAATGATAATTTTAAAATATCATTCCCCAATGTGTTAAAATACAGATTACTGCCATAAAGAAGTGAAGGGGAAAAAGTCAATAAGTTTTTCTCTTATAATCCATGGATAGCCAACTTTTTCTCAAGTCACAGAATTTAGGGATCATTACAACCATTCCCTAACTCTGTACTTGGGGTCAGTTAAAACCTTTTGGTGGGAGTAGAATTCTTGCTTTCTTGAGTTTGCCTGTGTATTTGGAGAGGCTGTGAAGAGGGCTGGGGAGAAGGTGATGCTCGAATTTGTGGACTTTGATCATTAGAGTGAGAGTCCTCTTTTTTCTCTCTCTGTCCTTGTGGTTTTTCTTTCTTTTTTCTGTACCACTGTAAAATAAAGTATAACATGGAACAACACATATTTAAACAAAAAAGATATCAAATGATGGAAAAAGTTACTACTATTATATAATTCAAAATCCTAAATCATACAGCTAATACAATTTACACTGCTTTCATTCAATAATGAAAATATTTCTTTAAGAATTCTGGAAGCTCTTAAAATCTTCAGTAAAGAATCTGTTATAATTCTAAGACAACATATCCTATGAAGATTGCCCCTTTGGACCAAACTGGCCTCTAATGCCTTATGCCATCCTAGCAAATTTGGGGGGACAGTAAAAGCTCTCTTAACTGACTTCAGTTTACCCAAATCAGAGCATTAGTGACACTATCCATTACCTCTGGTTAAGCACACTGACACCCAAGGAACACTAAATGCTCACATTCTGTAGGTTATGCTCTAATTCCTATTTCTTTTGTACACTTCTGCTCTCACCAGTTGAGTTTTACACTTACCAAGAGTCAACTGTGTTTTTTCCCCTGAACTTCTTTTTTTTTTTCCCCCTGAACTTCTTAATGCCAGTTGTATTTGTTATTTTAATGATTAAGTTAATAAAATACAAAGAAAACTGACAAAATGTACATAGAAAAGAGAATAATTTCTATGTAAACTAAGCTAAATGCTTTGCAAAGACCAAATAAAAATGAGTTACTAAAAGAACTGCTGCTAAATTTTGTGTAGGTGAAACAATTACAAGAGATTAAGAAAAAATCACAGAAAAAAGATAGTTTCTATGTAATACCATTTTGCAAGAATTTTAAGTTTCTTATTCTATCTTAAAAAGTGAAACTAAAAATTATAAAAAACAATTTATGGGTGTATTTTACGCAAGACAGTAAGTAGTCTAATGAGATATGCATATTTAAGAGAGGAAAAAGGGGGAGACTCAGTCTTTCATTAAAAAATTGACAAATGACCATAGTGAAAGTCGCTCAGTTGCGTCCGACTCTTTGTGACCACATGGACTGTAGTCCACCAGGCTCCTCTGTCCATTAAATTCTCCAGGGAAGAATACTGGAGCCCTGGGTAGCCATTCTCTTCTCTAGGGGATCTTCCCAACTCAGGGATCGAACCTGGGTCTCCTGCATTGCACACAAATTCTTTACCATCTGAGCCACCAGAGAAGCCCATGTGAACATATTTAAGCTAAAATAAAATATTTCAGATATTTATTTATAAATTCACATGATTCCACACTGACTCTTGGTTAATGAAGCATCGCTATCCCTGATCACACTTGGATAAGCATCCTTATACTGCACAAACACTTTTGACAATATTACAAAACAGATGGAAACAATGATTCCAGAGTTGAAAAGGTATAAAATTGCAACTATTTTAACCAAAGGACATTTTAAAATTTACTATAAGGTGCATAATCTACAAAGAAAGCATGTTTAAGAACATGCTAAACAAATGTAAATAGTACAATGTAATCACATGATAATAATGAATAATGTTCAAATATAATTTTGACAGTAACATTTCTTAATCTAGTTCATTCTGATACCTTCTGACTTCAGACTGGCTTTTGATTGTCTTGTTCATACTCAATTTTTACAGTATGTGCTGAGAAATTTAATTCTACCTCAAAAATATCAGACTAACTTTGAAATTTAAAACTGAATTAGAAACTACTTCTTTCTTACTGGTCTTCAAATTATTCTGAATTCACAGCATTGGGCCAGTAGTCTTATATGGACGCAGTAGATTTTCCTTCTGGGCTATTTCAAAACAAAACACAAAGCCCCTGCATCATAAATTAACAAACTCATCTGGTTTAAACTAAGTCACTACTGTACATAATACTGACCACTGCACATAACTATAGCTATGTAAGAAAACGGGCTGAATACAAACTATCACTGGATACAACAAGGAAGTTTATTATTAAAAATTGTATTAAAAATTTCCACCACATGCTTATTTTTTCGTTGTTTGTCCTTTTCTCCTGAAACTGGAACACAGGTAATAAATTTTGGCATGCTTTGGAGGATAAAGTCTAGATGCTGTAACGACGACTTAATGACTCAATTACAGAACAGGATTTTTAAAAGGCCTAAAGATTCTGTCATTTCTTCACCATTCCTGTAGTCAAATGTCTGGTTAACATCTGTGAAAACACACTGACAAAAAACTCAGCATTAGCTTATTGAGGCAACCTTTTTCCATCAGCATATTTTAAATATTATTCTATTACTTAAAAGTTTTTCTTCAATCGTTCTTTGAAGAAAACAGTTTTAAGATCCTGTAAGCAATTTTATTAGAATAGACTGAATTAATTAATTCATGAAAAGAACATAGAGAATGTAAACCTATAATATCCACTGAAATTTTTATATTGCAATATTTCCACTGCCTTCCTATCCACCACCCCCTAATACACACACACATACATTTTTAAATTAAACCTCAATTTTATAGTTATGATTGAGAATAAAAGTTATAGCATCTAATCTCCCACCAATGTACATACATACCAAAGAGTTTTTCTCCTTTAAAAATGCTGTATCAAATGTATCACTTGCTATGCAAAATTCACTTATATAATTAAATATAGTCATGCTTATCTCATCAACAGATGCTTATTAAAAAGAAACAAAACCAAACCAGGAAATGAAACTGCTTGCTTTCTTTAGTAAAAACCAAAAACTTCCCACACAACTCGATAGGTATGATGAATGTAAACTCAGCGAGTACAAGCAGGATATCATTGCATTCAGACAAAGAATTCAAAAGACATGCTTACTTGAATTTCATACAGCTCTTATTTCATATTCTTTTCAAAAGGAGACTGAGTTATCACATTCAGATAGTTTTGCAATGTTAGCTTTTTACAAATGCATACCTTTTAGCAGCAGATGAAAGAGTTTCTTTTCTTGCGATTGAGACAGAGCTGGTGTGACTTGGTTTTCTGTTTGTACCACTCCCGTTGGTTATACAGGACATAGAAATAGCTTCTCGAAGGCCTGGCTGGCCTAGATACAGTTAAGAAAAAAGTTTTAAAATCAAATTTCAAAATATTCCTCAAAGATTAGAGCTTTAAAAGTCAGTCCATTAGTGTTTAGATATAGTAAGCAGACTGCCCACCCTGCCATAGGCAACATACAAAATTATTCTTTTTCAGTAAGCATCAAGTATACAAATAAGAAAGGAATGAGTGCAAAAAGACAAATATCTGTAAACTGAGACAACTCTATGTGATATATAAATTATTTGGAAAAATTATATAAAAACACAATGAAATAGTTATTTCCGCCACAGAATAATGAACTTTGCTAGCTTGTACACCCAACTTTAATTAGATACATCTCCAGTATTGTCTATAGTTCAAAAGGAAATGAATAAGATCTGAAGGTCTCAGAGAAATCCATTATGTAGCACATAATATTATTGTCTGAAGATTTAATCTCATTAAAATAGACCTATAAAAAAAAGACATGCTAATTTGCTAAATTGCAGCTAGAGTCATTCTCTAACTAAATGGCTTGTTTTCCACACATAGTAGTTTTAAAGGACACGATTCAAAGCTGTGCCTTAAGTAAACCACAAGTCCCCACATATCAGCAATTTTCAGAAAGAGCTCAGGTTCTGTCAAAATTTAATTCATTAGAAATCCTAGATATCATAAATCTTGAATCTTAGAATATTGTTCCCTATAAATAAAGCATAAATATATGAAATAACCTCTGTTACCTTCATTCAAACAGGAGGAGGACTGGAATACATGTGTGATGAATATGCTGGCATGGTAAGGAAGACACAGTCACAAGATAAGAGACACATCTATTAAGGGTCAAATTTATTTAAAAATTTGGAAGTAGAGAATAATTTTGAATTTTTGGACTCAGTTTTCTCACATGAACACAGGAAAATCTTTTCTATTTGGTCAATCTCATTTCTTTTCCTTCATAAAAGCACAGAAAACAAAAACTTTTATGTATAGAGCCTACAATATTTGGCACCCTAGAATGTTACATGTACGATAGTAAAGCACCAAATTTCTGACAATAATACGCTGTTGGGAGCCACTTGTGTCAATCATATAAAGTGCTTCCTTAATTTTGAGATTCCTATTCTCTACCTCAGACAGAATGAATCAGAAAAGAGGAAGGAAAAGACCTACTACAATTTATTTTTCAAACTTCCCAGGAAAATTTTCACATATAAGGTAAAATAACCCCCAAACTATGCTAATATCACTGATCATCAGATCTAGTGATGGTCTGCCCAAATAGTGACTTCTTGTTACCTTTTTTTTTTACTGTAGTAAAACACTCATAAAAAGTACATTTGAACAATTTCAACATGTGCAATTTAGCGGCATTTGGTATATTCACAATGTTGTGCAACCACCACCACTACTCAGGTCCAGAACTTTTTATCACCCCAAACAGAAACCCTGTACTCATTCACCCCCCATTCCCTCCTACCCATCCTCCCAGCCCTTGCCAACCATTACTTTTCATTGCCTCCATAGTTTTGGCTATTCTGAGTATTTCATATACATGGAATCATACAATATGTACTTTTTGTGTGTGGTTTCTTGCACTTAGAACAATTGTTTTCAAGGTTCATCCACATGGCAGCAACGTAAGAGTATTTTATTCTTTATTCTTTTTATGGCTGAATAATATTCAGTTTTACAACTATGCCATATTTTGTTTATCCATTCATCTGCTGATGGACATCTGGGTTGTTTTCTCTCTTTGCTACTGTAAATAGTGCTGCCTTAAACATCTGTAAACACGTTTTCATTTGAACATGTTTTTAATTATTTCGGGTAGATAGCTAGGAGTTGGATTGCCGGGTAACTGCATTACGTTTAACTTATTGAGGAACCCCCAAACCCAGCAGCTGCACCACTTCATGTTACCAACAATGTATGAGGGTTCCAATTTCACATCCTTGCCAACACTTGTTATTTTCAGGCTTGTTTGTTTTTTTTTTCAGCTATAGCCATCTCTGGGAATTCAGTGCTATCTCATCATGGTTTTGATTTGCATTTCCCTAATACTGAGAATCTTTTACTGGGTTTGCTGGCCCTCTGTATATCTTTGGAGAACTATCTATTCAAGATCTTTGACTATTTTTCAGTAAGAATATATGATGCAAATTGCCCACAGTGCTCTCTACATACATGTAGAAACTGAAACCCCAATGTATTCCTCCTATATTACATATTCCTCTATATTACATGTAGAAATGTAAGACAGCACACCATGCACACACCCCCCCACCCCACCGGTCTACAAAACATTACTGGCTGTTTCTCAAAAAATTAAACATGAAAGGATCAAATGATCTGGCAATTCCAATTCCAGGTATATACAGCCCCAAAAATTGAAAGCAGGAAGTCAGGCAGATATCTGTATACCCATATTCATAGAGGAATTATCCACATAGCCAAAAGGTAATGCTCAAAGTTCTCCAAGCCAGGCTTCAATAGTACGTGAACCGTGAACTTCCTGATATTCAGGCTGTATTTAGAAAAGGCAGAGGAACCAGAGGTCAAATTGCCAACATCTGCTGGATCATGGAAAAAGCAAGAGAATTCCAGAAAAACATCTACTTCTGCTTTATTGACTATGCAAAGCCTTTGACTGTGTGGATCACAACAAACTGTGGAAAATTCTGAAAGAGATGGGAATACCAGACCACCTGATCTGCCTCTTGAGAAATCTGTATGCAGGTCAGGAAGCAACAGTTAGAACTGGACATGGAACATCAGACTGGTTCCAAATAGGAAAAGGAGTATGTCAAGGCTGTATATTGTCACCCTGCTTATTTAACTTATATGCAGAGTATATCATGAGAAACGCTGGGCTGGAAGAAGCACAAGCTGGAATCAAGATTGCCGGGAGAAATATCAATAACCTCAGATATGCAGATGACACCACTCTTATGGTAGAAAGTGAAGAAGTAAAGAGACTCTTAATGAAAGTGAAAGAGGAGAGTGAAAAAGTTGGCTTATAACTCAACACTTGAAAACTAAGATTACGGCATCTGGTCCCGTCACTTCATGGCAAATAGATGGGGAAACAGTGGCAGACTTTATTTTTGGGGGCTCCAAAATCACTGCAGATGGTGACTGCAGCCATGAAATTAAAAGGTGCTTGCTCCTTGGAAGAAAAGTATGACCAACCTAGACAGCATATTAAAAAGCAGAGACATTACTTTGCCAACAAAGGTTCGTCTAGTCAAGGCTATGGTTTTTCCAGTAGTCATGTATGGATGTGAGAGTTGGACTATAAAGAAAGGTGAGTGCCGAAGAATTAATGCTTTTGAACTGTGGTGCTGGAGAAGACTCTTGAGAGTTCCTTGGACTGCATGATCCAACCAATCCATCCTAAAGGAAATCAGTCCTGGGTGTTCATTGGAAGGACTGATGCTGAAGCTGAAACTCCAACACTCTGGCCACCTGAGGCGCAGAACTGACTCATTTGAAAAGACCCTGATGCTGGGAAAGATTGAAGGCAGGAGGAGAAAGGGATGACAGAGGATGAGAGGGTTGGATGGCATCACCGACTCAATGGGCATGAGTTTGAGTAAACTATGGGAGTTGGTGATGGACAGGGAGGCCATGGGTTCACCAAGAGTCAGACAGGACTGAGTGACTGAACTGAACTGACCCAAATATCCATTGACAAATGAATGACAAATGACAAATATACACACACACACACACACACACACACACACACACACACACACACACACAATGGGATATTAGTTAGCCTAATAAAGAAATGAAATTGTAAAACATGTTATAACACGGATGAACCTTGAAGACATTATTCAAAGTGAAATAGACCAGATAAGAAGAAACGGGCAACTGTCATATTTCAATTATACTAGATACCTGGAGGAGTTAAATTCATACAAACAGAAAATAAAATGGTAGTTTCTTAAAAAAAAAAATGGGGGTGGGGGACAAGGAAAGGAGTAGATGGATGCACAGCTTCAGTTTGGGAAGATAAGAGAGTTCTAGAGATCTATGGGGTCGTACAGAGTTGGACACGACTGAAGCGACTTAGTAGCAGCAGAGATGGATGGTGATGATGGTTATACAACCAATGTGAATGTAGTTAATGCCACTGAACTGTATACCTAAAAATGGTTAAAGTAGTAAATTTTATGCTATGTATTTTACAATAAAAAAATGTTAAAAAAAAAAAATCAACATATCATCAATGTTTCGAAGTCCTCCAGTTTACTATTCAATTCTTCAAATACTTCAAGGTATCTTGTCAAACTACCATTCATCTCCACATGATTAGATGGCAGTGTTATACCTTACAGTTTTCATCAGTATCAGAAGGCTCTCTTGTCACATCCTAGATACTTACTTCAAAAAGACAAGATATATTATGATGTATTGGCCACTTTGAGGTATATATGTTAATATAATGGCTTCCTTTTTATTATTCACTATAAAGGTACCCAAGTACTAAGTCAGTTATAAAGTATACAGAGTAATAACAATTTTAAAAGTTGAAATATCTTTGTAATTATCTAGTTATTATCTTAATTATGTAAAATAAATGAAAAATAGAAAAATGAAGATGCTGATATGAATAAGATGGTAGGTCTCAAAAAACATACTATATGACTGAAAATTATCAAGTACTCTACGTTGAAAATGACAAATCTTTAGCCTAACCTGAACTCTCATTGAATCTGGTTGATTGTATAAGCATGAGTAAACAAGAACAAAATTTAAAACACTGGAGAAGTTTTGGAGCTACACCACAGACAGAAGTACAAATCATTTTATTATATTTTTAATATCTTTATCAGAATCCTGCCAATATACACGTGATATTAAACCTTTCAGGAAGGAATTATACATTAATGTTCTCTTTCTGAAAAACTGGAGTGCAGCAGTGAGACAGGCCACTAATCAACACTTATTTTTAAATTTTGTCTTTAAGTCTATTGAATTTGTTAAATATTGCTTCTGTTTTATGTTTTTTGGGTTTTTTTTTTTTTTGACCCCAAGGCATGTGAGATTTTTATCTCCCCAACCAGAGATTGAACCCATATCCCCTGTGTCATAAGTCTTAACCACTGGACCGCCAGGGAAGCCCCCTGAATTTTGTTTTCAATTATTTTAGAACTTCTCATACAAATATGTAAACAGAGAAAAGCTACTTCATGTTCTTTTACCTCAAGGAGAAAGAAGACTTAGTATTTCATACACACTAAGCTAGCAATTATCTCCAAAAGAAAAACAAACACATTCTCCCAGTTAGTATAAATGGGATACTCTCTTTAGTTTTAGTCTGATTATGGTCACAATTGGCACGAAGAGTAGTTAAGTCCTCTGTAACTCATTTAGAATTTAATAACTGTATATATTCCACTTGCTAAACACCAACAACTTTATTAGCATTGTTCAAAGTATACATATATAACTTGGTATGTATAATTCATAAATACATCCAGCTGTCCTTTGGCATCCATGGGAGACTGGTTCTGGGACATCCTCCCTCTCCCACAGATATGAAAATCCACAGGCACTCAAGTCCGTGGGCCAACTGTACTATGCCATTTTATTAGGGACTTAAGTGTCTTTGCATTTTGAGCATTCCCCTCAGGTGTCCTGGAACGAATCTCCTAAGAATACTAATGGATGACTGTATACTCAAAACAACTCTTGATTCTGCATTTCCCCTAATTATCCCAACCCTGACACATGCACCCACCCACCTCCATTCCAAGTTTAATATTTGGAAAACAGCCAGTAGTCTACACTTTCCAATCTTCATCTCAGCCTCTACAACCTAGTTATCATCTAACCACTTTACAGAAACTTTTCTTGAGAAGATCACCCGTGACTTCTTTTTCACTAAATTCAATGAAGATTTTTCAGTCGTTATCTTGCTTAACTTTTCTTCAGCATCTAATACTACTGTTAATCTTTCAGGAAAGAATAGTATTTAGGCAATGACACGTCCTTAGCTTCTAGGACACTGCCCTTGCCTGAATTTCTTCTTAGATCTGATTTCTTCTCACTCTCATTTGCTGGATATTCTTTTCTTGCTCAGATTTTATATTTTGACCTTCAGTTATCTTGACACCATCAAACCCTTTTTACAATTTTTTACATCTAACTGCTATTGAATACCTCCTCATGAACTTATGTGCACCAAACAAAAAACAATTAAAAACCAGGACTCTGTGATACATCTTATTCATGGTGAAAGACATTAACAGCCATTCACTATACAAACCAGAAAATAAGACATCAGTTTCGATTCCTCCACATCCTTACTGCCAACGTTCAATGGCAATGAATAGGTGACTAAGAGCTCTGTGGCATCTATCATTCTTAAAAAAAAAAAAAATTTCCCTCCAGTTCTGTTCAGAGAAAATTGGCATGCAATAAGTTATACATAAAGTGTGTAGCCTGTCAGGCTCCTCTGTCCATGGGATCTTCTAGGCAAGAATACTGGAGTGGATTGCCATTTCCTTCTACAGGGCATCTTTCCAACCCAGGAATCAAACCCAGATCTCCTGCATTGCAGGCAGATTCTTTACTAACTGAGCTACGAGGGAAGCCCACATAAAGGGTACAATTTATTAATACTAAGTTTTTCATACCTATGTCCCTGTGAAACAATCATAACAATCAGGATAATGAATGTGGCCATCATTCTCTAAAGTGTCCTTCTGTCCCTCTGTGACTCATTGCTCTCTCCCTCACTCTTGTCCACAGGCAACCACTGATCTACTTCCTATCACCATAGTCTGCATTTTCTAGAATTTTATATAAATGGAATAATACAGTGTATATCTCTTTTGCCTGCCTTTTAAAATTCAGCATTATTATTTTGAGGTTCATCTGAGTTGGTAAGTGTATCAGCAGATTAGTCTTTTCTATAGTTCAATACTATCCCATCATACGGATATCACAAGGTTTTAATTCACTTATTCATTTACTTGTTGGCATTTGGATTGTTTCCAGTTTTCTATATTACAAATAAAGCTAAAATGAACAAAACTGTACAAGTCTTTGAGTGGACACATGCTTTCATTTCTCAAAGGTAGATACATTTATTTTCAAGACAGTCTTTGGAAGAAGAGACTTAAAAACTCTCAGATCAGATCAGATCAGTCGCTCAGTCGTGTCCAACTCTTTGCGACCCATGAATCACAGCACGCCAGGCCTCCCTGTCCATCACCAACTCCTGGAGTTCACTCAGACTCACGTCCATCGAGTCAGTGATGCCATCCAACCATCTCATCCTCTGTCGTCCCCTTCTCCTCTTGCCCCTAATCCCTCCCAGTATCAGAGTCTTTTCCAATGAGTCAACTCTTCGCATGAGGTGGCCAAAGTACTGGAATTTCAGCTTCAGCATCAGTCCTTCCAAAGAAATCCCAGGGCTGATCTCCTTCAGAATGGACCGGCTGGATCTCCTTGCAGTCCAAGGGACTCTCAAGAGTCCTCTACAAAACCACAGTTCAAAAGCATCAATTCTTCAGTGCTCAGCCTTCTTCACAGTCCAACTCTCACATCCATACATGACCACAGGAAAAACCATAGCCTTGACTAGACAAACCTTTGTTGGCAAAGTAATGTCTCTGCTTTTGAATATGCTATCTAGGTTGGTCATAACTTTCCTTTCAAGGAGTAAGCATCTTTTAATTTCATGGCTGCAGTCACCATCTGCAGTGATTTTGGAGCCCAGAAAAATGAAGTCTGACACTGTTTCCACTGTTTCCCCATCTATTTCCCATGAAGTGATGGGACCAGATGCCATGATCTTCGTTTCCTGAATGTTGAGCTTTAAGCCAACTTTTTCACTCTCCACTTTCACTTTCATCAAGAGGCTTTTGAGTTCCTCTTCACTTTCTGCCATAAGGGTGGTGTCATCTGCATATCTGAGGTTATTGAGATTTCTCCTGGCAATCTTGATTCCAGCTTGTGTTTCTTCCAGTCCAGCGTTTCTCATGATGTACTCTGCATAGAAGTTAAATAAACACGGTGACAATATACAGCCTTGACGTACTCCTTTTCCTATTTGGAACCAGTCTGTTGTTCCATGTCCAGTTCTAACTGTTGCTTCCTGACCTGCATACAAATTTCTCAAGAGGCAGGTCAGGTGGTCTGGTATTCCCATCTCTTTCAGAATTTCCCACAGTTGATTGTGATCCACACAGTCAAAGGCTTTGGCATAGTCAATAAAGCAGAAACAGATGTGTTTCTGGAACTCTTTTGCTTTTTCGATGATCCAGCAGATGTTGGCAATTTGATCTCTGGTTCTTCTGCCTTTTCTAAAACCAGCTTGAACATCAGGAAGTTCACGGTTCACATATTGCTGAAGCCTGGCTTGGAGAATTTTGAGCATTACTTTACTAGCGTGTGACATGAGTGCAATTGTGTGGTAGTTTGAGCATTCTTTGGCATTGCCTTTCTTTGGGATTGGAATGAAAACTGACCTTTTCCAGTCCTGTGGCCACTGCTGAGTTTTCCACATTTGCTGGCATATTGAGTGCAGCACTTTCACAGCATCATCTTCCAGGATGGAATTCTATCACCTCCACTAGCTTTGTTCATAGTGATGCTTTCTAAGGCCCACTTGACTTCACATTCCAGGATGTCTGGCTCTAGGTCAGTGATCACACCATCGTGATTATCTGGGTCGTGAAGATCTTTTTTGTACCGTTCTTCTGTGTATTCTTGCCATCTCTTCTTAATATCTTCTGCTTCCGTTAGGTCCATACCATTTCTGTCCTTTATCGAGCCCATCTTTGCATGAAATGTTCCTTTGGTATCTCTGATTTTCTTGAAGAGATCCCTAGTCTTTCCCATTCTGTTGTTTTCCTCTATTTCTTTGCATTGATCGCTGAAGAAGGCTTTCTTATCTCTTCTTGCTATTCTTTGGAACCCTGCATTCAGATGTTTATATCTTTCCTTTTCTCCTTTGCTTTTCACTTCTCTTCTTTTCACAGCTATGTGTAAGGCCTCCCCAGACAGCCATTTTGCTTTTTTGCATTTCTTTTCCATGGGGATGGTCTTGATCCCTGTCTCCTGTACAATGTCACGAACCTCATTCCATATTTCATCAGGTACTCTATCAGATCTAGGCCCTTAAATCTATTTCTCACTTCCACTGTATAATCATAAAGGATTTGATTTAGGTTATACCTGAATGGTCTAGTGGTTTTCCCTACTTTCTTCAATTTAAGTCTGAATTTGGCAATAAGGAGTTCATGGTCTGAGCCAAAGTCTAAAAACATTAAAAACTCTAATGAAGTTCAAATAACTGAGTTTTCTATTATTTGCACTCACTGTGTCCTATTTAAGATATCTTTGCCAAACGAAAAGACATCTTTGCCAAACCAAGGACACTAAGATTTGCTCCTACTCTGTATTTTTTTAATGGAAGTTTTAATGGCTTTAGTCCTCACACTGAGGTCTATGATCCATTTTTACTTAAACCATTTATAACAACCTGTAACTCTAGCTGGAACTCTTACTTGTTGTATGATTCTTATCTGTATCACCATGCTTAGCATTCTGCTTGAATCCTAGAGAACACTTACTATCTAAGCGACTAAATGAATGCATTCTTCACCAGTACTGCCTCAAACTTCTCTTCTGGATTATGATTAGTTTATCTCTATTCTCCCTTCTGGCACTGTTATGACCTTGTTCTTAAAACATCCTGTACACTGTGTCAGAAATCTTTCTAAAACATGCTATGTGTCTTTGAATTGAACATGCCATCAACTGTAATATATACCATTATCATGAACAGCACCAGAAAGAAGTGTTGCTTATAAGAACTGTAAGACACAATCAACAGTAAGATACACTGCAATTCCAGAGATGTTAAAACGCAAGAAACACAGCCATCTTAGAATTAATGGATTAGTGTAAATCTACCTGTCGTTACTTAATTTAAAATCCTTTAACGGCTCTCCAGTGTCCTCAGGATAAAAACTAAATTCCTTAGCAAGGCATAAGAAAATCTTTCACTATGGGCTCTCTTCACCAGTTGAAGCTCATTTTTGACACTCCCAACTTTCACACCTCATACTTCTGTTTATTTTAAACTTTCAAACTAAGTACTTTTTACTCCTCTGCACTTTGCTCCTGGATGGTCCTTCTCTCTGTAATACACTAGTCACCTCTGCTTGCCTACATTAACATATATTCATTATCCATTTACCCATTAAATATTTACTCAAGGACTATTATTATCCTAGCTTTGTGTTTACAAGAGAATATAAGGGAGCCACGAGCATCAGGGAATTAAAATCTTGCAAGAAAATCACACTAGCACTGAAAACATAAAGTAAGTACAGCAACAAAATGAAATGAACAGAGTATCATACAAGTACAGAGAAAAGACACACAATTCTGTAAGGATGATTAGAGACAAAGAGCCCAAGAAGGGCTTCCTAGAAAAAATGCAGAACAGCCTTAAAGAATAAGTAAGAGGTAGCCAGGTAAATGGAGAAGGCAATGGCACCCCACTCCAGTACTCTTGCCTGGAAAATCCCATGGATGGAGGAGCCTGGTAGGCTGCAGTCCATGGGGTCGCTGAGGGTCTGACACGACTGAGCGACTTCACTTTCACTTTTCACTTTCATGCATTGGAGAAGGAAATGGCAACCCACTCCAGTGTTCTTGCCTGGAGAATCCCAGGGACGGGGGAGCCTGGTGGGCTGCCGTCTCTGGGGTCGCACAGAGTTGGACACGACTGAAGCAACGCAGCAGCAGCAGCATAAATGGAAAGGAAAAGGAAGTTGTAAGAAATATTTAGGTCTTAAAAGATAATGATTTCAGCTTGGGGACATTTTACATTTATGAATTCTGAGGGACATAGAAGCAGAACAATCTAGTAATTCTTAACTGCTCAAGTCTAGAATATAGATTAACAATTTGGGAACTGGTACCAGTAGGTGGATGTTAGGCTCATAAAGGAAGATGAATGCTGATGTCACCTTCTGCAAGGAATCTTCGACTCCAGTTTCAGTTAGGTGCTCCCAGTTCAGTCAGCTCAGTCGTGTCCGACTCTTTGCCACCCCATGCATCGCAGCACACCAGGCCTCCCTGTCCATCATCAACTCCTGGAGTTCACTCAGACTCACATCCATCGAGTCAGTGATGCCATCCAGCCATCTCATCCTCTGTCGTCCCCTTCTCCTCCTGCCCCCAATCCCTCCCAGCATCAGGGTCTTTTCCAGTGAGTCAACTCTTCACATGAGGTAGCCAAAGGAGTTTCAGCCTCAGCATCAGGTGCTCCCAACAATACCCTAAATTTACCTTTTTAATATCAATTATTGTATAGTTTTCATAATTATTGACTTAGCTATCTTCTCACTTTACCTAAGGCCCCGTGGAAGCGAAGTCAGTGCCTTTTTTATTTCTTCAGTCTCCAGCACCTAAAATAGTGATTGGTGCATTGAAAAGATGAAGGAAAGAGATACAATACAGTAAATGGTATAGAAGAGTATTAATATTAATTATCAAGCACTTGCTAAATATTGTTATCCTAAGTGTTTTATAATTATTATGTCCTTTAATCTTCACTATAATCCTAAAAAGGATATACTATTATCATTCAAGTTTTGTTGATGAAATAACCGAGGCCTAGAGACATTATTAACTTGCTCAAGATTATATTAGAGAATGAAATCAAGATATGAGTCCAGGGAGAAGTAATGGTTAGGTAATAAGTGGAAAGAAGTAACTCTATTTTATGGAGAGTGACATTTTCAGCTATGTCAGGATAACAGATAGGAATTCACCAGACGGGAGTAGGGGAAAAGAAAATTCTAAGCAGAGAATAGTACTAAATCATCAAGGTCCCCAGACACTTACATTAAGTAGCAAGAAGAGACCAAAAGATTTTTGTGGTCACTGTCCATCCTACAGTTTAATTCCAAGTAACTCTTAATGCCAGGAATCCTCAGTATTTGGATAAAAGAGTGAATGATCTCCCATAGTAGAAGCAATGAGTTATGTAAAGCAGAGGCAAAAAACAAAAAGAACTGTGAGTGGAGGCTTGTTTTTTGCCTGAGAAGTCTAAAATGTATTCTTTAAAATTTAGAATATTAGGAACCTAACTGGAAGAAAGGAGTATAAAAATGATTTCAGTTACACAAATGTATGACTAAAATGCATCATCAGCTACACACACACACACGTATGTTTAAAAAAAAAAATATATATATATATATACACACACACACCACCCCCTTCCCCCAAGGCCTGGACATTATAAAGTCTGAGCCACAAGCCTCTCAAAGATTAGCCTGCAAGACTGGAAGACTGGAAGCAACAGTGACCTCTAGTAACCAAAGGTACAAAAGTAGTCCTATTTCTGAGCAGAAATCCAGTTCAAATAAGAGAAATTAGGCTAAAAGCCTGTAAACCAAGAAGGTACTAATTCAGTTTTAATTACAATTTCAGTTTTAACCATCATAAGGCCAGGGTTGAAGGACAATGAATAAATTTTATACTTTATTTTACTTTATTGTGACATAAGGATGCTAATCATCATTGTTTATATTTCTTGATACAAACCTAAGCAGATGATCTGTCTGAGGTTTTAGCCTACCAGTTCCTAAATACTAATGAATTTCACTGAACGCTACACTCACACAGTAAACTTATAACTAGGGACTGTTGTAAGTGTTGCAAATCTGAAATGCATCTTGCTACCCTCATCTGTAACATCCTCTTATTCTTGCATCTATCCCAATCCCTCCATCCAAAGACTAACTTATAAAATAACTTCCTACTCTATAGCTTTCTTCTTCCTGCATTTATTTTAACAAGCATTTATTGAGTCACCCCTAGCCTAGTTATGTAAGAAACTGTCCCTGCCTCCAAATAGTTTATAATCTCGCAGGAGCAACAAGTATATATATACACCAACAGAACCACATAATAAAATTTTAAACAACTCCAAAAAGAGACCAAAACAGATCATTTTCAGGAATTCATTTGAGGCCCTAAAGGATGAGAAAATTTTTGATGAGGAGAAGGGTAAAGACGGTCTATGATGAAACTTTTAGTTCACGCTCACCTCTTCCACTCTCTTCACATTTTCAAGCTCCCTGCCACCTTTTTCAACTGGTTAATTAAACTTTGCTTCATTCTTTAAAAAGATTGAGGACTACATGTACTTTAACAAATTTTATCTCTTCCATTTGGAATTTTATCTGTACTTTTCTCCTTTTCTCTTGTCTCACAGGAAGGTGTACTTTAGTCTTAACTCTTGGCCATTAATTTTTTAAAGGGTGTTCTGAGTAGAAATGACCAAAGAGTATTTGACTCTCATGGAGAAATGGAGTTCTGTAAATGGTAATTGCTGCCTTGTCTGAGGCAATATCCACTCATTTATTTTCACATACAAAGAGCAGCTTAGAAGTCTTTGATGTGTTGTCAAAATAAGATACTCTCCCATCCCCTACCACAATTTTGAATCATTTTAGCTCAAGGGCCCCACCAAGGAAATTCACTCCTCCTAACCTGATTAAAGGAATTTACTTATTAACAACATTATCAGCAAACTCGTAACCATCTCTGTCTTCTCCCAAATGTTATTTACAGTAAAAGCCAAATGATACAGATCTGTGCCTGTATACTATCCTAGATTCTGCATAATTAGGAATGCTTTTTTTAGAAAACTGACATCCTCTAAATTTCAATTTTGCCTCTGCGTTCTCTCATTTCTCAAGCAGCAGTCATAATGCTTGATTTTTCTGATTTACCAGCAGTTTCCTGGTTTAAAATGAAGGTTTCCCACCTTTAGATAATTTGACTCATGAGCTTCTATACCATTGTGTACTAACAGCTTGTCTTCACATATTGCCACTGGGCTATATTCTCAAATTACATTCATTTGGTCACCCCAAGAGGTCTTAATGGGTTTCCCAGGCACCAGCTGTGACATAATTTGTCTTCCTGGCAGTTAAAACTGCCAGAGTGTTCCCTGGGCCTTCCCTTTTGCTCCAAAGTACAGGTAATTTTTTTTTTTTTTTGGCAAGGATTCAGTTGCAACTGGTGTATATATTATGAACATATGTCGTCAAAAGGAAAGAATTCTCCAACAGAAGAGAAGGTATATGAGAAATTTAAATGACTGGCCACTTTAAAAACTATTGGGAAAACTTTCTACCTCAGTTAAGTGTCTGACATAATATGTTAAAGAAAAAATGAGGTTTAGCTTTTAATACTGCTGGCATAGTGGAGAGGACAAACTAAAAGAACAGGACTAAAAAGACTAAAATGACCAGTTAGGTGTGTTTCTGATTCTGGCATTAACTGAATGGCAATACTACTATGAAGTGGCAGACAATGTCATTAAACCATTAGCATACACATTTAGTTTTAGCCATACCTGCAGCCAAGTCATGTTTCCATATCACCACCATCTAGCAAAAGCATGTAATAGCTGTCTTCAATAATAAGGAAGTTGACCTATACTTCTGATCATAACTTCATAAAATCTTATTACCTACTTATCTCTTGCAGTTTACTCTTACCTCTAAAGAAAAGTCCTCTAGAAGTTCTAAATATCTTAAGAAGATGGTAATGATTACTGCCCTGCAGTAATTTGTGTGAAAGTGAATACTACAAATCCTCATTTTGCAAGGGACTAAAAAATTTCATGTGTAAAGCTGTACTATAGTATCAGGAATGATTTCACTATTTTTTTTAAATTGAGGTATAATTCACATATAACATTAATTTCAAATCATTTACTTTTAAATTGAAAGAAAAAATACGAAATCCCTGCAAAATAATTTCACTGCTTTTTCAAAATTTTTTCTAAAACTTTTTTGCATTTGTTAGAAAACACTTTAAGTGTTTATTCCAAATATTTATAGCATTAATATATTAATTGTTTTATGTCAAAACTGATAGTTGATCTTTTTAAGGTTATATACAAATGACAACAGCAAAATTCACTTAACATTTGTCAATTACTTTCTATACTATAATACATATAAATTTCAAGATAAAGTTGCTCAGAATTGCAAATAAAATTAACAAAACTTTATGTATTTCTCTTGATGTTTTAGTATCAATATTAGAAAACAAATGGTCAGGCAAATTTTTTCACTAATGGGAAACAGTAATAAATTCTTAATTATGCTCATTTCTTAATTAGTATTTCCCCAAATTATTATATAATCAATCCTCCCCCATTATTCTATTTTACAGCCAGCAATTCAAAGTCTGTGTCTAAGGTAACAAAGTAACTTAAAGAATATTCACTAGTGGACCCCATTTCAAAAAGTGAACCATATCAGCATATTATAAGAATGGCAGTCAAAGTAAACTTAAGACATAGAATTAATGGAAAGGAACTTATTATCTAACTAATAGTTATTAATAAGAATTAATAATCAGTACTATGTGGAAGGAAAAGTTCCAATGTAGAAACTGCAGATGGTTCCAGAACTGGATAAATCTCCACTGAAGAGCCTGTAACAAAGCTGATCCTAAACTCACTTTAGATATAAAGAAATAATGAAGGACAGTTAAAAAAAGACAGTTTACAAAAATATATTCCTGGGGATAGGGACTACAGCTATTGTATTTGTATTTCATGAAACTGAAATAAGTAGATGCTAAATAACTTATGTATCATATAAAGTATCATCTACACGCCAAATTAAAAAAAGAACAGTCTTTAAATTTCTCTATAAATTTTTCTTTACTAAAATACCTTAGTAAATCAATAATGGGAGAAAACACTTTTAATTTTTCCTCAAAACAAGATTAAAATCTATTATTGTTTTAGCATAATAAAATTTTTTAAAGATTGTAGGCTAATACAAACTATATAAAATAAGTTTTTAAAAATGCTGTGGGTAATGACCAAATACTATGTCACTTTCTCTTACAGGATTTAATACAGAGCCAGAAGCTGAGGATACACATATCCAGTATAGCAGAGAAACTTGTTCTTCTCTCATTATGCACAGTTTTACCTTTCCTGTAAATTAATATTCCAGAATCCTCTTACAAAAATCAATTTATAACCAAATAAATTTTTTCCCCTGGCATGATCTTGACAGTCCTCAAACGTGGTTCTCAAAAAATAAAAAACCCACTTCTAACAACCAGAGTGGCTTCAATCAAGTCTTTTGTCAAACATGGGCCCCTTATCCCACACCACTGACATATTTATCTAATGGTGGTTAGTAAGACAAATGTATTAATGGCATGCTATCTAACTCTCTACTATTAACACCAAGCCCCGGAGTGCTGGAGGGTGGGACGTGTAAGAATGTAAATCAGAAAACCAGGCAGAATGAATGCCTCTCCCCTGAAGTTTCACACCAGGGTCCCTGAGCACTTCTTTCTGTAGCCTTCCATTCTCTACTCTCTAACCATTCCTAACATTTACTCCCTTTTTTCAGTCCATCACCCAGAAGCTGTCTTAGTTTCTTAAAGGACTTCACGAGAAGGAAATGGCAACCCACTCCAATATTCTTGCCTGGAAAACCCCATGGACAGAGGAGCCTGGTGGGTTCCAGTCCAGAGCTGAGCAACTATCTCCTGAGGAGAAAGTAATAAGGGATGAAACTTCCAGCACTGACAACTGTGAACATACATCAATCTCCACTGAATTTTATCTCTTCCCAGTTTATCTCAGCAGTAGTCTCTACTCCATCTAACACTAACAGCTCTTCATCTGCCTTTAACATCCCTTCTCAAACTCCCAGGAAACCTGCCACAATTACCACTACCCCTCCCCCACCAATATCATCTTCCTCTCTGCTGCCTTTCTGGTCTCAACATATTTTTCTGCTCAAGTCTATAACATCTTAAAAAATTAAAATTAAAACTGGCCTTTGATTTAGCATCCTTCTAGTAAGTACCATCTTCCCTTCTCAGGCAAATTTTTTTGAAAAGAGTAGCTGGCTATAGCTGCAGCTCTTGATTCCACAATTCTCTTCAATTCTTGTTTCTCAAACAGTGCAATTAGATTTGTAATACTATCACTCTATTAAAATTTCTTTTGGAGAGGTTTTCTAACATTCTCAGAAATATCAAATCCAATGGTCACCTCTCAATCCTTGCTTTACTTGACCTCTTTGTAGCAGCTGGCAACATGAATCACTCTCTCTTTGCTATGCTGAAAATACTGGAGCTCCCCAAAAAAATACCCTGAGCTACTTTCTTTTTTACATCCTCTTTCTATGACTTCAACATAGAAATGTTCATCCATAAGCTGAACATTCCCAAATTTTTATTGCTAGCCAAGACTAGCATGAACACTATCAATATGTATCTATCTATATACCATGTGTCGGAGAATGCAATGGCACCCCACTCCAGTACTTTTGCCTAGAAAATCCCGTGGACAGAGGAACCTGGTGGGCTGCAGTCCATGGGGTCGCTAGAGTCGGACAGGACTGAGCGATTTCACTTTCACTTTCATGCATTGGAGAAGGAAATGGCAACCCACTCCAGTGTTCTTGCCTGGAGAATCCCAGGGACAGGGGAGCCTGGTGGGCTGCCGTCTATGGGGTCGCACAGAGTCGGACACGACTGAAGCACCTTAGCAGCAGCATACACCATGTGTACCTCAAATTCAACATTCAGAAACTGAATTCATAATCTTCCTTCCAAATCTGCTCCTCACATTCTAGTTAACTATCTAATCACTTACTAAAGATCTAGGAGTTATGTAAGACTCTCTGTTTAATCATCTGCATTGACATATTACAGTAGAGATAAGGTGATGAATCTTCTTTTTCTGTTGCCAAATGGGGATAATTATGCCTATGTCTGTTAGGGGAAGCACACTGACTGAAAATGCCCACCCTGGCCAGGCACACCATTTGCATGAGTTGTTTTACCACAGGTGGTCTTGGTAAGAAACACGGAACTAATAAGCCACCACCAACGGGGAGAGTTCAGGAAAGGTTAAAAAGTGACACCGCACGTCCAACTACCTCCCAGAATCCTTCTCTGCGGCATCCATCTTGGCTGAACAAGGCATGCACCACCAGGAAGGACTCAGAGTCAAATGACTGGCTAAAGACAACCCGGAACTAATCCCATCACCATAAAACCCAAGACTGTGAGCCATGTGGTAGAGCAGTTCTTCTGGGTTCCCTTACACTACTGTTCTCGGCTAGAGTGCCCTTTCCCAATAAAATCTCTTGCTTTGTCAGCATGTGGCTCTCCTCAGACAATTCATTTCTCAATGTTAGAAAAGAGCCCACTTTCGGGCCCTGGAAGGGCTCCCCCTTCTTGCAACATGTCCATCTACTCTACCAAGAAGTCAGTGAGACATATGAAATGATGTGTTTGATTGTTCGATTATGTGAAATAATTTAAAATTCCTTCTGGGTGGCTGGAAGAAGAGAAAGGGCACACGACATCTGCTCCAAACTCAGAGCAACAAGGTCCTGATAACTGTTTATTTCAACCTCTGAAAATTCCCAAAGTCTGGAAGTTGAAGTTTCCATTGAACTGGGGTTGGCAATAAATTTCAGAGTTTAAATTAAATTCTTCAAGACTTTGCTGACTAATGACCACAGAAGGCTTAGCATGAAGCCAAATCAACTATAATGGTGTAAATCATTTCTGTAATGATAAGAGGGTTCATTTTAATAGGATGAGTGTCTATCTGCTATATTCAGCATACAATGTGAAGTCTACGGGAAACAGATGATTCTGTTTGTGCTCTAAGTAAATTTGTTATGCAATTGAAAGACACTAAATTCACACAAACACTATGATACAAAAGCCAGTAAGTACTATTAGTGGCATTACACAAAAATTCCCAATTTAAAATATACTTTCAGAATTTCTTGGGAATAAAGAAAAAGGAAATGGAAAAAAAACTCTAGTCATATGTAACCCCAAAGAGAAACTATAGTTTTATATTCCCAATCTTAATGTCATTGATAAAATACATTTAATACATTATTTCAAAGAAAATGGTGTGAAAAGCAAAATTCTCCCTACTTTACAACACACTTAAATTACCTTTACTTGGGACTGATTTTTTCACCGAGGCTACATGATCTTCAGAGATGGCAAGACGCCTCAAAACATCAGCCAAAGCTGCCTTTAGCACTGTGATTTCATCTTCTTGCTGTTGAACTCGTAACTCAAGGGCTGAGAGGCGATCCTGAACATCAGAAGTACTTGCAGCGGAAATACTATCATCTATAAAAATAAGAAAATACAGAATATTTGTTAAAGTAAACTGCTTATGAAACAATTTAATGACATATAAGAAAATGTATACCAGATAATTCTTATAAAAGATGAGAAAAACTGAAAATCATTTTTACACAGATTAACTTCTGTAAAGATTTTCATAGCTACTTGAACTAATTTAAATCAAAAAAGCTAACATAGCTGACGTGTAATTAAAACTATGAAAATTTTCTCATGGTCAAGTTTTTTGTTTATTATACCATCGACCTTAATAACTTTTCCACCAAAATGTTCCCTAAATATACCACTTTGTAGACATCTGGAAACTTGCATAACTGCAAACTATTCAAAGCATCCTTCTTACTTATTATATCATTATCATAATTATCTATGAAAATAAGGAGTTCAAATCACTTCAGTTTTGCTTTTTGTATCAAACTGGGAACCTCTCACCTTCAGCATCAATGACCAGAAAGCATTCTTTACTTCTGTCTTTATTATTATACTCCCAACCTCCTCCCCCAAGCACTGCTACATAATTAGTAACATACTTTTTGCTGCTCTTTCCAATGCCTCAAAGTCTCTTAAAAAAAAAAAAAAAGGTATAGTTTCTATAAAGCACATAGCTAATATCTCCCTTAGGTATGTAACAACAACAACAAAAATAATGTTCAGGTGTAATACAACAATTACAAACTACTTCCAGAGCTGTGTACCTTTAGAGTACACTACTTGTTGGTTCAATCTGAATCCAAATGTATAAAAGATCAATTGCTAATGGCTAATTCACTATAACCAGAAAAATTCATGGAAGAAATGAGGTTCTCACAGCTGACCGGTTTGACCTGGGTGATATATACTGGGTGGGCCACTCTCTAGTTGCAGCACATGCTAAGTCACAGTGTGCCATTTTTCTCATACTGAGATAATGTGCCAGACATCTTAGGCAGACAATTTAACTCAAAGTCTGAGTTAAAAACAGCAACAACGGGGGCTTCCCTGGTGGCTCAGTGACAAAGAATCCACCTACCAGTGTAGGAGACACTGGTTCAAGTCCTGATCCAGGAAGACCCCACATGCCGTGGAGGAACTAAGCCTTTGTGCCACAACTACTGAGCCTGTGGTCTACAGCCCATGAGCCACAACTACTGAAGTCCGTGTGCCCTACAGCCTGTGCTCTGCAACAAGAGAAGCCACCACAATGAGAAGCCTGCACACAACCAGAGAACAGCCCTCACTCGCCACAACTAGAGAAAAGTCCGTGCAGCAACAAAGACCCAGCCCAGCCATATATTAACTAAAAAAACAGCAACAACAACAAAACCGTCAGCATTTAAAAACCAAAGTTATCACCATTTATTAGAGAGTAGCAAACGCACTCATTTAAGATCGTATGTGCCTACAGACATCTCAGGCATACATATGTACTCTCTTCTGTCTTTAGAGGTATTTCAATGACAATCTTTGAGAAGTACTGCAATGAAAGGAAAAGTTGGGTTTTATCTTCAATTTAGACTTTGAATTCTAGTTCCATAATTAATAAGTTGTGTAATCTTAGGCAAGTTATTTTATCTCTTTGAGTCTCAGTTTGTCTTTAAATGATTGTTTTGCGGAAGGTATCCAGGACGTGTCTGACATTCAATAAATGTTTAACATACAACAGCAAAGTGCAAAAGGTAAAATTTGAGAGCTTTAGGCCCATGTATTACATAAAAGGCAGATCTGTCAAACTGTGAGAGGCTTAAGGAAAGAAAAATTCAGCTTCTCATTTTAGAAATGTTTATATTTGAAGTCTTTTTCATTTCCAGAGTGGTCTAGATGAATTCTAGGCTTCCCAGGTGCTCAGTGGTAAAGACCCCGCCTGCTAATACAAGAGACATGGGTTTGATCTCCGGGTCAGGAGGATTCCCCTGGAGTAGGAAATGGCAATCTACTCCAGTATTCTTGCCTGGAAAATTCCATGGACAGAGGAGTCTGGCGGGGTACAGTCCATGGGGTTGCAAAGAGTCAGACATGACTGAGCATGCACGCTACACACTAGCTGTATTCTAACTGATCCATCCTCTATGTGTCACACCAGGGTTAGTGTTATATTAACATTCGGCTGTCTAGAACACTTTCCTATTTTCCTTCTTCTGGCAGGAGAAAAACAGCTTTTTTGCAGAACTCTACTGGTTTTGAGGTTCCATTAGGGCTGTGGATCTATGATGCCTCATTTTCTCCTCTAACACCCTGCACTACTACTAAGGTAATGTATATGAAGTGGCTTTTTTTGATGGTTAAAATATGTCTATTGGTAATTTCATAAGGTTCAAATACTACCATAGAAATGGTTATGGGTATGGGTTAGGCCAAAAGGAGTCCTCCCAAATTTGAAAGAGAGAGAGAGCGGAGAGAGGGAGGGAGGGGGGGAGGTATAGCCCATCGTTCTTGGTTTGTCAACTGTAAGGACATACAGATCTAGGGCTGTCTATGATAAAGAGTCTTGTCTGCCCTAAGTTCCAGTTCTAGTCTCTGAAGCCTGGACCATCAATTCTGAGAGTTACTCTAATATTTCTTTCAGCTACCTATCTAACCTGACAAAGTCTCTTTCAACAAGCCACCACCTATAAGCCAAAAGTCCTAATTAAGTCAGAAATGATACAGATACGCCTTTCTAAACTTTTCTCAAATTACAGAAGATGGGTTATGTATCAAAGTTATAATCACAGGTAAAATATTTATGTGCTTTTATAAACACATAATCTTCTTAATTCTTTTGGGAAGGCAGCAAAGCCTAGTGGAACGATTACCAGACTATAATGCCAAAGGTATAGTCTTGGGTTTTAGTACCGACATGGTAACTAGGTTTTACTTTTGGTAAATTACTTAACTTTTATAGATTTTGATTAAAAAAAAAATGACTAAGGTTTTTATTTTGTGAAACTTGGACAGTCACATGAACGGTGGTTCAGCTTGTAAAAATCCTACCACGACCTGCTAGATACTGTGATAAGACACAGGACAATTTTTCAAAGGGCATTACAAGCATAATGTTAACTATTAACAACGTCCTGGATTTATACAGGACCTTTCATATTTATTACCTCCTCTCCCTCCTCGATCTATCTGTATTTTATACTTGAGGAAACAGCTTGAGAAATAGCTTGCCCAAGGTCACCAAACTAGTCTTGATATATGAGATTCAAACAGAGGACTTGACTCACAGTTTTAAGTGCACTTTACTTTCATGTTGCATTTTAATAATCACAGGAGAATCGAATAAATACGTTCTTTCACAAAGCCAAACAGGGTTTAAACTATGAAGTGATATAAACAGATTTCTGTTCTAAAAAGGTTATTCTGGCTGCCGTGAGAGAACGGACTGGAAAAGGATAAGGGTAAACATATGGAGACCAAGCATGAGGCTAATGCAGTAACCCGTGTGAAAGGTGAAGGTGGTCTAGGCTAGGGGTAAGGTGTTCATGCATCTCGATTTGCCCAGGACAAACATGTCTGCTATCTCAGTAAAAATATTATCATAACACTCCTTCTTTCTCTCTAAAGTTTCCCAGTTTGAATGATCAATTATAGGGTCACTCAAGACAAGGCAGCAGCAGCAACAGAGATACAAAGCTGCATAGAATTGATCTCTGTGGTTCCTTATAGTCCTCAAATCCTGTAACATCTTCCTAATATTTTGCCCTTTTTCACCTTTTTAAGAGCAATAAAAGCTGTGGTTGAACTGTGCATAAATTCTGGTGTTACAATGCCTGAATAAATTTGTTTATGACTTACCAGCTCTGACTGGCTTCTTCATGCAATTTTTTCATGATAGTACTTATTTCTAGTTTGAGATTATTAAATGAAATAATGTACAGCACTGCCGTACACCAAGGGTTCAATAAGTTTCTATTCTGTATGGGCATGTTCTTTACTACACTGTTTTTATTATTGCTACAAAGCTGGAATGATCTAAAATCCCTGGATGGGGTTAATAAGCTATTATAATATATTCACATCATAGAAAGCCATGCAATTAAAAATAGTAAAACAGGTGGACTTCTCTAGTAGCGCAGTGGATAAGAATCCATCTGCCAATGCAGGGGACACGGGTTCGATCCCTGATCCAGGAAGATTCCACATGCCACAGAGCAACGAAGCCCGTGTGCCGCAACTGCTGAGCCCACACGCTGCAATTACTGAAGATCACGCACCTAGAGCCTGTGCTCCGCAACAAGAGAAGCCCCTGCAATGAGAAGCCTGTGCACTGCAACGAGGAGAAGCCCCTGCTTGCTGCAACCAGAGAAAGCCCGCACACAGCAACGAAGACAGTGCATCCAAAAATAAATAAAATGATTTTTCAAATAAATAAATAAATAACATAAAAATAATAAGACAGGATATAAACTAGAAATTTGAAAGCCCCACAAGACAACTCAAGTGGAGTAAACAAATCGGGGAATAACATGTACTGAATAATTTATTGACACACACACACATGCACCAAAACATACTTCTAAAAAGTAAACAAAAAACTTCATATCTACATATGTATATAATGCACAACAGGAAAAATCTAGACGCATACACATCAAACTGGTAATTGGGTTACTTCCGACTAGGAGAATGAGGTAAGGACAGGATAAAGGGAAATTTTTGCTTTTTAGTATTTCTACATTATTTGAATTTCACAGTAACAATGTTATTTAAACTTATATTTAAGCTAAAATATGCTGCTTCTGAAGTTTGATTTTTTAAAGCAAGTTTCCTCTAGGCACAGTATTCCAATTTATAAAGAAACATATTAGAGCATAAGGCAATGAACTTAAATTTGCGCTCACTGATTACAAAAGCTAGAAATGAGACTATCTTAAAGATCAACCATCCCTCTTGCCATTTTATAGATAAGTAACGGACACAACTGAGTGACTGAGCACGCTCGTGCACGTGTGCGCACACACACACAAAGACTATGAAATTAGGAGAGTTACTCCTAGGCACACGGCAAACTGGGGTTAGAGCTTCTTCCTCAGATGACTCCAAAAAACCCATCACTCTTCCTCTTTACATTTTCAAAAGTTTGTTCTTATTTTTTCTTTCAATCTCTAATGTACCACATGCGAATTCACAATGAAATTTTAAAGAATACATCTGTTCAGTAAACAGAATATATCCATTTCCAGAGGCATATTCCACTCACCCTTCTTAATCCAAGTACACTAATTCCTTTTCCTTCAGTAGTCTCCCATTTCTTTGCTCCTTTCGAAGTATTAATAGTTTCTAGCCTTGACGGTTAAAATATGAACTACAAATAAATTCCCAAGGGTTCATAAACTCATTAAGGAAAGAAAGAAAAGAGAAAGAAGGTCCATAAGCCTCTTTTCCATCAGTCTAATGTATTTATTGGCATAAGTTAGTCTTTTTTATTAGAAGTGCGAGGTAAATGTTAATATCCAATATTTCAGTTTTAAAACTACAATGGTTAACTGCTTATTATGCTTTTACTACAGTGAATCATAGTTAACCTGTCTTCTGAATTGTCAAGAAATACGTGTTACCTTTGCCAAGACAAATATATGGTATTCTATTCTAAGTATCTAAAAGTTGGCAAGCCAGCCTCATACCAGAACCAGGCATGCCTATACATTCTAGCATCTTTTGAATGTTAATGATTTTATGTAAATCTTTCTAAAATGGTACACTCAACTTTCCTGTTTTCCTAATAAGGGCATATACTTATAATGTAGCCATTTCTAGATGACTCAGTTTTCACTTAAAATATTACTTTGTGCTGCAAGCACTGTGGTAAAATGATGCCCTAGAAGCTATTATGTTTCTAATTAAATAATTTAAAGTACTACATTTTCAAACTTGTAATCTTTCTTCATACCTTTTCTGCTTCTTTCTTTGCACTTAGTGTTACCTATAATGTATATATAAGCACATACATTATATATATATGATGCTTACAACTGTAACATAGAGGAAGAAAATGGACACAGCTTCAGACCTAATGTTTGTATCACTGGAGTCCCACAGGAAAAGGAGAAAAAGATTCTAGATTAAAAAAAAAAAAACACGTGAAGAAATAATGGCAGAACTTCCCAAGTTAAATGAAAATTCACAAATTCATTAAAATTCAGTATATTGAAGTCCCTCTCCTCGCCACACATGAAAATCAAATCCAAGCAGGTTAAAGAATTAAAGGCACAAATCATAAAAACCTTTAGAAAAATAATAGAGAATATCTTCATATCCTGCAAGTAGAAAGGAGCTTCCTAAAGAAGACAGAGTAAGCGCTATCCATTAAAGTACATACTGAAACTACATTAGCTTTCAAAATGCATGTTCACTAAAAGACACAATAAAGAGAAAAAGCTATTCGCAAATGAGGAAAAGATAGTTCTAACATTTATAAGTGATAAAGGATTAGGATCCTGAAGAAAGAATTCCTACAAATTGATAAGACAAATAATCCTATAGAAAAACTGTTTGCAAAACCCTTGACTAAATACCTCATGGTAAAGGAAACATAAATGGCCAATGGATGCATGAAATGAGGCTCAAGGACCTCATTTATAATCTTGAAAAGGAAAACTAAAACCATGTGAATTACTATTTTATGCTCACCAAACGGGCAAAAAATTTAAAGCATGACAATATGAAATATATCAAGTATTCCCTAGGATAAAGAGCAATATGAATTCTCATATATTACCGGTAGGCAGTGAACTGTTTCAAGACTTTGAGCTAAAAAACAACAACAACAACAAAATACAACTTTGGCCTCATCCGGTAAAATTGAAGATGCACACATCCCATGACCCAGCAATCAGACTCCTGGTGTATAGACCCTGACCTACAGCAGGGTTGGCAATCTTCTTCTGTGAGGGCCAGATACTATAAATATTCTAGGCTTTCAGACCACATAATCTCTATAATAACTACTCAAACCTACCTTTGTAACACAAAAACAGCCATAAATACGTAAATGATTGGGTGTGGCTATGTTTCAATAAAACTTTTCTTTTCTTTTTTTTTTTAACTAAAACAGGTGGCCTACCAGGCCAATCTCTGCTTGTGCATACGCACACCAATAGAAATGTTCAATAATGTCCACAACAGAAACAAACTGGAAACAATCATTAGCTGTAAAATGTATAAACAAACTGTGATACAACATCCAACAGAATACTAGTAAGTGGTAAAAATAAACTATGGCTACATGAAACATCATGTATAAACCTTAGGAAGTTCAAAAAATACAAAAGTGATATATTGTTTAGAATAAACCCATAAAGCAAGGGAATGATATATACAAAATTTATGACAATAGTTACTTCTGATAGTGTAGAGCAGGGGATAGTAAGGAAGGTATCCACAGATAATAGGATATCTGTGTCATAAAGACAATTAAAACATATTGTGTTATACTTTTTTGAGGTGGAGGTTAGTGACTTTTCTGAGAGAGGAAGGGGAATGCGAATAACTAGACTACATAATTAATTTACTCATTTTGTTTTAGAACAATGAAACCAGTTTTTCAAATTAAATCCCCAAACAGATAAAAATGGAGTTTCACTTCCAAAACCCTGAAGTTTTGTGTCATAAAAGCAACTAAACCTGTGGGTTTAATGATTGTTTTGAGGCCTAATGGAATGACCTAAGATTAGTTGTTACCTATGAATTTTGGGGGGGGAAAAAGTCTGTTTCAAAAAGGCATATGATATGAGATACAATACCATCCAAAGAACAAATACTAAAAAAAAAAAAAAAAATTAAAAACCATTTCTGATCTCCCCTTCCTACAACACTTAGGTTAAGACACGGATCAGACCTTAATGAGCAGAATGGTAGTGATGAAGATCAGAAGAGCTAATATGGTGAAAAACCACGAGAAATCATATTCCACCATGCACTGTTTAAAGTTTAAAAAAAAAATAGTCAAGGCACTAGCCTAAATCACTACTAATGGTGAACTGATTAAATAAACGTCTGTACTAGGGTACCTCATGGAGCTCTTAAAAAGGATGTTATATATTTAAAACCACAAACTAGAAAGTTTAGTAGGTATAACAACATACTATAAAAGAGGGGAAAAATTGCAGGCAACATTTATAGTGTAGTTATATCCATATAGAACTGTATACCCACAAGCATACATACACATACAGTTGTATAGAGGCTGGAGGTATGTGTCTGGCAAGTGGGATTCTGCTTCCTTATATTCTTATTTTATATGAATTTTCTGTGAAATATTCTTCATGAACACAACATACAACTATTTTCTCAGTAAAGAAAAGCAAAGCTAATTTAGGCTGTGATGTAAACCTAATTAGTAATGCACCCAAATTTTAAATACAAATTTGGTTAATGTGTAGATTTTTATGCACAGTAAATAAAAACATTTTTGTAGAAGTCTGTCCCATGATGTTTAAAAGAAATATTCTCAGGTTAATGAAAGACACAAAAATCAATATAATACATCCAAAGGAAAACTGGATGCCTTTAAATTTCATTTCTTCAAAAAACAAAATCACAACTGATTTGTCACATTAATAAATTCCCATCAGAAGGCATTTAGCAAAATAAATGGTTTTTTGTTCTAAAATGGAAATGGTTGTCTTCAAATATTGTCTTTTAAAGACAATATTTAAGTATTTTATCAAAAAGTTATGCACTATTAATTCTACACCAGCCACAATTTACTTTGGAAATAAACCATAAGAAAATACACTAATAAAAACAGAGCTCATATGAACATATATTTATGTAGGAATTAATGTTTCATATTTATCTTAATATTTTACTGCTAGAAGTCAAATTTTTCCTCTCAAAGAAGTTTTAATTAAACAAGCCACTGTTAAAGTTTGGATATTTTATTTCTTTAGTAAATGACAATATTAATTACCTCCAGTTCAGTTCAGTTGCTCAGTCGTGTCCAGCTAGTAATAATATATGAAAATAAAGAGTATCTGTCTTCAACTGAGTAACACAAATAATACTGACTTATATTTTCTATTTTAAAGAACTCATTTGTTTTTCTTACAAGATATTCTTACTAAAAAATCCCCCAGTAGTATAAATTATAAAAGGAATTGTGTTAAAATAAAAGAAAATATAAAACCATTTTTGCCATTGCACTCTAAGCATGAAGGCTAGTCCCAGGAAAGGACTTTACTTCCTTCTATCACTAGGATTCATTCACAATCAGATAATTCTACTTTGGATGTTTTTTTGGTTAGACTTCATAGAAGCAAAAGTCAAGCTTAATTACACAATTCTCATTTCCTATTTTTAAGAGACATGCTTTTTTTTTAAAAAAAAACTACTTTCCAATAAAAGCTGTTTTTATTTTTTCCCTCACAAACAATGTAATGACCACCTTTTGTGGGGATAGGGAAAACAAAGCCTATTCTGCCCTCACAACAGGAAAATACTTCCTTAAAGGGGGTACAATCTTAGTCATTTATAAAAGTAAGTAACCAAATATTTATGCTATTACTGACACATATATTTAAAGGAAGCTGGGGGGAGGGGGAAGGGGGGAAAGAAGGGGCCTAAATTCATTCCCACATCCTCAGATTTCTTTTGTCACAAGTAGTAAAGTTTGTGACACATGTCTCCCAGAAAAGGAAAGATACGTTACCAGTACAGAAGTTTGAGAGTGTAGAGGAAGCACATACTGAAGCGAGACTAGGCAGGCTGTCTTCCATTCTTGCCACCTACGTTACAAGCAATATAAACCAGTTCTGTCCACGTTTCCTGCTGCCTTCCCAGATAGTTCCAGAGCAAATCCCAGCTCTCTAAATCTCACGACATACTTTACATTCTGAGGAAATCCTCCCGGTCCAGATGGCCTACCACAAAGCACTTCTATGTTGGCACAAATAAAAACTTCTTAAGATAGTTCTTCTCTTGCCCCTTTGCTCTCTTATCTAAAGAAAAGTCTTCTACTTATTTAGAGACAAAGAACTGAAGGAGAGCAAACAGCACGCAGGCAAAAGGAGGGTAAAGACACAGAAAACTAAGGCTGCTTTCGGGAGTGGCTAAATTCCAGGCACACGCAGAAACACATGAATTAATGAACCCATGAATATTCACTACAGTTATTTGGTTGTCCTCAGGCACTACTTCTCTGATCATCTTTCAGTTGGTTAAGAGTAATGAATACAAAACTCTGCCTTCTGAAACTGAAACATAAAACATTAGTTTCTATAATTAACAGAACTAAAGCCCTTCAAATGAGTATTTTTCTCTACTAGGAAACAAACAATGTGTGTGCAAAGTGGCAAGCCACATTTCCTTTTGCCTTTGTTTAAAATAAAATGAAATCCACATGAACTGTAAAGAAACTGAAAGAATGGTCACTTCATTAATTTAAAAAGCTTAAGTGTTAAGACTAAGTTGGCTGATTTATTACAAGTATTTCACTAGAGTAAGATAATGAATACGATTAACAACGGGAACAGTCATTTTTCTTAATTCACTAATTTTCCAAATTATTTTAAAATAATACAATTGTATAAGTAACCTATAATAATTTACTTCTGGTCAGACATTCCAATTTTAAACTACATATGCTTACAATAATACAAGTGTCTTTAGTCTCACAAAAGTATGTAAAAGCAGGTGAAAGTTAATGAATACAGTATGTATTTATTCTTTTGATAACTACTTTTAAAGCTAAAGAACAAATTCATGGAGCTAAGTGTCAAAACAAAACTACTGATGGATTATCTCTTCAATTTGTTGCTTTTAAACTTTTATTTATAATTGAGAGAAGCGAATTTAAACCAAGCCAAAGAAAAACAGAAATAACAGGACTACTATCAACACACACACAAAATACTGTAAAACAGATAAAACCTAAACTAAACGGAACATTAAGAGCTATGCTACAGAGATTGAGATAAGGATAAACTAAAAGCAAAGCTGATAATAGAGGAATGAAACAAAATGATCTAGATTAATATTTACAGAAGCCTTTACAGAAGAGCAGGAACCACCACGAGTGTTTCCTCAAGTGAGACTTGGGAAAATACTTCTCTATAGATTAATACCTGGTATAGATTCATCAAGATACAGGAGGAGCTCCTTGGAAGATTAACAGGAATTAAGTGTGCTGGGAGGTGTGCAATGTGTTTGAAACAAAGGACATTTAGGCAGGACCATGTAGAGTGAATAAAAGCAGACCGAAGGGAAACAGAATGATACAAAGGAAATGCAGTGCCAGGCGCAGACTAGGACAGAGTTCAAATTCTTGCTATTGATTGGTAAGAAGCTCTGACGCAGACTGTACTTTACTGTCTCTCTTCAGTCAACAGACAAATATAAGACTGCAGTTTTATAATTTAGGTCTTAACTACTCTTCTTTATAACAAATGTAGCCCTATTAAACGACTGCTCACAGACTCCTAAGATTATAGAACTGTCAAGAAGTTCTGCAACCTAGTGCTCTGTAACCAATTCATAACCAAAAGGCTCCTCATACAGGACAGCACCTGGGGTTCTTTTCACCACCTCCCATTTGCAGACTGCTACTAATCTGTAGATTATATACCTTGGGCATTTCTTTCTTCTCAAATAAAAATCTGACTTCAGACCAGAAAGTATTTGGTTCCTAAATAGTTTAGTTTCTTTGCTTAGGCACCTCTTCCCTCTTTACTATTACAGTCAGTCTTTCTAAAAGGCCTATTCATACCTTCAAGTATCTGAGTACTATGAGGTACAGAAATTATTCAAGATGCTGAGGTGGGGAATTCCCTTTGGCCCAGTGGTTAGGACTCCAAGCTTTCATTGCCAAATGCCCTGTGTCTTGAGTAGCATCTCTTAAAGTCTGTCCTTTAATTTCTAGCAGGTAAAATTTTGCTAGTAAAATTGCTTTTAATTTGGGCTTCCCACATGGCTAAGTGGCAAAGAATTCACCTATAATGCAAGTGATGTGGGTTCGATCCCTGTGTTGGGAAGATAACCCACAGAAGGAAAGGGCAACCCATTCCAGTTCTGCCTGGGAAATCCTATGGACAGAGAAGCTTGGCGGGCTACAGTCCATGTGGTTGCAGAAGAGTCAGACCCAACTTAGCAACTAAACAACAACAACAGAGATACAATTTACACAGCTGTGCAAGTTAGTACTCATTTGTGTCTTAATTTGGGTAGCATTATTTCTTTAAACACAGAACAAATTTTTAGATTTCTATAAAATACTTATTCATTCTACATTTTACTGAGTGACTAATTTGTAAGGCACCATATTAAATCCCAGGAACACAAATTCAAATTCAGCTCTTTCCGCTTTGAAAAGTAAAGACTTTTAAAGGCAAAAATTAAAAACAGATACTATAATAAGAACCCAAATTAAGAAAAAAACATGAAAAAGATAGGAGTTTGCAAACTTCTGTTTGTAGGGAAGAAGGGAAAACAGATCAACCTCCCTGATTAGGGACATACAATTAAAATCATAAGCTTCTATTTCATAGCTATTAAGTAAACAAAAGCTGTAAATTCTGGCAACACCAAATATTGGCATCAGAACTTTTATACACTTTGGAGGGAAAATGTACATTAACAAACTACTTGGGAGAATAAGCTAGCCAGGTTTACTAAATTTGAAGTACGCTTACTCTACAAGCCAGCAATCCCACACTCAAAAATAGGCCAAGGTGTGGAATAGACATTTCTCTGAAGATATATAAATTGCTAATAAGTACATGAAATAATGTGGAGAAATTAAAACCCAGTGCACTGTAAATGGAAATAAAAAATCATGTAACTGCTGTGCAAAACACCCTGGTGATTCCTCAGAAAGTTAAACAGAGAACCAGCAATTCCACTTCTAAGGATATGTACCCAAATGAATTGAAAGCAGGGACTCAAACAGCTAATGTCAGTACTAATATTCATATCAGATTATTCACAATAGCCAAAAGGTGAAGCCACTGAAATGACTAGCCACAGATGAATGGATAAACAAAATGTGGTATATACAAATAATGGAATATTATTCAACATTAAAAAGGAATAAAACTGTGACACAAGCTACAGCATGGCATGTAATTATTATGCTAAGTAAAATAAGTCAGACACAAAAGGACAAATAGCATATGATTGCATTTAAATGAGGTATACAGAGTAGCAAATTCAGAAAGACGGAAAACAGAACAGAGGTTACCAGGGCTGGGAAAAGAGGGGAATGTGGAGTTAGTATTTAATGAGTACAAAGTTCTGTTTAGAATGACAAAAATGTTCTGAAAATGGACAGTGATAATGGTTATTCGACACTGTAAATTTTATACCTAAAAATGGTTAAAATAGTTAACTTTATGTTATGCATATTTTATCATACCAAAAAATATCACAATGTGATATCACTTCACATCTATTAGGATGGCTATAGTCAAAATGACAATTACTGTTGGTGAGAGTGTGGAGAAAACTGAACCCTCATACACTGGGCTGCTGGGAACAAAAATGGTGCAGCCACTTTGGAAAATAGTCTGGTAGTTCCTCAAAAAGTTAAACACAGAGTTACCACATGACCCAGCAATTCCCTCCTGGGTATATACACAAGAGAAATGAAAAGGTATCTCCACACAAAAACTTGCACACAAATGTTCATAGCAGCACTACTCATAACAGCCAAAAAGTAAACATAACCCAAACACCCATTTATTTATTATAAAGATATTCATTCACATGGTATAACCACGCAATGGAATATTATTCAGCCATGAAAAGAAATGAAGTACCGATATACGCTGTAACACAGATGAATCCTGAAAACATGCTAAGTTAAAAGAAGTCAGTCACATACTGTGTGATTCTATTTACATTAAACGTTCAGAACAGGCAAAGTGGACTAGTGGTTGCCTACAGACTATAGAAGGTGGGGGAAATGGGAGTGACTGCTGAAAAACACAGAATCTTCTCTTAGGGTGATGAAAACGGTCTAGAATTCATTGTAGTGAAGGTTATACAACCTTGGGAGTATACTAAAAACCACTGCATTATATACTTTAAATGTATGGTATATGAATTATAGAGCAAAAAAGCTATTACCCAAACAACAACAAACCATTCAGTAAGCAACAAAAACTTTCATTTCATAATTTAAATTGTAAATTCCCTTTAAAAGTATAAGTAGAGTTTCCATTTTCCCCAACTGACTTGACTAGAGCTTCCTGGGGCATTACTGAGAATGTGAAAAGCACACAGGAATCACCTAAATAAGAGTACAATGGGGCGGGGGTGGGGCGGGGGTGGGGCGGGGGTGGGGCGGGGGGCAGAGAAAGAAGCTGGAATTGTAAGAACAACTACAACTTTTTCATAACGTAGGTAACAGCCGGCGTTGCTTAAAAGACTATTATGTCTGTTTACTAAGCTATCCAAAGATTAAGAAAAATATAACGGCGTTTGTCAATAAACATGTTACTCATTGTATCTAGATGTGTTTAGTGAGGATGTTTTTCATATACTGAGAGAGATCTGGGCTAAGTAGGTCAAAATCTCTCACACAGTACTCTTGTAAAAGGGACAGACTTCTTGTAAGCAAGGAGAGGAAAGATGACTGGCTAGCGTAAAATTTTGCAATTTGTGACTGCTGACACTTAAGATCTTAAAAAACAGAAAAATGAAATGTTGAGATGATGAAACTTCAGCTCCTTTAAAGCACATCTTTACAAGTACAAATGGCTTCGCCTCTTTAGTCAGCAGGAGACTGAAAACTAAAATAAGTCTTACTGCTCTTACAGGCAAAATTTTTTTAAAATGACAGCAAATAGTGTTAGGACACAGGCAGTTATACCGGTGTACTTGTGAACTGCTACAAATATTCTGAAAAGCAATCTAGTAATTGCTACTTAAATAATTAAAATTACACATATGTACTCTGATGCAACAATGTCTGTAGTATGTATAAACAGACCTAAAGGTCTATAAAAATGAGATCAGGTGAATGAAATATAGTATCTAAATATGGAATATTACACACAATATATCAGTGTGGTATCAGTATGCTATCAGTGATCGGCAGATAAGTGGAAAAAGTCACCAATAAGATGATGCATATCCACTGTATAAACAGTGTATTTTATGTTCTGTTTTTTGGAAGGAAAAAAAAAAATAACGAAATCCATTTATACAGAACAAGGGTCGGCTAACTTTACTGTGAAGGACCAGAAAGTAAATACGTTAGGTTTTGCAGGTCAGAAGATCTCTATTCCAGTCATCACACACTGCTCTTGCAGAACAAGCAGCGATAGACAGTATCTCTACAAATGGAATATGTTCCAATAAAACTACATTTATGAACACTGAAATTACTACTAGAATTTCCTGTAACTTTCATGTGTTGTGAATTATTATTCTTTTGCTTTTTTTTTTAACCGTTTAAAGATATAAAACTTATTCCTGGCTAGGCTTCCTGGTGGCTCAAACGGTAAAGAATCTGCTTGCAATGCTGAAGACCCAGGTTTGATCCCTAGGTTGGGAAGATCCTCCAGAGAAGGGAATGGCAACCACTCCAGTATTCTTGTCTGGAAAATTCCATGTATACAGAAGCCTGGAGGGCTACAGTCCACGGGGTTGCAAAGAGTTAAACTGCAGATTCTGTGCAAGAGCCACAGTTTGTCAATTTCTGATGTAGAATCAAACTAAATGAGCAAGTATATATTTATAATTTTAAAAAATATAGAGTACTTTTAAGAGCACCTCTTCTTAAAGGATGGTAATCAATTTTATTGACAAAGTAATTTTTACTAATAAGACTAAGAAACACCTTCATAAATAAAGTAGACGGCATACTGATTTTATGACTCTTTCTCCATGGCTACAGAGAGAGGAGAATAAGGAGAAAATAAGGTAACTTCAAATTTTTTTGAGCCCAAAGTAGAGAATTTGGCATTTCATGGTAGTTCTTCCTGCTTCAAATAATTAAATCCTTGCTTATTTAAAGGGAGTGTTCTCAAGCTGGCAGAAATGATGAAGTTCTACCATAAAGAACAGAAACACAGTATCTGAGGAAAAATACAAGACTACTCAGTCAACAGTTCTGTGACAGGATAAATATGTTCACATTTTCAGAAAAACTTTCCTAGGCTTCCCACAATAGAGCACATTTCTTAAAAAATCACCAACACACAGTATTCAAAGGATTTGGGATTGTGAATAAGGAAGTGACGACAGAAAAATTATTTTCCAAGCTTGTATCTCTTATGCTCAATGCTATATTAGGTCTGTGCTGTGCTTGGTCGCTCAGTCATGTCCGACTCTGCAACCCCATGGACAGTAGCCCACCAGGCTCCTCTGTCCATGGGGATTCTCCAGGCAACAATACTGGAGCAGGTTGCCACATCCTCCTCCAGGGGATCTTCCCAACTCAGGGATACCACCCAGGTCTCCTTGCAGGCGGATTCCTTACCATCTGAGCCACCAGAGAAGCCCATATTAACTCTATGGGGTGGCACAGAGTCGGACATGACTGAAGCGACTTAGCAGCAGCAGCAGCAGGATACTGAAGTGATGTAAGAGATAGTCCTTACCCCCAGGGAATTTTCAAAGATGCAAAAATCCTAAAGAAAATATTAACAAACCAAATGCAATAATATATTAAAAGAATAATAATCACAGTCAAGTTTAATTTATTGCAATCAATGAGATTTATCACATTAACAGAAAATAAGATCATGTTCAACAAACACATTTCATAAATTTAACAACAATTCAAAACAAAAATGTAAAAATACTATGAATAGAAGGGAACATTCTTAATCTGATTAACTATGAATAGAAAAGAACATTCTTAATCTGATGAAAAGGCATTGTGGGAGATCATATTTTCTACGTTTCTCCCTAGTTAGACACACACATACATTTATGTATTAAAAGTATGTACATATGGCATCCCAGTGCTCATCTAACAATGTGACTGACAGATACTCCTTTAACCAAAAAGCAGGGTTTATATTTCCTCTTCTTGTATCTGGCCAGGGGCCTGTGACTGCTTAACCAGAGAATGAAAAAGTGATGCTTACATGACTTTTGAGATGAGGCTGTAAAACAGATACAGCTTCTTCCTAGCCTTCTCTCTTTGGAAATGTTTGCCACCATGCAGTGGGGAAGCTCACACTAACCCACTGGGAGAGACCACATGAAAGAACTCAGGTTGGAGCCAAGGGCCAGCATAAACAACCGGATATACAAGTAGACTGGCCTTCAGATGATTCCTTCCCACTACTTTGTATCTTGCAGCCAAGGCATGAGACAATACAGAGTGGAGACAGCTTTCCATGGTAAGCCCTAATTCTAAATTCCTAATCCAAATCCATGTTTGAAATAAATGTCTGCTTTATGCCTCTATGTTTTTAATTGGTTATGTAGCCATAGTAACCAGTTCAGTTCAGTTGCTCAGTTGTGTCCGACTCTGAGACCCCATTGACAGCAGCATGCCAGGCCACTCTGTCCATCACCAACTCCCAGAGTTTACTCAAACTCATGTCCTTTGAGTCAGTGATGCCATCCAACCATCTCATCCTCTGTCATCCCCTTCTCTTCCCGCCTTTAATCTTTCCCAGCATCAGGGTCTTTCCTAATGAGTCAGTTCTTCGCATCAGGTGGCCAAAGTACTGGAGTTTCAGCTTCAGCATCAGTCCTTCCAATGAACACCCAGGACTGATTTCCTTTAGGATGGATCTCCTTGCAGTCCAAGGGACTCTCAAGAGTCTTCTCCAACACCACAGTTCAAAAGCATCAATTCTTCGGTGCTCAGCTTTCTTTATAGTCCAACTCTCACATCCATACATGACTACTGGAATAACCATAGCTTTGACTAGACAGACCTTTGTTGGCAGAACATACATATACCAAACATGCATATACCAGAAAATGCATACACCAAAACCCAAAAAACTACAACATCATATTTAATGTTGAAATACTTTAAGCCTTCCTTTTGAGATAGAGAACAAAGAAAAAAATAAACCAAGGATACCTACTTTCATTACTTCTATTCTGTATTTCAATTCTACTCAAGTAATAAGACAAAAGAAATAAAGATTAGAAAAGAAATAAAATCATTCACAGACAATACAATTAGGCATATAAAATCCTAAAAAATCCTAATAATTTATTTTAATTAATAGCAAGCTTAGCAACATTGGATACAGATCAGTATACAAAGCAAACTGTATCAGTACATCCTAGCAAGAAACAGAAAAAGAAAAAAAAGTTTTAAGACATTATTTACAGTAGTACTAAAAAATAATACCTAGGAATAAAAATTAATAAATGACATTCAAGAGCTCTACATAAAAAACTAGTAAATACTATAGAGAGAAGTTAAAGACCTGAGTAATAAGATAAATATACCATGTTCATGGATTGAAGACTCAATGAAAATATGCCACTTTTAACCAAGCTGACCCAGAAATGTAATGCAATACAGAAAAACACCAATAATCTGTGTGTGAACACCCTGCGTGTGCTCATGCACATGAAATTTGGTAAGCTTACTCTAAACTTTATATGGAAAAGCAAAGGGTCAAGAATTACTAACATCCTCTTGAAAAAAGGAAAAAGGTAGGAGGACTTGTTTTAAATTAGATATCAAGACTTACTATGAAACTATAGTAATTAAGACATAGACAAATAGATCCATGCAAATGGAACTGAAAAGACAATCCAAAAATACGCACACTCATGCAGACCAATGGCAGCACTTTAGAGATCAGAGGAAACAAGAATCATGCCAATAAATAATACGGGGTAACACGAATCTCTGTATGTGGGGAAAAAAGAAATGAAACCTTACCCTCATCTCAAAACGTATTCAAAATAGAAATTTCAGGTAGATTGTTGATTTAAATGTGAAAGACGAAACAATAAACCTTTTAGAAGATACTTAAATAAGACATGAAAATCACCATTGATAAGTTAAAAGGTTGATAGTGAGATTAGTCTTAAAATTGAGAATGTTTAGTCATAAAAAAATATCATTAAGAGTAAAAAGTGGGGGACTTCCTGAGTGGTCCAGTGGTTAAGATCTGCCTTGCGCTGCAGGGGGATGTAGGGTCAATCCCTGGTCGGGGAACTAAGATTCCCACATGCTGTGGGGCAATTGAGCCCACAGGCTACAACTACTGAGTCCATGGACCACAACTAGAGAATTCATGCACCGCAAGGAAAGATCCTGCATGACACAACAAAGATCCCGTGTGCTGCAGCTAAAACTCAATGCAGCCAAATAAATATTAAAAAAAAAAAAAAAAAGAGTAAAAAGGCAAGCCAGAACAGGTGAAAGTGGTTGGAATATACAACTAACAAAGGGTTCATATCCTCAATATACAAAGAATACCCACATATCAATTAGGAAGACAGTCTGACAGAAAACTGGGCAAGAGACCTGAACAGGAACTTTTCAGCCAGATGGTCAATAATAAATACACAAAAAGGTGTTAAATCTTATTAGTAATTAAGAAAGTACAAGTTGAAACCACATGAAACTACCACTGTACACTCACTAAATGGCTTAAAAGACTAGCAGTATTTAGTGCTGCTGAAGATGTGGGATGACAGAAACTCTGGGAACTGCTGGTAGGATTATGTACTGGTACAACCACTATGGAAAACTATCTGGCGTGATCAATTAAAGTGGAATAAATACATTTCCCATGACCAAACACTTCCAGTTCTATGATTACACCCAAGAGAAATGTGTATACATGTGTACCAAGAAATATGCATATGCATCAGAGCAGCATTATTCATAAGAAGACACTGGGAACAAACAATATCCACCAATATCAGAATGGACAAATAAACTGTGGCATATCCATATAACCATGACACTGAATGAACTACAGCTACATACAACACAAATGAATCTCACAAGCATAATACTGAGCAAAAGAAACTAGACATAAAAGAATATATGCTTTGTGATTCCACTTAAAAGTATAAAACCAGGCAAAAACTATACATATTGTCAGAAAACAAAACAGAGGCTATTATTAGAGACGTGAGAGGCGATAGTAAGCGATAGAAGCATAAGAAGGTGGGGTCTTTTGGAGTTTGGGGTATATTCTCTTTATGGATCTGCATTATGATTACATCTCAGTTGTGTCCGACTCTTTGCAACCCCATGGACTGTTGACTGTAGCCTACCAGGCTTCTCAGTCCATGGGATTTTCCAGGCAATAGTAATGGAGTGGATTGCCATTTTCTTCTCCAGGGGATCTTCCCGACCCAGGGATTGAACCTGGGTCTCCCACATTGTAGACAGACGCTTAACCAGTCTGAGCCACCAGGGAAGTCCTCACTTACATATGTTATACAATTTAAAAATTTTTAAATACTGAGTTCACATTCCCAATATATGTGTATTTTTATACACATATTAACTGTGCTAATATGTTATGAATACTACAAAACATGTAAAAAATAAAAACATGAAAATTATGGAATAAAGATAAATGATATCTTAAATATCTTGCTAATAGTAATAGCTTAGTTTCTGTGTGTATCCTGAAAAATGGCACACTTATTTATTCCAAGTGAAGCAAATATTTTAATCTTGTGGTTGCCATTTTTTTAAAATTACTTTCACACACTCCCAATACATTGCCTTATTTTCCCAATAGGACTTAATCCCCAAGGTGTTTATAATATTTACATTTTATGCAGACCTGGAGTGGTGAATAATATCAAGACATGACCGAAAAAACTACTTTTTGGCTTTTCAATCATTAGTTAATAGTTTAAGACAATACATGTATTTAGGGAAAGAGTCACACAAGTCTTCTCAATAATATTCACTTTAGCAAGATGATTTACAGATCTGATTAGATCACTGATGTTAAGACTGTTATGTGGCTGACAAAGAGCTTGAACTAAGAGCAGAAGGATTGACTGTACCATTTTCTTGTTTTCCTGTGCTTGATTTACAAACATTATTAACTATGGTTTCTTCAAAGAAATTTCTCAAAGCCACTTATTTATTTTGTGAGCATTAGATAATATGACAAGTGTTAGTCACTCAGTTGTGTCTGATTCTTTGACTCAAGTGTTATTCCAATCGTGTCCTGGACGGTAGCACGCCAAGCTCCTCTGTCCATGGAATTCTCCAGGCAAGAATGCTGGAATGGGTTGCTGTTTCCTTCTCCAGGGGATATACCTGACCCAGGGATCAAACCCAGGTCTCCTGCCTTGCAGGCAGATTCTTTACTGTCTGGGCCACACGGGAAGCCAGACGCACTTAACAGAGTACGGGTAAATGGCAATATGCTGCAACACACGGAGAGTACATGAAGGAGGGTTCTACTGTCAATCCCTGTGCAGTGTGGAATTCCCACTCCTCCTTTCATGATAGAAGACCATCCAATGTAACAGACTGAATGAGGGAGCATGTTAATTGTTCTTTTTAATATTGGTAAAGCACAGTTTCTTTCCTTTATTCTACTTCAGGTTTAAAAGGTAAATTTTAAAATTCTAAAATTTTTTCTTTTACCACCAAGAAATCATCTACAAGTCACTCTGAAAACCACTGTCTTATTAAAGGACAGCAGAAAAGTGACCAGATCAAAATTGCAATTTAAGTAGCTCATCGCCCCTGCCAGCTAAATGGAGAATGAATTTAAGGCCAAGGATAGGTTTGAGAGTTGAGACTAGAATCCAGGCACAGATAAGGAGCTGCTAGGACCATGAAGGCTAGAGGTAATGATAGTCTAAATAAAGCAGTGGCAACCTAAATAATGGGGCAAAATAGATTACTGTCAGTGACGGAGCTGATGGGTAGTTTTACCCTCCCCCTTCCCTTTACCTCTAACTACTAGCTTCTCTCTCAAAAATGCCCAAAGAGCAACCTTCTTCAACTATACTAAATATACATACATACATATAATTGATATGGATAATCAGTATTTTTAAATCACAAGTATTATGTGTGCATTATATGTAAATATCATTTTAGAGAACTTTGCTGCTTTGAATCATCTATAACAAACAGTAGGAGTGAAAATAATGCACTTATTAAATAGCAGATTAAGAACAAATCCTCCCCCCTCACAAACACACAAACTGACACTCTTAAACTGTTCTTATATACAACAGAAATTTCAAAGAAGGTACTCTTGGCTGCAGAAGAGTTTCAAATGCTCGTGCACCAAAACAAACCCAAAAACACAAAATAAACTTTTTTTGGAAGCTTATGTTAAATGTAATGTCATTTTTTAATTTGTGAAAAGCAAAACAAACATCAATGTAAAAACTAAAGCAATCTAAGATTTGCAGAACTTGGAAATTTATAAGGTAGTCCTTTTCAAAGACATCTGATATTTCCTTATGAAAAGGGGCTTTTCTCCAATTGTTGTTTTCCCAATAATTAATCAATTCAAGGTCTAAAACTAAACTTATTACTGGCTTCAGAATTCACTTGTTTCTGTGTTCACTGTTAGTTCCGCACTGCCGAGATTCATAATTGTTTAAATGATGTCACTGATGAACAAGGTAAATGTATCTCACTTACATTTTTAGGAAAATGCAAAACAACTTACTCAATTGTACTATACCTATACTAAAAGTTTTCTCTGATTTTCAAAAAAGCAAAGGAGAAGCCACTACCATCCTACTGGATGAAATCCCCAAAGCTCAAATATTTTTATTGTCAAAGTAAAGCACCCTCAAAATTTAAAGGAATATCCATTTACTCCTCATATGAAATTGTATTGTGTTGTCCAGATAGGAACCAAGTGTGAAAGGCTGACACCAAAGTAAATATGATGAGACAAATTTAATTCTTCTTTCCTCCACCATCTATTCTCTTCACACACATTCTGGAGGATACACATAAACAAGAGATCCACGTAGTAATTTTCAATTGCGGAACAAATTGGATGTTCTAGAGCCCACTTTGTAGAGGATGATGCAATCTTATGGGATCACCCCAGATCTGACTCAGATCCATAAATTAATCCCAGGATCAATCATCCATTAGAGGAATTTTCCAAAAGTGGGATGATCAGAACCTAGATCAAATTCCTCATGTCTTCTCCAAAGTTAATTCAAAATTCAGATCAAATCCATTTTCTCTAGTTAAGCAATTAGCTATAATATTTGTTGACAGATCTGATACTCGGGCATATGTTCTAAGAGTCCCGGCAATCAATTTATCGATAGGTCGAATTACCTAACTACTCATTAAGACTATGAATATATGCACATACAAACAAGATCTAATGTAGTTCAGAGCATATTTTAAGAATCCCCAGAGAGCATCTTTTTTTCCTAACAGAAAGCTCTGTTCAGGTCTGTATTATGTAAATAACTTAATTCAGGCACAGTGAAGCCTAGAAGACAAATGTTAGGTTTCAAGTATCTAAAGTTACTCTACAAAAAACAGTAATCATCTGTTTCCACAGAGGGTCAAACAAGATGAAATATACTCAATATATAACATGAAAAACAGGTCTTAGAATTTTTATTTCACTGGTAAAAGTTAATTCCAGAAGAATAACTTTTAACAAGATCTGTTTTGTCTGAAAAATCTTTAAATAGAACAAGATTTAACTGCTTTGACGGGTTAAGTGTAATCCTATATCACTGTGCCAAGTCTGACTCTCTGTGATCCTAAGGACTGTAGCCCACCAAGCTCCTTTGTCAATGAGATTCTCCAGCCAGGAATACTGGAGTGGGTTGCCATGCCCTTCTCCAGGGGACCTTCCCAACCCAGGAATCAAACCTGTGTCTCTTACGTCTCCTGCATTGGCAGGCAAGTTCTTTACCACCACAGCCATCTGGGAAGCCCATATCACTATAGTAGAACTCATAAATTATCTCCTACAAGACTCTTATCCCTAAGATTACCAGATCTAATTTTTTTGAATCTCTCTGATCAGCCGATTATGCTTAAAATGGGAGAAAATTTTGAAACTACCACTTATGAAAGTGTAGTGAACTAGTTACTGCTTCTCATAATTCATAGAGGAGTTTCACACCAAACAGGAATAAAATTCATTGAAAATGTAATATACATATCTAGTCCTTATACTTCGACACCAAAAAATTCTAGTATGCTTAAAATTGTAGGTAGACTTTAGGAAATTTACTCAGCCCAGGTCTGAGAATACTGGTGAAAATGAAAATTTACTTAATTGACAAAAACATTCCATCAAACTTGAAAATAAAATTTTTTTCTAACTTCCTTATTTGCTTCTGAGGCAGTTGCAAAGTTAATCAGAACTGAAGTTCATCTTTGTTCCTTCTAACTTTTTTGTTTCTCTGCCATTTCATCTGTTTCAACAGTTAAGGTCGTGTAAATCAGAGGTGTGGGATAAACTTTGCATATAACCAATTTCACACAATAAGTGTAATATTTCATTGGGTTCAACAGCTTTTCTCAATTGAAAAGCAACTGTTCAAAAGTGGCAGGGTTAAAAACAGTGATCCAGATATTCAATAAAATACCACTCATTCATTATCAAGCTATAATATAATAATCTAAAATCTTTCCAAAATTCAATAAAAGATTTAAAACCTACATATAGTTGAGGCTTGAACAGCATGGGTCCACTTATATACATATTTCTTTTTCAATAGGTACTACAGTAATACATAGTCCAAGGACTATTATCCATGGCATAATGTATGTATGTGGAATCCAGACACAGAGAAAACAGGGATACAGAGGGCTGACAATAAAGTTACACACAGATTTTTTTACTCCCTGGAGGGTCAGTGCTCCTCATCCCTGAGTTGTTTTAAGGGCCCACTGCGCAATACATCAGAAATAACTATAAAAATACTAGCAATGGAAAAAGAACAAGAACACATTAATGAGAACAGCTGTGCTTATGCTGGGATTGTGAGTGATTGTTTTTATAATTTAAAAAATGATTTCTTTTCCTCCAAAGATCTTATTGAGACTGTGAAGCTTAAGAGTTGTGAAAAACTACACCAAAGTTTGGCTGGATATGTGATGAATAAGGCAGGTTGAAAAGTTCCCAACATAAAAGTTCTTAAAGAGAGATTCTTTATATATTCTGTTTTCCAAGGTAAAAGAATCAAAAGGAAAAAGTAACATATCTACTTCTGAGTACCTACATCTCTTAAAGTCATCAGAAAATAAGACAGACTGATGACAGATAAACATGTGATAACCCAAGAACAGCAAAATGCTAACTACAGAACCTAAATGGTGGTTATCTAGGTGTTCATTGTAAATTACTTCATCTTTTTTGGTACATTAAGTAATTTTCCTAAAAGAAAAAAAAATATCTGAGGTACATACATTTCTAGGAAAAATACAAATTACAGAATACTCTGGAAGATTTAATAGAGAAAAATATTAAGATAATTGGATTACAGTATTTGAATGCCATTCTGTTTAAAAAATGTTTTCTATATCTACTATGCAGTTATAGATCTTTAGATCCTGTAACGTATCTAGTCTCTAAAGATGATGCCCCAATAAACCACACCTGAATACATGAATAAAGTATTCATGACTTTCTACTTTCAAAGTCGTCTTTGAATCTAGGGTGGCCCTGTGACTTGCTTTTTGATTAACAGAAGTTGTATAACTTTCAAGACTATATATTAATATGCCTTGCATATTCTAAGATTCTGGTTTCTTTCTTCAGGAGTACTGACCTGCCATTTATAAATCTAACTAGTCTGAGATATTATGCCAGAGAGGCCACATACCCATGCTCAGTTTGATAGTTTCAGCTAAATCCAGCCTGAGAGCCACTCAGATGTGTACCAGACATGTAAATGAAACTGTCTGACCTTCTAGTCGAATATAACTGAGTGACCTTAATGTAGAACTGCCTAGTTAAGCTCTGCCCAAGTTTCTGACTCAAAATAATATGATTTATAACAATGCACTTGTTCTTTAAAGCTTCTAAATTTTGGCGGTGCTTTTTAAAAACCAGAATACATAAATAAAATACCTTAAATAGTAAATATTTAGTCCAAATCCTTCATTTTTATGAACTGATCCATCCTCAATGTACTGAAAAATAAAAAAGGACCCTATAATATCTAGGCTAAACAGGTAAAAATTAAAAAAAAAAAAAAGAGAGAGAAAAGGGCTAGTTAGAAATATCACTTCCTAGTCTATTTAAATATATAGATCCCACTCACTGTATAATAAAAACTCAGCTAAGCAACAAATAGCAAGTTATTTCTTAAACCATTCATTTTTTATATATTGGGTGATATTTACAGAAAAGCAAATGTGTTGATGTATTATTTGCTCTTTAAATCCATAATGAATCCATCATCTGACACTGTCAGTTATCTGTGACTCCCATCCAAGTTGCTATCTTAAAAAGAGTTAAAAGAATTAACTGCATCTAAAATAATAAAATGTCCTTTAAGCCTCTACAGTTTCGGTTTTCAGTGACTTGTTGGGAAAAATTTTAAGGATTGCAAACTTGTATATGTTATTCACCAACTGACACAATACTTGACATAGGCAGTAAAACAAAGTTTATGACTATATGTGTAATAGGTGCTTGACAAATGCTGATGGAATGAATATAAAAATTCTACATACTCAGCTTATAAATTATGTGAGAGAATCATAAGTTGATGTATTTAAATAACAACACAGTCATCAATACCCTTAATTTTATACTTATTTTAAGAAAACACAAAAGTACCTTCTAAATAGCTATAAAATATGAAATTAAGACTCTAATTCTTATATCTACCCTAGAACTGAAAATTTAGAAGATATTAAATTGCTGCCCTTATTAATCTTTTACTTCTTTAATATGTATGCTTCTGGAGTTTTTTTCATGCTATTAAAATAATAATTATCCCTTTCTTCCAGTAAAGGCAGCAGAACAAGATTCAAACGGCTGCTGGCAGAGAGGAAAAAAAGGGAAACATTAGGCTACTTTAAGTTGAAGAATCCATTTGTAACTTGAAGGCTCATTTAATCAGTATGTTAAAGTATAAATTAGAAATACTCAATCCCTGAAGATTAAAAAAATATCAGGCATGCTTAACTTTAAGGTAGTTCAATTTCTTTCCCTTTTGATTTTTCCAACAGAGGACTAGATAAATCAATGTATATTTATACTAAGAACTCTACACAATGAAAATGAACAAGGTACTGTGTTAGCTCAATTTTAAATATAAATTTTAAAAAAAAAGTGAACAAACTACAATACAAATATAATGTTGAGGGAAAGAAGCCGGACATAAAAAGCCATACTAAGTGATTTCAAAAATAGTCAAAATTAATCTATGATGTTAGAAGTCAAGACAGCAGTTATCCTTAGAAAGGAGAGGAAAAGGAGTGACTATGAATCACCAAAGGGTTTCTGGGATTCTGGTAATGTTTTGTGATTCATGTTCTGTGTTGTTATAATCTGTGTAGTTTTTCTGTATGTATACTATACTTCAATTAAAAGCTTACCTGGATTGAAAGAGTAGCACCGAAACATACACATTACCATGTGTAAAATGGACAGCTTGTGGGAAGCTGCATAACACAGGGAGTTCAACGCCAAGCTCTGTGACGACTTAGAGGGGTGGGACTGGGGTGTGGGGAGGATTCAAGGAAGAGGGGATATATGTATACTTATGGCTGATTCACACCTTATGGCAGACACTGACAAAACACTGTAAAGCAATTACCCTCCAATTAAAAATAAATTTTGAAAAATGAATCAATAAATGAAAAAAATAAGTGTACTTGATGGAGGGTGGGGAAAATTCTAAGATTTTAATTTTTTTACACCTGAAGCAGAGGTTTTCCAACACTTTATTCTTGATACTTTAAACTAGTTTGCTCATTTGTCTACAGAACCATGGCATAAAATGATACAATTATAGAAGGTGGCTTGGAGATCACATAAGCCAAATGAGAATGCAGAAACTGACTTCCAAGATTACATAATACAGGGCAGAACTAGGACTAGAACACAGGCCTCCACACTCCTATTCCAGTGCTTTACCACCACACAATACTGTCAAACCCTCTTTCTCTACTAGCTACTTTTACAATGTCTGCGGATGCATTTTCCTATTTCCAAGCCCTGATGAATGGTACATGCTGCCCTAGAAGAAACACTGGCAAAGTGATGTAGATACATAAATGCAAGAAAGGGATCATAATCTGCCTTACTACCTTACCAAATAATATACATAGAGTAAGTGTATCTGTAAATGTTATGTCAATGTCATGTCAACATATCTGTTAATCTGGATAGGAAAAAAAAAAGTTCTAAAGAGAAGAAAATCAAGACAGAACTTTAGCAGCAACTTGCTGGGAAAGGGAAGCTTCTAACAATGACACCCCCCCCCCCCCCCACCAATAGTCTCAAACATTTATAAAACATTCTGATTTCTTGTGATAAAACTTATGTAGCTAAGTGTTGATGTATGGCAGAAACCATTACAATATTGTAAAGTAAGTATCCTCTAATTAGAAATAATAGAAAATAAAACTTATGTAGAAAAACACATTTACTGCATTGTCAATTTTTTAATATATTTTTCTTCCTTTTCTTTAAAATATAGTTAAATAAAAAATTTCAATGGATACTGACAGGTAAACTTGGAAGCCTAACATTTTATTAAAGATGACTTTAAATACACATTAGTTCAAATTTCAAACACCATCAACTATAAGCGAAAAAAATACAATTAGAAAATTTTTATTAAGAAATTAAAACCAACAAAAACATTATAATCCTTAACAGATGATCCAAAGGCCCAAAGTAGTCAAGTACCACAATGGCTAAAGAATGCCGTTATACATGCTTACATACTATTTTTAAGTGGCTTATTGTGTGTCTGGGAAGAAAATATTACTGTTTGCTGCCAGCCTAAGCTTATATTACCCACCACACAAAAGATAAATCTTACTCTTGTCAGAACACTGACAACACACTATGCAGTAACAAGAGCAAAGTTATACAATTTAAATTCAATTATTTCAATGAGAAAGTAATATAACCTTCCTAGGAAGATAAATTTCAATGTCTTTAATAACATTTTATTTGCAGTAAAATATTGGAATTCTTTGTAACACTGGCAGCTAAAAAGTAGACTAGCATCTACAAACTACTATAAAAGTGGAATATAATCCACGAAACTTGAAGATGGAGAAATATTCGCAAACTTTAAATATCCAAGTCCTTTAATAATTAGGACAGATCCCCTTTCAGTTCAGTTCGGTCTCTCAGTCATGTCCGACTCTTTGTGACCCCATGGACTGCAGCACACCAGGCCTCCCTGTCCATCACCAACTCCCAGAGTTCACTCAAACTCATGTCCATTGAGTCGGTGATGCCATCCAACCACCTCATCCTCTGTCAACCCCTTCTTCGTCCCACCTTCAATCTTTCCCAACATCAGGGTCTTTTCACATGAGTCAGTTCTTCACATCAGGTGACCAAAGTATGGGGGTTTCAGCTTCAGCATCAGTCCTTCCAATGAATATTCAGGACTGATTGCCTTTAGGATGGACTGGTTGGATTTCCTTGCAGTCCAAGGGACTCTCAAGAGTCTTCTCCAACACCACAGTTCCAAAGCATCAATTCTTTGGCCTTCAGCTTTCTTTAATTGTCCAACTCTCACATTCATACATGTATACTGGAAAAACCGTAGCCTTGACGAGACAGACCTTTGCTGGCAGAGTAATGTCTCTGCTTTTTAATATGCTGTCTAGGTTGGTCATAGCTTTTCTTCCACAGAGCAAGCATCTTTTAATTTCATGGCTGCAGTCACCATCTGCAGTGATTCTGGAGCCCCCCAAAATAAAGTCTGTCACTATTTCCACTGTTTCCCCATTTATTTGCCATGAAGTGATGCAACCAGATTCCATGATCTTAGTTTTCTGAATGTTGAGTTTTAAGCTAACTTTTTCACTTTCCTCTTCCACTTTCATCAAGAGGCTCTTTAGTTTTTCTTCACTTTCTGCCATAAGGGTGGTATCATCTGCATATTTGAGGTTATTGATATTTCTCCCAGCAATTCTGATTCCAGCTTGTCCTTCATCCAGACCAGCATTTCTTAGACCCCCTTCAGGCATGGTCATACTTTAAAGCCATGATTTTAAACTTCATTACAAAAGATAGAGGGAATCCATTGGTTCAGATACTTTTAAACTACTCCAATATATATCCCAAGTATATATTTGCAGGAGACCTGGGTTTGATTCCTGGGTTGAGAAGATCCCCTGGAGGAGGGCATGGCAACCCACTCCAGTATTCTTGCCTGGAGAATTCCATGGACAGAGAAGCCTGGTGAGTACAGTCCATTGGGTCACAAAGGGTTGGGCATGACTGAGCAACTAACCCTTTCAGTTTTACATATATCCACCCAAGAGAATTTCCTCATTGTTCTACAGATAACAACATTCACTCAATTCACTTTCTGGTCTAAAACAACTTTGCCCATCTCCCATATTCTATTTACCTTCAGGACTCACTCACTCCTTTCTCATCCCCAAGAAGTTATTTCTTTCATTCTATTCAACACTGAATCTTTTCTTTCCTAAACTCTCATAAACCTCACCTCTATCATTTAGTACTTTCTACTGAAACTCCAGTACTTTGGCCACCTCATGCGAAGAGTTGACTCACTGGAAAAGACTCTGATGTTGGGAGGGATTGGGGCAGGAGGAGAAGGGGACGACAGAGGATGAGATGGCTGGATGGCATCACTGACTCGATGGACGTGAGTCTGAGTGAACAACGGGAGTTGGTGATGGACAGGGAGGCCTGTCCATGGGGTCGCAAAGAGTCGGACACGACTGAGCGACTGAACTGAACTGAGCAGTATGTGACTGATTTTTCTCAACTGTGCTTATAGACTGTTAACCAGATTCAACTGCAAGCCCCTTCACAATAGAAGACCGTCTTTCATATACCTCCCACAATACTCGTGACATTATAGGCATTTCAATAAATGTTGAGGAAAATACTAAAAAAAAAAAAAGTTGTAACTGCAAAGAAAGGCCTCTCCAATGAAGTATACGCTAGAGCATGAGAGACAGAAGTTTACACAAGCTTCTTCCAGATTTCTTCAAGAAAGTCTGTTTTTAATAACTATAACACATTCCTAATATTTAAACACAACTGATTTCTAAGATAAGCATAAGAATATTCTATAATTTTACAGATATAATTTTGAGTGATATAAAATTTTATTTTATTTTAGATGGGCTGTGAGGTTTGAGGGATCTTAGTTTTCCAACCAGAGATTCAACCCAGGCCCTTGGTGAAAGCAGAGTCCTAACCACTGGACCGTAAGAGAATTGCCTCAAATTTTATTTTTAAATAAACTCATCTAAAAACTAAGTCCTTTTATAGTAGTAGAAAGTAAGTTCTCAAAATAAAAAAAAGTTGAACAATCTAAGTATCAAATGAAGTAGTATTGGATTATAACCCAAAGTATAAAGTAAATATCCATGAGTCCAAACTGATAGGAATAACTGAATGACTTAACTAATGGGGGAGAAGAGAGAAATATCCCATGTAGAAGAATTCCAAATAAACTATTACATGAAAGTAGACGGCCTTCAAGGAGATAAGAGCATTAACTCCTTATTCCTTAAGTATGGGTTGTACCTTCGAAAGAGTAGTTATAGAAAAGTGGGGTAGTAACTTTACAGTGGAGAAGTCTGAAAAACATCTCAGCCAAGAGTCATAAATCATGTTGCTGCTATGCATCTTGATACGATGGGAATGATACTTTATCTCTTGAGTTTTTACAACTGATAGTTGTGTAATAGTTCTATTTTTCCCAACTATAATTCATTGATGAACCCATTCTCTTCCTCACTAATTTGAAATGTAACCTTTATCATATGTTTAATGCTTTATGAGTCTGCTTTTAAAATATTTTTCCTGTTTATGCAACTACCAACACCACATTTTTTGATTACTATGGCGGTGGCTCAGAGGTTAAAGTGTCTGCCTGCAATTCGGGAGACCTGGGTTCGATCCCTAGCCCTGGGTCGGGAAGTTCCCCTGGAGAAGGAAATGGCAACCCACTCCAGTATTCTTGCCTGAAGAATCCCATGGACAGAGGAGCCTGGTGGGTTACAGTCTACGGGGTCACAAAGAGTCGGGCACGACTGAGCAACCTTACTTACTATGCGTCTGGATAAATGTCCAGGTCTGTCTTGATCACTGTGCTATCCAAATTCACTAGTGACTATTACAACTCTGCGATGATTCAAATTTTATTATTTACCAAATTAACGTAAGTTGATATCCCTTAAGTTAATGCAGGTAATGCCCTCAACTATTTCTTACATTTATTAGCTCCACCGCAGGAGGTGGTCCTCTTAAGAAGAAAAAGAACCACTTTAACCAAGTGATCAAACAAAACATCAAAAATAACCGGACAAACAAGTATCATGTGTCCCTTATATGATGCACTCTAAAGATACAACATCACTTATAGACTATTCATGTGCTAAAATTCATATCCTGTATCTAGTCATGATGAAACATAAGACAAACTCAAACTGGCAGGCATCCTACAAAATAAATGGCTGGTAATCTTCAAAATGTTAATGTCATTTAAAAAAAAGACTCAGGAATGGTTCAGTCCCAGATTAAAGCAAGCAAGAAGACTAAAGAAACAAAAAACTAAATGCAATGCATGATCCTGGACTAGAACTGGGTGTGCTGGGTGGGGGGCGGGGCAGGTAATGCTACATGGAACCAATCAGTGAAATATAAATTATGTCTACAGATTTAAAACAAGTATTGTACGAATGTTTATTTCCTGATTTTGACCACTATACTATGGTTGTATAATGCCCTTATTCTTAGAAAATGTACACTGTGGTATTTAGGCACAAAGGGCAGTAATATTTACAACTTACTCTCAAATGGCTCAGTAGGAAAAAAAAGGTTTAGAGAAATAACAATAAAGCATATACAGCAAAATGTTAGTAACTGTGAATCTGAGTGAAGAACATGAAGTTCTTTGAATTATTCTTATAACTTTTCCTTATATTTGAAGCTACTTCAAAATAACAGTTGAAGAAAAAGGAGAAATAATGCACATTAGGGAAAAAAATCACACATAAACATGGAATTTATGAGATTTTTACTTTCTTCCTAAGTTCTACAATACTTCAAAACAAGTACAAGATATGTTCTCTGTTCTCAAGGAGTTTTCCATCTGGCTGGGCCGACAAAACAAATATGTAACATTTTTATAAGGAATATTACAAAGCAGTAACTGTCAAATGTGTGACAGAAGTAATGAGTGCTAGAAATTTAGAGGGAAAAAAAGATCATGATGAATAAAGTGGTTCAACTGAAAGAAGAGAGATTGGACTCAGGTCTTGAGCTCTAAGAAAGATCTGGCTAGGCAAAAAAAAGAAAATTCCACAGTGAGAGAGTATTTGTGGACAACTGAGTAACAAAGATTGACTACACAGTCTGTTAACACTGGGGAATGAAAATCAAGGCTGGAAAGAAAGGCTAGGGCCAAATTATGGAGCACTCTGAATCCTACCCCAAGAAAACTGGACACTGTCCTACAGGTAATAGCCAACCACTAAATGATTCTGACATAGCATTATTAATACAAGTAATTTCCCCCATTTCCGTCTAGAATCTGATTTACTCAACTTGACAATTCCTAAAAAGAATATTTCCTTTTGTACTAACATATGTTTTGATTCTTCCATTTGTGTACCTGCTGACAGAGAATTTAATATCACACTTATATTGACTGCTTATTGTGGATTAGGCAAGTCAAGGAAGGTGACTCAGCACGAATCATATAATCCCTATAAATGGCCGTTTAATTCCATCAATACCTAATCGTTATTGATCAAACTGAGATTAATTTAGTCTTTGTGTATCTCTTTTCCTTACCAAATATAAAAAAGTAAACAGTTGCTGATAAACCTCACTACCTGTAGGGACAGATTTTTATTAGTATCGATGTGTCAACACTAAAAGTTTTCATTAAGCATTTTAAATCAGAATCATATATCAGTGATCACATCTGGAAGTATTTTTGTTGCATACAAGCCAAACTTACAGTAAATCCATTCTAAAAGGTCAAGTTTATAAGTGACAAATTGTAATCTAAGACACCAGTTTTGTAAACTCTGCATGAATCATCTTTTTTGAGAACTCTTCATTATATTTCCAACACTCTTTTTTCTTAACAGAAGAATCAAATTACCTCAGCATCTAACATACAAAAAGGCCTCAAATAAGAAAATTTTGATAGTTATAAAACAAACTGGCAATTTAACAGAAATAACTAAGTTGCATATTTATGATTTCTAAAAGTATATGGTAGGGTAGTAAGAATTATAATATTAAAGAGTCTCATCATCTTAGCATTTCATGAATATCTGCCCAAAAGAATATTTACCTAGATTCATTTCTAAATTGTAACTGTACCTAAAAATACCAGTTTATTCTAAAGAAATGTTTATAATTCTCCATTTCTGTTATCCTTGGTGAGGGAAAGAACAATTACATCATTCTGCAGGGGTCAACAAACTACTACCCACAAGACAAATCTGATTCCACCACCCACTTTCATAGGGCCAGCTAACTAAGAATGATTTTTCACTTTTTGAACACCTGAAAACTGAATTCAAAAGAGAACAATATTAAAGGACCCACAAAATGATATGCAATTCAGTGACTGTAAGTAAAGTTTTATTACAGTCTCACCCATTCTTTTAAGTACTGTCTATGGCTGTTTTAAAAAACGGCAGAGTTGAGTAATTCTGCGAGACCATGTGTCCCACAAAGCCTAAAATATTTACCATATGACCACTTAAGGGAAAAGCCAACCCGTATCATATAGCAGAACAGACAAGAGATTATGCTTTAGGCACTGAAATCAGATCAACCCAGCTTCAAAATCTGTCTATGCCACTAGTTATGAAGCCTGTCTCACTGTTTAATACTCTAAAACTCAGAATTCTAAATTTTTTTTAAGGACAGAAAATAGTACCTAATAGGACTGTTGACGGGATTAAAAAGATAAATAAATATAAAGTGTTTAGCACTATACCTAATACACAGTAAGCACTAAATAAAGTGGCTCAGGGTGAAGAATCCTCCTGCCAAGCAGGAGACTCAGGTTTGATCCCTAGGATGGTCGGGAAGATCCCCATAGGAGGAAATGGCAACCCACTCCAGTATTCTTGCCTGGAGAATCCCAGGGACAAAGGAGCCTGGTGGGCCACAGTCCACGGGGTCGCAAAGAATTGGACATGACTGAGCAACTGAGCACGCATGCAGTGTTACTATATTTTAATTATTAGTACCATCATCATACAGTTACAGGGAATCAAACTGTTGGGAGTCCAGGCCTTCTTCTTATGATATATATGCCACAAAAGTATAGTACCTCTCTCTTTTCTGATTTTTTTCCTCTTTACTTCCAGGCAACTAAAACCCACACCAAAACATGCAGAAAAGGCCTTTATAAAATACAGGGTGGTTATAAAATTTGGAAACACAGGTAAGTATACAGAAAAAGGGTTTGTAACATTAATCAGTGAAACCAGACTTTATAGCCACCCTGTACAATTGCTTCCATGGGCAATGGTACCATCCATTGTACTACAAATAAAATCTATGTAACAATCAAGTGAACTTTGTTATATTAACTTTAATTACAGCTATGTCAAGTCATTTAGTATGCTTAATAATGACAAACCAAATTTATTCAAATTCAGAAAAACTATACCGTACATAATACGGATTCAAAATATTTTTATCTCAGATTCTATGATAAACAAAAAAGGGTTACCACAGATGGAAAGATAAACTATGTCCATTAAACAATGAAAAAAAAAAACACTGACATCCTTACATATTTATGGAAAGTGTTATATTTACAACTTGCATTTTAAGTTTTTAAAAGTTTAATAGTCTTAAGTTTAATTTCATAAACCAAATTTAAAATTGACATACACTGAGTCTAGCTGTGTGACCTTGAGTAACTTATTTAACCCAAGCCTTAGTTTCCTCATCTATAAAACAGAGATAATAATACTCTTTCACAAGGTTATTGTGAGGATTAAATGAGTCAATACATGTAAAGAACTTGGAACACAACCTGCTACAGAGTGGTGCTCAATAAAAGTTATTATAATTACATATTAATTTAATTAAGTAGCTAGATTTTGACAGGAATGCTTTCACAGTTTTAACTAGGAAGTTGGCATGCAGCCAAAAAAAACATTCTGAACATCAGCACAGGTCACAAAACCTTCAGAAATTCAATTCTATTGATGGGAATTAGAATATAGGCGACTGAACTGAACTGACCCTTCACTTAAATTTTACTTATATGGATTTCAAACTTAAAATTAAGTCATAAAAGCTAAAGTTTGTCATTTTCCAAACTTGGGAACTTTGCCAAGTACTGTACTCTGCCAGGTTGCTGCTGTAGTGAACAATTAGAGGGTGCAATTCACTTCACTTACCTTGGTCATCCCTAGGAGAATAGAGTAGGCAATCCATGGAGACTAGGGGAAGAAGTGGCAAAGACGTGGAATAAACCGTGCTGCTGCTGCTTGTGGGTGTGCCCTTCTTTCCTATGGCTTCCTCTATTCTCCCCTGGCAAAGCACTGTGCTATGCTTCATGTACTATTTTTCCCACCAAAGATTCAATAAAAGGCATGCCAACATTATCAGACTAGTATCTGTAAAAACTCTAAAAAAGATTTAAAACATTCCTCTATGTATGAATTTAGAATTGTTACGATGTTTGGAGCCAAACTGCTAAACTTGAGAATTACTGTCTTTACAAAGAAGGCTTATGACTCTGAATTAGTGCCATAATTTCTGAAACTATCTTCTCAACTAAAGTGTGCTAAAGCAAAAAAGACAGCTTTTGATCCCAATGACCAAAATAAGAACTCAATACATATTTGTTAAATGAACTGATTAATTTGCTTGACGACCACAAATTAACACTTACCCACATAAGCATTTACAAAGAATTCACAAAAAATTGCTGTCTGTAGCTGTTTGTATAGCAAAGGTCATAAGTAATTACCGCTGAAATTCTTCTTTACTCGTGTACACAGTACTGGTATTTCTATTCTAAATCTTCACAACTTTACTTACCCAACCACTGTTCATCTCATTAAGGAATGGTACCACACAAAATTGTTTTTTGAAACTGGCATAAATGATGTACCATGAATTACCATCTCATAACAAATGGCCTCCTCCGTCCATGCTACCATAATAATACAAACCATTTTTGTTTCCCTAAAATACTTACCATCTGACCAGTAAATGACAGACCTCTGATTTCTGTAAGGCTTGGCTCCTGCTCTTTCCTACCCATCCTCTCTCCTGATAGGTTGCCCTCCTTTCCAAAGCTTTTTACTACATTATTTGCAATGCTGCTTCTTATATGAATAAACTTTTCCTAGACCCTTAACAGAACCTCATTCCACCTATCTTTCTCTGTACCCCTCTCCAACAACAGACTGGGAGATACCAGCATTTTCTTCTCATTTTCCTATTGTGGCACACAGATGACCATATGACTACTCCGAAAGTCTACTGTTACAACTTTTCTTCCTTAATTGTAATCAGGCACTACTTAATTTTCATCACTGTCATCAATCAACTTCCCCATTACTCCTCAACTTAACAGAGAAGTTTTAATGCCTGTCTTACTGCCTCACTTGCCTTTTTAGGCACCATCAACCAGGTAACTTCCAAATCCTTGTGAACATCCTAGCTGCTCTCCTCCTTAAGGAGTAAGGAGATATCCAACTACAATGATCTTTATACATCAAACACTCAACTGAACAATTTACCTCTATGATCACTCTGGACCTTATAACCCAGAACAATTATTCATCTGAAACCTTAAAATTCATAGTTTTGACCTATAACTAACACCTTTTATCCTTTGGCTCTTTCACACTGTGCACTGCCACCCGCCCCCACCCCCTACCCCTGCTCCCAGCCAACCCACCCATCATCACACTTCAGCTTCAGGGAAACTTTTGGTGCTACGTTCCTCCATTTTCTCCCATCAGTCTTGTTTTGGCTTCACTTCTTTCTTTCCCTATCCAGTCCAGACATCGAAGATATATCCTTTCAACCACTCTTAGAATGGCTCTTCTTATGCCATTCTCCCTCTTTCTCAAATTTTGTCCTCCACATTTACCAGAGTACTGTGGGGGCAGGATGGGGGAAATGATGCACACCGCCGACGTGACCAGAAAGTCCAAGGCCATCAAACTCATCTGAGTCTACACTTCTGAAGGAAACGCCAATCGCGTTAGCCTCAGTACTTCAAATTCTCAGAAGTCAGTTTCAGCTTTCAACTCCCATTTCTACCTCATACTTACTGAGTATCCTCGCCTCTTCTTTTAAAGAGAAAATAGCAGACTTCAGGTAGAAATAACCCTCCCCAAATCAGTATCCTTACCTCCTTTTCTCTCAGCAATGAAACAGTCTGTCTCTGGTTAAAAACCAAATGTACTACAGAGCATTCCTAATATTAAATACTATCTGTAGAAAAGTTATGTCCATCATGCATGGCCCCCTCCCCTCACCTCTGATCTATCTACTGGTCATTTGCCCTCAGCATATAAATACATTCAAATCTTCATCAACTGAAATCTCTATGTTTCCAAAATTCTCAGTTAATTATAATACTCAACCTAATGAAGATACAGTATTTTATCCAAATGCAACCGAAAGTATGATATGAAGTATGATCAATATTTAAACAATCATCAAACTGTGTATATATACCTGTCTGTCATGAAAAAGGAATAACTGATCCTATAACATCTGGTTAATGAAATACTAGGCTCTACAGAGAATTCAATTACTGAAAAATAATTAACTTTAATAACACTTGGTACAATCAAGTTTAGAGAAAAAAAATCTCCATTGACCTGATGCTCCACTTCCGTCCAGGCTTCCTGTAGTAAATATGCAATGTTGCAATAAAGCTCCTTGAAAAATGAGTCATCTTGAACCAAACATAATCAACAAGATAATGATTAATCAAAGGTTGGCACAAATCCTACCACAGTAATATAACTGAAATTCAGCCTCTTAAAAGATGACTTGTGTTTAATGCGGATTTCTCAGAAATGTAAGCCAATGAATGGGTCTATGTAATATATCTATATATTGACACAAGTATATGAAGAACTGCATTTTAAATTTTCCTGTCCTAAATTTTTTATAATTATCATTTACCCACAAAACCTAACAACAAATAGACTTTATAGTGTCATGTCTCCATTTTCCACTCTATACAAAATTCTGGAAAATTATTTCCTAATGTTTAGAAGAATTAATGTACTTCTGATTATTTTAGTAAGGCACAAAAACTGAGTATGCCACAATAAGCACTGTATTACTATGCATACTGTATCCTTAAAAAATGTAATAATGTACTGTCTTTCACACTAAATTAAATTAGTGAATTATCATGGAGGGGATATGCTCTAATGTTTTATCTGGTAGCACAATGGAGTTAGGCTATACAGGTCTACCAATTGGCTAAAAGCAGATTAGAAATATATCTATGGCCACAAAACTAGACCAAGTTAACTGATCCTGAAAGAATGAACCTGTAATACTGAACTTAGAAGCACAGTTTCTATAACCAATGAGCTATCTATCTAACTATGTAACTACTTGAAGAATTATTTTAATAAGGTAATATTCAAACCTAATAGGAAAGTAAAGCAAGGTCTTTAACAAAAAGTGCTGTTTATTACGGAGCATAAGGAAAAAATGATCTTTATTCCTTATCTCATACCACATACAGAAATCAATCTGAAGTATAATTAATCATTGACCTAAAGTAAAAGCATGAGTCACAGAGAACAAATGACAAATTAGATTTCACCTAAAGTTTTAAAATTCCTATCCATCAAAGGACACCGTTAAGGAAATAACTTCACAGTTGTGAAGAGAAATATTAACAGCACATATAGTTGACAAAGGATTTGTATTCAGAGTACATAACTACAACAAATCCAGAATAAAAATTTAAACAATTGAATAGAAAACATGTGAAGTGAAAAGTAAATGAAATACGAATATATTTTATCTAATCTCATTTTAAAAGATGATTTTCTTAACCACATACTGTAGCTTATTCTAATTAACACTTAACATTAGAAGTGAAGAGTTTACAGTAACCATCTCTTTGTATACATTTTTATTTACAGGCTATAAAAATAATATATTGCAAATATGAATTAAAATAAGCAAAACATGAATGGCCCTAAAAATGCTAAAAGGGAAATCTTAAAACCAGCTGACAATAAAGTAAGATCAACACATTTAAAAATAAGAATGCATATTACTCTCAATAAATAACAAATGAAAAGCTATGTAAGAATGGCCCTTTATGTATGTCCTAATCCCCGGAACCCGTGAACGTCACTTTATATGGCAAGAAAAAAAAAAGAAAACCCAAAACTTTATAGTGTGATTAAGTTAAAAGAATTTGAGATGGGGATATTAAGAAATCTGAGATGACAAATGGCCCAAACTTAAAAGAATTGAAGTCATTTTAGTCCTCGTTACAGCATTAGATTGGGTTTGGCCCTAAGAAATAAAATATCCACAGTAATTTCTATCCTGAGAAAATTTTCTACCATCATTCTAAACAATTACACAACAGACAAAATTCTAAATGCTTTTCTTCTAATTCTTCATCCCCAAACGACCTTTTATTAATTTCTTCTTCAGCAGGATGAACTGTCTGCACGTTATGTAGTACTGCACTATGAAGCATGCTGTGATGCAGCTGAAGACCAATGCTTGGCTGATGGATCCAATCAACTGAAACGTCTATTTCATGGCCTCTCCACCATACTCTCTATCATCTCAGAACCTGCAAAACAATCTTACTACTGTTGGGTTTCACCTATCATTTCTCTCATTAGCAAAAACCTGGACACCCTGTACAGGTGAACCAAGAATCTCACATTCTCTAGATAAGGTATGGAGAAAACTGAAAATGACAGTGGAATCAACTACCCTAAAAACCCTGAGACAGCAGCAACTGCTTCAGGGGCTTTTGAATTCTGCTGCTGCTGCTAAGTCGCTTCAGTCATGTCCAACTCTGTGCGACCCCAGAGACGGCAGCCCACCAGGCTCCCCCGTCCCTGGGATTCTCCAGGCAACACTGGAGTGGGTTGCCATTTCCTTCTCCAATGCATGAAAGTGAAAAGTCAAAGTGAAGTCGCTCAGTCGTGCCCAACTCTTAGCGACCCCATGGACTGCAGCCCTAGTGGAAGCCAATTATTCTAGCAAAATATACTCATATCTTAGTGTCTGGGTTTCCAAATGAGCCTCACTTATTTCTCATCCAACCTTTTATGTTGTTATAGAAGAGACAAGAGACTGGACCAAGATTTTGCTCTAAAAGCATATTAGTATTTAAGGGACTGGAGTGGTCAGGAAACAACAGAAAAAATACAGACTTTCTAAAAGGAGACAGTAATTTTCACTGAGGCGTAAGACCTAGACTCTTGAGAAAGAGACTTTCAAAACTAGAGATTTTTAAAATTAAATTTGAGATGGTGTTAAAATAATTAAGTAGCAATGAAAACTAGAGTGAAGGAAAGAGAACTCAGTGTGATACAAACAAGTAAAAGAAAAGAACACAAAATTAAATCAGTGAATTAACCAAGGATTATAAATAGACATGATTTGGTAGGGCTATCCAATTCATAATTCCCCCAAGTGGCTGTGCGCTACCCTTTAGACCTTCATTTGAGAGACTACTCAATCTTTTCTCCTATTATTCTAGACTTTGGTTCCAAAAGAGAATTGTATCTTCCTAAATGATGAATTTGCCCTTCGTAAACATAATGATTAGCAGTGGGATAAAAATTTGATGTAAGCAAGACCAAAGTCCTGTCTTTGGATTTTTCAAATTAGAATTAAGGGAAGGAAACCCTGAGGACACATTTGCAGAGCTACTGGGATAAGCCCTGCTGCTGAAGAAAACTTATTTCAAAGAACAAAACTAGTTATGTATGGAGAAGTGGAGGTAAGAGACTAATAATTCCAATGATAATGCACAATCCTTACCCTCAACTATGTATATAACATGTATTTTAAGTGAAGTGAAGTGAAAAGTTGCTCAATCATGTCCAACTCTTTGAGACCCCATGGCCCCTCTGTCCAGTGGAATTCTCTAAGCCAGAATACTGGAGTGGGTAGCCATTTCCTTCTCCAGGGGATCTTCACAACCGAGGCATCAAACTCATGTCTCCTGCACTGCAGGTGGATTCTTTACCATCTGAGCCACCTTCAGTTCAGTTTAGTCGTTCAGTCGTGTCCGACTCTTTGCGACCCCATGAATCGCAGGACGCCAGGCCGCCCTGTCCATCACCAACTCCCAAAGTTCACTCAAACTCACGTCCATCGAGTCGGTGATGCCATCCAGCCGTCTCATCCTCTGTCATCCCCTTCTCCGCCTGCCCCCAATCCCTCCCAGCATCAGAGTCTTTTCCAATGAGTCAACGCTTTGCATGAGGTGGCCAAAGTACTGGAGTTTCAGCTTTAGCATCATTCCTTCCAAGGAACACCCAGGGTTGATCTCCTTTAGAATGGACTGGTTGGATCTCCTTGCAGTCCAAAGGACTCTCAAGAGTCTTCTCCAACACCACAGTTCAAAAGCATCAATTCTTCGGCACTCAGCCTTCTTCACAGTCCAACTCTCACATCCATACGTGACCACTGGAAAACCATAGCCTTGACTAGATGGACCTTTGTTGGCAAAGTAATGTCTCTGCTTTTCAATATGCTTATCTAAGCTGGTCATAACTTTTCTTCCAAGGAGTAAGCATCTTTTAATTTCATGGCTGCAGTCACCACCTGCAGTGATTCTGAGCCACCTTAAGCTCAGTAAATATTTCCCATTGTTATTTTAAGAATTAAAAGAAATAACATAAAGGTACTTCGTAAACTCTAAGTTTATCAGAGCTTATTCAGATTATTTAGCAGTTGTGATCACTTTGGTTTTCAACTAGAACTGTACACATTTATACATATATTAAATACAAAAAGCAGGTAACAAAATTCAATGTAAGCTATTACTATAACCACAAAGCAAATGCATACGACAAATCTGGTCTGCCAGTGATTTTTGTAGGGCCTGTGAGCTAAGAACAATTTTCACATTTTTAAATGTTTGGGGGGAAATATCAATACCAGAATATTTTGCAATATGAGAAAATTAACTGAAGTTCATGTTTCAGTGGCTGTAATAAAGCTTTATTGGAATACAAGCACACCCAACTATACTATCTATGGGTGCCTTCATGCCACAACAGAATTGAGTAGTTGCCTTTATAGAAAGTTTGCCAATTTCTATACAAAACAGTAAACACATACACCAAAACACTTTAAATGACTGTTAGGAAGGTAAGATCATAAGGAATTTCATCTTGTTTCTATCTTCTCAGTCTGAGATGTGATATTGCTTTCAATAAAAACAAAATTTTAGGAACAGAACTACCATATAACCCAACAAAATGACCAATACAAAAAGATACATGCACCCTAATGTTCACTGCAGCACTACTACAAAAGCCAGGACAAGGAAGCAAACTAAATATGCCCATCAACCGAGGAATGGATAAAGAAGGTGTGGTACATAAATACAATGAAATATTGCTCAGCCATAGAAAGGAAAAAAACAGTGCCATTTGCAGAGATGTGGACAGATCTAGAGATTGTCATACAGAGTGAAGTAAGAAAGAAAGAGAAAAACAAGTATATAATATTGCTTATATGTGGCATCTAGGAAAATGGTATAGATAATGGAAAATCAGAAAAAGAGATAAAGATGTAGAGAACAAACTAATGGATAAGGGGGAAGAGGGAGAATGGGATGAACTGAGAGATTGGGACTAACATATATACACTACTATGTATAAAATAGATTAATGAGAGCCTGTTGTATAGGACAGGGAACTCTATTCAATGTTCTCTGGGGACCTAAATGGGAAGGAAATCTAAAAAAGAGGGGGTATAAATGATTCACTTTGCTGTACAGAAGAAACCAACAACACTGTAAAGCAACTATATGCCAATAAAAATTAACTTAAAAAAAGAACTTTAGCAGCTTCCCTGATTTCCTTTCCTCCATTGTGTAGCTCTTCTAATTCATCTAGGTATTCTCCACACCAAGTGCATAGCACCATCAAGTTGATGACGGGAAAAAACCTCTAAGTGGATAAGCATGGGATCATGATTTATTCCTCTTCTTTATCCCTTACACCCATCCATCGGCACATTGACAGCCTCTCCAAAATACATTCCCAAAGCTACCACTTCTTCCACCTCTACCACACAAAGCCCCAGGTGTCATCATCTTTTACCAGTATTCCTGCAAGAATCTCTTAAGTATGATCTGAGGGTGTGGGGATTTGGGGACGAAAGACTTAATGTGATGGCAACATAAGAGAATACTATAGATAATTTCAGACTTCAAACAGTCTAAAGTTTAAGTTTTATTGTTCTTATTCTCACTATGGCAAGAATATCCTCATTTCTTAAAACAGTTCATTTAGAAGGAATCTTTCAGCTTTCATTTAACAAATCTTGCTGCTTCTTTCCTGCACTTCTAAATTTAAAATGAAACCGTAAATACCTATTCTGGTTGTAAAACACATCACTGGGTGGGGGGTGGGGGTGGGGGAATGAAGTGCAATTTTGACTTCTTAATGTGTCTTGTGATGTTGGTGACCAAAAAAACAGATTAACTGTTCTCCTATAGCTCTATACTTTAAATAAAATCTAGTGATTCAATTTTTCATAAAATACTCATTCTCCGATATTCAAAATAAAAAGAAGTAGCAAATGAAAGCCGTGTGCTATAGGGGAAAGCACACTGGATTTTTTGAAGGCATAACATTTGGGCTTTAGTTCTTCCTTTATCACACTCAAACTATCCCTCTTAAATATTACAGCTTGATCTTAAACTATCCCTCTTAAATAGTACAGCTTCCTCATTTATAAAATATGAATATCAATGCCTGCTCTAATTCTTAAAATCATTAGTGAATCAAGAGATTGTGTTCTTAAAAGTAATTTTAAAAAGTAAACTCTGAAATATAAATATAAAATGTTAACAATCATTGAATTATGTAATTTTATGTCAGTCTACAAAGTTTTAAAGTTAAATTTATTTCCTCTAAATTATTTTTCAAATATAAAAAATTTAATTGAAGCCTTTACAGCTATAGTAATCAGACAGTGTGGTATTTACTTAATGATAAACATAGCCATCTATGGAACAGAATAGAGAGTCCAAAAATAGACTGACACATATGCAGTCTATTGATTTTCAGCAAAGGTGCCAAGGCAATTCAAAGGAAAAGGCCTAATCTTTTCAACAAATGTTGCTGGAACAAAGGGGTATCAGTGTGCAAATAAATGAACCTTGATTCGTACCTCATACCATATGTAAAAACTAATTCTAAAAGGATCACAAACCTAAAATAAAAGTAAAAACTATAAACTTATTCAAGAAAATAGGAGAGAAATTGTGACATAACATGCAATATATATAACTGATTTTTGCCCCCAGTTCCTGGCATAGAATTTCTAAAATCCTTGGAATTTTCTGAGTAATAGAGATGTGAAGAGCCCCTTTCAACCATATCTGAGTTTATGTTAAAGAGGTAACTTTTGGAAGATGGAGGCTGGTTGCCAGAGGAATCAACTTCTTGATTAAACAGTTTGAACTTTCAGCTCCACCCCCTGACCTCCGGGGAGGTAAGAAGGACTGAAAATTTGAGCTCAGCCACACTGGTCAATGATTTAATCAATCACGCCTATATACCGGAGCCTTCATTAAAACCCTAAATGATGGGGTTCAGAGAGCTTCCAGGTACATGAACACTTCAAGGTGGTTGCTGGGAGAGTGACATGCCCAGAGAGGGCATTGAAGCTCCACACTCCTTCCTAAGAACCTTGTCCAATGCATCTCTTCCATCTGGGTACTTCTGCATTGTATCCTTTATAATAAACCAGTAACAGGAAGTAAAGTGCTTTCCTGAGTTCTATAAGGCATTCTAACATATTATCAGATCCAAGAAGGGGCATAGGAATCTCCCATTTATAAGTGGTCAGTCAGAAGTATCTGAGGTCTGAACCTGTAGTTGATATCTGGAGAAGGAAGGCAGTCATGGGGGACTGAAACCTTAATCTATAGGATCTGCACTAATTTCAGGAAGTTAGTGGTGTGGAAAACCCACACATTTGGTGTGTTGTGAGCAGAACAAAGTTTTCTTTTAGAACCTGTGATCTTGGGTTAGGTAAAGATTTCTTAATGGGACACAAAATGTACTATAAAAGACAAACTTTATCCTAGTAAATTGATAAACTGGATTTCATCAAAATAAACTTCCACTCTTCAAAAGGCACTGTTAAGAAAATGAAAAGTTAAGTCACAAAGTGGAAGAAAACATTTGCAAAACACATAACTGATAAAGGACTTGCATCCATAGTATACAGAGAACTCTCAAAATCTAATCATAAGACAATCAACCCATTTTTTAAAAAAATGAGCACCAGACAGGCAAATTTATAGTCAGAAGGCAGATTAGTGGCTGCAGGGCTGTGAGGAGCCAAAGTTCCAATGTTCACAGCAGCTGTCTGTATTCATAATAGCCAAAAACTGGTAACAACTGAAATGTCCATCATCTGGTGAATGGATAAACTAACTGTGGTATATTCATACAATGAAATGCTATTCAGCAATAAAAAGGAATAAATTACTGAAACATGCAACACAAATGAATCTCAAAAGTACACTAAGTGAAAAGCACAAAAGACCACAGATTTTAAGATTCCAGTTATATGACATTTTAGGAAAGGCAGAATATAGGGAAAGAAAGCAGATCAGTGGTTGCCAGAAACAGGGTGGAGGGAAAGGACTGACTGCAAGGTGGTATAGGAACTTTGGGGGGAACTTTTTGGTGTAATCGAGATGGTTTATACCTTGATCGTGGTAGTGCATACTATATGAATTTTGGAAGACCCACTATACACTTGAAATTGGCATAATTTATCACAGGTAAAGCACAGCTCCCAGGTGGCGCTAGTGCTAAAGAACCTGCCTGCCAATGCAGGAGACGTAAGAGACTAGGTTTGATCCCAAGGTCAGGAAGATCCCCTGGAGGAGGGCATGGAAACCCTCTCCATTATTCCTGCCTGGGGAATCCCATGGACAGAGGAGCCTAGGAAGCCACAGTCCATAGGGCTGCAAAGATTCAGACATGACTGAAACAATTTAGCGGGCACACAGCTGAATAAAGCTGATTTTAAAAATTTGAATTCTCAAAACTACTCTGTAGTTCTACTCTTTTTCACTAAAATCAAGATATGATAATGAGGTGTTTGGTGATTTTTTAAAACAAATGAGTTAGAATTTGCTATCAAGAATGCATTGTATTTGATAGCAAAAATACCAAATTCCTAAAAGAACAGAATACACTCAGTTTTAAAGAAGTCCAATGAAGTTTGGCAAAAAAGAAGATTGACTTATCCAGGGTTACACAAAATACCAATGCTGAGAAGCAGGAACAAGTTAATAAGTAGGAAAAGAAAACAATTCATAAAACCTTACTCTAAAGACACTTTCTCATGCAACTCTTAGGAATGTGTCATTATCTGTTGCTTTTCAAATTCCCTAATTTTCCCAAGGGTATATGCCAACCCCATCAACATATTATATATGTAATATATAATAAATTATGGCATAAGAAACAAGGTAGCAAGAAATGAGGCGAGAAAAGGGATAGTGAGAGAATGAATCCACCTAAGATTCCCCCAAAAAGAGCTAAGAATGGCAAAGTAAGCTGGAGCCAGGTGGCCCAAGCCAAGAGTTCATCTCATAGAAGCTGAAAATGATAAAAAGCTTTCAGGCCAGAAAGTGACAAAAAACATTCTGGTGGCCACATGCAAGTTAAATGAGAGCAGGAAAGATCAAATGTGAAGTCACTACTTTCCAGACATGAAAACAACTGCCTATAGTGGGTCAGAACACTTAAAACTATACCAGTGGTTTTCAAACTACTGGAACAACTTCTTTGTTGTTGCTGTGACATAGTCACACCCCCGTGAGTTCCATCCAAAACACATCTAACATCATCTTATGGGTACTACTACTAAACAACTGTTCAGAACACAGCATAGAACCCAAACTGCTTAAAGTACCAAAGCAGGTGTTAAAAAAGTCCGGAAAGAAGGAGGGCCAGAAGGTAAAAGAGGTGACCTCACCCTGGTCACACAACCCACTGTTCGCCTCCACTCTCACCACCACCCACAGACAGCTGTCTGGAGAGCTCCATAGCATCCTGGGAATTCTCCTTAGTAACTGAATAGGGGTCCCGAATCCAGGTTGACAAATCTACAGTAACTGACCTAGAGGAAACAAGAGATTTTAGAGAAATATGATCAAATTTTTCCACAAGAAAAAAGTATTACAATTCAAGGGAATATATATTCAAACATATAAAAGTACTATAGTAAACAATAAAACTTTAAATATGAAACAAAAAGACTTTTAAGAGTCTGAGTGTGGACATCTAAGAAGTACATAAACTATTTCAAAACTGTCATATGATCAGATACAGTGACTAAGATGCTCAATGATAGTAGCCACAGCACAGTCAATATTTTACCTATCTGTTTTTGCATTCCCCAAGATTACTTTTCTCTAAGCTTATCTCACAAAACCAAAGACCACACAGGCTGTATTACCATCTATTATATGAAAAAAAGGACAGTATGTTTATAATAGATAATGCAGGAATCACATCCTAAGAGTGAATAATTAAATGAAAACTGTTCACTGTCTATCTCCCCTCACTATAGTATATGCTTTAGTAGGAATTTTTGTTTCTTTTCTTGACTGATATATTCCCAGTATGAAAACAATTCCTGGCACATGGCACTTAGTGAATAAATATTTGCTCAATTATTAGATTCTCATACTAGCAGCAACAGTTCATTTCGGTGACCAAAAGTCTAACACAGATACTACTAGAATCATCACCCTCATATGTAGGGTTGTAATAACAAGTTCAGTTTTACCCAATCTAGTTAACAAGTTACCCGAGGGTATTTTTTTTTTTTTTACTGACTTTAACAACCTTCTTTGCCATTTAGTTATTACAGTTTATGGAAAGCATCTGACATGCTTCCTGGATTCACAGCTGAATAAATGCTAGCGCCTCTGCTCTGCTGCTCCCTTTCAAACAGTTAGCCACGTGAACCAAATTTCTTGAGATGTAGTCCATAAACTACTGCCTCAATGATTATTTCCTAAAGCAAGTATATCAAAGACCACTGACTTAATCACAGGACTCATACTCCAACAAAGACATGGAAAAAGCAAATATCTCAGAAAAGCACCACTTACACAGATAACAGAGAGGATGGAAGTTACTGAATTCACTGACTTAAGTTAGGACGACACCAGGAGAGCAAAGCTGACAACGGTCTCTGCATGGGGTGAAAACTGCAACCAAAGTGAGCGCTACTGGTAGTTCATCATTTTCTCAGGTATATGGGAGGAGGAAGAAAAAAGTAAATGTCATCCCTTTAAGCCATTTTCACGAGCTGGGAAGGCTACTGTGACCTGATCTCTATTTTTCTGCTTACACCCAAAACTAAGACATGCATTTGAATAAAACAGAAAAGGCTGGATGGCGGAAGTTTAAGGTAGCCCTCCTTTGTTTCCAAAGCTTCCCATACTTCACCATCACAATTCTTATTACTCTGTATTTTAAAAGCCAACATCATAAGCTCCATAAGAACTATGTTTATAGCTGGAAGAGTGCTGAGCACATACCAAGCATTCAATAAATATTTCCTGAATAAATACTGCCTGAATCCCCCACAGAATTATAAGCTTCATGAGAGCAGGGATTTCGAGAGTCTCAATCACCAATTTCCCACTGCACTTAGCACAGAGTGTGATCCAAAGAAGCTAATCAAAAGCTATTTACTTAATGACCGTGTTTATGACCAGGAAACATACGCAAATAAGTGGCCTATATGAGACTCAAACCTATAACCTTCGCCCAATTACAGTATGCACTAATGGGCCAAGATAAGGAGTTTCACAGTGCGCAAGTTTCAGTGTGTGTATAATCATTAAATTTCACTCACAAGTATTCACAAAGATTTCAAGAAAAGAAGTCAAAAACTGATTACTTTCCTGGCCATTCTCTTTATTCTAAACTTTGTTCCCCAATATGTTACATCTTATATGATCCACAATAATAGATCCTAAAAATCAAGAAAATATTGTTTGTGCCAAAAAAAAAAAATCCTAATTATAATTGGAGAGGATTAAAAAAATAAGATGAATGCCAAGAGGTACTCAAAGCAGTCAAAGAAAGTCAAAGGCTATGCCCCAACTAAACTGAAAACAGGATATCCTCCAAAGTTAAAAAAAAAAAAAAAATCTCCCACTCATCAACAGAAGTCAGTTATGGCACTTTTCTGGAACAAATGCCTCAAAGAAAAACACAAACAAATTTTGTCATTTTCTCTGACATGTCACTTAAAAATCAGCCTAAGAAGTTACATACAAGAGTGAAAAATGACTTAAGGGAAAAAAATGTCAGGTATCAAAACTAAACAGTTTTGTTTTACAACAGCAAGTCATCTCAACTTTAGGAACTCATCCATTTTGAAAAGTCAGAAAAGGTACATTCTCTGGAAAAAATTTTTGCAAAGGAAAAGAAATACATTCTTATTATGGAATATGACAAATATTAATATAGCATAATTTGACTCTCAAGATACTAACAGCTCATTAATTCAGAGATTTATCCTAAAAGAAAAACAAAAGAAACAAAAGATAACGTTAAAAATGAAGATATAGGGAACATAAGTGGTCTATAATTTAAAACATGTACATATCATCAAGTTTATAAACTAAAAGCTCAGGTATTTTATTAAAGGCCTCATTCAGAAGGCTTCACTGGTGGCTCAGTGGTAAAGAATCAGCCTGCCAATGCAGGAGACACGGGTTTGATCTGAGATCCAGAGATCCCACATGCCGAGGGGCAACTAAACTCGCAAGCCGCAACTACTAAGCCTGTGCTCCAGAGCCGGGAAGCCACAACTGAAGCCCACATGCCTAGAGCCCATGCTCCACAACGAGAGAAGCCACAACAGTGAGTAGCCCACACACTGCAACTAGAGAAAAGCCTGTGCAGCAATAAAGATTCAGCACAAACAAAAATTAATAAATAAATAAATAAAATTATTAGGGGAAAAATAAAAGATGGATCCTTAGGGTGAGAAAATGAAGTTTATCATTTTATCCTGAGGAACATCTGACATTATGTTAGTCACACATTACCAATATTAGTAATATTTATTAGGTATGATTCTGTCCCTGTAAGTGCTATACCATATAATTTCAAAAGGCATAGGTCGTGATTCCTGGGTTCTTTTTTGAGACCCGAAACAACCCTTATATAAGTCAAAACAGCTTTGTTATCTGGCTTCCTAGTCTACAGCAAATTTAAAATTGGAAATCAAAAGAAAGGCTGGATTAGAAACAATAACCAATCTAGTAACAACAAGCACCTCTAGAGCCTAGAGTACCATTTTCTACCAAAAGGAACCACAACTTCTTAGAAGAACAGTTGACTGTAAAAATGGAGCAGGAAGTGTAAATGTTAGGTCTGAACATCTTATCAGAAAGCAATGAAGCTGACAAAGCACCAGGATCAGGACTCAAGCAGCAATGTGAAGATGCTCTGACAGGTCAAAACAGGAAAATCTAAGCGCCCAAATTTAGAAGAGTAATGGCAGCAGATCAAAATACATCAAATAAATAAAAATCTGTAAGTTTCTATTTAAAGGACAGACAAAACAAAGAAACATGCTTAAAAAAAAAAACAAAAGATACAATCAGTACTCATGTTAATTTAACTTTACAGGAAGAAAGGTCTAGTTTCTTTAGTAAACTAGGGGGGGAAAAAGGAAAGGAAAATATACATTATAGATTAAAAGAGACATAGCAACCAAATGCAATGTATGATCCTGTTTAAACCCTGATTTAAACAAACCACTGAAAAATGACACTTAAAGAGACCATCAGGGATATTTGACATTAAGCTACTATTGTTAGGACTTTCCTGGTGTTAAGACTCTGAGCTTCCAATGCAGGGGGCACAGGTTGGATTCCTGGTTGGGGAACTAAGATCCCATATGCCTCACAGTGCAATTCCCATCCCCAGAAGAAATTACTGTCAAACTGTAGGTCTAATAGTAAGAGAAGAATCATCTTTCAAGATATATAAACTCAAATATTATGGGTGAGACTCTTTAAATAATATATAAAAACAGAGGAAAGGGTAAAGCACACTGACACTGAATGACAACAGCAAGGAGGGCAGTTATAACTGTTCAGCGTCATTTAGTGTATGGAGGAAACAGTTCTACACAAACAGCTCTCAGAAGCACCACCGTATCACAGCACAGAATCAGTCATCTAGAATATGTTAAATTATGTTCTATATACACAGCCTAAGCAGATCAGATGTCCAAATAATGGAATATGATCCATTAAAGTTTATATTTATACTCTCTGAAAAGGAAAGATGATCACAATATTTAAAGGGGAAAAAAAATGGTTGACTTTGCTGCTTAACTATATTCTCTTTTACCCCGAACACACACACCACATAACAGTATCTCGCTCTCAATAATTGCTGATTATTTAAATACAGAAACATAACAGTAACAAACACCCTGTATGGCTTCCCACTTACAGCAAATTCCTTCACACTAACTTATATGAACGGTCTAGTCCATGTGTTCAACATAATTTTAAGTGTAAGATATACTACTACACGGTTATAAAATTACAAGAACCATAAAGAACGTTTATCAATATATAAACAATAATGGATTATAACCCATTGGAAAAAAAATAAGACAGCTGATTCCATACAGATATATTAAGTATACCAGTAATGTGAAGGTTTGACGAGGAACAGAATATTTACAAAATTTCAAAGAACCTCCTACAGAATACTAATTACAAAGTTTTTAGAAAAATTAATTTTACAATGGAAGGGCCTGGCAGACCCCACCCTAATCAAAGGGTCAAAATGGACATCATCAGTTATGGGACAAATCAAAAGTGTGTGTCATCTGATAGAGTGCAATGAGACGAAACACAGCTCACCTCTGGGACTTCTGTACCAACGATACATAACTTGAATCCAATCAGGAGGAGACATCAAATTTAAGGACATTCTACAAAACAAATGGCCTATTATCTTGCAGAGCATCAAGTTCATGAAAGCCAAGGAAAGACTAACTGCTCCAGATTCAAAAAGACTAAAGAGACATGACAACTATCGGTAAATACAACATTTGATTCTGAATTGGTTCTTTACTAAAAAAGACGTTATTAAAATAATTAGCAAAACATGAATGGGTTTGAGGGTGACACAGTAGTAACGTATCAATATTCATTTCTTGATTCTCCTCACTGTAGTACGGTTATGTAGGACAATGTCCTTGTTTATAGGAGACACACACTTGAATGTTAGCAAGTCTCAGGGCATCATTTTAACAACTTAATTCTCAAATTACTACAAGCACAAAGAAGATACCCCAGCATCTCCTGGGCAAGCTGCAGCAGTCCCCAACTTTCTGGGGGGACCAATTTTCTCGAAGACAATTTTTCCATGGACCTGGGGTGCGAGAGATGATTTGGGGATGATTCAAGCACACTTACATTTACTGTGCACTTTATTGCATTTTTTTTAAAATTACTTATTTGGCCACACCAGGTCTCAGCTGCGGCACATGGGATCTAGTTCCCACTGCACTGGGAGTGCAGAGTGTTACCCATGGACCGCCAGGGAAGTCCTTGCACTTTATTTCTAGTCTAATGTTGTCGCTGATGTGACAGAAGGTACCAGTGAGCGGCCCAGAGTTTGGGGATCCCTGAGAGAAAGGCTGTGAACACAGCCTACAGGGGCCAGGCGACGAGGCAAACACTTGAAACAAGCTAGGCGTAAGGCAGGGCTGAGGCTAGTTACCTGACACACCACTCCGTGAGTATACAGAGCATCTGGAATGCAAGTCGACAGCGGCAAGATCAGCCCATTTTTTCAAGAGAAATCAAAGATGCAGATTTTTATGTGAAATTTCCCAATTTTTAACACACTCAAAAAGGCCAAACAAAACATGTCTGCTGACTAAATTTGAACCGCAGCTGCCTCTGGCCCAGAGGCATGCTTCTCAAACCGAGGCTGAGGGATAAAGGGAAACCACATGATATACATGAACACATTCTTGGAGCCACAGTTTTATCCCAAGAGTTAGCCTGGAATTTTCTGGGAGAGGAGATATTTCTTTACTTTTAAAATCCTACATTATGGAATTTAATGCAAAGTCGTATGATTTTTTTAAAAACTTTCATTTAAAAATAATTTCAATTTCTACAGAAAAGCTGTAAGAACAAGAACAGTACAAAACACCTGTACAGTTTTAACCAAGTTCATCTACTGTTAACATTTTACTCATCTGCATTATTGCACAGGAGCATCCTTCCACCCTCCCTCCTCCTCTCTAGTACAAACACAAAGACATACACACACAAATACAGCTGTATATATGTGTGTGTGTGTATACATATATATAAAACATATATACATAATTTTTCCTGAACTATTTGAGAGTAGTTATGTATCACGGCCTTTTATTCCTAAAAAAAAAAGTTCAGCGTGTATTTCTTAAGAATAAAAATATTATTTTATATAACCTTAGGTTATCAATTTTAGAAAGTTCAACACTGATGCCATACCTTTATGTTATCTACCATCTATATTCCAATTTTGCCAAGTGACCCAATAATATCCTTTACCGCATCTTCCCCTCTAATACAAGATCTATTCTAGGATCAGGTATCATGAAGAGATGTTATGTCTCTTCAGTATCCTTTAATCTGAAACACTTCCACAGCCTTTCTTTGTCTTTGTAACATTAACATTAAAGAGTACAGTCTCCCCCCTACCCTTTTATAAAATAGGATGTTCCCCAATTGAAGTCCAATATGTGCCTCATGATTACATCCAGGTTATGCATTCCTCGCTGGAGAACTACCTAAGTGATGTGCTCTTTGCAGGGCATCATATTCAGAGGCACACAACGTCCACTGATGCTATTTATTTTGATCATGCACTCAAGGCACTGTCTGATTTCATCACTGTATAAAGTTACTGTTTTTTCCCCTTCTAACTAATATGCAATGTATGGGGAGATATTTAAGACCAAGCAAACATTCTGTGGAAAATTCTTCAAGAGATGGGCATACCAGACCACCTGACCTGCCTCTTGAGAAATCTGTATGCAGGTCAGAAAGCAACAGTTAGAACTGGACATGTAACAACAGACTGGTTCCAAATACGGAAAGGAGTACATCAAGGCTGTACACATCACCCTGTTTATTTAACTTATATGCAGAGTACATCATGCAAAATGCTGGGCTGGATGAAGCACAAGCTGGAATCAAGATTGCCGGGAGAAATATCAATAACCTCAGATATGCAGATGACACTACACTTATGGCAGAAAGTGAAGAAGAACTAAAAGCCTCTTGATGAAAGTGAAAGGAGAGTGAAAAAGTAATCTTAAAACTCAACATTCAGAAAACTAAGATCATGGCATCCAGTCCCATCACTTCATGGCAAATAGATGTGAAAACAATGGAAACAGTGAGAGACTTTATTTTGGGGGGCTCCGAAATCACTGCAGATGGTGACTGCAGCCACAAAATTAAAAAACACTTGCTCCTTGGAAGAAAAGCCATGACCAGCCTAGACAGCACATTAAAAAGCAGAGACTACTCTGCCAACAAAGATCTGTCTAGTCAAAACTATGGTTTTTCCAGTAGTCATGTATGGATGTGAGAGTTGGACTATAAAGAAAGCTAAGTGCCGAAGAATTGATGCTTTTGAACTGTGGTGTTGGAGAAGACTCTTGAGTCCCTTGGACTGCAAGGAGATCAAACCAGTCCATCCTAAAGGAAATCAGTCCTGAATATTCATTGGAAGGGCTGATGCTGAAGCTGAAACTTCAATACTTTGGCCACATGATGCGAAGGACTGACTCATTGGAAAAGACCCTAATGCTGGGAAAGATCGAAGCTGGAAGCTTCAAAGATTGAAGCTCGTCCCGACAGAGGATGAGATGGTTGGATGGCATCACCGACTCTATGGACATGAGTTTGAGTAAGCTCTGGGAGTTGGTGATGGACAGGGAAACCTGGCGTGCTGCAGTCCATGGGGTCACAAAGAGTCAGACATGACTGAGGGACTGAACTGAACAGAAACATTCTGCTCCTCATCAAAAATATCCCATAGATTTAGCATGTATCAATGATTCTTGTCTCAACTAATCTTTATTAAAATGGTTGCAAAATAATCACATGAATGTTTAAGTAGATAATTTCTGGCTATACTCCTAGATCCCTAAGGTATATGCACTGGTCTCCTTGACCTTAGGAGCTCTACAGGGCAATGGTTTGAGTGCAAGTCACTTCAGTCGTGTCCGACTCTGTGCGACCCCATGGACTGCAGCCTACCAGGCTTCTCTGTCCATGGGATTCTCCAGGCAAGAACACTGGAGTGGGTTGCCATTTCCTTCTCCACAAGTGTACCTGAGCCACGCCTTAAAGATTGGATAGATTCTGAAAAGCTAATAAAATGGAGAGATAGTCAAGACACAAAGAAATCCATCAGGAAAGCTGGAAAAAAAAACCAATATGGTGAATCCTTCTGCAAAGTAAGTATAATACCCTAGCTTATCAGTTTTATAAAACCACATTTCTACATATGGAGTTTGCCTGAACTGATTCTAGAACTACAGATATACTTCTGCTGCTACTGATGATAACTATGGTATAATCATTACATTTAGAGTCAAAAGTTGGACGCGACTGAGTGACTGAATTGAAAAACTTTTCAAAAACAGCACAATTCATTATAACTCCTACTTCTGATTGTTTTTTTTTTTTGATTGTTCATCCACATTTTCATATATGTCAGCCATCCCGCCTAGTCTTTCAAAGATAGGGAGTAACAGGCATTAAAAACGTATCTTTCATCTGAATTGTGACTCCCCCGTAAAATAAATCTTATTCTGCAATCTAAGGCAAACATATTTATATGAAATTGAGAATTTCTTGAAGCAATATCATGCAAAGCACGAATATTTTATAATCTTTTTTTTTCCTTTCCGTCTCTCTCATTTTTTTAAATATTCATCTTGACCCTCAATAAACTGACTTCTAAATCCTTAATAAGTGATTCACAAAACTTCCACTTGATAAACACTACCCTAGAACCTGAGATACAGTTCTTTATTAAATTTTCAACAAAGTTGGGAGACAATTTTCATTTATTTCAGGTGAAATAACAGAAAAAAACAAGAACATAAAGAGTTATTTAATTTTTTTAAGGATTCTACTCTGACATTGTGTATGGTAATTTTTTGGTCTTCAAGTTATCATTTTTTTAAGAAATGATGGTAAGAGCAAAGGTTGTACGTTGCCAGTTATATACTGGTTCCCTAGTAATTTCCCCCCAATTTCACAGGATCATGAAATCGCCCCTGCTCTGCTATGAGATTTCAAACACACATGAGTGTCAGCCTTTCAGCGGGTTTATAATCTGGCTGTAGAAATAAGACTTACAGTAATTTTAGGACTTGTCATAATTACTTCTACCTTTTGAGAAGAAATATTCTGTGCTAAGTGCCCTAAAAACGTTCCTGTGTTAAAAGTTCAAGGGTGGATACTATGAGTTGGGAATGAAAGAGAACAAAGAAAGTGTTCAGAAAAGAAACAATATCTGAGTTGGGCCTTGAAGGGTACTTCAAGACAGAACAGACACAGGGATGAAAAACTGCCAATCAAATATGGGAAAAAAGAAATAGGTCATTTAGGCCAGATCATGTTAAGACAGTAGAAACAGATTATGGAGGATCTTGACAGCAAGGCTAAGGTGCTTGAATTTAGTCATTAAGGCAATACAGCAATCTGGAAAAGGCTCCCCCTCTCCCACCCCTTACAAAACAAATTATGGACAAAGTAGAGATTCTTGAGGCTATGCAATAATGCAAACACAGAAAAATAAGGCCTTCAACTGTGGTGTCAGAAAAGGAAAGTAAGGAATGTGAAAAGGTGACAAGAATTGATAAGTCTTAGAAGAGATTTTAATGTGGTAGGCAAAAATAGCTAAGAGTCAAACATTTTAAGGCTGGGTGATACTTACAGTGAAAAATTAAGAAGTTGATTTAGAGGAAGAACAGTTCATATCCAAGTACATTAGAATCGACATGGAAGTGGGTTATGAAAAGTCAGTAATAGGATAAGGAAAAGAACACTTGGTCCCATCAGAAAAATCTGAGTTCAAGTGAAAAAAATGGTTAGGCTCTAATGAGAAAACCAGAACGCAAAATTATATCTATAGTATAATTTTAACTGTGTATAAAAAGCACAGGAAAACACTAAAAACATGTACATCAACATGTTAACGTCAGCTGACTACAAATAAACTAGGAATAAAAGATTTTTTTTCCTTCTTTTGTATTGTGTTCTCATTGGATACAAACCTTACAAATCAGGCTCCGAACCCCCACCCCAGAAAAAGACGAAAGGGAAAAGAAAAACCTGGATTTGAAGTCTTTTCAAAAAAATGCAAACTTCTTGAACTTTAGTTTCTTCATCTAAAAATGGGGAAATAATTTCTTCTCTCTCAAGGTTAGTGTGCAGATTAAATGAGATAAAGTTTTGTAAACTATACAGCAATATGCAAAGGTAAGGCATTATAACAATCTATGACAACTACAACTATAGGACAAGATATCACACACAGACATAAAAACACTACAGATTTGGGAAGTAGATTATCTCCTTACACTTTTAAAAAGTTTTAGAATCCATTTATTTTTAAATCAAAATGTTACTGTAATATTTCTTATAAACAGACACTGAGGTTTTACATGCAATATATATATATAAATATCATACATATATAATTAATACAGTACTTGTACTACATGCTGTTCAAACTTAAATACAAAGCAAAAAAAGAGCTAGTAGTTATCATTCCCTAATATTTGGACTTCTAAGTAAGTTATTTCACGGTTTTAAAAAGCCACAGTCTATTGAAGATAATTTCAGTAATCTCCAAATGTCATCTCTTAGAAGTTATGTGCTTGATACACAGCACTGCCTTCTAAATGATGCCTTCCCCTTCAACTCCCACTTCTGGTCCTTTACTTAGGATTAAACACCTCTAGATACCTATTTAAAACCAGATAGTAAGCTCCTGAAGGGCAAGAAGAATGTCATAAAAGGGGTACATGTTAAGAAATACTCTAAGTCATGTTATAGATGCTGTAGTAACCATTTAAGAGTTACTACTCATGTCATATTATAATATAAACCTGCCTCGAGCCCTTCAAGAGACAGCCATTAACAAATTAAAAGCTAAGGAAAAATTCCACAAGTAATGTTACTACATGAGAAACACTTTTATATGAATAAAGAATACTTGATTAATATTTAAAAATCTTACACTACACTATTCCTTTAAGAAAGCAAGAGTATATATGAGATGAGAAATGGTAAGTTCTAATATTATGTTAAAAAATCGTTTTTTTCATGTATCTGATAAACTGAAGTGTATTATTACTGCACTGAAGAATGTTACATTTCTTATACTAACCCTATAATTTAATTTATTACAATTTTTCTTTAAAAAGAAGTTTAGGAGTTTTGTTTTTAATCTTTGGAGCAGAAAAAGTTAAAACTGACGTGGTTAACAATATGCTTTCTTTAAGGCATAAACACTGACTAAACCTGAGGCTATTTCCAAGACAAGTTTTAAAATTAAAACCTTTATTGTGAAAAAGAGATGCTAAAGAAACTAGGCATGAAACGCACCTAACCTATGCCTTATGAAAATCAACAAGAAAAGCTCTGTCAACAGTTTTCCACTTCTGCACATAGACCTGAAATTTAAAATGTTTTACTATATACATGTTTTGTACAGGTATGTGTGTATATTCATATATACTGATTTGGAGGCAGGACATTAAGACAATTCATTAGTGAGTATTTCCCCCTCACTAATTAAAAAAAAAATTGCTTCTAAAGTGCTGCTTTTTTGTATTACAATAATTTGTGAACTAAAAGATACTATGCTTAAAGGAAAAAATACAAACACCTGCCAGTCCAACTGCCGGAAACTCATCAGCTGCAGAGAATAAAAGCATCCTTTCGTTGTTTTAAACGTATGGACAAAACAAAAGAAATATAACAGGTATACAATTTCAAAATGGCAAATATAACACAGACCAGCACCTAATATTCCTCTCAATGATTTCAAAATCATTACACAGTTTTAATTGCCGTTAGACATCTCAGAAAATGCACTTAAGTGTTTTCCTTATCTAAACACTCATCAATGGTACAGTCTGAATTTTTAAAGTTTTTCACTTAACAAAACGATGCATCATAACATTCCCTTAAATAATCAGCTTCTCTAGAATCAGTTTACAAAGCACTCAGTTTTTCTGCTTATAAAAATGTAGTTTTCTTTATTTTCAGGAAGCCATACAGTACATAAAATGACACACATACACTTCCTTGAGAATAAATACTTTAATACTCATGACCCCAGAAGAACTTCACGTGTTTTGAATTCTTGTTTGGTTAAAAAAGGTTTTTAAACATCTACTAGAATACAAGAGCTTGCCTTTACAATCATGGCTCTCCTGAAGGTAAAATAAAGATCAACGTAACTCTAAGTGCTAGACTAACGAACTGAAGGGAATAGAAACAAGCAATTTGGCTAGAGTTGGGCAAAACTATGTTTAAAGACTACCAGTAAAATATACCAGCTTTACCCTTACCCCACTCCCAATCCTTTAAGGTTTCAATTAAGATGGGGCCTAGTTTTACTCTTTCAAAGGGGGACAGAAAGAGAAAGCACACATCTCCTGCTGAGAAGTATCTTCATCAGGAGCAGCTCCAAAAATACTGCCAGGAACCATTTCTTTCCCTCCCAGCTGACACAGGTTCCTCTCTTTAAATATAAGCATCTCTTCTGCTCCTGATCAACATCATACTTAAAGAAGGGAAAAGTCTCAAGGTGAGACCCAAGGGTGGTACCAAATGAATAAAAATAACTATTAAATCAATACAAAAATTCAACATCACAATCAGTTATAACATTCTTTATGAAAAGTGGGAGCCCCAACTAAAATTTCTCTTTCAGTCTCTACTACCAGTTACCTTATGAGAAGGATAAGAAGGAATAGTTGTTTAAAAATGCATATCCACTTTCAAAATAAACTTAAGTGCACCCAATTAGTGAGAACGACTCCCACAAAACGCTTACAGAAGATGAAGTTTTGGCAAGCCTTCGAAGTCCACAAACCAACAGCCAGAAGTAAAAGCTGATTCTAATTTGAGCAGTGATCCCACCATTCCCACAGGCTGAGGAGCCAGCAGTGCAGACACCTCAGCCGCACAACATCCCCCAACACACAGTTTCTTGCCCAAGTATATGATCACCTCTTTGTGAACATAAAGGACCAGTCTTTCAGTCCAATATGATTAGGGAATAAATCCAGACACAGGCATATGGCTTAAAAAAAAAAAGGTAGTGAAAAGCTGATACCTCTTTAAAAGGAGCCCAAGAATGAAACAACTTCACTATGAAAGGAATTATAAGACATCAAAGGTTAGATAATGGACAACAGGTGCCTTTGGGGAGGAAAGAGTAACACTCAGTTGCCTCCTATTTTAGGATTTCCACTCTCTAGTGTGTGTTTCCCAAAGAAAGTGTATGTGTTTTTCCCAAATAAAGTCATAGCCAAAATTACGGTTTTTACTATTTAATACCTATAGTGGGTCCACTGTTCTTAAATATACTTTACATTAAAAAAAAAAAGTTGATCTCAACATGTATGAATAAACTATGGCCTATGGCCAGATCATGCATTCATCCATGAACATTAACCAACTAGGAATTTATTATCAAGAAATGCAAAGAAAGGCGTCAAATACTCAATATACCAATCCAGCAGCAGGTATCACATAACTGCAGTATCAGCCAAAGCAGAAACTGTTTCTCTCACCATCATAACAGTTGAGCTCAATCTTTACAGTAACCAAATTCCAATAGCCTCAAAGAATAGTAATTCCAGACACAGATTATATGGCTCTGAGTACCAGCCACGAGTTCTGATTCTCTTACCCAGTTACAAAATTTACTACCTTTATTCGGGTGAAAGGGAACACTGAAACAATACTTCAGCCTACTTCCCTTTCTCCATTCCACAAAGACAACATATTCCAAAAATGGAGAATCCTTTCTTTCCCTGACAGAGGCCCCCTTTCCTATGGATTCATGGGGCAGGACTACTTCTCCCCAGCATGCCTGCAGAGCCAGCACGCAGACTTCTGCTTTCACTCCTCTCTTAAAGAGGGTCCCCCAACACAAATGCGCCTCTTCCTTTCCTGTATTAGGCAAATGATGCTTCAGTGCTACTGGATCTCTCCACCACTACAAAACGTTCAGAGAAGTGGAGGGAGTGAGGGGAAGTTGTCAGTTACTCGGAGAGATACTTAAAAGACGACTCCAAATTTAAAGTGGAGGCTTGAGGAGGAGGGAGGGAATGGGGGTCCCTTCCCTAAAAGGGAGCCTGTGCGTGGGTAAGGGATGTCCCCACCCTGAAAGAGAGCTCGGTATGTAAGACGGGGGAGGAGTGTTGTACCCAGAAGAGATTCAGGTTTGAGAAAGAGGTGTCCTAACCTTGAAGGTGGGGGGAGCCGTGAGTGTATGGCGGGGGGGCGCAGCAGCTTTAGGGCGGCCTCTATGAAAGAAGGGGTTCCCACTTCGGGGAAGAAGCGCCCCGCACTGACGGGAACGCTTGGAGGAAAGGAGGGTCTTGCTGAGGAGGGCTGGCATGGGGGAGGGGTTCTGAGTTCACCAGAGCCCGGAGAGGGGCGGCAGGCTCGAGGGGAACATGTGCAGTGGAACTGCTGCCATCCCGAGGGGCAGGGTGGAGAGCAGGCCCGGGCTGCGTGTGCAGGGAACAAGGTTCCCACCCTGCGCAGGAGAGGAAGGGCTCCCAGCCGCACTCACCGAGGCTGCCGGCGAAACCGTCCATCTTGCGGGGAAAGCGCCGGGCTCCGGGCTCAGCGGGGCGGGCACTTCATTCAGCGGACCGACTAGGGTGGCCGACGCTGAGCCTGACCCGCTCGCTCTCTCGGACGCGCGGCTCGGCTCCCGCCTCCGTAGTCCGTCGGCCCGTGCGCCCCGGGGCAGTCAGCCGCGGCCGCCGGGACCACTTCCCCGTCAGGTTGAGAGCCGCGCCGCTCCGCCGCCTGCCCTGCCTCCGTCCCAGACAGCAGCCGTGAGCGCCGCGCCGCGTCCCGCCCCCGCGCCCGCGCGCAGTGGTAGCACCGCCCCCGCGCACGCTGTCACGCTTCCGACCCCGCCTCCCACGTGACGATCCGGAGGCGGGGTCCCGCGGACCCTTCCCTCTCACCTTGCCTTAGCCTCGGATTCCGCCCCCCTCGCGGGGAACGTGTGTCTGCGCTTGCGCGGTGGGCTTCCTAAGGGCCTAGGATTTGGGTCTTGAAACTGGTTCCGAGGAAGTGGGGTAAGGGGAGACCTCCAGCCTGGGATACTCAGGAACTTCCAAGGATTCCTTCCTTCCTAGGGAGTCCGGAGAGACCCTTCAGAGCTCAAGTCTGGAGCTCCTCTGACAGGAGATGGCCACCCCGAGTATCTTAGCACACTAAAGAGGCAACCAAGTTGGGGGAGGAATCCAGTCTTCGCGGGTTCTTCCTTTGCCCCAGTAGGGTGAGGGACAGAGATGAGGGTGAGTCTTCTTGACTAGCTCAAGGCCATCACTACACAGCCCAAGGCTCACAGCAGGGCAGGGCTCAGGATGTTCCAGAAGCAAGGAATGTTAGTACTGGACAGGACCCAAGCGTTCATCTTGCCTCCGCTTCACTGAGCCTTAGAAAAGACATAACCTGTGCAAGGTCAGGAGAAGAAAATGGCAACCCATTCCAGTATTCTTGCCTAGAGAATCCCGTGGACAGACGAGCCTGGTGGGCTACTGTCCACAGGGTCGCACAGAGACACGACTGAAGCAACTTAGCATGCATGCATGCACTGGAGAAGGAAATGGCAACCCACTCCAGTATTCTTGCCTGGAGAATCCCAGGGACAGAGGGGCCTGGTGGGCTGCCGTCTATGGGATCGCACAGAGTCGGACACAACTGAAGCGACTTAGCAGCAGCAGCAGCGCGAGGTCATGGAACATGGTAAAGGCAGAACTAGCATTAATTCCCCCTACCTGTTGTTTTCCACCAGGGATGCAAAGCCACCCCTGACAGGACAAATCATAGGATTGCCTACTAGGGAAGTAGAACAAAGGGTTGAAGTAATCCTGCGTTCCAGCCCCAATTCCATGTGACTCAAGAGGTGAGTTATCAAGTCACTAAACTCACTTGGGCCTCATTTTATTCAATTGTAAATGGAAGACTGGATAGGTAAGCAAAACATCTAAACCTTCTTTTTCATCCTCACTCCCACACACCTGTATTCTCCATCCTTCTAAAGACCTTCCAGTGGTTTCCCAAGTCCCTCTTGGGACTACGTTGTGTGGATCAGGGGACTAGTTACAGAGGAGAAATATAAGGTATCCAGGAACTAAACTGATCTGTACAATAATAAAGAGCTGGCTCAGAAGAGATTTAAGAGTGATTTTACAGCCTTTCCTGATGCCTCAGAGGTAAAGAATCTGCTTGCCAATGTAGGAGACTCAGATTCCATCCCTGGGTCTGGAAGATCCCCTGCAGAAGGAAATGGCAACCCACTCCAGTATTCTTGCCTGGGAAACACCATGGACAGAAGAGCCTGAAGGGCTACAGTCCACAGGATGGCAAGAGTCAGACGTGACTTAACGACTAAACAACAACCAGTCCTTTTAGTCAGTTGCAGGAGAGAGGAAGATAAGAAGATGAGAAAAATGAAATAGCACCTGTCATAATGAGAGGAACTTGGAGGACCTGGATGGTTGAAAGGACTGTTTAAACATTTTGTCAAAGTCTTATAGTATACTTTTCACCTTTGATGTCTCTTTAAAATTCTTCCCTGAAAGTCTAAATTACTTTAAATTTCTTTTTTGGATATCAGACCTGTGTGTCTTCTGAATGCTATGGGGAAAGGGCCATAAAGCAGCCAAGATAAATTCAGGTTACAGACAAAATGGTGTCTGAGGTTTCCTCTTTCTTCGAAATTATTTACCCAGTGTTTCCTTTGCTATGGGCATTTTCATATCTGTATGATTCTGTTAAGTCTTAATTGCTTAATATTTGAGACATGCTTGCTTCTGACAGCTGCTCTTCTGTGCCTGTATGCAAAACTTTCTGCTTTAAGTCAGTTGAAAGAATAAGAACTTGTATAGTGGTATATATACACATTTAAAAAAACTTTTTATTTTTAAATACTGTAGATTCATATGTACTTGTTAGAATATCCTTTACCCAGGTTCCTTGCAATAGTGATAATCTTACAAATGCTATGCTGTGCTAAGTTGCTTCAGTCGTGTCCGACTCTGTGTGACCCCATAGACGGCAGCCCACCAGGCAGCCCTCCGTCTCTGGGATTCTCCAGGCAAGAACGCTGGAGTGGGTTGCCATTTCCTTCTCCAATATATGAAAGTGAAAGGTGAAAGTGAAGTCGCTCAGTCGTGTCCGACTGTATCGACCCCATGGACTGCAGCCCACCAGGCTCCTCCGTCCATGAGATTTTTCAGGCAAGAGTACTGGAGTGGGGTGCCATTGCTTTCTCCGAATCTTACAAAACTATAGTACAAAATCACAACCAAGATATTGATACTGATACAGTGGAGATACAAAACATTTGTATCATTTCCATGAGCATGAGGATCCAAACTGTCTTTTATAAACACACCCATTTTCCTCCTGATACCATCTGCTCCTTCACTCCTGGCAACCACTAATCTGTAATCCATTTCTATAAAGAGGTCATTTCAATGGAATCATGTAATATGTAATGATTTGGGATTGGCTTTTCTCACTCAGCATAATTCTCTGGGGATGTATCCAGGTCATTGTGAGTATTAAGAGTTTGCTGTTTTTATTGCTGAGAATTCCATGGTTGGGATTGTCACTGTTTGGCCATTCATCCATTGAAGGCATTTGGGATGCTTCCAATTTGGGGCTGTTATATATAGAGAGTTGCTATTAATGTTCATGTACACATATTTTTTGTGAACATATTTTTCATTTCTTGGGATAAATACCCAGGAATTGGATTATTTGGTTGAATGGTAGCTGTGCATTCCATTTAAAAAAAAAAAAACTGCTAAATTAAAAAAATAATAATCATTTTTTCTCCCAGTTTTATTGAGATATAATTGATATACAGCAAGTAAATGTATATTTTTAATTCAGAGAAGGATCCATGTTTTGTGGGGGCCTGACACATTTACTGTTTATGGGGCCCCTTTAAGAAAAACTAATATAGGGACTTCCCTGGTGGTCCAGTGGTTAAGATTCTGCACTTCCAATACAAGGGATGCAAGTACAGTCCCTGATCGGAAAACTAAGATCCCTCATGCCATGTGATGGAGCTAAAAAAAAAAAAAAAAGCTAATACAAACCATACAGATACAAAATTAGGTTAAATCAAGTATTTATTTAGACTAAGAAAAGTAATCACAATAGATTATACATGTTAAGACTGCAAATACCATAAACATTATAAAGTTGAGAAATGTGACATCTAATTAAATGTCCAATGCACGTTTACTAAATTTCTTGGTTGTATATTCTTTGATTACCTCTTCATATGACAACGATTTTTTTTCCTTAATAGGTGTTATTTACTGGGATCCTGTCATATGAGCCTGTTACATGATCCTGCTATATGGGAACCTGCTATATAGGTTTTGTACCCAAGTACTTTGTGTTTGTATGCCTGACCTCATTTCAATGTCACAGTAAGCCTATAAGATCAGTGTTATGAATATGACAGTGATTTTTAAATAACTTTTTAATAGAGAGGACAAAAGAAATGTAGTTTTTCCTCTGGCATCATTGTTCATCAATCAGTCTTTATTATGGACAGCTGGGATGCATAAAAAACCATCTGACACATATTGAACAGGCTGTAATACTGCTGAAGGAATTCTGATTGATCCCATTTCATGGGATTACCCTTTAAAAAAACAAGAAAAGAAATAAAATGTATGATGAATTAAAAATAAAACACTGCATTATTGAGTGTATTTCTAACAGAAGAGAACTTCCATTTTGGTTTGACATCAATGAGAACCAGATTTTCCACTTACAGTTTGTACATGTCTGATGATTAGAAGAATTTCCCCTGGACTAGCTTCTGGCTCTTTATGTTTCAAACCTTGTTTCTCCCACACTACCCACATACTTCCAGTGCCAGCCATGTGTTAATACCACATTATGACCTCTAGCCCTGTAACCTCCATGACAGGATGCCAAGTGAATCAGTGCAAAGGGCCATAGATTCCATCCTGGAATCTGTTGCTAAACAAGGAAAGCCAGCAATAACTGAATTAAATGGGACTGTAACACATGTAAGTATGTTTCATTAAGCCCAAAATTAAATGTATCCTCAATTCAGCTTTCCCTTAGCCAGATACCCAGAATATCCAGGGTCACTCCAACACAAACTGACATGAAGGGAAATGTGATGAAGGGGAGGGTGCAGTGGAGCCTTGGCAGAGACCCTTAGAGCTTAGGTTTCATTAATTTCTTGATAAATCTGTCTCTGCTTTTTGTTCTGTTGTTGTTGCTCCCCTACCAGGGAGGGACTGAACCCAAACCCTTGGCAGTGAGAGTGCAGAGCCCTAACCACTGAACCAGCAGGGAATTCCCCTGCTTCTGTTTTAGTTACTTACATTTTTACAAAAGAAATTCATGCTCATCCTAATTAGTAAAGTCAACCAGAAGTTTATTAAAAGCAAACAAAAAGGACAGAAAAATGAAATAAATGCTTATTCAGAAAAAGAACAAATAGGAGAAATACAGTAATCACTTATAGTTCACTTATCCACAGCAATTCCAGAATTCTGCTGGGATAGTTACTATGAAGGGTAAGTAAAGTTCTTTGTTTAAATCTTACTCATCTTTCCAAGGAATTCCCTTATCTACTCCACGGGTCCTGGCTTTGCTACTCTACAGAAAAAGGGTGTTGGGGAATACACCTTCCTTAGAGTCTGCTCAGCTTACTTCCTACTGGTTCTAGTATGAAATCCAAAGGTTACTTTCAACTCAAATAATCAAAGGATTTCTTTGAGAACATGATTCCCTCAAAACCTTGGTAGGCTTTTGATCTGTTTGCTTCCAGTCAGCAACGTGTGCCAGTAACCACACCCAAAGTTCTTTCCTATACATAATTTTCAAGCATGATTCTGTCTTTGTTTTCCTTCCTTGGTTCCTCTCTCTGTTTAATGGGGGCTATCTTCAGGCCATTAGACTCGGATGGGAAGACCACACTCTTAATCAGATCTTTGCCATTGAAGTCTGGGTCTAACTGGGCCTTTGTTACTCACAGGTTTTTAATATTTTGTTTCCTATTTTAGTGTCAAGAAGTAGTCAGCTTTATAATCTTTCATCCCCCAAATTTCTGGACTTCTTCTAACTCCTTTGCTGCTGCTGCTGCTAAGTTGCTTCAGTCGTGTCCGACTCTGTGCAACCCCATAGACGGCAGCTCACCAGGCTCCCCCGTCCCTGGGATTCTCCAGGCAAGAACACTGGAGTGGGTTGCCATTTCCTTCTCCAATGCATGAAAGTGAAAAGTGAAAGTGAAGTCACTCAGTTGTGTCTGACTCTTAGCGACCCCACGGACTGTAGCCCACCAGGCTCCTCCATCCATGGGATTTTCCAGGCAAGAGTACTTTCCTGCTTAAAAAATGGCCGGTTCTTGCTTGAGCTTTTCTGTTTGTTCTAATGCTTTACTAAAGTCAGCAAATAGTAGACAATACCTACTACCTACTCTCTTTCCAAAAACTTCTTGTAGAGCTATATAGGTTGACTAGGCAAGTAATGTGCCACCTTTTAAGTTGTCACAAGCAACAGTTGTAGCAAATCTTTTGTGATGACATTACAAACTCTCAAGTATTCTGCCCTCTGATATCTGTTTTCACACCATCCCTACCCAGCTACCAATTCAAAATCATATATTTTAGATTTTTTTTTTCCTTATAGCAGCATGCAACTTCAAGGTTTTATCTTCTGTATTAGTCAAGATAGGCTGACTGCTATTAAAAACAATTCCAAAATTTCAGTTGGCTTAAAATAATATTTTTTGTTTACTTATCACTATCCAGTACATATCATCAGGGACTCTGCTCCATGAAGCCATTCAAGGATCCAAGTTTCTTCTATGTTAAGTCCACTCTTTTCAGCCACCAAATAGGGGTAGTGGTGGAAGAACAGGGAGAGTCAATCAGGAAAATTTATGGTCCAGACATGGAAGTATGAACCTCACGTTCATCCACACTCCACAGTCCGGAATTAGTTGCATGACCACAGTTAACTGTAAGGAAGACCAGGAAATATTGTTCATGTAACCAGAAGGAAAACAGAAACATTTTGGTAACAATGACCCAAATAGTTTCTCCCATATTCCTTTTCATATCACTTATCAGAGTTAGAAGTTTTCATTTCCTTAAATGACTATTCAATCAGTATCTTACCCATTAGGTTGTACACTACAAGAAAGGCTTTTAGAAGAGAGTGTATCCCAGTGCTTAAGAGTACAGACCCTGGGGTGATACTGCCTAGATTGAAATCCCAGCTCCACCACTTACTAGCTATATAACATTGGACAAATTACTTAACCTCTCTGTCCCTCAGGTTTTTCATCTATAAAGTGAGGATAATACTATTTCTACTCCTGGAGTTGTTGAGGGGATGCAATGATATAGTACATTAAGAACCCTTAGAACAGGGCCCCATATGTTGCAAGAACTTGGTAAATATTAGCTGCTGCTATTATTAAAAGTGGGCTTGCACTGTGTCTGCTTTTACTCACCATTATATATCGAGTGCCTATTACAGACTAGCTGTTCGATAAATATTTACTGAATATTAAAAAAACATAGAACTCAAAACTAGTCAATCTGAAAACATTGTTTCAACAACCACTGCCTAATTGTTTTAAAGCAGCAAGTATTAATTTGTGTTTTAAATTTATCAAATTAGATCTTGCAGTCTAAAACTACCATAATAAAATAGATGATTTAATGTAAATTCCTCAAAATGAAGATATAGCTGTACACTATCATCCAACACACATACAAATTCAAATATACTAAACGGTTACTAATTATTGGGTGGTTATTTGGACCCTGAACTCTAACAGAGGGCTTCCCAGGTAGCTCAGTGTTAAAGAATCTGCTTGCCAATGCAAGAGACTAGGGTTCGATCCCTGGGTTGGGAAGATCCCCTGGAGAAGGATATAGCAACCCACTCCAGTATTCCTGCCTGGGAAATCCTGTGGACAGAGAAGTCTGGTGGTCTACAGTCCACGGGGTCAAAAAAGAGTTGGACACAACTGAGTGGGTAAAAACAACTCTAACAAAAGATTTATCTTTCAATTATTTTCAATACAGAGCTCCCCTGACTCCTCACTTTGAGCACTTTTAATTTAATTCAATAGCAGAAGTAAAAATATGCAGCATTTTTCAGGAGCTCAATTATGGCAAAAGGCTAAACACAGTTATCAAATAGTAAAAATTAAAAACATTTTCTTCATACACAGAACCTTGACTCTGTTTATTACCTTCCCTTCTCCATCAAAATGAGGTTACTGTGGGAGGGGATTCTGAATACTTGTGAAGCCACACAACACCTATTGTCAATGCCCTGACCTAAGATTTGAAGAAAAATAAAATATTCCTAAAATGGTTTCTTTGTTATGCTCTCATTAGCTAGATGGCCTTGAAAGGTAACTAGAAACTTTGGTTTCTTGACATTCTCTCCTTCAGACATGTTTTAAGTGACCTCAAGAGCAATTAAGTTTGTTTGTTTGCTTTTTAAGTTTGCTGGGCTTTTCTCTCCTTTTATTTCATTGTCTTAATGTTGTTTTTTTTTTTTTTTTTAATAAATGCTATGGTCATGGAATTGTGTAGATTATATAAATCTATAGTCCACATAAGCATAAGTACAAAAAAAAACAGGGCTTTTTTCTTTGGCTTTCAGAATCAGAAATTAACAATATCTGAGTGGAGGGAAAAAGAGTTCTTTTAATTCTTTGTTTCTATAATATGTTTAACATAAGCAGTGTGTGGAAGAGTTCCAAGATCTGTCAGAGGCTAAATGGTGATATTGTTCTAGCTTCTAACCATAAAGAATGCCTAGGGATAACTTTAAAATTATTCCAAAAGAACAAAATGAAAGCCCAGAGATAAATCCACACACCTATGGACACCTTATCTTTGGCAAGAGGCAAGAATATACAATGGAGAAAAGACAATCTCTTTAACAAGTGGTGCTGGGAAAACCGGTCAACCACTTGTAAAAGAATGAAACTAGAACACTTTCTAACACCACACATAAAAATAAACTCAAAATGGATTAAAGATCTAATTGTAAGACCAGAAACTATAAAACTCCTAAAGGAAAACATAGACAAAACACTCTCTGACATAAATCACAGCAGGACCCTCTATGACCCACCTCCCAGAGTAATGGAAATAAAAGCAAAAATAAACAAATGGGACCTAATTAAACTTAAAAGCTTTTGCACAATGACAGAAACTATAAGCAAGGTGAAAAGACAGCCTTCAGAATGGGAGAAAATAATAGCAAATGAAGCAACTGACAAAGAATTAATCTTAAAAATATACAAGCAGCTCCTGCAGCTCAATTCCAGAAAAATAAACGACCCAATCAAAAAATGGGCCAAAGAACTAAGCAGACATTTCTCCAAAGAAGACATACAGATGGCTAACAAACACATGAAAAGCTGCTCAACATCACTCATTATCAGAGAAATGCAAATCAAAATCACAATGAGATATCATCACACGCCTGTCAGAATGGCTGCTATCCAAAAGTCTACAAACAATAAATGCTGGAGAGGGTGTGGAGAAAAAGGAACCTCTCACACTGTTGATGGGAATGCAAACTAGTATAGCCACTACGGAGAACAGTGTGGAAATTCCTTAAAAAACTGGAAATAGAACTGCCGTATGACCCAGCAATCCCACTGCTGGGCATACACACCAAGGAAACCAGAATTGAAAGAGACACATGTACCCCAATGTTCATTGCAGCACTGTTTACAATAGCCAGGACATGGAAGCAACCTAGATGTCCATGAACAGACGAATGGATAAGAAAGCTGTGGTACATATACACAATGGAATATTACTCAGCCATTAAAAAGAATACATTTCAATCAATTCTAATGAGGTGGATGAAACTGGAGCCTATTATACAGAGTGAAGTAAGCCAGAAAGAAAAACACCAATACAGTATACTAATGCATATATATGGAATTTTAAAAGATAGTAACAATAACCCTATATGTGAGACAGCAAAAGAGACACAGGTGTATAGAACAGTCTTTTGGACTCTGTGGGAGAAGGCAAGGGTGGGATGATTTGAGAGAATAGCATTGAAACATGTATATTATCATATGTGAAAGAGATTGCCAGTCCAGGTTTGATGCATGGGACAGGGTGCTCAGGGCTGGTGCACTGGGATGACCCAGAGGGATGGGATGGGGAGGGTGGTGGGAGGGGGGTTCAGGATGGGGAACACATGTACACCCATGGCTGATTCATGTCAATGTATGGCAAAAACCACTACAATATTGTAAAGTAATTAGCCTCCAATTAAACTAAATAAATTTAAAAAAAATAAAATTATACCAAAATAAAAAGAAGTGTGGGAGCATGTACCCCCAATGTGTTAAAAAGTAGTTGCCTTTGGGAAGTGATATTGAGTGGGGGAAGAAATATGTGGAGAGAAATACAGGTGATTTCACTTTTAAGTATATCATATCATACTATTAATCAAAAATAATATTTAATAATCATAAGTATTATTTTAATCATATTCTTAACATGTGTTCACTTTAAAAACCATTAGAGAGACAAAAAAATACATTGCAGTGCATATTAATTCACCCACAAACTATATGTGTAGAGACTAGTTTAAAATATCATGCTAATTAAACAACTTTTACCAATCTTGGCATGATTACCATCTTTCACCTAAAGTCTTACTGACCTCAGGGGAAAAAAATCAAGCAATCAGCAGTGCTGTAAATTCTTGGCAGGAGCTGATGAGACTGAAACCTATACTGTGAGGTTCACCAAACACGCCTGACTGAGGGGGATTTGCTGCGTGGATGCACGAGTAAGTGAATGAATGCTGACTGAGGTTAATTAGGGTAGCTCTGATGGTGCCATTCATGTCGAGCCCAGAGAAGCTCCAGCCTGGGCTGCAGAGCTCAGTTTTCCAGGGCCAACCCAGAACTTATGCCATGAAACAGGGCTTGTTGAGACTGTGGAACAAACTTTAGAACTTTATTTCTATGTGCTAGAGCTTCACCACTTTTACAGAATGCTGGGTGAGCCTGAGAAATAATAGCTAATAATTTTCATCTGTCCACCATAACTATATGTTTTTTTCCCCATAAGGAATTCATAGCAGCCTCTCACAAAATTGAAATTCTGCAGGGAAATACTTTAAAATAGCAATGTTATAGTGGAAAGCAGCCAATCAGGGAAATTCAACTCCCAAAATTAATAACACAGGAAGTTCTCTACTTGCAAATAAAATATTTCCAAAAGGTCATTTGCAAGTCAGCTGTTTGAAATTAGGAACAATGCTATAAATGGTGGTTAGATTTCCACTTAGCTCTCAAAACATGTAGCATACTGATCCTAACCTGCCTTTGTCAAAACCACACTGATGACAATCTTATTTAAGTTTTGAAACAGACAGGTCTGTAATTGAATATTGTTCATATAAGCATCTGTGAGTTGATGTTGTAACCTAAAGACAACTCATAACACCATTCTAACCTTCAAAGAGCTGACTTACAAACACCCTAGGAGATAGGTTTTATTATTCCCATTTTTCAGATCAGGAAAGTGAATCTCAAGAGTCTTACAACTAGAAAGTGGGAAAATCAGAGTTTGAACCCACATTACTCTGTATCTGAAGGCCAAGCCCTTCTCACTGCACCAGTTTACCTCTTAGTCTCATTAGAATTCTATTGTGGAGATTCTCGAATGCCAGGCTGAGACATCTACAATGCAAGTGATAAGATCAAAGTGTTGCTACAGAAAACAATGAACCTGTGGGTGGATAAAATGGAGGAGGCCCTGGAAGAGGAGAATGCAATTTGGAGGAGTAGCTACAGAAAGGTCCAAGAAGAAAATACTGTGAAGGAAAACAACAAATGAATGAATGACAAATAAATCCTTGCAAACCTGGATGACTGACTGCCTCAGAAGCTGAGGGAGAGGAAGGAGTAAAAGAAATCATCCAGATTCAACTCCCAGTAATGGAGAGAAGGATGGCAGCATTAAATGCCAAAGGGGACATAAGGAAGTGAGGTGAGAAGGGGAAAAGTTAGTGGTTAGTTGCCATTTTCTGGTTGGCCTGTGTCAGATCCCTTTCTTTTTGTGGGAAGCTGAAGGGAATCAGCTGTCATCCTGGGCAGCTGGGACCCACCACAAGACCTAGACCAATCGGAAGCCCCAACCCAAGTCTTTGACTCTGGGGGGAATAATACAAAAATCTAGCCGTCAAGGACCACACTGGAAGGTGACTGAGACACTGAAGACCAGCGTTGATTGTGCGGGGAAAGCCAGCTCCAGGGCAGCGTCCTCAACAGACTCCTCCTATGGAGTGAACTTGGCTGTGCTCTCTGTGCCCTAGACTGCCTGGGTTCCTGCCCATTTTCCATGCTTGGTCCTCTGGCTTCCCTGTCGACCCAGTGAGCCACCTGATATCCTCCCAGTGAATTCGTTTTCTGCTTGAATTAGCCAGAGTGGGTTTCTGTTGTTTGCAGTTTTGAACCCTGGATGGTAAATACGCTGCCTTCAGTTTTAAACAGATTGCGCTGGCATCACGAGCAGATGCCCAGATGGAAGCCTCCAACACAAAGTCTAAAATGTGAGATTCAAGTTTAGGAGAGAGCTGGGTCCGGGGATATAGATTTAGGATACTTCTAAATAGAGCCAATGACTTAAGTCATGAGAAGGATCAAGGAGAAAGATTTGAGAAAGAGAAAATCGACGTGAGCAATGTGTAGAAATGAACAGACCACCACAATTTAGGAGGCAAGAGAACAAGACAGAGAAAGAGCATAACAGTCATAGAAGGCGAGTCAAGCTAGTGTCATGTCACAAAACCCAGAGAAGCCAAGAGTTTTAAAAACTGATGGAAATCAGATGCTCTTAAATGCTACAGAGTCTGAGGAAGATGGGGAACGACAAAGGGGCGCTAGATACAGCGATTAAGTTGTCACTGGTCTTTAGAGAGCTCTTTTATCATGATGGTGGGAAAAGAAATCAGGTTGCAGTGGGGGGAAAGGAGGTGAAGACTGAGGGGCTAGCGTGAGAGCTGAAGAAGAAAATATAGGCTAGAGTTGAAAGAACTTTGGCAGGACTTTATTTTGTTCACTATTGTATTCCCAGTCCCTGGACAAGCACCTGGCATATGGCAAGTGCTTAATAAATATTTGTTTAATGAATGAATGGAGAAGAGCAGAAGCAGAAAATTAACTTGACTTGGAGTATGATAAAGGCACATATTTTTAGTATTCAGGGTACCCAAGTATGCTTGCCAGCCAGGGTTACCAATTCTTCTCTCCCACTTCCTCCTTGGGCTGTAGAAGCTGATTTCCTAGCTTCTCATTAGTTACTGAGTAGATGCTTTTCCCCCATTCTCTACTGCTGTCCTCCTTCCTCCACTATTCAGTTTACACTATAAGCTAATACAGCAGCCATTGTCTAGATCACAATTTCTTGTCCTTACTAATTTCTTATTTTCCTCAGAAAATCCATTCTTCTACTAATTCATATCCCCTATAGAGTTAAATCAAATATTCCTCATCCATATTTATTTTGTTTCATATGTCAGTAAAACCTCAGCAAACTATTATGGGATGATCTGATAAAACCAAGTCTGATTAAAAACTTTCAGATAAACCTTTAGGTGATAGCTTGATTGTACATTTCTAGAAATTCACTGCTCTGAGGTCCACTGAAACGCCAAATTTTAAGTCCAATAACTAAATGACCAAACACAGGATCAAAACCTTGTAACAAAATCTTATAAGAGCATAAAGTTAAAATGGCCTTTAAGTAATAAAAGATAGATTTATTTTATTTTCAGTCTTTGTCCAAATGTCAGAAGTCTGTGAGTAAAGAACAGGCATTTAAGAGATAAACTGTAACTAGAAATGTAAGAAGTCCTAAGTGGTTCTTTAGTGTGATGAAACACTTGGATTATAATAATAAGATTAAAGACCTGGAGAGATTTCCCACCCCTGGTTTATGGTTCTTCATGAATGTAAGTAAAGCACATAAAGCTTTTCCAGTGAATTTAAGAAGCAGTTTCCTTTTTTGTCTGCACACTTTAGGGAGGCAGTCTGAGTGCCTATCAAAGGTTCATCAGAGGAGTAAGTTGTATGGATATTACTGTATTAATTTGCCTTTAGACAGTCTGAAATTATTTTTGGAAAAAGAAATACAAAATGAATAATTTGCTTTTGATCATGTAATTTCCTTTAGTTTCTTTTCCTAGTAATTTTAAAAATTTATTTATTTTTTAATTGAAGAATAATTGCTTTACAGAATTTTGCTGTTTTCTGTCAAACCTCAGCATAAATCCATCATAGGTATACATATATCCCCTCCCTTTTGAAACTCCACCCCATCTCCCTCTCCATCCACCCCTGAATCAGTCATAGGCATACATATATGCCCTCCCTTTTGAAACTCCCTCCCATCTCCCTCCCCACCCATCCCTCAAGGTTGATACAGAGCCCCTGTTTGAGTTCCTGAGCCATACAGTAAATTCCCGTTGGCTATCTATTTTACATATGGTAATGTAAGTTTCCATGTTACTCTTTCCATACATCTCACCCTCTCCTCCCCTCTCCCCATGTCCCTAAGTCTATTCTCTATGTCTGTTTCTCCACTGTTGTCCTGTAAATAAATTCTTCAGTACCATTTTTCTAGATCCTGTATATATGTGTTAGAATATGGTATATATCTTTCTCTTTCTGACTCACTTCATTCTGTATAATAGGTTCTAGGTTCATCTACCTCATCAGAACTGACACAAATGTGTTCCTTTTTATGGCTGAGTAATATTCCATTGTGCATATGTACCACAACTTCTTTATCCATTCATCTGTCGATGGACATCTAGGTTGCTTCCATGTTCTACCTGTTGTAAATAGTGCTGCAATGAACAATGGGTTACATGTGTCTTTTTCAACCCTGGTTTCCTCAGGGTATATGCCTAGGAGTGGGATTGCTGGGTCATATGGAGGTTTTATTCCTAGTTTTTTTTAAGGAATCTCCATACTGTCTTTCATAGAGGCTGCATCCATTTACATTCCCATCAACAGTACAAGAACTTTTTTCCCTTTTTTCCACACCCTCTCCAGCATTTATTGTTTTCCTAGTAATTGTATGCATATGTGCAAACAGAATGCATTTGTGAGCACATAAGTATGTGTGTCGCCAGATCAAGGTATCATTCCTTACCCTCCTCCTAATCAAAAACTTGGTTTTGCCCACACTGAGTGCCTGATGGAGTTTGAGTGCCTGATGGGAATGGTCTGTGATGCAGAACATTTCCAGTTGGCACAGGTCAGTGGTAGTCATCATCAAAGTCCTTCCATTCACAATAGGAGATTTTCATCCTCGGGTCCTGGGGACTTGCACTCAACTGAATGATCATTTTCAGATAAGGTCCCCCTGGCCACTTTCATTTCAGTGAAACTGTGACAGCTGTAGTTTGGGGAAGATGTATAAATCTTTAAGATTTATAGATCTATAAATCTTTAGTCTATGAACTAAAATAAAGATGAGATTACCTCAGACCTGCAACCTTTTTTCCAAAATGGTGGCATTTTGGCACCAGCCTGTGCAGTGAGACATGACTGAGGTGCAGACAGGCCATGGTGTAAAATAGACCATTCTTGCCCAAGAGTGAGAAGTAATTCCTGTGGAAGAGCCTTAGGGGCCTCACAGGGACATGGTATGAGAAAGGCCTCTTCTCACTGGTGTCACTCTCAGTCATCCAGGATCCTGCACAAAATGAGGCTCACCAAGCTGGCCACAAGGCAGGTTAGGAAGTGTTAGCATGGCAAAGGACAGAAGCTGGCATTCACTAAGGAAGAAATACAGAGCATAAATAATTCTGTATCCAAGAAGAGTTTTATTTTTTAAAGTACAAATTAAGATGAGGAGACATCATTTGCCAGAAATCAACTTGGAAAATTTATTTAAAAAAAAAAAAATTCTCCTTGCTGTAGATGAGGAGACAGGCAAACAGGTAGCCTCAGATACTACTAACAGGTGTGGAAAATGGCCCATATTTCTGGAGGGCCTGCTAGTGCTGTTTATCAAAAGCTCTAAACTGTGACTATCTTTATTTAACTCAGCAACTTCACTTTAAGGAATCAGCCCAAAGAAAATAATCAGAGCTACATACAAAGACTTACCTACCAAGAAATGCCCTCATGGTATTACTTTTGATGGTGCAAAATCAGAAACAACCTACAACAAGAAAAAAGGAGATTACAAAATAATACTGTATGATCTCAGAATTACAAAAGAGATGACAGTATGTGTCTAGATCTATGGGTAAAAGCGTGGGAAAATAATCTACCAAAATGTTAACAGCAGAAATCTCTACTGTTCTAGAATTGTGGGTGATTTTTATTCTACTCTCTGCACTTTCATTTCTCCCTCCTATGCACATGCGTTACTTTGGCAGTCAGCAACAGTACTGTTAAGAACAAATAAACAAATAAAAGGAAATGCACAGCACTAGTCCAGGTTCTTTCATTATTTAGTTATGATTCAGGAAATGCAATTAAACTTCTTGCTTAGTTTCCACAACTTCTCAGTGGAGGATTTGTGATGTCAAGTGTTGAAAGTGCAGAACAGAGTTCTAGGGACTTCTCAAGAACTACTTCCCATGAATTAATAAAGTCAAAGAAATTGAATGGCTTGCTCCCTCTGAGCTGAGGGCTCAGAGCTGCCCATGGTTATCTTGGGATTAAAGTATGCAATTAAGAGAGAGCCAGGACAGCTGGTGTGAGCACACCACTTGTATTGCTCCTCTCATGCCGATGCCACTAACTCCATCCTAACACTTGGCATGTTGTAGTGGATGATGCTACATACATCAGTCTGGTCTTGTAAATGGTCTCTATAACCCCATCATATTTTGCCATCAACATTCTCTATAGTAATGTGTAAAGTTACAATCACTCTAAGTATGTTATGTAAGAACTAGTGGGCATTTATCTAGAGTCAAGATACCTGCTGTGGGGGTAAACTTGAGAGTCATAGACAAGGTTTTCCCTCAGTCATGCCACAGCAGATGGATTATTTCACCTTGCTTTCAAAGTAGACAGAGGAGAATTAAGAATAAGCTCCCTTTGAATCCTCCTACACTGTTGCTACTTCTAAGTCACTTCAGTCGTGTCCGACTCTGTGCAACCCCATAGACGGCAGCCCACCAGGCTCCCCCGTCCCTGGGATTCTCCAGGCAAGAACACTGGAGTGGGTTGCCATTTCCTTCTCCAATGCATGAAAGTGAAAAGTGAAAGTCAAGTCACTCAGTCATTAGGGGGAATGTAAATTGGTACAGCCACTATGGAGAACAGTATGGAGGTTCCTTGCTGCTGCTGCTGCTGCTAAGCTGCTTCAGTCGTGTCCAACTCCACAGAGTTGGACGCCATAGACGGCAGCCCACCAGGCTTCCACGTCCCTGGGATTCTCCAGGCAAGAACACTGGAGTGGGTTGCCATTTCCTTCTCCAAAGCATGGAAGTGAACAGTGAAAGTGAAGTCACTCAGTCGTGTCAGACTCTTAGCGACCCCATGGACTGCAGCCTACCAGGCTCCTCCGTCCATGGGATTTTCCAGGTGAGAGTACTGGAGTGGGGTGCCATCACCTTCTCCGGGAGGTTCCTTAATAAAACTAAAAATAGAGTTGCCACATGATCCAGCGATCTTACTTCTGGGCATATACCCAGAGAAAAACATGGCCCAAAAGGATACATGCACCCCAATATTCACTGAAGCACTGTTTACAATAGCTGAAGCATCGAAGCAACCTAAACGTCCATTGGCAGAGGGATGGATAAAGAAGATGTGGTACATATATGCATGGAATACTAGTCAGCCATTAAAAAGAATGGAATAATGCCATTTGCAGTAACATGGATGGACCTAGAGATGGTCATGCCGAGTGAAGTAAATCAGATAGAGAAGGAGAAATATTATATGACATTTCTTATATGTGGGATCTAAAAAGAAATGATACAGATGAACTTATTTAGGAAACAGAAACAGACTCACAGACTCAGAGACCTAACTTACAGTTTCCAGTAGGGTGGGGGGGAATTGGGGGAAGTGATAGTTAGGGAGTTTGGATTGACATATACGCATTGCTATATTTAAAATGGATGACCAACAGGGTGCTACTGTATAGAACAGGGGACTCAATGTTATGCAGCAGCCTGGATAGGAGGGGAGTTTAGGGGAGAATAGATACAGGTACATACATGGCTGAGTCCCTTTGCTGTCCACCTGAAATTATCACAACATTGTTAATTGACTATACTCCAATATGAAATAAAAAGATTAAAAAAATTTTAAAAAGAATAAGCTCCCTTTGAGGGAGGCTAGAGAGTTCTGTCTGGAAAGAATATCAATATTTCCTCACAGCTAAATCTGCTAAAGAAAGACTATCCTGGAGGTAAAGAAAGGCAAGTTTTTGACAAGGAAATTGAGACATATTTCCTTGGTGAAATCTCATGGTAACAGGCAAACACTGTCCCATATTTATCATGTTCAGCCTCTTTAAATGAGCACAGCTAATCTAACATGAAGATGTGGTGCAGTGGTTATGGAGTCCTTTAGGCTATGAGTTTTCCAACAGGCAATTTGTCAATATATATCAAAAGCCTAAGACTGGTCATACAATTTAGCACAGAAAACAGACTTTTGAGAACTTATCTTGAGAAATAATTTTTTAATATGCACGGAAGAATACGTAAGAATGTTCACTGCAATGTTACTTACAAAAGTGAAAAATTGAAAAAAAGTCTAATAATTGGAAGTAGTTAAATAAGAGAATAAAATCAGAGTATTAAGAGATCATTATTCATTATATACTTGTTATGTACTTGAACAATATTTAAAGACACTAAGAAAGCTCACGACATAATGGGAAAAAGTATATGCCATAAATCCAAAGTGGATATAAATTCTGTATAGGTATGCAGACACACAAACACACGTTTAAACACACATGGAGAGAGAGATTATCCAGATTTTTCCAGCTTTATTGGATTACCTTCCTTGCCTCTTTCCAGGTATTTCCATATTCCCCAATCTACGCTGGTTTCCACTGGTCACCTTACACTGAGCAGCTCTGTTCCAGAATTCTTCCCCAGTCACCTCTAGTCATCTCATAACAGCTTTTCCAGCTGGCTGTCACTCTCTAATATCTACCTTACCATGAAATATGAAAACCTTTCTATTTCCCAGGATGCTGCTAACATAAGGCTACAATTTTAACAAACTTCATGAAGTCTTAATGATTACAGAGGGGAATTACAGTGCAGGAAAAAAAACCTGTAAAAGTGGATATTGGATATCACTGCTCCTAAATTTCCCCCATTAGACTCTTTCCAGGGGCTCCTGCCTAGCATCCTGCTCCTTTGCTTTCAGCTGCCAGTGTGGTGCAGGAGCTCTTTCTATCTCCTGGATGGGGAGTCTCCTCTAGTCCTCTTGACCCAAGTCCTGAGGCCCCAACTTCTTGATTCAGACCATTAACAGAGGAAATGAGACATTACAATAATCTGGAAGAGGTACACCTCCTGCCAATAAAAATGGCTCTTTGTGTTATTTAAACAAAAACCTCAGTATCTTCATCTCAGTTCAGTTCAGTCGCTCAGTCATGTCCGACTCTTTGAGACCCCATGGATTGCAGCACGCCAGGCTTCCCTGTCCATCACCAACTCCTGGAGCTTGCTCAAACTCATGTCCATTGAGTCGGTGATGCCATCCAACCATCTCATCCTCTGTAGGCCCCTTCTCCTCCAGCCTTCAATCTTTCCCAGCATCAGGGTCTTTTCTAATGAGTCAGTTCTTCACATCAGGTGGCCAAAGTATTGGAGCTTCAGCTTCAGCCTCAGTCCTTCCAATTAGTATTCAGGACTGACTTCCTTTGGGACTGACTGGTTTGATCTTGCAGTCTGAGGGACTCTCAAGAGTCTTCTCCAACGCCACAGTTCAGAAACGTCAATTCTTTGATGCTCAGCTTCCTTTATGATCCAATTCTCACATCCCTACATGACTATTGGAAAAACCATAGTTTTGACTATAGGGACCTTTGTCGACGAAGTAAAGTCTCTGCTTTTCAATCTCCATATAAATATCTGCATTTGGATAACTCCACCAGTTCAGAGCATCCACAAGAACAACTGATTGCCACTTCTTTGGGATCTTCAAGAAGATAAAAAGAGTTGTCACTAAAGACACAGTCCACCTTTAATCTTTAGAAGATTCTAGAAAAAAATTTTTAAATTTGCAATGCAGTTTCAAATACATAATAACAACAAACAGCAAATAAATTCTATGAACCAGGCACATTCCTATACCCTGAACAAATTAACTAATTGATCTTCATTAGACTCTTTTATGGTAAGTGCTATTATTAATATTCCCATATGGACGGAGAATTAGAACAGAGAGGAGTTAAATAATTTGTCCAACAGCCCAGAGCCAGGAAACAGTGAAACAAAGCTATTGCCAGGTAATCTCATTCTAGAGAGTTAACTAATCTTAGCTACACTGGTGACTCAGTGGTAAAGAATCTGCCTGCAATGCAAGAGCTGCAGGAGACAGAGGTTCAATCCCCGGGTCAGGAAGATTCCCTGGAGGAGGGCATGGCAACCCACTCCAGTGTTCTTGCCTAGAGAATCCCATAGATAGAAGAGCCTGGTGGGGTACAGTCCATAGGGTTGCAAAGAGTCAGACACAACTGAAGTGACTTAGCAGGCACACATTGCATTGTAAAGAAAAGGCAATGGCACCCCACTCCAGTACTCTTGCCTGGAAAATCCCATGGACGGAGGAGCCTGGTGGGCTGCTGTCCATGGGGTCGCTAGGAGTCAGACACGACTGAGCGACTTCACTTTCACTTTTCACTTTCATGCATTGGAGAAGGAAATGGCAACCCACTCCAATGTTCTTGCCTGGAGAATCCCAGGGACGGGGGAGCCTGGTGAGCTGCCATCTATGGGGTCGCACAGAGTCGGACACGACTGAATCGACTTAGCAGGCACACACTGCACTGTACTGTCCCCTAGGATGGGGGGAGGAGAAGGAATGGAATGGAAAGGAGGGGAGGAGTTACAGCAAAATGGTGACTCAATCTTTTTTTCTTTTTTCAAATTTCCTTAAAAGCACTTTACCTTTAAAATTAGGAACCAGAATATATTACATCCATATCTATAATATATCTATACCCATACCTATATTTCTATCTATGAATGTATTAGGGGGAGAAACATAGAGTTGCTCTGGGCATTGCATCTTCATTTCCCTAATTCACAGTGACCCCTCCTATTTAACCACTAGAGTGGACATCTTTTCTCTAAGAAATGCCTCTTGCTTATGTAAGTAGCCCCCAGGGAACTATGTTTATGCCCTGTGACCTCATGCCTCAGCTTCAGACAAGTGAACTAGGAGACTTCCTGACTCACTTAGGACCAATACAATTTTCTTATCTGAAGATTTTACACTGGATCTGAGAGCCCAACCAGTCAATCTGGGTTAGTCTCTTGTACAGAGGACATATATGGTCAGAGTAAGTTAGCTACTGCAACAACCAACCCCCAAATTTCAGTAGCTTATTTCTCAATCATATCCAGTTCAAATAGGTCAGTGGGGAAATGCTGTGCTCCAATAAATTTTATCAAATATCCAGGCTCCTTTTTCATCTAGCAGTTCAACTATTTTCTAAGGTCCTAGTCAAAGGAAGCGGAGAAGGCAATGGCACCCCATTCCAGTACTTTTGCCTGGAAAATCCCATGGATGGAGGAGCCTGGTAGACTGCAGTCCATGGGGTCGCTAAGAGTCGGACACGACTGAGCGACTTCACTTTCACTTTTTACTTTCATGCATTGGAGAAGGAAATGGCAACCCACTCCAGTGTTCTTGCCTGGAGAATCCCAGGGACGTGGAAGCCTGGTGGGCTGCCATCTATGGGGTCGCACAGAGTCGGACACAACTGAAGCGACTTAGCAGCAGCAACAGCAGCAGTCAAAGGAAGAGGAAGAGGATGGAGAGGTACAGAGTAGGTTTTTTAATTGACCAGGCCTGAGAATAGTTTGTATCACTTCTGCCCACATTTTCCTGGCCATAATTCATCATATGACTGCACTTGACTGCAGAGTCCCTTGGACTGCAAGGAGATCAAACCAGTCAATCCTAAAGGAAATCATTCCTGAATATTCATTGGAAGGACTGATGCTGAAGCTGAATATGCAATACTTTGGCCACTTAATGTGAAGAACTGACTCATTAGAAAAGACCCTGATGCTTAGAAAGATTGAAGGCAGGAGGAGAAGGGGACGACAGAGGATGAGATGGTTGGATGGCATCACTGACTCGATGGACGTGAGTTTGAGCAAGCTACAGGAGTTGGTGATAGACAGGGAAGCCTTGTGTGCTGCAGTCCATGGGGTCTCAAAGAGTCAGACACGACTGACTGACTGAACTGAACTGAACTGCAAAGGATGCTGAAAAATGTCATTTCATTATATGCTCAGAATGAAGAACAAATGGACAGGTGACCACCTGGTTAGTCTCTGTCACAACACATAAGTGTGAACTGTGGGGTTTATAGGCTGCTTTGTGCATGAAACAGCAAAGAAAGCTGATTTGTAGAGAGGGAAGAATGAAGCAGATGTCCATAGGGAAGCAGAGATGACAGCCTGGGGCAGTAGTGGGTGGAGAGAGACAGAGAGAGTCATGTGGTTTTCTCTTCCTGGCTTTCCACTTTGAGACACAATATTGTTGTTTTGTTTGGCTTTGTTCTGTTTTCATATGTATATAATTTTTGTAATAATAGCTTTAGATATAATTCACATGTTGAGAAAATTCACTCTTTTGAAAGTATACAAGTGAGGGAGTTCCCTGGTGGTCCAGTGGCTAAGACTCTGGGCTTCCAGTGCTGGGGACCTGGGTTCCATCCCTGGTCAGAGAACTGGGTCCCACATGCTGCAACTAAAGCTCCCATATTCCACAACGGAGATCGAAGACTCTGTGTGCCTCAACTAAGACATGATGTAACCAAATAAATAAAAATAAATATTTCAAAAAATGAAGTATGCAATTGAGTTGTTTTTTTTTTAATTATATTCAGAATTGTACAGCAACTATCACTATCTAATTCCAGACCATTTTTATCTCCCCCAGAAGAAACTCCAGGACCATTAGCAATCATTTTCCATTCCCCACTCTGCCCAGCCCCCAGTAGCCAACTGGGACCACATAATAAGTGACCTTTTGTGTCTAGTTTCTTTCACTTATTCAAGGTTCATTCATGTTGTAGTATGTATCAGCATTTCGTTTCTTTTATACGATAAAATAATATTCCATTATAGGGGTATGCTAATTGCTTTATCCTTCGTCAGTTGGTGGAGTTGTTTCCGCTCTTTGTCTATTCTGAATAATGCTGCTATGAACACTGGCGCACAAGTTCTAGTGTGCACTTAAGTCTTCATAGGAGTCGAATCACTGGGTCATATGGTAATAACACTATATTAACATTTTGAGGAACTGTCACTAGTTCTTAAGAGTCCTGGCTGCCCTTGCTCTACTTGAGCATCCTTTATATAAATATGTGAATTCCTTTTCTTTTTTCTTCTTTAATCAATTTGAACTCATTTCAACAACATTATCGGCAACCTCAAGAACCTTAACAAAAGTCACCTACTCCCATCGCTTTTGGCTTTGACTTTCCTGACTTCTCAGTCCTCTTTATTTTGGCTCTATTTTTGCCTGCCTATTTAATAATGCTTTAGTTTGGCTTTTTCTTGGCTACAACCACCAGGCACTCATTCCAGCTAGCTCGAGTATAAGAACTTTAAGAAAAATACAAGATAAGATAATGGAAGCTTTCAGAAATACAAGAACAGAAACCGTAACGGGCTGGCCTCAGAAAACTAGTACTAAAAGCTAGTTCTCAATTTGAGGTGGCCTGACAGACCTCACTAACAGACATTCATCGCTGTCTGTGGGATTTCATCATTATAAATACAGTTCACCCTTCCTCCTTTCTGCACTGCTAATAACTTTTCTCTTTGCTTTCATGCCACTCCTCTGAGAATGACTCTGATTAGCCCAGGATCTCTTTCTCTTTTCATAGGGCTACAGGTCATGGGAATCTAGTGAATTTACAGATTAACTGCTCTTGAATCGGGTATTCACCTCTTGTTCAATCAGCTATGAGAATGGAGAGCTGGATAACAAGCTACAAAACATGGCTGTTGGGCCTACTTCTTCAGTAGGGACAAGGGTTTACAGCAGTTTCCAGTAGATGATACTGGGGTGGGAGAATAGGGTGATTAGTTCTGTGAGTGTGTGGTTGGTATTTTTAATGAAAAATGGATCACTCCTTTTTAAATCAATTTCTGTCTTTGTTCTTAGCAATTCTGCCAGAATCTAGTTTCCTGTGTTCAATCTCCGGCACTGTGCATTATAATTAAGGGTAAGACAAGTTCCTGCTCCCATCCCAACACAATCCCTTCTTGCTCAACTACCTCCCTGTGAGAAGAGTTGGATTAGACACACAGGCAGACCTCGGAGATACTGCGGGTTTGGTTCCAGACCACAGCAATAAAGTGAAGACTGCAGTAAAGCAAGTCCCATGAAGTTTCTGGTTTCCTAGTGCATAGAAAATTTATGCTTAGGCTATGCTGTAGCCCATCAAGTGTGCAATGGCATTACGTCTAAAAAAACAACATACCTTAATTTAAATACATGCATGTGTACTCAGTCACTCAGTCATGTCCAACCCTTTGTGACCCCATGGACTGTAGCCTGCCAGGCTCCTTTGTCCATGGGATTTTCCAGGCAAGAATTCTGGAGTGGGTTGTCATTTCCTCCTCCAGGGGATCTTCCTGACCAAGGAAGGGGATCCGTGTCTCCTATGTCTCCTATGCAGGCGGATTCTTCACCCACTGAGCCATAGAAAAAGCCCAATTTAAATACAATTTATTGCTAAAAAAGGCTGTCATCTGAGCCTTCAGCGAGTAGTAGTACTAACATGAAATATTACTGATCATGTCACCGTAGCAAGTACAATATTGAAAAAGGGCTTCTCTAGTGGCTCAGATAGCAAAGAATATGCCTGCAAAACGGGAGACCTGGGTTTGATCCCTAGGTCACAAAGATCCCCTGGAGGAGGACATGGCTCCCCACTCCAGTATTCTTGCCTGGAAAATTCCATGGACAGAGAAGCCTACCGAGCTACAGGCCATGGGGTCACAAAGAGTCGGACACAATTGAGTGACTCTTTTTTCACGTTCATTGCCAGAATTACCAAAGTGTGACACAGAGTTATGAAATGAGCAAATGTTACTGGGAAAATGGTGCTGATAGACTTCCTTGATGCAGGATGGCCATAAACCTTCCAGTTGTAAAAAGCATAATATTTGCAAAGCGCACAAAAAAGTGAAGCACAATAAAGTGAGGTGCGCCTGTATGTGCAGAGGCAGTTCATCCCCTTGGAGGATGCAAAGGTAAAAGGAGCAGAAAGAAGGCCTGGGAAAACCGGAAGACCCTATTTCCTGTTCCCATCAGATCTCCTCCCCTTCTCCTTCCCTCTCCCCCACTTCTCTCCCTATCTCCCACCCTATTTCCTAAGACATAAAGGGCTACAGCCACAGCAAAAGCTCAGAAAGTATAACAAATTGTCTCCAATTGCCAGGTTTATTTTCAACATGTCACAGCTGGAGTAGAACAGGAAGCTCCTTGAGCCAAAATTTAAGCTTCAGGATGGGTAAAAAACTGGCCTTAAGTAACTTTCTTTCTACAAGACAGAACCCAGAGATAGAGGTTTATGTATAAAAGGAAAAAGTACAGGTTTTAGTATGTTAGAATAAGCAATAACTTTTGAAATGAAAATGTAAATGCTAATCATTAAGAATTTTCCAGAATATTAAATTATGTATGTGTACATATTTTTTCCATTAACAAAGCAAAAAAAAAAAATTAAACTCTTCAGTTTGGTAAGGTCTTCCATTTTTCTGATTTCTAAAGAGGGTGAGTCCATAGTCTGCCCTAATTTTATATTTTGTTCCTCTTTCTTTTTTTTTTGATAAATATTCTTCCCTGTGGCTAACATCAAGTGTGGATTTGCCAGATTATCTGGATATACTCCAAAAGAAATACCTCACTCATATCTTGAAAGAAAAAGGCATTTAGTGTACATATGTCTAAAAGCTAAAGTGGCTTGAGGGTAGGGATGGGGGCAGTGATGATGGATAGAGGAGGCAGGGTTTCATATTTAACTAGTAAACTTTGACCAGACTTTCTGAACCTTAGTATTTTAGGAATTTGAGTTGGCCAAGTCAAAGACTCATACACAGCAGGAATCGGAAAAAGCAGATTATTTGCATGAGTTTTGCACTACCAAATTGGATATGCACTGTTTCATAACTGGGCACAGCACAAACATGTTTGTTTATTTTAAGGCTGTCTGCTGACCTGTATTGTGAGTTTGCTCAGCGGGCCACTGTGGCAGAGTTGAGAACCCAGACCTGGGACCTCTGAAGGCAAATGCTGGTATCATCACTTGAAAAGCTTTCTCCATGCTGGCTGGGTATAGTCGGGACAATCCTTAGAAAAGCTGGCTCTTGGTAATTTGAGTCAGACTGATCCAGCAAACACGTTTTGTCTTATTTTTTTCCTTTTGGCCCCACCACATAGTACGTGGGATCTTAGTTCCCTGACCAGAGATTGAACTCGTGCCCCTTGCGTTGGCGAGCACAGTTCTAATCATTGGACCACCAGCAAAGTCCCGATCATGTTCTCTTTTAAATCACCTATATGTCCCTAAGTATATTCCAAAAAGGCTGAATTCCCATCCACAATAGGGGTGTGAAATGTGACAAAATGAGTCTCAGGGTCTTATTGAAGTGATGCCACAGGGTTTAGAATAAAGAGAGGTGAAGAATGTGGACAGGGAGGTCAAATGTGTGAATTTGGGAGCCAGACTGCCTGGCCTGGCTTTTTCGGTCCTCCTTTTCCCAGCCATGTGATCTCAGGTAAGTTATTTAACCTCTCTGTGCCTCAGTTTCCCAATGTGTAATATGGAGATTACACTGCTCCTATTTCAAAAGCATCATTATGAGTATTAATGAGTTAATAATAAAGTTTTAAAGGTGATTAGGACATTGTATGACAGGTAGTAAATGATATACATGTTTGTTAAATAAAGGAAAATATACTTATGGCAGGTGAACCTTACAATGACTGACTCCAGAACTCTATATCCTCAGGTGAGAAAGGGTTGAATGTTAGAAACAACCCAAATTGGAACACATCTATATAAACTACAGTGAGGTTATACTATGAAACACCATACTAGCCACTTTTAAAATGAGGTATGTCTATAAGTGGGTTTCCTCAATGGCTCAGCAGGTAAAGAATCTGCCTGTCAAAAAAAAAAAAAAAAAATCTGCCTGTCAATGTAGGAGACACAGGAAATATGGGTTCAATTCCTGGGTAGGGAAGATCGGGAGGAGGTAATGGCAACCCACTCCAGCATTTTTACCTGAAAAAATCCCATGGATAGAGGAGCCTGGCGGGCTACAGTCCATGGGGTCACAAAGAGCTGGACACGACTGAGCAACTAAGCATGCGTGTATATATACTGCTGCGGAATAATCCCTAAGATATATTGTTAAGGGAGAGAGCAAGTCCCAGTACAGCATATGCAAAATTAATTACGAGAACTAGCACTTACTGAATAATTTCTATGCATCAGAGCTTTACATATATTAACTCATCTAATCTCTATACAAGGAAGGTACTAGTTTCTTCACCACTGTGAAAACGAGAGTCTCAGGGAGGCCAGGGTTGAAACTAACATGCCTAGGTTATTCTTTCAAACTTGTAAGTCAGATAATTCACTTTGGATTCAGGGAGTAGAGGAAGTAAGGGATAGAAATGACCTGGAATTATTTTATTTGAATGCATTTCATTTGGAAGGCACATTCTCTTCTAACAAAGACTATGCAGACATTTAAAAATAGGGAGTATCCCTGCAGTGCATAGATGGAAAAATCTCTTAGATAGCCTTTTAGGTGAAAAAAGCAAAATGTAGAATGATGATGAGTACAGAAAGATTATTTTTATGTAAAATTTTGTTAAAGGACATACATATATGTGCAGTAACAAGGATACACAAAAATTAGTAATCGTAGTTATATTTTGGGGAGGGATTTAGGGGCAGAAGAGGAGCTTTTATTTTTCTCTGATACCATTTTTATTGCTTTAATTTTTTCCCTTGGGTTTATTACTTTTATTTAAAAAAAAATACTGTGAAGCATTACTAGACTGTGGGATTAATGACTATTATTGTTTTCATATTTATACTTCCCTGCAAAAAGTAAGTTACAGTATATGTTATTTAAAAAAAATAAAAACAAGGTAGCATAAAAAAATAGTGCCTCCTAGCCTCAGGAGTCCTAATGAGCTATAGTCACAGAGACGCCAGACCAGTCAAAATTGGAAGAAAGAGCTATAATCACAGTAAAGAACTCTCCCCACAACTTGAAGTAGCCCAGAAAAAGCAGCAGTAATGACAGCAGGCCTGCCTTCAAGAAAAGCAGAGACAGTAGCCGTGGCAGGCCCTGCAGTGGCTAGCGTAGGTGATAACACAAGATGACATCAGAAAACAAAAACTGCCACACAGAACCCAAGGCCTCCAAGAAAGAGAGAAACTGAAGGGCTTGAGGTGTAAAATCAACAAGAGGGAACTTAGGAGTCAATGCTAAAGTGATTATGACTCACAGTCTGATGGTCCTCAAGACTTGAGTGGCCTTGGAGAAACCGGATCACAGTTGTGTAACCAAGGCCCTGTGCTGGAGACACATAATGGATAGATGATGGTCTTCCTCCAGCCCCAGGTGATCTCAATGAGGTCAGTGTGCCAGACCCCTCAGCAAGGCAATATATAGGTGTCAAACAAGCATTTCATCTTACCTCCTTCTGCCTGCCAAAACCCTGGCAGAGAGAAGCATCATTACATGAGAGAATGCATGTGGCCTAATTATTTGTCACACTCGATCACTAGACCAGACCCTTTAAGAGTAGTCCAAAGAATTTATTTCATGGGAACCAAATACAGTAATTCATGTTGCAATCCTGCCCAAATCACTGAACAGATACTTTAAGACCCAAATTCCTTAAAACCAGCTTTGATTTAGCACACACTACACGTTCCAACTAGAGTTTCAAGTGAGTGGAGCTGCCCACACGAAGCCATTTCTCACAGATCGCTGGCAGTTAAGTGCTCAAGAAGAAAGAGATTTCTTCAACTTCCTTTGGGTCTCACCAAACGAAAGCAGCCGTTACATAATAAAGCCTGTAAAAAGCTCCATGGGTTAAGAAGTCCCCTGATGTTTTTTCTGCCTTCAGTCATTTGTTTCAAGTATTCAGAAACAGTGAAAGTTCACGAAGCAAAAACATCTTGGGCAGGAAAAGAAGTGTGAGAGTTAGTCAGCAGCTCGACTCACTCATAGGTCCATGAGGTTGTAACTTAATCTTGACAACATAGTCTTTCCTGGAAGAGCTTTGAGCAGCGATTTATCATTTTATAATTTGTGGTTTCAATGTGAGCCATCAACCAAGCAGCTGTCTTGGTCTGAGGCACTTTTGAATCTTTCAAAAAACCCAGGGGAGGCAGGAAGCCGGCTTCAAACTTGAGGCCCCAAACTCGTGGGGTTTAAGGGAGAAGGCACAAAGGCCAGGATTTCTGTGTGCGCTCTCTAGTCTTTGGAAATGTATGGAATGCGTTCCTGTGTTTGTTTTAGACTTGGTGGGGGCTGGGGGGGGGAGCATACTTCGATAGCTGGAGCCGTGGGCTGGCCCCTCGTATCTCTGGACGGCTTTTCTTCTGTTGCACGATCCCCTGGGAAATGAGAAGCTGCAAGCTGAGAGGGGGGAAATGGGTGGAGAAAGGGGAAGCAAGGGGGAAGGGAGGAGTGCCCGCGATAACTCTGCTGACTTCACAGTTTTCCACCGTGGCCTGCCCTGCCTACCTCTGTTGACTTCAAAGCTCGAGGAGTGCCTCTGCGCTCGTGCTCAGCCAGCCCCGCGGCCGCCGGTGGGAGAAGGCATTGACTCTTCGCCCCAGGACCGCATCCATCCGAGAACGACATTTCTGAAATTAACTTTGCCGTGAACAAAAGGCGGCTCTGGGTCACCCAGTGCTGGGATTCCAGCATCCACCAGGGCGAAAGGCAGCTTTTACAGAGATGTCTCCAGAAACTCGGGCGGTTTCCCAAGGTGTCTCACTGGTTCTGCAGCAGTGTTGGCCGTCTGTGGGCCGATGGGCGTGGCTTTCGCAATCGTGTTGGGGCGCCCGGATTTGGAAAGACTTGCCTCCTCTCCTCCGAGCAATGCAGGGAATCAGATGTTTGCTGGCAGCTCCCACAGTCTGTCACCATTCTCTCCCCTCCCTGCTCCCCACGCTGGGATTGACTTGTTTTCCTTCCCATCTCTGTTTTCTCCAGAGTCCTCCGGCCTCTCCTGAGAGAGGAAGCGGAGGAAGTAAGAGGACCATCCTGGCCGCTGTCACTCATGACCTTCTAATCTGCTTATCATTCTAAGCCCAGGACGGAAAGAGGCGCAGCACCTTCTCGGAGCAAAAACAGTCACCACAGAATTTCACGGGCTGAAACCAAGATGCACAGCACAGGTTTGAAATATACGTGCATGTGTAAGACGAGTCAGACGGCAATGCAGGAGACCTGGGTTCAATCCCTGGGTCTGGAAGATCCCTGGAGAAGGAAATGGCAATCCACTCCAGTATTCTTGCCTGGAAAAGCCCATGGATGGAGGAGCCTGGCAGGCTACAGTCCATGGGGTCGCAAAGAGTCAGACACAACTGAGCGACTAACACACACACATGATGTTTCACAATTCTCTCCTTCACTAACCCCAGACAGTATTGGATGTATGAGCAGCTTTAATGATCTTCTACTGTTCGATGTGAATTTAAAGATAAGCATAGGCTTAGTTCAATCTCTCAGTCGTGTTCAACTCTTTGCGACCCCACGGACTGCAGCATACCAGGTCTCTCTGTCTATCACCAACTCCTGGAGCCTACTCAAACTCAAGTCCATCGAGTTGGTGATGCCATCCAACCACCTCATCCTCTGTTGTCCCCTTCTCCTCCCACCCTCAATCTTTCCCAGCATCAGGGTCTTTTCAAATGAGTCAGTTCTTTGCATCAGGTGGCCAAAATATTGGCGTTTCAGCTTCAGCATCAGTCCTTCCAGTGAATATTCAGGACTGATTTCCTGTAGGATGGTCTGGTTGGATCTCCTTGCAGTCCAAGGGACAAGCATAGGCTAGAAGTAGATATCTTGGAAATTCAGCTTCACTAGCCGAACTAAGCACCACAAACAGTTCAGAAGGACCTGTAACTGGTTACAGATCCTAGTTACAGTGTTTTCCCCCTTCTAACGTTCTCACTGCTAGCCTTAGGTCCTGGCTTGAGAAGGGTCTTAGAAGGGTCTAGCCTAGTCTTCGGAGAAGGTGATGGCACCCTACTCCAGTACTCTTGCCTGGAAAATCCCATGGATGGAGGAGCCTGGTAGGCTGCAGTCCATGGGGTCGCTACGAGTAGGACACGACTGAGCGACTTCACTTTCACTTTTTACTTTCATGCATTGGAGAAGGAAATGGCAACCCACTCCAGTGTTCTTGCCTGGAGAATCCCAGGGATGGGGGAGCCTGGTGAGCTGCCGTCTTTGGGGTCGCACAGAGTCGGACACGACTGAAGCGACTTAGCAGCAGCAGCAGCAGCCTAGTCTTTTCAGAACATGGCCACACCATGGGCTGTCTGTGCCTCCTGGGTCCAGCTTTGTACTTGGATGCAAGGGTATTTGGAAAACAACACATGATTCTTGTCCTTAAGAAAATTAACAGAAACATCGAATTTTCGCTAGGAAATTAGTGAGCAAGGTAGCCCCAACTCTCTACAACTAGAGATTTTAAAATCAAGAAATGAAAACTTAGGTTAGTTAAGAGAGCTGCCTAAGGTAAATGTTTCCTTGGTTAATCCCACAAACAAAAATTAGAACCAGAGTCAGTTTGTAGCAAACACTTCCTTGTGGACTCAAATCTGAATAAATGTTACTCAAAACAAGATGCGTGTGTGCGTGTGTGTATGCTCACTTGTGTCCAACTCTTTACAACCCTATGGAATTTTCCAGGCAAGAATACTGGAGTGGGTTGCCATTCCTTCTCCAGGGATCCTTTCCAACCCAGGGATGTAACCTGAGTCTCCTGCATCAGCAGGTAGATTCTTCACCTAAACTGTACCACCTGGGAAGCCCATACAATAGATGCACTGAGGCTCTTTTATGGTTAAGGTAACCTGCTCTTGGTCTTCTAGATTCAAACTAACTCCACCCACCCTCAACCTCTGTATGGGGTTTCAACCAAGTACTGTCAATGCATTTGAAATTGATTCAAAATGCTTTCTGGAAAGCCATCTCAGTTGAACTTGCAGGCACTGTTGGGGTTCCCTTCCAAGAAAGAATGGACTGACATTCTCCCTGGACTAGACCCAGGTTAGGCTCTGCCTGCCTGGGAGTGTGTCTCCATCTTTGACAGTCTGATGGCTAAAGCTCCAGGTTCCTGCTCTTCAATCAACACCACCAAATTCCTGCAGTGTTGGCTCGACTCACGAGCCCACAGAGTTGAGACAGTTCTTTTTTTACAGAGACACTAAGGATGTATGTACCTTCTTTCCCCTGAATTCTTTCTCAAACTTTCTCTGTCACGATTTACTACTATTTACTGAGCATCCTGTATGGCCTGGATACTGGGGAAAACAAGGCGACTCAGTCCATGCCCTCATGGACTCTGTAAGTGCCATAGGGAATCACTGTATAACCAAATTAGAGATGAGAAGAACAACATAAGAGGAACATCCCACAGCCCCACATCCACCCCACCTAACAAAGTGAAGGAGCTAATACTCAAGTTCTTCAGAGTTCTCTTGGCTCACTTCCCAGCTGTGGTCAAATTCTCTGCATGCTCGTTCCTCCTTTTCTGGATTACTTGTGGAATTGCCAGGAGGACAGAGGCTTGAAGAATGCAAGCAGGAAAGAAAAAAAAAAAAGGAGCATCTGCAAATGATTGACTGAAACCAGTTGTAGCTGGGCAGAATCAGGGTTTTCAGCTGCAAGCAACAGAAACTAACTCTGACAGATTAAAGAAAAGGAATTTCTCAAAAAGCTATCGAATAATCCCTGAGAAGGCTGAAAAACAGGATCAGAAAACATAAGAACTGAGAACTCAGGATCATATCTGAGGCCACAGGTACAATCACAGCCTAGCAAGAGTGAGATGAGGGTACCTCTGCTGCCACTGCTGAGTGCTGTACCACGGCTTCCACCATCACTGTCTTCAGCCCTCAACACTTGATACCACCATGGGCAGTGGGAGCCTGGATATTTTTGTCACCCTGCAGCCTCCCCCAGAAAGGATTCTCCAATGTCCCACTTTGTTGATGCTAATAACTTCTGATTCCTTCCGGAGCAAGAGCACCTGATTGGCCAAGTCTTGGTTGTATGTCCACGTCCTAGCTGCAAAGTGGACTAGACTTTTCTAGAGACTTCTAGAAGACTAGAACAGTCTTTTTAGGGCGCTGAAATTCATGAAGTGATAGCATCCCAAACATGGGAAGGGGGTTCAGATGCTCAGTAGCCAAAAATGACCCTAAGCCCCCTTCCTCTAATCCCATGTGGAGGGAGAGCGTGAGTCAACACTGACCTGCCAGAGGATTAGAAATAAGTCCAGGAGACACATTTCAGCACTGAGGCTGGTGTCCTCTGACCCAGAAGCAAGGCCCTTAGGCCAGTAAGGTCAGCACAACCAGGGTGAACTTCCCTAAGAGAAGGAGGTAGAGACTTCTCCCTGGGTGCCCCCTACCTCCAGCCTCAGCAAGGAGAAGCGGGGGAGCTGTGGGAAGTCTCCCTGGGAGTGAGAAGTGCAGTCCCCTCCCGCTCTAGCAGCCTTTCCTTCTGCAGCTGGATCAGCCCCGCCTAACCCCTCCATCCTTTTCTCACCAACAGGAAGGAAATCCAAGCTGCCACCATCGGAAAACAAAAGCCTATGTCAGAAATATTTACCTTTGGCCTTGATCTCTCATCCCAGACCTGCTGCTTAGACTTTTCACAATTTATGGATCCTGACATATGGTGATTCATCTTGGTTTTGTCACTGCTAGCCACCACGCAGAAGGGTTGGCCTCCGAGATGGGGGTGGGTGGCTAGGGAGAAGGGACACGTGTGCTCAGCAGCCACCCTTCGAAGTCCCAGGCCACAGTTTTCTCTTACGGATGTTGCCCAGCCCAGGGTGGGCGGTTCATCTGTGGCTTATTTTCCGTTTGTTTTAGTCCCCCACCCATTTAGTAAGTTGGTCTAAAAACAAAACAAAAAAAGCCCCAAATAAAACCAAAAAAGGAAACTCTTTTTTTTTTGAGTCATCTGATTATTTGTTCCCTGACTTTAGAAGAGAGGCAAAATAACCCCAAAGTGTAGCACTTTACTGAAGGATGATACATGGGATTAGGCAGTCCCTCAAGCCATTCTCAGGATCCTGCCCTGGGGTGGGCCCTTGGTGACACTGTTTTCCTTTATCCCTTTCCTGAGGATGTGGCTAGAAAGATAGTTGGATAACTCCAGCTATCTGCTTCTAACTTGGGGGGAAAGGCTGGGTGTGGAGAGGATGGCGGGGAGGCTGGGTGCGAGGTAGAATGTGGCTGTTTCCAGCCATCCTTCCGCTACCTCTCACCACAACCCTAGATACTTACAAGCATCCCTACCTTTTCCTGTAGGCTGTCAGAGCTCCTGGGAGAGCCACACATGAAGCCTTCATGAAAGCTGTTGTGTAGTCACTCAGTCGTGACTCTTCAACCCCATGGGCTGTAGCTTGCTAGGCTCCTCTGTCCATGGGAAAGCTCCAGGTGGTGAAAACTTCTGAGTTCCCCCTGATTAATCAGATCACCAGAAATGAAACAAAACAAAACAAACAAAAAAAAGAAAAGAATATTTTTAACACCTTACAAGAGTGCCTTCACTGAGTCAAAGTTCAATACTACAGTCCCATATTTCTTAGAAAGTAAACAGAAGAAATAGAAGAACAAAAACCAAAAGGAAAAAAAAGCCCACCCACATTTTGATATCTTGTGAAAACACAGTGGAAGACATTTTCCATTATGTTTCTCAGCCTCTTGCCTTTTAGGATCTTTGTGATAAATTTCACGTAGAATTCACAAGAAGAAGATTATGTTTCCTCATGAGCTAATATTGCTTCCTTTTTTTCCAGACAGTAACCACTTGTGTTTCCCTTTTTGCTTTGACTGTCAGGGAGCCTGAACTTAAGTTTAATACCCATTTACAAAATTATCTTATCTCCAGCTCCTGATCTTCCCCTTCCTCTATGTGGTTTCTCAACCCCTCCTTTCATCTTTACTTTAACTGCTTCATCTAGTTGTACATTTAATTTCAGCTACACCAGAGTTTTTAAAAAACCTGAAAAGTGCAACAAACAACAAAACTAACCATCAAATTAGTAACATGACCAAGGTCACCCAGAACTTGGTCTCACTTCCCCAATATCTCCCAGGTGGTTAGTGAGACTCACAGGCTAGACACATGCAACGATTAGAATATGTTCAAGCATTAAATGAGAAGAACAAAGATTCTAGGGATTGAGGAAACGTATCAGTGAAGACTGGAGCAGTCAAGGAAGGCTTTCCGAAGGCGGCAGTACTTATTGTAAGCTTTGAAGGCTTGGGGTTAATTTCAAGGGTTCATTTCATTGGATCATTTATATAGTTTGGCTGGACTACATGAAGCATGTACCTTGGAATTTATCCAACTGGCTCTTTTCTGGGGATAGTTTGTGAACTTAGTCTGAGAGGCCAGTGCATTACTTTCTAGGGAGCAATTATGTGAAGGCAATCAGGTGAGTCCTCAGTAAAATGGTGAAGTGGGTGGGACAGGTCGGGGCACTATATTGGCATTTTAGATGGGATAATTCTTCATTGGGACTATTCTACATACCACAGTACCCTTGGCATCCTGCTTCACACCCACTAGATGCTCATAACAATCCCTAGTCACTGGGACAGCCCCAAATTCTACCTGTTGTCCTCAACACACCCTGGAGGGCAGTGATGCACGCAGGTGAGACGGACCACTACCTCAGATGCCCAAAATTCTCCTCGCAGTTCTGCCATCTACAACTGGATTTCCAGATTTAGCAAAAAACTATAGAACATCCAATTAAATTTGAATTTCAAATAAACAATGAATAATTTTTTAGTATAAGTATGTTCCAAATATTGCACTACTTGTTGTTTATTGGAAAATTCAAATTAAGCTAGTGGTCCTTATTTGATCTGGAAGCCCTACCCACAGTCCCATTATCACCATATACAAACCTGTCTCCCAGAAATTCCCTTTGGGTTGGTCCCTCTGCTGTGTACTGAGCTATCCTCTACTTCTTCCCTGCAAGATCCACCTATTCTGTATTTCAGTTCTTCATGTTCAATCTCAGCTAAATCACAAGGGGAGGGTAAATACTTTAAATCAGAGGAACAAATTCTTTTAATAAGGTAACCATCTTACCTTAACCTGGTTAAAGTATCAATATACACCAGTCTCTAGAAGGCTCTCAGATCGAATGGTGGTGGGAAGGACAGACAGGGAAACAGGAAGCATTTCTAGGGCTGACAGCTTATGCCATGTGACCCTAAATTTCAATGAGCCTCAATTTTGCCTGCACAATGGGGAACTTCACACACTGTTGAGGGCTTCCCTGGTGGTGCTAATGGTAAAGAATCCGCCTGCCAATGCAGCAGACATGAGATTTGGGTTTGATCCCCTGGAGGAGGACATGGCAACCTACTCCAGTATTCTGGTCTCATGGAGAATCTTATGGACAAAGGAGCCTGGCAGGCTACAGTCCATAGAGTCATAAAGAGTCAGACACCATTGAGTGATTAGCACACACACAGGCACGCACTATTGATGAATTATGCTAGGGTGGAGCCTGGGACTGGGGATTTTTTAAAGCCCGAGCCTGACCCCAGGGTCTCCCTAACTTGCAACTGAGGTTGAGAATCACTCCTTCACTTCCTGAGAAAAGTGAGAGAAAGGAGAGAGCATGATAAAGAATGAGAGAGAAACAGAGAGAATAAGACCTGGTCTCAGGGGCTCTGCTTGGTGTTGGTCATTGAGGGGATTTGGAAGAAGCAAGAGGCAAACACATTCCACTCAAGCAGGGGGAAAAAAGTTCAAGAAAGTAATATACTTCGAATGTGTTCCATTTTGAGCAAAACAGATGTGAAAAGGCACTTCTGAAGAGCCCAGTGAGTGTTTCATTTTATGCCAAACACTGTCCTTAGGGATGTTCCAGCTTACCAAAAAAAGTCCCCTAGAGAGAGTCCCATTTTTCTTTATTACCTAGTGAGTCTAACCAATGCCAGGATCAGGTTCAGAAACCGGGCTGCTCACACGCATGGCCTTGCTGGTGTTGGCTTCGAAGCAAGCTTCTGATGTTACCACGGGCACCTCAGTGAAAGAGGCTCCCCTCTTGGCTCCGTGTGGGCTGTGAGCCCAGAGTGTCAGTCTGCGTGCCATCAGCACATGCAGGCCTTGACTCTGACAAGTAGGTCAGCATTGACATGGCTCCAGCCTCCACCAAGAGGTACTTGTCCCTGGCAGGAAGCTGCTTCTGCAGAATTAAAAACCATCAGAGTTGATCAAAGGAAGTGCAGGGTAGGCTGGCGGGCGGGCCAGATCCTAATCTCCACTTGCTGGCCTCACGCATCACTGCACATGAGTCACCCCACTGAGCTCAGCGGACATGCTGTTTGGATTAGGCTTTTACAGGCGAGGTTTGCCAAGCTTGCACAGAGCAGACGAGAGGCGAGGGAGGAAGCTGGGATATGGGTTAGATGTGGTTGCCCAGGTGCCAGGGAGGAGGCAGTTGGCTCCCTAGGTACACAGGACAGTGGCAGTGGGGGGATTGTGAATCCTGCTGTCTGTGGCCTACTCTTCAGCTCAGCTCCACGAACCCCATTAGGGGCAACGGAGCCCACACCAAGCCTACACATCTTTCCTCTCTTGCCAACTCTCCAATTAAGATGTACTATTACAGGACTCACATCTTGCTTTCACTCAACCATTTGCCTCTTAACGAGCAGGAATTCCTTTTCTCAAAAGCAGGCAACACTTCACCACTCAGGCATCTTGCTCAAATGCAGTGGAGTCCAGCAAAAAAAAAAAAAAAAGGTGGGGGGGAGGGAAGTCAGAAAATAAAAATTCCTAAATTAAGAGCCAACCCATAAAAGCAGGGCTTCCCCTAGTGCCTGGCTGGTGTGACATCACCATGAGTTACTCAATGAAAATGGTGTCAGAGTAGCAGCTCAATTACATGTGGAAATTTTCCTTAAGAAATAGAACTCCGCAGAAAACAAAAAGGTGTTGAAAAGACCCTGAACTTAGGTTTTTGGGACCCTACCTCTAGAGGGGCTGACTTCCCTGGGCATAGACCTAAATGGGATTCTCTTCCAAACAGTGCCTAGCAGGATCTTGGTACTCAGGAGCAGCAACGGAGGTAACCCAGCGGTTTGTTTTGCAATGGTGGGAACAAGATCAAAATCCTTTGTCTCTGATTCTGCCAAGTTTTGCTTCCGTGCATGGTAACTTAGGAAGTAGCAGCCCCCATGATTTTGTAAGCCAAAGACTTTTGGCTTGTAGTCTCTGCTGGGATTCTCTTTAGAGTATTTTAGACTGTCATTTATTAAAAGCATCTAAATGGAGGTGGCAGTCCCTGACACTTTTCAAAATAAATGTTGCCACTGGTCCCTACACCACGCTTGACTCTAAACCATGAATTTCCAACCTTATTATTGCTCAATTAGTTGTAATTTAAAATTTCTTATTCCTGGCTTCAGGTTTCTTCTCACCTATCTATAATTCTCAGGGTACTCAAATTTGCTCAGGAAACCTGTCTTTTCCTTCTTTCCTGCCTTTATCATTTTCAGTTAAGAATGGAACTGGAGATAGGAGGTACCAGCCTGGAGAGGATTCCAGTCACTAAAGCACAGTGCAGCAGAGGTTAAGGTCTGACCATTAGGTGAACCTGGTTGAACCCCAACTCTGTCACCAACTCCCAATGTAATCTTGGAGCAATTTTCTTAACCCCTCACAGCCTCAAATTCCTCATCTGTGAAATGTGGATAAAAATCATCCTAACTTCATTGAGGCGGAGAAGGCAATGGCACCCCACTCCAGTACGCTTGCCTGGAAAATCCCACGGACGGAGGAGCCTGGTGGGCTGCTGTCCACGGGGTCGCTAAGAGTCGGACACGACTGAGCGACTTCACTTTCACTTTTCACTTTCATGCATTGGAGAAGGAAATGGCAACCCACTCCAGTGCTCTTGCCTGGAGAATCCCAGGGACGAGGGAGCCTGGTGGGCTGCCGTCTATGGGGTCGCACAGAGTCGGACACGACTGAAGCGACTCAGCAGCAGCAGCAACTGCACTGAGGAGGACTAAATGAGCTAAAGGCAAGAAAAACATTTAGTAAAGCCCTGGCACCCAGTAAACACATAATCAACGCATTTTTATTTCTATTACAGTAATCACCCTTCAACCAGCACTGTGTAGCTAATGGTAGTAAGCTTCATTGGATTCTATTGCTAACATTTTTTCCTTCTGAAATTTCTCAGTGCCCAGAGAACTAATATTTGCTTTAATCAAAAGTACTTGCTTGAGCAAGACAAATATCATGTGATATCACTTATCTGTGGGATCTAAAAAAAAAAAAAGAATACAAATGAACTTATGTATAAAACAGAAACAGACTCAGACTTTGAAAACAAACTTATGGTTATCAAAGGGGAAAGGCCAGGATGTGGGGCAGGGGGTAAATTAAGAGTTTGGGATTAGCATATACACACTACTCTATATTGGAGAAGGAAATGGCAACCCACTCCACTGTTCTTGCCTGGGGAATCCCAGGGACGGGGAAGCCTGGTGGGCTGCCCTCTATGGGGTCGCACAGAGTCGGACACAACTGAAGCGACTTAGCAGCAGCAGCAGCAACTACTCTATATAAAATAATCAACAAGGACCTATGATATAGGACGGGAACTCTACTCAATATTCTGTAATTGGGATAAGAATCTGGGAAAAGAATCTGAGAAAGAGTAGATGTATGTATATGTATAACTGAATTACTTTGATGGACACCTGTCAACACTGTAAATCAACTATACTCCAATACAATTTTTTTTTTAAGAAGTATCTGCTGGATGGCGCCCGTTTATCCTTTGTTAGGAAAAGACCATAGGAGAGGAAGAGAAGAAGAAGGAGAGAATCATTTACAAGTGATGAAAAGGAGGTATTTTCCCTTGGGAGTTCCTTCCTATAGCTAGAAAAGTCCCATGACTCTGGAGCGCTTGGTAGGGATTGGGGAAAGAGGGTGCAGATTCATGGCCTTGTGGAGTCTGTTAGTCGAAGAAGCCCTGGATAGGAACGTGATGCGGCTCAATGAATCTAAAATGCACATCTACCAAGCTTCTGGGTAGAAAGGGATGATGTAATGACTAGAGGTCTTTCTGTTCGGAAGGGCACCGTAATAGGCAGCATTGCTAGGGCAGATCCTGGGCGTAGTCTACAGGTAGGAACTGAGAAAGGGGGAATTGGAGCTGCTTTGCATAACAAAAGTGAGGCATGTCCGCATTTAGTTGGGCAGAATGTGTTGGAAGAATGAAATTCATGTAGGATGATTCTCCCCTCACTTCCTTAGTATGGATTTGGACTAACACTGATGGTTTTTCTTTGGTGTATGTGTATGTGTGTGTGTGTGTGAGATATCTAAGAATTAATCATTGGTGATCAGAAGACCACAGGAAGAATGAGGAGGGGTACCTTGATTACACTCTGGCAGAGGGACCCTAAAGAGAACAAGAACTGGAGAAACGAAACCTCTCATAGATTATTCTGGGAGTCATCTAACAACGGTATGATTTCTGAGTAACTTAGACTTTGAAAAATGTTTGGCTGTGGATTATCCTTCTGCTATAGATGGTCCTATTTGTGGTAGAGGGTAAGGGTTGGATGGATTTTGTTGAGTGGGGATATCATGGGGCTTGGAGGGGTGTTGCAGTAAATGGTAAATATAGTGACAGCTTGTATTCTTTGTCTTTTGTGTGCTGTACTCCCAGCACCTAGAATGGTGCCTTGGACACCACAGGCAATTAGTAAACACTTGAATGAATGAATGGCACCACGGAGAGCAGTGGGCTCACAGAGGAAAAGAAGAAATAGGTTTGGCCTTGGGACTGGTCAGCAAGGTTAGGAAATGGACCAGGCCTATGAAGACACACTGCTAAGGGCTTTTCCTTCTTCACCTGGGGCTCTGGGAACAATTATGTTTAATTTTCATTTTTTCCCCTATACATATCCCAAATTTTTAATGAAGTGGCCTACACATTCATGTTGGATGTGTAGAATTAAGAGAGAAGACAACAATAGCGAATGTGACTTCCCTGCACTGTCCCTTGTATTAGTTTTCTATGGCTGGTATAACGAACTGTCACCAACACCACAAATGTACTATCTTACTGTCCGCAGGTTAGAAGACCTAAAATCAAGATGTCTACAGGGCTGCATTCCTTCTGAATCCACCAAGCGAGAATCTGTTTTCTTGCCCTTTTCAGCTTCTAAAGACAGCCTGCATTCCTTGGCCTCTTCCTCATATCCCTCTGACCTCTGCTCCCATCGTCATATCTCCCTCTCTGACTTTTACTCTCTTTCCCTTATAAGGACCCTTGTGATTACATCGTGTTCACCCGGATATTTCAGGACAATCTCCCCAACTCAAGGTCCTTAACTTAATTGCATCTGCAAAGTCCTTTTACCATGTAAGGTAACATATTCACAGGTTCCAGAATGTGGACGTTCTAGGGGCCGTTATTCTGTCAATGTCACCCCCAAGGCCACCATGAGTGTCATACTCGGGGAAGATGGCAGCCCCAGAACACAGGCCAGGCCCCACACTCCGGCGAGCAGAAACCTGGCTGAGGGTGGAGCTGGGGGCAGGAGAAAGCAGTGGAGCTGGCCACAGCCTGGACTGGCTTTGGAGATGAGAGACCCATTCTTCTCTGCAAATCTACTGGGGGAGAGTGGTTCTCAGTGACAGAGACAGAAAGACAGACTCTGCTGTTACAGAGAGAGGGGCTGTCCAAGCAGCAGACACTCAGGTTACAGCTTTTTCCAGTTTGGAGATTAAGAATTTGAAACAATTTGTGAAGTGCCATGTCTGGTTTATGGCAGGTGCACAGTTCAATAAAAGCCATCTATTATTAATACCCAAAAGGAGAGGGTGGGGAGGGGTGTTCCAGAGCCCCAGCTGCTGGGAGAAGCAGGTCACATACAGCTCTATATCCCCAACCCCAGGAAAACAGGAAGAAGACCTGTCATGAGGGAATAAGGTATGAGGCAGGTGTTCAGAGGTAGAGTTCCAAGTGCCCTTTATCTTAACTTCTTCCCACACAAGCTAGGAGGAAGCATCTGGCCAGTTCTTTAATGAAACTTGGAACTCACTGCTGTAGTCAAGAAGAAAATATTTTTGTGGTTTTTCTGTGGGGGAAGAAAGTAATAAATCTTTCTGTTGTTGAAGGAACACCTTTCAGTGGTATAGCTCTGAGAGGGATATATTATTATGACAGTGTAAGTGCCTGAAAGTTTGTTAGTCGGGGCACTGGGAAGCTTCATGTATACCCTGAAGGGTAAGAACACAGGACGAGCTGATGGTCCCAAGCTCAAAAGGTGGTCACGGAAGATACAGCTTTAAGAAAGTGGCTTTCCTACTAGAACAGCTAGGTTTTTGGGGTGAGTGTTGGATCTGGAAAGCTCCTTTGTATTTCCCCATTGATTTCCTACAGAGCTCCTGCTCGGCAAAGAGCATCTGTTTTCACTGCCTGCTCTGATCAGTCAGGTATGGCAGGAAAAGGGGTCATGGCCTTGTTCTTAAGGAGATCATTCACCCTGGACAAATGTGATGAACCCTTGCTGGACGTTCTAGGCACTGATCCAGGTTCAAGGCATAGGGTAGGGACCAAAACAGACAACAAATTATAACTATGTATCAGGTTGTGATAGGAGAAGGCGATGGCACCCCACTCCAGTACTCTTGCCTGGAAAATCCCATGGACGGAGGAGCCTGGTAGGCTGCAGTCCATGGGGTTGCTGGGAGTCGGACATGACTGAGCGACTTCACTTTCACTTTTCACTTTCATGCACTGGAAAAGGAAATGGCAACCCACTCCAGTGTTCTTGCCTGGAGAATCCCAGGGTTGGCCGGGCCTGGCTGGCTGCCGTCTATGGGGTCACACAGAGTCGGACACGACTGAAGCGACTTAGCAGCAGCAGCAGTAGCAGTATCAGGTTGTGATAGTGGTAGAGGGAGAGCAAGGAGAAGAAAAGGCTGGGTGTGTGTTGGGGTGGGGGGAGAAGGCCTCCCTGATAATGGGGTACTTGTGCAGAGATGCGAAAGAAGTGAAAGCGGCAAGACGGCAAGTCACAGAGACATCGGACGGTTGGCCCGGATGGAGGGAACACCTATCAAAGCCTATGGAAGTAGCTCGGGGTCTTCCCTGGAGGTGCGGTGGTTAAGTTTGCCTTCCCTGGCCCAGGAAGATTCCACAGGCTGCCTGTGCACCACCACTACTGAAGCCCATGCTCTAGAGCCCATTGTCGTTTAGTGGCTAAGGCGTGTCTGACTCTTTTGTGACCCCATGGATTGGAGCCCGCCAGGCTCTTCTGTCCATGGGATGCTCCAGGCAAGAATACTGGAGTGGGTTGCCATTTCCTTTTCCAGTGCATGAAAGTGAAAAGTGAAAGTGAAGTTGCTCAGTCATGTCCGACTCCCAGCAACCCCATGGACTGCAGCCTACCAGGCTCCTCCGTCCATGGGATTTTCCAGGCAAGAGTACTGGAGTGGGGTGCCATTGCCTTCTCCTATCACAACCTGATACATAGTTATAATTTGTTGTCTGTTTTCCTCCTCCAGGGGATCTTCCTGACCCAGGGATCAAACCCACATCTCCTTCATTGCAGGCAGACTTTTTACCAGTGAGCCAGGGAAGCCCCTGGAGCCTGTGTTCCACAACAAAAGAAGCCATCGCAATGAGAAACCCATGCACTACAACAAAGAGAAGCCCTGCCTCACCGCAACTAGAGAAAGCCAGCGCACAGCAGTGAAGCCCAGCACAGACAAAAATTAAATAAATAAAGTAGCCCAGTTTTCAGTGAGTGCTATGCACACTGCCAACCAGGGTGACAGTATCTCCTTCCTCATGCACAGTCCTCACCCACAACAGTGGGTGGCAGCTCCTTTGTGTAACACATCCCAATCTCCAGCCGTGGTGGACTGGGCCTGAGGAGGGCATCCATTCACACTGAGCACTCTTGCATGAAGTAATGGCAAGCATAAGGGAGAATCAGCAGTATGCTGTGACTGTCTCCAGGGCTGACCTGGGGTTTTGAGTCTAGGAGGCTGGAGTTAGAAGGCCCAAAGCCTGTGTGACTGAGAGTGAGTTTATCAGCCTGTCCTTGAGGCAGAGACTCACCCAAGGCTATGCTTGTGCAGTCGAACATTTCTTCGGGCAGGTCAGTCTAGTGCTGCTCCTCTGCTTCCATCTCCTGAGTGCCGGTATGTAGATGAGGTGCAGAGACTGCAAGGAAGAACACAGAGCAAACAGAAATACACTCAGATTGCTTAGGCTTGAAGCAACATTCCTCCAGGGCTCTCTCTGCACACACACCTGATGAGAGTACAAAGAGGAATCAGATTTTTCAAAACTCTTTTTATGAATAGTTTTTTTTTTTAAGGCACTACCTTTTTAAGAAGTCTGGGTGTTTCTATCTTGATAATGTAATTTAAAGGTTTAAATAAGGTTTTCTGTTTCATTTTTAAAAGGAATTTTTCATATGAGGAAGCTTTGTCCCTTTAATAACCTGAATATCCAGGGGGGATGGAGCAAGTCAGGCTCTGACTCGTTGCCTCTTGTTCCAAGCTCTGCGGTCTCTTGGATTGCAGCCTCTCCACAGCTTACCCTGACTTGGCTGAGCAGTTTTTCTTCATGAGTAAAATGCAAACAGCAAAGTTCTCAAGGCCAGAGCATTTCTTTCCACTGGGGAGGTTATGAATTTCTAAGGTGTTTCTCTGCTGGGCTGAGATTTCATTAACTAAATTATGTAAAGGGTCTTATTGTCATGTGTTGTTCAGTCGATAAGTCATGTTCAGCTGTTTGCGACCCCATGGACTGTGGTACGCCAGGCTTCCCTATCCTTCACTGTCTCCTGGAGTTTGATCAAATTCATGTCCATTGAGTCAGTGAGGCTATGCTTAACCTAAATATCAATCCCAAACAAATACCAATAGTTGCTAAATAAATACCAGTGCCTATAGAAGTTACATCAAAAAAGAAAGTTCTTTTTAGATACAGAGGCATACCAGAGTATTTACAAGTGAAATGACATTGTGTCTGGGACTTGCTTTTAAAAATTCCAGTTAGGGACTTCCCTGGAGATCCAATGGTTAAGACTTTGCCATCCAATGCAAGAAAGTGCAGGTTTAATCCCTGCTCAGGGAGCTAAGATCGATATGCCTGGAGGCCAAAAAACCAAAACATAAAACAAGCTATATTGTAACTAATTCAGAAAGGCATTAAAAATAGTCCACATAAAAAAAAAATTTTCCAGTTAAGAAAATGTGCATATTTGTGGGGGAGGGGATGGAAGTAGGATAGGGGTGCTCCTTGAAACAAGATCAGCGCCTGTAGAGATTGTTCCAACTGGGTGGGAGGGACATGGGGTTCACTACGCCATTCTGTCTCACTTGGTGTATGTTTAAAACATTTCATGATAAAAAGTTAAAAGGCTGAGAAAGAAAAAAAAAAAAGAGATGTCAGTCTGCCCCACTCTTTGCTCTGGACTCCGCTGTTACATAATAACATCAGCAGAGATCCGAACATGGGGAATTTGATTATGGGAGTTTTCACAGTGTGACTTCAACAAAGGGAGAAGTTTGATGGATTATTTCTGGAGAGTGGAGCAGTCAGGGTTTCCAAGAAGAGTGATGTTGAAATGAATAATGAAGATTCCTTGCTCAGTGATGCAGCCTGAGGGCTCTTGTCAGAGGTTCTGAGAAATTGCAGAAGGGGCCGGTGGTGATCTGGTGGATCAGCGCTTCCTTGTGCAATGCAGGAAAGATCCTCAGGCTCCCTGCACTTTCCCCACAGTCCCGAGAGGATGGTTGTAGGATTTACTTGTACTTTATACCTGGGGCTATGGCCAGCGCAGTGCAGCCATCCAGGGCCAGTGTGGCTGGTCGTGGTGTTCTCCGGAGTCTCGGTGACTGTCAGGGGAACCCAGTTGAGGGAGTGTGTGCAGGGTAATCAGGCCTGGCAACCAGTCTCTTGCATTCTCGAAGATTCCCACTAAGCCCAGAAAGGAGCACTGGAATGCAACACGGGAAGTTCTTTCTTCTCAGCCTCTGTCACTGGGCTCGTAGGGTGGGGTGGAAATTGGTCTATGGGTGACCACACCCATCTCCCTATCCACTCTGGCCAGAGACTTTACATCCTCAACAGCTGCTGTCTGTGTTTGGCTTTCAACTCAGGCTGTCTGCACCCAGCTCCCAGAAACCAGTTTGCAGGGGACAACTGTGACACCAACGTTCCAATCATATCTGACCTGTACCCTCGCCCTACTGTCCCCCCTGCCTACTGTCCCCCCTGCCACGCACACTGCATGCTCTCCTTTCATTTCTAAGACAGCATTTATCTCAGGAGGTGCGTCACTGATTTGTCCCATGGTTTCGTTCTGGAGTTCCTTAAATTTGTTCCAAAAGCTCATCGCTTAAAATGTGTGAGGATTTTTTTTTTTTTTAGGTGAGTTTTGGTGGAATAAAGAATGAGGTGATGGAGATGCCTTTATCTAGTACTGCTCACACCACTCTGTGGGATAAGACTGGACAGTGAGTGATGCTTTAGGAAATAACTTGGCTCTTCCTTGTCATAATTAATTCAACTAATCAAGATGTGACATGGGCTATGAACTCTGTGGTACTGCCTTTTTAAGAGCTCATAATCCCTTAAAATCATTCAAGCCCTTCTGTATAGTAATAGCACTCCTGGAAATTTCTACACATAAAATAATTCAAAAGAAGGGGGAAGGAAATCTTTATATGAATATAGATATTTATGGGAGAATCACTGATAACTGTGAAAACTGGAAACAATGAACAATGGACAGTAGCAGAGGAATGGTGAAACAAATTATGAGGTATCTGTCTCTTTGAAAGGCACACTATCTCAAAAACATTAATGATCCATTTTGGGGGGGCTAATCCCTTTCCCTGGAGGCAGTTGAGCAACTCCTCTGGAGGAATGATTCAAATCACTCCTGATCTTTAAATATTAATCGTTGACCAACTTAATTAATCATAGCATCCACATAGCAGCAGACACATGCAGGCAAACCCAGAACCTCTGGAAAAAAATAATGACAAATCGAAAAAGACCAGCCAGAAACCCCTGACAGCCAAGTACAAATGAGGGGTTGGCATGGGCAGGACTTCTTTCATCATTACTTCTCCTGTTGGAAGCACTCAAACAAACCATTCATCCCCGGCTGCTCTTCTCTCATAATCTTGCCCCAAACTTGTATGGGTAGCTCAGGGCTAATTCTGGGCCCAGGCTGCCAATGTTGTGTATTAGTGGAGTGAAGCAGGCTGACAGTCTGCAGCCCGAGAAGGTTTCTGGAGAAGAGTTTGTGTGCCAGTGTTAATTACAGCTTGACTTAAACCTTAGATTGTGGATAGACTATGAAAAAGGCAGATGGATGACTATGTGGTGACATGAACCCAGATACTTAGATCTCTCAACAGGAAAAAGAAAAACCTTAGAATCGTCTCCAGGGGACAGACACTGTGGTAGGTCCAGTGAAAATTATAAGTTTTGGGTTAGACACAACTTCTGCCCACAACCCAAAAGAGTGTGTTAGGGGGATAGAATAGAAATACAGATAGAATTCTAGTCAATAAACATAGCTCACAGAACAAAATGTAAGTACCTCAAAGGAATAAACTATGAATTAGGTCATTTGGGTTCAAACCCCAGCTAGGCTTTCTGGTCAACTGTGTGATCTTAGACAAATGTCTAGGACTTAATTTCATTTTAGGTAAAATAGAAATGAATAATGCCTAACTCAAAGGCAGGCATGAGGATTAAATAAGATAATGCATTTGAGAATCTGTTGAATTCACAATGTGGACTGCATGAGGCGACGTTTCTCAAACCTGGCTGCACACGAGAATCACTCTACCAGTGAAGTCGCTCTGTCGTGTCTGACTCTTTGCAACCCCATGGACTGTAGCCTACCAGGCTCCTTCATCCATGGAGTTTTCCAGGCAAGAGTACTGGAGCGGGTTGCCATTTCCTTCTCGAGGGAATCTTCCAGACCCAGGGATCAAACCCAGGTCTCCTGCATTCCAGGCAGACGCTTTACCATTTGAGCCACCAGGGAAGCCCAAATCACTCTGGGGAGTTAAAAACATAAAGATGGCTGGGGTCACGCCCCCAGAGGTTCTGAATTGATTTTTATCATGTGTGGCTTTGGTGGTGGGATATTTAGAACTGTAAAAGAGAAAAAAACAAATCTATAATTATAGTTGAAGATTTCAAAACCTTTCTCTTACTAATTGATGGAACATGTACAATAGAAAATCAGTAAGGATACAGAGGACTTGAGCAATGCTATCAACTAATTTAACTTAACATTTTTAAGAACATTCCACTTAACAGCGTACTTATTCTTTTCAAGAGCACACAGAAAAATTTCCAAGATAGACCATAGTCTAACTACAAAATAAGTCTTAAGAAATTTTAAAATATCCAAATCAGAAGAATGTTTTTTTGTTACAGAGGAATTAAGCTAAATGTTAATAACAGAAAGATATCTGGAAAGTAGCCAATTGTTTGGGAATGAATTTGCACACTTCTACATAACCTACAGGTCAAAGAAGAAATCAAAAGGGCAATTAAGAAATAATCTGGAACTAAATGAAAACACAGTATATCAAAATTTCTGAAGTTTAGCCAAAACATATTTATAGGCAAGTTATACCACTAAACATAGTACAGAAGAAGAAAGGCCTTAAACCAATGACTTTAAATACCACCATAAGCAACTAGAAAAAGAGCAAATTAAACCTCAACTAAGCAGGAAAATGTAAATTATCAAGATTAGAGAAGATATTAGTGAAACAGAAAACAAAAACAATGGAGAAAAATACATGAAATTAAAAGCTGGTTCTTTGAGAAGATTAGTAAAATTGATAGACCTCTAGCCAGACTGATCAGGAAAAAAGAGAAAGAAGACACAAATTACTAATATCAGGATTGAGAGAGGTGATATCACTATGTATTCTACAGATATTAAAATTACTATAAGATAATATCAAGAATAGCTTTGTGCCAATAATATGACCAACTTAGAGGAAATATAAAATTTTTTGGATAGAATTTATTATTCAAACAAACAAACAAAAATAGATAACCAGTATAGCTCTACATCTGTTAAATAAATTGAGTTAGTGGTTAAAAATCTTCCCACAAAGAAAATTTTAGTCCAAGATGAATTCTATCCAATATTTAAGGAAGAAATAATATTAATTCTATATACAAACACTTCAAGTAACTTGAAGGGGATGGGGGTGGAACATATCCCAACTCATTCTATAAGATTAGAATTACTCTGATACCAAAACTAGACAAAAACATTACAATAAAAGAAAAGCAGAGACTGATATCTCATGAGTATAGATGTAAAAATTCTTAAGTAAGTTTTAGCAAATGGAATCTAACTATATATATATATACATATATATATATATGATAATAAATAGTAAACAAATGGATTTACCTCAAGATTTCAAGGTTAGTTTGATATTTGAAAATCAGTGTAATTCACCATGTTAACAGGCTTAAAAGAAAAACCATAAGAATAGCTCAATAGATGCAGACTTGACAAAATTCAAGATCCATTTCTGATTTTTTAAAAAAGCAACTCTCAGCAAAGTAGGGAACTTCTCAACTTGCGAAAGGGCATCTATGAAAACCCTAATGATAACATCACACTTAATGGAAAAGACTGGCTCTCTTTCCTCTAAGACCAAGTACAGGCAAGGCTGTCCACTGTCACTATTTCTATTTAGCAATTTACTGCTTCTAACAAGTACAATAAGGCAAGAAAAAATATATAAAAGGAAGCCACTCTAGACAGCTTCTAGCAAGTACAATAAGGCAAGAAAAAATATATAAAAGGAAGCCACTCTAGACAAGAAGAAGTAAAGCTGTCTTTACTCTCGAAAACATAATATCTATGTGGAAAATTCTATGGAACCTAAAAAAGCTATAAGACTAATAAATGAGTTTAGTGAGGCTGCAGGACATAAGATCAATATTTTAAAAAATCAACTGTATTTCTAAATAGTTACAACAAACAGTTGGAAACTGAACTTACATAAACATTTACAAGGGCATAACAGTATCAACTACTTAAAACTAAATCTCAAAAATGCAGTATAAGACCTGTACACTGAAAATACATTGCTGAAAAGAGATTAAAAAATGACCACACTTATGAGAGATATACTGTGTTCTTGGATTGGGATATTTAAAATTGTTAAGCTGTAAGTTCTTCCCAAATAGATTGATAAAATCAAATCCCAATCAAAATCCCATTAGACTTTTTAAACCCAGAAGTTGACAAATATTGTAAAATTTAAGTTAATTCTAAACTTCTTATTTAGAGAAAGAATACAGTTGGATTTCAAGACTAATAATAAAGCTATAGTAATCAAGGCTATGTGATATTGGTATAAAGATAGATCAGTGGAACAGAATGGAGACTTTCGAAAAGACCCACAAATATATGGTCAATTGGCTTCTGCACAAAGGTACAAAGGCAATTCAATAGAGAAAGGTCAGTCATTTCAATAAATAGTGAATATCCCTATGCAAAAAGTAAACATCATTCCATATCTTGCATCATACATAAAAACTAACTCCAAATGGATTATAGACCTAAATATAAAACCTAAAATTATAAAATGTCTAGAAAAATAACCTAGAAGAAAATCTTTGTGATCTTTGGTCAGTTATACCACCAAAAGTACAACCCATTAAAGAAAATATAAATTAAACCTTATCAAAATTAAGAACTTCTGCCCTTTGAGAGACAGTATTTATCAATCATATATCTGACAAAGGACTTATATTCAGAATACATAAAGAACTCTTAAAACTCAACAATTAAGAAAACAAAACCCAATTAAAAAATAAGCAAAAGACTTCAAAGATTCTCACCAAAAAAGATATAAGGATGGCAAACATACACATGAAAAGATTCTCAACGTCAGCAGTCACTGCTGCTGCTGCTGCTGCTGCTGCTGCTGCTAAGTCGCTTCAGTCGTGTCCGACTCTGTGCAACCCCAGAGACAGCAGCCCACCAGGCTCCACCGTCCCTGGGATTCTCCAGGCAAGAACACTGGAGTGGGTTGCCGTTTCCTTCTCCACAGCAGTCACTAGGAACATGTAAACTAAGACCACGATGGAGATACAATTATACATCTATTCAAACAGCTAAAGTTAGAAATACTGACAATACCAATCCAATTCCTAGAGAGGATGTGGAGCAACTGGAACTCATACATTTCTGGTAAGCAAGCAAAATGGTATTGTACAGTCACTTTGGGTAACAATTTGGCAGTTTCTTTTAGAGTTAAATGTATACTTACCATACCCACTTTTAGGTATTTACCTAGAGAAATGAAAACTCATATGCTCATACTTGTTCATGGAGGTTTATAGCAGTGCTATTCATAGTTGTTTAAAACTGGAAACAACCCAAATGTCTTTCACTGGTAAATGGTTAAGATAAATTGTGGTATATTCATACAATGGAGTATTACTCAGCAATAAAAAGGACAAACTAGTAGTAATATAGGCAACAATGTGGATGAATCTCAGAATAATTATGTTGAGTAAGAGAAATCAGGTCTCCCCCCTCAAAAAAAAAAAAAAAAAAAGAGTATAGTTCCATTAAATTAAAATTCTAGAAATGGAAACTAACCTATGGTGGCAGAAAGCAATTAGTTGTCGCAGAATGGGTGGAGGAGTTGCCAAGGGGCACAAGGAAACTTTAGGGGTGATTAGCTTGATCATGGTGATAGTTTCACAGATGTATAACATATCAAAATTCTTCCTACTGTACACCTAAAATATATACAGCTTATTATATGTCAGTTATACCTCAAGAAAGCTGTGTAAAAACCTTTTATCTAGGGGACTCTAATGTGCAGCTAAATTTGAGGACACTGAAACATATACATAATTATCCTATGTCCTTCAGTTTTGGTTTAGAAGTTGGCTGCCATTAACCAACAGAGTTTTTCTATTGTCCAGTTCCAGTTCTGTAACAAATCTGAAACCTACAGGATAACTACAAAATGAACACAGCCCACCAGATAAATTCATTTTGTAGTTCCAGGGCCTTCATTTTAAACTGCAGGAAAGTACTAGATAAAAATTCCTAATCTGAAATAAAATACAGCAAGAGACTCAAGCCTTTAAGCTTCCAGGGCTATAAATCACCCACAGTGCAGAGACAATTTTGGAACTGGTAATTTGGTGAAACTGTTCTCCCCATCCCTCACAGTCTCAGCTTCTGTGCTACCCTTACTTTATTAGAGTTTGGTATTTGAACCTACTCCACTTTCTGCTTCTCTTTCCTTTGACCCAACCTGCAGGGCTTCCCAAATGGTTCAGCGGTAAAGAAACCGCCTGCAATGCAGAAAACACAGGAGACTCGGGTTCGATCTCTGAGTCAGGAAGATCCTTGGAGAATGATATGGCAACCCGCTCCAGTATTCTTGCCTGAAAAATCCCATGGACAGAGGAGCCTGGTGGGCTACAGTCCAAAGGGTCGTAAAGAGTCAACATGACCAAGCAACAGGACACAGAGCAGCAGTTCTTCCAAGAATAGGAACCTGAATGTATTGAAGAAGTTGCTAGCTTTGTTAGGCTAAGCAAGACCTCCTTAAATGAGTGCATTTCCTCTTTCCTCTCAATGACTCACACAGGATAAACTATAAAGGACCTGAAATTGGCTGAAGCAGACCAGTCTATCCATTCCGATGTGCACGCTTTGCTCAGAGGCAGCAGGATGGCTTAGGGTGGCACAGTTTCACCTTCACTACGCCTATGAATCACCTGGGGATCCTGTCGAAATGCAGAAGCTGAGCCAGTAAGACTGGGGTGGACCCCAAGACTGTGCATTTCTAACCAGCCTCTCCTTGGTAATGCTAATGCAGCTAGTTGGGATGCAAGGCAAATGACCTTTCAAAGTCTTTTCATACCGGGGACACTGTGAAGCAATAATCACCCTATATAGGGAAGAAGAAGGCATTCAAGTCAAAGGGAGGAACACTGTATCAGCTCTGACTTTGATGACACTCTTCAAGTTATGAAACCCCTGCATTACATAAATGCTTATACATCTGCTAAGAGTAAGGATCTATTTGTTGTGAATAGCTCAGAGTGGTTAAAAAAAAGTGTTGATAGAATTTTCTTACCTTTTACTGAAAAGGATTTGTACTACAATGGTTTTTGTAGGTTATAGTTAGTCAATCCAATTTAAGTCCCTTTATCATGGTTGCATCCAATCACATCCTATGCGTGCCCCCCCTTTTATGAAAGATGAAACGCTAATGTTTAATATACTATATAGCTGGTGTTTTCAGTTCTTATGACAAATGGGCTGGTTTCTCTCTTAGATAGCGAGAGGATTATATTGCATGTCCTGAATTTTCTTCTTTTTGAGGCAAAGATAGCTCTGGTAACAGCAGCGGTTGCTTTTAGTGATTTATAGTAAAATCCCTTGGAAAGAATCACAGGACAGGATTGAAGCGTGGTCATGAATCTTCCTGGGGAAGCTGGCTGCAGTCCTTGGGTGGGTCTTTCTCACCCACTACTTTCTTTCCTCCCCCTCTGCTTTGCACATCATACTGCATGATTTTTTTCCAGGGCAGATTCTTGATTTTTGGAAAGGGACAGCGTAGTTTAGTTCTGCCTAAAACTGACACATTCAAACAAACACATTTCAAATCTCTCCGAATTTGCAATTGAAACCAAGAGAATCCTTGATGTGCTGAAGACCAGGCCAATCTATATTTTCCATCGAAATTCTTATTATGGATCATTTTCCATCTCAGTTTACCTTGCTATTTAAATTAGTTCATCATGATTTTCAATGAAAATAACCGAGGGAAATGCGTCCATAAAAGCTAAGAGTAAATCTATATTCATAGTCCTGTATTCCTTGTCCAGGGTTCCTTATTAAGTGATTACAAGAGCAATTTTCTGTCTTTCAAGTCCATTTCTGCAGAAGAATTTGAATCACCACTGGAATGAATGTGGTAACGAGAGGAGTTCTGTCAACAATATGTGACACGAGAGAGGGGAGCATAGGAGTTGGGCTGTCTGGATGATGGTTTTGGATGGGGTTTGGGGTTTTCGTTGTTGCCAGAAAACGCAAAGTTCAAAGAGAGTAGAAAAGCATATTGATTAGCTTTGGACTGGTCAAAGACTAGATTTATATCTGAATTTAACTAATGTTTTACACATGGTCTCCTTTGTGTTTGAAAGATGCTGTACCCCGGGTTATTTAAAGACCGGGGCCAGCTGAAAGTAATTCCTCTTCTTGTCTTCTCTCCTCCAAATCATGACCATTTAATAGGCTGGTAGATATTAAATCTCTAGGAACAAAAGGGAGTGTGACTGGCGCATATGACCTGTGATCTCTAAAGTCCCTGTTGGCGCCATAAGATCTTCGTGGCTTATTTTTCTCCCCAAACCTCTTATTCCAAAGGCCACGTTCCTGGAGATATCTGGAGAACCAAGCTGACCACTTGCCCATCTGACAATTCATCTTTCTTTTGCCCTGTTTATCAAAGACATTTGGATCCGCTCCTGTCAACTTCAGCTCCATCAGTTAATTTTCTTTCTTTTTCTAATTCTTTTAAAAAATTATTTTATTTATTTATTTGGCTGCAACGGGTCTTTGTTGTGGCATGTGGGATCTAGTTCCCAGAACAGGGATTGACCCCGAGCCCCCTTGTATTAGGAACACAGAGTCTTAGCCACTGGGCCACCAGGAAGCCCCCTCCATCAGTTAATTTTTGTTTAAAACTTATGTTCTTAACATAACTGGACTTCCTTGGTGGCTCAGATGGTAAAGAATCTGCCTGTAATGTGGGAGACCTGGGTTCAATCCCTGGGTTGGGAAGATCTCCTGGAGAAGGGAATGGCAACCCACTCCAGTATTCTTGCTTGCAGAATCCCATAGACAGAGAAGCCTGGTATTTGAGTTTGGTATCTGAACCCACTCCACTTTCTGCTTCTCTTTCCTTTGACCCAATCTGCAGGGCTTCCCCAATGGTTTAGCAGTAAAGAAACTGCCTACAATGCAGGAGACACATGGCTACAGTCCATGGGTTTGAAAAGAGTTGGACACAACTGAGCGACTGCACCTTCACTTTTTCAACATAATTAGGTGCATTGTTCTGAGCACTTTACTCATGTTATCTTAGTTAATCCTCATGATCCCCATTCTAGAGGTGAGAAACCTGCAGCTCAGGTAGGTTCCATCACTTGCTCAAGTCCTCCAGGACAGGATCCAAAATAAGACAATTTAACCCAGACGTATGCTAATAACCACTGTGTATCCTGCTTCCTTCATTTGCAGGTTTTTATAGAACTGGGAGACTGAAGGAGTTTGGGAAAGGGACAAGAGTACGGGCTCTAACGAGGTTGCCTTAAAGCTTCCTAGTTATCCGTTCATTCAACAATAGTGTGCTCATGCTCAACTCTTACAGAAGCATGCTTCCAATGAAAGGTCATAGCATCACTCTATGTTGTTGTTATTTAGTCACTAAGTCATGTCCGAGTCTTTGCCAACCCTTGGACTGTAGCCCTCTTGGACAGAGACAGGCTGCTCTGTCCATGGGATTTCCCAGGCAAGAATACAGCAGTGGGGTGCCATTTCCTTCTCCAGGGGATTGAACTCGAGTCTCCTGCATTGGCAGGTGGGTCTTCTACCACTGCACCACCAGGGAAGCCCAGCATCACTCAATAGCAGACACCTGTTCCTGGTAGTGGTCCCCCAACACTATTCATAGGGTAAGCCTCCTGAAGCCATGTTTCAATTTTAAAACCTGTCCCCTTAGTTAGAGTAGGATGTGTCCCAAGCTGGTCGACGAGATTCTTTCCACTGGAAACCTGAAATTGGGAAGAAGAGACGGAGATTTAGCCTCTGATATACCTGGAACTCTGTCATGCAAACAGTGTAACATGCAAACTCAGGAGCTGTAGAGAAGCCATTTTCTTCCACAAATGAGAGCAGGGAGAGGGGAGAAGGGTGAGGGGCGGAGAGGGGAGAGGGGAGAGGGGAGGGGTTGTTAGAGGACAGAAGAGGAGAGAGAAATAATATGAGGACGATGAAGCAGACACAGAGTAGCTGAGACCAGATGGACAGGGGACTTTTTGCCAACTTTCCAGTACATGGCTTCAGCTCCTCAAGAAGTATCCCTATTTCCTTAAAAACACTCTTTTTTGATTAAGTTGCTTCAAGTTGATTTCTGTGCATTGCAATGAAAATCCTAATGAATGGATTCAAACTCCTAAAAGACCTAGGAACTCTGACACTTTTGAATCTCTCTAGAGCCCAATAGCAGACTCTGCATTCAATCAATGCTTTGTTCTTCATTCTCGGCTCCAGTATGCTCCAACCCTGCCCACTTATCTGGAGTCTTTATTTAATCATCTAATTGTATTGCGTGAATCCAGGCTGTTTGCTCTCTTGTTCACCTTACATTCTAACTATGAGATTAACCTTCCAAAACTTTGTTTTCCCTCACGTGTTGCTCTCCAGTTGGAAAACCTGTCATTGTGCACCGGCTTTCTCCAGTTGTGGCGAGTGACGGCTGCTCTCTGGTTGTGCGGCAGAGGCTTCTCGTGGTGCTGTCTTCTCTTGTGGAGCGCGGGCTCAGTAGTTGCAGTGCATGGGCTTAGCTGCCCTGTGGTATGCGGGATCTTCCCGGCCCAGGAATCAGGCTGGTGTCCCTTGCATTGGCAAGCAAATTCTTATCCACTGCACCACCGAGGAAGTTCTCACTAGCCCCTAATTGTGTCTCCCGGAACACCCAAGGAGATGGTCCATGGTAACAAGAGTTCTGTGGTCGAAGACTCTTGGGAAGTCGGATTCCCTCCTCTCTTGACCTTGCCACATTCATAAACAATATTAAAGGCTTCGAGAAGTTCTATTTATAAACCATTCCCCTGGCCCCACCCTGCTACCCCACACACACCAAAAAACAAAAACAACTCAGCCTGAATTTGACTAGACATTTCCTCTCTTGATGTGACACCTCTGGTACAAGGGGAAACAGCTACAGAATTAGGGCCAAACATCTTTTTGACCCTCTCTGCATGTGCCCCATATATGACTTATCCAATTAGACGGACCACATCCCCCTCAACCGCAGACTGCAGCCACATGCACCTCCTTCTCGCCTCCTGTGCTTTCTGGCCTCTGTGTCCCTCCCACATGGAATGCTCCTTGCCCACCCCGCCTCCAAGCTCCACCTTCCCAGACTGCTCAAGTCTACCTTGTGCTTATAGTTTTCTCACCTCCTAGAGCACTTGTGATTCGAACCACAGAGTTAGCACTTAGTCATTCACACATAATCTGTTTCTACCTGACTCTTTCACACCTCTATGTCTGTCGACACACAAAGAGTGCAGGTTTATGTCACATGGAAACCATATCTTTTCTTCTATAATATCTAGCTCAGGACTAGCACAAAAAATATTTTTGAAGATGACTGCATTGAATGAGTTGGGTGGACTCCCTGATTTAGAATGACAAATATTTTCCCTCCATCTGCTCAAGAATGGCCTGGCCATAAGAATAAGTATCCTTACTCTAATGCTCTGCTGCTGCTGAGTCACTTCAGTTGTGTCCAACTCTGCACGACCCCATAGACAGCAGCCCACCAGACAGCAGTCCCTGGGATGCTCCAGGCAAGAACACTGGAGTGGGTTGCCATTTCCTTTTCCAGCGCATGAAAGTGAAAAGTGAAAGTGAAGTCGCCCAGTCGTGTCCAACTCTTAGTGACCCCATGGACTACAGCCTACCAGGCTCCTCCGTCCATGGGATTTTCTAGGCAAGAGTACTGGAGTGGGTTGCCATTGCCTTCTCCAACTCTGATGCTCAGAGTAAGCCTAATGCCAGGCTTTCTATGAAGGACACAGAGATAGGTGAATGCTTGGGAGGAGTTACTTTTGCCAATGCAGGGTTCTCTTGGTCTAGAACTTTGAAGGGATCCTTACTTGCTGGTAAGGGAAGAAGGTTAGATTGTCCAAAAACACAGGTGGTGCAGACAACCTTGCCACAGTTAAAATTCTATGCTTGGAAACAACCTACTCTCCCATATAAAACCGGTCAAATCCATGACAGTAAATCCACAGTATAAAATCATAAACAGCTTTAACAAGTCATATTGTATGTAAGAATATTTAATGACTTGGGGAAATTATGATACATTGTTAAATGAGAAAAAATTTCTAAAAGTGCGTATATACTATGTTTATAATTTGATTAAAAAACAATATGCATGCATTGTAAATGTAAACAAATAAGTTCATATTGATTATATCTGGGTGGCGGGAACACAAGTGTTACTTCTTTTGTTTTTCCAATCCCTTCTTATACTTTTCTGTATTTTTCTGGTTTTCTACATTGAACATATATTACTTTTGTAATCAGAAAAAAAATAATAAAAACACAGTTTTCGGTTTTTTTTCTTCTCCCAGCTCCCGCCTTCATTCGGAATGTTTCAAGTCAAGTTCAGAGGCCCAGAGATTCCTCTCTACTTTGACTTTGTGCATTAACCTCTTGTTGGTTTTGTTCAGTTTTCTTTTTGATTATGCTAACATAGGAATGTCCCAGAATCTACCAATAACCTGGGCACTGTCCAGTGTAGGCAACTGAGCTGAATGTAAGGAGCAGATCAAAAGAACCTCTGCCTTGTCCCTTCCCCAGACACACTCTGACTCCCCTCACTGTTTTCCTTCCCTCACTCTCTTTTCTCCCAGGAAGAAAATGCTGATGGATGTGGATATTAAAACCACATCCTTAAAAGAGATATGGAGAAAAGGCATAGGATTATACAATATTGCCCCATGAATATGTACAACTTTACCCAACTACTGCCTAAGAAAGATTCCAGCTCAGCTGATTTGCTACTGTGCTGATCAGAGTAGGAATTGGGAAGAACTAAGACTTGAAAGGGGCCTGAGAGGCCAGGAATCATTACACTGGAAATGGAGAAAAGAAAAGGTCCAAGGAGACAGAATCGAGGAAGGGCATCAAGAACGTGTGTGTGTGTGTGTGTGTGTGTGTGCGTGTGTGTGTGTGTGATGGAGGTACAGAGGGTGGGGGAGGATTGTTAGCTGACTTTGGGGAGAGTGAAGAGGACCAAAATGGGGCAATGGTGAGTGGAGGAAAGAGATGTTACATTGAGCATTGAGAATATACTTTAAGCCCTTTGACCTCTCTCATGGGACCGGGTAAATATTTTTAACTAATTTAAATTACATTGTTATACAGGAGTGCTGTTTCTTCCGCTGTGTTTTGTGTCTAATCTGAATCACAGAGGGCATCCCTATTCATGTCAAAGATGAATGCCTTCCTTATGAATGAACGTTTCCTATGGAGAAAATGACACCAGCTTACCTTATTTCCATGCCTTTCACCACTCTCTTGGCACCAGGTAAGCTCCATCAATGCACATATGTTGCTTAAGATGAAGGTGCAGCTGAACAGTCCCCTGTTTTGGAAAAAAGGCAAGTTGGTTTGAGTCTGTCTTCTAAATTGGGATCTTGTCTTCATGTCTAGTCAAGGGGGATCTTCTGCCTAGAGTTCTTTGGAAGTTCTGCCTGCAGTTATTTAGGCCTGTCATGAGCTGAAGCCTCAACTCTGTAAAGGCTTTGAGATTCTACTTCGCCTCAGGACCCGTAAAGCCTCCTGCCCCAGACCTTATTCTGGCCTCAAACTCCTGGTGCAGCTACACGGCTGATACCACAGAGTCTCTATCTAAAATGTCTGGAGGGCCTCAGGAGCCTCATTTAACTGGTTTATCTTTAGTGTAAAGGCTCCTTGCATAACACTGGCATCTTTCGAGAAGGAATACATTGGCAGTCAACCTGGAGGGTGTAATCCCTATGGGAAAGGAAGGCAAGGCCTCCAGAAGGCCTCTGTTAACAGTGGACATGTCGGGGCCAGGCAAGCAGAACTATTAATCATCTGCATCCAATAATGGCAGAAATCTGATGAAATGGCCTGGGTATTGTCCCAGACATCTGGTACTGCAGCATCCTTCACTGAGAAGGCACTTAAAGGAAGAGGTGAAGAGACAGGAGTTTCTTTTTCAAAGTCTCCACTTGTAGGATCCTGTCCTTTGGCCTTTACTGTCTCTGGTGGCTCTGTCAACCTGTACAGTTGTCTCTCTGTATCCACGGGGCACTGGTTCCAGGAGTCTCTGCAAATACTAAAATCCGTGGATGCTCAAAAACTTCATGAAAGACGGTATAGTCTACTGAATACAGTTGACCCTCCATATCCATGGATTAAACAATCTGTGGTTGATTGAACCCCTTAATGAGAAACCTGCAGATAGGGAGTACTGATTTTACATTTATTAAAAATCACCCACATACAAGTAGACCCAGGCAGTTCACACCCACGTTGTTCAAGTGTCAACTGTAATTGGCCCACTTAGGGCTGGGAGAACAGCTAAGAAGCACCTGACAATGATGGGAACTTGGGTAAGTCAGTGTCATTGGCCCAGGCTTTTATTACTCTATATGTGCAAGGAGATCCAACCAGTCCGTTCTGAAGGAGATCAGCCCTGGGATTTCTTTGGAGGGAATGATGCTGAAGCTGAAACTCCAGTACTTTTGCCACCTTATGCGAATAATTGACTCATTGGAAAAGACTCTGATGCTGGGAGGGATTGAGGGCAGGAGGAGAAGGGGACGACAGAGGATGAGATGGCTGGATGGCATCACTGACTCGATGGACGTGAGTCTGAGTGAACTCCGGGAGTTGGTGATGGACAGGGAGGCCTGGCATGCTGAGATTCATGGGGTCGCAAAGAGTCAGACACGACTGCGCGACTGAACTGAACTGATGTGGTAAACAAAGTCACTTTATTATCTACCTGTCTTCCTCTCTGGATATTCCCTTCCTCACTCATTCTGGGAACCCAGCCTCCTTGATGTAGATGTACCCTCTACTGGAACACTCTTGCCCAGACTCTAGTTCCAACTTTCTCATTTCTGCAGTCAATGTGGGGGATGCTATCTATCACCTATCTATCTATCTAGTGATTATGAGCACTCAGTTTGATCATTCCAACTTGACCTGACTTTGTCCATGAATCATGTGTTTATGGTCAGCTCCAGCTGCTCTTTCTGGTTCCATTTTCCCCTTTGTTCTTGGCACAGAAATTTTGGATGGCCAAGGGAGTAAGTCCCTCTGTATCTGGATTATCAGGATGCAGGGAAAGGGCAAGTTTCGGTATTACACAGGGTGGTCAAATGGGTCTTATTGAAGAGCTGAGAATATAAAGACTGCAGAAATGAGAAAGTTGGAAGTAGACTCTGGGCAAGAGTGTTTCGGTAGAGGGTACATCTACATCAAGGAGGCTGGGCTCCCAGAATGAGTGAGGAAGGGAATATCCAGAGAGGAAGACAGGGAATTCCTTGGTGGTTCAGTGATTAGAACTCTGTGCTTCCACTGCCAGGGACCTGAGTTCAATTCCTGGTTGGGGAACTAAGATCCTGCAAGTCATGGAGCTTGGCCAAAAAAAAGAATAAAATAAAATACTGCAAAGAAGAAAGAGGTGAGTGCTGGGAGAGGTGGGTAGATAATTAATGCAGGACCTGTTTTGGCCATTATAAAGACTAGTTTTTATACTGAGAGGAATAGGAATTTATTAAAGTGTAACCCTAAAAAAATTAGAGGAGAGGGAGCTTTTGAAGTTTTGATTAGAGAGAGATATGGTCTAAAGTACACTCTAAAAGGATCACTCTGGTTCTTTGCTGAAGGCCAGAGTAGAAGTGGGGAGACTGGACAGGTGGACACAGTGGTAATCCAGGAGAGAGACGATGGTGTCTTTGACTAGGATGGCAGCCAGGAAGGAGGTGAGAAGTGCTTCAATTCTGGGTGTATTCTGTTGGTAGAGTTAATTCCTACCAGATCTGATGTGCATGTGAGAAGAAGACAAGAGTCAAGGATAACTCAGAGGTTTGGACTAGATATATAAATGTGGGTCATGGGTGTACTGATTATATTTAAAACCACATATCTGGATGAGATCATCAAAAGAGGTGGATAAGAAGAGCAGAGGATTGAAGTCTGAGTCCTGGGCAAGTCAACATTTAGAGGTCAGGGAAAAGAGGGGGAGCCATGGAAGAGACCAAGAAGGTGAGTGCAGTGAGAGAGGACAGAAACCAAGAGAGTGAGATGCTCTGGAAGCCTAGGGAAAAACATATATGGAGGAGGAGGATGTGGTCCATTATATCAGATGCTATGAATAAGATGAGAACGGAGAATTGACCACTGGATTTAGGTAAGTCATGGTGACTCGGGCCAGAATAATTTCTGTGGAACTCTGAGGGACACAGACCTGATTGTGGGGTTGGTGTAAGACAGGACTGGAGGAGAGGAACTGGGCATAGCAAGTACAGATGAGTTTTCTGAGGGATCTGCTCTAAATTGGAGCATACAAATGTGACAGAGGCTGCCAAGGGAAGTACAGTCATTAAAAGACTTTTCTTTTTTTTAAAGATACATGAAATAATAGCATGTTTGTATGCTGATGGAAAAAATCCAGCAGAGTAATAACTTGGTGTAGGAGAGGAAAGAAAGAATTACTGAGTAATGTCCGTGAGTAGGTGAGAGGGACTGGATTGCCTACACAAGTGGAGGAATTTGCTTTTGATGGATGAGTCAGCACTGAGATAGTAGGTGGAAAGGCAAAGTAGGAAGATGAAACTGCTGGACGGGATAAATGTGATGGTAGGGATCTGCAGCTTTCTCCTTTGGCTCCTTCTATTTTCCCAGGGGAAAAAGAATCCCAATAGATTCTTTTAGAATTCAGGTGATAGAGAGTGTGGAGGGAATATGAAGGGTTTGAGAAGAAAAAATAAAGTATGAAACTGTCATCCAGGAGCCTAGGTGAGTGAGTGGACCAGGGAAACCTAAGTATTACAGTTGGGAAGCACTAAGGGCCCACTTAAGTTTCATCAGTATGAACTTCAAACGAGGTCAAGCAGCCTGGCTGGGTGTATTTCTCCAGCTGATATGGTCATGAAATTTTACACTGGGTCAGGAGGGGAGTAAGAACAGCAAAGGGGTGGGCAACAGTGAAGGGTGGTGGGATCAATTGACTGAAGGTTCTCGTTGGGTCAGAGGATAACTGAGATCAAGCAAGGGGATAACTTGGAAAGATAGGAGGATGCATACAATTGAGATTATGGAGGGACTGCAGTCATGTGTAATCACAACTATGGATTGAGGGGAGGGAAAAATCACTGCAGGACAGAAATTCAAGAGATTGAAAGGTTTGGGTATTGGAAGGGTCATTGACATGTATACCAAATCACCAAGAGTTAAGACAGTGTTGGAAAGAGTGATGGTGAACCAAGATCTAGAAAAACTGCAAACAAAATATGGCCGGGGGGTCAGGAGAAGATAGCAGAGATTGGTAAAATCTGATAAGATGCAACTGAATGTGGTATGCAAGAGAGCACTTGCAGAGGTGACAATCAGGATTAAGGAGGACACCTATCTCCCCCCTAGGCCTAGGAAAGAAGGCTGGGAGAAAAAACTCAGGCCCCACTGGAGAAGGCTGTGGGGTCAGCAATGAACTCAGGGGAGAGCTGGGGGTCCCATAGGGAAAGAAGTGAAGGGGATGCTCAGAGAATAGACTGAGGATAAAGGAAAGTTTGCTAATCATGGATTATGAACTACAGATGTCATGGAAGAAGAGTTTCAAGACTGAGGAGGGTGGGAGAGGCCACAGAATAGGAGAAAGACAGGGCCTCTGGGAGCCAGGGGGATTTCAGGGCTGACATAACAGGAACGAGTTCACCATGAGATTAGTCCCATTGGACACAAAGCAGATGATGGTGGCAAGGCTGAACGCTGGGATTTCAGGGGCTCCCACTAATATGGGAGGTGAGAGGAGGCTCTCTGAAGAGAACATGCCTTGACCCAGCCAGTCAACTCCCTGAAGGGGTCTTTCCTGCTCTTTTCCTGCTCTCTTAATTTGTCGCCTTTTCCAAAGGCAGTTGTGACAAGTCTGAGTGCCACGCTATTCACTGGGTTTGAAAGTAGGTGGACAGACTTTCCTGTCTCTGATAACTGAATTTCCTGTTTCTCTGAAAGCCCTAAAAGTACTTCATCACATTCACGCCCTCCACACCCCAGAGTACACATCCGGGGCTCTGTTGACACACTTGTCCTATGGACTGCTGCCAAGAAGGTCCAAGTTCAAATATTCAGGGCTGAAACTCTCCCCCATGGACATCTGGGGAAGGCTGATGTCCCAAGGTCTATCAGGTAGTCTGTCTAAGGCCATCTCATCCGCCTTCACATCATCACACAAAATCTTCTCTCCTCTCTGCTGGCACAGTAAACTGCTTTGGCAGGAAAGCTTCCAAGTTCGGGGAAGATGGTTTTCCCTCCTGTGGTCCACATTTCAGATCGCACAGCTGCTCACCATCTTGGTGAATGAGACCATGCTTCAGTTCCTGGCTGCTCAAACCCCAGTTAATCACTTGGTCCTCGTCTTCATTCAGCTCCTCTTCCAGGCTCAGTTCTGTCCTGGTTGAAAGCCAGACCCATTCCTTTGGGCTTGCTCACAGCCTGAGCCGGCAGCCCTCTAATCACCTCCAGGGTGTGCTTCTGGACACTCCCCAAGGCACTTCCAGAAGGAGGTTTGGGGAAGGCAGCCCAAGATGCTAATGAAAGTGTGGTGTTTGCAAAGATACATGAAAGGACGAGCTTCTGGGAAGCAGCTGATGTTCTGACATCCAAGTCAGTTGTTCAAACACTAATTTCTCATCTTGCGGTCTTCCAGGATCTCAGCAATCTGCTCTGCTCTGGTATGGCTGGGCGCCTTGTCCAGGGGAGCCCTACTTTCTCTCCTACCCTCACTTTAACTTACCTCAACTGTTCTATCATAACCAGCTCTCCAGAAAAGATATCCAAACCAGAATGTGACTAGTTAGACTCAACAGTTACCTCTTCAGTGAATACCTGCATTTTAGTGAGAGAGATGTGGGTCAGCAAATTCAAATGCTAATGGGCCAACAGGAGGATGGGAGTGAAAACCTGGATGCGATGGCTGGGATTGGGGTGGACCACGAAGAACTCATCAGTGTGGCCAGCTCTTAAGATTTAGGGGGAGAAGCTAAAAGAAAGAGAAAGAAAACCCAGATATTTTTGTACCATCTTCCAATTTTAAATGCTTGGTAATTAACTCAACTTTTAAAAAACACTAGGAAAGCTAGACAAATATCTTTGGGTTGCCTTGGCGCGTGGCCCAAGATGAGACAGCAGTGACCTATAAGCACACATCTGATTCTGTGTTGAGCACAATGGTTCTTTTATGGTTGATTTTTAGTTAGAAGGCAACTTGGGGCTCCTTGTAGTTTTGAAATCACACAGGAAGGCCTGACCTTGATGACTGTATCCAGGCCACTCAGAGTCCTCCTCCTATGGGCAGTCTGTTCCTCTGTACTCTGGAGTCTTGGAATAGGTTGCATGGCCCCCTCAGGAAAACCATCAATTTCAATGAAGCTGCAATCACTGGGGCCTGCTAAAGTCTGGTGGGTGTTACAGCAATGTCTTCCTCACTGTGAAAGGCAGCTGAAGGCTGAAGTGGAGTCATTTCAATCTCTGGTCAGAAAGAGCATCAGAGTCAATTACCCTACAGCAGATGTTCCACAGGTAGCCACCAGAGTCAGATCCCTGGGCTTGAAACTCTCCTCTGCTAGTTAATTAGTCTCTCTGACCTCAGTTTTCTCATGTGTAATAACAGGGAATTAACAGTACATTCTAAGTAGGGTTCTGTGTAATGAGCTGGGCAAGTGTTTCCCCTGCACAGCCACTGAAGAGTAAGCACCCACACTGGAAAAGGGGTGTGACTTCATTTTTAAACCAGGGCTCTATTTAGTATTTAGTGAGAGCTTATTTTTACAGTCACATTTGAAAACTGGTGGTTCAGATCTGTTTCACTCATCATCTCCAAACCTGCCTTGCTCTTTGCCACTCTCTCCTGGAGCCATGAGATTCTCTGAGATTCTGGGGACAATTTTTGTGTCTGAATCCCTTAGCCCCAGGCAGTGGAACTTCATCTGCCTTTTCCCCAGTGGAGTCTTTTTCTGTCCAACAGGCTCTTTCTCAGCGGGCTGCATGCACCTCAACAAGTCCCAGGCTCAGGAGACTGGTTCAGAAAGTCCCACTAAACTGGGAACCAAAGTGCTGGGAAAGCAATTCTCTTTTCTAATGCGGCCATACCCACTCTTTGCATATACTTAACTCCCCCCCTTCCTTTTCCTCCTCTTTTAAATACAGTCTGCCTCCAGCCTGTTCCCCACCATCACCCCCTCCCCCAAAACAAAAAGTGCTATCAAAAATTCAGAATCAAACTTTACATTTTAAGATTTAGTTGGTTGCCTTCCAACCTAGGGCAGCATCCCCTCATGCATCTTTGTAAGAGGAGCCAGCATTTCCGGAAGACTGGCCACACAGCCTGGGGTCCCTGGGAGAAGCCTTTAAAAAAATATCAGCGCAGGAAGGGAGCCGTCTGCGAATGGCCGTTAGGGAGGTATATCCTGAGTACAGAGAAAACCCTCAGGTTAGGCAGTTAGGGGGTCTGGGGACAGGAAAGGGAAGCCAGGCCTCAGAAACAGATGGAGTCCGCCCCTCCCGACTCCGAGAGCCGCCTGCAGCGCAACGATGGCCGGAAGTGCCCGGCTCGGAAGAGTGTGCGCGGGGAGGGGCTGCCTGCGAGCCGCGTCTCCCAACTCGCTGGACTGGGATGTTTATAGCACCTGTTTTTCTCGACCTGTCTCTACCTGGATTTCTGCGGTCTGTGGCTGCAGCGTGTGTAGTGGGGATGAGGGAGCGCACCTCCTGCGGCTGATTCTCGGCCTCGGGGCTCTGGCTGGAAAGGGAGTTCCAGTATCCAAACGAAGGGCCATATCGGGGAACCTCGAGGCAGAGCGGCTCTTACCGTGCCGCGTTTGCAAAGAAGTGGGCGGTTAGGCCCGGTGAAACCCGGGGCTTTCCAACCCCACCTCGTGTTCTGTTGACCGCAGCCGTGGGCGTGGGTGAGGCGGGTGTGGGCAGCGGGGGAAGTGGCTCCCACCTTCCTTGTCGCCTGGGGGCTCTGGCTTTCCCTTTCTTGCTCCTCCAAAGGGTTAAAGCCTGAACGACTGTCCACTCTCCGAAGGGGGATGGGGGTGGGGGTGGGGTGGTGGGAGGTATCTGCATTTGGAAAGAGGAGCCCAGAGGGCACGGGGTGGCCATTCTCTATTCAGACCCATTTGTAGAGTCCAGGCCATCCGGGTCTGCACCCTCAACTTCTCCTAATCACTACGTGCCGGGTTGTTCTCAGACCGCGATGACATCATTTTAAAAAATGAAAATAACTGCTCTTTAGGCTTTTAAAGAACCTGGAGGGCAAATAAACCCGAGGAAGAGTCTTCCGCGTCTTCCGCTGGTCCCTGAGGCGGCCGTCTAGAGTGCCTACCTGTGAAGCCGCCCTGTCTGCTCCATCAGAAGAGGCCCTGGGCAGGGTGGGCGGAAGATCCCGGGAGGTTAAGGACAGCAGAGGTACCTAGAGAAACGAGAACATCGTCGATGTTGATCCGGCATGTTCCTTTTCTCACTCAACCTCGGGGCGGCACAAACGTGGTAGCGCTGTTGTTAGGGTGACCATTTCACAGGTGGAGAAACTGAGGCTTAGAAAGGCCAAGGGACGGGCCCCAAAAGGGACGTAGCAAGGGCCACCTTCTGTTTCAAACTTAGATTCCGGAGCCCTGCGGAGGTCGGCGGCAGCCGGGAGTGTGTGGGGGGTGGCGCGGTGGGACCCAGGAGGCGGGAGGGCAGGCGCGGGGCGGGGGCGGTTCAGCCGGCGGCGGCCTCGCGCGGAGGAGCTGGGGCCGGGGGAGCCGCACGGGTCTGGGGCCGCTTGAGAGCCGCTTTGGTCGCATGGACTAGAGGAGGCCCTCCGGGAATCCGGAGCGGGACTGCGAGGCCCGGGCAGCTGCCAGACACGGCTGGTGACTGGCCTGCGCCGCCGGCCCCCACCTCCGGGCCGCGCTGCGGTCGGGCAGCGAGCAGGCCGCATACCGCTCGGCGCAGAGGAAATGGCTGGAATTCCTCCCGCGGCGCCTCGCGCTCGGGCCTCGGGGCGGGCGGGGCGCTGGCGAGGGCTGCGCGGCTCCCAGCCCGCGGCACGGAGGTGGGACCCCTTTCCTGGGAGCGCCGCCGTCTCTCACTGCCAGCATCCGCGCTCCCCGGGCGCAGGCTCGGCCCCCACAGAGACTCCACGGCCCTGCCGAGTCTTCTGGCCCCTTAACCTGCCCCTGGTTTTCTGGGCCGTCCATCTGGGAAACGGTTCTGCGTCCCCTGCTCAGTCCCCTCGGGCCTCCCTGCCGTTCAGGCCTCGGGCCCCACTTCTGGGATGGTGCAAACGGGGCGCACTGCACGCCAGGGCCTCAGCAGAGCGTGATGCTGAAGCTCCAGGCAGGGAGGCCTCTGCAAGCCCCAGCCTACCCTTTTGGAAAGCCCTGGCCATTGCTATCTTGCAAATGTTCTAGGCTATTGAAGTGTTTGTTAAATGAGTGAATGAATGAGAATTGGGCAGGCACAGGACAAACAAAAGCGGAGACCAAAGGAAAAACAGGCCAAATGTAGATCCTGCTAGAAAGCGCTCAGTTTTCCTTCCTGCACACGCAAAGAACCTGCCACTGCGAGGCAAACCCAACCCAAAGGGCCTGGCACCAAGACTGCTTTGACCTTCACACCTTGAGCCTGGTCTTAACGCCAAGGCCCATTCTCACTCTCTTCCCCTTGCTCTAAGCTCTGAGCTTGGTTTAGCGATAAGTGCCTCCTTTTCCTAGCTCACCTTTCCACATCTCCACCTACAATACTTCCCATGCTGGCCCTCCTCCTTTCTTCTTTTTTTGCGCATACCCCATGACACGTGGGATCTTAGTTCCCAGACCAGGGATCAAACCTAAACCCAGGGATGGAACCTGGAGGACTGCTGGGGAAATCCTTTTTTTTTTTTTTTTTTCGTTTCTGGACCTCCTCTTTTCTCTGCAGAAGGTTCAAGAGAGTCTGATTCTACATGAAGTGGGTTGTCTGGACTGGGGCACAGAAGGTGGGGCCCTGTGCCAAGCCTAGGGGCAGGGACAGTGGTGGCTGTGTGTGCTCCTCCCATTCCCCCCCTCCCCCCACTCCCATAGGATAGTTTCAAGCAAGGGAGCAAAGCATGGACAGGGTTTCCCAAATTGGTCCGCCTCTGAGTCCAGGTTATCAGTTTAAATTTCTACTCTCTCTAGGGTTCCTCAGTAGCCAGACCTAATCCTGGGGATGCCCCAGGAGGCATTAGGAGGCCAGAGGCAGGCCTGTCTTAAGACACTTATCTCTCCTCAGTCAGGCCCAGTTGGGGGTGGTGGAACTGAGGAGGGGCAGGGAGTAAGGTGTCATTTCCAAGGCTGCCCCTGGATGCTTGCCCATGAGGAGCACGTCCAGGAGGCCTTGGCAGACCCTTCATACAGATGCAGGCAGACAGAAACACAGACAGCTCACAGTGACAGTCTCGGTTCTGGGAATTTTGGAAATCAAAACTCCTACATTTTTCAAAAGAAAAAGGAACAGATTTTGGCATCTTTGCTCCAGAAACAGGAACTGACCAGGACAGTGACCTCTGATAATCACTTCCTCATCTCAGTGCTCAGAAGCTGGTGGGTTCCCCCAGCCCTTCTACTTTTGTCCCCAGTATTCTGTGGGCAGGAACCTGAGGGCTTTAGCAGACAGAAAGGAAGAGAAAAGAGAAAGGCATAGAAGAGAAGAAGGAGGCAAGGAGGGGAGATATATAGATACGTTACATATTTATTTATTTGGCTGCACTGGATCTTCATTGCTGCATGTGGGATCTTCAGTTTTCCCTTGTAGCATTCGAATTCTTAGTTGTGGCATGTGATATCTAGGTCTGTGACCAGGAATTGATCCCAGACCCACCGCATTGGGAAAGAAGAGTCTTAGCCACTGGTCCACCAGGGAAGTCCAGGGAGTTATTTTTAAAATGTGTTCTTGAGGACTGAGGAAGCTGGGAGCCAGATGGGGAGGGGGTTGGGGCCAGAGGGCACCTAATGGTTGCTCAGTGTAGCTGTTGTTTCCAGCTCCTTCTGGAAAGAGCACCCACATTCTGTGTTCCTCAGAGCTCATGGTTATGTGAGCCTGTGTCTCATAGCATTGAAGTATAGCAAACACTCTTAGCCATATTACCTCCTGTGTATTTATTGAGCACCTACTGTATGTCCTACAAGTTGCTAGGTACTGAATGAATAAGAGGCTTTTCCCTTGAAGAGCTTAGAGTTGGACAGAAGGAATTAGCATTCCAAAAATAAAGCATTAAGGTAATGAAGCTGAAAATAACTACCAAGAGAGGAGAAAGAGGCCAAACCAGGTTGGGGTGGAGTATGAAAGGCCTTAGAAAGACACATGTTTGAAGGGTCAGATGGTAAAGAATCTGCCTGCAATGAAGGAAAAGAAAGTGAAATCGCTCTTTGTGACCCTGTGGACTGTAACCTACCAGGCTCCGCCATCCATGGGATTCTCCAGGCAAGAACAATGGAGTGGGTTGCCATTTCCTTCTCCAGAGGATCTTCCTGACCCAGGGATCAAACCCGAGTCTCCCGCATTGTGGGCAGATGCTTTACCCTCTGAGCCACCAGCAATGCAGGAAACCCAGGTTCCCTGGGTCATGAAGATCCCCTGGAGGAGGACATGGCAACCCACTACAGTATTCTAGCCTGGAGAATTCCATCGACAGAAAAGCCTGGTGGGCTCCAGTCCATGGGGTCGAAAACAGTCGGACATGATTGAGCAACTTTCTTGAAAGGCAGATGGGCACTTGCCAAGCGGAGATGGGGAGGGAGGCCCTTCCGGCGGAGGAACTGCATCCACAAAGGTGCAGGAGAGGGAAAGTGCGAGCATAGCCAGGATGCCGAGAGTGTTGGGCAAAAGTGGGCACAGAGGAGTGATGGGAGAAACAGCTGGAGCAGGAAGTGGGGCCACTTTGCAGAGGGCTCTGAGTGCCAGACGGAGGTACGTGGGACTCCTCAGAGGGCCCCGCGGAGGCCTTGACCGGCAGTGGCGTGACACGCACAGCCACGTGCTGCTGGCAGCTCAGAGAAAGGAGTGAGGCAATGCGGAGGATGGCGCAGGCACGGGGAAGCAGCCAGACGCGGCCGTACTAGCTCAGCCAGGCCGTTAACGTGTTTATAGTCCCGGCCCCCGATATATGCAGCTGACCTGAAATTGGTCCCACTGCGTAGATCTTCGTTGGTTCAAGGTTTTTGCTGCAAAAATCTGAGCCTCACTGCCCGTATGGGAGCAGAAGCGGTATGGAAGGTGATCCCTTCCTGTGTTCTTGTGTGTAATGACCAGAGCGGTAGCTCCTGCAAGCAATCATAGCCTCCCTCTCCGAACAGGCTGATTGCGGGAGGGGGTGGCGCCTGCACTCTCTTGGGAGAGATCACAGGTGTGGGCTCTGAGAAGGGTGAGACCTGGGGGTAGCCCAGATAGGGGAGAGAGAGCAGCCAGTCTCCTGATCAGTCAGTCTCCTGGGGTGGGAAGGGGCTGGGGAGGAGGTTCCAGGAGCCAGAGGGTCTGTTAACACACCCAGTTGGACCCTCTCCCAGATCTGTGCCCCTGTTCCCGCATGTGTGCGTGGGTGTACGCTCAGCCATATCTGACTCTTTTCGACCCCATGGATGGTAGCCGACCAGACTCCTCTATCCATGGAATTTTCCAGGCAAGAATACTGGAGTGGGTTGCCATTTCCTTCTCCATGGGATCTCCTCCACTCAGAGATTGAACCCGCATCTCTTTCCTCTCCTGCATTGGCAGGTGGGCCACCAAGGAAGCCCCTGTCCCTAATAGAGCACTTCTCACTCTGGGCAGGAAGGAACTTTCTTAGCAATAGGCAGAGAGGATTTATTGGTTGTAATTATTATTATTTTAAAAAATTAAAATAACTACTGTCTAGTTCACAAATTTGAAATCCACTCACATTTCTTCCACTCTCCAACGTCTCCTTTTCCCTTCTAGTTCAGGATCCAAATCCAAGATCATACGTATAATAAATTCAACAACAACAACTGTATTTCTCTTCCTAGATTGTAAGCTCTGAGAGATCAGAGGTGGTATTTCCCACCAGTCCTACTGCTTATTAAGCACGAAATAAAAGGATCGGGATCAGACGCCACAGTATAAGGAGGGGAAGTCTTCTGGGTGACAGCAGTGGCTGAGTTTACTGTTTGTCCCCCTCTGTATCCCTCTGTGACTTCTGTGAGTGCGACTGACGGCCCACTTCCTGTGGGGTCTTCACTGGTGGGCCACCTTCGCTGTATTTCTCTCCTTTCCCTGGCTGTCTCCATCTCCCACTTCTCCCACAGGGCATGTTAGCATTTCATCAATACACAATCATGGAGGATTTCGGTTTGCCAAATTTTGTGCTTGGCATGGGAATGCGGTGATTGAAATAAACGACACCCCAGCCCCTACAAGGGCCTCAAGATCTCTCCATGGCCTCATAGAGTCTGAGATGCTGTAGTAGTCGGCTGGAAACAGGCGGAATTGTCCTTGCTAGTTATGATTTTGTGGCGCCATCTGCTGGCCATGTATAAACACATGGACACGGTTATGTGTGAGAGTACACCCAAAGAAATTGACTACTGATACTACAACATAGAGGGAGACACAACAGAAGTACATACACACCGTGAAACATACACATTTTGGAAAACAGGCAGGCATACATGGAAACACAGACACACGATCGTATATGGAGATTCAGGATCTTGCACAGTACCGTGTCCTTGGTAGGAGTCCAATAAGTATTTGCTGGTCTACAAAATAAAGTCCCAGTTCTTTAGATCAGCTTTCTTTCAGGCTTATTTTTCACCACCTTTTCAAGCTTATTTGCTAAGAATGCTCCTTGTCCCCTGCCTACATCCCTTCCCTTCCTCCTATTCTTTCGTTTTTAAATTTAAAATTTTTATTGTAGTTGATTTACAATGTTTCAGGTGTACAGCAAAATGATTCAGTTATACATCATCTATATTCTTATTCTTTTCCATTATAGGTTATTATAAAGTACTGAAAATAGTTCCCAGTGCTATACAGTATGTCCTTGTTTATAAAAAGAAATTATTTGTTTATTAATGTTTATATACTTCACCATGCTGGGCCTTAATTGTGGCAAGCGGAACATTTAGTAGTGGCATGTGGGATTGAACCTGGGTCCCCTGCATTGGGAGTGTGCAGTTCTAGCCACTGGACCACCAGGCAAGTCTCCAGTAGGTCCTTTTTGTTTATCCATCTTGCAGATAGTAGTATGTATCTGTTAACTCTGAAGTCCAAGTTTATTCCTCCCCCCTTTCCACTTTGATAGCCATACATTTGTCTTCTGTGTCTGTGAGTCTATTTCTATTTTGTAAATAGGTTTATTTGTATCATTTAAAAAATGCCACATATCAGTGACAGCATGTGACATTTGTCTTTCTGTGTCCTACTTGGCTCACTTGGTGTGACAGTCTCTAGGTCCATCTGTGTTGCTGCAGTCAGCGTTATTTCATTCTTTTTTATGGCTGAGTAACATTCCATGATATGTGTGGGTATTTGTGGTGTGTGTGTGCCGCGTCTTCTTTATCCATCCATCTGTCAGTGGACATTTGGGTCACTTCCATGCCTTGGCGATTGTGAATAGTGCTGCTATGAACACTGGGTGCGTGTGTCTTTTTGAGTTTTCTCTGGATATGTGCCCAGATCATATGGTGATTCCATCATCCTGTTAATTCCTTAAAACCAAATTCAAATGCCATATTCTCCCTTATCCCTCCCGTGAAGGTCATGACTTCCTCTTCTGAACTTTCATAACTTTATGATATTTATCACTTTACTAATTTGCCTTTTAGCTATTTGAGGAATGTGCTTGCTCTTTCTAGTCTGTGAGCTCCTCAAGGGTCGGATTTCTATTTGATTCGTGTTCATGTTCCCCCATAGTACCTGCCACATTGCTTTGCACAACGTAGGGGCTTAGCAAGTGTTTGCTGAATGAATGAATAAATGATACAGTCACAGACACAGTGAAAAAGCTAATACACAGAAATGCACATCTATGTACATACATTTCTCTCTCCTTGCAAAAAGGACACACATTTCCATGACAGCATAGAAACTCACATATCTATGACTAAAGCTTCGAGTAGTTAACACCTTAACACCTCCCCTAAGTTAAGCAGTTTATTTTTTCTGTTTTTATTCTAATTCAGACCTTCTTCTCACTGACTGACAGTAACAGCCTCTTAACTCATCTCCGTTCCTAGTTCTTCCCATTCTACCACTCCATTGCCCTCAACCTGTCCCTTCCTAAAGCACCTCTTTGATGATGTTATTCCTTAGCTCAAGAATTCTGGAAGTTCTTGCATGACAAAGTCTGGAAAAAGTTAAATGTTTTGTTTTCTAAAGGGAAAGGAATCAGTTATAACCAGTGAGAAATAAGTAGAAGTGGTTTCTTTTGGGGAAAGTTTGTCATGGTTTGTTAAAATAGGCCATCCTGAATGGTGCCACCTGTTCTCCTTCCTTACTGCATTACATGTGGTTGAAGGAGCTGCAGCAGCCGTTTTGCAACCATGAAGGAAAGATCAAATGTTGTTCCTGGTCTCACTGAGCAGCTGGGCAAATGCTACTCCTTCTAGATTCCTTGTTTATGAGGAAAACAAACCTATATTTGTTTAAGACACTAAAGTCATGCTTTTATTTATGTGCATCTGGACATAATCCTAAACTCAAGATTCTCAAATATCACCCTTCCTCCAACACCTACAGGGTAAAGTCTAATTTTCTTGACCTGGGATTTAAAAAATTGAACCTGAAGGACAAGAAAAAGCAGACACAGAACAAGGAAGGGAAAGAGTTTTCCAGGCAGATGGAGCAACATTTACAAAGGTCCTGTGGCAGAGCATTCATGGCCTGGCCAGACTTTACTCATCCAGCTTTTATTCCCAGTGTTCCCAATATTCTCTTCATGGCCACACCTTAGCCCAAGCCTCCATCATTTCTTGCCTGCTGCTGCTGCTGCTGCTAAGTCACTTCAGTCATGTCCGACTTTGTGTGACCCCATAGACCGCAGCCCACTAGGCTCCCCCATCCCTGGGATTCTCCAGGCAAGAGTACTGGAGTGGGTTGCCATTTCCTTCTCCAGTGCATGAAAGTGAAAAGTGAAAGTGAAGTCGTTCAGTCGTGTCCGACTCCTAGAGACCCCATGGACTGCAGCCTACCGGGCTCCTCCGTCCATGGGATTTGCCAGAGTACGAGAGTACAAGAGTACTGGAGTGGGTTTATCTCCTTGCTCCCATTACTGACCTCCTCTAATCCAGTCTATTGTCCTCCTTGTCATTCTCTTGTAATTTCCTTGTTTCTTTCTTACTAATTGCTGCCATTTAAAATTTTTATGTGTTTGTCTTTTAAAATCTTTGCCTCTCCCACTGGACTGTAGACTGCATTCACTTCCTATATTCAGAGCTGAGCACAGTACCTAATACGTAACAGGTGTGTCAAGAAAAGTGACAGAGAGGGACTTCCCTGGTGGTCCAGTGGCTTAGCTAGGACTCCTCGCTCCCAGTGTAGGGGGCCTGGGTTCCATCCCTGGTCAGGGAACTAGATCCTCCATGCAGAAACTAAGAGTTTGCATACCACAACTAAAAGTCTAAATGAAGACTGAAGCTCCCGTGTGCTGCAACCAAGACCTAGAGCAGGCAATTAAGTAAATAGATAAATGAAATGTGAAGGAGAACTTACCCTCCTTGCTGGTTAACAAGTTAGCTTCATGCTGTTTCACAGGTGCTGGCAGAAGACACAAGACTCCCAGGTCAGATACAAAGGATGTTATTACTTAAAGCAACAGCAGGAGCTAGAGTATCAGCATTTGCATTGGTTCCTCATCCCAGTTCCCATGGGGCAATGTGGAGAGGTCCCGCTGACACATGCACATTTCCTGGGTTGCATTACAGAAGAGGCACCCTGAGCTTAGGAAACCAGAATCATTTTCTTTTTTTTTTTTTTAATTTTATTTTATTTTTAAACTTTACATAATTGTATTAGTTTTGCCAAATATCATCATTTTCAATGAGGAGTAAGCCTCTTCACCTTTGCCTTGCAGAAAGATATCACCTTGATAACACTGTACAGGAACCTGCCCTTTGCTCTAAAGGGAAGCACTATCTCTCTCTTTCAAGGCTCTTCACTATGCCAGCACCCTTGAAAGGAATGTAAGAAGCAAAGGGAATTAGTGTCTTACCTTGCAAGACCTGGAGAAATAGGAGAGACACACAAAGAAGCCTTTCATCACCCAGGCTTTCTGCCTGGAGGCTCTTTACAGACAAGCACAGAGAAAGGGAAACCCCAACAGAGCCTGAAGGTCTCATTTAGTTGAAATGTCAGAGGTTAGAGGTCCGGAAGACTCAGGCAACTGGAATTTGTGGCACAGACAGAGTACTGGAGAGGAGGCAGCTATGCAGATAATAGCCTCAGCAATTTGCATGTGTTCCCTTGAGTTTTGGCTAAATACTAAGCTGTGTACATGTAGGGTAAGACTCCCACCAGGCTCTTCCTATAACTACCAGGAAGCTGTAAGCTGAACAACTTCCAGAGCTTATAGAACTCCAACTAGCTAAATTGGAGAAGAGACAAGCATTCTTGAATATCTAGGCATCCAGCAGATATCCCAGTAGTAGGCTAACTGGCCCCACTAGAGTAAAAGTACTCTAGAATGGGGTTTTCAACCTTGATACTATGACATTTGGGGAGAAGAATAATTCTTCTTTTGGGGGAGCTTTCCTCTGCATTGTAGGATACTGAACATCATTCCTGTCCTCTAATCACTAGATGACCCTGGCACCTTCCTGGTTTTAGCAACTAAAAATGTTTTCAGACAATACTAATATCCTGGGGTTGGGAATTGAGGGAAAACTCTATCTGATATGGAACCACTGCTTTGTGGTTTAATCCTAGGTTGTGTCCAATTCTTGCAACCCCATTAACTGTATGTAGCCCACCAGGCTCCTCTGTCCATGGAATTCTCCAGGCAAGAATACTGGGAGTGGGTTGCCATTTCCTTCTCTGGGGGATCTTCCCAACCCAGGGATTGAACTCAGGTCTCCTGTACTGCAGGCAGATTCTTTACCATCTGAGCTAGCAGGGAAGCTGATATAGAACCACTGCTTTAGACTCACCCTAAAAAAGCACCAGAACAGGACTTAAAAGCATTTACCGTATCTATAAGTAACTCAACTTCCTGACCTCCCCAGCTCCCATCTCAACATTCTTCAAAGAAAGACAGCAAAATTCAGACACTCAACAATTTAACATTTACAATGTCCAGCAGCATCCAAATTATTAGACATACTAAGAAGTAGAAAAAGATGACCCATAACCAGGATAAAATCAATTCTGAAAACCAGAACCATAAGTGACAGAGATTATTGAATTAGCATACAAGAACTTCGTAAGATATATTACAAAGATATTCAGGAAAGCAACTATACTCCAATTAAAAAAAAAAAAAAGATGTTCAGGCATTTAGAGGAAACAAGATAATAATGAGAAGAGAAATTAAAAAAAAAAAAGAACCAAAGTATTATTTTTTTCTAGAACTGAAAAATACAGTATCTAGAGTGAAAAATGCACTGAATAGGCTCAACAGAACACTGATTAGGGATTGTAGAAGAAAATAGCTATGAATGTGCAAAATAGCAACTATCCAGACTGGAGCTCCTAGACTCAGTGACCTATGGGACAATATCATCTGTTCAATAGACATGTAATTAGAGTTCCAGAAAGAGAGAAAAGACTGAATATAGCAGAATTGGGAAAAAAAAAAAACAGTGTCTGGAAAATTTCTAAATTTGATAAAGGTATACAGTCAAATACCAAAGAATCTCAACAAACCTCAAACTGGATAAATACAAAGAAAACCGCACCAAGTCTATCAAATTGTTAAACATTAATAATGAAGACAAAAATCGTAAAAGCATCAGAAGAAAAGGATACATTACAAACAGAAAACAAAAGTAAGAATGAACGCTGAATTTTCTCCTCAGAAACAACAAAACCCAGAAGATAGGAGAATGGTATTTTTAAAATTCTAGAAGAAAAATGTCAACCTAGAATTCTGTATCCTGCAGGAGATATCCTTCGAAATGAAAGTGAAATAAAGGTACTTAAAGACAAAGGATGAGGAAACTTAACAGCGGTGAAATGCACTACATGGAATGCTAAAGAAAATCCTTCAAAATGAAGGAGAATGACACCAGAAGGAAAAGTTAATTAACACAAAGCAGTGAATCACCAAAGCTGACAAAAGAGGAAATGAAAAAATCTGAGTAGCTCTATAGCTATTACAGAAATTGTATATATAATTAGAAACCATTCCCCAAAGGAAACTCCAAAACACCAGGCTTCTCTGTTGAACATTTAAAACACACACACACACACACACACACACACACACACACACACACACACAATATGTCACGAAACTTTTGGAAAATAGAAGAGGAAACACTATCTCATTTATTAAAGGAGAGGTTTGCAAGTATTTTAGGCGGTTTTAGGTGACTACTGCTGCTCTTCCTTTTCCTTCTCCTCCATCCCCACCTTCACGATCTTTCCAGTTGGAAAAGCCATTCTTAGCTTGCAGGCCCAAAGACAACCGGCCAAAGGCCCTAGTTTGCCACCTACAGAGCTAAAGCCTTAGACCTCCCAGCTGGCTCAGTGGTAAAAAATCTGCCAGGAATGCAGGAGATGAGGGTTTGATCACTGAGTCAGAAGATCCCCTGGAGAAGGAAATGGCAACCTGTTCCAGCATTCTTGCCTGGGAAATCCCATGGACAGAGAAACCTGGCGGACTACAGTCCATGGGGTCACAAAGAGTCAAGCATGACTGAGCATGTACTCGTGGGCTAAAGCATGAGTCAGCCGTGAAGGTTTTACTAAGGGTTTTTGTGAAGCAGTTGAGAAGAGGGATGTATCTCACACCAAACAGCAACCACCTAGTCATACTCACATCAGACATTAAATTTTCAAATATTTGAGGGTTTTCCAGTTATCTTTTTGTTGTTAATTTCCAATTTAACACAATTTGGGTCAGAGAGCATCCTTTGTATAATTTAAAGTCTTTAAAAATTGTTGAGCTTTGCTTCTGTGCCCCACAAATAGTCTGACTTCTGTTTCATAAGTACCTGAAAAAAATGTGGATTCTGCCCTCGTTGGGTGGGGTGTTCTATACGTTCCATTAGGTCAAGTTCATTGATGGTGATGCTTAGGTCTTTTATATTCTTAATGATTTTCTGCTTTTTAATAACTTATTTATAGTCTCCAACTATAATTGTGAATTTACCTACTTCTTTCAGTTCTATCCGTTTTTTCGTCATGTATTTGTTAAGGGCTTAAAAATTTAGGATTATTATATCTTCTGGTGAATTGATTCATTTATCATTAAATACATCTTTCTCTATATTGGTAATATTTATTGCATTGAAATTTACTTTGCCTGGTATTAATGTAACCACTACCTATTTCGTTGATTAGTGTTTGCATGGTGTATCATTTACCATTCTTTTCCTTTTAACCAATGTACATCTTTTTATTTAAAATAAATTTCTTGTAGACAGCATATAATTAGATCTTGCTATGTTATGCAGTATGATCTGTCTTTTAATATTGTTTAGATCGTTAACATGGATCAAACTCTGACATTTAGCTAGATGGTTTCTATTTATCTGTTATTTGTTCAATTTTTCCTCTTTTTCTGCCTGGTTTTCGACTGAGAACTTCTTCTTTTTTCTTCTTGTATCCACTGTGGCATCTTTATTTACATCTTAAAATTTTTCATGTTGCCATTGGGTTTAAATTGTATGTATTTAATTAATCTTAATTTTAGATTCGGAGAAGGCAATGGCACCCCACTCCAGTACTCTTGCCTGGAAAATCCTATGGACGGAGGAGCCTGGTAGGCTGCAGTCCAGAATTTAAAATATACATTGCAATTAATCACAACTATCTCCACGTAATATTATACTTCTTCATCCAGAATGAAAGAACCTTACAATGCTACCACCCCATTTTTTCCCCTTCCAACTTTTAGGCTATTAGCAATTGTTTTACGTTATGCTAAAATCCCACAATACTACTATTTTTGACTTAGTCAATTATCTTTTACAATGATTCATAATTAAAAAGAAACCTTTTATATTTACTTTGATTTTAACTTGTCCTGGAGGTCTTAATGTTCTGTGTGGACCCCAGTTTCAGTTCGGTGTCTCTCTCCTTGGAGAACTTACTTTTACATTTCTTATAAAAGAGACCGACTGATATTTGATTCTCTCAGCTTCTGTTTGTCTGAAAAGCTTTTATTTCTCCATTTTTGAACACTATTTCACTGTGTACAGATTTTGAGGAATGAGAGGTTGTTTTTTTTTTTCCTTTCAGCATTTGAAACAAACCTTCTGGCTCGCCTGGTCTCTGATGAGACTGCTGCCATCATTCTCACTTTCGTTTCTCTGTTTGTAAAGCTCTCTCTCTTCAGTGGCCTCTGCTAACAGTGTCAGCCTCCTCCCGACTGTCCCGAGTGATCACACACATCCTGCCACTTAAACCAAAGCCTGCCTCCTTGGAGCACAGCTGCGCAGTTGGATCCCCATCCTTTGTTACTTGAGCATATGTTGCTGCCCTTGGTGGTCTGACTCCTGCTACCCCCGTTCAGGCAGCTTCTGGAGTGTTCCATTCTGTCACACAGGCACAGAATAATGTGGCCTCGGCCTCAGGTGGACCCGGTGATGGGATCTGAGGGGTGCCTGCCCACCACACTCCAGCCAGGATTGCTGGATGGGTTTCTTACCTTCTTTAGTCCTTCATGTGTGTTCTTGCTCCATCCTAACTTTGTCACCTTCAAATAAACAGGACATCAGCTTTGATGTTTTCAGTGTTTTTTGCTGGAGAAACGGCTGTATATGTTTCAACCTGGCAGAGCTGTTTTCTTTTACTCTGGTTTATTTTATCTTTATTAATTTAAGATCCTTTCCATGTATCTAGCCTATCTATTTACAGTGAGTGTCTCCTGGAGAGGCTCCTGTGGTAAGAATTGTAGGTCATAAAGATGGAATATTATGGGCCTCCTTCGAGGAACAGTGAAGGAAAATTGGGGACCAATGGTTAGGACCACAATGGATGAAGAAGATGGAGGACGATGCTGAGGGCTTGGGATTGACTGCTCTTGCGGTAGAGTGGGGACTCACCCTGAGGTAGGAAAGGCGTGAGGTGCAGGATACTGCTTTGGGTATGCTTTGCCCCAAGGATGCTGTAAGGTGGCATCAGTGGATAGTATTCTGTGTCCTTCAGCTTTGCCCTGAGGGACCATTTAAAAAGTTATGAAAAAGAGGAGGCTGCAATGAAATGGAAAGAATCAGGCCACCTTTTGGAAAAGTAATGAAAAGAGCCATTCATACTGGGGGGACATTTTCCCCTCCTCGGTGAGAACTGCAGCATTGGAAGCAAGGCTGACGTGGGTGCCTGGGTCCCAGCAGAAAGTGGTACTGTGGGAGCAGAAGGAAATCTTCCATTACTTGTGAGCTACCTGGCATGCTGTCTGTTCACTGGAAAGCCGCATTTTGATGGAGGACATTCAGAGATGTTCCTATGTCCTTAGGGGAACTCTGCTGGCCAGGACAACTTCAGAATCCCCATACAGAAGGGATTAGGGGCCTGAGTGCAGAGTGGCAACGGGGTGCTTTGTGAATGCACTTTGTGTTGAGCTGACGTGTGTGTGTTTATATGGCATGCTTTGGGGGGCACTGCTGCTGTCCCTCATCCAATTGCAATAATGAAAATAAAACACGTTACATGGAAATAAAAGAAAACAAGTACAAAACACATACAAGTATTACTGGTAATTCAATATACAGGGCAGCTGTGTTCCAGTGAACCAATCATTTCAGGGTTCAATTCTCTCATTACTATTCCATAGGCCACTTTATAGCTGAGGATGAGGAGGTCCACAGTGAAAGCTGTGTAATTAAAGATGCTCCACCTGTTCTCCCTAGGAGGGGGCTTTTTGCCTAGTGTTTTGTTCAGGACCTTTGACCATACCATCAATCCCTGGATTGGGAAGATCCCCTGGAGAAGAGAATGGCAACCCACTCCAGTATTCTCACCTGGAGAATCCCATGGACAGAGGAGCCTGGGAGGTCCCCCAATCCATGGGGTTGCCAAGAGTCAGACATGACTGAGAGACTTTCACTTACTTGACCACACCATGTACAGAAATGGGATGGAAGGGGTCAGTTTAATCAGAACTCACTCACCATTATGTAAAGCAGAGATATCACGTACCTGTGTCTGTGTGTGTGAAACGGTTGACCCGCTCTGGACAGTGAAGCCTCAAATGATGAGAAATTTTCATATGGAAGCCACTGAATCTAAGCTTTGTTTGCACCATGCCCCCTGCCCTGGACTGGCCTCTTCCTAGGATGAGGGGCTGAATTCAAAGTCAAGGAGAAGGAGGCTGAGCCCAGCCAGAGGCAGGCAGGACTGGTGGCCCTAATGCAGATGGAGGAAAGGACGGTTCAGCGCAAGGCTCACATGGTCTCCATTTTCTTACTCTTCTTGCTCCACTCCTGAGACAGCAAGGAAAGCTGGGGCTGATTTCTTTGAGGCTGGGGGCTGGGCTGAAAGCTGGGGGTTGGGGGTTGGGAGGGTGGAAGGTGGGTAGCTGCTGGCCCCCTAAGGTAGTGAAGGCTGTTAACACCCAGCAGGATGAGTGCTTCTTCTCAATGCATTTCTTCCCTTTCACCACCAGATGGCACCATGTCCCTTCAAACAGAACCAGAACCCCCCTCATCGTGACAGAAAATTACTTATTTTGAAGACATCCAGTTGCTGGCATTATTTAGGGGAGGGTCTTGGCACCCTGGCTACCAGGGAGCTATCTGTTCAGACTTTACTGAACGCTTTCTATGTGCCCAGCCCTGTTGAGTGGGTGGAAAGTGGGGTGCAGCAGTGAACAGGATCCTGCAAGATCCACTAAAGCTGCTCTTTCCACAGCTCTTAAGCCTAGTAAGGGAGACAGAAATTAGACAAATAATTACAAAATAATGAACTCATCTCAGTTGTCTAATGAACTAATTTCAAAAGCATTAGCAGTGATAGATATAAAATGTTATTGCTGCTGCTAAGTCGCTTCAGTAGTGTCCGACTCTGTACGACCCCATAGACGGCAGCCCACCAGGCTCCCCCGTCCCTGGGATTCTCCAGGCAAGAACACTGGAGTGGGTTGCCATTTCCTTCTCCAATGCATGAAAGTGAAAAGTGAAAGTGAAGTCGCTCAGTCGTGTCCGACTGTAGCAACCCCATGGACTGCAGCCTACCAGGCTCTTCCGTCCATGGGATTTTCCAGGCAAGAGTACTGAAGTGGGGTGCCATATTGAGACCCTATTAAAAGGAAGAATTGATTTCCTCTGGGCTGTCAAGAAAGGCAGCTCTATTAATGAACCATCATGGGTCCCAACAGTTCTTACCCCTTCACATACCCTGTTAAACCTACCATCATGCACCCCATTATATTCCCATTTTATAGCTAATGAATCCCACCCTGCCCCCACAAAACCCATCCCATCCTCTGGACCATTCGTCACAGACTCCACTGCAGACCTTAATAACAGACCCTATTCCAGCCCCCAACACCTTCCTCACATAACCATTAACAAATCCCTTTGCAATTCTTTCCCAATCTCCTCCCACATCCTTGTTGTAAATCCCATCGCTCATCCTTTTGGGATAGCCCATCACGAACTCTTAAAGAACCCTGGTCTCATTCATCGTTACATTCCCAAAGCCTCCCACAGTACCAGACAGGCAATATATTCTTGAAAATACTTGGCAAATCAATGACAAGATGGCTCAATGCCCCACATCACATACTCTATCACAGGCTTGTCATGGCTCCCATCACAGAGACGGGGAGACAGCCCCCAGACTGGAAAGACTCAGGCCTCTGCTGCCTTCTTCCTTCAGAAAAGGACTGAGGAGGGTTGCTCATCTCTGGTTGCTGCCCAGCCCCAGCCAAGCCTCCTCTGTCCAGATGGGCTTCCTTCCTCCCTTCCTTCACAGGCTTCGACCCACCTGGGCCCAGGTCCCAGTCTTGCAGTTTGACTTGCTTTACGTCACACACATCCATCAGTGGCTACCCTTTTCCCTCCTCCTTGGAGCGCATCTGTGTCTGCCGACCACACCCTTAGTCCCCGGCTGCCTCTTCTCTCCTCTGAAGGGTCAGAGAGCCCTGGAGGGCGCACCCCAGGGTTGAAAGGGACCTCAGGGAATTATCAGCGCCCTTCTTTCTCCTGCTCCTCTCGTCCTGTTTATCTAGTCTTTCTCTGGGGAATGTAAACATTCGGCAGCCTTACTTGGCAGGCAAGAGATGGAAGAAAATGTAAAGACCAAGTCTAATTCCCTTACATAACAAGTGAGGAAACCGAGGCCCAGAGAGCGGAGCTCACTTGCCCTCACCACGTAAGCTCTGCGCACGTGTCCTTCCAGAGACCACCCTCTTTGTGCACATTAGCCCAGAAATGCTACTTCCATTAGTCCAATGCAAACCACTCTAGAGATTGCATTTCAAAGATTGATAGACACGGCTTTTGCATTATCTGCTGTTTCAGATTAGCTATGCTCTGGCTTCATACTTTAGTGCTGATATTGGGGGGTGGGAGGGATGAGGAGTCGGGGGTGGGGAGCCAATTTTGAGACCCCTCACAGGCCTCAGGCTCCAGCCTGCACGACTAGGCCCAAGAAGGACAGAGTGATCCATCCTATATTTTCAGTCCGTCAGGAGATTTCACTGTTTAAACAAACATTTCAGCGAAGCCATCCAGCTGGGCAGTGATTTATGGCTCTGGCTGCAGTTTTTCCCCAACAAAGATAAACAATCCTACAACTCTTGGGACTGGGGCTGGGACTCCTGGTTCTAATAACTTGGAGCCGGCTGGACCACGCCAGCCATTGCCTGGTCTGGGGTTTGGTTAGGATCTGTTCACACTGGTCCTGCGGCTCAGCCACAAACCTTGGGGGACTGTGTTGTGTTTGGAAGCTAGAACCATTGCCTCCAGGGCCAGGGAGAGTGGTAGGCAGGAGAGAAATAGCACTGACCCACCCCTGTCTTCTAGGAGGGCAGCCGTGTTCCTGTATTCTGTGCGGTCATTATTTGGTTGGTTTGGTCAACAGCATCTATTCTTCCTTCTTTTGGTCACAGTATGTCAGTTTCCTTCTGGGGAAGTATTTTAAGCTGTATGCTGTGTCCCGATACTCATAGAATCCACCCAATCCATATCTGAGAGTAGATATGTGCTCAGGTCCTATTAAAGCAATGCTTTCCTGTGGTCACAGTGATTGGCTCAAAGGTGGACATCTAGCCCATTCAGAGACAGAGGAAGGTAGTGGGAACTTTGCTGGGGCTGCTAGAAGGGAGGCAGGTGCCCTTTTTCTTGACTTGAATTTGAGATGATTTGGGAGTACAGCTGACTGCTAAATTGTTGCCGCCATCTTGCCTCCACAGGGTTCACATGATCCCTCTCTGACAATGGAGCCAGGAGGCAGGCAGAGGCTGAAGGCTGCTTCTCCACCCAACAAGTTCTTTCTGTTTTGTTTAAAGGTTGCTATTCTTCCATTTCCAACTGAAAGAAGGGTAAGTAGCACACCCCCCCCCCCCCCCCCCCCCCCCCGCCACACACACACACACACACACAGCAGGAGAGGCTGACTGGCCAAGGCAGCTCCTGTAGCCTCCAGCCCAGCTGTCTGGACTCGTTGGTTTCGCCAGAGAACAGTAACTCCCTCATAATCTGCCCTTCTGCCCCCATCAATCTGATTACTTGTGTCTACAATTTATTTCAACTAAAGGTTAAGGAACTGTGGCAGAGGCAGAGATGAATGAGAATAGTTCACATTTTCCCTAGGATTCTTGGTTTGTTTAAGGGAGCTGGAGAGGCGTGTCTCAGGAAAAGAACAAACAAGGTTCTTCGAGTGGGAAAGGGAAAAAGAGCTCACGTCTGACTGCTGGGGACCAGCTGAGACTATGAAGAAGAGGGGTTTGGGGTGGGTCTTGAAAGATGAGGATAATTTGCATAGGCAGAGATTGGCAGAAGACTTTACAAGTAGATGTAGCATAGAAATCAGGGAGGAGGAATAGATTATTTAGGGCAACACTGAAGAGTCAAGAGTCCTCCTTTAGGGAGGACAAGAGACGTTTAGGGGGATCACTAGCTGGCGAAGTAAGCTGATGTTATTGAGACAGATGCCTCTAATGAGAAGCTTATCCTTGCTTCGGTTGGTGATGGGTAGTTCCTGAACACTCTAGAGCAGGAAAATGCCCTGATGGGAGCTACTCTTCAAGGACCTCAGATGGGAGCAGGGAGAAATTGAATGTGGAAAACCCACTAAAGCTATACTAGGCGATAACCTTGACTCAATCATAGGAGAGGAAGCCAGGCAGGGGAGGAAGGGCAGGGAGGGAAAAGCAGGAAGTAGTTCTAGTTTCTATTCATTCATATTGAATACTTTAAGAAGTGTGAGGTTTTTGGAGCATAGCTTAAAGCCCAACAGTCATAAAAGGAAAGGTTGCTATATTTAACTGCATAAAAATTTAAAATTTTCTACATGGCAAAAATGCCATCAATAAAGTCAACAGACAAGGATAAACTGGGGAAATATTAGCTACGCAAGTGACAGAGGGTCTATTTCCTAAAAATATACAAAGAGCTTTTACATTTCAGAAAGAAAAAACAACAAGCAATGGAAAAATGGGTCAAGGACATGAATAGACAGTTCCCGGGAAAAAATTACAATGGTCATTAAACACAGGAAAATGTAATTGTGACAATTAACACTTATACTGAGCTTTGCTTTTATTTATGCATCTGATTTTCACAACAAGGCTATGAGGAATGCATGATTATGATGATGTTTATTTTACTGATGAGGAACCAAAAACAGAGAGAGGTTAAATAAATTACCCAAGTCACTCAAGCAACCAAGGATCAGTGTTTCTCCTCGCAAGCACTCTGCTACACTACTTGCTCTGTGTCACCTGTTCTGGAAGAAATCCATATTAAACCCACACCAAAACATCATTCTTTATATGATAACATTGACAAAGATAAAAAGTTTGGTGGGTGGTTGGAGGAGACCAATACTGTAACATATTGTTGGTGAAAATGGAAATAGAAACAACTATTTTGGAAGATTGACAATATCTATCACAATTTGTGACTACCCTGGTGGCTCAGATGGTAAAGCGACTGCCTGCAATGCAGGAGACCCGGGTTTGATTCCTGGGTCGGGAAGATCCCCTGGAGAAGGAAATGGTAATCCACTCCAGCACTCTTGCCTGCAAAATCTCATGGATGGAGGAGCCTGATAGGCTACAGTCCATGGGGTTGCAAAAGAGTCGGACACGACTGAACGACTTGACTTTCTTTCTTTCTTTATCACAATTTTAAATACAGATTCGATCTAACCTAAAAACTACATTCCTAGCTTTTAAAACAGACATACAAAAGGAAACCAAAGAGATATTTACTGCAGCATATTTACAACAGCAAAAGATTGGAAATTAGCTAAATATCCATCCATAGGGGACTTGGTGGACGGGTTACATACATCCATAAAACTGATCAGAGGAATAAAGCCTAGCTGTGTGTATATTACGGAACAATTTCTAAAGTATATTATTGAAAAAGGCACAGAGAAGAACAGGGCATAGGCTGTATACTGCCTACTCATCTCCACATAACGCTGGCCGGGGAAGACTATGTCTGCCTCTGGGGAAAGGAGCTGGGTGCCTGGCTGGGTCCCGCCTGGCTGAGAGGAAGCAAGTTTTTTCACTGTAAATATTTTGGCATTGTTGAAAAATATTTTTAACTTGTTCAGGAATTACCTTTTCAAAAATAAAGGTTTGCAGTAAAATATAGTACTACTTGGAACAACCACAGAGAAAGGTGTGATTTCCATTATGCATCCCAGGTCAAGCTTGTTGGTACACTCATTCCAAAGGCAAAGAGAAGGGGGCTGTGTGCTGGCGATTGCACACAGAACTGAAGGACAGGAAGCCAGGGTTTTGGAGTTCAGAGAGCTTTACTAGGGAAGAGATATCCTGCCAGGTGGTTATTATTTTAAGATAGGAAGCACACAAACTCATTTTTAAAATGCTTAATATATCAGAATTTACCTCCCTTCCCTTTAAAGAAAAAAGAACTAAAGTCCCTTTTGAAAAATTCTAATCTATTTCAGATGGACTCAGGAGAAAAGGATTTTGCTCAGGCCTATGCTGAGTGGCATAGCCAGGGTGAGTCAGAGAGACTCAGGGGCCAGGAGTTGAAAAGCTGACAATAAGCTGCTCTTTGCTCTGGAGGGTCTTTCATGTTTTGGCCTGTTTCCTGAAGGGCCCTTTCATGAAGGGCCCTGTTTTGCATGCCCTTCACAAAGATGCTCTTTCTTCAAGGTGGCCAGTTTAATAGTCTCTAGGTGGTTCATGGAGGGTCTGAGCTAGACAGAAGAAACTGGTGGATGTGATACATGGAGGAAATTTTAGGATGGGCTTTTGAGATAATAGACAAAGGGAGAAGAAAGAGAAATCCAAAGAAGAGTAGCTGAATTCCAGATAGCAAGCTGGTACAAGATGGTGCATAAACAATGGTAGGAGGGTACATTTAGTTTTTTATAAACAGCACTGCAAAGAACATCTTTGTGGATTTCTTGGTGCACTTATCTAATTCTTTCTTTAGAATAAAATTTTAGAAGTTCAACAACTAGGTTAAAGTTTATGCACATTTAACATTTCTCACCAAACAGCACCCCGATACAATTTTGTCAATCTCCTCCAGGCAATGTATGGGCTCCCACTACCTCCACATCTTTTGCCAGTCATTTCAGAAAGGGTGATGAGAATTTGAAGGAGTCCATATCAGACATTCTTCTCAGTAAGATAAGAGGTGATGATCCTGGCCCGAGTTCAGAATAAGGGGCTCAGGGGTAGGACTGGGGCCTGAGAAGAACAGTGAAGGTGAGAAGAACAGTGAAGGTGAGAAGAATCAAGGTGGAAAGTCCCAGAACAACCGCTCTAGCAAGAAATAAGCAGCAATTAGGAACAGGTGAAATCTGATGAAAAAACAGATTTTTCCTTAATTGTTTTCCTTAATTGCTTGCTCTTTAGGACTTTCTGCTCTGGAGCTATTTTAATAACAAATTCTGTTTTTGACTTTAAAAGGGAATTGGGTGGGCAATTCAAGTTAACTATATAAACATTTGTTTGACACCAATGATATGTCAATTACAGGGCATGGAAAAATGAGTAAGACTTGGGCCCTGGTCCCAATACATTCCAGTCCAATAACAGAGATAGACCTGGTTGTAAGTAGTTACATTGCAGTGCAAGAGTGGAATGATGGACAGAAGAAAACGTTACAGATGTACAACCAACTGTGCCATGCAGATGAGCAGTCCTGTGAGGGAAAGCTTGGAGGGAGGCTAGGTCTGAGTCTTGGTTTTAAGGGCAGGTGAGTGAAAAAGTTGGCTTAAAGCTCAACATTCAGAAAACGAAGATCATGGCATCCGGTCCCACCACTTCATGGGAAATAGATGGGGAAACAGTGGAAACAATGTCAGACTTTATTTTTCTGGGCTCCAAAATCACTACAGATGGTGACTGCAGCCATGAAATTAAAAGACGCTTACTCCTTGGAAGGAAAGTTATGACCAACCTAGATAGCATATTCAAAAGCAGAGACATTACTTTGCCAACAAAGGTTTGTCTAGTCAAGGCTATGGTTTTTCCTGTGGTCATGTATGGATGTGAGAGTTGGACTGTGAAGAAGGCTGAGCGCCGAAGAGTTGATGCTTTTGAACTGTGGTGTTGGAGAAGACTCTTGAGAATCCCTTGGACTGCAAGGAGATCCAACCAGTCCATTCTGAAGGAGATCAGCCCTGGGATTTCTTTGGAAGGAATGATACTAAAGCTGAAACTCCAGTACTTTGGCCACCTCATGCGAAGAGTTGATTCACTGGAAAAGACTCTGATGCTGGGAGGAGAAGGGGATGACAGAGGATGAGATGGCTGGATGGCATCACTGACTCGATGGACGTGAGTCTGAGTGAACTCTGGGAGTTGGTGATGGACAGGGAGGCCTGGCGTGCTGCGATTCATGGGGTCGCAAAGAGTCGGACATGACTGAGCTACTGATCTGATCTGATCTGATCTGGAGAAAGTTCTGTCACTAAGATTAGACATGAACAACCTTGCTTAGATGCATGCCACCCAGCTAGCTCTCAACATGCTCAATCTGTGTTGTAGCCAGTGTAGGTTTAATTCTCATGGGAGGTGAGGGAGGTTTTGAGCTGCTTCCCTGTAGGTGTGTGTGCGGTGGTGAAGGTAGGTGATGGTAGGGGCTGTTGAGGGTCCCACTTTCTTGAGATTTCAGGTGTCCTGGGACATTGTGGGACTACAGGGCAGTAGCTTGGATGGGGAGAGAGCTGAGTATGGCTCCCGTGCTGGCTGACGTGGAAAGATGAGCCACTGGAGGTGGGGGCATTGGGAAATGTAGCCTGGAGTCCCTGGGTGCTGGTTCCTGGGTGCAGAGTTCTGGACATAGCAGTATCCCTCACAGAGGCCTTTACTGACATGTTTTCCATCCTGTCTGCCTGGGCCCCACAGGTCAGGGGCCCACCAGCCTCTCTGTTCCCATCACCTTCCTGCCTCTCCATCTCCCTTCACTATTGCAGAGGAATCTTTACTGTTTATCTTTGGGGAGTGTAGAGGAAGGGTGGAGAGAAACCCTGTTCTCACTCAAGATGTTTCTCCTAAATATTTTAATCTTGCCCAGACATCAAAGGTTGTATTTTCCTTTTTCTCCCTATCACATCCTCCCCTCGAGGCAGACAGTATAGAGGAGACTGGCTGCTTGGATACGAGTTGGGGTGGGATGGTGGTGGAGGAGCTCCTGGGAGCACAGAAATTGGTCATTATCTCTGAAATGTCTCCTGCTGCATTCGAATTTTTGGTCTGAGACCAGCAGCCACCTGTAGCCGAGTATACTACTTGCAAGTAAGGCAGTAAGTGAAAATTGCTAGAGGCCCTAGCTGGCAACTGAGATCTCTAAAGTGGTGATTTATGTTCACAAAACAAAAATGAGGATCGGAGTGCAGATGCAGATGAAGGATTGCCTGGGTTCCTCTGCGTTTTCCCGAGGGGTGGAAGTCAGTGGGAGACTGGGGCTTAGGAACCACTTTGTGGTTTTGCATCTCAGCCTCAGTGCCTTGGGTCTCTGGTTTCTTGGTTTTGCCTGCACTGTGCCCATTTCAGGAAAGGGTGAAATTTGGGAGAGTTGGTGTTATAGAAAGCAGGGAGAGGGGACTTCCCTGGTGGCTCAGTGGTAAAAAAAAAAAATCCTCCTGCCAATGAAGGAGACACGGGTTTGACCCCTGGTCTGGGAAGGTCCATAAGGTCCGCAGGGAAGGTCCAAAGAGTTGGACACGATTGAAGTGACTTAGCACACACACCCACACTGGGAAGATCCCACATACCATGGAGCAACTAAGCGTGTGCGCCACAACTGTTGAGCCTGTGCTCTTGAGTCCTGGGGCTGCAACTACTGAAGCCCATGTGTCGCAGCTACTGAAGGCCACGCACCCTAGAGCCTGTGCTCTGCACTGCAATGAGAAGCCCGCGCACCGCAACGAGAGTCCCACTCGTTGCAACTAGAGAAAAGTCCAAGCAGTAACAAAAACCCAGCAGACCCATAAATAAATAAAAGTATTATTTTTTTTTTAAAAAGCAGAGACATGTATGATCACGAGCATTACAGGGAGGGAGTGTCACGTTAGCCTGGATCTGAGATAACTCTGTGTTCAGTTGACGTAGAGGGAATCCCACCCCCAGCCAGACTACACCTTTTGTTGGCCTCAGGCTGCGTGCTGACTTGATATCGTCCTCTACCTGCTGCCAGTGTCAGGGGCTTCAGGGGAGAGGACAGTGTGATCAGCAACTGGGAGAGGAACTCACAGGGCAAAGAGGACTTGTGGGAGGCTGGGAGTGAGGAGGAAGAGAGTAAAGGTTGTAAAAAGCTGCTGAGCAGAGAGGAGGGCTGATGAAAGTTACAGAGTCTGATAATCTTCCATCTTCAGAACTTTTCATCTGAAGCATGAAATTTAATCAGATGTTTAAAGATCCGGAGAAACAAATGAACAAACACAAAAGCAGAAAAAGGAATCCAGGGGGCAGGTGTGGCATCTGCATTATTACTGCAGGGAAGACAGATATTGGAACTGGCTCTGAGACTGGTTTTGGAAACCCTGGTATGTTGCTAGGGGTAAACACACTCTGGGAGGGAAAATCATTTTTCATTTCCTGAGATAGGAAGGGTCGGAACAGGCTGGGAGGAAGTGGTCGTGAGTCTCTGGAGACAGCAGTATCTTCATCCCCATCAGCCAGTGAGATGTCAGGTTGAAACCAGATGGCAAACAGTTCATCACAAAGGACAGCCACCAGGGGGAGGGCTTGACTTGAGTCAGGGGTGGGGGGCACATGTCTGGTGCCAACACACTGCTCTGGTCAGAGAATGGTGGTTGGCCTTTTGAGCCCCTACTGTGTGCTGACTAGCACTGATGTGACACGCAACCCAGGCCGCTCACATTGCTTTCCAAGTGAACGCCTGCCACTCCTTGGAGCACACCCCAGTTATCTAGTCTAGCACCACAGCTTAGCAGGTTTTTTTTTTTTTGGCTGCACTCTGCAGCTTGTGAGATCTTAGTTCCCCTACCAGGGATTGAACCCAGGCACCAGCAGTAAAAGTGCTTGAGTCCTACCACTAGACTATCAGGGAATCCCCCACAGTGAGCAGTTCAAAGCAGCAATGTATGACCATTTTTCACAGTTCTGTGCATTGACCAGGCTCAGTTGGATGGTTCTTGCTGTGAGTTTCCCTTGTGCTTTGTGTCCGCTGTCTCCGTGCTTGTGGTCATTCGGAGGCTGGTTCACTCACATGACTGGGGTTGACCCTGGCTGACTGCTTGGGGCGCAGCTGGGGGCTGTTGACTCACACATGGTTTCTCCATGTGGCTTGGATTTCTCACAGCATGATGGCTGGGTTCTGAGTATCTCAACAGCAAGTGTCCAAGATGGTCAGGAAGAGCTCAAAGGGTTCTTATGACCTAGTCATGGAGGTACAAGGATGTCATTTCCATTGTATTCTGTTGGTCAAGTACATTCAAGGGAAAGGACTTTGTCTCATGAAGTGGGGGTGGGGTGCAGGCAGAGGGAGGTGAGGAATTGAAAACAGCATCTCTGGAGGCAAGCTACCACTCACACCACATGGGCCAGAGCAGGCTCCATGGATGTGTGACCAGGGATGTGGTACCGGGCCCCACACTTAGAAGGGTTCTGTACCTAGCTCAGTGCTCTGCTGTCCTCATCTTGACAATTTTAATAATTTTTTAAAAATTATTAAAGTTTTTTTTAACAAGCAGCGCCATATTTTCATTTTGCTGAAGCTTTTCCAATCAGGTATCTGGTCCCCAGTGGGACCTGTTGTGAACGATATGAGCAGCGTGGTGAGGGGTGGGACCTTGGCCAGACTCTGTGCTCTGCAGTTGGCCCTTCTGCCTACAGAGAACTGGCAGACCATCTGAGGACACAAGAGACATAGATGCACTGGAACTAGCTGGTGACAATGTCTGAGCAGAAGTTCAGATCAGTTCAGTTCAGTCGCTCAGTCATGTCTGACTCTTTGCGACCCCATGAACTGCAGCACGCCAGGCCTGCCTGTCCATCACCAACTGCCGGAGTTCATCCAGATTCATGTCCATCGAGTCGGTGATGCCATCACCATCTCATCCTCTGTCGTCCCCTTTTCCTCCTGCCACCAATTCCTCCCAGCATCAGAGTCTTTTCCAGTGAGTCAACTCTTCGCATGAGGTGGCCAAAGTACTGGAGTTTCAGCTTTAGCATCAGTCCTTCCAAAGAACACCCAGGGCTGATCTCCTTCAGAATGGACTGGTTGGATCTCCTTGCAGTCCAAGGGACTCAAAAGAGTCTTCTCCAACACCACAGTTCAAAAGCATCATTTCTTCGGTGCTCAGCTTTCTTCACAGTCCAACTCTCACATCCATACATGACCACTGGACAAACCATAGCCTTGACTAGATGGACCCTTGTTGGCAAAGTAATGTCTCTGCTTTTGAATATGCTATCTAGGTTGGTCATAACTTTCCTTCCAAGGAGTAAGCATCTTTTAATTTCATGGCTGTAATCACCATCTGCAGTGATTTTGGAGCCCCCCAAAATAAAGTCTGACACTGTTTCCACTGTTTCCCCATCTATTTCCCATGAAGTGATGGGACCAGATGCCATGGTCTTCGTTTTCTGAATGTTGAGCTTTAAGCCAACTTTTTCACTCTCCTCTTTCATTTTCATCAAGAGGCTTTTTAGTTCCTCTTCACTTTCTGCCATAAGGGTGGTGTCGTCTGCATATCTGAGGTTATTGATATTTCTCCCAGCAATCTTGATTCCAGCTTGTGCTTCTTCCAGCCCAGCATTTCTCATGATGTACTCTGCATAGAAGTTAAATAATCAGGGTGACAATACACAGCCTTGACGTACTCCTTTTCCTATTTGGAACCAGTCTGTTGTTCCATGTCCAGTTCTAACTGTTGCAAGAAGCAGGTCAGGTGGTCTGGTATCCCCATCTCTTTCAGAATTTTCCACAGTTTATTGTGATCCACACAGTCAAAGGCTTCGCCATGGTCAATAAAGCAGAAATAGATGTTTTTCTGGAACTCTCTTGCTTTTTCCATGATCCAGCGGATGTTGGCAATTTGATCTCTTGGCTGCAGAAGTAAGGCTCTGCCTATTATACCGAGTGAAGTAAGTTAGAAAGAGAAAGATAAATATCATATACTAAGGCGTATATGGAGAAGGCAATGGCACCCCACTCCAGTACTTTTGCCTAGAAAATCCCATGGACGGAGGAGCCTGGTAGGCTGCAGTCCATGGGGTCGCTACAGTCGGACACGACTGAGCGACTTCACTTTCACTTTTCACTTTCATGCATTGGAGAAGGAAATGGCAACCCACTCCAGTGTTCTTGCCTGGAGAATCCCAGGGACGGGAAGTCTGGTGGGCTGCCGTCATGGGGCTTCACAGAGTCGGACACGACTGAAGCAACGCAGCAGCAAGGCATATATACAGAGTCTAGAAAGATGGTACCAAGAATTTCTCCATTGCAGGGCAGCAATGGAGAAACAGACATGGAGAACAGACTTTTGGACACGAGGAGAGGGGAGAAGAGGGTGAGATGCATGGAGAGAGTAACATGGAAACTTACATTACCGTGTGTTAAATAGATAGCCAACGGGAATTGGCTGTATGCCTCTGGAAACTCAAACAGGGGCTCTGTATCAACCTAGAGGGGTGGGATGGGAGGGAGATGAGAGGGAGGCTCAAGAGGGAGGGGATATATGTATACCCATGGCTGATTCATGTTGAGGTTTGACAGAAAACAACAAAATTCTGTAAAGCAATTATCCTTCAATTAAAAAATAAATTAAAAGATAAAAGAAGTTAGGCTCTGGTTGCCAGAGGAGTTCCAGGTGGAGTGGGGAAGATCCTCACATTTTGCATGTTGTCTTGGGCTCATATTCAGACTAAAAACCCATGCTGGGCAAAATCTTCCTTCTCTGGGACAAGAAAAGCGTCTGAGAATCTGAGAAATGTTCTTCTCCTCTCCCCACTCTACCGCCTCCCTCAGCCTTATTCCCAGGACCTTTGGGTTGAAGACTTTGTTGAAGGATTCTAGGGAGGGGCTTCTGGGGTGGGACCCAGAGGGGGATGGAGAGGCATTTAATGCCCAGCTCAGGCGGAAGATCTTAGTGAGTCACCAGAAGAGGCCTGAAGGAAGCTGGGCCAAAGTGGTCTGGGTTTTTGAAGGAGGGGATGAGGGACGGGAGGAGGGAGCTCTCCGGTCTCCTCTAAGGAGTGCTGAGTGCCCTGGTACCCTGGGCAGTGTCTCCTTCCTAGCCCCCAGTTGGATGCCTCACCACGCCCCAAGACATAGGCTATGCCCTTTTCCATGTAGGAAATGACCCAAAGGACCCTAGACCCTAACTAGGGCAGCCCCTAACTAGGGCACAAAGCCAGATAGCCTCTGAGAGGGCCACCCTTTTTTGGGGGTGGGCTTCTCAGGTGGCGCTAGTGGTAAAGAACCTGCCTGCCAATGCAGGTGACATAAGAGATGTTGGTTTGATTCAGGAAGATCCCATGGAGGAGGACATGGCAACCCACTCCAGTATTCTTGCCTGGGAAATTCCATGGACAGAGGAATCTGGCTGGCTACAGTCCATGGGCTTGCAGACAGTCAGACATGACTGAAGCAATAGTGTTCAAGGAGCTTCCCTGGTGGCTCAGTGGCAAAGAATCCACCTGCCAATGCAGGGGATACTGGTTTAATTCCTGGTCCAAGAAGATCCCACATGCCATGGGACAGCTAAGCCTGTGTGCCACAACCACTGGAGCTGTGTGCCTAGAACCCGTGCTCAGCAATGAGAGAAACCACTGCGATGAGAAGCCCACACACGCCAGCTAGAGAGTAGCCGCCGCTCCCTCAACTAGAGAAAGCGCACATAGCAAAGAAGACCCAGCACAGCCGTAAGCAAATGAATAAATCTTTTTAAAAAACTGGAAAAACAAACAAACAGTATTCAGTTTCCTTCAGGGGTCTCTCCCTGTGATGAATGTGCAGAATTACCTTCTGACTGTGCACACTGATGGGGCATCCAGGCAGTTAATCCATTTCCATCTTTGTGAAGCTAGAAGACTGAGAAGGATGCTGCTTCCTGGGGAAGTGGTTCTAGAATTTCTCTAAACCTCTCACCACTGGCCCATCCAAGGCCTGGTGGGTTATCATTCCTGTGCTGGTCCATAACCTGTTTGCTCTCAGACTGGTCCCTTGACCTGTGGGGGCTGCTCTGTATGGACTGTACGTCTCAGGCTCTTTGCCTTGGGCTTTCAGGTAAATTCATCCAGTGGGGGGCCTGGCAGCAGGTTAGAAGGTGGAAGGTGCGGGGAACTTGGGGTATTTCTTTCTCCCTGCTTCCTAAGGTGTCTTTAGCAGAAGCTGCATCTCTTTATGGCTCCAGCTCACATCAGACGACCCGTCTCTCTGTGGTTGCGATTCCCACCGGACAGCCCTGGCTTCAGACCCTGGTGACCTCACTTTCTCTCTTTCCTGTCTTTCTCCAGCCCTGGGGCAGAAATGGCTCCCTGCTTTTGCTCACATCTGGATTGGCTTAGCATGCCTATGTGGCTTCTTACCTCTTCCATCACCTGTGTAGCCTCTTGTCTCTATCGAATTTCCTCTGACTGACATCACCGGTCATCTGCCTTTTATGAATTCAGGAAGCCCTAGAGGTGGGAAGGGTCCCGTGACCCTAGCTCCAGATGGCGTCTGCAGAGCTCAGCTCTCAGTGCATCCGAATGTCCTGCACACCAGTAACCATACTCTACAGCTGGGGGCAAAGTGAGCAGGCAGTCGGTCTGCTCCCATCAAGTCCAGATCACTAGACCTCAGATCACTTGCTGAGCAGGAAGAAGGGGCCCAGCCAGGGCAGGTGAAAGGACAGTGTGGCTGATGTACCCAGAGGCTGGGGCCTGGGGATCTAGTGATCGTCCTTTATGTCCTTCCTTGATGTGGGGCCCACTCCTGTTGCTTGTGCCCTTACACACCGGAGGCCAGTGATTGAGAATAGGCGTGTGGGTTAGAAACAGTATAAACGTGTGTGTACGTGAAGCTTAGAGGTTAATATAGACACTCAAGTGTGAGGCTTAACGGCCTATATAGATGAGTGTGGGTTAAGTTTTCATGTCTGTAGGGATGCGGGTCTAGCAGAGATGAACCTCTACCTGGCTCCCAAGGTTACTTACCCTCCCAGAAAAGTCTTCAGGATCATTGGCAAGACATGGGTCTGGAGCAGAATTTATGGAGTTGTTAGCTGATCCTAAAAAAGAGACAAGCGGGAGCTGGACCAGAGTCAGGGGCTATGGGAAGCCTCACTGTCCTTCTAATTGGGTCCAGTTCCCTGCTCACTGCAGCTCATGTTCCTTCCACTGGGGTGCAGGGCGACTAGTCACTTGCCAGGTGACTGTCGGGGGAGCTGTTAGGTCCTGAGGGACTGGACTTTTCATTAAAAAAAAGTTGACCCTACCTATTTTGGTTCTTTGGTTCTTTATCAGCAAGGAGGATCTGGGGGAGAAAAAAATAGGGCAAAAAAGCAAGAAGCAGGAATACTGGAGTAGTAGCTAGAGAGAGAGTATATATATGTGTGTGTGTGTGTGTGTGTGTGTGTGTGTGTGTGAGAGAGAGAGAGAGAGTTCACAGCTAGCCCTCGATGACCTCCAGCTTCCCTCTCCTGCACCCGTATAATGGGGACCTCTCCATGTCAGGCCTGAGCCTGTTGCCCTGGTCATTAGCCCGGCTCCCACCAGGGATCAGGATCAGGCTGGCCCTCATCAGGCCCTGCCCCACTCTCATAAGCCTGTGCAGGTCTTCTCCCATCCTCTGGGCTGGGTTTGAGGCGGAGCTCCAGGAATGCCACTCCTCCTTGTGTCCTAGGCTGACAGCTTCAATTTGGCAACTTTGTTCTCTCTGGCCTCTCCCCATCACATCTAACTTTCGGTGGGTGCTGGAATCTCTTGACAAGACTTTCCTGAGGCTGCCTGCCTGCTTGGGTTTCAGAACCTCCCTCTGGAGTTGCTCATTGCTGTGGCCCACCTGCTGGTCAGGACCCCCTCTTCCCAAATGCTAGGAGGTCCTCCGCTCATCTCCCCGCGGCCGACTGCTGCCGAGCTGCCACCTGTTGTCTGTCCCCACACCCTTGCGCACTGCGTTCTGCCTGTCACCCTGGACGGCTGCCCGGCAGCTGCAGCTGAGGCCATCCTGCCAGCACCTTCCCCAGCCCGCTGGGTGGTCCCGTCTGGTCCTGGCCCTCCCAGCCTGCCTCACCTGCCATGTACAGAGCCACATCTGACTGAATACAGGGCCGGGGAAGGCTGGATGGACCCTGCCACACTGACCCACAGAGAGATGGTCAGCTTTCCTTAGGACCCCTTGGTATGAGTCAGGTCTGGAACCCAGAGTAAAAGACAATAATAATAATAGTACATGAAGTGATTAACTCAATGACTCACCAACATTACTGTCAGTATGTATACCTCACAGCTACCCTAGAAGGTAAGTACTATTTTAGCCTCTTTTCACAGATGAAGAAACCAACGCTAAGTGATGTAAATGAATCCTTATAGAGGTCCCACAGGGCATCATTTATGGAGCTAGGATTCGGAACCAGGGTGCTTGACTTCAGAGCTCAAGTTTATATCCACTAGACCACAGTGACTCCTTGGTGACCCAGGAACTCCATCCAAAGGTCCCAGCTACATCTTCTATTGTCGCCAATGGCCTCTTCCTGGTCTGGGACCTCCCCCTGGTCTCCCATGACCTCTACCCACAGGGGATGGGTAGAGGTTAAGGCCATAGTCTCAGTCAAGCCTTTGAGTACTTCCTGCTCTTTTTTGAGAACCTTGAAATGTCCTTATTCATGGCCACTTTCAGGAGTGAGCCACCAGAGTCACACATCCCTACTCCTCCCCACGTGTCCTCAGGTCCTTCATTCCCTGTGTCTCCTCCCTTGGGCTTCCTAAAGTTTCCAGGGAGAGTTACTTGGTGGTAACATTGTTCAACAAAGCTGGAGAGTGGAATATATGTGTACAGTTCATTGATGACTCTACCTTCTCAGAAGGGTCAGAGACTCTATGAAAACAAGAAGGAAAGGGAAGCAGGCCCTGGGGGTGGGAGTGGCAGGAATACATGAGGAAAAAGACAGAGGGACTTTCTGGAGGAGGCCGCCTTCATCTTGGCCTTAGTCCTATGCAGTAGCAGCTGTGGGTGAGGGAAAAGAAAGATGAGTACTGGATTGAGAGTGGATTCAGTTTCCAGCTGAATAGTTATATACTGTGGGTTTTTGCGGAGGATGGAGCTGGTGAAGGGTGGGAGTGGAGAGGGCTGGGTACAGGTAAGAACTGGGTAAGTTCACATTTCACACTGAGATAACACTTTGTGATTTCTGCCTCCCATTTAGTCTTGGAAACACGAGATCTAGAGAAAGTTATCAGGGCAGTTCTTTCCTTTTCCTACTAGCTCTCAATCATTGCTGAGTTTGGGATGAATGGCTCAGACATGAGAGGCGTATAGTTCCTAGGAATTCTAAGAAAATCCAGTAAGTAGTCTCCTTAGTCATGCTCTGCCTAGTTTGACGTCACATCATAAGTTCTCAAAAAAATATGTGCAAGTCTATCCGTGGGCCTCTTCTCTGCAAGGCTACTGCAGCCTGTCTGGGATGGTCTGAGTTCTGCCACTTACTCCTCCCTCCTCCCAGCTCCATTTCTGTTTGGAAGTACAGGCTGGTTGTGAGTTTCTGCCATTTCATCCTGCTTTCTGGGTATACCAGGAAGAAAAGAGAAAATGAGGGTATTTTTAGCTTTTAGGTTGTTAGAGCCCAAGAAAGCAGAAGGGAGAAGGAGAATAGATTGGAACAATGAGAAGGCTTTCCCTCCTTGTCCAGCAGTGGAGATGAAGGTGGCGAAGTGATATGGGATCAGGACCTTTCCTTCAAGGGGCAGGGATTGTAGGTAATTGCTTGCCGTATCTCTGGGAGATTTTGGACACTGGTGGGAAGATACTGATGCTTTTGGCTTCTTCCATCAGCCTCAGCTTCCCTTAGGAACTTGAGATCCCACAGTCCTACTGGGCTCTACAAGTGGAGATGGGAGCAGGCAACAGGGTTGTAGCTGCAAAATGGATCAGGCTTTCTGGGGTTCTAAGGGTAGTCTCGGTGTTCTACCTCAGCCATAACTTCCCAAAGCATCATTTACAGATTGGTCCAAATCATTTCACAGGGAAGTCTGCCTTTTGGTCTAGACGAGGAAGGGGCTGCTTCAAAGACCAAGGTGAGAAGGGGACTCTGCAGCGAGGAGAGCACTGTGAGGGCTGGTGGAGCCCAGGCGTGACCTCAGAGTTACACACGTGTGTCCCGAATGCTGGGCCATGTGGGCTCTGCTTGTGCTCTGGAGCCTGCAGGGTCCTCCATGCTTGGAATAGTCCGGGTCTGCTGACTTGGCGAAATGGGGTGGGGGCTGGGCCACATCTGGAGGGGAGAGGGAAGGAGCCCCCAGTGACTGGGCTGTGGAGGGGCTTGCCCACTCCCCCGCACCCCAGCCCCCTTTCTTCAACCACAAGGGCAGTGTAATTCTCCTCACGTTAAAAGTAAACATCTGGCAGCATCTGCAGTTCCCAAATAAACCAAGAACTAATAGGAGGCGTTTGTAACCACAATAGGTCCCGGATGGTGAAGGAGGGAGCTGGTCTCTATGTCAAAGCCAAGCTGGCTACTTGGGGAGTCTCAGCTCATTTGTTTATTGATGAGTGGTTAATTGATTGATCAATGCATCAACTCCTAGATCTTTCAGGTGCCGTTTGCCGTGGCCCCAGGGCCTCAGGACATCACATTAACCTTGAGGAGCCAGATAGTCCATATTATAGCATGACTGGGAACGATGGTCAGTCCTGGAGCATCAGCTGCCCTTTGTTGCAAGTCCAGGTTCAAATATTTCAGAGAATAGTGAGACGATCTTTGTGGCAAAGCCAGTGGGGTCACTGCAGGGAAAAGGGTCATTTTCTAGAAGTGAAGGTTGCCTGGGCGCATTCCTCATTATTATTTTTTAATCTTCTGACTGCACTGTGTGTGGGATCTTATTTCCCTAACCAGTGATTGAACCCACAACCCCTGCTTTGGAAGCATGGAGTCTTAACCACTGGGCTACCAGGGAAGTTCTGCCTGGGCCCCTTCCTAAGACAGCAGAAGCAGATGCTAGTATAAAAGCAGGAATGATCCCTCTGTGTTTGGTCACCGTGCCAAAGGAGCATCCAGGGATGAGAGAGAGAGGGAGACAGAGAGAGTGAAGAAACAGCAGAAGAGAGGGCTACATCTTGAAGGCAGCTCTCTGAAACCAGTAACTGGTGTCAGGGCAGTGATACTGGAAGAAAACAGGGATTAACACATTGACTGCTCAAATCTGATTGACAACAAGCTGGAAACGCAGCCCGAACCTGGCTGGTACATCTGATAACGCTGAAGGGGTCCAGGATGAAACCAGTCATATTCGAACAGCTTCAATCCATTCCTCACAGCCACACTAAATGTAAGTGACAGACGGCAATACAAATTAATATTAAAGATGTTGCCAGCTTTCACATTCTGGTAGGAGAAATGCTTCCAGCTAGGGATAGATTCACAAGCCTTTTATACTTTGAGGACTAACATCTTCCATCAGCCTCATCAAACAGCCAGAAGTGACGCACGGCTCCCTGAGGAAGAGTCAACGGAAGAGCACGGTGGGAGGTGGGGTTTGGTGGCTGAGTGCTCAGAGATCAGACAGTCGGCTGTAACTTCAGAAATGGGTTTCGTACTAGGGGTCTCAAACTGGCTGCCAGCTGGCTGAATCCAGCTTGTAGATATGTTCTGTTTGGCCCACAAATGCTTTTACTTTATTTTTGAATTTGGATTAGTGGCCAAAATGCACAAATCTGGGGAATCACGAAAAAATCCCAATTTCCTTGAAATACCTATGCACTCAGGCCCAACGTCCCCAGATGGCATCAGCCACCAGACTTGCTTCCCTGCTGGATTTACATTCATGTGTGATATCAACTCCTATATTAAGCCATCAAACACCTTTTATGAATCAGCGTTAGTGGAGCTGACTTTTCAAAAGTCTAATTTAAATGAAGGTTATGTAACAAAATGAGAGCGAGATTTTTGTCTCACTTCAGGTAAAAAGATCTAGCTACTCCATCAATCCACTTAAGCAGCGATCTACTTGAAATCATTTTTTAAAATTAATTAAGCAAGATGACAAAATAAAAAAGAGTTTAGAAAACTTTAAAAAAGTCTGTCATCTTGGCAAAGTTGTGTATATTCACAACTATTTACAATAGTTGTGTGTGTTCCTTCCAGTCTTTTTTCACATGCATTTTTTGAAAATTACTCTTTTACTTATTTATTTGGGGTCCTAGTTGCAGGGTGCGGACTCTCTAATTGAGGCGTATGGGCTTAGTTGCTCCATGATATGTGGGATCTTAGCTCGCCAATGAGGGATAGAACCCGAGTCCTCTGCATTGCAAGGCAGATTCTTAGCCACTGAACCACTGGGAAATCACCTCATGTGCATTTTACATAGTTATATGCCTAGGTTTGGGGCTTCCCTGGTAGCTCAGCTGGTAAAGAATCTGTCTGCAATGCAGAGACCCTAGTTTGATTCCAGGGTTGGGAAGATCCCCTGGAGAAGGGATAGGCTACCTGCTCCAGTATTCTTGGACTTCTTTGGTGGCTCAGATGGTAAAGAATCCACCTGCAATGCAGGAGACCTGGATTCGATCCCTGGGTTGGGAAGATTCCCTGGAGAAGGGAATGGCAACCTACTCCAGTATTCTTGCCTGGAGAATGCAATGGACAGAGGAGCCTGGTGGGATACAGTCCCTGGGGTTGCAAAGAGTTGGACATGACTGAGCAACTGAGCACAACACAGCACAGGCCTAGGTTTACATCTTCCTTTTTTCATTTAACACTATAATTTACATGTTTTATCATATTGCCGTATAACCAACCCTCACTTTTTCTTATTCTAAATAATGTTGCAAGGAATATTTGTGTGCATTTGAACCTTTCCCTATTTTGAATTGTTTGCTGGGAATATATTTTCAGAAATAGTATGAACTTGCACATGAAAGAGTTAACCTGTAAATTCCTAACCCAGAAGGACTCTCTATAAATCTCTGCATCTCAGCAAATTGTTGGAGAAGCTATAGGAAAAAAAAAAAAAAAAAGTCACTTCAGCATATGTGATAGGAGTGTGGGTAATTAAAACAGAAAAATTCAGCATGTGAAGTCCATTCCAGGAACAGCACTATCCAGAGACCCAAGTCAAATAGTACTAAATGTGCTAAGCAGAGGCCTATGTTTAAAGAAGAAACTCATTTGCTCTTAAGAACCGCAGAGCGCTGCATAGTTCAATGATGGAGTCAGAAAACTCCACAGAGCATCAAAGCCTGGTTCAAAAAGATACGGGAGGCCAAGATACAAGACAAGCTGTCTTTCCCCATTAAAGCATCTTGGTGCCCCAAGTACAATAGTCATTTCTTAGAACAATGGCTGCCTTTAAAATTTTTTATTGTCGGGAGAAAAAAAATTGACTAAACAAAACCAGAGCATTTAAAGGTAACCTATATCCTATAAACAACTGAAAAGGGTGGTGTAAACAAGGTGATATGTCATAAAGTGAAATGTGATACAGATAACCTCACGACCATCTCCTGCGCAAGTTCAGATGAATAACAGTGCCTTAAACCTCCAAGCGATGGGAAGCAAAGATACTGTGCTTTTTTTTTTCATTCTATTTTTTAAAACTTTTGGCTGTACTGCCCGACATGTGGGATCTTAGATGGTGACTGCAGCCATGAAATTAAAAGATGCTTACTCCTTGGAAGGAAAGTTATGACCAACCTAGATAGCATATTGAAAAGCAGAGACATTACTTTGCCAACAAAGGTCCGTCTAGTCAAGGCTATGGTTTTTCCAGTGGTCATGTATGGATGTGAGAGTTGGACTGTGAAGAAGGCTGAGCGCCGAAGAATTAATGCTTTTGAACTGTGGTGTTGGAGAAGACTCTTGAGAGTCCCTTGGACTGCAAGGAGATCCAACCAGTCCATTCTGAAGGAGATCAGCCCTGGGATTTCTTTGGAAGGAATGACGCTGAAGCTGAAATTCCAGTACTTTGGCCACCTCATGTGAAGAGTTGACTCATTGGAAAAGACTCTGATGCTGGGAGGGATTGGGGGCAGGAGGAGAAGGGGAGGACAGAGGATGAGATGGCTGGATGGCATCACTGACTCAATGGACGTGAGTCTGAGTGAACTCTGGGAGTTGGTGATGGACAGGGAGGCCTGGGGTGCTGCGATTCATGGGGTTGCAAAGAGTTGGACACTACTGAGTGACTGAACTGAACTGAAACCTCCAAACAATGGGAAGCAAAGCATACTGTGCTTTTTTTTTTTTTTTCATTCTATTTTTTTTAAACTTTTGGCTGCACTGCCCGACATGTGGGATCTTAGTTCCCGGACCAGGGATCAAACTTTCACCTTCTGCATTAGAAGCGCGGAGTCTTAACCACTGGACAACCAGAGAAGTCCCCATACTGTGTATTTTATTATTATTGTTATTTTTGGCGGCAGTGTGTTTCCTCAAATGGATGAGAAAATTGATTTCATGGAAGGGTGGGACAAAATGAGAGACCTTTCTTGAGACTGACCTCTGTGCTGAAGACCTGAAGAGCACCAGAAGGGCTTCTGGGAAACAGCCCACAAGTTTTGTTTCCATGCCAGGCCAGTCAGCAGAACCTCTCAGGGCTGGATTACGGAGCACTTGAGAAACTCCACCTCCTGTGGAAAAGCAGCCTGTCTTTGGTAAGGAGACATGGGGCCTCTCTAATCTACTAGAGCTCTTTGAAAGGCCAAAGAAGTGTATGGATAAGGGGGGAAACAGTAGACACACTCTATTTACACTTTTAAGAAGCCTCTGACAGGCTCTACACCAAAGTCTGTTGAGTCGCCATGGGACTGGGGGGGATGTCTGGTGACAAAAGGGAACTGACTTACAGATAAGAGACACAGAGTAAGGATAAGGTTTTCTCTGGGTGGGAAAGTGTTAACAGTGGGGCTCTTGGTAGGGAACTGATGCTCCTGGGGGACCAGGTTAACTTGCCCTTAGTAGTATGACATGTGACCATCAAACCCTTTGCTTTCACAAGCCACATGTGGAAACTGGTCTCTTTGCTCTAGAGTCCCAGCTCATATATTGTCCTGTTGAATTCGTCCATCTTTGTGCCATCTCTAGTGACAAAGTGAGCTCCTAAAAGGTAGGGGGTATGTTTGATATTTTAATACTCATTACAGTGACTAGCACTCAAGAAATATTTTGTGGCCTGATCCCTTGAGTGAAGAGTGAGTGTGCATTGAAATCCCCTGGCTTGCCTGAGACCCGAGCTCTTCCGTGTAGGCAAATATCAGCTAAAGGCTGTAAACTGTGCGCTGATCAGGAGACTCTGCACGGTCCAAGATGTTCATCATGGGCAAGCGTACATTGAATAAAATGTTAAGTGAAAAATAACTCAAATTGCACTTTGTTTTTATTAGGAATGGCACAGAGAGTACACATAAACGTGTATTTCAGTTTAGAGAAAAGAATATAAAGTGTACTTCTGAGGGTGACAGAGTCAAAGCTTTCCGTGACAGCCTAAGTAAGGGTTTTGGGTCAACTCTAATTCAGTGCTTCTTAACCTATGTTTCATTGTTGCACCCCCAGTTATCTCCCCCAAACAATACTCTTGTGGATACTTTTTGCTAAATGCTACCACCCCATGGAATTTTGACAGCACAGTTATATCTCCTGTCTGTTTGTGTGCTGTGGCCCTTTGGAGGGCCACAAACTATTGTGATATTTAAGATTTTGTTGTTGTTGTTGGCTAAATGTGGTGTTGGAGGAGACTCTTGAGAGTCCCTTGGACTGCAAGGAGATCCAAATAGTCCATCCTAAAGGCAATCAGTCCTGAATATTCATTGGAAGGACTGATGCTGAAGCTGAAACTCCAATACTTTGGCCACCTGATGTGAAGAACTGACTCATCTGAAAAGACATTGATGCTGGGAAAGATTGAAGGCGGGAGGAAAAGGGGACGACAGAGGATGAGATGGTTGGAGGGCATCACCGACTCAATGGACACGAGTCTGAGTAAACTGCGGGAGTTGGTGATGGACAGGGAGGCCTGGCGTGCTGAGTGACTGAACTGAACTGAAATATAACGTGTTTTTTTTCCACCTTTTTTTTTTTTTTTAATTGGGGTGTAACTGCTTTACAATGTTGTGTTAATTTCTGGTGCACAGCAAAATGAATCAGTTATGCCTATACATATATCCACTCTTTTTCAGCTTTCCTTCCCAGTTAGGTCACCACAGTTAGTAGAGTCCCCTGTACTACACAGTAGGTTCTCATTAATACCTATTTTTTATACAGTAGTGTATATATGTCAATTCCAATCTCCCAGTTCATCCCACTCCCCTTCCCCACTTGGTAACCCAAGTTTGTTTTCTACATCTGTGACTCTATTTTGGCTTTGCAAATAAGTTCATCTGTACCATTTTTCTAGATTCTACATATAAGGGATAGTATATGATATCCGTCTTTCTCTTTCTGACTTACTTAATTCTGCATAACAGTCTCTAGGTCCATTCAGGTCTCTTTAAATTTCATTGTTTTGTTCCTTTTTACGGCTGAGTAGTATTCCATTGGATATATTAATATGTACAATATCTAGGATTTTTTTCATCTCCCAAGAACCAAGTTTTGTCTTCTTGGGGATGACGGTGCCCCTGATGAGAATGTATGCTGAAGAGGACTCTTGGAAGGTTTGGGCCTGTTATTCAAAGAGAACAATAAAGAGCTGGATATCTGAGAATGGATTGGGGAGCAAAAAGAAGTCTTCTCTTGCCTTCCCCCTCAAGCCAAACAGAAGCTCAAACAGGAAGTAGGACGCTGTGCTGGGTGTATTACTCTGGCCCTCCCAGTCAGCTCTCTCCCCTTCTCCCCCTTGCTGAGTGACGATTACAGACCTCACATCAGGCTCCCTCTGGCTTCAAGGTGGGTTTGGTGATGGAGAGCTGGGAAGGAGATGGAGGAGTAGGGGAGGAGAGGATGGAGAATGAGGGGAGATTGGGGGCCTCTTTGTGAGGTCATCCTGCCTGGTGGTGTTCTGTGGTCACTTGAGTCCTCCTGGGTTCTCCAGGGCTCTGATAGGAGGTACTACTCCTTCCCTTGGGTAGAGTCTGTAACAGTTCTATTGCTACTAGTTCCAGGTTATTGCACCATCCCCACGGGGTTCCTTTGTACCCACACATTTGTAAAAATATCTAATGTTCTTGGGGCTCTTTCCTGTTGGGACCCTGAATGATTGACATTGGGTGGGAGAGGGGAGGTCTTGTCACGGCAATTCAGGAGAGACTCCTAGAGCTGGAATAAGGCCAGGTGAGAGGCTGTGGGGGGCTGGGTAGGATGGGGCAGGAGGATGAGGGGTCACTGTCCTGAAAAACAAAGCTGAAAGGGGCCTTGATCTGGTTTCTGGAATGAGGTGGAAAATGAACTTCTCCCTACATGGTCATCAAAGATCCACTAGGGCTTGAGAGGTGATTTTGAGAAGTATCGTGGTCCGTCTCCTTCACATAGTTGGGATGGATGGAGCTCTTTCTCCACTCAAGCGGGTAGCACTGGCTTAGATTCACAGAGAGGTGAACAAGGGAAATTGAAATACTGCATGACAGGCCTCAAAGGAATCCTTTAAAAATGCCCAGGCCTGGGACTTCCCTGGTGGTCCAGTGGTTAAGAATCTGTGTTCCAATGCAGGGGACATGGGTTCCATCGCTGGTTGGGGAACTAGGATCCCACATGCCCTTAGATGGGCAACTAAGCCCATGCCTACGAAGGAATGAGGCCAGAGAGGAGGACCAGGTCTCCTTAAATTACTCTTTGGGTTTCTCATCAAAGGCAGAGTGTAAGTCTGGACATTCCCAAGGGAAGAGACAAATCATTGATCTCTTGGGTTCACGGTGGCACTGCGCTCCTGGGCGAGACAGTGGTAGAGGGGAAGGATCATACAGTTTCAGGAGTGACCACCTAGGCTTGAATTCCAACTCCTTATCTCTCTGGGCCATCACTGGTCTCACAGGTGCCATGAGGATTAGACCAGAAAGTGCATGAAAAGGCAGCGGGGCCCCTGAGTAGTCTCACATTCAAAGCCTACCAAGCTTCTTCCCAGCTCTTCACTGGCACCAAGGGGCAACCAAGCCTCCAAAACTCTGGCTTCCAGAAGCCACAGAGTGAAAGAAGCTGTTGTCATGGACAGGGGTGGATGGGCACATTATCCTGAAGCCTCTTAATCCCATTTTCTGCTTTCATGTTAATCCTCTTCCCCCTCCTGTCTGCCACACACTCAGCATCCAGGGCACTGACCCGGGGAGCCTGGCTCCACCTCCTCCAGCGCTCCCTGGTGGAGGAGCTGGAGGTGGAGGGTTGGGAGACAGTCCAGGAATGCCTGGGTCCACCCCAACTGACCTGAATCCTCTTGTAGGCCAGGCCATGGAAGAACATGGAGGGTTCAACACACTCATAACAGTAACAATGACAATAGCAGTCAGTGTTTCTTAAGCACTGTGTGCTGACCCTGGTTGAGTTTTCTGTATGTAATTTCATTCAATGCCCGTAACACTGCTATGAAGTGGGTATCATAAATCTGAAATCTGCAGATAAGGAGATGGAGGCTTGGAGAGTTGTCACAGCCCAGACCACACAGTGAGCAAAGCAAAAGGCCAGAGTTCATCCAGAGTCTTGTGGGGGCCTAGGGCACCATGGGCCCTCTCATGTTTTTCCTACTCCTCCAGTCCTGGGAAAGACCCACCTCCTTCCTCTAGTACCAACACCTGAGGCTTCGTTGGACAAATGCATTTCTTTCATGCTCTGGATCTTGGTGTCACTGGCTGTGCAGAGAAGAGGAAAGAACATAGACTTCGGGGCGGAAAGCTATGGATCTGGCTTCTGCAGGAAAGGGCCGAGATGTTCTCAGGAACTGAACTTCTTCCAGGCTCACAGGTGGCTACATGGAAACGGCCGTGGTGGGAGCGACGATTTGGCTGTCGGCTTTCACTCACTACCCTCTTCTACCCTAGCTGCGAACGCTGCTTTCTATTCTGCAGGACTGAGTCTGACCATTTTTGCCCCCCAGATACGGGTTTGGAATTAAGGCTCACTCACTGAGGAAAAAGCTGTTTACTAAGCCTTTACCCACCTGCAGATGAGTCTTTTGGAAAAGGGTTTATGCCCTTTGACCTCCATTCGAGTCTGGCATCACTGAGTATGGGCTCCCTGATTCTAACTTCATTCTCCTCCCAGGACAGGCTTGGAAGGTTGGCCTAGGTTTGAATGCTCCCTAAATCCCTTTGCAGCTGTGACCTGGGCTTTGGTTTTCAGGTCTGTAAAACTGGAATGATAATCGTGGCTTGCTGAGGCCAAAGCCTGCCCCTCCCCATGGGCCAGTGAGCCCATCTGGGAACTTCTAGAAGCTCAGAAGGCAATGGTGGGTTAATCTTCAGCCTTCTCTTTCCTCGGTTCCTGAGCCCTGTGGGCCTCTCTGCTGACTGTCACCAGGGTCTTTGCTTCCCTGTGGATGGCACAGACCCTGCAGACCTTGCTGCCCCAGCCCTGTGGCACCTCCTTGGGCCTAGCATGGTGGTGTGGTTCACCCACCCTCAGAGCTCCACAGATTGGTGGGCAGTTGGAGAACAACAGAGGGCAGTGTAACCTCTAACACTGGCCGGCACAGGGCAGGCTACACGTGTGGCAGTGCGTGAATTCAGCTGAGGAAAGGGGTACGGAGGCTGGTGGAAGCCAAACTCCTCCTTGGAGGGGTGGGGACTGAGGGTGATGAGTATGGGCAGGACCCAGCTTGGCTGATTCATGGTGTGAGGTTCTGCGGAGCCTCTGATGCTCCCTGCTCTCCACAGTCACCAAGCCTAAGTAACCAGAGGCAGGAGGTAGGGTGTGTGGGCTGGGAGTGGTGGTGCTGAGGTACAACCTTGAGGGTCTGAGCAGCTCCATAATGAGGACTCCAGGACTAACATGAGCTCCTCAGTTACTTAAAACTAAGGGGACAACCTGTGCATAAGAAATTATGCCAAGCACATCTGGTGAGAAGAAATCAGGTTCTGAGGTAAACTTCGGTTATTCTTTTTATAGCCCTCAAAGGCTTGTGCACTTTGAGAATATTCTAGAAGTAGAATGGTGTATAGGAGAGAAGATATGGGATCTCAAGTTAGAAGACTTGCATCCAGAGAATTCATTGGTGGTCCAGTGGTTCACACTCCATGTTTCCACAGCAGGAGGCACAGGTTCAGTTCCTGGTCAGGGAACTAAGATCCCACGGGCTGCAAGGTGCAGCCAAAAAATAAAGAAAAATTAAACAAAACAGAATTACACAGGTTTAAAAAATAATTACTATTAAAAAAAGAAAAAGAAGATGACTTGTATCCATCCTGGGGCTCTCTCTGGCCTCAGTGTGATCTTAAACCTTTTCACTCTGGGCCTCCATGTACCTGGGGCTTGTCCTGTTAGACCCTCCCTCTCAAAACCCATGAAGGGGCTGGGCCTTCCATGGACTTTGCCGTCTCCCCACCTTCCATATATTTATTTCTTGCTCAAAAAAAGAAAAGAAAGGCTCTGAAAAAGAAAAGTGCATTACCATGTGGTGATAATGGCCAGGACCAACCCCTCCACCAAGGCAAAGCCAACCAGACTGGAGACTGCTCAGGATCCCCTGGCATGGCTGACATCCCACCATTAGAACATGAGTCCTTTGGGTAAAGGCTTTGTATATTAGAAGCCAATGGATATTAAAATTTTAACTTTGTTAGGGGAAGGGGTTCCTCATGTCTTTGGTTAGGACAAGGATGTGGAGGACCAAGGAGGGAGATGGAAGCCATGGGAGTAGGGCTTGAAAACACATTTTGCAAACTTCAGTGTCTGCCATGGAGATTTCACTTCTTTGTCACACACCGCTCCTCCCCCAACTCCCAGACATACACCAGGGACAATTGAGTACAAGTAAGTCAGGCCAAGAAACTGTGCCTGGGGAGGTCAGTCCTTGCTGTGAAATGTCATTTTATTAATTGATTTTTTTTTTTTTTTTTACAAAAATAAACATTTTAATGAACAAAAAGTACAAAAGCTTCTGGATATACAAACTCCAGGAGGGGGGAGAGGCTGGTTTTGGCTGCTTTGCGGCTTTCACTGAAAGCAAATGAGGCAGAAAGGCCCCGGCCCCACCCCCGCCCCAGGTCCTGGCTCAAACTGCTACCTGCTCCTCAACCCACGACTTGGCTCATACCTTGTGTGCTCCTGCTCGTGCCCCTGGGCTGGCTGGCAGGCGCCCCCTGTTGGGTTCCCAGAGGCAGCTGCCCTGGGGTACAGAATCGCCCACATCTTGGAGCATCCCTTCAAGTCTCCGCTCAGGAGCTTGGCTAAGAGAACGTGCTCCATGACCGATTGTCCCCTCGCGGCCCCTGCTGAGCCATGGCACATGCAGCAGCACCAGCAGCAGGGGCTCTGGCTACATTCTCACACTATAAACACAGTGATGGGGCTGCCCATGGAACTGTCCCCACTGAGGGGCAGAGCCCCCAATGGGGAGACCAGCCTGAGCCCTACTGGCAGCCGAGACGGTGAGAGGGGCAGTCAGCTCCCTCCCCCTTGATTCCTGGCTCTGGAGCCAACAGTCCCAGACCTAGACTGGTAAACTCACATTTTTAACATTTGGCATTATTGCACGTTGTCCTGGTCACCTTGGTCTGTCTGGGCTGTCAGCTTGGTCTGCAGGGGTGCCCATGTGACATGCAGTGCTGCTAGGGCAAGTCACGGGCAAGCCCAGCTGGCGGGGATGGTCAGCAGAGCCTCAGATGGCTCAGCCAGAGGCCCTCACATATGTGGTCTTGCTGGGATCAGGGACCACGTGGCTCCATCCTGTCTTGAAAAAGACCAGTTGCCGACCTGGAGGCAGAAGTGAGAGGTAACAGGACTGGATGCTTCTCTCTCTGGAGGCAGGGCCACTCTCCCTAACACAAGGACACTCATCTCATTCCCTCAGCCTCCTTGTCTTCTCATTGTTTCTGGCTTCTGATGGGGGGCCACCACTACCCATCAGTCTCTTCTGGGGAGTCTGGTCACCTCCCTCAGGATGTCCTTTCCCCCAGCTCACCTGTCCAGGTGGTCTGGTTGGTGACCACAAAGGCCTGGCACTGGGCATGGTTCTCACAGATGTCCACGGCCTCGGCCAGGTTGAACACGGAAAGGAGGCAGCCTCCGTGGTGGTAGGATGGCCAGCATCGGTAGTCCTCCTGGGGGATAGTACTGTCGGGGAGGCGCTGGTACTCTGTGGGTTGGAGATGGAGCTCAAGTGAGAACTCTGTGTGGCCAGGGGTGAGGGCTGGGACCACTTGCCTTAAAGGGCTAGGAGACCCATTTCTTAGATGTAGTCTAAAACCCAGCCCAGTCTTCCTAGCATGGAGATGCAGGCAGCTACCACGGTGGAACTGGGATGACCACTCAGGAAAGGCAAAGCTCAGGTTACCTTTTGGGAGATACACATCTCCCAAATCTAAGGGCACACAAGTGATTTAGGCTGCATGTGATGGTGGGCACGTGTGTGGCCACTGGTCTGCAGACCACACTTTGAGGAGCAAGAGCTTCCAGGTGCCCTTGGTCCCATTTCCTTCTGGCCTTGGGGAGAGAGGTTAGGCCAGCTTCCTGGGTAGTGGGGGTCAGTCATGAGTTTTTGAAGTTCAGAGGCATGCAGATGAATGTAAAACACAAAGGATTACCATTTGGGAATCCACAACTTGAGTGTTTGGGGCACAGGCTGGCGGAAGAATATGAAATCTTCCCATTTCACAGAAAGAGCCCCCAGAGGCTCTGAAAACTTCTCAATCCAGAAGCTGCTTCACTGCAGGCCTCCGGTTCATCAGAGTCTTTCCTGCTGCCTGGGGAGCCCCAGCTTCGGACTGATAATGCAGAAGCCCTGGGCCTTGGCCACCCCGCCTTCCTGCCTCCTTCTTCTACAGGGACTAGACCAAAGTCCAGGGCAGGCTGTGATTTATAGCCCCATAAACGGCGTCCTCAGGGACAGAGCCAGCCATTGTTCACCTCGTTAAACTTTATTTACAGGGCTAACGAGGGCTCCCCCACCCCTAAGACTGGCCAGAGCTCCTTGAATACGGATGCTGCCCATCCCTCGCCCCCTGCCAACCATGCTAAACCCCAGGGCCTCAACGGAGGGACCACGAAGCCTGCAAGTCGTGACTGGAATTCTCTCCCTGCTCGGGGGCTCCTTAACTGGTATCAGGTGGAGCCATCTCCACCCCCAGCCATCCTCCTAGCCCCTGAAGGGTGAGGAAGGAGAGGGAAGTAAACACAGACTGTGTTCCAGCTGTGTAAGAGGAAATGAGTTAACTGCTTTCACACATTTCACCTATCATTTACTCCTCGGAAGAATTTTGTGAGGCAGGTAATACTGAACCCAATTCACAGATGAGGAAAGTGAGGCTCAAGGTGTAAATACCTTGCTGAAAGTACACAAAATACAGAAGGAGCTTTGCAGCCACCCAGAGAAGGGGTGTCGGAGCCCAACCCCCGGTTCAAGGCAGAATTATAGTTATTCCCGGGCTTCCCTGGTGGCTCAGATGGTAAAGAATCTGCCTACAATGCCGAAGACCAAGGTTTGGTCCCTGGGTTGGGACGATCCCCTGGAGAAGGAAATGGCAACTCACTCCAGGATTCATGTCTGGAGAATCATATGGACAGAGGAGCCTGGAGAGCTACAGTCCACAGGGTTGCAAGCAGTCGGATACGACTGAGCGACTAACACACACATACATAGTTGTTCTAGCTCAGTCAGAGGGAAGATCTCTGAGTGAAGGCCAAACAGTCTCTCTGCATCACTCCAAGTGAGTCTCAAAGGGAGGTTGAGCCACTTCCCCAACTAGGGAGATCACTCTCCTCGAACTGCTCCCCACCTTCCCTGCCCCTGAATCCCTATAGGGGCCACTCACCGGCTTGGCTGCCCGCAGTGGAGTTCTGCAGATACTGCCCGCTCCGGTACAGGTGCAGCACCTTCTCCAGCTGGGCCAGGGTCTCGTCCACCCCCCAGGCAAGCTCTCCTGCAGAGTGCAGTGTGGCTCTCAGAGGGCATCTGGGCTCCTACATCTCCCTCCCCACCCCCACCCACCCCAATTCTGGAGCCAGGGCCCTGATGACCGGAGGACTGGGGCGGGGGTTTGCCACAGAATCTACTTTGGGAAGTGATGTTTCTGGACTGTGTGCCATCCTGGGCCATTCTTGTTCCCACGCTGGCTGGAGGCTCGGGGGACAAAGTGATGGGAGGCAGTGCTCACCTGTGGCGTTGACGATGCTGTCCAGCAGGGGCCGGAGTGAAGGCGGGGCACTATGGGGCAGGAGGTATGTGAAGAAAAACCTGGGGCCGAGAGAAATCAGGGGCTCAGGGTCCAGCCTGTGGGGACACAGCCTTCCTCTACACCAACTTGGGACAGAACCCCTATCTCGCTAGGGAGCCTGATCCCTTGGGCTAACCATCTCACCCATATAGCACCAGAGGGTGCCTAGGAGTCGATTCAGACTAAGGAGTCAATTCAGCATGTGCCCTGTTGGGGTCTGAGCAGATGCTAAGGCCACAAGTAACCAAACTGAGGTGTGTTTCCCCATCCATCCTGGGGACTTGTCCACCCCTCAGCCCCACGTTATCCCCCAGACTGACCTGTGTCAGACCAACTTCCATGGCTTGGCTCTATGAGGAGCTTCCACAAGTGAAGGGCCTGGGGAGGAAGGGGCAGGGCCCTCCCACCAGCCCTAGGCTGAGTCTGACGCTATTTTAAGAAGCCTCCAGCTGCCACCCCCTAACCCAGATTCTCCTTGGAGCTGACTATTTTTAGCTTCATGGTCAGGAGCCTGCCTGTTCCCTTCTGGATGTAGGGGAGCCTTTCTCCGCCCCTGCCACTCCATTGGTCATGGCAGAGTCTCCGGCCTTGGCTGGTCTCTTGGACCCCGTGTGAGCTCCCCTCCCTGCCATGCCCCCTGGGGCCTCTCACTGGTCCTCCTGAGTGGGGGTGGAGGTCACCTGTAGGCATTGTAGAGGTTGCGTTTCTCATTCATGGCCTCGCACCAGCCCTGGGCAGAGCAAGGCAGGGTGAAGTTCCTGGCTGGGAACTCGAGTATGCAGTCAGCGTTGCTTGTGCACGGCGTCTCCTCCACACGGGCGTCATCCAGATCTGTCACCTTCAGCTCCCCGTCCACCAGCACAAACTGTCGGGGGCGGAAGTCCAGCAGAGTGACCGAGCCCAGCGGGGAGTGGGCCAGGTGGTGGAGAAGCCGGCCCAGGCTCAGGCAGATCTGAGGGGCAGACACCGGACTGCTCACTGCTTTCCTCCAGGGAGGGGAGCCTGGGGGCTCCAGGGTGCCCTCCTCTGAGGCTCTGGACTGAGCTGTGTGTGTGTGGGGTGGGGGAGGGTTTGCCTTTCTCTTAAAGGCTCTAGTGTTCACTAAGGGCTGAGGCCTGGGACCTTACGGAGCAAACCAGTGATTTTCTACGACCCCATGGCTGGCCCGACCCTGAGGGTAACATGGAGAAAGTGGGGAAATGGGCAAGGGAAATCTGGGGACTCCTCCCTGAAGTTCCATCTCAGTGTGGGTTCTGCCTAGTGCATGCAAACAGAGGGCAGGCCAAGATGACCTTAAGGTCTTTCTAGACCTAGGACACTGGCCCTCCTGCAGCCAGGCTGAGTGAGGGGGTATGTGTGTGTGTGGAACAGGAGTACAAAACCAGGATCCTCTCTGCCTTGGTTTGTTTTTTTTAACCCTTTGGCTGATGGCTGAGTCAACTTCACGGCATCCCTCCCTCCCTCCCTCCCTCCACTAAGGAGGAGTCCAAGCTGCTCTGGAGGGCTGACCTTCTAAGGGAGAACCATCCCAGCCAGGAGCCCAAGGCCAACTGGCCCTCCTCCCTGCTCACTCGGAAGCGATCCTCCCAGGAAGTCTGCAGCAGCTGGATCATCTCCACAGGGGCGCCCAGCTCCGTGATGGTGGTCAGGGTGTCTGGGATGTCCTCACTGTCCTGGTAGCAGTAGCCATAGAGCTGAAAGAGGCCCAGGCGGGTCATGGGGTCACAGGGTGGGGACAGGAACGAGGAAGAGCTGGGTTGTCAGATGCCCCCACCCTCCCATCCCTAGGTCTCTGCTTCAGCTCAGGCCAGAAGAGAATAGCAACTCTGCCTGGGAAGCCTGGGCTCTAGCCCACTGTTCTAGCAGCCCCTTACCTCTGGCCACTCAGGTAAATGGGCAGGTCTGAGCACCATGTGATAACCATGTGCCAGGCACTGTGCTAAATGTTTTACATGCATAACTCAATTCTTAGAATAACCTAAAAGGGCATAGTTGGTACTATTAGTATCTCCAATTCCCATGTGAGGAAACCAACTCAGAGAGGTTAAATTACCGCCACAAGGTCACACAGTTAAGAAATGCAGGAGCTAGGATTTAAATATATGTCACTCTGATTCCACAACCTTGTTCTTTCCAAGAGTACCATTTGCTAACTGGCAAACCAACAAATGGTTATTGTACCTCCTCCCCTGTTCTAATGCTTGTCTTTGCTTCATCATTTCCACTTATAGGCACCTTCATTTTTCCTTTGCTCTGGTTTTTCTGTAGGGAAAGCAATCTCCCTAAAGATTTGTAACAAGTGTTGCATCAGTACAAAAAGAATCCAGGGCTCATACCCTTGGGTGTTCTTTGCATAACTGGTTGGGGTGGGGGAATGACCCATTATCAGCTGGGGTAGTAGTGAGTTCCTGGGGAAGGTCACTGTTCTTTGAGGGCATGGTCTCAAGGGCCTTTCCACTCCATAGGATCTAGGGGAGGGGCTTTGTACAGCTCAGCTGGCCAGGGGCTTCTGGGAAACAGCCTGACTTTGTCACCGACACCTACACCAGGATCCATGGAGAGCCCTGCTTGTTCCCGCCTTTCCCACCTCGCTGCACATCAGCTAAGGGATCAGCCGGTGCTCAAAACACCCAGCACCCTGTGGGGCAGGAACACAAAGGCCAAGTTGTCGGGGCCAGAGTAGGAAGAGAGGAGAGCTGAACGACGGGGTGGGGGTGGGGTGGATACCAGCAGAGCCAAGCCCCTGGGCTAGATGTCCCTGAAGCTTTCACCCTTCTCGGTTCCACTCCTGGCCCCTACACTCTCCCTTCCATCCCAGTAGGGACCTTTTAGCTCCCCCATCCCTGGAGCCAGCCACCTCAGTCCTGCCAGCATGAGGGAAGGCACATCTCAGATCACTAGGGTGACGACTTAGGGGATCGGGGGAAATCCCGGGTGCCCTCTTCTCCCCTCCTCTTCTTCCCTCCCACCCCACATCAGCCTAGGGAGGCCCCAGATCCCAAAGGCGGCAGCGGTAGGGGGAGGTAAAAGGAGCAGCCCTGGAGCCTGGTTCTCATTTTCTTGCCCAGAGTCTGAGCCTTTGTGGGAAACTTCTGAAGGTTATTAAACACCCGGAGGTCGTTAAATGCGCTGTTAACGAGGTATTAATCAACACCCCTCAGGAAAAAATAAAAAGACACCATTAACCCCCCCAGGAAGCGAGAGGCTGAGCATTTCAGTCGCATCTTTTGTTCCTCTGGGAGAAGAAATATACTCTGGCAGGGCCAGAATCAGGGCCCAGGCAGGCCTGGGGCCCCAGCTGAGGCCGGCGGCCCCAGAACGACAGAGGTGCAGGGGAGGGGAGACCCTTGTGCCCTTTGACCCTGGGCTACAGAGGCATCTATCACGTGAGGGAGTGTGTGTGCGCGCGTGTGTTGTGTGTGTGTCAGAGGTGGGCTGGGGAGGGGTCACAGAAGATGGATGGAGACATCCCGCCCGGGCAGTCCCAGAGACCAGAGCAAGCTCTGAGAAGTGCCCAGTGGGACAAACTGTCCTGGGCCTTTGCTGTTTGAACACCCACGGAGCCAACTCTGGGGCTGCCAGAGAGGGGGAGGGAGCCTCGGGGAGCGGGAAGCACTCTCTGGCTCCTCCCTGGTTCAGCAAACAGTCGAACAATTTTGAAATTTTAAATGATTAAGAGGTATTAAAACATTATTTCTAGTTCCCTGCACACCTGAATGGAAGCCTCCTGAGTAAGAAGACCCCCAAGTAGAAGACCCTCTTTGGAGGCAGAGGTGACACTGCTAAGAAGCCAGAGGGATACTGGCCTGGGGGTCTGGGGATGAGACCCCCACCAAAGCCGTCCCTAAATTCACCCCAAGGTTCCTCCACCTCCCTGTAAGTAAGGGTAGCTTTTCACCGCTCCCCTGATAGAAAGGACCTGGGACCCTCCCACCCACTTGTGTCTTAAGGCAACTCACCCCAATCCCACCCTGTAAGAGTCACACAACCAACCCAGTCTTGGTCTAGAGAGGGACTGAGTGAAAACCAGTTATAATTTTTTTCTTTGAAACCTCCAGCATTGTGGTGGGGGCCTGACATTAAAGTGGAGGACCATTCTGTGATATACGAGGGGGTGGTTAGCTGATGCTCGTATTGAAGTCTGGGTGGGGTAAGAGAGGGCGGGAGGAGTTCCTTAAGAGACAGGAGAGCACAGCAAACCTCCAATCTGCCTTAAGGGAGAGGGCTCTTGAGTCAATTAACACTCAATATCCTGCTAACACACTCAAGACCTTCCCCACTGCCTCGGAATCTGACTGACACCCCAGTTTCCAAAAAGTTCCCAGGAGCCCCCAGGAAGGGAAGAGAACTAGATCCTCCCAGTTAGAATAGCCACGTAACCAGCTGCTCATTCCCTGCAGCTCCAGAGTCAGCTATGCCACCAGGCAAGCCACCCACAGCTGCTGGCTCTGCCTGACCTGCAACCAGTTCAGAACCCAGGACCCAGTCAACACGTGTCTGATCAGGGCTGGGGTAGCCTGGGTTCCAGCAGTGATGTCAATAGTTCTCTGACTTCTCTCTACTATTCTGTGATGCCCAGACCTGGGGTCCATCTCACTCCTGAGGAAAGAAGGGAGGGACTCCTGGGTTTTTGCTCAATTCTCCCGGGTGCAGAAAGATTCATGTGAGTGGGCTGGGAGGTGGAAGGTGTGGGCATGGTTCCTAAGCTGGGGAGCCTGCACACACCCTGTGTTCCCTGGGCCAGGAGCAGTCAGGGATTCCCCTCTCCGTCTGCTCAGACATGTGCCAAGGGAACGGTTTGTCTAATCCCAGGACTGACTCAAGGACGTAGGAGAGCTGGGGGAGAGGAGGAAGTGGGTGTGTTAGGGCAGTGCTGGGACTGTGAGACGCCCACTCCCTCAGTCTAGCCTGGAGGGGACAAGGTGGGGTCTCATCTTTCCTCTCTGCTCCCCAGTGAATGGGAGAGACAGAGTCCCATTTACTAGGAACCTGGGCATCTGGCCTTCTCAATCCTCCAGTCTTTTGGCCACATTTGCTCAGGTAATGTGACTCTCAGACCCTCAGGCCCTCAGCCTGTTCCCTGAGCATTGAGCTAGGATCCCAAAGGCTTCCCCAAAGCCTACTTTGAGGCCCAGGGGCTCCTCAAGGAAGGGCTATGCATTTTGTGGCCTACTATCCAATCCCCTCCAGTTCTTCCAGTGGCTTCTGGGTGGGGTACCAGATATTCTTGGGGAATCAAACCTGGTCTTTTTCTAGCTCTTCCCAACCCCGTTTGCTGTGCCATCCCACCTTCAAAGTCAGATAAGTCACTGTTTGGAAGTTGAGAGAAGTGGGGTTCAGATTCCATCAAGAAAGTGAACGGATCACTGCAGCTGTGCCCCTAGCTCAGGGATGAGCTCTGTTCAGCGTCTTGGTTTGGGGTCATTTCCCTGGTGCTCAACACCCCAGCTCCAGCCAGAAGCAGGGTCCTAAGTCCAAACAGACTCCAATCCCCATCCCGAGTTTGGGTACCCTCTGTCCTGATCTGTCTTGGTGTGGAAGCTGAGGAAACCGGGAGTCTCTCCGGACGGCCACCCAGGAGTGAGAAGCAGGGTGGCGTAGAGGGGAGCTGCCATGGACCGGGTTCTGTCCCCTAGTTTAACCTGGCACAGTCACTGGGGCTCCGCTTCTTCATGTGTAAAAACAAGGGACCGGACCTAGGCACGTCCAGACAGCACCCTCAGCCCCGCACCCGCACCCTCGTACCTGCAGCACGTTGGGATGCCGCAGCCGCTCCAGCAGCACCATCTCTTTGAGCAGCTTATGGGCCGCCAGTCGATAGCAGCCCCTCCGCGCCCCGAACTCGCGCACGCAGCTGCCCAGATCGTGGCCGCTGAAGTCCACCGCCTTGAGCGCCACCGCCGCGCCGCCAGGCAGGCGGACCCGGTACACGGCCTTGGTGTAGCCGGAGCCCAAGTACTGAGCGCCGGACACGTTGCGGAGCGCGGCGCAGCCCAGGCGCGGGCCCGGACCAGGGGAGCCCGGGCCGGGAGCCGGGGGCCAGCCCGGAGCGCCGTCGGGCAGGGGCCGGGCCCGCGGGGGCCGGGGACGCTGCAGGCCCGGACCGCCCGGAGCCAGGTCCATAAGGCGCCGCCGCTCCGGCCGGCCAGCCCCGGGCCCGGGGCCCCCGCGGGAATAGCGCTGCACCTCCTCGTAGCGCGCTCGAATCTGCCGGGCCAGCTCCCCGCGGCCCCCGCGACGGCCCGGGCCCGGGGCTGGTGAGGGCCCCGGGGACTGGCCGGGCCGTGGAGGCTCCGAGCCCGGTGCGAAGAGCACGTTGAGGACCGAGCCCAGCAGGAAGGAGGCGCAGAAACCCGCGGCCACCGCCGCCCGCCGGCGCCGCATCGCTCCCCTCCCCCCGGCCGGCCGGCCCCGCGCGGCTCCCCGGCCGCGGCCCCGGGAGGCTCAGGCTCCGAGGCGGCTCCGCTCTGCGCTCCGCCGGCCCCCTGCCCAGCCCACGCGCATGGCCCCGGCGGCCCCGACCCCGGCCCCGGCCCCTCGCGGGCGGCACATCGGCCTGACACTTGCCTCCCTCTCGCCCTGCCCCCGCCGCTTATAAGGCCCGGAGCCGCCCCCGCCCCCGCCCCCTCCGCCTCCGCCTCCCAGCTCCCGGCCCGAGCCAGTCCTCGGCGCCGCCCCCTCCGGCCGGCCCGGCCTTCCCCGCTGACTGACAGCGGGACCTCCTCCCGCGGCCGTCCGGGCCTGAGAAGCGGCTCGGAGGCGGCTCCGGCCCTGCCCAGCCCGGGATCGCCGGCCGGGGGAGAAGGGGAGGCGGCGGCGGCGGCCCCGGAACGAACCGGGGGGATCGGACCCAGAGCGAGGGCGGATAACGGGGCCGGGGCGGCCAGATAACGGGCCCGGGAGGCGGTCAACTGAGCCGGCGGGGCAGGGTTGGGAAGCAAACGGAGGGGCGAGGCCGGCGGGTAACCTGTTCCGGAAGGGACAAGTAGCTGGGTCCGGGGTGCGCCCTCCCTGGGACCCGGGGCCGTGGGGCTGGCTGGGCGCGGGGAAGGGGCGTGGGGCCCGCCGCACGCGGGGGACGCTGCTCATCGCTTAGTCGCGGATTCTGGGGGCGGGAATGGGGAGGCGGGCGCTCAGGGGCTGGCACCTGCGAGCGCCCGTAGGACGGGAACTCTGGGATCCGAAGAAAAATCAGGAGATGCCCTCTTCCATCTCCCCTACCAAGTTTTTCTGATTTTCCTTGTTCCTAAAGCCCCACATCAAACCCCTACCCTGAGGATTCCCGCAGACAGACGTTAGCCGCGGATCACGAATTTTATTCGTGCTAGTAATTTGTATAAAGAGCACTTGTATCCACGGACATGCGTGGTCCTGATTGTCTCTGGAGCGTGTTGCATTAGTGTGTCTGAAGGGGCCACTGTCCGAGGAAGGGAGTGTGTACCGTGTGTGTAAGTAGGTGCTGACTCCAGCAGAACTTCTGGTCCCTCCTCCTCCCTCCCTGATTGCATCATTAGCGCTAATTGAGGAGCTTTCACACGCCAGCGCATTAGTTGTTTGGAGTGAGCTCCCCCCTCCTGGGAGAGATAAGCCGCCGCCCCTCCCCCTCGCAGGCCTTCGCTTCTTCAGCGCCCTGGAACTGTCCACCTAGATCCCCCCACCCTTCTTGGGCACCTTCCTGTCCCCTGGTCCTTTCCTGGTTAATCGCTTTCTTCCTCTCAGTGTCAGAGATTAGCTCGAGAGGAGGCAGGAGGAGGTGGAGGGCCTAAAAAAATCTTTCCTTCAGGAGGCTGAAGAGTTGTGAATGCAATCTCTGTGATGAGAAAGACAGAAATCTCTGGCCGGTTCTTTTGGACCTGGAAGGGCAGAGGACAGCTCTGAATCCTCAGTCATCAGCCTGTGATCCTACTGTTGTGGGGGTATCCAGCCCTGACTCCTAGGGTCCCCTAAGAGTGGGAGATTTGGGGTCCAGTCTAACTTAGCAAGCATGGGAAGGGCAGAGTGAGAGAAGCCTCCATTGTCCTGAGGACCTTGGGTTTGGTAGAGTCTGGTCTGGTCCTGTTTAGCTGCTCTACCCTGCCCCGGCCCTTGGCTGCTGGGTGTGGGGGAAGGCTCTGAGCAGATGCCCTCCCCAGCCCTCACACCAGATGTCTTTGGTCTAATTAACTGTTCTGGGAAAACCAACCTGGGTTTGTAAACAGAGCTACTGGCTAAAGTCAACAGGGAGCAGCAGCAAACAGCAAACATTCCCCTCACACTCAGCCACAGTCCAATCCCGCTCCCGAGGGAAGAGGGGAGCCTTGCGGATCCTGAGGCCTCCTGGCCCACATCTGAGTCAGGGAAAACCTCTCTTTCTCTGTGACACCAGTATGGACATTTCTTTACCCCAGTGGCTTAGACAGTAAAGAATCCACCTACAACGCAGGAGACTGGGGTTTGAACCCTAGGTCGGGAAGATCCCCTGGAGAAGGCAATGGCAACCCATTCCAGTATTCTTGCCTGGAGAATCCCCACGGACAGAGGAGCCTGGTGGGCTACAGTCCATGGGGTCCCAAAAACTCGGACATGGCTGAGCCACTAACACATTACTAGTCTTAGGGGCTCCTCTGCTGGGGAGGACTGGGGATTCTGGGAGGACAGAGTTGCCATCCTAACTGCTTCCTTTCCAGAGAACTCTTGGGATATATTAGTCCAACCTCCTGATCCATGGGGAAGCCATTATAGGGCGAATGTTCCTTAAAGAGCTTTCTTTGGGGCCTGCTGTGCTCTAGGATCTTGGAGAAACCTCCTAGGTAGGGCTTGGCATTGTTGAATCTCTAACTCAGAGTTGGTGAATATAACATGAACATTGTTAAGTTCGTTACACATCATGTAGGTATTATAATAACATGGTCTGAAATTAGATAATTATTCCTGTGATATCTTTGCCAAGCTTCAGTGTTTCTGTTATGGTTTGAAAGTTCAGTGCACACAGGGCCTGAGAAAAGGCCTGAATATACATACATACAATGCACACGCATGAGCCCATGGACAGTGACCTCACACACAGGAACAAAGGCATTTCAGCTCTCGTTCTCACACTCACTCGGTCTCCCTCGCTGGCTCTCAGACATACAGACATATACAATCTTTGATGGAAATAGGTTTTTGGCCTCTGAAAAAGAGAGGTTGAACGTTTTAAACAGATTAGAGTTTCTGAATTGGCAGTTTCTTGACTTCTTAACCAAATTGTGCTTGTTTGCTTTCTTTTTTTCTTTGCCACCCAAGGAGTAGAATCATCATTTCAAAGAACTGGAAAAGACCTAAAACTCTTGTTCAGGATCCAGATTTACTATCTGCCCTGTTCCAAAGACCTGGCAAGGCCGGTAGCCTGGGCCTCCCTGACCAGAGTCCTCAGGCCCGCAGGCAGCTCAGAGCACTGGGGCCCTCCTCCAGCTCTTACTCAGGGCCATGGTGGTGGTGCTGTGTCTGCCTGTTCAAGAGCTCAGTGCTTCAAACACACCATGTTTTCCAGCCGCTCCCTCTACTTATCACACCCTCACCCCATCCAAACACTAGCTTGGATAGCAATCCTTAGGGAGGAGGCAGATGGTCCAAACTCCAAAATACTAAATTTCTTTGGAAATATCTTCAAAATACATGTCTTTCTGCATGCTTTGTCAGATTTTCTTAGGCTGCCAGGATAGGAATATCATCTTCTCCTCAGTCCTCTTTATTGTCTGCCTTCTCCCTCCAGGCCAGGTCTCAAATACTTGTTTTGGAATGTCACTCTCCAGCTCAGAAACCTGGAGGAGAAACTGAACTGGACCTTCAGGCCTTTGGGATCTGGCTCCAGCCCTCCACCTGGCCCAGTTCCCCTCTTTTCATTTCCCTGAACAGAACCAGACTCCCTTGACCTGTTGCCTGCACTGGCTCCTGACTTGGAGCCGTCATTCGTGTTTTCCCCTGTGGCCCTCCCAGTTCCTTCTCCTGAAATGCCCACTTGTAGCCTTACCTACTGGCTTCCCCAGTGGCTCAGCGGTAAAGAATCTGCCTGCAATGCAAGAGACTCAGGAGACACGGGTTCGATCCCTGGGTCAGGAAGATCCCCTGCAGGAGGGCATGGCAACTCACTCCAGTATTCTTGTGTGGAGAATCCCACGGATGGAAGAGCCTGGAGGGCTACAGTCCTTAGGGTCACAAAGATTCGGACACGACTGAAGTGACTTTAATACTCAGTCCTCAGCCTTTCCACATCTTTGCTAGCTGCTAGCTGGTTCATCAAGGTCTCCCAGAAAATAGTGAGTCACAGACACTGCTACTTCACTTGGGATACCTGGATCCTTGGGACCTTGAAGGCCTATTCTTAGAGTTCTGTGGATTTATTTTCTTTAAAAGGAAATGTACAAAACACATTTCTCAGGTCTTGGAAAACTTGATGTAGACCGAAGAGTTTGGGGCTACAAGAAACCAAGACACCTGGGTTCAAATTTCATTAACTGAGTTACTTTGGGTGAATTAGTTAATCTCTCTGTGTGTGTTAATTTTCTCATGAAGAAAATGGGAGACAATACTAGTACCTGCCATGTAAAGTTGTCAAGTGATGAAATGCAGAGACATTTGAAGTGCCCGGCACAGGCTAAGCCCTCAATATGAGTAATCTATAGCTAGTATTGGAGAAGGCAATGGCACCCCACTCCAGTACTCTTGCCTGGAAAATCCCATGGACGGAAGAGCCTGGTGGGCTGCGGTCCATGGGGTCACTATGAGTTGGGCACGACTGAGCGACTTCCCTTTCACTTTTCACTTTCATGCATTGGAGAAGGCAATGGCAACCCACTCCAGTGTTCTTGCCTGGAGAATCCCAGGGACAGGGGAGCCTGGTGGGCTGCCGTCTATGGGGTCGCAGAGTCGGACACGACTGAAGCGACTTAGCAGCAGCATAGCTAGTATTAATGATAATATTGAACAAATAAACATCTGGGACAACATGTTAGACAACTAACCATAACTCTGCCTAGAGGGAGAAATGACTTTAGCTACTTTCCATCCTGGTTTCCACTGGTGAAATCTCTAAGCCTCCTGGGGCTCTCTCTGTGTCTGGAATTTTCACTTTTTCCCAAATCAGCAAACCAGCGGTCGATCAGAAGAGGCCTCGTTGCCCCCACTACCACCCTGCGGTGAGCTGCAGATGGAGAAACAAATCAAGGCCTGATTCTTGGTGCCACAGTGACCGAGCACAGGGAAAGCCTGGGTCTGTCCTCCCTGGGGCAGGAGCTGGGGGAGGGGATGGCCCAGAAATTGAGGAGGGGGGAGGAAAGGGGTGGAGTCAGGCAGCCTGCGCCCCTACCCCCACTTCCCTCAGGTAGGAAGTGAAGCTGACGTTTCCAAAATATAAAAAACAGATGATGAGGGTCAGGTTTCCTACACACTGGAGAGCGGGAGCCCCAAGGCAGAGTCCCCAAGAAATGATGTGAGACAGAGATGCGGGGCAGAGAGAGAAAGAGATTGGAGAGAAGAGAAGATAGATAAGGATGCAGAAAGACAGGGACAAAGACAAAACCCCTCTTGAACCTGAGGGTAGTCAGACAAAGACAGAGGCGAGACAGAAAGCCATGGTTCAGGAGAGATGTTTCCACCCGTTTCTGGAAAAGAGCTTAGTTCCTCTCTGTGGGTCTCAAGATGGGAACGTGAGCCCTTTTGGCTCCATGACCCTGTCGGAGGATGAGGCCCTCCAGAACTCCAGAAACGAAAAGGCCCTCTGGGTTCAGAGCTCTCCTTGCCCGGGCCGGTCTCTGTCTGGACCTCCAGCTCTGTGGTCCCTGAGCCAGCCTCTCCTTCCTCCCTCCTCCCTCCTGCTTAGCCTCACCTATCAGCCCAGAGAGGTGCTCTATGACAGCTTCTCTCTCTTTTTCCTGGATGTCTGGACCATGTGTTCTCTTCCTTCACTGCTTCCATTGATTGGAGGATCTGGGGCTCAGTGAAGCTGAGGACAGACAAGATTGAGAGGCACCTGTTTAGAGCCTTAGCCTTGGAGCCAGGACGGAATCAAGATTGTGTCTTATGTAGAGAATGGACTTATGGACACAGTGAGGGGAAGAGAGGGTGGGATGAATTGCGAGAGTAGCATTGATGTATATACATGACTCTGTAAAATAGACAGCTAGTGGGAAGCTGCACAGGGAGCTCAGCCTAATGCTCTGTGACAACATAGAGGGGTGGGATGGGGGCTGGGAGGGAGGCTCAAGCGGAAAGGGATGCATGTATGCTTATTTTCACATTGTTGTACAGCAGAAACCAACACAATGTTGTAAAGTAATCATCCTCCAATTAAAAAAATATTGTGTGACACAGAAAATTATGGGAATTTCAAATAGCAATGCTGCTGCTGCTGCTAAGTCGCTTCAATCGTGTCCAACTCTGTGCAACCCCATAGATGGCAGCCCACCAGGCTCCTCCATCCCTGGGATTCTCCAGGGAAGAACACTGGAGTGGGTTGCCATTTCCTTCTCCAATGCATGAAAGTGAAAAGTGAAAGTGAAGTCGCTCAGTAAGTGTCCGACTCTTCGTGACCCCATGGTCTGCAGCCCACCAGGCTCCTCCGTCCATGGGATTTCCAGGCAAGAGTACTGGAGTGGGGTGCCATCACCTTCTCCGTCAAATAGCAATGTATATAAATAAATAAAATTTTATTGATATACAGTAAAGAAAAAAAAAAGGATTGTGTTGTAGACTCATTGGGGGAGGAAGAACAGTGAGGGCTGAACCCTAGGGTCTCTGTTCCCTGGGCAGATACAGAGGCAGGGAGAGGAATGAAGAGCTGGCCACTGGATCAATGGGTCATGGGTGGACTCTGGTGGGAGGGGTGGTGGAGGGGAGGCCTTTGTCTTTGTCCAGAGGCCTTTGCAGGGGAGAGGGATGGGAACGGGAGCATAGGGGCCAGGTGATCCAGTCTAACAAATAACACCTTCTCTGACCAAGCCGAGTGCACCCTGAGCCAATGGGGCAGCTCTTCTCCCAGGCCATGTTAGATAGAAAGAGCCAGTTCTTTTCAGGCAGCCTCAGGGCTGTGGTTTGGAGAGTAGAGAAAAAAAGGAGAAAGAGGGGCTGTTGAGTTTGTGCATCTGGTTCTGGACCTCCAGAAGACTGACAACTCTCTTTGTCTTTCCCAGCTGCCCCAGAGGCTGGCCTGGACCCAGGCCTAGGAAGAAGACTGTTCCTTACAGTTAAAGAGGCCTTGGCCCTGCCTCTGCCCTGAGGACTTTACCGTGTAATTGCAAAGATTCACATCAGGCCATCAGGGAAGCAGGGGGCTGTGGAGGGTTTGGGCAGGGAAGAGCTGGCCCCCCGCCGGAGCCCTGATGGAGAGTTATCATGTTCTGAATGCCTGTTGTGTGCCAGGAACCATCTAACTTCTTAACACATACTGTGAGGGCTGTGTTACCACACCCATTTTATAGATGGGGGAATCGAGGCTCATGAGGTGAAGGAATCTGTCAAATGTCACACAAATCGCAAATGGCAGAGTGGACCACTGTGAAATCAGGAAGCAGCAACTGGAACCCTGCTTCAGATCTTCTCTCTGTTCTTTGCTGGTTGGGGAAGAAAAAAAAAAATCCTGTCAAAGGGAGCAGCGGAGAGGCAAGCAAATGCCACCAGTGGGAACCAAGATGGAAACGCATTAAGGTGATTTCTGCCTGCAAGCAACAATGTTTGGTCATAAAGATTTATTATTTTATTGTTCGTATTAATTCTAATGATAGAGTACACTCATTAAATGCCTTTCATCATCATTTAATCCACTTAATACCTCTCAGAGATAAATACTATTATTATCTCCAATTTTCGAGATGAGAAAATTGATGTATAGAGCAGTTAGGTAACTTGTGGCAGAGCGAGGATTTGGACACAGAAGCCTCTGACAGCAGAGCTGTTCACTCCCATCTTCCGTCCTGTGTCTGTTGTTTAGTTTATGGCCTGGGCTGGGCTCATTTCAGCTTTAAAAATCCCAAGGTCAGCCTTTCCAAGCTCAGTGCTGCAGATTGCTTCAAAGATGGTCATCTGATGATGTTTGAGGCTTTAAAGGACAGAAGCAGAGGGCAGAGAGGAGAGAAGGAGGGGGGATCCTCTACCCACCCATAGAAAAACCACAGACTCGGAGGCCAAGAGGAAACCCCTATGAAGTGTTTGGACCCCAGCAGTCTCTGTAAATCAGGGGTCCCCACCCTCCAGGATCTAATGACTAATGATCTGAAGTGGAACTGATGTCATAAGAGTAGAAATAAAGTGCACAATGAATGTAATGCTCTTGAATCATCCCGAAAGCATCACCCTACTCCACCCCAGTCCCCGGAAAAATTGTCTTCCATGAAACTTGTCCCTGGTGCCAAAGGGATTGGGGATCGCTGCTGTAAACCACTCTCTCCTCTTTCCTTCTGGGAGAAGATGGTTTATAAAGGGTTAATGAGACTCTTGGAATCTGCATGGAATTAAAATAATTAGTTGAAAAATTCCAAAAAGCACAAAAAGGAAGTAAAAATTACACAAAATCCCTCCATTAAAAGAGATTATATATCATAAGATGTGAAAGCCACCTTGCCTGCCCCTCCAACCCCACCTGCAGAAGTAACCCTTCTGAAAGATGCTATGTGCGGACTCCCTAAGATGCCCTATGAACTCATCATCTCCTTCCTCCCACAGACTTCCCTTGGTGGCTGTCTCATTTCTGCACCAGCAGGCTCCAAGACATCTCAGTCTCTTCCATGCTTCCAAACTCAAACTTAATCCTGTGCTTAAAAAAAAAATCTCTTAGATTTGCCCCTTTATTTCTTCACCGACATCCTCCCCAGACCAGGCTCTTCCTCACACATCTGGTCTGTTGTCTGGGTCGCCTCGATGCTCTCCTCCCACCTCAAAGCATGTACAGGCACCAGATACATCTGCCAAGAACACTGCTTCCAGCCCATCATTTTCCTGCTCTAAAATCGTTGATGATTCCCCAGCATTTGAAGGATAATTCAGCTTGGCATTTAGAGTCAGTCACAACCGACATCTTCTAGTCTTGTTTCCACAAGTACTTCCTGACGCTGTGCTGCAGCCTGGCTGGTTGCTTCACTCATCTTAGAGCTTTCTCTGCTTTTCCTGCATGATGAGATCCTTTCCCCACCTATCTAAAGCTTGCCCATCCTTCAAGGCTCATTTCAAGATTTTCTTTTTCCAGAAAGCTTTCCCTCACTCCTTTAGTTCACATCTCCTGCTCATTTCCCCCATGCCTGACCACAGGGAGGCTGTGCATCACGGTTCAGAGAGCCCTGCTTGGAAGAGACCTTGGGGATGATCATCAAATAGTAGTTCTCAGCCTGGACCCCACGGATCTTCAGGAGTCTGTAAACATATTGGGGAGGGGGAAACTATTGTCAGTGTCTCGTGATAAGTTTGTCCAGTCAAGGGGAACATAGACTTTCTTTGCTTGTGCCTAGAATTATATTATGCCTTGAGTTTCTTGTGCTGATGAGTGATCCTGGTTGTTTATTAAGAAAAGTGGGAGCAAAATTAGGTTATGTAAACAGACCCTGATCACACCATCGTGGTTATCTGGGTCATGAAGACCTTTTCTGTATAGTTCTTCTGTGTATTCTTGCCACCTCTTAATATCTTCTGCTTCAGTTAGGTCCATACCATTCCTGTCCTTTATTGTGCCCATCTTTGTATGAAATATTCTCTTGGTATCTCTGATTTTCTTGAAGAGACTTTAAAAAAAAGCTGGGGTTTGTGAGGATGAATAAAAGGGATCCTTGATGGTGAAAAATTGGTTACTGATCCTGCACATCTCCTGACCAAGGTAGGTCTCCCCGCTGATACTGGAATAGCCTAGGCACCCCCTCATGATGGACAAGCTCACTTTCTTATAGGGAGCCAAGACATTATTTGATCATAGTAAATCTAAACCATCTCCCTCAGGACAACCCTTCAAATTTTGAAGATAACTTAAAACCTTCATTGGCTGCCAGCTTTTTATAGGCCAAAGACAAACTTTCTTTTGTGTTTTCAGAGGCCCCACATGCTATAGCCTTGCCCACCTCTCCCACTTCCCCCTTCACTGCCCTGCCTCCCTGTCTCTGCTGAGATCCATTTACCCTCCCCTGCTCCTCTCCCCTTGGAGAAGGCAATGGCACCCCACTCCAGTACTCTTGCCTGGAAAAATCCCATGGACGGAGGAGCCTGGTAGGCTGCAGTCCATGGGGTCGCTACAGTCGGACACGACTGAGCGACTTCCCTTTCACTTTTCACTTTCATGCATTGGAGAAGGCAATGGCAACCCACTCCAGTGTTCTTGCCTGGAGAATCCCAGGGACGGGGGAGCCTGGTGGGCTGCGGTCTATGGGGTCATGCAGAGTTGGACACAACTGAAGCGACTTAGCAGTAGCAGCAGCAGCTCCTCTCCCCTATTTACTGTGCCTTCTGCTTGAAATGCTTTTATCTCCCCTGTTTGCCTGGTTACTCTACTCATCCATAGAGCTCAGCTCTGAAAACACCTCCTCAAAAAAGCTTTCCCTGACCATCCCAGTACGGATTCTTGTATCCCTGTGTACCTACTCATCGCAACCCTCATCACAGCTGTAATTTTTGTCATTTGTGTCATTCAATTGAAACCAATCTACTCTGAACTATATACACTGTGGGAGCAGGACCTTGTTTGATTTCTTCTGGTACATGCCCATCACCTAGTACAGTGCCTCAGGCCATAGGCAATTAGTTAAATATTGATTGATATTGTTATTATGTATTTCACAAGGCTGTTAGAAACAGTAAATGTATGCAAAGTATTTTGTAAGGTCCAAACAGGGCCTATCCCAGGTCATGCTCCTCTGATTCCCTTGTTGTTTGATAGTGCTTCCCTTGGCACCTGCTGTTCCCTCTGCCTGGAAGGGTCTTCTATCAGACCCTCCCGTGGCTGCTTCTGTGTATATTCAAATCTTGGCTTGAATGTCATTTCATTGGAAAGATCTCCCCTGACCACTCTCTACCATATTATACTGTTCTGTTGGCAGAACAGTTGTCATCGAAAATTATCTTGATTTGTCTATCATATTTTTCCTTTTTCTGTTGTCAGTCTCTCCCCTCTTCAGACTGTAAGCACCGTGAGATCAGGGTCTGTGTTTTGGGCACTGCTGCTTGCTCGAATTGCCTAGTAGTGGTAGCATCTTGCAGGTACCCAGGACTAAATAATTGTGGGTAGATTGAATCTGACATTCCAGTGAGCTTCTGCCAACTCAAGCTGAGCCCTTCTCCTCCTATGGTTTGGACATCATACCTCTTATAATGTGCTTGTCCTCTGATGTTTTATTTTCAGGGATATCAGCCTCATGCCAGAAGCTAAATAACGAATGTCTCATCAGCAGAAAGAAATTCTCTCCTTCTGTCTTAACCAAACTTAACCAAGCCTCTTTATCGGAAGCTTGGCTTCCTGCTTCCAACAACTGGGACCTGAACTACTTCCCAGGAATTTACCTGCCTTGTGTCTCTCACTCAAGGCTCTACATTGTGACTTTTAAGGTGACAATCAGCTAATCCAATAACAGAATCTTGCTAATGTGCTAACAGGAGAGGGTGGTAAAAAAAAAAAGGCTCCCAGCTCCCTCCCTTCTGACTCAGGTAACATCTGTGCATTTAACAGGGCCCTTCTGGAGACAATTAAATAAATGCTTTATTGAAACAATAAAATTAATAGGGGTCTCATGGAACTCAATGAAAGGTTTTTAAAAATTAGCTTCATTGTTTTTTAAGCTTCAAATTAAACTTTGTTAGGCAAGGGGGTGGGGCAGGGCCAAATTTTCATTAAAGCCGGTCTGTGCCCACAGGGCCACCCATTTGGGAGGGAGGGAGTCAAGATCCCAAGCCTGAGCATTCCCTATGGAAGGGCCGCTGCTACTGTTTTGAGGGCCTGGCTCCAAAGGGTTCCCCACTGTAAGAGGCGAGGTTATTCTAAAACATCATTCTGGTTCCAGTCCTAGGACTCTGTGACCTCATTGATTGACCAGCCCTATGCTTCATGAGATTTGAGTGCCCTAGGTCAGGTGTCCCATCAAAGGAAATGTCATGATGACATTTGTCATGCCGAAAGAATGGAACAATGAAACTGGAGACACTCATTCTGGCAGGAAGTGGGTGGGACATTTGTCTGGTTCTGCATTTGTCTGGAACCAGGCCCATCCACCTCACCATGTTGCTTCACAACCCTTGCCCTGGCTGTGTAACCCGTGGTCTCCTGTTTCTCCCTAAGGACCATTTTCAGCCCCCAGAAAAGCCTGGGAACTCAGAGTCTGTCCAAGCAGAACCTGAGGCCAGAGATTTTGGGAAATCAGTGGGAAGTGCTAGTGGGGCTGGGAAGCAGGTGTGATGTGGGACCAGGGGACTTTTAGATGAGGGATTTGCCTAGCTTGGAGGGCGCTGGGATCCTGGAGAGCATGATTCTTGTGGAAGATGAGGTTCTTTGTCCAGACTGATGGAGCTGGCATAAGACTGTCTTCAGGACTCCTCATTATCTATCAAGGTAGCACATTGATTCAAACCATCTGTGGGCTTGTGAGGTCTGATTAGACTTGGCATTTCCCACCCTGGGCTCCCGACTTACGCCCTATGTGAGTGTGAGGAGCAGGCTGGAGGTGTGGTTGAAGTCTGGGGTGGACCCTCTCCCTGAGCCTCAGCTTCCTTGCCCCCAATGATGCAGGCACATTTGGCTCCAGCTCCCCGACTCCCTGGGCTGCCAGTAGGCATTGGGAGGGGTTCTGAGCTGAAAGGCAGAAGGCTTCTGCTCCCAGCCCTGCCTTTAACTAGTTGTGTAACTTAGAGCAAGTTATTCAGTCTTTCTGGGACTCAGTTTTTTCACCTGCAAGGTGGGATAATGATACCTGCTGTGGTTGTTTTGAAGATCAAATGGGGCACAGGTGTGAATGGCTTTGTGTGCATGAAAAAAAGATGGTATAAATGATGTTGGTTTCATTAATGGCATTCCCTGTCTCAGGACACAAGGCTTTCCTGTCTTGGAGTTGCTATCCTCTGAGTCCTGAGTTCAGGGAATCTTTGGCGTCTGGGAGAATAAAGCTTTGGGGGCCTTGTTTATTAATTCATCTGGTCCCTCACTTCACCTAAGGCTTCTACCCTGTTCCTTCCTCCAGCACCCCCTAGTCTCCCAGACTGGAGATCTTGGAGATACCTTTGACTTTTCATACCCTTTTATCCCCTTGTATTTATTACATCAGCACATCGTATTTCTTCCTTTGAAACCCATCCCTGACTCACCTTTTCTTTCATGGTCCCATTGCCATCACCATAGTCTAAGCCCTCATTGCCTGGGTTTCCTCAGGAGCTCCTCAATGGGTCTTGCCTCCATGCTTTCCTGCACAGGGCTACCAGCTTCATCTCCTCATGGGCCACTGTTTTTTAGGTGACTCCCCTGCTGAAGAAAACTCAGTGACTCCCCAGTTATCTCATCAAGGCCTTGCCCTCTGTGTGCTCTCAAAGGCTTCTACTCCTCTGCTCCATTGGCTGTATGCAGCTTGATTACCCGCAGTTCCTCTGCACATACCCTTCCCTATAATCGGGTCTATTTGCTTATAGTCCTCCAAAGATGAGGTAGCCTTCCTACTTCTGTGCCTTTGCACAGAGCATTTACCTTGTCTGGAGTGGGACTACCCTCTCCTAGCCACTTTGTCAGTTCTCTCCAATCTTCATTATTCAGTTGAAGTCTCTAGTTCTCTCCCCAGCCCCCACCCCAAATTTTTCTAAGGAGGTTGTTTTATGGGACTATCTCCTTGCTCTCTATCCTAAACTCTTCTTGCTTATATTGGCAGTACTGACTTCATGTCAGCCATCTTTCATTTCTTGTCCCCTTGCTCGTTGAGGGCTGGAACCCTGTCCTCTATCTTTACTATAACATCTAATCAAAGTCTGGATGCCCTGTGAAATCTTGGTTGTTGGATGAATGAAGAGATCTGGTTTGGTGAGTAGAGATGGTATGGAGAATTTCTATTTTAAATAGAGATTTCCAGTCCCCTTCACTCCTCCCCCACCCCACTCAAGCTTTTCAGAATCCACCCCCTCCTATGTCTTCATCCATCAGTAATAAAGCAGGAACAATAGGGGGTTTCTTTCTAATTAAAGGGAGCAGTTAGTGTTTCCACTTCAAAGCCCTGAGAGAGAAGACTTTTGTTCATGGGCCTGGGAGCTCCGGAGCCTGGGTTGGGTGGGGAAGTGGATCTCCCCAGGCCCAGCCAAGCATTAAGCTCCTGAACCTGAGATCCCCCCATTTGCAGGCAGAGAAGCTCAAATTTAAAACAACAATGTAATTTGGTAACTTGGGCTCTGATAAAACAGTTGGGGGAATTTCTTCTCTCCTAGCGTCTAAAGCCAATGTTATTACAGGTGTGTGCTTGTCTCTCCCACAGCCTCCCCAGTCCTGTTGCCACAGCACACACACATGTACCATACCACACACTCACACGCATGTGGGACTTGCAGCATGGCGCTTCCTGAGTGGATGCCTCCTCTTACCCCCATTCGCAGGGCACTCTGGCCTGGACAATCCCACACACCCAGCTCCTCTCATACATATCATCTCTCCAATGCTGAGAAACAAGACACTCTGGTTGAGACTGTTCAGTCTCTATTCAGCTGCAAGTCAGTTTGGCAGAGAGGTGTTCTCTTCCTCTGACATCCAGTGGCCACAGTCTGGTCCTCTCTGCTGGTCCCAGGCTGATTGCCATCCCCTGATTATAAGCTGGTTCCTGCCTCTGATCACAGACTGAGACCCCAGAGTGGCCGCAAACTGACATGGACATGGTCAGAGACTGAAGCTCCAAAGTGGCCACAGAGTGTGTCCTAACAGCAAACCCAGTCAAGAGCGTAGAGTGGGTCTTTGGTCTAGCAAATCGTCTCACAAATATCACATCTCCCTGATAAGGGAGATGGGAAGGGAGCTTTTGACTCGGTTCTACTGCTGAAACTCTGTGAAGCCCACATTATCCCTCCATCCCTCCATCCTACCTGGAGCACCTAGTCTTTGCCATTTAGTGATGAACAAGGCTAAATACATAGATCCTATGCTCAAATGTCTCAGTGTTAGATAAATAGCGTGGGTCTGGGCATTTTACGATCCTGTATTCAAGTTTCCCCTTCTTGATTTATTAGCTGGGTCACTTTGGACAAGTTACTTAACCTTTCTAAGTCTCAACTTCCTAACGGGTAATTAGGGATAATAATAATAATGACCTCCAGGGACAGTAAAAGGATTAAATGACGTGATCTATCAAGTGCAAACACAGTGCATGGCACATAGAACATGCTCAGTAAATAATAATGACCATTCATTCTAGTGGGAAGGTAGACAAACACACCTAAAATTATAGAACAGCAGAAGGTCTGTCCTAGTTCCATGAACCAGGTGAAGGAGGAACCAGGAGGAGACCCTGGGTCTGCTGGGGATGTCAGGGAGGCTTTTGTGGGGGTGGGACTTGGGAGTGGGGGTGGAGGTAGCCCTTGGATAGAGACTCATGGGGGTGGAAGTTTGCTTGGCTGACCAAGCCTGTTGGGTCCAAGTGGAGGAAAAGTCTGGGGTCAAGAATGGCATCCCCCTGTAGACTACGGGCAGAATGTTTTAAAGATTACGGGAAGGTACTATTCTCATGATTCACCAAGAACTGATGAAGGCAAGAACACTCTGAGCATCCAGGAATGTCTCAAAGGGCATCTGATGCTGATGGTGGATGGTGATGCTGGCACAGTGCTGAGATAGTGGTAAAACAAGGCCAAGTTAAGAAATAGATGGCTAAGCTCTTCTGGCTGTACTCACCTTTCTGCTCTGACCTGGCCTTCTGTCTCCTTTCCTTTCCTGTTTTCACGCCCCACCCCCTTCCTTCATCCTCCTTCACGCCCCACCCCATTTCTTCATCCTCCCCATCCAGGGACACAGAAAGACACCTTTGTCCTTATCACTTGCCTTCCCCTCATCCCCCAAAGACCCCTGGGTCCTTGCACCAGTTTGGGTTGATCAGGGGGAGCTGTTTCCACACCGGTGAGGACGCCAGTATGGGGCATGGCTGCCCTGCTTCGGCCTTGCTCGTTCCCCTGATTATTTCTCTTTAATTGAGCGTAAAGAATGTGAGGAATGCAGAGGAGACCGCTTGAGGAGGGCTGCTTCGGCGGCCCCCTCGGGATCCGGGATTCTGAGCTCTGGATGGGAGCTCTGCAGATGGCCGCTGAGTCCCACGGAGTGTCTGTCCTTCCTGGTGCCCGCCCCCCAAATCCCCCGGCGCCCTCCCCACCGTGGTGAGTCCAGTTCTTCAAACTTGGATCCATCCCTTCGCTCTTCTGGGTTTCTTCTTCCTCCTTTTTTTGCACAGAGAATCTCACTTCTTTGTCAACAGGCCACAGTCTCCCCTCTACCTGGCAGTCTGCCTTAATTTAACTTGTCTGACATTGAGAATCCTTATCAGTCTATAATTCCAGGTGGAATTCTAAAAGCGATTTAGCCTCCTCTGGTGGAGGAGGGGAAAGCTATTAGCCTCCTCTTCTGGCCTTGCTGGGCTGTGGGAAGATGTGTGTCCAGGTGCGAAGTTGGATGCTTACCTATCAGGAAGGCATCCTGGTGAGTCACAGCTGGACTGTGGGCGGGAAGCACTGTGAGGGAAGTGCTGTGAGGGAAGCACTGTATGAGTCTCCTCTGTCATTTTTCAGCTTTTCAGGTGGAGCGTGAGGTGGAGGAGAAAGTACAGGTCGAGGACTCAGACCTGGGTTGGAGTCCTGGCCCTGCCCTGTTGTCTAGTGGCTATGTGACTTCAGGTGAATTATCTTATCCTCTCTGAGGCTGTTCCCTCGTGTTTAAGAGGATGGTGGTATGTCTATATGTGTGGCGTTGTAAAAATGAAATTGGATGTGTTCAAGCATGTGAAGCACGTAGTAGGTGCTCAGGAAGTATTAGTTTGGCTCTTCTGAGGAGACTAGAAAAAGGGGGTGGATTTTTCTAAAAAAGATTTCACTTCCTTTGGCAAGTGTGCTAGGGTGTCCCAAGAGATCACTGAAGGGACAGGGTCTGAGGGGCCCAGTCCCAAAATTTCCACTCAGAAGCCAATGGATCCTGTAATTGCAGATGAACGGGAGGCCAAAGAGAAATGTAGCATTGGGACGACTTGGGAATCCCCGTGCTGTGGCTCTGGCTCCTTAAGAACAGAGAGTGACAGCTGTCTTCCTCCACCTACCCTCTCCTGAGGCCTGACCCAGGCAATGGCTCATCCTGCAGCCAGAGGGTCTATTTAAAGAAAACTTCCTGCCTAGGAGAGATGTTCTGTGTTGAGATAGCTAATCTTCCCAGAATAGCTGAGTGTGGGCTGATCTCTTAATTTTCACAAACAGGACCTGGATGGGGTTTGGCAGGGGGTGGGGGGGTGGTTGAGGTGGGTGCAGGCCAAGCTCACCCAGAGGTGGGGGCTGGGCAAGGTGGTTTTCCCTGGTTTCTTCCCTCCCCGACTCCACCAGCTGCCTTCGGCCTCTTGAATCTTCTGTTCACTGGTTGGTGGCTCCCTGGAGGTGCTCTGTCAGCGTGGCAAGGCCTAGAAGGCACTGATTATATTCTGCAACTTCTGGAAAATTCCCACCACTAGCGATTTTCAAACTTTTCTTGAGATGAACATTCATAACAAAGTGGGAAGTAAATGGACCTCGTGAGTGATGGTGTAGGGAGCTTTATCATTGGGGGTGTTTATGTGCAGGGACCCCTGAGCAGGGCTGTGGGCCCCTTCATCTTTATGGTGCCTGGAATGCTGGGTATTAGCGGGGCTTAGGACAGAGGCTGACCTGCCGGGCTGACACTGACATTGCCCTTCACTTCCCAGAGGCAGCGTTGCTGCCCTCCATTCTGTGGCAGTAGGTGCCCCAGGGCCACCAGCGGAGAAAGGTCCCCATGAAGCTAATGCTGTGGCTTGAATGAGGGGAATGAGACTTCGGGTGATGAGGGTGGAGTATTCATTTGCAGAATATATTTTCCTTGGGACCAGGCTGCGTCTTTTTGTGACGTCAGCCACTAGACTGCTCTCGCTCTCAGAGCTGCAGCCCTCCTGGAGCCGCTCTGTGCGTCGCCGTCCCCCAACCCCCAGCCCCCATCCCCATCTGGGTCTACATTCCTGTTCACAGTCACAGCAGTCCTGGCGGCGGCCATGGCTGAGCCACATCTGGGGCTCTGATGACCACGTCTGTATCCGCCTGTCACAGAGCCAGTTATTTCTCTTCTGACTTTTATCTGCATCTGTGCAATCTGGAGGGGATCTGTGCACGGTGGGCTTCCAGCCCCAGGAGCTGTCAGTTTCGGGGGGGAGGGGGTGGTTGGGGAGGACTCCCCTGTCACCAGGCCCAGAGGAGTTGCCCTGATGGGCTTCGATCGGAGGCAGTGGCTCCCACCTCTCAGCAGTCATGGATTCCAGGCAAAGATAGTTGGGGAGTAATCGCACCAGGGCCTCCCACCTCCTTCCTGGGCCCTCTCCCTCCTCTGGTCTGACTTGGCCTATGCCACCGGCCCCTCCTCCTCCAGGAGCTAATTATGCTTAGTATTGGTACCAAGTCCAGGTTACGATTCCCAAGTGACAACTGGAGACTGTGGCAGGAGAAAGAGACCGTGCTTGCTGCATTTGAGAGGGAGAAGAGTGTAGGGGAGGGAGGGAGAACAAGATCGGACTGGGCAAAGGTGTCTTCAGGGGTTTCCTGGCTGTCTCAGAGGTCCCTGGACTGGTTTGGAAAGGCTCTAAGTAATGCCAACAGGGAACACTGGGGGCAAGGGTTGTGTGATCAAGATGTTCCATGCTGACATGCCAGGAGTGTCCAGGAAGGACATCTGGCTTTTAAGCCAGAGTACCTTGGGCCGTAGACTGGGTGTCCCAACTGGCCTTTGATCCGGCTATTTTGTGGCCAGAATTCCCATTAGTTCTTGAGACTAATGGAGAGTGGTGGGGGGCTGGAAGCATACAGAGCATTTCTCGTTGTGGTCCTTCATGGTTAGACAGACACCCTGGCCATAAAAACCCGGACACTGGGATTTCCCTAGCAGTCCAGTGGTTAGGATGTCATGCTTCTGCCTCAGGGGACATGGGGTTTGATCCTGGTTGGGGAAAAAAGATTCTGCATGCTGCTTGGTGTGGCCAAAACAATAACAACAACAAAACCCTGGACACAAAGCCTAACCCAGGAAGGAACAGAGGACTCCAGAGAGCCGGTCCCTTCCCTCTGGTCTGGCCCAGACCTGCTGGTGTCCTGGGAACTTTGCAGGCCAGTGTCTACCTGAGCAAGGTCCTGTAGGATGAGGGAGGTGGACCCCCTATTGGCTTCCCTCACTGGACTAGAGAAAAACATAGGTTTGGGGCAGAGAAAAGACATCAGAGACGTCCTGAATGGGAGAGTGTATGAGAGTATGAATGAGCCCATCCGTGAGTGTCTGTGTCAGGGATCAAACTCTTTGCTTAGAAGTCCATCACCCCTGTCCTGACCCGGGACTTTGCTCATTGTATTCTGGAAGAACCTTATGATTTAGAGCAGGGTTTTGCTTGGCGTGCTTTGCAGGATGAATCAGGATATTAGCCAAGCCTGAGTTAGAGCTGGTTGATTGGGAAGAGCACCCCTGAAGTGGTGGGGTGGTGGTGGGGTCTCAGTGGTTCTGTGGAGCTGGGAATTAACCAGGTCTGGAGTTGCTTTCCTAGAGCAGACCTTCCCACCCATGCTGTGATCCTTGTGTTACTCTGCAGTGGGTTTCCAGGCTCTGTGACCTCAGAACCAACTCTCACTCCATAGCTGAGCAGAAACCCCATCTGGATCTCATCTGATGGAAGTTGGTTAGCTTCTGAAACAGCCATAACCTTCCTCATGCAGAAAGAAGATATCCCAGTTGAGGCCCCACACTTGCCCTGTGAGATATTCTTGATGGGAGCAGTGATTCCAGTCACATCCAGGGCTGCTGGCACTCTACCTGAGTAACTAGCCTAATCCTTCTGAGCCTTGGTTTTCTCATCTGTTAAAAAAAAAAAAAAAAATCGGTAGTCATAGAAATGCCTAAGGCATAGGGTTGGTATTAATTAAACTCAACAAGAACTAGAAAAAGCCTGTTCCAGTGCCTAACACCTCGTAAATGCTCCATGCATGGTAACTCTTACGGTTTGCTAATTCCCACCCCAAAACAGACACCTCTGGGCCAGGCTTATGATTTACAAAGATCAGGATGAGAGTCTGGAGTTGGGGCTGCAATGAGGTTTTGGGTGAAGATTAAGAGGTGGAGTTAAATTCAGCAGTTTTGAATAGTGTTTGAATTGAGACTGGCTTGGGGTTCCTGAGGGCTGGGTGTTAGCATTGAGTTTAGAGTTCGGATGACATTTGGGAGGGAAGTTGTTAGGAGAATTACCGTCTGGGATGGAATTGCCCTTGAGGATGCCTTTCTGTTAGGGGCAGGATGACTACCTCTGTCTACATCCCAGCATATACTCTGGAGTCACATTGGGGCTCTGCGAGTCTGGCTTCTGGGCAGGGAGGTACCCTGGCCTGCTTAAGCCTGGAGATTTTCCCAGGATGACCCCCACCACTCGGGCTTTGGTGGAAAGAGCAGTGCACACGGTCAGGCCTTTTGTAGAGAGCCCTAGGAGGTCCAGGCGGGAGAGAATTTAGGGCCAGAGGATCTGGGTTGTGTTTTTGGGCCAGTCCCATCCCTCCTACACAGCAAAGCCCTATTCTCCTTTTTCCAGCCCTCTCACTCCTCACTGTAGCCCACATTCTCACCTGGCTGGCCTCTGATCCCAGCTCCCTTGCACATCTCACAAGGGAGCAGGCAGGGAGAAACCTTGGCCTGGCCTGGGTGCCCTCCATTCCCCCCACCCTCCCCCGAGCCTCCACCTTCTGGGGGAGGGTGAGACACGAAGATGGATCTTTCCACCAGCCCCATCCTCCTCCCTCTGGCCTTTCTCCCTCTCCCGCTCGGGGCTGGCAGAGGCCAAAGAAAACAGAGCTTCTCCAGCTCACTCTCACTCTCTCTCTCCCTCACTTCCTGCTCCAAGAAGATGGTTACTCCCTCCCCCACCCTGGCTCAGGACCTGGCCTTGGTGTCAAGTTTCTCCAGAGCTTCCAGAAGCAGAGGCCCTGCCTGGGCTCAGGCTGGACCCCTCACCTTTCCCCATTTCACCTCTTCTGTGTTTTTCCCTCCCTCAACCCAGGGTCCTGTGTACCAGTCTCCCCATAGTTAAATTTTCTTCTGTAGCTAGTGGAAAAGTCTTGTGGAAGGCAGGTTTCTTGGGGGTGTGGGGATGTGGCGTAAGAGTGGGGTCAAGGAGGACAGAGCTGCTGGGGACACTGTGGATTGGGTGAGAGAGTCCTCTGGACACAGGAATTGAATACATTTCCTTTTAGTAATATTGACCAAGTGGAGAAAAGCTCCTCCTGCAGCCCAGTATGAATGATGCCCCTGAAACTGTGTGGTGAGGGGGCCTTGGCCAGTGGGCAGCCATTATATCTTTCCCCAGAGGGTCAACACCCCCAGGTCCATTTGTGGACAACTGAGGAGACACGTCTTCCTCAGCATCTCCTGAATTTCAGATCCCTGCTCAATCCAGTTTTAAGTCCAGCTGTGGTGGTTTAGTTGCTAAGTTGGGTCCGACTCTTGCAATCCCACAAACTGCAGCCCACTAGGCTCCTCTGTCCATGGGATTTCCCAGGCAAGAATACTGGAGTGGGTTGCCATTTTTCTTCTCCAGGGCATTTTTCTGACCCAGGGATAGAACCCAGGGATAGAATCTGCATTGCAGGCAGATTCTTTACTGACTGAGCTATGAGGGAATCCCTTCGTAGTCCAGCTACCCTCCCCAAATTCCCTCGGAGGCATCTCAGCGTCTTTTCCTCTGCTCTGGATAGAGCTTTGTTGAAGAGCCTCTCAGTTCCTAAGGGGGCTCTGGGGGTTCTGACGCCCTGGACTTTTCCCCGCCGCACTGACTGACTGTCTCTCTCCATAAGGAGGATTCTCTTCTGGCCCAGACCATTTTTCCTCTTCTCTTTTTCACCTGCTCTCCCCAGCTTCCCGACCCAGAGCTTGGGTGCCCTTGAAATTATTGTGCAATTGATTCAGAAACAGAAATTCAACAGATGGGCTCTGGGCTTGCCCTCCTTAGATTCGAATATTTGCTCCATTACTCACCTTGGGCAAGACACTGGCCAGGCCACCTTCCTTGTGAAGTAGGGATGGTAACCATCTACCTCCTAGAGCTGTCGTGAGGAGTGAGGTCAAGCAGTAATGCATGTAAAGGACTTGATGTAGAGCTGGGCACATGGCATACATCTGGTAGGTGACAGCTGTTATTATTACACCTTGGCTTTTGATCACTCACCTGCACCTGAAGGCAATTCCAGAGACATGACTTGAAGGATGGTAGGAGAATGAGGGTGTTACTCTCCATCGGTAGGGGTCCTGGTTTGCTGACCACCATGTAATACGGAGGAGCCTGGTGGGCTGCAGTCCGTGAGGTCGCTAAGAGTCAGACATGACTAAGCAACTTTACTTTGACTTTTCACATTCATGCATTGGAGAAGGAAATGGCAACCCACTTCAGTATTCTTGCCTGGAGAATCCCAGGGACGGGGGAGCCTGGTGGGTTGCCGTCTATGGGGTTGCACAGAGTCGGACACGACTGAAGCGACTTAGCAGCAGCAGCAGCAGCAGCATGTAATACCTGTCCTGGCATTTAACACCAAGTTAGGTCCTTCCTTCCATCCCCTTCCCTTCCTCCCTCCCTGTCTCTTTTCTGATCTTAACACTTAGCAAGAATCTCCTCTGGACCAATACTTAGCTATGTACTAAGGATATCATAATAGAGAAAGACAAACAGCCTGGAGTATGGTCTTAGAAGGTGGGGGAGACAAGCATATAAACCAGAAAAAACAACACTGTATCTTCATTGCTGTGGTAGAAGCATGTCCAGATGTGGTGGAGCATAAAAGGCTGAGTCAGTGAAGCTTCAAGGCTGAAGGGTCCTGAGCACCTGCGATTTTCAGGCGGAGGGAACAATTTAGCAATGAGTGACAGAGAGGTGAGAAGTACAGTATTTTATTTGGGAATGCTTTCTCCAGGCTCGAGTTGAGGACGGGGAGCATGAACACGGGGTCTGCGGAGAATATCTTTCTTCTGGAGAATGCTAGAAGAACAGTTTGGTTGCTCCTTCTAGAGTTCATCTAGGAAAGCACTTGCTGCAGCAATCTGAATGTCTCATTCTCCTTTCCTTCAAGTCTCTACTCAGCTGCCACTTTTCCAGGGAGGCCATCCTATTCTGAATGGTGACTTGGCCCTCCCTGCCTTTACAGTTCTGTCCCCGCATCCTTCAACTTTCTTTATTTTTCCATAGCACTGTTGCCATCTAACGTTCCATATATTTTATTACTTTTACTTTTAACTTATTTTAATGGAGTTGATTTACAATATTGTGTTAATTTCTGTTATGTAGCAAAGTGACTCAGATATATATATATATGTATATACACATACTTTTTCATATTCTTTTCCACTATGGTTTACTCCAGGATATTGACTATAGCTCCCTGTGCTATACATTAGGATCTTGTTGTTTATCTTAATTTTTGTTTTACTTTTCTCCTACTACAAGAATGCAAGCTCCATGAAGACAGGGATTTTTTTTTAAAATTTGAAGTGTAGTTGATTTTTACAGTGTTGGTGTACAAAGTGTTCAGTTATACATACATACATATATTATTTTCCATATTCTTGTCCATTGCGGCTTATTATAAGGTAGTGAATATAGTTCCCTGTGCTGCACAGCAGGACCTTGCTGTCTATCCATTCTATATATAATAGTTTGCACCTGCTAGTCCCAAACTCCCCATCTGACCCTTCCTGCTCACCTCTCCCTCAGGGCAACCACAGGTCTGTTTTCTTTTTCGAAGACAGGGATTTTTGTCCTTTTTATTCACTCCTGTATCCCTAGTGCCTCAACAGCTTGGGGAGGGTCCTCCTTCCTTGATTCATGCATGAGACGCATTTGACTCTCTCTAAATGTGCCCAGTATGGTGCTGGTGAGCCGCAGCCGATGACCCCCAGAAGGGTGAGCTGAAGTCTGCTGCTGCTGCTGCTGCTAAATCACTTCAGTCGTGTCCGATTCTCTGCGACCCCATAGACGGCAGCCCACCAGGCTCCCCCGTCCCTGGGATTCTCCAGGCAAGAGCACTGGAGTGGGTTGCCATTTCCTTCTCCAGTGCATGAAAGTGAAAAGTGAAAGTGAAGTCGCACAGTCGTGTCCAACTCCTAGCGACCGCATGGACTGCAGCCCACCAGGCTCCTCCGTCCATGGGATTTTCCAGGCAAGAGTACTGGAGTGGGGTGCCATTGCCTTCTCCGGAGCTGAAGTCTAATCATCATCATTTTCAGGTACTTGCTGCAGATTTTGGAATCCCATTCAAAACCTAATGCATTAGAATTTCCACAGGTGGATGCTGCATTTAGCAAGGATGTTTGGTGATTTGATGAGCACTATAGTTAGAAACCACATCTAGGCAATCTGGAATATACAGAACACGCCTCCTTCATCAATAGAAGACAGAAGTACCAGGAATCAATGCAGAGAGACCAGTCAGGAGGCTGTAGTTATAGTCTAGCTCAGAGACAAAAGTACTTTTGAATAGGGTTGAAAGCATTATTAGAGATAGGGAGAAGTGGATGGATTCAGGGGATGTTCAGGAGCTGAAATCTTGAGATGAATTGCATATGGCAGATGAAGGAGAGGACGTGTCAAGAATGGGCTCTATGATCCAGGTGCATAGATGAAGGTGCCATCATTCAGATGAGGGACCCTGAAATAAGACTTAATTTAGGGATAAGATTATAAGTTTAGTCTTACATGTATTGAATGTAGATGCTTTTGGCAATTGGGGAGGAAATGTCAAGTCAGCAGTTATTTGCCTAGGCCAGGGGATTTCCAAAGCCAGTCATCTGAAAACATGATGTTCAGGATGGAAGTAGTCAGCTTTCAGCTAAGCAAGAAAACTGAGATCAAAGGAGTTTATGTGCACTACCTCAGCATGTTTACCTGCCAAGTTAAAAAAGTATGCAAACATAGATATAGTTTCCATTGTGAGAGACAAATAAAGTAATGGAACCAAAAATAAAATTACATGTGCCCTGAACTTAATTATGCTAGGTTAAAAAAAAAAAAAAAAAGGCAGGAACTATACAACTGTGAAATGCATGTGTAGCTCTTAGTGAAAGATTTAAATCTTGCTGACACCAATATGAAATGATGGGTTGTGATTCATAGGGAAGGTAATGTGATTTCTGCAGATGGGCTCTGACCTTGGGCGCCCCAGCTGGAGCGCAGAGAGTGGTTCTAATTGAATCAACACTGGGCTGGGTGGGGGTGGGGCAGAGAAACAAGCTGTACTAGGACTGTGGGAGGAACAATCTCAATGGAGTTAAACAGAAGGAAAAAACGGGTCAACAGACAAAAAGTGGTTCACACAGGAAAAAGGAGTTTAGAAAAGCAAGATGTGTCCGGCTTCTCCAGCATGGGCCCAGGGGAGGGAAATAGAAAATGTGAAGATTGGGAGCGGCCTAGTGACCAGAGGATGTTCATTGTTTTGCAGGGTAAGGGATATTTCACAGATGTCTCCTAAGCTAAAGGGAACTATCACCTTAACTGCCCTTTGTTTTTTAAATATTTATTTATTTGGCTGTGCTGGGTCTTAGTTGCAGTACGTGGGATCTTAGATCTTCATTGCAATATGTGGAATCTAGTTCCCTGACCAGGGATTGAACAGGGACCTCCTAAAGTGGTGGGATTGCTGTCTTAGCCGCTGGACCACCAGGGAAGTCCCTGCCCTTTGTTTTGATTTTGGGCTGGCAGAGCAGTCTTCTGGTGCATACTTCTACTTGAATAAAGAACATTTTTTTAAAGCACAGTAGAGAACATTGTTCTAAGCCCTTTAATATATTTTCTTATTTGATCTTTACAATAACTAATGCTTTCGGTCACTATTATCTGGATATTACAGAGGATAGAATGGAGGTAGAGAGGCTAATTCATTTCCCCTACATCACATAGGTAGTAAATGAGAGCTAGGATTGGAACCTAGGCTGTTGGACACTGAGGTCCCTGACTCTGAACCACTTCCTTGCCCTTAAATACCTAGTTGGTGATTTTGGTTGGGGATTTAAGTATTCTGATTCCCGGTGAGGGAGTGAGGGGGTCAATCCCATATTAACTGAATAAATCAAAGCTCTGGTTTTCATAGCTCCTTCTGTGAATTTTGCTAATCTGAGTTTGCTGCTGAGGAATCAGTAGAACAACTAGTTTCTGTCCTGAAAGGCATGGGCCAGAGCTGGAACCTGGTCTCTAACCTAATAGCTGTTTCTGGCAGCTCATCCAGTGCCTAACATGTGGATGGAGAATCTTTTGTTGAGGAACTGAATGGAGTAGGGGCATCGCCTGAGGGGCTCTGAGAGATCTCCAGGCAGCACCCTGGCTAATGGCCCCTAAACAAAAGGTGATACTATTTTTGACAATCTTCAGCAAATTTTCAGTACTGAGAATCTCTTTTCCTGTCAATTGCAAGCTCAGACTGGCTAACATTTATTAATACAACTCCATACTTGTGTTTGAAACATAACTATGGAAGAAAAAAAAAAATCGACTCCCAGATGTAAATCGAACCAAAAATGCACATAGACTGTAGAGCAAGGCCAGGCCCTTCAGTGTAATCAATTTTGGGGAGAAAAGTTTCCAAAAGCCTTCTTTCCCACTGCTACCCTCCCCCTTCCCCACCAAAGGTTTCAAATGGAAGGAAAGTGGATGTTTTACAAACTCTAAGTCTTGAATGGCTACAAATGTCTGTAATTTGGAGTCATTTTTTGGAGGCTATGTTTCTATACTGCCATCTGGAATGATAAACTTGTGGAAAAGAAAGGTTCCCCGCTTCAGTGTCTCCAAAATGCCGCTTCAGTGTCTCCAAAATGCCCTGTGAGCACTCGGGTGATGCCTGAAGGCAGCGTTAAACACTCCTAAATCATAGAGTTCTTTACTATTTTAATATTATTGTTATTTTTCAACTTTTAAGGTTTTTTTTCTCTTTTTCTTTTTTGAATCCATGCCTCCTGCAATGGAAGCTTGGAGTCTTAACCACTAGACCGCCAGGGAAGTCCCAACTTTTAAGTTTTGAAATAATTATAGAGTCACAGGAAGTTGCAGAAACATGTACAAAGGCTCGTGTGTCTTTTCCCCAGTTTCCCCAGAGACGAATCTTGGATATTATTTTTAATTAAATAGAGAAAATTAAAAAGTGGCTCAAACCCTTCTGTGGCAAGCTTTCCAAAGACTGAATTTACACTTTAAAGGTCACATTGATTTCAACAAGGGAGGAAAACTTTTTTTTTTTTTTTGACCTGGTCAACTAATTTGAGGAGGTTTAAAATGCATTTGGACATTTTATTTCTTTTCTTTTAAAAATGTAGAAGTTGGTCCAAGGACACAGGTAAGTGAACATCCAGGCTCCTCTTACAGCCATTTGTAAGGTGAGCCCAGACCACTGCTCCAGCCTCATTTCCAACTCTTCCTCCATTGTTTTCAGCGTTCTCAATGCATCACTTTAGCAATTAGAAAATGTCAGCTCCTGTAACAAAAAGTTTGTTTAAATAAAACTCTGGAGTAGTCATTAAAATTTCAGTGATTTGGGACCAAATGAATTTGCAGGTATTTTCAGTAATATAAATAACTTTCATTTATGGCAACTAAGAAATTCATGGAGAAATTCATAAGAAGGGAAATTACTAACTTATTGTGTTTATATGCGTCACTTACTTCCTCTGCCCTGCCCTCTGATGAATGCAATAGAAGAGGAGAAAATTATTTTAGCCATTTAAGTCACATTTGTGTCTCCCATATTTTTGGAAAGAAATGACAAGCATCTGGCAGCTGAAACGCAATAGAGGAGAGGGAAATTATTTTAGCCTTTTAAGTCACATTTGTGTTTCCCATATTTCTGGGAAAAAAATGGCAAAGCATTTGCGAGCCCTTCTTTGGGATAAGGGACCTTTTATGCAAAGCTTTTTTCTTATCACGCTCTTTTGTCCATCTCTCTCATAAAATAATTTGCTAACTTGAAATCTCAAAATTTTCTTGAAACTTGCAACTGATTCTAAGAGAAGAATCAGTAGGATATCTGTAGAATTTACCCATGTAAATTCTAAGGACTCCTATTAGAGGTAAAACTATCACACAGATTGATTGTGATAGTTCATAATTTCACAGAAGAGAAATCTTAAATGCTTGTTTTAAAAAATCCATCAGTAATGAAATATGATCTTACTTTTTACAGAGAGTTTTGGAGAGTCTGACATCTAGTCCCTCAAAATCACAAGATACTTAAAAACCTCTAAGTGATTGGTAACTACCCAAATGCCCAGAATAGGTAAATTGTGGCTTATTCATAAAAGGAATATTATACAGCAATGTGAATGCAATTGTGTACTTGAAAAATTATAGATGACTCACAAATATAATGCTTAGCAAGAAGACCAGATGCAAAAGAATACGCATGGGTTGATTACATTTATATAAGGTTTTAAAATAGGTAAAACTGATTAGCAGTGTTGAAAGTCAACTGTTGGTGCGTAGCATGTGGTAGGTATTAAGGGAATAGGAGAGGGATAGAAAAAAGGCTGAAGCTTCAATACTTTGGCCACCTGATACGAAGAGCTGACTCATTGGAAAAGACCCTGATGCTGGGAAAGATTAAGGGCAAAAGGACAAAAGGGAGACAGAGGATGAGACGGCTGGATGGCATCACCGACTCAATGGACATGAGTTTGAGCAAGCCCTGGGAGATGGTGAAGGGCAGGGAAGCCTGGCGTGCTGCAGTCCATGAGGTCACAAGGAGTCAGATACAACTAAGTGACTGAACAGCAAGAGAGAAACCTGGGGTGCTGGGAATGTCCTATTTCTTGATGTTGGCCATCTGGTGTGTTTGATTTGTGAAAATTGAGCAAGCTACATACTTAACGATTTTTTCACTTTCACCGTGTACAAGCCCATAAAATGTTAGAAAAAAAAAGTACAGTGGGATTATGGTAGAGCTTGGGTCGCTGGCAGGCACCCCAGCATCCTTCACTCCAGACATGATGGCAGCCTCCATTCAATTCTGTCTCAGACAGGGTGGCGTATGGTGGGGAGGTGGGGCAGGCTCCATGGAGACAGCATAGATGGTCTCTAATTATACTTTTCCTTTTAGAAAAAGGAATTTTTTTTCTTTTTCCAAAAGAAGGATTTTAAATGATAGTTCATGGAAGAACCTCCTCGATGTCATCTTACCCTTGGAATACTTTTCTCACCGACAAATCCGTGTGACTACACCCACACACACACATCCCTAGCTCAGCATCACACTGCCTGATAGGGAGGGGTGGTGACAGCCAGAAGGCTTGGAGTATCACAAAACTGGCTTCAGACTTGAGCACTGCTTCTCGCCTCACCTGGGACCCTGAGCAGGGTCTGCTCGCTAAGCCTCAATATCCACCTAGCAGGTTGACACTGAGAACTAGATAAGGCCTCGAAAGGGATATATATTGTCCCAGGACACTCCCTAACAGGTGAAAGGCATTTGAGGAGTCCTTCCTTACATTATCTCTAATTTTCCACCTGCACAGTAGGTATTTTTATTTTGCAAATGAGGAAACAGCTCTCATGGAGCAAGATCACACCTACTGAGTGGCAGAGAGGACCTGAACTCCAAGTGCCTGACTTCTCCGATAGGCTGCCTCTGACTCTGTGCCAACAGCTGCCCATTCTGCTGTGGCTCCAGGACCCCTGGGGATTAGCTCCCTGGATCTCTGATTATTTCGTTTTCTTATTTTCATTCCTACATAGTAAGTGCTCCATAAAATGATAATTGTTAGTTATCAGGTAGGAGGTATAGGGTGATTAATATGAACAGACAGCGTGGTGTATAAGGATAATAACTTCTATTTCAAAGTGTAGATGTGAGACTCAAAATGTGGGCCAGAACTCCCACCACAGAGCCCAGTGCCCAGTAGGGGCAAAAATATAAACCATTTGCTCCTCTTCTCACCAGCTGTCTCCGTGTCCATCCAGCACTTGGGGCCTCCTTCGATCTTGTTATTAAGTTCCCCTAGACGGATCATGGCACATGGCTGTCTGGCTCAGCAGGCAACCATGAGAGGGTCTTGTGAACACGTGGGTAGAGGGGGCCTGAAGGCCTGATGACCTTGGGCGTACCCAGTGAGAGGCACAGCCCAGCTGGTTTGCTCTGCCCACTGGTGCCTGTCTCTCTCTGCTCAGATATCCCAATAATCTGCCACTCACCCAGGCTGCTATAAACCTCCATGCCCCCATGGACTTCAATCTCTTTGTTCCTTGGCCAACAGTCTAGACTCTAGCAGTCAGCTTCACTGCCACGTTCTTCCTTACCCTCCTGTCTCCTTAGCCGACCCTAATCCTCTCTTTCCTCCTTCCAGCCTTCATCTTTTTTTCCAGCCCATTTAGCACTCCGCCTGCCCTATCTCACCCAGTTCTAACCCAAACCCAACCCACTCCACCCCTGCCTAGCATGTCCTCTCCTCCCTCCCTGTTTGCCCTCACCCGCTGGGCTCTGGAGAGAGTCTCCCCCACCCAGATGTCTGGAGGACCACGCACGCCTCTGGCTGGAGGAGTGTTTGCCAGCCATTCCATTCTGGTGAGAGCGGATGCTCCGGGCCAGAGTGTGGGCTGTCCTGCTGGCCCTCAGGCCTGGGGATGCCCCTGTAGTGCCCTCCTGCCCGCCCTACTCCAGTCCCCGCTAGCGCCACGGGTTCCTGGGTATGGCGAGTCAGGCCTGTCTCTGCTGTTGTTTATGTAATTCTTCCCTGCAGTAACAGGGTGTTTACTGTTGCACAAACACATTTTGGTTTAACGGCTGACAGTAAAACTGTCTGATAAAGTTTGATTTAGCGAAAGAAAGCAAAATAAATCTGGGGGCACGGAGAGCTGTTGGGAGGAGAGACTCCTAGGGCTTTGCAGAAGGGGCAAGAGAGTGAGGCCAGGGAGCTGGCTGCACTTTCCTGGCCATTCTGTCTGCCTGTCTCCCAGGAGCACCTCCACTCTGCAGAAAGCTGGATTCCTGTTATATTAGTAAGCACCCAGACCAGGCACAGCATATGCTTCGACTTCCTCCGTTGTCTGCCCTTGTGAGTTGTCTTCATCCTTCAGTATCTGGTGTGATATGTTCCTCCTCCAGGAAGTCTACCCTGATTGCTCCAGCTCAAATAGAGCTGGCAGTGTGGCCTGAGAGAAAGATCCTTGAGCTAGGAGACCTGAGGACTAGATGTTGATTCTGGGATTTTTTAGCAGTGTAGCTGCAGGCAAGTCCTGTTGCTTGTAGGGATCTTGTTTCATTCAGCTGCAAAGGGGCATGAGCAGGATAAAATACAGAAAAGGGCTTGGTTCTTGATAAAGTCCCACCCACATGTAAGACCCTCCTATCTGGTTCTCCTCTGAAATCTCGTGAGGCACGTCTTGGCTGTGCCCTCAACTCATACTTGGCTTGCAAAGCAAGTTAAAGTGAGCATCTGTCCTTCCCTGTGTGGGATGATTCCAGCACTACTGCCTGTTGCCAGGAGCTCCTTGTTGGGCTGTCTCCTACCCCTGATTTGTCAGCATAGGGCTGCAGTGAGGTGGTAGGTACCCACAAAACATGGTTTTTGAACTTTTTATTGAAGCATGACACAGTGACAGAAAAGAATACAAATCCCAAGAACACAGCTTGATGCCATTTCTCAGACTGTACACATTCATGTAATCAACACCCTGATCAAGAAATGAAACCTTTCCCCCACTCCCCAAATCCCTCCCAGCGACTCTTCCCACCTGATACCTGCTCAAGGATAATCATTGCCTTGACTTCACCATAGATTAGTCTCACTTGTTTTAGTACTTTATGTGGATGTATATAAATAAAGATAACATGCACTATTTTGTATCTGGCTGCTTTCTGCTCAACATCATGTTTCTGAAATTCATCTGTACTGTTGCGTGCAATAGCAGTTCTTTCATTTTCTTTGCTGTGTCATATTTCATTCTGTGAATAAACCACGAATATTTATCTATTCTGTTGTTAATTGGCCTTTAGGTAGTTTCTAGTTCATCTATATTATGAACCGTGATGCCATGGACACTCTTGTACATATATTTTGGTGAACACATTTCTGTTGGATATATACCTAGGATGGAATTATTGGGTTAAAGGGTATGCATACCCAAAGGGCAGCTTTGGAAGATACTGCTCAACAGTTTTCAAAAGAGGATTTGCCAATTTATGTTCCACTCAACCTTTGGTATTATCTGTTTTTTGCATTTCAGCCACTCAGGTGGGTGTGTACTGATGCCTGTCTGATGGTTCTGTCAGTATTTCTGATAACTAAGGAAGTGGAAACACATTTTCATATGGTTATTGGTCATTTGTACATCATTTTTTGTGAAGTACTTGTTCAAGTCTTTTGCCCATATTTCTGCTGAGTCCTTTTTGTCTTTTTTAAGTTGATTTATAAAAGTTATATATATAGTCTGAATCTGAGTTCCTTGTTTTACATGTACATTTCATATATTTCTATGAAATTTTCTCTCACACTGTGGATTGCTTCTCCAATCTCTTAATTCTGTCTCTTGAAGAACAGAAATTCTTCCTCTTAATAGAATCCAATTGATTTAAGTTTCTGGGAAATGTGCTTTGACTGGCTGAATCTAGCTTCTATCTTCCAGGCTAACTTCATTCTTTCCTTCTGAGTCATCCTGTTTCCCATGTCCGGTGTGGTGTTTTGGGGGAAATAAAAAGATGGTTTTCCAGGAAAACCCAGTTGTTCAGGTCCAAGCTGTTCACCTTGAAGCCTCTTTTTACTTGGAAGTGCTGCCTGAGAATTGCTGGTTTCCATGCTCAGGTACCTTCCAAGCCTTCCCCCTTTTCCAAGAATCCAGGTTAGTTTTGTGGACAAATCTTCCTTCTGTCACTTAAATCTGACTCTCTCACTCAAGAGAACCTAAAAGGCCAACAAGCAAATGAAGAGTTGTTCCAATCATTAATAATCAGAGAGATGCAAATTAAGGAAATAATGAGATATCACTCTACAACTATTGGACTGGCAGAAATTAAAGAGCTGCATAACACCAAGTGCTGGCTGGGATATAAGGCTCTACAAAGGTGATGCTCTCATTTGGAGGAACAAATTAGGGCGGCAAACAGGTTTACTGAGTTAAAACTATTGACACCTGTGTACAGCAGACCTCCTCCCACAGGCTCAGGAGGGGCATGGTAGGGCTGTGTGTCACAGTATAGCACTGGGGATGGGGAGTATCTGGGTGGCATCCTTGGGAGAGTGGATGGGTAGGATGTGGTACAAACCATGGCATATTATGTAATAGTGGGAAGCAACAGATTGATGTACACTCAGGAGCATGCATGGATCTTTGAAACATAGTGCTGGGTAGAAAAAAACCGAAAGAGAGATACAGTGTGATATCATTTGTGTAAGTTAAAAATATGCACAAGAGAAATATAAGCATTTTGCAAAAGCAAAAATGAACTAAGAGATTCATATGCACATTATAAGAGGATTGCCTATTAAGAGGGATGGGGGTGAGGAATAGAAATAAAAGGGGATTTTTAAAAATCTGATACCTCACCTTCTTTTGCATCTTCTGGATCCATCTTTAAAAATTTCCTTCTTCATAATTTCTTCTTTTTCCCTTCCCAGAGGTCTCAGATCTCACTAGTCAATCTCCCTTTGCATCAGCTCCTCTGAGGCCATGTCTCTTAACTTATTTACTTAGTTACTTAGTTACTGTTTACCAACATCCACATTTACTCTGAACAAGGACTCAGCACACCGCAGTGGCCCACACGCGGTCCCATGGGGGCAGGGGATTGTGGGAAACAGGAAGACTCGAGGGGGGACCCTGTCCTACTAGTCATGGTATCTGGCACCTGGGAGCTACTCAGTCAATGTCAGTCAATGCTGCTCAGTCAACGTCTTTTGAATGAACCAAAGAAATTCTAGTTCTGCTGTATACCAACTGTGTCGGCCAGGGCACATACCTTCACCTCTGAGTTTTGATTTCCATTTCTGTCAAAATGGAGATAATAAGTAATTTCAAGCTCACAGGGTTATTGTGAGGCTTAGATGAGATCATTGCTTTGGAAAGCACTTCATTAACTGGAAGGAGTTATCCGTGCAAAGGAAAAAGGGTAGAGAAAAGAATGTAGAAGGCTCAAATCCCTAGCACTTCCGCATATTAGCTGTGGGACCCTGAATAAGGCAGCATCCCCTCATCTCAGGTTTTAAATTCCATAAAATGAGAAGCAAGAATGTCAACCTCATAGAGTTGTTATGAGGATGAATGACAATATATATTTGGTGTTTAATAATAGGTGCTTAGAAAATGGGAGGTCTATATCTCCATTCATTAATCTAGTCAGTGAATTCTTGTTGAATGCCTACGATGGGCCAGACGAGGTTCTAGACACTGGGAGTGGAGAAGTGAACAAAACAGACAAAATCCCCAAATCCCTTTCCTTTGGTCTAGAGGAGAGGGGTCAAGCAAGAAACAAAATTAATAAGACATGTAGTATGCAAGTTGATACCAAAGCCAGTGGCGAAAACTAATCCAGAAAGGGAAATAAGGGAGCAGCAGGGGATTGGTGGAAGGCATTTCCTTTTTACTTTGAGTGCTTGGGAAAACCCTAGCTGAGAAGGTGATGGTTTGAACAGAGACTTGTGGAAAGAGAGAAGGTAAGCCCTGGGGAAGTGCAAAGGCCTTGAGCATGCACATCTAATATGTTCAAGACACAGCAAAGAGGTGAGGTGGGTGGGTGGGGGGATGGGTAAATGGGGATAGGAGTGGGGATGAGCTCAGAGACTAAAGGCCTCAATAAGGTTGATGGTAGAAGCCCCACTTAAACATGTTGTAAATTATACCTGGCTGCGCAGGGATATCTCAGGGGAGGAGGAAAGATGGAAAGAGCTGTGATTTTCAGGTGTGGAGGAGGAGCCAAGGTAGGTGTACTATTTTTCTATGGCCACCTAACAAATTGCACCTGAACTTAGCAGCTTGAAAGGATTATCATTTAGTATCTCAGACTTTCTGCACGTCAGAAATTCAGGCACCGCTTAGGTCTCTCTGATGTCTACAGTCAAGGTGACCGGGCTGTAGTAATCTGAAGACTTGTTACCTGAGAGAGAGTCTGCTTCTACCCTCACTCCTGTGGTTGGGGACAGAGTTCAGCTCCTTCCAGGCTGCTGACAAGAGGTCTGTTTTAAGTCTCTGCCACATGGGCTTCTCCTAGTTCAGCCTCAGGCTGGCCACTGGCTTCCTTCAGAGCCAGAGCACGCCCAAGAAGGAAACCACAGTCTTTCCAAAACATAAACTTGGAAGTGGCATCTCAGGACTTCTGCTTTGGTCTATTCGCTATAGAAATAGGAGACTACTTGGGAATGCCAGAGGAGCAGAACAGGTGGGAGGTCAGAGGTGAGGTTGCCTGCCACTGGGCACTGTGATGGTCAGCAGTGGCAGAATTGCCAAAGACTATAGTCGGATGAGAAGTTATTTGTCCAGATGCAACAGGAACATTTGAGAATTAATACTTTGTCAGTTCAATCCAGTGCTACTACTTCCTTCAAGAACTAGGAGTAATTGAATAAGTAGGAAAGCTAGCTAGCTAGCTTGCTATCGTCTACATGGTGCTCTGTGGTCCTCTTAACCTGGCTAATTAGGCCCTCTGGCCTCTCATTCTGAGGGTAGGTTTCAACTTGCAGGAGAAAAGGCATTGCTTGTGTGTGTGCCCGTATATCCAGGCTTATCTTCTGTGATGCCTGCATCTCAGGTCCTGCTCTTCCCTGAGGCTGGAGACCTCTGGGTTCACCTTTCCTCTGCTCCCTCCTCTGCACTTTGTCAGAGGTCACGTGGGAGGAAACAAGCCCCACGCGGTTTTAATCATTTTGCTATAAAAGCCGAGCTGCTCTCTGCTTTGATCCAGGCTGAGCTGCTGGGAGTCGGGCTGGCCTGTCCGCGGAGCAGCTCCGTGCACGGCTCCCACATCAGACGACAGCCGTAAAATGGAGCACAGCTCATTAATTCTCCCTCTTAACCAGGGCACCTGACAAGAAGTGACTTTGAAAACCCGGAGGACGGATGGGCGGGCCAGTGGGCGTCTCTGGGGCTACGCGAGGAACATCTGTTTCCAGGTCCCTGGCTGTTAAATTGACATCTTTTTATTTGAAACTTTTCTTTTATTTCCCAACTTCCTGCAATTGGCAAGGTCTCTGTGCCAGGGAGCAGACGGCGTGGCTTTGGGGGCTGTAGGAACTGCGTGGCTTTGCTGTCCTGCATGACAGGCTTGTGAGTGCCAGAGTGGGCAGCCTGGCACTCTGTCAATTATTGAACCTATGTTTGTGCAGAGAACATCAAGCCCCATAAAAAACTGAAATGGCCTTGAAATTGAAAACCCCGTGAATGTCTGTGAGCCTCCATATGAGAAATATTAGCATTTCAGAACTAGAAAATTCACTGGGAGCCTGGCATTTTCCGTCAAGAGTCTTCTCTTCTTGGGATCCAGCAATCTAGTTTCTTCAACAAGATCCAACCTTTGTGCCTTTATCCTGGATACTGAGATAGCAATTAGTGACCAGAGACCCAGGGTTGACCTTTAAACTCGAACTGGCCAAGTTCACTAGCAAAGGCTAGGTAGACCCTTCTCAAGGTGACAGCTCTTAGGATAGGGGATTGGAAGTGGTCAGTGCATGATTCTGGTTATCTCTACTTTGTCCTGGGGGCCTTTGGGTCATCTTATATTCTTGGCAGTCTGATCCACATGCTTTATCCTTCATCCTTCAGGGTCCATTCTTGGCCATGTGGCTCCAGGTCAACAGGAACAGGTGCTTGAGAAACAATGGCATTACTGAGTCCCAAGGGATCACCAGAAGATAATTGCATCTGGTTCTACACATATATCTAGTGTGCATAAATGTGTGTGTGTGTACATGCATGTGTGGTGCCAGAATATGAGTTGAATGTTGGTATATCTGTGTGAAAGCTTAAGGGTACGGTGACGTCTGTGTGTTTCTGAAGCATGTGCCTGTGGAGTGAGTGAAGAGTACACAGCATATCTTTGTCGGAACATGTTTCTGTGTGTTAAGGTGCATAAGGAACTGCTGGGATGAGTGGCTGTGTGCTTTTGTGGATGTGTGTGAGAATGAGAATTTCCTCATTCTCATGCTTCCTGAAGGTGGTGGGGATGACCTTGTTGGTTCTGCTTTACCACTGGCTCTAACACTCGTGCCCCTTAATATTCAAGACCTTGGCTGTTTCCATCCCCAAACCTTTGAAAGTCCCATTAAGACGGTAGGCTCTTCAGTCAGGCTACCTGGCTTTGAATCCAGAAAGAATCTCTTTCTGGAGATTGAACTCGGGCAGGTTGCATAACCTCTGCATGCTTCAGTTTCCTTGTCTGTAAAAGGAGACTAAAATAGTGCCAGATTGGAGAATGCAGAAAATCATTCAGGTAAAGCAATTTGAAACTCCCTGCATTTGGTTAGATGTCATCAGGATCACCCCTGGTCACGTCCATCACTCCCACTTTTTAATCCAAATTCTGTACTTCCATTATGCCTTGAGGGCCTTCCATTCTGTCCCATCTCCCTTCATCACATTATCAACATCTATCACCTCAGACACTGCAGCCCTTTTGCCAATGCTGTTGTATACCACTTTTCTAATTCAGGCCACCAAACTAGGCAGTTTCCACTGGTAGAATATGACCCAGCCAGATGGGTCACTTGAATGGCACAACCAGAATATTGATTCTCCTTGATATCTCAACTATTTGGGTGGAGAACAAGAGTAGGTGAGTTCAGGTAGAAAGGGATTCATCGCAGTTGAATGAAGTCTGCAGCAGACTTCCTTCTCCTTTCCTCTTTCCCTTTTGGCCATAGGGCTATGCGTGTTGTTAGCTCACTACCAGCTTGGGAGTGTCTAAGAATGAAAGTCAATGTCCTGGTCATTGTAGCTTTTCCATTCCAATTTGAATATATTAAAATGCAACCTTCCAGCTGTGCAAATCCCCAGGCCATTGAAATAAAAGGTTTTAAACTTTAACCATTAAAGATTTAACTAGCCAATAAATCTAAGCATGCGGGGGGTTGTTACCAAACGTTTATTACATTGCTTTTAACTTAAGAGCAAATGCCAAGTGTGGACTTCCATGCAAAAGATATTTCCTCATGGTCAAAACTGATCTCAGCCCCCGACCAAAAAAAGCAAAATATCACTGTCTCCAGAAGAGTCCACTCACTTACCTCTCAAATCCCTTTAGGAGTTAAAATGGCTATGTCAATTTTACAAACCAATTTGCTTGCTGCAAAAAAGGCCTATAAGAGCCTCTTGTTGCCACGGTCCAAACATGACTGACTAAATTAATCCAAAAGTCTACTTTGAGTTTGAGCATCTTGGCGCCAATTTTCCCAGAACCAGTTTTTATAAAGGCACAAAGGGGATATAGCTTTAGTGAAGAAAATCACAGGATCTTTCTCTTTTAGTATCTTCTGGGTGAGTTGGGTAACCAGTGTCTTGGATCACAGTGCTTAGTCTGGCCATTTTTACCTTTCAGGCCTGCAGGAGATCTGTCTAGTACTGAAATATGGCTTTTAATTTACACAAATGTAATCATACAGAACTTAACAATCATATTCACCCTGGGCTTAAAAAATGAATAGAGGCCAGATAAATCTTGGCCATTAAAAAAAAAAACAAAAACAGAAAAAGATCTGACTTACATGTTGAGTTATACCAGCCAACGAGGGGACAGAGCCACATTCCAGATGTGCTACTTTCCTGCCCATTGACAGTTCTGCAACCCACCCCAGCAGTAAAAAAGTCCTGAAGTGGATTTTTTTAATCTGGCTTCGACTCCTTTACGCCCAAGAGGCCTGCTGGGTGGGTCCTCTGGGTTTTATTTCTCGCAGAAGAAACCAGGGAGCCCTGTTTGTGGGAAATATATAGTAAATCCTGGCCTTTGCTCACATAACTTCCCTCTGGAGCATTTTTCACATCCAAATAGGAGGTGAATAAAGTTGGTCAGCAGTTGTATTTCTTTTAAAGTGATTTTACTCTTAGTGGGAAGACTTTTAACTTCATGAGGCCGTATCCTCTGCTCCCTAAGTTACAAGGCAGAGTGAAAAGACAATGGTGAAGGACGTGCTTTTCTCCAGCCAGTTCAAATTGTGGGGGACATTAACTAATTCCCCTCTATTCCATTGCAGTTGCCTAGAAGGAAGAGTGAATTCCAGGCACCCGGGGTGCAGAAGCACTCTCCCTGGAGGGGTCCTTCCCAGCAGTGTCTTTTGATGTGGGTGGGATAGGGAAGGGCTATGCTCTATATGTTTTAAATCTTTCTCCACCGAATGGGAACTGGAGGCACTGGAGAAATTATTTTCAAACCAGATGGGAGCAGAGGGGAAGCACTGGCTGATTTGCTGGGAATCTCTCTTGAGTCTGAGAGGCAAATCAATTCAGGAACTCCCAAGACTGTTTCCACCTCAGAAATGGGAAGAGCTGACACCATCCCTCAGGGCCCTGGGGGATAGGTTGTCTGCCTTCCAAGGCTTCTAAATATCAAGGATCAGCAACCCACATGGAAAGTAGGGGTCACATACCAGCCTCTCCCTGGGGCACTTTCAAATCGACTCTGCTGTCCCTTCTGCCTTCTCTGATTTTCAAATCCCAGGCTTTTAAACCCAGAAGAGTGAGAAAGCTAGAGAGAAACTTCTCAACTGTTATTAGAATATTTTGCTTTCTGAATGACAAGCCATTTTGGAAGGAAGCTTTTTTTTAAAATTCCTCTTACCTGTGCAATTGTTCATGGCAGCCCTGTTTGGGCGAGTGTAATCTTGGTGCCGATGAAGAAGTAACCATACTTTCTCCCACTTAGAAGATACTCATCTCATTCACTCATTGATCCATTCATATATTAACTCTTTCATTCATTTCAAAAATCTTGCCAGCTGCCTTCTGTGAGTCTCCGCCAGGTGTTTGGTTCAGAGCTACAGACAGAAGAGAACCCAATGCTCGAGCAGACAGCCAGCCAGAGCCCTCTGGGAAGAAGAAAGTGACCTTGACTCTGTCTCTAAGGATTCTGAGTGGGACCCTCCTCTGTGGGTATTCAAAACCCGGAGAGCCTTGCACACATAGAGGTTGAATCAGGCTTTTGTGGTCTCCCTGAAGGTCCTCGTGGTACTATTTCAGATATCTCCACCATTTATCATGCCCAGCTCCTGGTGTCCTCCACATTTAATTCCTGTTTCTAGAGAAGGCAGACAGTGTTGACTAAGCTTCCTGGCTCATTTCCTCATGCTCTACTTCTACAAAGCCCACCCATTCACTCTCCCAGCCGGGTGTCAAAGGGGATCCTTCCTATTTCCCTCTTCGTCCCTTTGCTCCTACCTTCTCCACAAACCCCTGAACCATAAAATTCCTGTCTTCTGCCTCTGTTCAGTCTCTCTCCCCTGCCGGGACTTCTGAGGCTCATCCCTGCGTGGTGACCCTTCCTCTCCCTGTACCTTGGACCTGAGAAAGGGAATAGTTCGCATCCGCAGAGGCTGGGACCATTCCCCGTCCAGCCAAGACATTGCCCCAGACACGTTTCTTTGCTTCTTCTTTATCCTTTTCCCTTATGAAAATAGCCATTTTAAAAGGCTGAAATGGACTTCATGAGGTTTAACGGGTTTATTAGTTTTAAAAACCACGCTCCCTGTTTGGAGGGAGGGGAAACAGCTGCCTTCTTTTCACATGACGTCAATCCACAGGCGTCTGTAATTTACATTTTTTTTTTTTAAACTCAAATGTTCAGAAATAATGGAAAGGCTGCTCGAAAAAAGCAGATGAAATAAAAACTGGGGGAAAATGTGTATTATACAAAAACCAGACCCGTGAGCCTGAGGCGAGACACCCCGATGACCTGGGGAGCTGATTAATGAGGCAAACCAAAGGCAGTCCAGGTGAGTGTGGGTGCCACGATTTCCTCACAGTCACCGACGCCCATGTGCTGGCATTTCATTTCCCACGCACGACTTCACGGATGGTTTTCATTCAGAAATTTTAGAACCACCGATGTTTCTGCCCTAGGAGGAAAGATTCCTGAGCTGTGGACGTTGGGCAGGTGGGGAGTGAAGGAAAGGAGTTGGGAACATGCAGAATGGGAACTTCCTCGATCCTGGCTTCTATATGTCTTGGTTCTCAAAGGCAATCTTTTCTGATACAGCCTCATTCTAGTCAGTGCCTTCTTTAGTCCCTCCCCTCATTCCCTGAGCAAAAGGAGACAAAGGTCACACAGAGAACTCTGCTCAATGTTATGCAGCAGCTTGGATGGGAGGGGAGTCTAGGGGAGAATGGATACATGTGTATGCGTGGCTGAGTCCCTTTGCTGCTCACCTGAAACTATTCCAATGTTGTTAATCGACTATATTCCAATATAAAATAAAACATTGAGGACTTCCCGGGTGGTACAGTGGATAGGAATCTGCCTGCCTTGCAGGGGACACGAGTCTGATCCCTGGTCCAGGAAGATTCCACATGCCACTCAGCAGCTAAGCATGTGCACCACAACTACTCAGGCGACATGCTGCAGCTACCGAAACCCATGTGCCTGGAGTCCCCGTGCTCCGAAAGAAGAGAAGCCACTGCTATGAGAAGCCCAAACAAAGAATAGCCCCACTCGTTGCAATTAGAGAAAACTTGCATGCAGCAAGACCCAGAGCAACCAAATAAATAAATTATAAAAAAAAAGTTGAAAAAAAAAGGAGATGAATGTCAGATGGTAAGACTAAGGTAAGATGTATTGAAGTTTTATTTTTGGACAGTTTTCATTAGCCACTTCATTTTTTAAAAAGAGAAAGAAACCCAACATCTAGTTACACATCAGATGTCAGTTTCCAAAATAACCTATCCTATTTTTGCCTAGATTTCCCCCTATGTATTATGTCTCTGAATGCTATTTCATTAACGTTCCTTTGGAGATCCAAGGAGACCAAGACAGACGTGGTCTTTGTTGCCTACTTTGGTGGGGGGCAGCAGGTTGGACAAAACCACCAGCTTAGGGCGACAAGACCTCTGATGGCAGAAGTACCAGGTATTCTAGTAGATCCTGTGGGAGTGGAGGAGCAGGACTGAGGGACCAGGCTGCTTCCTGGAGGAACTGACGTTAGGTGCCTGGAAAGAAGCAGGACTTAGCCAGGCCAAAAGGCTTTGGAGGGGATTCTCGACAGAGGGGATGAGATAGGTTGGGGTCTGGGACCCTTCGCAGCAGGGCTTGCACCTGGACAAACATCTCAAACATCTCCTCCAGCCATAGAACACAAAGAAACTATAAGGGACTAAAAACAACTGCATGTGTGCACAGTCCCGGTATTTATGAACAGCAAGATAAATACAAAAAGGCTGCAAACCACTTTTGCTGAGGTGCCAGGAACAAAAGCATGATACCATGCATGATCCCCACACACAGCACCACCAAGGGGGTGGGCAGGCCACATAAGCCACTCCTCCTGGCCGGACCCACAGATCTGCCCCGATCCTCACTCCATTTAAAGGACCAGCCTACGACCTCCTCATTGAGCGAGCAAAGGAATGTGTTACTCGTTTTCCCTCCTTCCTGAATTCTGTGTCTGGCTGTGTATCAATTTCTATTAATCAAAGAGTCCAAGGACCCAGGTCAGTAACAGGGAGACTGTCTGACTGGCCCAGGGGCAGAGGATTTTGGTATGTAGACTCTGCTGTGTGGTGGGACTGCAACTGGCAGGAGACGGATCTGAGCGGGTATCAGGAACTCAACCATTCAGGCTCCTTCCAAGGAGCTTAGGTTTCATTCTGTGGGCAATGGGAATTGTTTGAAGGGTTTAAGCAGGAGGGTTTACATCTCTTTGAGTCATTTCCCTACAGTGACGGAAGTGGTTTTAGAGCTTGTTTAGTCCCACTCTGTTTTTTTAGGTGATGAAGTTGAGGTCTGGAGAGGGACATACCATGACTCCTCTTACTGCTGTTGCTATCAGTTAGTATTTATTGAGAGCTTATAGATACCAGCCTTGTGCTAAGTGTGTCTGCTCCCTCATCTTCACAACACCCTCTGGGGGGCTGGGGGTACTAGTAATATCCCCATTTACAGATGAGGAAACTGACACCCAGACAAATGAAGTAATGTGCTTAAGATCACTGGGCTAGCACGTGTCAAAGCCAATATTCGAACAAGGTCTGATTGCACAATCTTAGCAGGACCCTCCATTCTTTCAAGGTTCCATAATTAACGTCAGGGCTGGAATTTAAGCCCATGACTCCTGATATACAGTCTGAACTAGAATGCTAACTGCTCATAGTATATACTAGGTCCACCTCCTTTCTTAAGAGGTGGACACACCTCCTGTCGTCTCTGCTTCTCTTGGCCCTGCTTTTGCTGACTCCGTGTACTTCTTTGCCATAGTGATGCCTCTGCATATGCCAGTGTGTATCCTATTTTTCGTTTATCTTCTCACATGTAGTTCAGGAAGATTGTGACAGTCGGTGTTAGACTAACACTTGTCAAGGAGGACAAGAACTGAACTCAAGGAAGCTGGGGTGGGGAGAAATTCTGGGCTTTGGGTTAAACAGTTGTGTGGGATTCCCAGTGTCCTGGCCTAAGGACATTGGCTGCAGTGGCAGAGCTGGCCCCCTTCAGCCCTGCTTGGTGAGCTGGCCTGTCCTTGTTGAGATCCGCAGTCCCCCAGGATGTGGACCTCCCAGGGCTGGCCACGGTTGGGCCGGCTGTCCCCTCCGACTGTCACCTTCAGGTTCCTTCTGGTCCGGGGCCGCCAAGTTGGTGAAGCCCTGGCCACTTGTCATTGCTTCCCAGCTAATGACCTCCTGGCCTGGCCACATCTTAGCTAATTTCTGCAATTAGGAAAGCTTGTTTTCGGGGGCTGAAACAGGAACTTTTCTGAATTAGCTTTTATGGTTCAGAGCCTTTAATTTGAGATTTAAAAAACATCATAGCTTGCCAAAACCAAATAAACTGCAGCTAATGAAATTCGCAGAAGTTCTCCGAGAATGCTTCTTACTGGGGCTCCTGCATGATTTATTGACAGCCGGTTGTAAAAACAATCTTATTAAAGGTCATAATGTTGGGTTAAAAAAAAAAGCCCTTTAATTTATAGCATAATTAGGCTTCCTCCAATAGCCCCGCTGCCAGGGCTGTCACTTAGGGCTCCGAGGAAGCACTTGGTGTTTTTCATTATATCACAGCGAAGGAGATCCCTGTTCCTGAAGGGCCCACTGACTTTCTCTTTATGGCCCTTTTATTGCTGCTAAAATAGTCAAAACAGGGGGTTGATTAGAGCCCACTGATGCCTACTGATTATGGGAACACCTCTTGTAGGGGGAGGGGGCAAAGATGGGAGGGGGCTCAGGACTTAGGACATGCCTTGGACAGAAAGGGATGGACTGTGAGACACGCCTGGGAAGTGTGACCAGGTTTCCCGGCTCTTCCCCCAGACACTTGTGGATTGAAGGCTGACCCCAGGTAGGCGGGGCTGGGGTGATAAGAGGCGCGGTGAAGGTGCTAATGCCTCGAGGAGGAGGACAATCCCAGGACAGGATGTGTGTGGGAATAAGAACCTTAAAATGCTAATGGGTCCCTAGGTGGAGAGCGGTGAAGAGCCCAGCAGAAGGTCTTGCCTGCAGCTGGCCTTGTGGAAGGAAGTGAGGGGACTCAGCATTGGTGCATTGTGGTAGGGGTCGGGGAGGAGGGCGGATCCCCATCTGCCCCCACTTCCAGGAGTCCCAGGTGTTGTTTTCTGGAGCCAGCTCTCCAGGGGTGTGCTGGTGCAGGGGAGGGGTGGGCACCTGGGGGTGTGGGAAGTCACGGCAAAGCATGAGGGATGAGTGATGGCAGCCAGACCCCAACAGAGATGCCCTGCCCCCACCCTAGTTCATCTCTGCCTCTCCCACCCGAGGGGTGAGCACCGCAGGGAGGGCGCGGCCCTAGATCCTAGGATTTTCTGAAGGGTTCCCTTAGATTTATGTCCCCCAGTTTCAACTTCGACCTGAGGGAGAAAGAGAGGTCTGAAAGAGGATGACTTGTCCCTTGGACCAAAGACCTTAGTCATGGCTTCAAAGTTCATACAGTGCCAGACACTGTGTGGGAAGATGAGCTCACAGAAGTGAACTTAGGAAGTTTCCAGGCTGAGACAGAGATAAGCGAGAGACATTATATTGGGTTGGCCAGAAAGTTTGTTTGGATTTTTCTCTAACATTGTATGGAAAAACCCAAACTTTTTGGCTAACCCAATATAATTAATGGCATTATATGTGATAAATGCTAAAGCTGACTTTACACTGGGGGCTTGAGTGTGTGTGTGTGTGTGTGTGTGTGTGTCTTTATCAGTGACTTTGTGTGTGAGAGTGTGAGTTATATGTATATGAGTGTGTCATCTGTGAGTGTATAAGTGTATGTTGATGTGATGTGAGCATGTGAGTGTGTGTGATTGAATGTATGTGTGAGTGTGCAACTGTGTGTATGATGCTGTGGTATGGGAGTATACAGGTGTGTGTGCACAAGCGTGGGTCAGTGATATGTTGTAGGACCGGGCTAGGGGAACACTGGGGACTGTTGCAAAGGGTAGAAGTGCCCTGAGAAGGGATGGTATCTGCGTGTGCTGAGCATACACAGATCATACAGGAGATGATCAATACACATTTACTGATTGAAGAGCAGTCTTCCCAGAAGGCCACGAAATAGAATCGGGTAGGCTAGCATCAGCTGTGGCCTTGGTTTCTTTTCAGGAGGTTTTGTCCTCCTAGACAAACAAAGGGAACAGGAGTTTTGTTTTTCCATCTAGATGTTAGTAACTGAACCTACAGGGTAAAAGGATAAATTCTTGAAATAATTAAATGCTAGTAACATCTTGCCTCTTTACGTGACCGTAAGTCAATAGGTTGTAGTTAATTTTAATTTGCTTCTACAAACTTTTTATTCTTTGTAAATATTCTTCATTTTTTTTTAATCAGTAAAAATGTTTATTAAAAGGGATATGGCTTTTCCATGAACTTATACTGAAAGGGTGTGAAAGCTGCTTGGGGTGCTGGCACCTGGACCCCGGGATTACTTCAGACCACTCGCCCCCTGTCTGCCTGCCCCGACCTGAAGTTTCCTGTCGGCCTCCCCCGCTCCTGCCGTCCAGCCTCTGGGCTTTGTGTCTCAGCCCTGGTTATTTGTCTTGCTCCGCCTTGATTGACAGCCTATTTTGGAGTCACATTTCTAGACTGACCTCTGCCTTTCCCAACAGAGCACAGCTCTGCAGCTTACCTAAGGCCTCATGCTCTGAAATCCCACCTTCCCTGCCTCACATTTAGCTTTGCAGCCCTTGGGTCACAGGCTGGGGACCTCTACAGCCTTTCAGGGTCAGGTGGAAGCTGGAGTTAAATTGGAATGAAAAATGCTGGTGTGTCTTTACAAAGCTATCTTCTCTGTAAAAAGCTAGCATCTTCCTTTGGATTCTTCTAGCTTTTCTTAGAAGCTAGCAATTATTCATCATTTATAAATTGAAGGTAATCCATTTCCTGATGACTCCTGGCAGACCAAGGGTTGGGGTGGGAGAGTTTCTTGAGAACTTTCATCCCTGTCTGCTGTTTGTAGAGGAAATAACTAAAATGTCTCTATTTCTCAGTCGTCCACTTCTGAGATCTGGTTCTTTCCAAATAGATTTCTGTGTATTAAATCCTTTAATAATGGTAAGAGTCTCCTATCAGATTTTTAAACCCAAAGGACAATTGTGTAGGGCATGTTTCAAGGTACAAATTGCAGACAGCTGTTGGTCAAGGCCACCAGATTGTGGGGCAGCGAAGAGAATCTGTCTTTTTTTTGACATAAGGTGCAGTTTGAATTGGAGTTAAATTTAGGGCAGGATAAAACTGTTTGGAGTGGAAGCTGGTGTGGGAGTTATTTTAGTTATTTTATTTAGTGTTAGCGTTGGGTTACATGAGGCCTGGGCTGGGGTTCAGATGGTTGTGTGTTAGCAAAGAGGGGGAGGGGCAGGTGGGATTTGGGTGAGCACGTGGTTTGCTATTGGTGTCGGGATTAGGGCTGGGTCAGGCGCTTTGCTGAACTCTGGGAAGCACACTGGTGGGGACCGTCCATCTGAGGGCTGTGCTGTGACTCAGTTTTCATGCCCACTGGAATCAGACCCCCGGTCCTGGCGTGCAACTGTGGGTTGACTAAGATAAGGATGCGTTGTTCTCCCTCTGGGAGTGTCTGGGAGTTGAAGGGCCACACACAGGAACACCACACAGCCTCCAGCAGAGCCCGAAAGACCCAGGGTGGGCATCTCCCTCTTCTGAGGCTGGAGGGCAGGTAGAGGCCATAGGCCCTGCTATTCATCTGTCCTCCTGCACTGCTGGGCAGTGGGGACCGGACTCGGTCTCAGGATCTGAGGTTCAGGGTCAGCCAGCTGGGTTCTGGGGCCACCTCTGGCCAGAAATGAACCCCACCTGGTGTTCAGTGGACCCGTTTTCTCCCATAGCATCAGTGAAGAAATATCTGATTCCATTTCAACAGTAGACTGATTCTATTCCTTTGCCTCAGGAGGAGACAGGCTGGGAGCATTCCAGTGCCATTCTGGGCTATTTCTCTGAGCTCTTGCAGGAAGAAATGTCTTTCATCCCCTTGGTTTCTTTATTTAGAAGCTTTTGATAAAGGTTTATTGATTGGAAAGCCAGTGATTCCAGTTTAATATTGTATGCAGTTTAGGAAGCATGCCAATAATATCCTTATTTACATCATGCATAAAAAGTTTAAACGGAGTAAGACAAGGGTGAATCCCGAAACATGTATGTACCTTCCAACAACATTTTCATCCAATATTTCTTCTTGTCCATTATAAGCAATTTTATCAAGAATTTGAAGAAATATGTCTGCTTCCTTCCCCTAATCTGGCAGGGTAGAGGATCTATGAAAAAAGTGAAATTAACTTGGCAGGAGAGAGGAGCTTAGTGAACCCCACTATACGCCCAGAGAATTCCTTTCTGACTCCCTGGAAAGGAACTCCAAATACTCTTTAAAGGATATATATCTCCAGTCAGCCTCTCATGGTTTTCCCATTATACCCAGGCCCTCATTTCCCAAGCCGTGTCTAGGGATTTCCAAATCCAAAAGGATTCCTTTGGATTGAGTGTTAGGCTCAGGCTCTGTCAGTCTCCTCTCAGGAGTGGGACAGTTTACACACACAGTTCATAAACCACACCCTGCCCCTGTAGCTGAGCTCTGGGCATCTCCTGATACGATTTGATGGAGAGGTGGAAAAAAAAGCATTTTGGAAAAAGTGATGGTTTCCATGTAAATGTATGATGGGATGAGGGTGGAGCTGTGAGAAGTTGAAGAAGGAACAAACCTTGAACTTGGAGTCAGAAGCCCTGGGTGTTGGTCCTGATTCTTCCATCACTTTGCTGTGTGACCATGAGTGGGCTCTTTCTCTGCTGTGTTCTCACTTAACCACCAGGGAGAAGCAGGGAAAAAATTTTTCTTCCCAGAGGAAATCTTTCCTCAATGCTTTTAGATCACTTTAGGAGTCATAAACTTTTCTGGGAACCTGCTAATACTCTGCAACCTTGGCCCCCAAATGGACATATACACACACTCAAAATCTGTTTCAGAATTTTCCCTGAGATTGATAGCCTACAGTTATCAGTACCAGCCTCCTCTTTTTAAAAAAAGTTCCAACTATGTCTGCTCAGCTACCAAAATCCAGTATCTCTTCCAGCCTTCGTGATACACTGGAGTTACAGCACTGTTTCATCCACAAGTTCTTGTGAGTCCCCGCAATAGAAAATATGAATTTAGAGGCTCTTAGAGAAGCCTCAGTTCTCTTCAGTTAATTCCAGCTTCTAAACTGACTTCCAAATATTTATTCTTTCTGATTTGAAAACCTTGCCTGGAATATGGAAACCAAATTGGATTTGCCATACTCACGTTCCTTCCATGGCACTGACATCACTTGTCTGCCCCAAGTATATCCTCGAGAGTGGAGAGTGGGTCCGCTGGAAAGCATTCTGGTTGGCGGTGCCAGAAAGCACTCGGTTCCCCTGAGATATCTCAGGGGAAACGTGGTGCTTCATGCTGGAGGTTGACTCAGAGGGGATTGCTGCTGCTGCTGCTGCTAAGTCACTTCAGTCGTGTCCGACTCTGTGTAACCCCATAGACGGCAGCCCACCAGGCTCCCCGGTCCCTGGGATTCTCCAGGCAAGAACACTGGAGTGGGTTGCCATTTCCTTCTCCAATGCATGAAAGTGAAAAGTGAAAGTAAAGTCGCTCAGTCGTGTCCGACTCTTCGAGACCCCATGGACTGCAGCCCACCAGGCTCCTCTGTCCATGGGATTTTCCAGGCAAGAGTGCTGGAGTAGGGTGCCATTGCCTTCTCCACAGAGGGGATTACCAGGAAGCAAAAGAAGTTTTAGCTCCCAGTGAAACTTGTATAAGCCTTTCCAAGGATCTGAGGGTGGGAACCGTAGCATTACATCCGTGAGGTGATATGTTTGGTAAAATTACAAAAGTCAGATCCTTTAACCATGATTGTTAAGATGTCTGTCTCTCTCTGCTCTGATTTCCTTGGCTATACAGTTCTGCTGCATTGAGTGGCCTTGGAGAAGGTGAGGGGATTTGTTGGGACCCAGCTAAGGGGAAGCTAAGTTCAGGATGTGTTTAGTCTCGGTTCACTGAGTTGTATTTATGAGGCTTCCATTCACTTTAGTGTTGTAGTTAAATTACTGCTGGCCGTCTGCTATGGGAGGGGCTTCCGGGGGGACTTCTCTGCAGTTTACTCTGCTGCCCTACCTGTGCCTTGAGGTAACATGGCTGGAGGGCATTTCAGATTGTGAATGTGTTGTATCACAATCCCACAAGAAATGTTTGGGTAATGGAGGAGAAACAAAGTTTGGAATGGAATCTGTGTTAGCTGCCTAGAGATGCTATAACAAATTACCAGAAACAGGGTGACTTAAAACAACAGAAATATATTTTTCTCACAGTTCTGGAGTCCAGAAGGCTGGCCCTCTCTGCAAAGGCTCTAGGGAAGAATGCTTTAAACCTTCCTTGCCTTTTTAAGCTCCTGGAGTTCCTTGGCTTGTGGCAGCATCACTCCAGTCTCTGCCTGTCTTCATATGCCTGAGTTTCTAGCTATTTTATTCATGAGTGAGTGAGTGAAAGTCGCTCAGTCATGTCCAATTCTTTGCGACCCCATGGACTGTAGAGTCCATGGAATTCTCCAGGCCAGAATACTGGAGTGGGTAGCCTTTCCCTTCTCCTGGGGATCTTCCCAACCCAGGGATCAAACCTGGGTCTCCCTCATTGCAGGCAGATTCTTTACCAGCTGTGCTACAAGGGAAGTCCAGGGTGGCTTCCATTTTACACATGGTAATGTATATGTGTGGAGAAGGAAATGGCAATCCACTCCAGTATGCTTGCCTGGAGAATCCCGGGGACAGAGGCGCCTGATGGGCTGCCGTCTATGGGGTTGCACAGAGTCAGACGTGACTGAAGTGACTTAGCAGCAGCAGTAGCAGCAGCAGTGTATATATGTCAGTCTTAAGGGGTCTTCCAATTTGTGCCATCCTACCCTTCCCCTCTGTGTCCATATATATATGTCCTTTCTCTATGTCTGTATCTCTATTTCTGCCCTGCAAATAGTTTCATCTATTTTATATATAGTAGTGTTTATCTGTTAACTCCAAACTCCTAATTTATTCTCCCCACCTCCCTGCTCTTCCCTTTGGTAACCATAATCAACATATACTCTTGTATCTGACTTTATATTCATAAATTTGCCTTCTTTTTCCTGGAGTCCCCCTTCCTCAAGTTATACCAGTCTTGAGTCCATGTCATGAAATCTGGATCACCCCTGGGTTTGAGCTCATCAGTTTGAGTGTCTTTCTCTACCATATAGTCTTTTTTTGTTCTTGCATAATCCGTCTTGCCTTCTCCCCTGGCCCACATATGTGTTCAGGTGGCTCCCAGCCCGAGGATGTTTATGTCTTTTTGGTAACTCCTTGAGTGGCAGTTCTGTCTCTGCCCAAAGGTCTCCCTTTTTTTCTGTTTTTCAGCCCTTGCCTCTACACTCTGCTCCTTTCTTCTTGCTTTTGTCCTTGAGCCATTCTCACATTCACAGAATGCTAGCTCTAAGGGGACTTTCAGATTCCAAGCCCAAAGTTTCCTATACCAGGCTGATCATCAGAAATAGCTGGTAGTTTTGAAAAAGGATTTTCACTGTAAAAATTATACTATGGTCCATCATGTAAACAGTGAAGGATATGAATCTTAAGTTGGGTACTGTTGAGTGGATTTTTACCCTTGTAACTACCATCCATGGAGAAGGCAATGGCACCCCACTCCAGTACTCTTGCCTGGAAAATCCCATGGACGGAGGAGCCTGGTGGGCTGCAGTCCATGGGGTCACTAAGAGTCGGACACGACTGAGCAACTTCACTTTCACTTTTCACTTTCATGCATTGGAGAAGGAAATGGCAACCCACTCCAGTGTTCTTGCCTGGAGAATCCCAGGGAAGGGGGAGCCTGGTGGGCTGCCGTCTATGGGGTTGCACAGAGTCGGACACGACCGAAGTGACTTAGCAGCAGCAGCAGCAACTACCATCCATAACAAAATACAGAACCTTTCTATAGAAATATAGAACTCTCAAATTGCAGTACATTTCCTCATACTTGCTTCATGTTGAAACCAACTCCCCTAAAGGTAATTGCCATTCTGATTTAGCTTAAAACAGATTCAGGTCAGTTCAGTCACTCAGTCGTGTCTGACACTTTGTGACCCCATGGACTGCAGCACACCAGGCTTCCCTGTCCATCACTGACTCCTGGAGTTTGCTCAAACTCACGTCCATCATGTCAGTGATGCCGTACAACCATCTCATCCTCTGTCGTCCCCTTCTCCTCCCTCCTTCAATCTTTCCCAGCATCAGCGTCTTTTCCAATGAGTTGGCCACATCAGGTGGCCAAAGTGTTGGAGTTTCAGCTTCAGCATCAGTTCTTCCAATGAATATTCAGGACTGATTTCTTTTAGGATTGACAGGTCGGATCTCCTTGCAGTCTAAGGGATTCTCAAGTGTATTCTCCAACACCACAGTTCAAAAGCATCAATTCTTTGTCACTCAGTTTTCTTTCTAGTCCAACTCTCACATCCATACATGACCACTGGAAAAACCGTAGCCTTGTCTAGACGGACCTTTGTTGGCAAAGTAATGTCTCTGCTTTTTAATATGCTGTCTAGGTTGGTCATACCTTTTCTTCCAAGGAGCAAGCTTCTTTTAATTTCATGGCTGCAGTCACCATCTGCAGTGATTTTGGAGCCCTAAAAAATAGTCTGCCACTGTTTCCACTGTTTCTCCATCTATTTGCCATGAAGTGATGGGATCAGATGCCATGGTCTTAGTTTTCTGAATGTTGAGCTTTAAGCCAACTTTTTCACTCTCCTCTTTCACTTTCACCAAGAGGTCCTTCAGTTCTTCTTCACTTTCTGCCGTAAGGGTGGTGTCATCTGCATATCTGAGGTTATTGATGTTTCTTCCAGCAATCTTGATTCCAGCTTGCGCTTCTTCCAGCCCAGAGTTTCTCATGATGTACTCTGCATATAAATTAAATAAGCAGGGTGACAATATGCAGCCTTGACATACTCCTTTTAAAACAGATTAGTTTTGCCTATTTTAAAAGTTCATATACATAGTCTTTCCTTATTTACTTATTTTTGGCTGTGCTGGGTCTTCCCTGCTGCAGATGGGCTTTCTCTAGCTTTGGTGAGCAGGGGCTATTCTGTTGTCGTACACAGGCTTCTCATTGTAGTGGCTTCTCTTGTCGCGGACCACAGGCCCTAGAGTGCACAGACTTCGGTAGCCGCAGCACATGGTCTCATGGAATTGCCCCATGTGATTATAGAGGTTGACAAGTCCCAGGATCTGTGTTCACTAGACCCACACCAGAGCTGATGGTAAATTCCAGTCTGAATCCAAAGGCCTGAGAACCAGGAGAGCTGATGGTGTAAGTCCCAGTGCTAGCAGACGAACAGGCTCAAGACCCAGAAAGAACTGCTGTTTCAGTATTGAGTCCACAGGAATGAAAGAACTGATGCCCCCTTGAGGGCAGTCAGGCAGGAGGAACTTCTTACTCAGCCATTTTGTTTTATTCAGGTCTTCAGCTGATTAGATGGTGCCCACTTACACTGGGGAGGGCAATCAGCATTACTCAGTTTACTGATTCAAATGTTAATCTCATCCAAAAACACCCTTGCAGGGACTTCTCTTGTGGTCCAGTAGTTAAGAATCCTCCTTCCAGTGCAGGGGATGTGGGTTTGATCTCTGATGGGGAACAAAGATTCCACATGCCGTGGGGCAATTAAGCCTGTGCACCACAGCTAGAGAAGCCTGCACAATGCAATTACTGAGCCTGTGTACTCTAGAACCTGTGCTCTGCAAGAAGAGAAGCCCCCACATGTTACAATGAAGACCCAGCACAGCCAAAATAAAAAATAAATAAGCACATTTTTAAGATTAAAAAAAGAAACAAAAACATCCTTACAGACCCACCCAGAATAACATTTGACCAAAAGCCTGAGGACCTCCTGGGCCCATCAAGTTGACACTCAAAATTAGCCATCACATATGTATTCACTTCTGTGGGATATGCATTGTTGTGGGGAACACATATCATTGAATCAGACAACATTCGGCTTTAGTAATTACTACCGGTTTCCCAGGGTGATTGTACCAATTCACACTCATCCTAGCAGTGTGTTTAGAGTTCTACTTGCTCTACATCCTTACCAGCACTTGGTGTGATCAGTCTTTTTTATTTTACCTTCACGTTGGGTGTGGTGAGGCCTCTGTGACGTGCTGGAGCTGGCTTCTGTGGCTTATGAGAGTCAGTTGTACATACCTCTTCCCAATTCTGCAATCAGTGATGTCACACTCATAGCTTGAAATCAGCCATAGTGGTAGTGTTTACACCGCAAAAAGTTTTAATTTCTGGAAACTTGGTTGTTAAATATTTGTCAATATACTGCTGGTAGTGATACCTCATTGTGGTTTTAATTTACTTTTCCCTGATGAGTTATGGGTAAACATCTGTTCATCTTTTTATATCTTTTTTTCTACCTAAAAAATTGGGTCGTTGGTATTTCCCTGGTGGCCTAGTGGATAAAACTCCGAGCTCCCAATTCAGGGGGCCTGGGTTTGATCCCTGGTCAGGGAACTGGATCCCACATGCCACAGCAAAGATTGAGCATGCCACGACTAAGACCCAACACAGCCAAATAAACACAGATTAAAAAAAAAAAAGTTTGGTTGTTGATTTTTTCTTTTTCTTGTTGATTTGGAGGAGTTCTGTATATACTCTCGCCTGAGTTCTTTGTAGAATATATATTGTAAACCCAGTCTGTTGCTTGACTTTTCATTCTCTTTTAATGGATAGGCATTTATAACTTAACTTAGTTGAAGTAATATATCCATCTTTTCTCTCATGGAGAATGTTTTCTATGTTCTCCTTAAGAGATCTTTATCTACCCCGGACTTCCCTGGTGGTCTGGTGGCTAAGACTCCAAGCTCCCAATACACGGGGCCCAGGTTTGATTCCTGGTCAGGGAACTGGATATCACACGCTGCAACCAAGAGCCTGCGTGCCACAGCAAAGGTCAAAAATTTCACGTCCTGCAACTAAGACCTGGTGCAGCCAGATAAACAAACAAAAATAAATATTAAAAAGATCTTTATCTACCTCAATGGCTCGAGTCTTTAAAAACAAAACTGATTTTTGAGTTTACTGAATCAAAGTTTTGAGTGTGGGATCCAGAGTTCAGTGTATTTTACAGCTCCCTTAATGCAGATGGCTTTGAAACACATTAAAAAGTTTCTCAACCTTATTTGTAATGAGTGAAATGCAAGTTATAACCACAATGAAATGTTATTTTTCTCATCTATCAGATTAAATTAATGTGGATCAAAAAGCTGTAAAAAACACACTGTATTGGCCTGAGATGTGAGGCACTCTCATATGTCGTTGATGTCTGGGTTCAACCTTTATGAAGAGCAATTTAGCAATATCCATTAAAACAAAAATACATCCACATGCCCTTTGATCTGCCTGGCAGTTCTTCTAGGAGTATGTCCTACTGGTACTTGGAAGTGTTCACAAAGAAGTATGTTACATGAATATTTACTGCAGTACTATTTGTAATAAAGAAAGATGGAGAATTACCACAGTGTCCACCAATATAGTAGAATACTAAAATATCAGTAACTGGGAGACAGTTCTATATGTACAATATATGGAGTGACTTACAAATTATATGGCTAAGTGTAGAAAGGACCTTGTAGTGTGTTTAATTTCTCAGCAAATATATACAAATGGATAATTTTTATGCTTGAACGTGTGGGGTAGTAGAGGTTTAGTCGCTAAGTCATGTCTGACTCTTGTGACCCCATGGACTGTAGCCCTCCAGACTCCTCAGTACGTGGGATTTCCCAGACAAGAACACTGGTGTGGGTTGCCAGTTCCTTCTCCAGGGGATCTTCCCAACCCACGATCGAACTCTTGTCTCCTGCATTGGCAGGAGGAGTCTTTACTGCTGAGCCACCGAGGAAGCCCTGCCTGTATGTATATACATGTCTATATGTGTATCTATACTTATACATGCCAGTGTATTCAAATATACTTATTGAAGAAAACAAGGAATTCAGCTACAATGGCAGCCACTGGGGATATGAATCCACTACGTACCTTTTCTGTACTGTTGGTCTTTATAAACCATGAGCTTTTATTGCCCTTCTTTTTTTAGAGTTCCCTAGATGACTTGGGAGACCAACACATATCTCACATGAGGAGACTGAGCCCATAGAGTTTGGCTTCAAGCAGGGTTTGCCCAGAGCGTCATCCTCCCTGAGAGTCCAAATTCTCCCTCTTCCTACCTCTGCTCGGCCTCTGGCTCCAGAACCGGTTTGTCCCGTACACTTTCTGCCTTCTGCTGGGACCCTCCAGCAGGCCAGGAGCCAGATGCCCCCTCCATGGGTCTGGGTGGGAGGGTGAAGCAGCCCCACGTGCTGGCCACCAGCCCCTCCTGCCTGCTCTCCTTGAGGGTGATCTATGGCTTGTCAGAGGTGTGGTTCTCACCACTTGCTGAATAGAAAGCTTCTTTGTTCTTGGGAATGAAAATAACCCGAAGATAAATGTTGGGGCTGGAAGGGCCCAGGGAATGTTGGGCTCCAGCTGCCCTGAGGCTCCTCTGTGGAGCTAAAGGTCTGAGGATGAGGAAGACAGGAGTGGTTCTGAGAGAATATAGTGGCTGCAGGTCCTCTGGGGACTGTGAGCTGTGGCCCCTGGAAGGTGGCCCTGGGCTCTTCTGAAATGCAACCCAGCTCTCCATGCTTGCCTGAAACCTGCTTCCCTGATCAGTAACCTTCTGGCAACCCCTGGCAACTTCCTGTCCCCTGTCACTTACTGGTTATGGCACAAGCAACTCCCTTACAAGTTCTTCTTATTCCTCACCTGGAGGCTGCCGTCTGTACCCCTACACAAACACCCTTTTATCTTCTCCCTGCAGTTTGTCTTCCAAGCCTCCTTGCTTCCTCCTTGCCCCATGGAGCCTGAATTTCATTTCTCTGGCTGTTGTTGAGAAAGGGCGGGACCCAGCTCTGCACCTGGGCTGCAAACCCCATAAAGTTCAGGGTATGACTCTTGCATGGACCATAACCTCCTTCTTTCCCTAATCCGGCCCAGGCAGGACTCAATTGGAGGATCCTGGAGCTGCCAGGAGAGGGGGAAGAAGAGAAGGGAGGATTGTTTTGGGTTGTTAGTCTCAACAGAAAGGCACAGACAAGGTTTGAGCCTTGTTAATTTTCACCCTCACCCCTAAGTTTCTATTTTTCATCCAGCAACTTTGGGAGGGGGGTCTAAGACTATCCAAGAATCTCAGAGGGCCAAAGGTGAGAATAGCATCGGAGTCCTCTGGGAAAGCCTGGGGCTGCAGTGCCCCTACCCGAACCCCAGCCCTGGCTCAGACAAGGCAGCCAGGGGGCCTCAGAAGCTGGAGCCACAGAGAGGACTCTAGAGAAATCCTCACAGACAACCCAATGTATCCCTCTTGATAAGCATGGTTTGTTTGGGATGGCCTGTGGGAAGGGGTACGAGGGGTCGTAAGGAGAGAGGAGGAAAACAGAGGGAACTAATAGGACACCATAGGGCCAACCCTCCTGTTCTCTGGGTGAGAAAAGAGAGGCAGAGAGAAGCCCAGGACTGTGTCTCCAAAATGGAGATGAAGCAACCTTCCCTGGCACCTGCACTTCTGTTTGTTCTTGCTGGCTCCTCCCCAGGGCGTAATGGAATGGCAGGTTTCAGGAATAGCCTTTGGGACTGATTGGATCTTAAGGACAAGCTCCCCAGGGTGACAAGAGTCCCTCCCAGTGCCCCTCCTCCCAGTGACCTCAGCTCAGTGTCCTGCAAGGGCACCTGTACCATGGACTCTAAAGGCAGAAAGTGCCTGTTAGACCCTCTGTCTACAACCCTTGCCCCAAGTCTTCATGAGCTTTGCCTCTCTTTGGCTCTGCTGGTCTGGACTGGATAAGGTTTAGGATGAATCATGGTTTGGGTTTTCTGTGAAAGAATAGGAAAGAGAAAGGGACGGGAATGACCAGTTGTTGCATTGTAGGTGCCAGACGCCAGGGAGAGCACTCAGGGCATACATCCTTATTTTTAACCCAACCATCCTTATTTAAGGCTCATGACACCTCTTTGGAGTAGGAATTGTTGCTCCCATTGCACTGAGTCTGCATGAGGTTCAGTGACTTGCCCCAGGTCACCCAGCTGTGATTCCAGCTGTGCCTGGCTGTGGATATGTGCGCATCACTGTCAGAATCCAGGCTGCCCCCACTGTGTGCTGGCTGATACCTGGCTCTGCACATCGGACAAGTTGTCCAGGGAGCACCCGGTTCTTCGGATGGAGCCTTAACCAGCCAATCAGAGCACTGCTAGACGCACCAGCCAAATTCCCCAAAGGGTTGAACTGCCCCAACCCTGACCTCTGCAGCCTCCTCCCACCTGACCCGGGCAGGGATTTCTCAGGGCTCCTTGCTGATTCTTGATGTCCCTGGGCTGGCAAAGGGCTGGCTTTGTGCTCATGCTCAATAATCCGTGAAGAAATCAATGCATTCCCACCTCCCATCCTGGACTCAACCAGGACCCACCAGCACAGCTTACAATCACATGTGTTATTTGCCCATGCTGGGCAGAGGCGTGGGGGCAGGCTGTGAGCTTCAAGTTAAACTTTTTGAGACTAATAAACTTTCTCACGTTACAACTCCACTGTCTTTGCCTTTCCCCACTGGCCCCTACCCCAGGACCATCCCCCACTCCTCGCCACTTTCTTCTCTCTTTCACTGAGGCCGACATCACACTCACATTTTCCAAAAATTACCCAAATTACCCACTGTCTTCTAGCTCCTGCTGTTGTCTGGAATTATAGATGCTGTCTCCTGTCATTCCTTCCCACCATCAGTCCTGAGCATCAGGACTCCCCAGCTCTGGTTCCTGGTTGCCCTGGGTCCCTCAACTCAGCTTGGCCTGGCAGGGATGCAGCCAAGTGGGGTCTGAAACACTGAGGAACTCTTTACATCACCAGGTCCATGGGGCTAAAGGTGCTGCTGGAAGGAAGTTAAGCTGTGGCTCTGGGTGTGTGTGTGTGCGTGCGCGCGCGTGGGCCTGCGAGGAGGCTTGCTCTGAAAGACTCATTATGTAGACAAGGGGCTGGGTCTTTCCGAAGCCTGGACGAATGGGATTGGAAGGGACATATTTCTGTGTAAAAAGCTTGGGATTTGGAGTCAGAAGACCTGGGTTCCAGTTCTGGCTTTGTCACTCATGGATGTTGTGCACAGGTCACCACATAGCTCCTCCCCTCAATGTTCTCTGCAAATTGGGACTCTGTGTTTCCCAAAAAGGCCATAACAGTATTTCCAGTCCAACACTCTCTTCCAGAAACCTTATTATTCTCATTAAGAGGTGGAGTCTATGTCCCCTCCCCTTGAGCCTGGGCAGGTCTCTGTGACTGCCTCAACAAATAAAGTGTGTCAGAAATGACACTGGGTGACTTCCTAGGCTAGGCCGTACAAGCATATGGCTTTCACTGACTGCCTCTCAATCTCTCTCTCTCACTGGAACTTGGCCCCTGGTCTTTGAGAAAGCTCAGGCCACTTGGAGGGAGCATGTGTAGGTGCTAGCTGAGTGTTCCAGCCAGCATCCGTGGTAAGTGAGAGCCTTCTGATTCTTCTGACCCCGAGTCTTCAAGTTTCTCGGGCTGGTGCCAAATGGAGCAGAGAAGAGCTTCCCTACCCAGCCCTGTACAAATTCCAGATTTGTGAGCAAAAGAGATGTTATTAAGTCAGCTGAGTTTGGGAGTGGTTTGCTGTATAGCACTGAATGTCTACAACAGGACTGTAGTAGTATTTGGCTTGCAGAAGTTGCGGGGGTTAAATCAAGAGATGCTGTAGCAGAGCCTCGTGGAGCCCTATGTAAATATAATACATTGTTTTCACCCATGCTGTCAGAGCACTTCAGTGTGCAGGAATAAGACATGGACGTGCTTGTCTATACTGCGGCAATAACTGGGTTACGTGCTCTCCACGTATCACTTAATTTACTTATTTATTTATTTTTGCCATCTGGCTGCATTCTTTTTCAGTTTTTATTTTTAACACCAAAACCATTTTGTATTGGGGTACAGCTGACTAACAATGCTGTGGTAGTTTCAGATGAATATCAAAGGGACTCAGCCGTACAAATACATGTATTCATTCTACCCACAGATCACTCCACTTAATCCTTACATTTTTTTCCACGTGTCAACCTCCTGCCCTGTTTTATCCAGGTCAGGCAGGATTGATTGGGTTGGTTGTAGTAAGGATTAAATTAGGTTGGTATTCTTATTTTCACCAGTTTGTAAATGAGAAAACAGAGACACAGCTAGTTTAACTTCACATGGAACTGGAATTTGAGACAACACGTGTGTTCCTGCCAACTTTTTCCTCCTTGTTCTCCAGGAGCTCGAGCTTGGGCAGTTGCCTAAATAGTGACACTAGGGTATCTCAGTAGATCCTGGCCTGAGAAAGTCCCTCTGCTTGCTCTGTTTATTTTTATTATTGTATCAACAAGCATGCATCAAACACCTATAAAGAGACAGAGTGTTAGGTAGGCCCTGGAAGCACAAGTCACACACCTTCTTCCTTAAGCAGCTCTGGGCGGAAATAGAGACCTCTTAATTATGTAACCTTGGGCATACTACTTACCATCTCTAAGCCTCTGTTTTGTCATCTGCGAAATCGGGATAATTACAGAACGCATTTCATAAAGTTATTGTGAGAATTATATGATGCATTAACATAATTCTACTTAAAGAATCATGTACCTAGGAAGTGCTCTATAAATATTAGTCTTTAAAAGTATAGAAAGAAAGGTTGATGATAGAATGAGATATCCGCCAAAATAGAATGGAACATAAAGTGTTAGGGGAGGCGAGAGGAGTAAGTAATTAGTTCATCCTATAGTAGGAGGGGTGCTGAGAGGAGGTAACTTTTGTCCTGAGACTTCAAAGGCAAGTAGAAGAAGCAGACGGTCTACGGAAGGACTGTGTTTAGTGCGTCTGGAGCCAGAGCAGCCCCAGGTTGCTGCTGCACAGGGAGCTGGAGGTGATCGAACCAAGGCAGGTTGGGGAGGGGGCTTTGGGTGACAGGCTGTCCCACAGACCCAGGCAAGAACCTCCTCACCAGGCTGAGTGATGAGGCTTTAATGTGCAAACACTAGCAGGAGGATGCCAGGTTCCAAGATGCAAAAGCTTGGTATTAGAGTTCTAGTTTTGAAGGAGAAAAGGGTTGGGGAGAACACATGAAAGTCCAGGGAACCTCACCCTGGGGCCCAGGGCTTAAAGAAGAGGCTGGTGTATCAGAGACATCTTCTCACCCCTCTCAAAAATCTGTTCAGAGTGGACTCACTGAATCTTACCTAAGCTAGATCAACAGAATCTGCTCTTCCCAATAAACCACCAAGCCCCTGGCCCAGGAACGGCCCAGAATGTCACTGGAGATCAACAAATGGCTGCTTGGAGAACTTTGCCCCAGGAGGCCCAACCCCTGAGGATCAGTGGCTTTCTAGCTGGTGCATCTTGTCCCAGGGAGATGTCTTCGCAGGAATTGTGGACAAGCTCTGGGCTCTATGTGTGCAGAGAACAGCTGCTTTGCTTTAAGTATTAATAATGCAAAATGAAATGTGTGGGGTGCCCAGCGCACCAGAGCCCACAGCCAGGGTGCATTGCATCTAATGTCCTCTGCACTCGGGTTTGGAAAAATGTGGTCAGTGAATTTAATATACTTTTTGGCAAAGAAAAGATGACAGTTAACTTCTCTCTGAAGCCTCACTAAAGTGGGTTTTCTCTCTGGAAAGCAGAGGGGAGAGTGTGGTTTCTCCCAAGATGCCAGCAGGCCTGCTGGCAAATTCTGTCACAGGCCCTCTGCTCTGCCCACCTTGACACTCACAAGGGGCTCTGGGGGCCACGGAACATGCCATGGCGGGGATAGAGATGTGGTCATGCTTGTTCAAGCTCCAGTGAGGCCTGAGTGGGGCAAAAGCCTCAGCTCCTGCAGGCTTCTCCCTCCCGAACACTCTGTTCCCATCTCACCCTCCTTGAATCACCCCCCACCCGCTCCCCTGCTATTCATCAGAGGAGACCAACGTGAGAATGTCAGTGCCACAGGGCTCTCACAGGGCCCCTGAATTTGACAGCTGATCCCAGGTCTCCAAGGGCCAGATGTCAGCCCCTACACACTTCCTTTTCCTCAGTCCCACTGCATTTTTAAATCCTGGGGAGGATTGGACAACAAGGGCTCCCTTCTCCGCTCCTGCCCTGTACCAGCTATGGCCAGAGCCTCTGTGGCTTGTTCCCCCTTCCCCGACACTCCAGGCCCCAGCTTCTGTCTCACCAAATGCCAGAGCTCTTGTTCAGCTTCTTCTTTTTAAAACATTGGGATATAATTGACATACTACAGTATGATAGTTTCAGGTACACACTGCAAATAACTTGCTATTTGTATACATAATGAAATGATCATTGTAATAAGTCTAGTTACTACCCATCACCACATAGAGTTACATGTTTTTTTTCTCTTGTGAAGAAAGCTTTTTAAGAGGTACCCTGTTGGCACCTTTCCACTATGTGCTATCAATTGGCTTCTTGAAAAGTGAATAAGTGCTGGGTGACATCACAGCCCCACAGCCAGGGAGCAAGAAAGTGTCAGAGGCAAATGTTTGTGAGGAGAAGTCAGAGGCTCTGGGTTTGCCCAACAAAGGCGCCCTGTGTAGGCGTGGTCACGGTCACGGCCACCACCACCGCAGAACTGAACAAAGCTGGCCAGGCTTTCCCCAAAGTCTGTCCCTGGTTTTATACAACCTGATAATGTTCCCATTTAGAGGCTTGAGCAGATCATCCAGCAGTGAGTGCCAGGCAGCCTCAGTTCGTCATGGCCTGGTTGTGGACTGCTCTGGTGGGGGGTGCCCTGGGGCTGCTGGGGAAACAGTCACCCCAGGGCCTTTCATGGGGGGCAAGGAGTGGGCTCCAGGCAGAGAGAAATAGCCCTGCCTGGGAGAGGGTGGGAGCGGCGATCACCAGGCGCTGGGGCTCCAGCTGTGCCCCAGGCTCCAGCTCCCGCCACCCCGCCATCCACCCCCACCCCGCTTGGCATCCAGCCCTTGGGGAAGCTGAGAGAAAGTCTCGCCTGTTCTGCATGCCGCGGGCAGGATCGGCCACAGCCATCTCCTTCATGTGTCACCGCTGGCTGTAAGCGCTGTGTTTGGTTTGGCAGAACGGCTATTTAAATAGCAGTGAAATGTGTCACTGGAAAAAAATTAGCTCATGTTTCCTTTACCATTTCTTCATGATTTCCATTAAAAGTGTAACCACGGGTAATAAATTAACAAGATCTGTAAAAGGGACCGTAGGAAACCATGGATCCAGAATTCCTATAAACTTCTAACCCGTGATACAGAAGAGCAAGGCTACTTGGGGGAAGGGGGTTTGGCTCACCCATACTCCAGTTTTCTTTGTGTCTGATTTCTTACCCACCCTCCCCAAAGTGAGAGGAAGCCCTCTGCTTCTTTTAGGGGTCGCTGTGGTTATCAGGGGGGAAAGTCTTTGCTTAAAAAACCCACAGCCTTGGGGCATGGCTCGGTTCTTCCTGTTTCATTTAAAAAAAAAAAGGCAAGAAAAACAATGAAAAAATGGCTTCTCTACCAAAGTATAATCTCCTTCCCCAAACTGTGCCTCACCTGGTCCCAACCACAGTCCAGTAGCTGGTTTCTCGATGTGGAAATCAGATGCTTTCCCACGGGTACCGGATAGCTGGATGTTGAACTGTAGCTCAATTTTACAGATATGAACACTGAGGTCAACGGAAAATATTGCCTTTGGCGCAAAACCCAATAGTCAGCGAATGAGTGGGGGAGATGGGAACAGCAACCTTCGGATTACTGCCATGTTCGACACACACAGATACACACTCACACAACAATGCTTATTTGTTTGTGCTGGTTCGGGGTGGTTGTGGGGTGGTGCAGGTGGCAGGCAAAGGATCACTGCAGGGTCCTGAAAGTCTCTCTGGAGATAGTGGGTAAAAAAGTTGCTTCCGAGGAAGGCAGCCCTGAGGAATGTGTTTGGTTTGACACATAAGGGCTATCTATGGGGGTGCCAAAGGAGTGCCCGCCATGCTTCACCCAAGGGATGGGCTAGTAGCGGAAAGGACTGGAAGGAGTGTTTATGTCACACACAGGGTTGGGGGCTTGGGGATGTCAGTGTTCCACCTGGGCTAGAAATCTGGGGACAGGATGGGGGAGTGTATTCAGTGCTACACACAGGAACTAAGGGAGTAGGGGGAGGAAGGGAGACCATGTCCCAGTTACACCCAGTGCTAGAGCGGTAGAGTGGGGCAGAGGACTGGGGGACTGTTTTTAGTGTCACACACAGGACTGGGGGCTTGGGGGAGAGAGCTGGGAGAGTGTGTTCAGTGTTACTCACAGGTCTGGGGGAGTGTGACAGTGTGACACACAGGGTCAGGGTGGAAAGAATGGAAGGAGTGAAGGAAGATGATTGGTAACCAGTGAATCTCCTCTGTTTCTCTGTCCCCCCTCCTTCTTCAATGATCCCTTTCATAGATATCTTAACTCTCCTTTATTAGTCTGAAGTGATTGCACTTTGGTCTCCTTTTAGAACAGGGGGTGAGATGGGGAAATTTGTGCCACTTTCTAAGCCCCGCTTCTGTGCGACTTGGTCCCTGGGGTACAGAGGAGGCCATTTCTTCTCCCCCTACTGGATGCTGAAGAATTGATGCTTTTGAACTGTGATGTTGGAGAAGACTCTTCAGAGTCCCTTGGACTGCAAGGAGATCAAACCAGTCAATCCTAAAAGAAATCAGTCCTGAATATTCATCGTAAGGACTGATGCTGAAGCTGAAACTCCAATACTTGGGCCACTTGACGCGAAGAACTGACTCATTAGAAAAGAACCTGATGCTGGGAGAGATTGAAGGCAGGAGGAGAAGGGAATGACAGAGGATGAGATGATTGGATGGCATCACAGACTCAATGGACATGAGTTTGAGCAAGCTCTGGGAGTTGGTGATGGACAGGAAGCCTGGCGTGCTGCAGTCCATGGGGTTGCAAAGAGTCAGACACTGAGTGACTGGATTGAACTGAACTACTGGATGGCAGTGGTGTAGAATGCAGAGGCTCAGAGAATCCTTGTTCACAACGAAATTCAAGAGGGATTTGATATCAACTCTTCTCCCCACTGATTTGCATCAGGAAGTCTCTACCCCTCTCCTTCCTCTTGCCCCTAGTTCCCAAACCCTCCATCCTGTCCACACAAGCACCACTATCCAGTTGCCAGCACCTTCTCCCCAGGGGTGTCTGGCTGTATTTGTTCATTCTTTCCTCTCTGTGAGACTGGAGTGACCAGCTCCTCGATAAGGAGTGGGCTGCACTCCCCAACCTGCTCCGGGCCCCAGACTCCAGAAAGCCCTTCCCATATAGCCTACAGCAGAGGGCTCTGCCAAGGCACCTGCTATAAGGAAGAAGAAACATCTGCTTGTTTTATTTACATTTCATCCAGATGTTTGGGTGCCATGTAGACGCAGCCGTCTGAACACTGGCTGGAAACTGAGCTTCCCTCTGCTTGGAGCTGGGAGGCCAAAGAGGGAGTGTCCTGAGTCTGAGAAGGGACCTGGCTGCGCGCAGACACAGCCTGGGGATGGTGGAGGGCGGGGAGGGGGGCGGTACGGAAGGCGAAACGCGGCAACAACCGGAACAAGATTCCTCATAAACAACTGATCTGTTTACAAAGCCACCAGTGTAGGCGAGCCCTTGCCAAATCATGATTTTTAAAAATCGCCTTTATAATGTTTCGCACCACTTTCCAGATGCCGGAGGAAGGGCCTACTGTGTGCTCGGCGGGCCCCTCCCAGGCCGTCTGGCGCGCGCCCGGCCAGCTTCCCGCAGGCTTGCCGGAGTCTGTGGCTGTGAAGCGCCAGAGACCAGCGGTCCCAGAGGCTCCAGCCGAGAAGGCCAATAACAATGCCGGGCAGTGAGCATAAATCTACCACGCTCCCCCTTTTCCTGGGCTCGAGGCTGGAAAGTATCAGAACTGTGCAAATACTTGGGATGTTTCTCTTTATTAGTGATAAAATATTGGACGTCAGCGTGCGCCGTTTCATGCACTGCCTCCGACAGTTGGAGCAGTAATTGTGATGAATAGGGGCCCAGGGGCAGGCTGCAGGCGTTTAAGAAGGCTCTGTGGATTGAAAATATTAGGATTGATTAAAGGTCAAATACTTTATAAATTTATCAGTGCTGGATACGTTCTTCCGAGGTGGGGGCTACTGCCCTGGCAGGCTGTTGAAAAATAACTCAGTATGGTCGACGGCTCTGCCGCCGCCCCCTCTTCCCATCTTCCCCTCAGGCCCTGCCACTTTTAACCTGCGAAACTGATGAAACCAGCAGAGTTTCCTGTCTTTCACGCCCTTTCGGCTTCTCCCTGCCAGGAGGTAAGTTCAGTACAGACATCTGTGGGCAGAAGCCTGTCCATTTCTCACTGGAGAGAGAAAAGTTTCCTCCGTGGAAGCTATTTTAGTCTTGTGGCTCTGACACCATCCATCAGGGGCAGACTGCCTCCAGCAATAGCTCTGTTACCCACCCAAGGAGCCCTCCAGGCTAAAAGAGGGTGTCACTAATTCTGTCCTTTTCAGGAGTGTCTGATTTCCTGTTATTAGTTAGAGATCTCTGTAACTCTGTGCATGCCCGGAAACTCCAGTGAAATTGTTTTGTCAAGGCAGTGGCCCTCACCTAACTCCTTGTAATAAGGCTCACTCATTAAACAAATATGTACTAAGGCAGAGGGGCTTCCCTGCTGGCTCAAGCGTAAAGAATCCTCCTGCAGTGTGTTCGATCCCTGGGTCGGCAAGATCCCCTAGAGAAGGAAATGGCAACCCACTCCAGCATTCTTGCCTGGGAAATCCCATGCACAGAGGAGCCTGACGGGCTACAGTTCACGGGGTCGCAAAGATTCGACACAACTGAATGACTAAACAACGGTTAAAGCTGGAGGCATTTTGGTTCTAGGGAAAAGCAGGAGATGAAACGGATGAAAAGCCCTGCTTCCATGGAATTTAGATTTTAGATGGGAGCAAGAAAATTGATATAAAAATTTACAGTATATTGGATAGTGTGTGTGTGTGTGTGTGTGTGCGCCCATGCTCAGTCTCATCCCACTCTTGGTGACCCCATGGACTGTGGCCCACTGGGCTCCTTTGTCTTCTGTACATGCTGGAGAAAAATAAAGTAGAGGAGGAAGGGTAGTAGGGAGGCCCAGTGGGAGGACATTGACATTTTGGAAATGGTCAAGGAGGGCCTTACAGATCTGAAGGAGGTAAGTGGAATTATTGAAGAGAAGTGGAATTATTGGAAGGAGTGTTTCTCTGTGTGTGCATGCATGTTTTAATTGTGCTAGTATGTGAGTATTTTAGTACTGGTTGTTCATATCTTTTCCTTTTCGGAATTAAGTATGGGATAAATAAAACCATATACAGAAAATGAAGAAGGTAAAATAAGACCTATTCAGAGAAAGAGATTTCCAAAACTTTAGACTAACAGCTTGCATCCAGATTAACTGGAGGGCATGTTAAAACACAAATCGTTGGATCTCACCCTCAGAGCATCTGGTTCAATTGGGGTCTGAAAATTTGCAGTGGTAGCAAATTTAAATGTGCTGCTAATCTAGGAACCACTGCTCTAAACCAACAGAGCATGCTCTGACTGATCAGGTGAAGGGAAAGTTAGAGAAGTTTCTCCTCCTAGGCTTTGCTAAAGGAAGGGAGGGAATTGCTTACACACCTCTAAAGGCAGCTCTTCCCAAAATGTACTCCATGTAACACTCCTATCAAGGGATGTTCATAAGGATTACCAAAAAAGGATACTTTTGTCAAATATGTTTAGAGCACCCTGAAAGTACATTCTACTGCAGGACTTCTCGGGACCTTTAATATGCAAATATACATTGTGACTCTCCCCAGAGGAGGATTTAATGGATATTTAGTGTTTCATAAACTTTTCTGACCACAAGATATCCTTTACTTTTCCATGGAGACTCTCCCAAGGCCAGTGTACAGTGGGATATGCTTTGAAGACACTGGCTCTTAGGACTAAAAGGTCTCCTCCAACCCACACTGGTACATGAAATGAAAACCCCATGCAGCCAAGAACTCAGAGGACATCATATCCAGCGGTCCTGTGTTCTCTTATGGACTTCTAGATGTGCCCAGGTTCAGTGCCCATCCTTGTGTCCCCATGGTTCTTTGAGGAGAAAGCCTGGACCCCTGGGCTCCTGATCCTTGTGCATATGACTTGGGTAGGACTGGAAGACGCCATCCCTCCCCCAGATCGCGGAGTCTTGTTCAGACACACTCCAGCTACCCCAGATATGCAGAAGGAGCATGTGTTGTGCTGGCTGAGTGGACAGGATTGGTCAGATAGGATGCGGGCGCTGTCCTGAATCTGAGCATGTGGCTCCTGCCTGTAAGTGGGGTCTGCAGAGCTGAGAAGGGGAGGGGCCCACAGGCCCAGCTGTGTCTGGAGAACAGCAGCCCTGATATTTATGACTATGATGGTCCTTCTCTAGTGGACCTGCTTTGGAACATAAATAAACTTAATAGGCTTCAAATAATAGTGACAACTGAGTTTAAACCCTAGACTGTGGTCCAGGGCAATGGACGTCTCTCTCTGTCTCTCTCTCTCCCCTGTCCAATTCCACAGGGCCAGTGCTCAGTTCTGAGCATAGCAGCACCATTGACTCTGGGGGGTCTTTGGACAAAGAGATAGAGAGCTGAGTGACCTTGGGAGTAAACCAGGGGATGAGATGCATTCTTGCAGAACATCCCAGGCTGAGATGTATTACTGGCCTAGTCCAACCCCCTCCCTGATGGGGTAAATTCCAGATCCTGCTCCTTCCTTACCTTGGGGAAGGGTGATCTCAGCTGTTCTTAGAAGCTGTGGCTGAGACATGTGAAATTATAAATTTGGTTCAAGGCATTGGCATATTTTGAACACTTTCTATGTATAAAATATCATACCATCTTGTAGGAAAGACACCTACCTCAAACATACAGCAAACTGGGATCAAGGGCCATAGTATAAAGTTATAAAGAAAATGAAGATGGTAACAGATGAAATGCGTTCTTGCCGATCAGGGTCGGGACTTTCCAGGAGAGGGAGAGCTCTAAACAAAGGTACAGAGATGGGGATGTACAAGGAATGTCCTGAGAGCCATGCTGCCGGTAGCGTGAGAAGGCCAGCAGGAAAAACTCGTTGGAGCTAGAACTTGGAGAGTCTTTCCTTTCAGACTAAAGGATTTGGACTTCATCGAATAAGTACCAACAGGTCATGTTGTGTTTTAATGTTCAAAAATAATCCATGTTCTGAATAAACTCTTGATACAAAAGTATATTCAGTGAAAAGTAAGTCTCCATCCTACCCCTGATTTCCAATTGCTCTGTTCTCTTCCTGGAAGCAAATGCTGTTACCAGTTTTTCTTGTGCATTCTTCCAGAGGTATTCCATGTCTTTGTAAACATATGGAGATATATTTCCCCAGTACTTTAAAAACACAAATATTAACATGTTGTATACACTTAACCTTTACCTTGCTTATCATCACTTAACCATAGATCCTAGAGATTTTTAGGTAAGACTCAATGTGCTCCATAGTTTATTTAACAAGACTTCACTGACAGACATTTGATGTTCCCAGTCTTTTACTACTTCAAACAATGATGCAGTTAATACGCGCATATGTTAATCACTTTGTGTGTGTTTCTGTAAATTCACAGAAGTGAAATTACTTGGTCAAAGGTATTTGCATTTTTATTACTGTTAGACTGCACCTGGGGAAATGTAATTCAAAGGATGCTGGAACTAGATCCATTTTAGGAAGATCCATTTTGGAGGAAACAGGAAGATGGGAAGGAGGGGACGAGACAAGTTTGGAGGTTGTTATGATTACATCAGGTGAGATGTGATGAAGGCCAGAACAGAGCAGGGGCTGAGAGAAAGGGGGCAGGGCAAGGGTGGAAGAGACACTAGTGACCAGTTTGATAAGTCCCTGGGAGAGAGGAGGAATCACAGACAGAGGTCCAGAGCCTCACATGGGGAGGGATTAACTGAGAAACAGAAGGAGTGGCTTTGATCAGATTCTCTAAAACCAGGAATGTGTCTGCATAGACATGAAAGTGGAAAGCTAAGAAATCACCATCTCAGGCCTGGTAGAGATAGATAGGAAGAATGAGACTCAAAAAAAGTTAGAGGGTCTTAATGTCTCCTGGGGAGGGTTGATCAGACCTAGTGCAGTTCCAGACAAGGAAGGGCCAAGAGCATGGACTTTGGAGTTCAGGCTTTCTGCTGGAACCAACAATCACTAAACTTCAGTGCTTTAGCACAATTGATTATTTCCAGCTCACATCACCCTCTCCTGCAGGAGCAGTGATGAGGAAGCTACTCTGCTCAAAGCAATTGTGGAGATTCTTAGATTCTTACATATTCAGATTCTGCCCTTCTCCAGGTCCTCCTCTCTCACATTCAGCCATTGGGTGGAAGAAGAGAGAATCTGTTGTACAGGCAGGTTTTATGGGCCAGACCTGGAAATGGCTTATGCCATTTCTACTCAGTTGCTATTGGTTAGAATTGAGTCGTATGGCTGCACCTGCCTGCAAGGGGGCCTGGGAATGGCATCTAGCAGAGAGTCCAGAAGGAAGAGGGTGATGCTTGATGAACAACTAACCAACCTCTGCCTCCCAAACTGTGTGTCCTGGGCAAGTCATATAACTTTTCATAGGCTTGGTGTTCACATCTGTCAAATGGGAATAATCACTTCATAGGTAGGATTGTTGATCTTTTGAGGATTAGATGAGCTTATGTACATGACCCACTTAGGATGGCATGCGTAGATGGATAAATAACCACCATAGTGAATATTCATACATATTCATAGTATGTGCTCCTTGGTTGGGATGCTATGGTTTTCCCTGTCTTTCTCTGCCCACTCCAGGTCTACACAGGCAGAGGAAAACTCAGTCTGCCTATGACTGACCTGGATCATTCTGGCCCCAAAGTAGATTTCTTTTCTTGAAAGAAATCACTTGGTTTGGTGAACTCCATAGATTAAATTCATGAGATTATTTCAAATCTCCCTATGCCTGGTCCGTGTAGACCCAGCCACAGCCTCTGCCAGCCAGCTTCAGTCTGAGGATAGGCAGGCTGCAGAATGATTCTTGTTCATTCTTTCATGTTATTCCCACACTTCAGAAGTCTGGAGGGAAGCAGAATGTTTGCTGTTCTGGGATCATTTGAAGCCGGGCATGCAAAGAGTTCCGAGTCACTTTCAAGTCTGCCCGTAGGAAATCTTTCTTGGCAACCAGACAACTAGAATTAGTTATTAAAGGCATGTCAAATGAATAAAGACACCTCTGTGAGGAAAACCGCAAGAGTAGTTACTTTTTCTAATATGAATAGGAGGCTAATATCAAATCACCTTTAATTTTCCACTCTTTCTTTGCTGTTTCGTTGGTAGGTCAAATCTAATAATACAGATACTCCAGAAAACCGTTCATCTATCGCAATATATAGGCCCACTGCAAATGTGTGTCTTAAAAACCAGGGTCTGGAATTTAAACAAGTATCTGCACACTGACAAGCCTGTTTCCTCTAGGAACATTCTCCCAGATGCCAAACCTGTGTTGCCCTCACAGGCTGTAAGGAGCCGACCTGTGAAACAGAATAAAGCCTGGTCTTGTCTATAAACCATACATCCCACAGAACACAGGCCGCAGCACTTGCCAAAGGGCAAGGATGACCATGAAGACCCAGCCATGAGGACCAGGGGAGCAAATGGTGTGAAGGCATTTTTGAAAACATTCCAGATGTGAGTCACTGAAGGTCCAGTGTAGTCTCTTTACTTGTGTGGCCTAGATTTAGGGTCACTATGGATAGATTTGTGGACGGGGAGCTGCCGACCAACAGGAAGCGCTGTATTATGGATAGGTGGCTCCAGAATCTTTGTGTGTATGTGTGTAAAAAGGTTGGCTAAGTTTCCAAAAATTCTTAAATGGATTCAAACCCTAGCGCTGCTATGTTCTATTGTTATAATGGGCAAGTTGCTGGATTTCCCTGGCCCTTAGTTTCCTCATCTTTAGAATGGGGATGATAATAACTATTTCAGACAGTTGTAAATATTAAATGAGCTGATTCTTACAAAGATCTTAGAACAGACGTTTGATAAGCCAGCTCCTGATGAGTGTTGACTATTTTTGCTAGTATTATCAGCAATATTATTATCTAGTAAGGAAAGGAATGGGCTTCCCTTGTGGCTCAGCTGGTAAAGAATTTGCCTGCAATGCAGGAGACCTGGGTTCTATCCCTGGGTTGGGAAGATCCCCTGGGGAAAGAGAAAGGCTACCCACGCCAGCATTCTGGCCTGGAGAATTCCATGGACCGTATAGTCCATGGGGCTGCAAAGAGTTGAACACGACTGAGTGACTTTCAGACTCACACGCCAGGAAAGGAATCCATGGATGATTTTATGTGTGGGTGGGTCACATAAGCCGAGCAACATTATTTTATATAGAAGGGAGTTTGGTTGATTGAGAGAAGCCAATTTGGTCCTTGAAAATGCAGCCACCTTGGAAGCTCTTCTTTTGGGTAGACACGACTTGAACTTCATGGTCAAATGGTGAGGCTGTGCCCATGCAGATGCCTACCTGGGCAGACAGGTTTGTCCTCCGGATGCAGAAGTTTTCATCCAGGTTCAAAAATACAGAAACCGTTTAACCAGCCAGGCTCATTCCAGCCTCCTAGAAATTAACCTCCTTCAGGTGCGTCCTGTGGGCAGGCCCCTTTGGAAGCTCTCTTTTCCCATGTGTTTTGTGTATCTAAGAGATTTGGGTGGCCTTTGCTTAAGGGCCTAGGGGTTATTTTGCAGCCTTTGCCCCTCCATCTAAGTACAGACCACCACTGTGACCTTCTGCCCTTGTCCTTAACTTCAGGTAACTCAACCTGGTTCCTGGAAGCCTCAGGCCGAGCTTGGCTCTCCAGCTTCCTTTCCACTGACGGTGCATCTCCAGCTGGTCTTGAATCTGGCCACAAAGCCACTCTAGAATGGCAAAGGTCCTCTTCTTGCCCAGACTCTACTCAGGCTCTTCTGAACTCTCTTCTCAATCAGGCCCTAACTTTGGGGCTTCAGTGTTAATTTCTGCATTGTCTAGGTTTATCAGGAGTCCTGCTGAGTCAGTTTAGTCACAATCCTCTGCTCTTGGTATCTGATCACACTTGTCATCTGACTGGGGTCTTCATCCACTCCATCCCCCTAACTGGTGTCAGATCCTTGTAGCCTGCCTTCAGCAAGAGTCCTGTTAGGTCTGTTGAGCCAGAATCCCTCCTAAGCTCTGATGCATCCTCTTAGTAATTTTCCATGCATGGATCCCACCCTGCTCCTTGGCTATAAATTCCTGCTTTTCCTTGTCATCTCTGGGGTTGCAGGCTTACCCTGGTGGCTCAGTGGTAAAGAAACTACCTGCCAATGCAGGAGACCCGGGTTCGATCACTGGGTCAGAAAGATCCCCTGGACTAGGAAATGGCAACTCACTCCAGCATTCTTGCCTGGGAAATCCCATAGACAGAGGAGTTGGTGGGCTATAGTCCACCAAACAGAGAAGGCAATGGCACCCCACTCTAGTACTCTTGCCTGGAAAATCCCATGGATGCAGGAGCCTGGTGGGCTGCAGTCCATGGGGTCGCTAAGAGTTGGACACGACTGAGCGACTTCACTTCCACTTTTCACTTTCATGCATTGAAGAAGGAAATGGCAACCCACTCCAGTGTTCTTGCCTTGAGAATCCCAGGGACGGGGGAGCCTGGTGGGCTGCCATCTATGGGTCGCACAGGGTCGGACACGACTGAAGCGGCTTAGCAGCAGTAGCAGCAGCAGTCCACCAAAAGACTTGGGGTCGAAAATGAGTTGGACATGACTTAGCGACTGCTGCTGCTAATCAGTTGTGTCCAACTCTGTGCAACCCCATAGATGGCAGCCCACCAGGCTCCCCCGTCCCTGAGGTTCTCCAGACAAAAATACTGGAGTGGGTTGCCATTGCCTTCTCTGGACTTAGCGACTAAACAGCAACAAAAACAATAGCAGCCTGGAGTTGAACCCTATCTCTTTCCACTAACACAAACCCACTTCAGCAGCATTCCCCTCTCGTTTGGAATAAAATCTGTTTAAACCACCTTTAACTAATGTCATGAATCATTTTCCTTTGATAGAAGTTACTGGATTTGTTTTGGGGGAGCCAAGATGGGCTATAGATCATGGTGCCCTAACAGATCATGGGATGGACAAGAGATCTAGCACCGCCTCTCACAAGCAGTAAAGGGACCCCAGGGGAAGCAGCCAGGGAGTTCAGCAAGACTGTTAGCCTTTTCTGCCCTTGTTATCTCCTTGTTTGATATTTTTAGGTGCAATCACTGTTTAATGGACTGAGCAACCAATACCACTGTCCCTTAAATTATGCACATAAGCTTTTTGCTTGCTTATGCTCTCCTTTTGTTTCAAAAAAGGGTGTAAGGTGATTAATTTTGTGTAGACTGCAAAATGAAGATGGACATGGAGAACCACGCAGATACTGGAATATGGCCATATGTTTCAGTGTTTGCCTTCGTGAATCAAGGCAAGCAGTCAAGTGACTGGTAAAAAAAAAAAAAACAACAAAAAACCCAAAGCTAGTTGTGGTGTTCTGGAAACACAGCCTAAGGCTTTTGATGAGGATAGAGCCTGTGTATGCACATGTGTGAATGCGTGTGTATTTCTGTGTAGAGTGTAGGGGCCCGTGCTGATAAAGCAGAAAATGAAATGGCAGAAATGCCTGTGTGCCTGCTGGGACCAGCTGCTTTATTTCATTTACTCCTTGTAACTAACCAAGGTGGTAGGTATTATTATTATTACACACAAGGAAACTGAGGTGAAGAAAGGTGAGATACCAACTGAATGCAGAGTTCCAGAGAATAGTGAATGATGCAAAGATATAGAGGAAAACAATAGAATGGGAAAGACTAGAGATGTCTTCAAGAAAATTGGAGATACTAAGGGAACATTTCATGCAAAGATGGGCCCAGTAAAGAACAGAAACAGCAAGGACCTAACAGAAGCAGAAGAGATTAAGAGGTGGCAAGAATACACAGAACTATACAAAAAAGGCCTTAATGACCCAGATAACTACAATGGTGTGGTCACTCACCTAGAGCCAGATATCCTGGAGTGTGAAGTCAAGTGGGCCTTGGGAAGCATTACTACAAACAAAGCTAGGGAGGTGATGGAATTCCAGCCAAGCTATTTCAAATCCTAAAAGACAATGCTGTTAAAGTGCTGCACTCAATATGTCAGCAACACAGGACTGGAAAAGGTCAGTTTTCATTCCAATCCCAAAGAGAGGCAATGCCAGAGAATGTTCATGCTGCTGTACAATTGTGCTCATTTCACTTGCTACCAAGGTAATGCTCAAAATCCTTCAAGCCAGACTTCAGCAGTATGTGAACCGAGAACTTCCAGATGTACAAGCTGGGTTTAGAAAAGGCAGAGGAACCAGAGATCAAATTGCCAATATCCACTGGATCGTAGAAAAAGCAAGGGAATTCCACAAAAACATCTACTTCATTGACTATGCTAAAACCTTTGGCTGTGTGGATCGCAACAAACTGTGCAAAATTCTTCAAGAGATAAGAATACCAGACCACCTTACCTGTCTCCTGAGAAACCTGAATTCAGGTCAAGAAGCAACAGGTAGAACTGGACATGGAACAACAGACCAGATCCAAATTGGGAAAGGAGTACATCAAGGCTGTATATTGTCACCCTGCTTATTTAACTTAGATACAGAGCACATCATGAAAAATGCTGGGCTGGATGAATACTAAACTGGAATCAACATTGCAGCAAGAAATATCAGCAACCTCAGATATGCAGATGAAACCACTCTAATGGCAGAAAATGAAGAGAAACTAAAAAGCCTCTTGATGAGGGTAAAAGAGAGAGAAAAATCTGGCTGAAAATTCAACATTCAAAAAACGAAGATCATGGCATCCAGTCCCATCACTTCATGGCAAATAGATGGGGAAACAATGGAAACAGTGACAGATTTTATTTTCTTGGGCTCCAAAATCACTGTGGACAGTGACTGCAGCCATGAAATTAAAAGACACTTGCTCCTTGGAAGAAAAACTATCACAAACCTAGACAGTTTATTAAAAAGCAGAGACATAACTTTGCCGACAAAGGTCTGTATAGTCAAAGCTATGGTTTTTCCAGTAGTCATGTATGGATGTGAGAGTTGGACCATAAAGAAGGCTGAGTGCTGAAGAACTGACACTTTTAAAGTGTGGTGCAGGAGAAGACTCTTGAGAGTCCCTTGGACTGCAAGGAGATCAAATCAGGGAAATCAACCCTGAATATTCATTGGAAGGACTGATGCTGAAGCTGAAGCTCCAATACTTTGGCCACCTGATACAAAGAGCCACCTCATTGAAAAAGGCCCTGATGCTAGGAAAGATTGAGGGCAGGAGGAGAAGGGGATGACAAAGGATGAGATGGTTGGATGGCATCATCGACTCAATGGAGATGAGTTTGGGCAAATTCTGGGAGACAGTGAAGGGCAGGGAGGCCTGGCATGCTGTAGTCCATGGGGTCACGAAGAGTCAGACACGACTGAGCAACCGAACAACAACACATGAGGAAAATGAGGGGAGGAAAGGCGAGATAGTACCCTCAGCTCCAGTGCTAAGTAAGAGAAAGAACCGTGATTCAAACCAGCCTGTTTGACTCTGGAAGCTCGACTCCTTCCCCTTGGCGAATGGAGGAGAGGGAAAGAGAAGAGAGCTGCATGGAGCTGGGGGCAGGAGGAAGGAGAGAAGACACCCTAGGAACACGGTCTAAAAATCCTGGTAAACTACACAATGAAGTCTGAGCCGTGGTGCTAAGCCTGCCCCTGGTACCCCTAGCCCTCAGACACCATGCAGTCTGCAAGTCTGCTCTCTCCCAACACCCCCACTTATCTCTCTTCCCTGTCTCCCTCTTTACCTGCCGGGATGACTATTTGTCTGGTGTTGAAATCTGCATCTCCGCATCTGTACATTAAATAGTCTTTAGGACTTAGGGGCTACTGCTAGGGCAGGGGGCAAGACCCCAGTCCCTGTCCCAAGTGGGGTTACCTGTGGGAGGGTGACGGAGCGCTGGGGTGGAGTGGGACTGGAGAGGCCACTCTGCCTGTGTCTGCTCTCAGCATCTCGGGGCAGCCAGCCTGCATCCATCTGCCTCATTTCCTGTGCAGCCTCCAGTGGTGGCAGCGCAGCCTCTCAGCTGCAGGCTGTTGGTTCTCCTTCTCTAGTCACTGGCACTCGATGCAAGTCATCCAGAAGTAGCTGGGATGATGCGGCTCTCATCTTCCTCCTAGAGGGCCTCGTGGGAGGGAAGTCCCTTTACTCCCTGCGAGCCTACACCACTCTTCCCAGGACAGCACACTGTCACCCAGGAGGCGAGGCTGGTGTGCGCACTCCTGTCGGCTGCTTCCCTGGGCTGGGAACCTCTGCAGAACCTTCCCACCCCAGCCCTCCTGAGCAAAGAGCCAAGCCAGGGTAAAGCCTGTGCATATAGGGCCTCAATTTCAGATCAGATTCACAAATTTAATTTCCTATTCCTTAATTTAATTCTGCATTTTAGTTTTGTTTTTATTATTTACATGGGTTCCCTTTAATGATTCCAAATTGCTGCTGCCCTCTAGCAGTATTTTGTCTTAGGTTAACTTCTTGAAAACCGATCAGTGTTGGAGTTTATTCCGCGCTGGGTTGAGTTATTTTCTGAAACGAAGCACAATTAAATTAGAATAATGAACATGCTCTTTAGAGGATTAATTCATAATAAGCAGGCCATGTGCTACAGCTCACAGAAGAAAGGGCACGAGGACCGAAAGCTGTTTTTTTCTGCCTAAATATGAAAAGTACATTCTGCAGAGCAGAACAAATCAGCTAATGATATCCAGAGTGCTGGCCAGCCCCAGAGCGGCACGGAGCTGGCATCTCGAGTTAGCGCAGCTCTCCCTGATGGTGCTGCCTACCTTCGCTTCTTGAGAAGGCTGGCAGCGGGTGAGCTGTCTGGCTTCCTTCTCCTCAGCACAGCTGACCCAGGTCACTGTGGACCTCCTAGATTCTACCACAGCAAACCCCAGAGTCCACAGCCTGTGCCATCCCAGGCTTTACCCTAAGAGCCTCCCAGAGCCTGGTCATTCGTTCATTCTTTCCTCCAAAGGATGCTTTACTGAGCGTCTCTAATGGACCGGGCATCCACGGGTACCCCCTTGGGATACATCAGCGAAGAAGATAGACAAAGACCGCTTGCCCTTCTGGAGGCTGTGTTCTAGCACTTGGAGAAAGACAATAAACAGTAGAAACAGTAAGAATTCTGAAGTATATTATAAGGCGGTAAGTGCTAAGGAGTGAGGAGATTGGGAGTGGTGTGTGTGTGTGTGGTTTGCAGTTTTAAATATGGTGGGTCAGGGTAGGCTTGTGGAAAGCTATCAACTGAGCAAAGACTTGAAAGACATGAGAAGTGAGTCACTTTCAGGAGCACTCAGGGATCAAGAGCACTCCACAGGAAAAGGCTGGAAACAACACAGGGTAAAAGCGTTAAGGTGGGAGTGTGGCTGGTGAGTTGACGGTGGGCACGGCCAGTGGGGCCTGAAAGGAGCAAGTTAGTGGGGTGTAAGTGAAGACCAAATCCTCTGGGGCCCCGGGTTCTGTGCTGAGTGAATGGGATGTCATGGCAGGGACTTGAGCAGAGGGGACACAATCTGACTCATGTGAAAGGGTCTCTGGCTTTTGATTGAGGCTTTCTGGGGTGAAGTAGGGTGGGGTGGGTGGAAGCTGCCAGACTTGTCAGGAGGCTAGTGGCTTAGGCCTCTAAAACTCGAGCCTCAGGTTGCCATTTGCCATGTTCTCTGGACAGTGAAAATGACCTTCCCTGGTGGCTCAGACGGTGAAGAATCTGCCTGAAGTGCAGGAGATCTGGGTTTGACCCCTGGGTTAGGAAGATTCCCTGGAGGATAAAATGGCAACCCACTCCAGTATTCTTGCCTGAGAAATCCCATGGACAGAGGAGCCTGATGGGTTACAGTCCAAGGGGTCACAAAGAGTGACTAACACATTGGACTGCAGCAAAGTGCTGGGCCCAGGCTTCACAGCCAGGCCTGGAGGCTGAGTCTCCTGTGGCCCCCTGCCTCCCCGATAAGTGGCTTTCAAGCAGCTGTGAAGCAAGTGTACAACCTTTATTCTTTGTTTGGCCCTGATGATCCCTCTGCAGCCCCTCCCCACCCCTCCCACTGACCTGTGGACCAGGAGGCTGGAGCCTGCAATGGAAGGGGGCTTCCAGGCAGGGACGGCTCTGCACTGTCCCTTTGTTTGTCTCAGGCTCCTCTGAGAGGGAGACACCCTTTCATCCAGGTAACGAACAAAGTGACATCAGATGGCCTCTGCTGGGCAGCTGCCGCAGAAGCTGGGAACAGATCAAAGCAGAAGAGGACCAACATCTGCTGCAACCAAAGCAAGGAAGAGGTACAAACAAGCTGAATGCATAAATAAGCAGATGAATGATTGATGGGAGGGGGGATGAATGATTAATGAATAAATGAATGATTGATGAATCAACAGCTCAAAGCCCACTCCAGCTCTCTGCTCCTTGGGTAGAGTCTCTCTTGGGAACTGAAGAATAAAGATCCTCCCAAGGCTATCACCTCTAGAATTCCTGCTGGAGTTGGGAGGTGGTAGAGGCTTTGGTTCCTCCCTGGGGCTGCAGGGACAGGTGGCAGGAAGGAGACCAGAGCCACTGGAACTGGGAAGGAAGATGCCTGGGTAGACTGGGTTCTACAGGAGGAGAACTCTTAGGCTCTCACAGGTGGGGAAGGTGTGAGGAAAAGAGAGTGTTTTAAAGAAGTTTTAAAAAATCTTTCGGCCATACCACAGGAATCATAACCACTGGACCACCAGGGAAGTCCCAAGAGGGTGTGTTAAATGTAGGTTTTATTATTACTCAGGTATTGTTATTACTCAGGTATGGTAAGGCCAATGGGTCAGAGGATCCGGAGACAATTGCCATTGAAAAGATAGTTTGTTATACTCATAGGGCCCCCAAAAAGGGCACAGGCCACACCATGGTGGGGGACACGGGGAAGCACCATGGTCAGTCAGGGGGCAGAGGGAGTGATGGAAAATGTGGACAAGAGCCTTTACTGTGGTTTCCACAGGGCAGGCAGGGTAAGCAGATTGGCTAGTTTGAAACATTGCAGTGGGTTCTAATGCACAGGGGCTGTCCCTGCTGTCTGTACCCTGGTCCTGGGGAGATTAGAGTCGAGGATATTGTTGTGGAGTGTAAAGAGATCTATAAAGGAGGTGGCTGAGGGCTTGGACTCTGGGTTGGTTGGTTTGCATATGAAAGCTGTACCGGCAGGTGAGTGTTTATCTCTAGAAACTGGCTAACCCCGGAGAGGAGCCATCCCTCCAATGTTAGCAAGGCCGCAGAGCAAAGCATCAAAATTACAGAAAATTTAAAAAACACACTTAATACCAGAGGGACCCGGGTCCCTGATGGCTCAGATGGTAAAGAATCTGACTACAGTGCAGGAGACCCGGGATCTCCCTGGGTTAGGCAGATTCCCTGGAGAAGGACATGGCAACCCACTCCAGTATTCTTGCCTGGAGAATCCCATGGACAGAGGAGCCTGGCGGGCTGCAGTCCATGGGGTCGCAGAGTCGGACACGACTGAGTGACTAACACACAATACAGAGGGAAAGAGGAGAGGCTTGGTTTTTCTTTTGCTAGTCCCACTCTAGACATTCTATAGATACGGGGTCTTGGATTAGTCTCATTCTAGACCTTGTTAGGATAGAAAAGTGCATTTTAACTGAGTGTGTGATTGCATCATTTCAACAGGCAGGAAAATTTTGGTGACTGAAATTTCCAGAAACTTTTCCTGATGGGGCAGGCTGGTCATAACCCCTCCACTGCACTGGCACCACCCAGAGACTTGATAAGCCCCCTCTTCCAGAAGCTCTTGTTCCCTGGTGTGGCCAGATCCTGGTGTCTCACAGGGGAGAAGTGCCCTGTGGGGCAGGGTTCGAGGAGGCAGTGTCTGGAGATGCTGGATCTCAGGGTCCCTCTCAATTTTGGAGGAGGGTCTTGCCAGGGGATTTCTACAGAATCTAGACTGTGAGTTGGAGGTTCAAAAGACCGCTCAGAAGTGTACCTGTAAATATGCCACTTTATTTTCTGAACTTGAATAGAAAATCAAAATCAAAATGGATCCTATTAGCAAGCTTATTAAGGGCTAGATGTTGGGCTAAGAACTTTGCATTTTTATATCATTTAATTCCCTCAGCAACCCCAGGATGTAGGTATTTTTACCTTCATTTTACAGACCAAACTGAGACACCAACAGGCTAAGTGACTTGCTGGCAAGTGGTGGAGCCAGAATTGCACCCAGATGGGTCACAGTCACTTGGAGTTGAAAACTGAAGGGACTTCCTGGAGGCCTCTTCCAACAACCCAGCTGATATCTCTTCATTCCCCCGACCCAGTGCTTCTTGACCCTTTGAGGGCTGCAGGGCCCTCTAAGCATGTAAGGAGTGTAACATCTCTTCCTAAACGCACACTTTGCATTTGCACAAGTACATCTGCAATGCAATTTCAGGGGCCCACAGGCCCTCCTGAGGCTCTCGAACCCTGCTTCTGGCATTCGCTTTCTACAGTGACTGTTTTTCTTTCTCATAACCTTAGGGCACAGGGCAACCCTCCAGGCCCCAAAATCATCCCAGTGGGGAATGGAATCAGACAGGACAGGTTAATCAATGAAAGCTTGCAGCATGCTCCTTCCATAATTGCATTCCTGCCTTTTCATCCCAGCAGCCAGCACTTAGGGTAATTGCATTCCAATAAGGCTCCCAGGTTTGGGGCCTCTGGGGCCTGCCCTGGAACCTGTTGACATGCCATCTGCTTCCAGAGGGGGTTCTGGAGACCAGGACAGCCTTTTAAAATTCTTCTCTGTTGTCTTTGCTCTAAGAGAGACAAAGGACTCTGCAACAGATCTTTTCCAAAATCCCATTTTCTTAACCCACCCATATCAACCCTGGAGCCAAGGAGTCTTCCTCCCTCCCAGGCTGTCTTTCTGAAGTCAAAATAGCAGCACCTGTCATTCCAAGTGGATGACCTTTGGAAACACCTGGCTTCGGAGCAGGGGTGGAGGCGGGGGCGGACTCAAGGCCGGCTGCGTGGAACCCCTGCTCAGGACTAAAGGAATGAAGCACTTGGGGAGCTCCCTTAGGGCCTGGGCCTCGTGCTGTCTCAAACACCTCCACTTCACTCATTTGCTCATAAGATTTATCGGAACCTCCCTGAAAGACGCCTTCTCTTTGCAAAGAAAAGCCACTGTACAAAAAAGGAGGGAATCCTCAAGAAACAGGCAAATTTCATGAATCCAGAGAGTCTCATTTCCAGAAATATAACTTCCTCTACAGAAGGTCCACGGCTTCTCCAAGCACCATGAAGTCTATACAAGTAACAGAAAAAGTGCAGGGTTCAGGGTGACTTAAGTTTCACTGGTTCCCAAATAGAGGTGCCTCCTCTGCTCACCCCCAGCAAAAGAATGAGGTCTTAAGTGGAGAGGTCTGGTGTTTGTTCTATGACTTACAGATGCACCCCACCCCACCCCCCACCCCGTCCCTGCAGCTTCCAGCACCTGATGCTTCTTTCCTGCAAAGAAAACTCCCCTGGGGCTCTTCTCTCTCTCGAAATTTAGCCCCAACAAGCCCGCCCGCGCCGCCACCAGCCTGGCTCCCTTGTCCACCTCCTAAGGGCTGACAGCTGAGTCCCTCATGCCTGCTGAGACCTTCCCGCTCTCCCTCAGAGGCAGTGGATTGTTTCAGGATGGAAACGTTCTTACTGCAGAAGCAAGGGAGGGCAATGAGTACTCTTGGGTGGTTAATCCCCTCTCCAACATTATAATCCTTGCGGCTGATCTGTGGTTTCGCAGAAAGCGTGGACTTTTCAGTGTGGCAGGCCAGCGCTTGAATCGTGCTTCTGCTGAACACAGGCTGTGTGACATTGGGCCAGTCTGCTCACCAGCCTGCATCTTAGTTTCTCCCTGTGGGGGTGGGGGTGAAGGTAACAGAATGAGATCTGTCTTACAGCAGCAGTTCCCAATCTTTTTGGCACCAGGGACTGGTTTTGTGGAAGACAGGTTTTCCACTGATGGGGTTGGGGGATGGTTTCAGAATGATTCAAGTGCATTCCATTTATTGTACATTTTATTTCTATTATTATTACATCAGCTCCGTTTCAGATCATCAGGTATTATATCCTGGAGGTTGAGGGACCCCTGCCTTACAATGGTTGCAACTGAAGAGATAACATGCCCTGACCCCCAGCATTTGATATGTGGTTTCCAGAATTCCATGGACAGAGGAGTCTGGCAGGCTATATATTCCACGGGGCACAAAGAGTTGGACACAACTGAGCGACTGACACTTTTCTTCCTTCTTTCCTACGTGAAGGCACAATTCCTCTAACATTATGAGATGTTAGAAGGTTCTGCTGGGTTGTTCTCTATCAGCACCCCTTGGACCTGACTTCTCCCCAGCTTTTCCCCCTTCAACCATTCCATTCTGTTATCCTAGTCTCTCCTCCTACCTGGGACTTCCCCCGTGGCTCAGTGATAAAGAATTCGTGTGCCAATGCAGGAGATGTGGGTTTGATCCCTGGGTCGGGAAGATCCCCTGGAGGAGGGCATGGCAACCCACTCCAGTATTCTTGCCTGGAGAATCCCATGGGCAGAGGAGCCTGGTGGCCTATAGTCCAATGGGTCGCAAAAGAGCTGGACACGACTTGGTGACTGAGCTTGCCTGCTCCCTCTACCTATAGCACATTGCCTCAACTGCAGATCGCTGCTCCAGCCTTTCTCCAGAGAACGTGGTTCTCACTAACGGGCTTGGCATCCCTCCTGTGGTTCTTAGTAGCGGTCAGTGTGGCCTCACAAACGGGGACACGATAGGTCAATTAGTCCAGGCCTGCCTCTTCCGGTTTAACACATCCAAGTCTGTAAGGGCTGCTACCCACTTTCCATGAGTGGTGAGACTGTGAATGTTACGTTTGAGTGGGGTGGATCTTATGTGGGCACCAGCCTCCTGGGGACGAACAGGAGCTGGCAGGGCTGTGCGAGGCACACATCCTCCTGTTCGAGGCCATGCCCGCTTCCATCTCTTCACTGTCACCAGCATGCACACCCTCGCCATTGGCTTCCCAATCAGGACTACCTGAGCCTCAGAGGACCCAGACCCAGAAGCACCATGTGGGGGCATGTTTTGCATGCTTACAAGTTAAGTGTTTTAAATGGAATATTGAAGTTCCTAAGACAGTGCATGGATGGGGTGGGGGGTAGGAAAGGGGTCACAACAGGCCAGTGAAGATTAGGGATTTAATTAAACTGCTTGTTTGGGTAAGGGCTTTTAGGTGCAAAGCTGCTTTGCATGATAATGGCAGTTTATCTGAATTCCATTCTCCTGAAGGAAACTCTTTTACACTTAATTACTGTGACCAGTAAACCTGTTTTATCCTTAACTCCCTCTCCCCAGGGGTGGGGGTTTGGGGGCCGTTTCCCTCTCAGCTTCAGTTCTGGCGACCACTGCCAAGGACAGACCCTCTAGTCATCTGTTGCAATCCAAGGAGGCCTGTCCACGTGGCAGGCAATACCGAGGTGGGTGGAGGGCCCTTAAGATGACTCAGTGCGGTCAGGTCTGGTTCAGGGTAACCCCTGAAGGTCCCCAGAGGGCTCCACAGCCAGCCAGGGCTGCAGAGAATGGGGCTGGGGTTAGGCTGCTGGCACTGAGCCTGAGGTCTCTGCTCCCAGAACCCGTGAATGCTCACCACTGACATTCACCTCATAGTCTCCTGCTTCTGAACTGACTGGCGGGGTGTGGTGGCTAAGAGTGCTGGGTGGCGGTGGTTTGGTGGCGGGGGTGGGTAGGTGGGTGGGTAGTCAGGAGTAGAGGGGGAGTCCCTGGCTGACTTATCAGGGTGGTCCAAAGGTGGAGGGGCTTTATCTTGGCGTTCGGTGGTGGTGGTGGTAGTAACTGTTTTCCAGGTAGGTTGGCAGCATTTGTTTACCTGCCAGGCAAAGGGAGAGGAAGATGGAAAGGTTGGTGGCGAGAGTCAAAGAGCCCCGGTACAGAGAGGGAGCCCCAGGGAGACACGCCTCAGTGTTCAGAGACTCCAGAGAGGCAGGCAGGCTAGGGAAGGGTTAAAGAGTTTGGGAACTCCTGTTTCCAATCACTTGTCAGCCAGCCTCGCTCTCATCCTTATCAGCAGGGATAGGGCCATGCGGGGAGAGGCTCAGAGAGCTTTGGTTTCCAAGCTCTTCCCAGACTCCAAGCTCTCAGCGTTTCTCTTTACCTTCTAAGGGCTCGTGGCTCCGGCTGGGGGCAGGGCGGCGGGTAGGGTCTGGGAACCCAAATACATTTAATGGAATAGAGTAGGAGTTACTAAATGCAGCCCTGGGGTAGTGGGGGGCTGAAGAATCTCAGGAGTAAACCTTCAGAGTTAAACTGCCCTTCCTCCCTACCCCTGCCCCCACCTCCATAACAGAAAGCCAGATTCATGCAGCTGCATCTTCACTCCTTAGTTAACTCACCATTGGCTAACACCCTTCAATGTTTTTCCCTTTTACAGTTTCCGCTGAATCTGAGATCTACGTTGTGTTCTTGTGCACTGGCTTTTGGAACTCAAGTAAAGACCCTTTCATTTCAGGTGAAATTCCTCTTGGTAGATTGGCCCTAGGCTGGTCTTTGGAGAGGTATGCAGTTTTCATTTCTGCTATCAATACTAACTGTCCTTGTTTCAGCCATTAGAAAATGTGATGTCTGCTTTTTATATCTTCATTCAAGTTATTGATTTAAAAGATGTTGCCTGGGAGAGGGCTGAGGGTTGAGCCATCAGTCACACCAATATAGATTATCTTCTAGAACTTGACATCAATCCAGGATCACTGTCCTTTGAACCTGGTTATTAATCCAGCTACTAGTCTCCCATATTGTGGTCCTCTGATTTATTAATATAATCCACCAGTGTTTCCAGAAGGTTACCATGAGAAAAGATAGGCCCCTCTCTGAAATCCAGTACACTTAGTTCCCTGTATCCATTCTAGTAACCGTTAAAGAAGGAAGGAAGGTTCATGTGATACTTTGCAGTAGACAAGAGATATGATATGAATGCAAATGTAACTACATTTTTATGTAGTTATGTAGTAACTACATAACTACAATTTTGTAAGGGGCAAGTGTTTCTTGCCAAGAACTGGTACATATTTCAGATAAGCCAAGGACCTGGGTCTGTAAGAGAGAACTGATCAATAAAGAGGACTTGAGTGCATCAAAAGCAGGGACTAGGGCAGCAGTTTGTGGAAAAGGCACCAGTTTCAGTGATTTGGGGGTTCCTGTGACTGCAAGAGTAGTTCTTGGACTAGAACCAAGATTTCCAACCCCTCCTGGAAAACCAGCCACATGACATCGATTCTTCTAGATCTGGAAACTCCAGGCAGGTTCTGAATACCCTAGGCTGACCCTCCATGCCTCTGGTAAGGCTGTTCACCTTGATAGCCCTCTACTTGCTGCCTGCGTGGTGAATATCTCATCCTTCATTTCCATTCCAAGTCTTGCCTGCCTCCTCCTCACCTCTGATTCCAGACTTTCCCAGGTAGAACTACTTCTCCCGCTGTGACTTTTTCTTCCCTGTACAGATGTTCCCAATATACATTTGCACTGAGAACCCTAGATTGTACAGAGGAAAGAACACAGGCTTTGAAGCCCAGTGGAGCTAGATTTCAGCTCTGACTTTGTGTCTTATTTTAACCTCTCTAAATCTCATTTTCCTTATCTGTAAAGTTGGGACAGGAATAAATACTCAACAGGACTGGCAAGAGGATTCAACAGATAGTGAGCACAGAGCACTGTATTAGTTATCTTCTGCTGCAGAACAAATTACCCCAAATTTAGTGGCTTAAACCAATAATGAACACTCTCTCACACACTTTCTGTAGGTCAGGAATTTGGGAACGACTTGGCTGAGTGGTTCTGACCTGATGTTTCCAATGACGTTGCAGTCATTTGAAGGTTTGTTTGAAACTGGAGGCTTTGCTTTCAAGATGGCTGAGTCACATGGCTGTTAGCAAAAGGTTTCAGTTCCTTCCAGGTTGTTGGGGGGAGGCCTCATTTCTTCTCCATGTGGCCTCCCCATAGGGCTTCTTGAATGTCATCACCACATGGCGGTCAGATTTCTTCTAGGGTGCCCGTTCGGAGATGGAAGCTGCATAGCACTTACGGCCCAGTCTCTGAAGGCACACAGTTTTTTTCCCCATAAATTCTACTAGTTACAGATGTCAGTCCTGCTCAGTATAGAAGAGGACTACAGAAGTACATGAATACCAGGGAGTGAGCATCTTTGGGGTCCATACCCAGCCTACTGTTTATTGTTGTTCAGTTGCTAAGCTGTGTCTGACTCTTTGCAGTCCCATGGATTGCAGCATGCCTGGCTTCCTATCTTCCTATGTCCTTTACTGTCTCCCAAGGTTTGCTGGATATCTTCCTATGTCCTTCACTATCTCCTAGGGTTTGCTCAAATTCATGTCCATTGAGTTGGTGATGCCATCCAACTATCTCATCCTCTGTTGCCCTCTTCTCCTTCTGCTTTCAACCTTTCCCAGCATCAGGGACTTTTCTAGTGAGTCAGCTCTTCACATCAGGTGACCAAAGTATTGGAGCTTCAACATCAGTCCTTCCAATGAATATTCAGGGTTGATTTCCTTTAGGATTGACTGACTTGATCTCCTTGCTGTGCAAGAGATTCTCAAGAGTCTTCTTCAGTACAGTTCAAAAGCATCAATTCTTTGGTATTCAGCCTTCTTTATGGTCCAACTTTCACATCCGTACATGACTACTAGAAAAACTATACCTTTAACTGTATGGACCTTTGTTGGCAAAGTGATGTCTCTGCTTTTTAATATGCTGTCTAGGTTTGTCATAGCTTTTCTTCCAAGGAGCAAGTGTCTTTTAATTTCATGGGTGCAGTTAATATCTGCAGTGATTTTGGAGCCCAAGAAAATGAAATCTGTCACTGTTTCCACTTTTTCACAATCTCTTTGTTATTGAAAGCATATCATATCATAAGGTGGAAACAAAGTCTCTATTGACAGATTGATGGATAAAGAAATATGAGATCTATTTGTGTGTGTGTGTATATATATATATAATGGAATATTATTAAGGCTTAAATATATATTACATACACATAATGGAATATTATTCAGTCTTGAAAGGAAATCCTGCCATTTGCAACAGCATGGATGAACCTAGGGAACATTCTGCAAGTAAAATAAACTAACACAGGCAAATACTGCATGATCTCACTTATATGCGGAATGTAAAAGAAAAAAAAAAGAACGGAGAACAGAATGGTGATTACCAGAGGCTGGAGAGTTGGGGAAAATTAAAGATATTGATTGAAGCATACAAACTTTCAGTTATAAGATAAGTAAGTTCTAGAAACCTAATATAAAGCATGGTGACTGTAGTTAATAGTAATGCATTGTAGACTTGAAATTTGTGAAGTGAGTAAATCTCAAGTGTTCTCACTGCACACAAAATGTTTAACTATGGGAGGTGATGGATACATTAGCTAGTTTGTGGTCAACATATCTGTATATCAAAACATCACATTATATACATTAAATAATTTTTAATAATAATTATTAATTTTTGTAGATAATTTTTGTCAAAAATAAATTAAAAATATTTTTTAAAAATCTGTCATAAGGGTCCAATTAATAGTAGCTGCCATTATTATTAATTCATAAATCTGCATTTTCTACTAGAAAATAAGCCCCTTCAGGGTGGTCATTGTGTCTTGACTATTTGTATCCCAAGTTCTTAGAATAGTGTCAAGTGTACTGGTAGGTCCATACTAAATGTTGGTGGAGAATACATGAATGAAGACTTGGAGAGAGTTAGTCTAGTGGTCTAGAGGCAGGCTCAGAGTGAGGGGAGAGTTCACACTCAGATGTTCAGTAGAATTCTGTAACAACCATGTACCTGGAATTACCAACCTGTATAGAATCAAGACATGATGGTTCCTTACATTTTGATGCTTGAGTACCAAAGACATTTGATACCTTAACAGCAGACAGCACAGGAGAAGTTCTTAATTCTCTTTGGAAAAGAGACCCCGATCAGGAATTTTGGTGTGAAGCAATAATCTCAGTCCCATGATTTAAAGAGTGAACCCTCTGCTGTTTAGTTCCCCAGCCTAGGGCAGACATGGGAACCTCTTGATATTTTTGTCATACTCAAATTCCTATCTTGATGACTCCCGTGTCCTTCAACCGGGCAGAACAATCTCCCTTTCTAGAAGATCTGATGCACATTTCTTAGAGTTAATTAAAAGTGCACAGAGAGTTTCATGTCAGAGACCTGCCCGGCTCCTCCTGCCCTCACAGCAGCAAAGGAGCTGAGTCTGTGAGGTAATTGATACTCCGGGCAGTATTGAGTTTCCAGACATGTAGCTCAAATTGTAAGCCTTGCTCCCGCCCCCTGGGCTTGAAAGTTCACCGATTGTCCTTTTCCCACAGACGGAGCCTTCTGTCTCTTCTGGTGTATGTGTATTTGCTACATTTTCCAATAAGAAGCCACTCCCGTGGGGCTGCACCTCCAGAGCCTGGGACATAAAGACCTGTGGAGAAGCAGGTGTCTTTGCAGGGATTTCCCATGTAGATCACATTCCCAGTTGCCTGAGATTCCATTTCTCCGCAGTTCCTTGAAATCTCAAATTGAGTAGGTTTATCTGGCCCTTTCTCCCTTCTTTAAGCCAGGGTGAGAGTGGCAAGAAGAGAGAAATTCTTTTTCTATCAGAGTGGAAGGAGCTTGGTTACAAAGATCAATATGTTGCCCTGGATAATAAAAAGAAGATTGAGACATAAACCCAGACACACCATGGGAGACGCTTGATATTTGCATTGCACTTAAACCCAACCAGGTCACTCTAGGGGACTCTGAAAGGAAATTAAAAATGCTTATTGATTGAAATTAAAAAATGCCATAATTGGGTCTGTTATGTATCAGGGACCATTGTAATCCCAGGCAACTGCACTCTGGAACAACCCCCATCTTGAATGAGCTTCTTTTCATGGCATTCATTTCACTTTCCAAAAGGATTTAACCAGAAAGGACATTTTTGGTAGAGACAGCATTGAGAAATATGGCCAGTGGGAGAGTTGGAGACTCGTGCATATGAGGAATTCTTTGGGTATAGGATCAAGGCGATGTGACTCTATTGGTTTTCAGTTTCCCCCTTTGCGTAGCTGTGGAAAGAATGTGTCATTCCTGGTCAAAAACCCTGCCAAAGTATTTCCTTGGAGATAAAAACACAGAATATGAGTTTTAAGAAACATTTTTTGGGGAGTCAAAAGAATGTTAATGATTAAATTATTAAAGAAGTTGAAAATAAAATAAATACTTATGACTAGTTAAAATATTTAAAAAGATACTGAAAGAAAATATTAAGTGTTCAGAGGGGAACCAGGGAGTGGGGCAGAGAGAACCCAAAGAGGGACAGCATGGAAACCAAATTGAGGAAGCAAGAATTTTTAACTAATGATTATTAGAGAAACAACAACAGTGATTCTTTTAAAAAAACAATTATGATTCTAGGAAAAGGGACACAAAATAATCTGTCAGCCGTACTAGGTTGAGTAAGCTATGAGATTTATGGATAGTATCTATTTCTTCTGTGACTAAAAAACACTTTTTTGGATTGTTTCATTCAGTTGACAACCATTTATTGAGCAGATACTATATGCCATTGTTTGGCATATCCATATGCAATCAGTTCAGTTCAGTTCAGTCGCTCAGTTGTGTCCAACTCTTTGCAACCCCATGAATTGCAGCATGCCAGGCCTCCCTGTCCATCGCCAACTCCTGGAGTTCACTCAAACTCACGTCCATTGAGTTGGTGATGCCATCCAGCCATCTCATCCTCTGTCGTCCCCTTCTCCTCCTGCCCCCAATCCCTCCCAGCATCAGAGTCTTTTCCAATGAGACAACTCTTTGCATGAGGTGGCCAAAGTACTGGAGTTTCAGCTTTAGCATCATTCCTTCCAAAGAACACCCAGGACTGATCTCCTTTAGAATGGACTGGTTGGATCTCCTTGTAGTCCAAGGGATTCTCAAGAGTCTTCTCCAACACCACAGTTCAAAAGCATCAATTCTTCAGTGCTCAGCTTTCTTCACAGTCCAACTCTCACATCCATACATGACCACAGGAAAAACCATAGCCTTGACTAGACGGACCTTTGTTGACAAAGCAATGTCTCTGCTTATATGCAATAAATACATTTAAAAAATCCTTACAACAACTCTATGAGTAGGTATAATTATCACTCCCATTTTATAGGTGAGGAAAGTGAGGCTCAAGTGGATTAAGCACTTGTTGAGTGCCACAATTAGGAAGCAGTGAGGTGTGGATTTGAACCTAGGAAGTCCTGTAAACCATTGCATAATGCCATCCCTTAATAAATATGTGAGCAACCAAAATGCAAGACAGAGTGGAAAGCACTTCATGGGTGATGAAATCAGCTGCAATCAAAGTTCTAACCTCTGGCAAGGGAAGGGAATGGTAGGAGGGAGCTCCCTTGAGGGGTGGTATTTGAGCTGGATCTTCAATGTGGACGAGATTTTCTAAGTGAGCAGAGGAAGAAGCATCTTCAAGATGGAGGGGCTGACATGAACCAGTGCTTGGAATTGGAAAGTGAAAGACGTGTTTGGAGAAGTTTATGATTCCAGTGTGTGGGGACAGCAGTTGTCCATGGTGACAGCAGGCTAGCTGGAGTGAGAAGAAGCCATCAGGAGCAGGGCTTCTTCTACTGTTGAGCACACACATGGGGGACAGGGGTAGAGGTTGGGGGTGGGGGTGGGGGTTCTTGTTAAATGCCACTTTCTGCTGCAGTAGTCTGTGGTACCAGCCCCCAGGGATGGCCAGGCAGCCAGTCTTGGATTACACTGGGCATCTGGGCTCTTGAGGGCCTTGCTTTCTTGGCTCAGGGTGTGGAATTTATTTGGTAAACCCAGGGCTGCACAGATGGATTCTACACAGGAAAGGTTTTAGAAAGATGTTTGGTGGTAGTGTAGAGTGCTCTGAAGGCCTTTGGGCTTTGGTTTCTTTAGGTCCTAACTTGCAACCCTCAAAGCTCAGAACACTGACTCAATTGGGGTTTGGGCAGGAAAACCCGGGGTTCCCGGCTAGTTGACAGGACTCAGCTCACCTTTGGCTTCTAGTTGTCACTTTTTCACCAGAGCTGCCTAGCAACCATTTCTCTCCTCCTCCAGGACTGGCCAGTAGCAAAATCTGTCCTATTCTCTAGAGTTCAAAAAGGAGATGAAATGTTGGCTCGACCTTGGGTCATCCTTGTGGGCCCATCCTGGTAAAGGCTGGGCCTTGTCACCCAGCACATTCTGGATCACTTTTCCACAACTGACAGATCTGCTTAGGAAAGGAAAAATGCTGCTAATATCAGCCTGAAAAAAACATCATCAGGAAATTAAATCTGTGGCTTTAAAAAATCCCACACTGCTTTCTGGCTCTGCTCCCTCTCCCAACAGGGATTGCTCCCTGGGCCTGGGGGCCTCCTTCCGGCCTCCTCCCTCCCTATCAAGTCCTCCCACCTTCCATCCCCTCCCCCAGCCTCCTCTCCTGCTTTCCTTCCTTTCTTTCTCCTCCCTCAGGACCTCCAGCCTCCCTTCTTTCTTCTCACTGGGCTTCTCCTTTGTGGCTTCAGGCTTCCCTTCCGGTCTCCAGGCCTCCAGCTTTTCCTCAGCTCCAGGGAAGCATCTGTCTGTCTCCTTTTCATTTCCCATCAGAGAATCCTACATGCTGAATGGGCCCTTCAGACCAGGCCCTGAAGGGGACTTGGCTGGGGCACTAGGGGAGAGGGGAGGGGTGCTGGGGACCTGCCGGGTCCATACAGAAGCCCATTGATAGTCAGCCCCTCGACACAGACAACCCAGCCCAGCCTCCATGGCTCCAGGCGGAGAGAAGTGTCCCTGGAGGCAGTGGTCAGCAACCCGGCCATCGTGAATGACCTCAGTGTCTGACTGGTGGGGGAGCCTTCATTCTGTGCCCTCCAAATCCTTCAGGCCTATCAGCCCCACCATTGGTGTGAATATATTTGTCTTGAAAATAATTTGTCAGTACATCTCCATCAGCAGTGCTGATTTCATTAATTGAAAGAATTAGTTCTTTGTGGCCAATGGAAGAACATGGAGCCAAAACACACGGAACACTTTTTCCCCAGTGACCCAGAGACCCTTGGACGAACTCCTGGGTGCCATGAAAATGGATCGTTTTGCAGAAAGAATATTGTTGGATGTTTATTTAACATCACTTTCCATCCCCCCAAAAAGACCTTCAATCCTTCTCACATCTGGCTGCTTTTCTTCCTCCTCTTTTTGTGCAGAGCCAGGGCAGGGAGGAAACTTCATCAGCCCGAAAACATCCAGCAGCAAAGTGTAAATTAAACGTGCAGAGGGGCCAGGGGCAGGGGAGTCCTATATCCTCGGGGTGGAGGAGTAAGGAGACTGTGTCCTCACCCCTACTCAGTATGGGCAGAACTATTTCTGGATCCTGCGTCTGCCACTAGGAGCTGTGTGACCTTAGGCAAGACCCTCTACTCTTCTGGGCCTCAGTTTCCTTACTCATAAAATGGTGGGGGTGGGGCACTAAAGATACCCTCATGGGGCTCTGGGAGGATTAAAGTGGGTAATGTGTGTATAGTGTATGGCATATAGTAGATACTTAATTGATGGTAGCTATGATTATTTTTGTCGGGATCAAAATCAGAACAGAATTTCAGCTGTCCCTAGATCTCAGAGACCTGCCTTTGCTAGTTCCATTCAGGGAGACAGATGGGCAGAAGTATACTCTATGGGGGCAGGGGAGACAGATGGACAAAAAAGCATGATCAAGGGGATCGGATGGAAGGACAGACCAATGGGATGATGGACAGATGGGACATCTCATGGGGAAAGTAAATTGATGACAACTCAAAGGAGATACTGAGACACGGTGGTCCAGTGGGAGGGACAGATGGATGAGGTCCAACAGGGGAGACAGAGAGATGACAGGCCAAAGTGGAAGACGGATGGCAATTTCATAGTGGAACGGGGGTGGGCATGGGCAACCCAGTGACTGGGGAGAACAGATGGACACCATGCTGATGGTGGCGGGGCCTGGGCTTCCTGTTTAGTCTCTTCCTCATGGCTGGACATCCCTGAATTCAGAAGCACTCCAGGGGCTCTGTGGGCATCTGAGAGGTGTGTGTGGGGGGGTATCACATGACCTGAGAAGACACTAAGCCCCAGGGTCAGCTGGGGCCTCTGTGCCTCCCCCTCCCGCAACCCCTCCCTGGGTGGCCCCACAGATGAAGGCTGAGCTATGATGGGAAGGGGAGGAGGGAGAAGGAGGAGGAGGAGAAGGTGGGAGAAAACAGCGTTTTGAAAGAAAAGGGAAATAAAACTGGCTAAAAGTTTTATTTATTTAAAATAAAGGTTCAGTTATGCTTGACTGTAAACATGCTGGCCCATCCCTCCCTCCCTCCCTCTCCTCCTGGCAGAGGCCTGGGACCACACAGCAAGCCGGGGGCAGGAGGCAGAGAGAAGGCCAGAGTAGGCCGTGGGGAGGGGTGGGACTAGGGTGCCCCAGGTGTGGGGAGGGGAGAGGGACCTAGGAGCTTGGCGACCTGCGGAGCACAGCTGGGTCTAAGACCCGCTGGCCCTCAACTCTAGGTCCTTCACCACACAAACCCCGAATAGTCCCAAAGGCTTCAGCTCCACACACAGCCCAGAAACACTCGGCAGGGAGATGCAGATGACGTAGCCACACACAGGGACACTCGCAGGTGTGCAGGTCTTTCTCTCACCTTCCTCTCTGCTTTTCTGTTTGTCAGAGATAGACAGCAGGGTCCTCCAGGAGGTGGCAGAACTCCAGCTGTGAGTCACAGGTTCTATTTGAACTCAAAATCCTTACCTCTTTCTTTCTGGTTCCACCTGACTTCCTTCCGTGTTTTTCAGGGACTGAGCCTCTTTGGGTGGCCTGTAAGAATCTATGAGCTTGGATGGAGCAGAATCTGGAGTAGAGACAGGTGTGGGGGACCCTGCCTTGCAGATCCTTGATGAAGACGTTGCGCAGGCCGCCGTTGGTGGCTGCACTGGCCAGGGAAGGGCTGTGGTATGCAGCAGGGTCAGGAGGCAGGAGGCAGGAAATGTTTGTGATAAGAGCTTTCCCTTTTAGCAAGCTCCCCTCCAGTCCAGACTGGGCTGTAGGGAAAGGTCAGGGGGCTACAAAATGCCAGCCCTGGGGACTGAGGTGGGTAGGGCGGCATTCATGGGGGCCCTTGGGGCTGAAGAAAGGCTGCACCTGGGGATAACACTGACCCTGGAAAAACCAGACAGGGCTGCCTTCCTTTGGGATCAGAAGGCTCAACCAGACTTCAATAAGGCCAGATCAATAAGGCCAATTCTTTTTCCTTAAGAAAAAGAAAAGAGGAAACAAACACCCTTCCCCTCCCAAACTTTGTTAATCCAAGTTGCTGGGAGCAGGAGTAGGTCTCAGTCTGTCCTGGCCCCAGGGCAATTCACGCTCCAGGTTGGTCCCATTTGGGGACCACTTGTGACACTAAGCAGAAAAATGGGAAATGGAAGTGTGTGCTGAGGATCAGGTCGGAGGCTCCAAGATAGAATCCAACCCAAGGGAGTCTTCTGCTGGGAATGCAGGCTCAGGGGTGTGGTCATGGAGCAAAGTTTTGGAGGCTTCGTGCTCCTCTGGCTCCTACTGTCTCCTGTTTGCTCGGGGAGGGGCGGGGCAGCAACCTCGCCATCTGTGGTTGACTTGGACAGCTCACAAAGGAGCAGGAAGTGCCGCAAAGGAGCCGCCACGGGTGCTATTGTGCCAGTGGCCCTTCAGGAGGATTAGCAGCTTCTATCTGTCCCTGGGGGCTGCACTGTAAATGCCTGTGTAATGCTAATTTGTGGTTGGCAGGAGATTGATTGGGAAGGAGCTGAACAATGGCAAGAGGAGGCCAAGCTCTCTCCTACTTCAGGATTACCTGAGTGTGTGTCTTCTAGAAGGAATGTAGCAACAAGGGCACAGAAAGGATGGTTGAAAGAGAGGACGAGGTTTAAGGCACCGTTGGTCAGCACGAGAAGAGCCTTCCACCATTGGTCTGCGGGGTATAACTCAGGGAGATATTTTTGAAGGGAGTAAGTAACATCCTATCACTTTTGCTGTGTTCCATTTGTTGAAGGCAAATCCCTAGGTCCAGTTCGCACTCAAGGGGAAGGGATTACACAGAAGGCCAGAATCCGTGAGAGCCATTTCAGAAGCTGCGCAGGACCCCTTAGATCAGTAAAGTGCCTGGTTCCTAGTCAGTGCTCAGGAAAAGATGTTGTTACTTGGTCTAGTGTGATCTGGAAGACACGCTATTTTTCCCCCAGGGGCCCTGGCCTCTGCTGTCCCATCTCCTTTCCTACTGGAACGGGTTTTCATGGAACGTGTTCCTTCCAGTGCTGTGGGGTTTGTAACTGCCCTCTCTGGGTGTAGGCTGGCCGACAGAGGACAGATGCTAACACATATTCACACTGTCTTCCTAACCGTCTCTTTGAAAACACGTGTGGTCCTGCATTGTCAGTGTACAGATATTTTAATTTCCTGCTTACCTGCTCATTGGAGGATCTGATTTCTTCCTGCATTTATTTATTTATTTTTCTCTAGCAGCCTGTAGACAGGTATTTCTGTCTGACCATCTGGTAGCCATTCACCTATATGGCTTGAGAAAGGAATTAAGTTCCCCTGTTTCTTTAGCCATATCTGCATCCTTTGACAGCAAGTTACCTTCATCTTACCTCTTAAAATTCTTACTATGTTAGTCTTTCTGGTACCTAGGAGGCTCTTTAGATCCCCCTACTGTATGCAACTACATCTCCTTCAGGTTAGCTTCTCATGCCTTTCTTTTTGCCCTGAGGTTTTAAACATCCTAGGTAAACTCCTACATCTGCACCTCTCCTCACCCACCACCCCCTAAGAGTGATGGATTCGGCTTAACCAGACCAGACCTAAAGTCATCAGAAAATAATCAATGAAAGAGAAAATCTGACCCCTGTTCCTACCTTGTCTCTTGACGGTTTCCTCAGGCTTTTGACCTAATTTGGGTGGATGATTTGGGGAGAGCAGTGTGTCTCAAGATAGAGGAAGTTCCAGGGCAAGAGTGAGGTGGTTGGAGCCTCATCCTGCTTTGATTTTGCATCTCATATCTTAAGAGCCCACCATCTCCCCCTGCTGCTGCTGCTGCTAAGTCACTTCAGTCGTGTCCGACTCTTTGCGACCCCATGGACTGCAGCCTACCAGGCTCCTCCGTCCATGGGATTTTCCAGGCAAGAGTACTGGACTGGGTTGCCATTGCCTTCTCTGCCATCTCCCCCAGGACTCATAGAAAATGGGGAAATCATGAATTGGGATCCCATCAACAGACAGGACATCAAGGGCTTCTGTTCAGGAGTTTTAACTCAGCCCATTATTATCTGTTGTATTTTTTTTGTTGCAAGGAGCATTGGAAAGGCAGGGGGCTATCTGACCATAGGATACAAATACTTATGGTAAATGTCGTAATACACTTTCCCTGAAAATGGTGCTGCATGGAGTGAATAACTGATATCCTAATCAGGATGAAGCCAATGATTGTTTTCTGGGATCTTAAAACTTTCCCGACATCATTCACATACTAATTTCTAACTGGTTAGTGGACATGGTCACCATTTCTAGGACCTGTTGTCTCATGGTCAAGAGTGTGCATTCTGGTCAGACTGGTTTTGGTTTGAATCCCAGTTCCTTTACTTATGACCTACGTGACCTTGTTTGTCTCTCAAAGTCTTAGTTTTCTCATCTGTAAAATGGGCACATGATGGTTTCTAGTCTCACAGGGTCGTTATGAGGATTATATTCTGTAACACATGTGAGAGAATATATAGCCTTGAATGCTTGGCATATAGAAAGCCCTCGAAGGTTATCATTAGTTTTATTATCTCAGCTCCCAGGACTTTCCAACAGTTGAAGCCTCTATTTTTGGAACTCAGTTTCTCTGTTATACATCTTCCTTGATGGGGATTGTCTCTTTTGCCACCCCCTCCCTTGAATGTTGAGCATCTGATAACTCATGTATCAGTCTCCTTCCTGACATTCTGTCTCTGGGACTTTGACTCCTCTCCCTGTAGCCCTCGCCCTGTGCTAGCTACTTCTGGTGTGTGAAGCAGCCTCTGAGTTCTGTCAGCTTATTCCTATGGAGTGTCCTCTCCGGGTTGAGGGACCATCCAGCTGGGTGGTCTCCCTCCTTATCATTGATGACCTCATCGTGAGCCTTACCGAGGCACTGAGGAGAAATGTGAAAAGTTCAGACAAGTTGTTAGTTGTCATCCTGCTCAGCACCCCACCCCCATCCTGCCAAAAGTTAACGGAATTTAACGCACTTCCTAAAACACAAAACTGAGTCAAAACGCTTTTTGTCTGTAGACACAGAGGAAACCTTTCACATGGCTGGGGGAGCTGTGCTGAAGAAACCACCCAGAAGGCCAGATGGGATGTCTGGGGTGGGTGGGATCTCTCAGTGAGACAAGGGTTTAGATATGGGGGACGGGAAAGTGTCCGTGTGGCCCAAGGCTCCACCGTGATCCCAGGCTGTGGCCACAGCCTCTCCAGGCCAGAGGCTTCCTCCATTTCTACAGGAACCCTGGCAAAGCAGTGCTTCCCCCCAAACTAGTCTGTCTCCTTTGGAAACTGGTTCACTTGTTTCCATAGCAACAGGACTCCCCAGCTCTGTCCTCTCTGAGCCCCATCTCAGAAGCCTTTTGGCACCGATATCAAGGGGTGGGTAGTCTTTTTCAGAGAGGATGAATCATCTCCATACTTGATCCAGAGGGGATTGGGCTTTCTAAAGCCCAAAGCTCTCATGTGATGTAAACAGTGAAGTGAAGGCTAGGATGTCAGGGTGTTAGGGAGCTTGGCTCTGCTTGGGAAAACAGGAATGCTGAGTCAGTTGATGGAGGCAGATTTTGATGAGTGTTGCGAATTATTGGTTTGGCATGGAACACGAAGTGGCTTTGTACCAAATCAGCGGGGGCAGGGTGGGGATGGGGGTGGGAAGGGCTGGCACCAGCAGGGACCTCGACTGGCTTAGGTGGAGTGTCTGTGGGTTCTCTCTCAGAGATCTGGACAGCTTGTGTTACACAATCCTTCTGAGGAGGATGAAACTCATAAGCTGTCCTCTAAAGGGAGGAGGAGGACCATCCATCTGTCTCATGACCACAGTCCTGCCCATCAAGGGTGGATAAAGCCTGTTTCTCAGATGCGACAACAGAAGTGAGGGTCTAGGGGTGGGAGAGTGATCTTCAGGTTGGTGGGGAAGTTGGAGTGAAGACATTTTTCCTTTCTGATCATCCCAGAAGAGGACAAAATTGCCTGTGCGGTGGATGATAGTTTGTCTTTGTATGGAGACTGGTGTGGAAGGAAAAGATTAGTGCTGGTACACGCGTTTCCCAGGTGGTGCTAGTGGTAAAGAATGCACCCACCAATGCAGGAGGCACAGAGATGCGGGTTCAAACCCTGGGTCTGGAAGATCTCCTGGAGGAGGGCAACCCACTCCAGTATTCGTGCCTGGAGAATCCCATGGACAGAGGAGACTGTCGGGCTACAGTCCACAGAGTCACAAAGAGTCGGACATGACTGAAGTGACTTAGCTTGCGTGCATGGTGAGCTCTGCAAGCTGATTAGTTAATGGAGGAGCTGAAACTTACTTTGGGAAGCTGACCACCGATATGGGTCTAATTTTTACCTGCATCATTTCCTTGTTTCTTTTAATGTTTTTAATACATAAGGGAGAATAAACAGATCTGAAGATCCTGTTAATTTCTTTGTGATTTGAATGGCTGGGTGAGATTCCTGATTTCTGTAATTATCTGTGCCTGGAGGTGTATACAAGAGAGGATCACTGGGGAAGAGTGGAAACTCCGAGTGCCTAGGAGTGGGGAATGTACTCTGAGGGTCATGGAAAGAAAGTCCTTCTGACAGCTGGCTACAGCCCTCTGTGTGGGTGGGAGGGGAAATAATCCCTTTTATCCTGGCTTTGGTTTGCTTAATTACCTCTTTAGCAGTGCTGTTCATGGCTGCGACAGGTGTCAGCTTTGTAACACAGATGACAAGAGCTAGCCAACATCTTCGGTCATTCCTGACCTGTGTAGATCTTCAGCACTATGAGGTCTCGTACCCAAATGTGGTCTCTTGTCCTGGGGATTAGATATAAGGTATCAAGTTCATTTCTGAAAAAAAGTCTGGAAAGGCAGTTTCTCCTTTTGAAGCCAAAAAAAAGAAGTTCCAGTGGAAGAATTGGGGTAGAAGGATGGGCACAGGGGATGGAGACTGAGGGAATTTGTCACTGCATCGGAAAATTGTCCTTTGCACCTGCAAGCTGCAGGAAATCAGCAGAGAAGAAACAGCTGGATTCTTTTCATCACCTTATCCTGCATATTATCTTGAGATAATATGTACTACACTACACTTTGAGAGAGTGTAGAAACCTGGGAAGTGTATATTAGAGGGAGCAGGAACACTGGGGTTTTAGACTGCCTCTGGTCAGTTCTGGACCTCTCGGATCGCCACCGGGGCTCTCTGCATCTCTGTAGTTTTCTCCTCTGTTGGTGGCGGCAGGGAGAGTTGGTGGACAGGGATTAGGTGGTCTCCAGTCTCTGACCCACTGGCCCCAGCGTGACCACGTCTCTCACACACAGCCAGAGATGCTGACTGCTCTCAGCAGCGCTGCGCTCTCCCCTGCTCTGCCTCCCCAGCGGGTTATCACGCTGACTCTGCGAACACAACCCCCATCTGGATGCGGTCCAAACACCAGATGTGCCCTCGATTAGTGTCGGTCTGGGGAATGTTTCCATGACTGAAAGGTCAGTGTCGGCTGGAAGTGCCCAGAGTGGGTGTCTGCCCCTCACCCACGTCAGCTGCAAGGGCTGAGCCTTACATTATCTCACTGGCCCCGGGAACTTAGCTGGGGCGGCGTGGGGGTGGGGGGCTGGCCAAGTTCAGAAGGGCCTTGTTTTACTTGCCTTCCTTCTCTGATTTTTCCACTTGGAAGAGACTCCAGGGGTGTGCAAAGCGGGAAGTCCTGCTGGTGTGTAACTGAAAACACTTTGTTCTCCTTTAGATCTGCAACGGGCCCCTGTCTCTTCTGATTTTCTTGTGGCGCCCGTCACCTCCACTATGGAAAGAAAAACGAACCATGATGGTGTGATGGGCCAGGCTGCCATGTTTTACCCTATTTACAGGTCATGTTAAGTATTGCTTCTACACTTCAGATGGCCTTTCATGTTTAATTTCATTCGAGTAGGGCTGTGCAAGGCTTTCCTCTAGGTAGCAATGAAAATTAAACACAATTGAGTTTGATGTGTACCTTATTGATTCCAGACCCATTTCAGTAGACTGGGACACTTCAGCGACCTGCAAATTCTACACATTAGAGTTCAGAATTTACACAAACATCATGCACTCAAGACATGGACTTAAATGTTTCTCCCAGCAGCACCCAACTCCCAACCAAAGACACAGGCTCTGTCAGAAAATGGAAGTTGCTAATGAAAATGCATTCCAGATGATATTGTTGGTCATCCCCTAGGGGAAAAAATGATTCATGAATAATTTCATGTAGAAAAGGGAGTCATCATTTCCTCAGTTCTATGTTGTCTTATTTTGGTTCTCTGTAGTCCACTTCTTATCCCATAGGTCCCCACAACTTCATTTCAAAAAGATGAGGGAAGAGAGGGGAGAGGTTGTGTGTTAAGCTGGCTTGGGAGCTACCAAGTAATGAAAACTGCTCAGCACCTTGGATTGATTGCATCCTGTTACAGCACTGTTTCTCCTCTTTGGGTGTGATGGTGAGGGTGCAGCACACTCGAGAGGCATCCTTAGAGAAGGCCACTTGAGCAAAAGGAGCAATCGGTAACAGAGCAAGGCTGGGTGAGCGGGTTCCCACCAGTCATTGGTTTCAGGGCATCGTGTCAGTCATTTCTCTTTTGCAACTGAGCTGGGAATTAGAGGCTTTGTTCAGTCCGAAGTGGGAGAAAGGAAATTTTAACAAGAGAGCATGGCCTTCGGAGGCAAGAGAAAAAAGTGTCTTCCCTGGGGCAGGGACCAGAGGTGAGTCAGAAATGACTGGGGGAGAGTGGTGTTCCCCGCTGGGGTCACAGGGCCACTTGTAAAATGATGCCTAGATTCTGGTCTCCAGCCAAAGTTCTCAACCTTGGCTGCACATGGAATCACCTGGGAGGCTTTTACAACCTGGATGGCCAAGCCCTGCTGTAGACCCATTAGATCAGAATCTCTGGGGTGGGATCCGGGCTGGGAGAAGTTGTCAAAGCTCCAAGGTGATTACAATATGCCTCTAGGCTCGAGGCCCACTAGTCTAGGACCTGGCTAATCCAAGAGTGGCCTGAGGACCAGCAGCTTTGGTATCACCTGAGACTTGTAAGACTTGCAGCTTCCCAGGCTCCATCCCAGACTTACTGAGTCAGCATCTGCATTTTAGTGAGGTCCCTGGAAGAGCTGAAGTCTATTAAAGCATGAGGAACTGTGGTTCTCCAGCTTGGCTACACGTTAAAATCTCCCAGGGAGTGTTTAAAAATCCCAGTGCTCAGGCTGCACCTCGTGCCAATTAAATCAGAATTTTTGAGGGTGGGATGCAAACATCAGTAGCTTTTTATGGGTTTTCAGGTGACTCCGATGTATATGAGTTAGCAACCCTGGCTACATATCAGAATTGTCTGGGGAGCTTTTACATCTCCAGATACTTGAGTCCTACTCAGAAATTCTGATTTAATTGGTCTAGAATAGGCTACAAAAAGCTTCCTAGGTGATTTTAATATATAGCCAGTGAGAGCCTCTGTTCCAGAATGTTGGTCCAGCTTCAGTGAGTAGACAACCTTGCTACAAGTCAATTAATCCAAGAACCAGTGATGGAAAAGAATGATAAGACCATGTCTGGCACCCCACTCCAGTACTCTTGCCTGGAAAATCCCATGGACGGAGGAGCCTGTTAGGCTGCAATCCATGGGGTTGCTAAGAGTCGGACACGACTTCACTTTCACTTTCACTTTTCACTTTCATGCATTGGAGACGGAAATGGCAACCCACTCCAGTGTTCTTGCCTGGAGAATCCCAGGGACGGGGGAGCCTGGTGGGCTGCCATCTATGGGGTCGCACAGAGTCGGACACGACTGAAGTGACTTAGCATATAGGCTTATCTAGCCTCAGGACTGCTTTTTATATTGGATCTTCTTGCATATGACAACTATTATACTTTTTAAAATGAATTCAAATATTTCTATAAAGTTCCTTTTGAAAAAATTGACCTCAGTTCAGCTGAATTAAGGGACCAAAACATTGGTCTACACCTGGGCCTCAGGATCTGGGAACAGTTGAAGGATCAGGTGAGAAGGAGGCCAGAGAGGTCAAGGTGAGAACTAGGGTGAGCAGGGTGGAGATGAGGGATGAAGAAGAGCCTGGAGGATGACAAAGAAGTGAGTGGATCGGGGTTTCTTGTCCCTTTTATCAAATTGTACTCTCACCATTTTCAACACGGCGGTGGGGTCAGGTAGTTCTGTAGTAGGATTGCTGAATTGAGCGAATGAACACACAGGCACCCAGTTAAATTTGAATTTCAGATACACAATGAATTATTTTTTAATATGTCTCATGTAATATTTTGACTGTGTGGATCACAATAAACTGTGGAAAATTCTGAAAGAGATGGGAATACCAGACCACCTGACCTGCCTCTTGAGAAACCTGTATGCAGGTCAGGAAGCATCAGTTAGAACTGGACATGGAACAACAGACTGGTTCCAAATAGGAAAAGGAGTACGTCAAGGCTGCATATTGTCACCCTGCTTATATAACTTATATGCAGAGTACATCATGCGAAATGCTGGGCTGGAAGAAGCACAAGCTGGAATCAAGATTGCCAGGAGAAATATCAATAACCTCAGATATGCAGGTGACACCACCCTTATGGCAGAAAGTGAAGAGGAACTAAAAAGCCTCTTGATGAAAGTGAAAGTGGAGAGTGAAAAAGTTGGCTTAAAGCTCAACATTCAGAAAACGAAGATCATGGCATCCGGTCCCACCACTTCATGGGAAATAGATGGGGAAACAGTGGAAACAGTGTCAGACTTTATTTTTTTGGGCTCCAAAATCACTGCAGATGGTGATTGCAGCCATGAAATTAAAAGACGCTTACTCTTTGGAAGGAAAGTTATGCCCAACCTAGATAGCATATTAAAAAGCAGAGACATTACTTTGTCAACAAAGGTCCGTCTAGTCAAGGCTATGGTTTTTCCAGTGGTCATGTATGGATGTGAGAGTTGGACTGTGAAGAAAGCTGAGCGCAGAAGAATTGATGCTTTTGAACTGTGGTGTTGGAGAAGATGCTTGAGAGTCCCTTGGACTGCAAGGAGATCCAACCAGTCCATCCTAAAGGAGATCAGTCCTGGGTGTTCATTGGAAGGACTGATATTGAAGCTGAAACTCCAATACTTTGGCCACCTCATGCGAAGAGTTGACTCATTGGAAAAGACCCTAATGCTGGGAGGGATTGGGGGCAGGAGGAGAAGGGGACGACAGAGGATAAGATGGCTGGATGGCATCACTGACTCCTTGGACATGAGTTTAGGTGAACTCAGGGAGTTGGTGATGGACAGGGAGGCCTGGCGTGCTGTGATTCATGGGGTCACAAAGAGTCAGCCATGACTGAGTGACTGAACTGAACTGAACTGAGATAGCATATTAAAAAGCAGAGCTATTACCTTGCCAACAAAGGTCCGTCTAGTCAAGGCTATGGTTTTTCCAGTGGTCATGTATGAATGTGAGAGTTGGACTGTTAAGAAAGCTGAGCACTGAAGAATTGATGCTTTTGAACTGTGGTGTTGGAGAAGACGCTTGAGAGTCCCTTGGACTGCAAGGAGATCCAACCCGTCCATCCTAAATTGAGACCAGTCCTGGGTGTTCATTGGAAGGACTGATGCTGAGGCTGAAACTCCAAAACTGTGGCAACCTCATGTGAAGAGTTGACTCATTGGAAAAGACCCTGATGCTGTGAGGGATTGGGGGCAGGAAGAGAAGGGGACGACAGAGGATGAGATAGTTGAATGGCATCACTGACTCGATGCACGTGAGTTTGGGTGAACTCAGGGAGTTGGTGATGGACAGGGAGGCCTGGCGTGCTGTGATTCATGGGTCACAAAGAGTTGGACACAACTGAGTGACTGAACGGAAGTGAACTGAAATTAGAAAAGGCAGAGGAACCAGAGATCAAATTGCCAACATCTGTTGGTCATCGGAAAAGGTAGGGAGTTCCAGAAAAACAGAGGATCATGACAAACTGTAGAAAATTCTGAAAGAGATGGGAATACCAGACCACCTGACCTGCCTCCTGAGAAATCTGTATGCAGGTAAGAAGCAACAGTTAGAACTGGACATGGAACAACAGACTGGTTCCAAGTAGGAAAAGGAGTACGTCAAGGCTGCATACTGTCACCCTGCTTATTTAACTTATATGCAGAGTACATCATGAGAAATGCTGGACTGGATGAAGCACAAGCTGGAATCAAGATTGCTGGGAGAAATATCAATAACCTCAGATACACAGACGATACCACCCTTATGGCAGAAAGCGAAGAAGAACTATAGAGCCTCTTGATGAAAGTGAAAGAGGAGAGTGAAAAAGTTGGCTTTAAGCTCAACATTCAGAAAGATCATGGCATCTGGTCCCACCACTTCATGGAAAATAGATGGGGATACAGTGGAAACAGTGACAGACTTTATTTTGGGGGGCTCTAAAATCACTGCAGTTGGTGACTGCAACCATGAAATTAAAAGACGCTTACTCCTTGGAAGAAAAATTATGACCAACCTAGACAGTATATTAAAAAGCAGAGACATTATTTTACCAACAAAGGTCCGTCTAGTGAAAGCTATGTTTTTTCCAGTAGTCATGTATGGATGTGAGAGTTGGACTAGAAAGAAAGCTGAGTGCTGAAGAATTGATGCTTTTAAACTGTGGTGTTGGAGAATCTTAAAAGTCCCTTGAACAGCAAGAAGATCCAACCTGTCAATCCTAAAGGAAATTAGTCCTTAATATTCATTGGAAGGACTGATGCTGAAGCTGAACCTCCAATATGTTGGCCACCTGATGTGAAGAACTGATTCGTTTGAAAAGAGTCAATGCTGGGAAAGACTGAAGGCGGGAGGAGAAGGGGATGACAGAGGATGAGACGGTTGGATGGCATCACTGACTCAATGGACATGAGTTTGAGTAAGCTCCAGGAGTTGGTGATGGAATGGGAAGCCTGGCGTGCTGCAGTGCATGGGGTCTCAAAGAGACAGACATGGCTGAGCAACTGAACTGAACTGAAATTAGAAAATTATTTGTTTATCCAAAATTCAGTTTTAACCATGTATCTTGTATTTTACCTGACAACCCTACTCTGCAGACAAGCTTAAATTCTCAGTGTTGGAAAACCTGTGCTGTGAGTAAGGCTTTCTCTAGGCCTCGAGTGGGCTCTTGTCATCTGAGGTGAGGTCCGTGTGTACCTGTTGTTTGAACTCTGTCCTAGGAAGTCCACCATCCTGTGCTCTTTAGGGCTTGCTCAATGCTCCCAGACCAGCCTGGGAGGGGGATGTGGGAGATGTGGCTGTTCCTATGGACACTATCCTTCAACTTCACTTCTCTGGTCTTATCTACAGTCTTTCATATTGAGGTGGTTCCTGGGAGTTCCTCCAAGGTATCCTCTTCCCCGTTCCCCCTCTTGTCACCTGCCCAATTTAGGCTGCATATGCTCAAGAGAAAGGGACCTGAAAGGCCTTGCTGGGCTGGAAGTGACAGTGTTGAGTGGATGGTGACTCAGACACATGTAGGAAATAATGTGGTTCACAGTCACAGCCAGAGTGTGTCCCTGAAGCTGCTGTTTGATGTCTGAGCCCAGCGAGTCTGGCTTTCAGCAGAGTCTGTTCTACTGCGACATGTTCAGAGTCAAAAGTGCTGTTTCCTGTTCCAGTCAGCTCTGAACAGCTCATCCCCTGCTGGCTACAGAGTATGTGGGGGCTTGAGAGAGTGGAGAGGGGGCAGAGAGTGGGACAGAGCCAGCTGCCAGGAAGAGACACACACACAATTTGTGCAGGATGAGTGATGGATGGAGGATGGGAAGAGGAAAAGGAAGAGAGTAGATGGAGGTGGGAGGGAGAGAGGGATGGAGGGAGAGAGCTGGTTAGTTAGCCAGGGATGTTCAGCAAGATGCAGGATCATCAGGATGTAACCTTGGTTCATCCCTCCAGCCTGTCCCATTAAAGACCTAAGATGGTGCTGGTCTCCCCTCTGAGGCAGAGTCTCTCAACTGACCTTGAGAAAAGCCCGCAAGGGCTTGTGCAGGCTGGAAAACCAGCTGAGCCCAGTTCTGTGGCCATGACTCATTTTCCTTGCTGCTCCAAGGTGGGCACCTCAACTGTAAGGCTCAGGGTCTGGTCCGACCCCGAAGGCATGACTGAGGCTGGAGCACTGGCATGCGCCCTAGGAGGAACGCTCGCTTACGGTGTCTGCTGTTGGAAGGTCTCCCCATCTCCCTCCTGATACCACTGTCTTCTCAGAATAACAGATCATTACAGTTTATCATCACCTTCCTATAAACTGTGTTTTGTGTTTCTGTTGGGAGGATCAGGAGATCCAGGCTCTTCTCAGTGTTTCCTTCTCTGTTTCCTGTTCTCTCTTGCTTCCTTGCCTGCAGCGTGGAGAGCTGGGGTTTCCAGCACATCTGTTTCCACAGACACCTAGGACATGGTATGGGGAAGACTCTCCAGAGAAAGCTCAGTAGCTGGTGGCAAATTAAAATGATAAATGGGCTTTTGGCCTCGCTGACCCATTAGCTGAGGTCAGGAACAGCCAGAGGCTCTGTGGAAGATTGGGAGAGCAGCCAGGGGTGGGAGGGAGTTGCTTCAGAACGGGACCGGCCCCCTCAGCTCACACTTGTGGGGACCCTACTCAGAGTTGTCCTAGTTCAGTTGTGGAGGGCCAGGCAGCTGAGTGACAGGTGGGTTTCCAAGTGAACTGTGCTGACTGGTAGATGGAGCCGAGCCTCCGCCTTGCTGGCTATTTAGAGTTTGGTTTATCGAATCTTGGTTGGTGGCTACTGGCTCCAAGCCTGTTCTCCAGGACTAGAGTGTACTTTTCTTGGAGATTAAGAAGCTTTGGCCACTGGGGGAAGAACTGGCCTGCTCCTATGGAGCAGCAGCTCATTCTGGAATCTAATTCAGTAACACAGCCCGTTGGTGACGTCATGCGTGTCATGGATGGTGGGACAGCGTGTCAGGTCCTGGAGCCGTGGAAGATGGGCTTGGATGACCTCAGGGCTCAGGCTCACACTCTTACCCCAGCTCTAGAAAAGAACAGCTTGCCTGCACGGAATTCCTCCAGGGCTGACACACATACCCCATTCAAAGGATGGGCTGGGGCGGGCCTGGCTGGCCAGATCCTGGCTGGCTCTCATTTTTCTGCCTTTGACCAGACCCAGGCTTGGCTTGCAGGTCCTGAGTCTCTGCCTGGTAGAGACATCAGTAAGGAAAGAGCCAGGGCCCTGGAGAGACTGGTGGGTGAATCTGTATGGGATTTTGAGCTGGGGGTCTGAACACCTGGTCTGTGTGTGTTTTGAGGGTCAAGGTGGGGGGAACTCAGAGGAGGGGAGGTGGCTGATTAAGAGGAGAAAGAGCCCAGTCCTCAGTCAGTCCCTGCTCTTCATCCTCTCCTGGCCCCTCTCCTCCGCCCCTGGCATTTCTCATGTTCTGGGATAAGGTCTAAATTGAGACATTCCAGGAGCTGCCAACCTCCCGGGCCCAGGGTGGTCACAGGACTCGCTGGCTCCACGTCTTCTCTGCGTTTGGCCCTCGCCCTAATCCCTGCCGGTGCCTGTTGCCAACGTCTCACTGCCTGCTGAGGTCCTCTTTTCTTGTGCCCATTCCAGGCACTGTTTGGAGCTGCCGAGGTGGGTCTGCGTGTGTGTGCCTGTGTGTGAGTGTGTCTACACGTCCTCCTCGGACATTTGACTAATCATTTATTGGCCCTGAGTGAGGCACAGATTCCACAATCCTTTCCAATCCTGGACTTAGTGGTTGGAGAAAGTGCCCGAGTACAACTTATTAAACACGTATGATTCTCTCCACCCTTCAGGGCCCAGCCCACGCTACCAGTCCTTTAGAATGTTGTCTCCTCTCAGGACCCCTTCCCTGTATGTTCCCTTCCTGGGCTCCTAGGGTCTAGACGATGTGCCTGGCACAACCCAGCCAGTGTGGTCTGAACCAGTTTTGAACAGTTAGTCTGTTGCTTCCCAGAGCCCCCGCTTTGGAATCAATCAGACTCAGGTGAAAATTCTGATTTTCTTGCTGATGAGCTGATCACCTTGAGCTAATTAGTTTTATTGAGACTTGGTTTCCTCATCTGAAAAGAGGAATAATAATACCCTCCTCTCTGGATTGTCATGAGGATTCGTGGGCTCCCACGATGAAGCCCTTGGCATAGGTCTGAATTCCTGTTTTCTGTTCTTCTGGCCTCACGGTGGTTGGAATGGAGCTGGGCCTATGGTCAGCACCCAGAAAAGTAGTAGTGACTGATTAATGATTATGGAGCCTGCAATTATTGGGATGAAGTTCCTAAACAGAGGAACAGCTCTAAGCAAACCCATTAATTAGGGGCCTGTTTGCAGTTCTTTTGTGCCAGCTTGTCATGTGTTAGCTCAAGGAGGGCTTGGTACTCCCCACCCCCAGAGGTCATTCTGGGAAAATAATGACCAAGGGGAGGCTCTGGCCTGAGGTGTGCAATTCCCACCTACTTGTAACCTTCACGCCCATCCTCCCCTTCCCACCCCAGAGCTGGGGCAATAAACAAGTTACCAGGTGACAAACACAACCCTAATAAAGAGGGCCACAGGCTTTAAGACGGCATTAAGCCTGAGCTAATGGACTTTGCAGGGAGCAAGGACTCCCTGGGGCACAGGAGGACTTCTGACCTGAAGTGACCTTTCAGGTCAGGGAAGGCCCAGGCTAGCAGCTACTTTTTTTCTTTCAAAGTTGCATGTATTTTTAAAAAATTAAAAGAAATTAAAGGTCACAATTAAATACTGATTTCTTTTCCCCTCAAAGCATGCAAAAGTTGGCAATCTTTTTTAAAAAATTTTTATTGGAGCATAGTTGATTTGGAATGTTGTGTTAGTTTCAGGTATACAGCAAAGAAAATCAGTTATATATGTATACATATACGAAAAAAATGTGAGTGTTAGTCACTCGGTTGTGTCTAACTCTTTGTGACCCCATAGACTATAGTCCACCAGGCTCCTCTGTCCTTGGGATTTTCCAGGCAAGAATATTGGAGGGGGTAGCTATTCCCTTCTCTAGGGGATCTTCCTGACCCAGGGATCGAATCCAGGTCTCCTACATTGCAGACAGATTTTTTTATATAATACACACACATGTATATCTCCACTCTTTCAGATTCTTTTCCCATATAGTTCAGTTCAGTTCAGTACAGTCGCTCAGTCATGTCCAACTCTTTGCGAGCCCATGAACCACAACACGCCAGGCCTCCCTGTCTATAACCAACTCCCAGAGTCCACCCAAACCCATGTCCATCAAGTCAGTGATGCCATCCAACTATCTCATCCTGGTCCCCTTCTCCTCCTGCCCTCAATCTTTCCCAGCATCACGGTCTTTTCACATGAGTCAGTTCTTCACATCAGATGGCCAAAATATTGGAGTTTCAGCTTCAACAGCGGTCCTTCCAATGAACACCCAGGACTGATCTCCTTTAGGATGGACTGGTTGGATTTCCTTGCAGTCCAAGGGACTCTCAAGAGTCTTCAACACCACAGTTCAAAAGCATCAATTCTCCAGCGCTCAGCTTTCTTCACAGTCCAACTCTCACATCCATACATGACCACTGGAAAAACCATAGCCTTGACTAGACAGACCTTTGTTGGTAAAGTAATGTCTCTGCTTTATAATATGCTGTCTAGGCTGGTCATAACTTTCCTTCCAAGGAGTAAGTGTCTTTTTGATTTCATGACTGCAGTCACCATCTGCAGCAATCTTGGAGCCCAGAAAAATAAAGTCAGCCACTGTTTCCACTGTTTCCCCATCTATTTCCCATGAAGCGATGGGACCGGATGCCATGATCTTAGTTTTCTGAATGTTGAGCTTTAAGCCAACTTTTTCACTCTCCTCTTTCACTTTCATCAAGAGGCTCTTTAGTTCTTCACTTTCTGCCATAAGGGTGGTGTCATCTGCATATCTGAGGTTATTGATATTTCTCCCAGCAGTCTTGATTCCAGCTTGTGCTTCATCCAGCCCAGCATTTCGCATGATGTACTCTGCATAGAAGTTAAATAAGCAGGGTGACAATATACAGCCTTGATGAACTCCTTTTCCTATTTGGAACCAGTCTGATGTTCCATGTCCAGTTATAACTGTTGCTTCCTGACCTGCATACAGGTTTCTCAAGAGGCAGGTCAGGTGGTCTGGTATTCCCATTTCCTTCAGAATTTTCCACAGTTTATTGTGATCCACACAGTCAAAGGCTTTGGTATAGTCAATAAAGCAGAAATAGATGTTTTTCTGGAACTCTCTTGCTTTTTTGATGATCCAGCAGATGTTGACAGTTTGATCTCTGGTTTCTAAAACCAGCTTGAACAGCTGGAAGTTCACGGTTCATGTATTGCTGAAGCCTGGCTTGGAGAATTTTGAGCATTACTTTACTAGCATGTGAGATGAGTACAATTGTGCTGTAGTTTGAGCATTCTTTGGCATTGCCTTTCTTTGGGATTGGAATGAAAACTGACCTTTTCCAGTCCTGTGGGCACTGCTGAGTTTTCCAAATTTGCTGGCATATTGAGTGAAGCACTTTCACAGTGTCATCTTTCAGGATTTGGGCCATTATACAATATTGCTAGAGTTCCCTGTGCTGTACAGTAGGTCCTTATAAGTTATCTATTTTACATATAGTAGTGTATATATGTCAATCTCAGTCTTTCAATTTATTCTCCCCCACCCAGCAGTTACTGTGGATCACAATAAACTGTGGACAATTCTGAAAGAGATGGGAATACCAGACCACCTGATCTGTCTCTTGAGAAATTTGTATGCAGGTCAGGAAGCAACAGTTAGAACTGGACATGGAACAACAGACTGGTTCCAAATAGGAAAAGGAGTTCGTCAAGGCTGTATATCGTCACCCTGCTTATTTAACTTATATGCAGAGTACATCACGAGAAACGCTGGGCTGGAAGAAACACAAACTGGAATCAAGATTGCCGGGAGAAATATCAATAACCTCAGATATGCAGATGACACCACCCTTATGGCAGAAAGTGAAGAGGAACTAAAAAGCCTCTTGATGAAAGTGAAAGTGGAGAGTGAAAAAGTTGGCTTAAAGCTCAACATTCAGAAAACGAAGATCATGGCATCTGGTCCCACCACTTCATGGGAAATAGATGGGGAAACAGTGGAAACAGTGTCAGACTTTATTTTTCTGGGCTCCAAAATCACTACAGATGGTGACTGCAGCCATGAAATTAAAAGATGCTTACTCCTTGGAAGGAAAGTTATGACCAACCTAGATAGCATGTTCCAAAGCAGAGACATTACTTTGCCAACAAAGGTTTGTCTAGTCAAGGCTATGGTTTTTCTTGTGGTCATGTATGGATGTGAGAGTTGGACTGTGAAGAAAGCTGAGTGCTGAAGAATCGATGCTTTTGAACTGTGGTGTTGGAGAAGACTCTTGTGAGTCCCTTGGACTGCAAGGAGATCCAACCAGTCCATTCTGAAGGAGATCAGCCCTGGGTGTTCTTTGGAAGGAATGATGCTAAAGCTGAAACTCCAGTACTTTGGCCACCTCATGTGAAGAGTTGACTCATTGGAAAAGACTCTGATGCTGGGAGGAATTGGGGGCAGGAGGAGAAGGGGACGACAGAGGATGAGATGGCTGGATGGCATCACTGACTCGATGGACATGAGTCTGAGTGAACTCTGGGAGTTGGTGATGGACAGGGAGGCCTGGCGTGCTGCGATTCATGGGGTTGCAAAGAGTCGGACATGACTGAGCGACTGATCTGATCTGAAGTTTCAAAATAGAGTATTATGAAAGTCATGTTATAACTTACATGTTTATGTTTATCCAAGATAACTATTTTACAGTAATTTCAGGACTAAAAGCAGTATTAATTGTTGCATGTGGCAAACAAGCAGGTGGTAATAAGCTAATGGGACAGAGGTTGAAGGTAGCATGATGGACATCTATCTGTCCTGGGTCAGTCCCCACCCCATTTCACGGGGACAGTCATATTGGGGCAGTTTGAAGCCTAAGGCCCTGGCCTCTGCTGGACCTTGTTCCTTTCAGAGGTGGATGGGGCCTCGGTGACAGACTCAAAGATGACTTCATTTCACTGGGAAACTAAAGCCCATTCACAAGCCGCAGACCCTTAAACAAGAGGTGGCACTGACTTCCTTTAAAGGCTGTGCTGCATGTGGCTGGTTTGCATCTCTGCCGTTCTGGTACCAGCATCCTGCACGTGGTGGGGACCGAGTACTCTGGAATCACCTGCTGCAGGCTCAGCCAACGTGCTTTCATTCAGTTCTGGGATGACTGCTGCTTCCCCTAATTGTGGGAAATACCACGGGGACAGGAAGTACATCTGACTTTTTCCTTACCTGCATCCTCAGCATGTGTAGGTGCTCCATAGATTAATACTGAAATAAATGTTAGTCACTGGTCGTGTCTGACTCTTTGCGATCCCATGGGCTGTAGCTCACCAGGCTTCTCTGTCCATGGAATTCTCCAGGCAAGAATACTGGAGTGGGGTAGCCATTCCCTTCTCCAAGGGATCTTCCTACCCCAGGGAACAAACCTGGGTCTCCTGCATTGCACGCAGATTCTTTGCCGTCTGAGCCACCAGGAAAGCCCAATGTTGAAATACATTGACTCAAATCTTCTCTGAGAAGCACTCTGATTCCCACATGGACTGAGTCAGACCTTTCTTCCTGGACTGCTTTCCTCCATTTTTAGAACAGTAACATATCATATTATTGTTTGTTTCCTTGCTTTTGTCTTGCTCAGGCTATGAGCTTTTGCTTGGTATCCTGAGTACCCAGCATAGTGGAGTGAGCAAAATTCGGTGGCAGAACTGAAGAAAGAGTTGTGTGAGATGAGTTTGCAGGGCAGGCAGAACGAGACAACCTCCCCTGCCCCGACCCCTGGCCCAGCATGCTTGGAAGCTTGGAAATTTCCTGATGAGTGTTTTCCTGTTTTACAAAAATCCTTGTCTGTCTCTGGAAGCCCATGTTCTCCTCTGCTGGTATCAGGGCACATCTGGTTGTTGGTACATATTGCTTAGTTAGAAACTCTTAAAACAGCATGAAATTGTTAGCACGTTGCTCCTGCCTGCCAAGCTGTTCTTGAGACTCAAGCTTTGGTGGATTTGGTTTTCTGTTTGTTTTCTGTTTTCATGCAGTTTAGAAAATTGGTCTGTGACAACCTTGGGGGAAATAAGCCTGCCTTGAGCTCTGCCAAGGAGAGGGCAAGCCTGAGGTGAGGGCTGGGGGAGGTGGGGGATGGAATCAGCCTGGAGAGGCTGTCGGAGTCCTCACTTGGGTTTTGTCTCCTTGCGTTTTGGGTTGGATGTTCAGGCTAATTTGATGTGCTGGGAGAAGGATGCCCGAAGGAGGTGGGGGTGGGACCAGGGAGAGCCTTGTCTCTGGATGGGTCCTCACGAGTAGATCAGCGCTGACCAGTCCAGAGGCTTTGGGTTCTGGATAATACAGATACGCTCTCTCTGAATAAATGCCCAGAGGTTGGGGCCATGAAGGAAGGGTGCCCCTTCCTCCTGCATCTGATTTCTCTGCTCTCTTGGTGTGTGGGCAATGCTAGAAACCAACTTTTCCCACATGGCCCCAATATGCTGTTTCCCCCTCCTCACTCTTGGTAACTCTTGTCTCTTGGCAGATTTCTTTTCTGAAAATAATCTCATCTGGGGAAAAGTCTGGGCTGGTCTATTTCACCTTGGGTGGTAGTTGTTAATCTTGTTGGAGATGGAGACTCGGCCAAGCCTACTCCTGGATGGTCAGATGGGGCATGGGAAAGGCAGGTGGGAAGGGTCTTCAGCACCCCAAGGCAGTACTCAGTTGGATTCCTGGCAGCGGAGAGGGGACTCATCAACTGTTCTGGTCAAAATGCCAATAGCAACATCACTCCTTTCTCCCCCAAGCACTATGCCTTGTCTTTGGTGTTCTCTGCTCCATCCTTTTACTGTTATTTAAAAATATTTTTATCTTTTTCCACAACAGTGTGGCCTCCATTTCAGCCTCTACTCTCTCCTCAGGGAATGGTTCTGGGCTGTGCTGCTGGGTTCTGGGTCTTTGTGAGCAAGATTTCTAGTCAGGCCCTGGCATCCTGAATGAATCTCAGAGCACATTCCCCAGGATCCCAGGGATGGGCATTCTGTCTCCTTATTGCTCTGGGGCTCTGAGGGCTTTTTACCATGATATACACCAAATATTCCCCCCCCCCACCTCTCAAATGTGTATATTGAGACCTAACTGCCAGTGTGATGGTATTAGGAGGTGGGGCTTTAGGGGATAATTAGGTCATGGGTTGGAGTCCTAATAAATGAGATTAGTGCCCCAGAGAGCCTCCTCCCCTTCTACCATGTGAGGACAGAGCAAGAAGATGGCCATCTATGCACCAGGAAGTGGACTCTCACCAGATACCAAATCTGCCAGAGCCTTGATTTTGGAATTCTGGCCTTCAGAATGGTGAGAAATAAATATTTCCAAGCCATGTAGTCTGTAGTATTTTCTTTTTATGGCAAGACGTGCCAGAATATTGGAGTGGGTTGCCATTTCCTTTTCCGGAAGATCTTTCCAACCCAGGGATCAAACCTGTGTCTCCTACATCTCCTGCATTGGCAGGCAGATTCTTTACCATTGAGCTACATGGGAAGCCCCATATTATTGAGCAGAGTAAGCCACACCCCTAAAAGCCAGTTCTCTCAGGCAAACTTTCTATCCTGCTATCTACAATGTGCCAGACACTGAACATGTGGCTTAGATATAAAGACTTGCCTAAGCCATACAGGAGGTAAGTGACATTGTGAAAAAGTGACATGTAAATGTGTATCTGTCTGATGTCAAAGTGTTTTCTCATTCTCTACACCAGGGGTTCATGTATTCAGGAAGAGCAGGGATTAGAGGGGCTTGCTTCTGAGTATTTGTTGCCCTGCCCCCAGCCCAACACTACTGGCCTAGCTTTCTTAGTCCTATACTCCCCAGCTCTAAGCCTGCAGGAATGCCCTTGCTGCAGTCCAGATCTAAATCAAGACAAAATCCTCCATTACCACCCCTGAGCTTTAGTTAGTATATTAAAACAGTCTTTAATTTAAAAAGGTGGGGGAAGGGAGAGAAGTTCAGAAAGTAACCATTGGAAGAGTTTCTAAGTTTTGAATTCTGAATGGTAAGGCTTGTAGGCACCTGGTGCCATATTTCAACCCAGCCACTTGGGGATCCCCCAGTGTGGCTCCCTATCAGGCAGTAGGAAATTGTCCCTCCCTGCCCCCCACCCTCCATCTTACCTGGACGGGGTTTGAGGCAAATGTCCCTGCCATGCCTGTAACCTAGATTGGGGTTCCTAAACTGAAATTCATGGTTAAGCTTCTGGAGCCTGAGAATTGCCAGAAATTGAATGAAAAATATGATTGTATGGGTGAATATGCTTTTTTTCCCCCCCTGGGAAGTGTGTTCATGGATGCAATCAGATTCACAGAGAAGTCAGTTGCTTTGAATGGTCTAAGAAGCCCTGGAGGTGAGCATGCGGTGTCCATGTGAGGAATTAAGTACTAGGACAAGTTTTGCTTCCTCTGGAGGAACTGGTGGTATGTTTTCTCCTCTTGTAATTGATTTTCTGTGCATGACATCATTAAAGCATTTCTAATTTATTTCATCTTAATTTTTACTGATATTATTTCTACCTGGATCATTTAATTTTGTATAAATATTACAGGAAGAGCTGGTTCATTAATCAGTTTCTTTTTCTTCTTGTTCTTTTTCTTATTCTTCTGTGCCACTAAACCTTATGGGCCCTGTTTGTTTATTTGAATAACTACTGGAGGACAGTGTTGGTTAAAAAAAAAAAAGAAGGGGGGTTGTGGTACGTTGCAAACAAAATGGGATTTCGAGTTGGTAAACCCTCGCTTGAATCCAAAAGTCAACGAACTTTTGCCAAAAATCACATTTAAACACTATTCTTCCTCACCCTTTCCCCAAGGGCGGGACAACTGAGAATGTTTACTGGGCCCCTAAGACAGGGGCATTTCCTCTCACTTTTTCCTGTGTAGCAGCTGTGGCAAGATAGGCCTTGTGGAAAGGGCCGTAAGGAGGCCTCTGGCCTGTTATGTTCTAATCTAGGCATTAAGTCTGCCTGCACCGGACTCATTCTTTGTCCAGCCTAGCTCACCAAGGTTAGTGCTGGGCCTTTGGCCCAGAATAAAGTTTTCATTCACCAGTGGACCACATTGTGTCAGACTTCTCCACCATGACCCGCCTGTCTTGGGTGGCCCCACATGGCATGGCTTAGTTTCATTGAGTTAGACAAGGCTGTGGTCCATGTGATCAGATTGACTAGTTTTCTGTGATTATGGTTTCAGTGTGTCTGCCCTCTGATGCCCTCTTGCAACACCTACAGTCTTACTTGGGTTTCTCTTACCTTGGACGTGGGGTATCCTTGGACGTGGTCATGGTGGAGAGATCTGACAGAATGTGGTCCACTGGAGAAGGGAATGGCAAACCACCTCATTATTCTTGCCTTGAGAACCCCATGAGCAGTATGAAAAGGCAAAATGATAGGATACTGAAAGAGGAACTCCCCAGGTCGTAGGTGCCCAATATGCTACTGGAGATCAGTGGAGAAATAACTCCAGGAAGAATGAAGGGATAGAGCAAAAGCAATACCCAGTTGTGGATGTGACTGGTGATAGAAGCAAGGTCTGAAGCTGTAAAGAGCAATATTACATAGGAACCTGGAATGTCAGGTCCATGAATCAAGGCAAATTGGAAGTGGTCAAACAGGAGATGGCAAGAGTGAACATTGACATTCTAGGAATCAGCGAACTAAAATGGACTGGAATGGGTGAATTTAACTCAGATGACCATTATATCTATACTGTGGGCGGGAATCCCTTAGAAGAAATGGAGTAGCCATCATGGTCAACAAGAGTCTGAAATGCAGTACTTGGATGCAATCTCAAAAACGACAGAATGATCTCTGTTCATTTCCAAGGCAAACCATTCAATATCACAGTAATCCAAGTCTATGCCCCAACCAGTAACGCTGAAGAAGCTGAAGTTGAATGGTTCTACGAAGATCTACAAGACCTTTTAGAACTAACACCCAAAAAGATGTTCTTTTCATTACAGGGAACTGGAATGCAAAAGTAGGAAGTCAAGAAACACCTGGGGTAACAGGCAGATTTGGCCTTGGAATACATAATGAAGCAGGGCAAAGGCTAATAGGGTTTTGCCAAGAGAATGCATTGGTCATAGCAAACACCCTCTTCCAACAACACAAGAGAAGGCTCTGCACATGGACATCACCAGATGGTCAACACTGAAATCAGATTGATTATATTCTTTGCAGCCAAAGATGGAGAAGCTCTATACAGTCAGCAAAAACAAGACTGGGAGCTGACTGTGGCTCAGATCATGAACTCTTTATTGCCAAATTCAGACTGAAATTGAAGAAAGTAGGGAAAACCACTAGACCACTCAGGTATGACCTAAATCAAATCCCTTATGATTATACAGTGGAAGTAAGAATTAGATTTAAGGGACCAGATCTGATAGATACAGTGCCTGATGAACTATGGATGGAGGTTCGTGACATGGAGACAGGGATCAAGACCATCCCCATGGGAAAAAAATGCAAAAAAGCAAAATGGCTGTCTGGGGAGGCCTTACAAATAGCTATGAAAAGAAGAGAAGCAAAAAGCAAAGGAGAAAAGGAAAGATATAAGCATCTGAATTCAGAGTTCCAAAGAATAGCAAGGAGAGATAAGAAAGCCTTCCTCAGTGATCAATGCAAAGAAATAGAGGAAAACAACAGAATGGGAAAGACTAGAGATCTCTTCAAGAAACTTAGAGATACCAGGGAACATTTCATGCAAAGATGGGCTCAATAAAGGACAGAAATGGTATGGACCTAACAAGAGCAGAAGATATTAAGAAGAGGCGGCAAGAATACACAGAAGAACTGTACAAAAAAGATCTTTACGACCAAGATAATCACAAACTTAGGTGTGATCATTCACCTACAGCCAGACATCCTGGAATGTGAAGTCAAGGGGGCCTTAGAAAGCATCAATATGAACAAAGCTAGTGGAGGTGATGGAATTCCAGTTGAGCTATTTCAAATCCTGAAAGATGATGCTGTGAAAGTGCTGCACTCAATATGCCAGCAAATTTGGAAAACTCAGCAGTGGCCACAGGACTGGAAAAGGTCAGTTTTCATTCCAATCCCAAAGAAAGGCAATGCCAAAGAATGCTCAAACTACCACACAATTGCACTCATCTCACATGCTAGTAAACTAATGCTCAAAATTCTACAAGCCAGGCTTCAGCAATATGTGAACCGTGAACTTCCTGATGTTCAAGCTGGTTTTAGAAAAGGCAGAGGAACCAGAGATCAAATTGCCAACATCTGCTGGATCATGGAAAAAGCAAGAGAGTTCCAGAAAAACATCTATTTCTGCTTTATTGACTATGCCAAAGCCTTTGACTGTGTGGATCACAGTAAACTGTGGAAAATCCTGAAAGAGATGGGAATACCAGACCACCTGACCTGCCTCTTGAGAAACCTGTATGCAGGTCAGGAAGCAACAGTTAGAACTGGACATGGAACAACAGACTGGTTCCAAATAGGAAAAGGAGTACGTCAAGGTTGTATATTGTCACCCTGCTTATTTAACTTATATGCAGAGTACATCATGAGAAATGCTGTGCTGGAAGAAACACAAGCTGGAATCAAGATTGCCAGGAGAAATATCAATAACCTCAGATATGCAGATGACACACCCTTATGGCAGAAAGGAACTAAAAAGCCTCTTGATGAAAGTGAAAGAGGAGAGTGAAAAAGTTGGCTTAAAGCTCAACATTCAGAAAACTAAGATCATGGCATCTGGTCCCATCACATCATGGGAAATAGATGGGGAAACAGTGGAAACAGTGTCAGACTTTATTTTTTGGGGCTCCAAAATCATTGCAGATGGTGATTGCAGCCATGAAATTAAAAGACACTTACTCCTTGGAAGAAAAGTTATGACCAACCTAGATAGCATATTCAAAAGCAGAGACATTACTTTGTCAACAAAGGTCCATCTAGTCAAGGCTACGGTTTTTCCAGTGGTCATATATGGATGTGAGAGTTGGACTGTGAAGAAAGCTGAGCACTAAAGAACTGATGCTTTTGAACTGTGGTGCTGGAGAAGACTCTTGAGAGTCCATTGGACTGCCAGGGGATCCAACCAGTCTATTCTAAAGGAGATCAGTCCTGGGTGTTCTTTGGAAGGACTGATGCTAAAGGTGAAACTCCAATACTTTGGCCACCTCATTCGAAGAGTTGACTCATTGGAAAAGTCTGATGCTGGGAGGAATTGGGGAGAGGAGGAGAAGGGGACAACAGAGGATGAGATGGCTGGATGGCATCACCAACTCGATGGACCTGAGTTTGAGTGAACTCTGGGAGTTGGTGATGGACAGAGAGGCCTGGCGTGCTGCGATTCATGGGGTTGCAAAGAGTCGGACACGACTGAGCGACTGAACTGAACTCAACTGAACTGAAAGTTTTCCTATGCTTAGCATGGTTGGTTTTTAGGAAACATCCTTAAAAGACGGGTCATATTTGATATGTGCTACTAATGCAGATGTGATGGCTGGAACTCTAGCAGCCACTTTAGAACATGAGAATGTGGGATGTACCATAGCATGGCAGAGTGATAAATTGGATCCATAGGATTGAGGAAATGCCAAATAGTCTTGCATTGTCAGCTTCTAGCATTCTTTTAATTCAGAAAGAAATAAGTTATCTTGTTTAGGTCACTGTTATATTGGACTTGTCTGTCACATAGCACCTAACCATAACTAATCCAGTGGTCGCATTTGGTTTCCTGAGTCAGATTACCCAGGTTGAAATCCTACCTCCATTATCTTATAGACTTCAATGTGGGAAATCGCATAACCTTTATAATCCTTCAGTTTTTGGGTTTTTTTTTGACTGTGAAATGAGGCTCATTAATTACTTTGCCAACTAAGGTCCGTCTAGTCAAGGCTATGGTTTTTCCTGTGGTCATGTATGGATGTGAGAGTTGGACTGTGAAGAAGGCTGAGCACCGAAGAATTGATGCTTTTAACTGTGGTGTTGGAGAAGACTCTTGAGAGTCCCTTGGACTGCAAGGAGATCCAACCAGTCCATTCTGAAGGAAATCAGCCCTGGGATTTCTTTGGAAGGAATGATGCTAAAGCTGAAACTCCAGTACTTTAGCTACCTCATGCGAAGAGTTGACTCATTGGAAAAGACTCTGATGCTGGGAGGAATTGAGGCCAGGAGGAGAAGGGGACAACAGAGGATGAGATGGCTGGATGGCATCACTGACCCGATGGACGTGAGTTTGAGTGAACCCTGGCAGTTGGTGATGGACACGGAGGCCTGGTGTGCTGCAATTCATTGGGTAGCAAAGAGTCAGACATGACTGAGCGACTGAACTGAACTGAATGTATGATTCTCTTAGAGTTATTATACATGTTAGTATTATATAATGTATATAAAGTGCCTCGTATGTCGTCAATAAATGTTTCTATTACATTGTTCTTATTTCTATCATCATCATCATCCTGGGAAATCTATAATCCTTGGAGAACTTCCTGGGGGTGGCTATAGGAGGCTGAGTCATGGGTTCAGGATCCTGGAGTCTGTATCTCTTGATCTCTTTCCATAAGAGAAAGGACTTGTAAATTCAGGAAAGTTACTTATACCCTATGAGCTTCTCCTTCCACATCTAAAGCAGGGTTAATAGTAATTTGTAGGCTTGTTGGGAAGCTTAATAAGAAAATACGTGTAAAACAGTCAGTGCAATGCACAGAGCAGGCATGTCACAACTGTTATTCCCATCTCTTTGTCCTCTTGATACTTGCTTTTACACTGTAAACAGGGCCCCTCCCCTCTCCTGTACTATTCCTAGCCTGAATACAGTGTAAATTGGCACTGGCTGCTCAGCAGCTGTACGTGAATCCAGCTGGTGAAGGGCCAGTGGCCCAGCCAGGATAGAGTTATGCAACCCCAGTGTGAAGACTTAAGCTGGCAAGCCGGATGGGTGTGGATGGCAGGAAGTCTCTTGGGGTCAAGGGTAGAGGACTGGAGGATTCGGGGGACAGAGGGAAGATGGGCAAGGTTTAACAGCAGTGTTTGGGGCCTTAGTGAGAAAAGGTGGGAGAGGGAGGTCTCTTCTCTTCCCTCTTTAAGACATACTGCTTTTAATTTTTCAGATCCAACTCCACAATTTTCAGGGTGAGAGGCAACAGACAGAATAGTAATCTTTACAAAAACAATAATGCTCATCTTAAAGAGGCTCTGACTAAATGAAATAATTTATATAAAGGTGCGTGTGGCACATAATGTGGGCCGCTTGCTCTGACCCCATCTTCCATTCACACCAACATATTCTTGCCTCTTTTTGCGTTTGTTACACCTGAAGGTGCCCCTGGGGTTCCTGAGTAGCATCTCCTTGCGACTGAGATAAGGCTCTGGGGCTGGACGGCTTCATGTGGGGTGAGCACAAGTTGTGAAAAGTTGGGTAGAGAAGCAGGGCCTGGGAGTCCTACAGCAGCAGCCCTGCCCTGCAAGCCCCCACCCCCTGACTCCATGCAGCATCTGCATGCTTCCCACTGGGCACTGTCCTTCCAGTCCAGCATGGGCAGTGCAACAGACCCCTGCTTGCCATTTCCTTTTCTCCACGCCCTCTTCAGCATTCGTTGTTTATAAACTTTTTGAAGATGGCCATTTTGACCATTGTGAAGTGATACCTCATTGTAGTTTTGATTTGCATTTTTCTAATAATTAGCTATCTTAAGCATCTTTTCATGTGCTTTTTGGTCATCTGTATGTCTTCTTTGGAGAAATATCTATTTAGATCTTTGGCCCATTTTTTGATTGGGTTCATTGTTTTTTCCCCCCTAGCATCTGTACTTCATGTTTCTGGGACAAATTTTAAATTGACTGTATCTTTATTGTCTACCTAGAAAAGACACAAAACTCAGAATGCTTTGAATACTCTCATCTTCCATGCTGCCATGGACTAGTATTTGGTTCTGCCATGTTTTTGCTATTTGTCAGTATTATTACTTTTAAAATATGTACCTGTCTAGATCCACCACCGTGTTTGTTGTTGTAGCTGTTCAGTCTCTAAATCGTGTCAACCTCTTTGTGACCTGTGGACTGCAGCACACCAGGCTTCCCTGTCCTTCACTATCTCCCAGAGCTTGCTCAAACTCATGTCCATTGAGTCAGTGATGCCATCCAACCATCCTGTCGTCTGTTGTCTCCTTTTCCTCCTGCCTTCAATCTTTCCCAGCATCAGGGTCTTTTCCAATGGGTCAGCTCTTCACATCAGGTGGCCCAAGTATTGGAGCTTTGGCTTCAGCATCAGTCCTTCCAATGAATATTCAGAGTTGATTTTCTCTAAGATTCACTAGTTTTACCTCCTTGCTGTCCAAGGGGCTCTCAAGAGTCTTCTCCAGCACCACAGTTCAAAAGCATCAGGTCTTCCGTGCTCAGCCTTCTTTATGGTCCAACTCTCATATCCATACATGACTACTGGAAAAACCATAATTTTGACTCTATGGATCTTTGTTGGTGAAGTGATTCTCTGCTTGTTAACATAGCCTAGGCTTGTCATGGCTTTCTCCCAAGGAGCAAGTGTTTTTTAATTTCATGGCTGCAGTAACCATCCATAGTGATTATGGAGCCCAAGAAAATAAAGTCTGTCACTGTTTCCATTGTTTCCCCATCTATTTGCCATGAAGTGATGGGATCAGATGCCATGATCTTAGTTTTTTGAATGTTGAGTTTTAAACCAGCTTTTTCACTCTCCTCTTTCACCTTCATCAAGAGACTCTTGTTTCTCTTCACTTTCTGCCAGTAGAGTGATATCATCTGCATATCTGAGGGTTTTGATATTTCTCCTGGCAATCTTGATTCAAGCTTGTGCTTCATCCATCCCAGCATTTCACATGATGTACTCTGCATTTAAGCTAAATAAGCAGGGTGACAATACACAGCCTTGATGTACTTCTTTCCCAACTTTGAACCAGTCTGTTGTTCTATGTCCAGTTCTAACTGTTGTCTTGTGACTTGCGTACAGGTTTCTCAGGAGACAGGTAAGATGGTATGGTTTTCCTATCTCTTTAGGAATTTCACAGTTCCTTTGTGATCCACACAGTCAAAGGGTTTAGTGTAGTCCATGAAGCAGAGGTAGCTGTTTTTTTGGAACTCTCTTGCTTTTTCTATGATCCAACAGATGTTGGGCAATTTGTTTAAACACACACACACACACACACACACACACACGCATATCCCTGGAGGAGGAAATGGCAACCCACTCCAGTATTCTTGCCTGGAAGATCCTATGGACAGAGGAGCCTGGTAGGCTACAGTCCATAGGGTTGTAAAGCGTTGGACACAACTGAAATGACTTAGGATATATATATATATATATATATCCCCGCAACCATTTCTTGTAATCCCATCTCTCTTCCTTTTTCTGAAGTAATCTTTTAGCAGTTAATCAAAGAAGATCTATGTTTAGTTAACTCAGTCTTTTTCTGAAAATATCTTTTCCTTTGTCCTCTGTCTCAGATGTGAGTCAACTAAATACAGAATTGCAGATGGACTTTCTCTCCCTGCTTAGCACTTTTAAGATATTATTCCCTCATCTTCTGGCAGCTATTGTTGCCAATAAGAAGGGTGATATCAATCTGGTAGACATGTCTTTGAAGATAATCTTCCTGTATTTTCTAGTATCTTTGAAAATATTATCTTTTCCCTTGATGTTCTGTGGTTTCACAATCATGTGGCTAAGTATGTATTTACTTTTACTTATTCTACATGTTTTCCAACCCAAGGCTTAGAACCTTTTTTTTTTTTCAATCTGGAAACCCCTTAGCCATCATCTCTGCAAATATTACCTCTCACCCTCTTCTCTGTTGTCTCACTTTCTGTAGCACTTATTGACAGATAGATACAAAACTATTAAAACATATTCTCCATGGCTCTTAATTTCTTTCTGATATATTCTTTCTTTCACATATTTAACAAAATGTCCTTTTCTTTATGATGTGTTTTAGGTGATTTTTTGAGGGTCTGTTTTTCAAGTCGCCAGTTTCCTCCACAGCTCTGTCAATGGACTGTTGAACCAGCCTATGGAAGTTGTGTTTTTCAATTTGAAAGATTATGTTTTTCATTTTTTGAAGTTTATTTTAGTCCTTTTTTTTTGGCTGCATGATATATGGGATCTTAGTTCCCCAATGAGGGATCAAACCCATGCCTATTGCATTGGAACCATGGAGTCTTAACCACTGGACCTGCAAGGAAGTCCTATTTCAGTTCTTTTTCAAAGCAATTCTTTTTCATAATGTCTGCACTTGCTGTATAGGTTATATTCTTCTAGTTTTAAAACATTTTAGACAAAGTTATTTAAAATTCCTTTTTTGAAGATGTAGTTGGCAATTCCTTGGGAATGATTTCTCTCATTGTAATTTTTGCTGACATTCGTGGTTTTGCATTTCCTTGTGTACTTTGTAAGTTTTGTCTCATCTTCAGTAGGATTTTCTTCCACTAAGTCCTATATATTCTCTAGTATTTGGAGACATCCCTCTGGTGTAGTTTCTTCATTATAGGATTCTTTTCTCGGATCAGTTTTACTTCATTTTATTGGCTTTGGGCTTTTTTTCCCCCTTGGTAAGGGTGAGAATTTGAGTTTTATACTAGCACACACAGGCTAACTGCTCCAATTTCTTTCATTAACTTTTCTTTTTTTCTCTTACCTACACCTTGGGGTGGCCTACACCTTGGGGTGGCCAGCCAGTTTCTCTGCTGAGTAGCAGTTTTTCTGATGGCATTGTACCTTCCAAAATAATTTCGTCCTGGTTCTAGCTCCTGTGACAAACTGGAACTGTGGCTTTGATTTCTGTTTGTGTGTGATAGTAAAGCCCTCTGTAAGGCCATGCTTCTCACTTTTCAAAGTGCATATGAATTAGTTTGGGGACTTGCTAAAATGAATCTTCTGATTCAGTGTGTCTGGGGCAGGCCTGAGGTTGTGCATAACAAACTCTCAGGTAATCCTCATGATACTGATTCAAAAGTACTTGGAGGAGCAGAGTCCTCCAGCGTGTACATCTCTTGTCAATTACCCCTGTGGATCTGTTGGCTTTACTTCTCACTCTGTCTTCTGCATTCTCTGTTTTTGACAATTTGAAAGTTCCTTCTTGAGGGTCCCTTCAACCTTAGACTATGACATCTAGGCTTAGACTATGAGACTCAGGCTCTTTCCTCTTTCAGAAAAACTGTAGGTAGCAAGTGTTTAATTAGGACAAAACATGGCTTTGAGTCACAAGCAACACCTCCCTAATTAAACTAGATGAATATTTCTCACTCACATAAGAGGATCCAGAGTTAGGAAGTGTAGGAGTGTATGGTGGGTCTATTACAATTATCAGGGACTTAGACTTCTTGCATTTTGCTTCTCTATTGTTCTTGGTGTGCTGCCTCATAACTTAAGATAGCTACAAGAGCTCCAGGCATCACATCACACTCCCATGAGCAGAAAGAGATAGATTAAGAAAGGCAAACCGTTAATGACACTTCCCAGTAGTTACAAATGCCAGTTTCATTTATGTCTTATTGATAGGCATTTAGTCACATGTTTACTTCTAGTTGCAAAGGGGGCTAGGAAATATAGTGTTTATTCTGGGTGCCAGCTAAAAATTGAAGCATCTATTGCTAACATAGAGGGGAATCGATATGCAATAGTTTCTGCCATGAGTACAGAATGCAGTTTTCTAGAATTTTAAGGCATTCTCTTATCCTTGGACCCAGAAGATTGGTGGGGTGGTGGTGGTGGTGATGATACAAAAAACAACCTTGTTTCCATTTTGCCAACCATGTTTGCAAAATGTCAGTCTTGGAGCCCCAATAACCAATGAACACAGTTTTTTTTGTTTTTTTTTTTTTTAGATAAATATTCCAAAAGGAAATTATACCCTCTGATTAGTTTATTCCTCGCATGAGAAGAAAGCAGAACTTTGAATATCTCATAATGTCTACAAATGTGAGCATTTTTCCTCAGTCTTGCAAGATTTGCCAGGAATAGCCAGGTGACAAAAGAGAAAGAAATGAGACACTCTGAGAAGTCAGAGCACTGGAGGCTGGGGCAGGAGCAGAACTTTTACAAGATGGGAGCAAAACCAGTTTGCAAGAATGGAGAGAAACAGCAGCCCATGCGGCAGAGTGGAGCAGCTGAAGATACACATGTTGCTGTATCTGGGCCCCTATGTGGAGGCAGAGCCAGGTGGTGGGGGTGGAGGCGAGAGGGAGCAAGAGAGGAGACTCAACAGTAGTTATCATGTCACATTTTAGTACTTCTAAGGTTTCCATACCTGGCTGCAGGGCAGCTGGGCAGTGCAATCAGAAGTCTCAGAGTGGGGAAGAGAAGGTGATTTAAGCAAGTAAATATCCACATCAGCTCTATGTTCGGACCCAACACAAGCACTGGCTAATTATGATCCTATGGGTCACCAGGGACATAAATGTTATATCATAACAATATATGTGTAATGCATATTAGTGACGAGAAGTCTTGCTTTAAAAGCAAAAACAAATTTGCCCTGTAGATTTTTACCTTTTTTTTTTTTTTTTTTTTACTATGGAAGCCCTTTTTCATGGAAAACCAATTAATTGCCTTTTGCCCTAGTGTTCCTCACAGTATCCTCTAGAAAAATCATGCCATGGATAAGGAAACCAATTGCCCAGGAGAAGCACTAATATTTTTAGTAGTAAATTCAGAGTTACCCCGGAGGATACTTAATAATGAAAACACTGTGTGACGTAAGGAACAATGTCTTCAACAGCCTTCTTACCCGAAACGTAATAATGCTTTTCATGGGACTGTTTCTTGTAATTACATTTAAAAATGCTGATGGCATCACACCAAAAGCAGTTCAGTAAAAGCAATTCTGCCGGGGCCAACGTGATGCACTCCAGGCATCCGTGTTTCAGACGCTCTGGCAGGATCCAGGGATTGGTGTTAGGAAATCTGGAAGGGTGGATGGACTGCTTATCCTTCATGCAATCCTCTCTGAATAGTGTTATTTCTCAACAGGGCTTTTAAGTAAATATTTAGTGGTAGAGGGTTCAAACTGTCCTTCCTCGCTGGGCTTGAAGAGCAGTGTTCCTCATGTCCTGTGAGTTCCTATCCACATTTTGACTGATGATTGAGCTTGGGTGAGATTGGCATCCCTTTGGAAAGCTGAGCCCTCCCATCACTGCTCACCAGCAAGATCAGAACTCTCTGCTAAAGTTGCCTGGAGCCCATTCCACAGCATCAGGGAATGAACAAACCCAGAGCTCCAAAGCCTACTTCAATTAACATGGCTGATGCAGTGCCCATGGCTAAGAATGTGTAAGATCGGTATAACCAGACCCTTGCCACTGCCCAATAAAATCTTGGCAAAGCACCAGAGAATGCCTGGCTTTGGGCAGCGCTACTGTCAGGACTCTATCCAAGAAAAACTCTCCTTGAGTGCCAAGGTAACTAAATGAAGTAACTTGTACTGGATCGGGATTGTTATTTATAAATCGGTTCAAATGTGGAGTACCTCTGAGAGATAACATATTTAGTTTTAGGACCATTGATTTGTGGGCTTTCTTTCTGGAAATAATTGGCTGGCATGGAAAATTTATTTTTGGGTCATCTCTAATTTGAGATAGTAAAATGTCATCTCTGTGTACAAGAATGCCTGTCTTTTGGCGCTGTGTGGGGACAGGGGACATTGGGATTGGCATCTAGGATGCCCAAAGGGTCACTAGGAAACAAGCTAGAAAGAAATGATTCCAGAACATACCCCTCCTGGGTGCTTGTCTGAACACTTTACACAGCAGACACTGAATCCCACTGACAGAGACCCCCCTCTTCTGGAACTGTTCTAGGTAGACATCACCAGGCAGAGCTCTAAGCAGCAGTCCAGGCCAGGGTCCATTCCAGGTCAACAAGAGTTGCATATCTAATACGCTTTTCTGCTGCTAAGTCGCTTCAGTCGTGTCCGACTCTGTGCAACCCCATAGATAGCAGCCCACCAGGCTCCCCTGTCCCTGGGATTCTCCAGGCAAGAACACTGGGGTGGGTTGCCATTTCCTTCTCCAGTGCATGAAAGTGAAAAGTGAAAGTGAAGTTGCTCAGTTGTGTCAGACTCTTAGCAACCCCATGGACTGCAGCCCACCAGGCTCCTCCATCCACGGGATTTTCCAGGCAAGAGTACTGGAGTGGGGTGCCATTGCCTTCTCCACTAATATGCTCTAGGGATTGAGTACAATGGTGACCGAGTAGTCCAGGGGATGGAATAGCTATTTCTGATGCTTGCATGATCCCTACAGTATAAGAATTTGATATTTGCTGAAATATGCAGTTGATCTGCCGACAGTGTACATCTGGGGTAGGGAAAGAACCTCTTATTAAAAAGCATTTGTATTCTGTTTTCCATCATGGAAGTGAAAAGAATCTCCTATGTATATATGTGTACTTGAGAAATAGCTCCTCTCCCAAGCCAATTCTTGTTGCTAGTGAAAGAATTGAAGAAGTTTAAGAAAAGAGACATTTTGGATAAGTTAGAGTGAAATATCACTCACACACACAGATAGTAATTTAATACAGGATAAATGTTGCATTGCCAATAAATGAGAGAAAAGATAGATTACTCCATAAATGAGATTGAGGTCATCAAAAATTTAGGGCAAAAGTGAAATATCACTCATACACATACACACACAGATGGTAATTTAATACAGGATAAATGTTGCATTGCCAATAAGTGGGATAAAGGATAGATTACTCAATAAATGAGATTGAGGTCATCAAAAATTTAGGGGAAAAAAATTGGCTCCCTTTTTTCCTCCTATATCAAAAATTTATTCTAGATGGAATAGAAAGCTAAACTACTCTGCAAAACAACACCAAAAACTTTTAAAACATCTGAAGAAAATATAAATGAATATTTTATTAACCTTAGGAGTAACAAAGGATGCCACAAAGGAGCCATTTATCATATTTGCATAAACACAAAAACTTTCATACCAAAAAAGATACTGTAAACAAAATCAAGACAAATGATACTCTGGGAGACAGTATTTATAACATATGTAAGAGACAGAGGGTTAAAAACCACAAAAATAGAATTTCTATAAAATTCAACTAAAAGCCAAATGACCCAACAGAAAAATAGATACGAAGTGAGAATAGGCAATTTATAGCAAAAATTAAAAAAGACCACAAAATTGACTAGTTATCAGAGACCTAGTTATCATTGAGGTGTTTCCCTAATATCAAATTAATACAAATTTGAGAAGGTTTAAAGTTTCCGTACTGGCAGGATGCGGAAAATTTTGAGTGGAGTGGAATGTAAATCTCAGCCTTAGGACAGCAGTGTGGAAGAGGCCAGCAAAGTTTTCAATGCACAAATCATCTAACCTAGGTCAACACTTAAGCATGTGCCCAAAGAGGCATGTGGAAAGAAATGTTTTGCCACGTTATATGAGGGGAAATTTAGAAACACCCGAAATGCCCATGCACAGGTAGGTCTCTGCTGTGAAATACAAAGAGCATTTAAAAGAATAAGGAATGTACTGGCATAGAGAAGTCTGCTAGATTTAAGAGGAAGTGCAGGACTTCCCTGGTGGTCCGGTGGTTAAGAGTCCACCTGCCAATGCAGGGGATACGAGTTCGATCCCTTGTCCAGGAAGATTCCACATGCCGCGGAACAACTAAGCTCGTGCGCTACAACCGCTGAAGCCTGCGCACCCTAGAACGCGTGCTCTGCAACAAGAGAAGCCCTCGCCATGGAAGCCCGTGCTCTGCAAGTAGAGAGTAAGCCCCAGTCACTGCAGCTAGAGAAAGCCTGCGTGTAGCGACAAAAACCCAGTACAAAAATAATTAAATAAATAAAAAAATTTTTAAAAAGGAAGTGCAAGTTACAGCACTGCATGTCTGACACAGTACCATGTAACACAGACCGAGGCACAAGGTCTGCAAGGAATATGTCACACTGTGTGTGTGTGCATGCTCTCCTCGGAGAAGGCAATGGCACCCCACTCCAGTACTCTTGGCTGGAAAATCCCATGGACGGAGGAGCCTGGTAGGCTGCAGTCCATGGGGTCGCTAGGAGTCGGACACGACTGAGCGACTCCACTCTTTCTTTTCACTTTCCTGCATTGGAGAAGGAAATGGCAACCCACTCCAGTGTTCTTGCCTGGAGAATCCCAGGGAAGAGGGAGCTTCGTGGGCTGCCATCTATGGGGTCGCACAGAGTCGGACACGACTGAAGCGACTTAGCAGCAGCAGCAGCAGCATGCTCTCTTCGTAGGGAAGGGTTATGAGTTAGGGAGGAAAATGGTGAAAGGGAACTTTGCTCTTTTCCCTGCCTACTTGTATGTTGTTTAACATTACACACACAAAGAATGAAATGTTGCGTTTTATAGTGGCGTTGTCACTTAAAGTGAGTGATCCTATCTTTCTGGCTGTACAAACACTCATTTATTCATTTAAGAAATATTTTTTGACTGCCTACTATGTGCCCAACACAGAAACTAGGGAAAAGCTAGAGAGAGCTATCCATGGAACTGTTTCAGTAAGTGCTCTGGTTATCAGTTGTATCAGTCAGCTCAGGCTGTCATAACAAAATACCATTGGCTCGGCTGCTTAAGCCACGTAAATCAATTTTCTCACACCTCTGGAGGATGGAAGTCCAAGATCAGAATGCCAGCATGGTTGGGTTCTGGTGAGAACTCTCTTCCTGGCTTGCAGGTGGCTACCTTCTTGCTGTGTCCTCACACAGTGAAGGGAGAGACAGAGACAGAGAGATTAAGAGAGCTCTTCTTCTAATAAGAAGAATCCTACCACGGTGGCCCCACTCTCATGACCTCATCTAATCCTAATTATCTCTCAAAGGTCCCACCTACAAATACCATCGCGTTGGGGATTAAGGCTTCAACTGGCAGTGGGGACACAGTCAGTCCATAATGATGATATATTCTGTAGCATCTTAAAAATAAAAATTTGACAGAGACTTGAAGGTATAACAGATGTAAAATTACAGAGTTAGATTACGACTTGCAGAGTGTACAAAGGAAATAGAATTGTCAACACTACCTTATCCCCCTTGAGAATATAAAATGGTTGAAGCAGTGGAGAGGGAGAAGAGATGGGCAAAGAGATTTCTCTGGAGGGAGCTGTTGCAGTGCTCTGACTCCCTGCCCTCAGTGTGTGTGTGTGTATATGTGTGTGTGTTGGTGAAGACACACAAGACAGCTAGACTAACCACTCCCTCCCTTCCCACCAAAGGCTTTCAGCCCAAAGCAAACTGGAGCAGGGGGGTGGAAGGAAGACATGCTCTTCAATCAAGTTAAATCTTTATACAGAAACAGGCATTCAGCGTACTGAATCAGGACTCTGTCTGTCGCTTCTAATGTCAGCCACCCAAGACTGAACTAAAAAGTCATGGATCTACAAGGAGTTTTTATTTCATGGTAGAGAAAGACTGCCCATGTGGAGTCAAGTTTAAAGGGATAATGAGAGACGAAAATAAAATTGTGCTTTGATTACATCATAAGTCATGCGTGGTCAATATACTGGTTACATATAATTGCTCATCAAGCAAGAGGCAAATCTGTAGAGTCAGTGGAAGGGGAGGGTGATGTGTATTTCTAGGCTGCACACAAGATACCTATGGTTTTCCATCTAAATGTGATCCCTGAGCAAGCCAGAAGTCTGTCCAAACTTAGCTGTATTTACGGACTTGGAGATTCACCAAGACCCCCTGATGTACCTCTTCTGGATGCCAAAGGTTTTTACTATGGTATAGTTTGGAAGGTTTTCCACTAAAAAAATCTAGTTAAAATTGTGCCTTGGCACCTGAAAGATTAGCCTTCATTTATCCAGAAAATGAAGCTGCCTGATTGGAATTTACCGCTATAGTATTTTGAGATTTTGCTAAGCCATGCTAGTCCCTGGAAATTCATGAAATCCCCTCTGAGTGTTTGGAGAAAGCATTTAAAAGACCTGCTGGACCCGCTGGTCCAGGGGAGACTCTCTCCTGGCAAATCTGGCAAATTCTTCCTCTTTTTCTCCTTCCAGATTCAGCTCAAATATTACCTTTGTGAAGATTTGCCCATTTCTATGGCCAAGTCAATTGTTTCTCTGGATACTGGCTGAACAGTCTACCTAGCTGTTCCTACATGTGTGTTTTACAGAACATATTTATTTACTTATCTGCTCTTCCATAAGATCTTCAGCTTCTTGAAGGTTAGAAATACTGTATTTCATCAGTTTTCAACACCCTCCCCTCCATATTCACATTGCTGAAGTTAGGGTGGCTTTTGATGGCACGTCATAGGCAATGTGTATTTTTTAGTGGTACATAGAATGGTAATGGTATATCTCGTAATTGGTGATAACAGTGAACTATAGCATATCTAATTTACTACAGTAACCTTGAACAGCTAGTACATCACCTGGCATGTAGTACGTTCTCCATAAATTCATGCAACTAGCAGATTTTGTAATGGTGGATTTCACCAGCAGGACTCATTGATCTGAGTAATTCTGGCATTAGAGAGCAAAACCAGAGGTGGCAGACTTTGGGGTTGCACAACTTTCAGAATGTTGAAAGGGATGTAATAATTAGGGTAACCTCAGCTGATATAACAACTAGATGTCCAAACTGCATAATGGCACAAACTCAGAAGTTCATATCTTGCCAGCATTAGCTGTTCAGACCCAGTGTTCCTTTTCAGAGGTGACAGTTCTCAGCGTGGTGTTTCAGGGACACAGGCTCTTCCCATGTTGTGGTGCCATCTCCCCCATCTCATCACCCTCCCATGCAGGCAGAACAGTAAATAGAGTGTAGAAGAAGGGCCCACTTTTAAGGTCTTGTTCTGGAAATGATTCATATCGTTTCTGCTCATATTCTGCTGGTGAGAATACCACATCTAGATCCAAACCAGGGAGTGAGGGCCAGGAAATGTAATCGTTAGTAGGAGGTCCATTTCCCAGTAACAACGCTATGAGATGGAGTAGGAGCATGTATTTTGGTGGGCAGTTAGCTGGTGGCTCAAATGCTAGAGAATCCACCTGCCATGCAAGAGCCTCAGTAGATATGGGTTTGATCCCTGGGTCAGGAAGATTCCCTGGAGAAGGGAATGGCGACCCACTCCAGTATTCTTGCCTGGAGAATTCCATGGACAGAGGAGTCTGGTGAGCTACAGTCCATGGGGTCACAAAAGTCGGATACGGCTGAGTGACTAACACTTTCACTTTTCTTTAGCTCTTTAGCCCAGGGAACCACTGGACTCTTGCCTATTTCAGGTTGGGCTGTTTGCTTCTTGCTGTGAATTTAATTTTGGTTTCCAACTCTAACTGTACTAGTCAATAATTTCTTAGTTGCAAGATATGGAAACCCGACTCTGATCAGTTATAGTAAACATGGAAAGACCCTGGTTAGGTGTAGTTGGACCCATGAGCTCAAATAATGTCAGTCATCTTTCTTTCCTCTCTGCTTTTCACTGCACTGATCTTAATTCACAAACAAAAACTCTCTATAAGATGGGAAAGAGAAGGATGCCTTACTGGGTCCTTTCAGTCTATGATCTTAGGAGGAAGGAGAATGCTCTTTTTCACAGATTCCTATTACCAACCCCACTCTTCCAAACCAAATCAGACCATATTAAACCAAACCAAATTTTTTTTTGGTTCTCTGGGCTTCCCTGTTAACTCAGCTGGTAAAGAATCCATCTGTAATGCAGGAGACCCTGGTTCAGTTCCTGGGTTGGGAAGATGCACTGAGCAAGGGATAGGCCACCTATTCCAGTATTCTTGGGCTTTCCTGGTGGCTCAGCTGGTAAAGAATCTGCCTGCAATGCAGAAGACTTGGCTTCAATCCCTGGGTCAGAAAGATCCCCTGGAGGAGGGCATGGCAACCCATTCCAGTTCTTGCCTGGAGAACCCCCATGGACAGAGGTGCCTGGCCAGCTACAGTTCATGGGGTTGCAAAGAGTCAGACACAACTGAGCAACTAAGCATGGCACAAACTCTGTTTGGCTTTAACTGGGTCATGTGACCATTCTTGGGCCAATGGCTGCGTCCGGGGGGGGTGACGTATTCTGAATGGAGAGCTTGACAGCCCCACCAGAATCACCTGGAATGAATGCAGCGGGGGATGAACAGACAAAAAATAAAAGTTGTTTACTGTTCCCAGCACCTCTCCAACTTTATCTCCAGTTGTTCCTCTTTCGCAGCTGCCCCTAATTGATGCTATTTCTCAAAATATATCAGAACCCTTTCGTAATTCCTTGTTGTACCCTCTTTCTGAAATGCCCTCTCCCATGCCTCTCCCGTATTCATCCATTAAGACCAGATAACAATCATCTTTGCAAAGCTATTTTTGACACCCCAGTCTTACTCCAGCCAGCCTGGTTACAGCTACCAAACAGGGTTTGCATTCAAAATGACTGAGCTTTGAGTAGAGTTCTCTGTGCTATACAGTTGGTTCTTATGGATTATCTACTTTATACACATAGTGTGTGTATATTAATTCCAAACTCCTAATTTATCCCTCCCCCGACCTTTTCCCTTGGGTAACCCTAGGTTTGTTTTCGAAGTCTGTGAGTCTGTTTCTGTTTTGTAAATAAATTCATTTTTTTTTAAGATTCCTCATGTAAGTGATATCATATGATATTTGTCTTTGTCTGTCTAACTCACTTCACTTAGTATGATAATCTCTAGGTCTATCCACGTTGCTGTGAATGAATTTCTTGTTCAAGGTTTTGCCTATTTTCTATTGGATTTTACATCTTTCTCATTGATATGTAGGAATTCTTTAGATGTTCCAAATACTATTCCTTTGGCCCTTATATTTGGTGCACCCATTTCATACTCTGAGGCTTGCGTTTGTACTCTTCTTTTAATATAAACAAGTAATGTGTCTTTTTTTTTTTTTTAAAAAAGGAGCTTTGAGGCTACATCTCAGGCTCAAAAAAAGTGGACTTGTGGTTCTGCCATGCTGGTCGCACCTGCAATTTGGAGCTGGCTGGATGGGGAGCAGCCCGTGATATGTCGTGTTGGCTGAGGTGTAAAATGCCATCTTGTCCAAAACAAACACCCGTGCCGGGGAAACCCTCAACCGCGCCACACAGGGACACAGGGAGAGGGCTGCAAGGAGTCGGCTGCCCACAAAGCTCCAATTAGCCCCCAAATTATCTCCTGTGTCACGTGTACAAGGATTTCTAACCAAAATTTGCTGGAAAATGGATTCTCAATGCTTCTGTCTATTTACCTAATACTTAACCCAAGGATAACAACACACATACAAATTTAAAATAAAACACATGTTGGTTTTTTTTTTTTTAAATAAAAATTTGAAACAGATGGTCTCTTTTAAGACAAATATTTATTCCCCTGACATTTTTTTTCACTTACATGTTTATATTTTTAAATATAGGCTTTATGCAGAGACCTTAGCGATGTCACGATAATAAAATCCATGTTGTTCATAATTGTCTATTTCCTAGAAATGCATGGCTGGGAGCAACCTCAAGAAGCTATCTCTGGCATCCCCCTCCTCCAGGCAGGCCAACGTGCGACCAGCTGAGACCAACTGGTGTTTATTCTGTTTATCTTGGAGCCTTTTGAGGAAGGAAGCTGTAAACTCTTTCTTACTGATCTCATGGACTCTCCATTGAGTTTTAGATCCCTTGGCTGGGTGAAGAGTTCTTGGATAGGGCAGAGTTCAGAGCAAAGCTTCTTAGAGTGTTTCTCCCCCTGGGGTCTCCCTTGTTCCACTCTTGCTAATCCCACCTTGTATTTGCAGAGCTGCCACCTTGACTTTGTCACCACATGCTTAACTTGGGTTTCATTGTCACCTGTTCAGATCCCTTTGCGTATACCTCTGATAGAATCTGCTGTCATCTTGATCAGGACCATGTTTTTCCCCTAAGTAAGTGCCTAAAGGCAGAATCAATAGATGTATGAGATGGTAGGCAAAAAAAGATGGACACTATTCAGAGGTCATTGATAAGAAGAACCGAGTCTTTAGCCTGAGGTATGGGACCTAAAGTTTTCCTTTCTGAGAAGTACATTGATTTTTCTGTGTTCTTGTATCAGTTAGCTTTTGCTGAGTAACAAAGTTCTCCTAAAGCATACTGCCTTAAAAATGACAGTATTCTTTCTCACTATTCTGTGGGTAAACTGGATTAATTATCTCGTCTGGACTAGGCTTCATTCAGGCTTCCCTGGTGGCTTAGTTGGTAAAGAATATGCCTGTAATGCGGGAGACCTGGGTTCAATCCCTGGGTCAGGAAGATCCCTTGGAGAAGGAAATGGCAATCCACTCCAGTATTCTTGCCTGGAGAATTCCATGGACAGAGGAGCCTGGTGGGCTATATATAGTCCATGGGGTCACAAAGAGTTGGACATGACTGAGTGACTAACACTTTCACTTTCAGCTTAGCTGAGGATAGGTAGCCTAGAAAGACCTCACACTCATGTTTGGTGGTTAGCTGGAGTCATCTGAAGCAATAAAAAAACACTTGGAAACTCATGTTTATTATAGTCCAGCAGGCTAATCTGGGCTTGTTCACGTGGTAATGGTTTTTAAGGTTTCTAAGAGGAGCAAAAGCAAGCAAGCAAGTCCTGATTTACAAGGTGTATTTCAAGCCTCTGTTTAAGTTATGTTTGCTCTTGTCCTATCAGCCAAACCAAGTCACAAGTCCAGCCCACAGTCAGGGCAGGAGGGATATCAAAGGGCATGAATAAAGGGAGGCCGTCTTTAATCCAGATAGCCTGACAATACTCTCATAGAAAGAATGTCTTGTGGTTTCTCATTTTAAATCTCATCCTAACTGAATTCAATACTGTTCTTCCATGTTAGTATTCCACACAGTCTCCTATTTTAAAAATAAAGTTAAAAAATATTTATTTATTTGGCTGCACTCTATCTTAGTTGCAGCACATGGGATCTTTCGTTGTAGCATGCGAACTCTTAGTTGTGGCCTCTGGGATCTAGTTCCCTGATCAGGGATTGAACCCAGGCCCCCTGAATTGGAAGCACAGAGTCTTAGCCACTGAACTACCAAAGAAGTCCCCCACAGAGTCTCCTTTTGACAAAGATTTGTGTATCTCTGACTTCTAGCATAGTGCTGGGCAGATAATAAATGCTCAATAAATAGTTTTGAATGAATGAAAACTTGTCTTCCTAAGAGAGGTCATGCCAACTTTGAGTTCACTGTAACCTTTATTTTCTTGATAACTAAAGACAAAAAACAACCAGCCTCCAACCATCCCAGGCAGGAAAGTTCAAAAACCTAGATCAAATCAAGTCTCTCTCTTTCTTGAAAGTCTTCCTATTAATACATATAATAAAATCCAAATTCCTTCAGTTCAGTTCAGTTCAGTTCAGTCACTCAGTCGTGTCTGACTCTTTGCGACCCCATGAATCGCAGGTCCATTGAGTTGGTGATGCCATCCAGCCATCTCATCCTCTGTTGTCCCCTTCTCCTCCTGCCCCCAATCCCTTCAAGCATCAGAGTCTTTTCCAATGAGTCAGCTCTTCACATGAGGTGGCCAAAGTACTGGAGTTTCAGCTTTAGCATCAGTCCTTCTAAAGAACACCCAGGGCTGATCTCCTTTAGGATGGACTGGTTGGATCTCCTTGCAGTCCAAGGGACTCTCAAGAATCTTCTCCAACACCACCGTTCAAAAGCATCAATTCTTCAGTGCTCAGCTTTCTTCACAGTCCAACTCTCACATCCATACATGACCACTGGAAAAACCATAGCCTTGACTGGACTGACCTTTGTTGGCAAAGTAGTGTCTCTGCTTTTCAATATGCTATCTAGGTTGGTCATAACTTTCCTTCCAAGGAGTAAGCGTCTTTTAATTTCATGGCTACAATCACCATCTGCAGTACTATGGCTTAAAAACCCAACATGATCTAGTCTTTCCATTTCCTACCTCATCCCATTATTTCTTTTCATCCCCTCTTACCTATCAAGGTCAGCAATTGGCCTTCTTTTTGTCCTTAGAACACACATATATGTCATATTAAGTTTTCCCCTCCCACTTAGAGCTTTTCTACTTGGATTGCTCCCCTCATCCCTACGTTACTCCCCAGTCTTTATAGGTCGGCTCCTTCTTTTCATTCAAATGTCATTGCTTTCAAAACTGTAGTCAGCTACGCTAAGGTATCAATCCCTCTCACCACACCATTGCAATCCTCTGTGTAGCTCTTAACACTGTCTAATGTCCCCATTTATTTGTTTGTTTCTTTGTCTATAGTTTGTCCTCCATCTCCCACTAGAATGTTAGTTCCTGGATGATACCTTGTTTGTCCTGAAGATGCACTACTGCGTCTTCAGCATCTATAACATTGACTGGCACATACCATCTGCTCAAGAGATATTGGGGATGATGGGAGACTGACCTGATCCTTTAGGACTTAATTTCTTATTTCTCCTTGGTTTAATCGGAAAACGAAAAAGGACGCTCTCCATTAAATTACTTAGGGATAATGTAATCTGGTTCCTTCTCTGTAACAATTCCCTACAACACAAGGTAACATACTACTTAATATGGACACAGAGGAACTAACTGCTAGAGAATCTCCATTTGCATTGGTTGCTTTTTAAAAAAAACCAGGAACAAAAACTAAAACTCAAGGAACAAAATGTTAAGATGACATAGCAATGAATTATCTTAATGGTTCCTTTTATGGCAATGGCTTTACAGTGTGATCTTTTCTTCAAAATATTTTAAAAGTTAAAAAAATCAAACCAAATAGTACCAAAGAGCTCATGATGGAAAACAACAGTTGTCTGCCCTTCCCACCCCACTCCCCTGCCTTCTGTTCTGCTACTGAGAGATGTTCACTTTCATCTGTTTCTGTTTTTAGTTCTAAAAAGCATATCTAAATAACGTGCTTATACCATTCTGCCCTTGATTTATCAGCTTCAGACATTATCTTCTGACTTCTGGCTGTGATGGATGAGGATCTAGCTCTCTAGGGCTCTCTTTCATGTTGCAGGCTCTCCCCAGTATCTGGGGAACCTTCCTTGTTGTTCACATGTGAGAAGGAAGGACAAAGATGTGTATGTGTGGGGGCTCGATGTTTATGGGTGGTCACTGGAAGCTTTGGCTTGAGGGAGAGCAAAGGCTGGGGGTGGCAGCTGGCCATCTTGTTGTGGGTTTCTGAAATGCCAGAATGCTGAAGCTGTCTCTACTGGGGAACCACCAATAAGCCCTGCAGTTCCTAGAAATTTCCCTAGAGAAGCACACTTCTCAACTCTTTCTCATCTCCTCTGGACCCTTCCCCTCCACCCCTCTCTCCTCTTTCTTTCTTCCCTTTCTAGCCCAGGATTCAGAGCCTGGTTGTAGGCTATTCTGTCTACTGAGATAGGGGAGGGAATCTGGGTGTCATTTAGTATTCTGTACACAGAATTTGGGGCTTCCCTGGTAGCTCAGTGGAAAAGAATCCACCTGCAATGTAGGAGACCCTGGTTCAATTCCTGGGTTGGGAAGACCTCCTGGAGAAGGGATAGGCTAACCATTCCAGTATTCATGGGCTTCCCTGGTAGCTCAGATGGTAAAGAATTCACCTGCAATGCGGGAGACCTAGGTTTGATCCCTGGGTTGGGAAGATCCTCTGGAGGAGGGCAAGGCAACCCACTCTGGTATTCTTGCCTGGAGAATCCCCATGGACAGAGGAGCCTGGCAGTCTACAGTTCACGGGGTCACAAAGAGTTGGACATGACTGAGTGACTAAGCACAGCACAGCATGCAGAATTTGAATTTATCTCTGACTTCTCACTTTCATCATTCCCCGTCTGCTGTCTCCAAGTCTTGACCTTTTCCAGGCATGGCCAAGAAAGTTCTAGGAGGTTGAGATTCCTTCTCTGCCATCTACTTTGCTTCATCGATGAATTATCTTCTGTGGACTTTAAGTTTCCCAGAATTGGGCTGGAATTCTTCCTTTGCTGAAGGACCCCTTCCCTTTTTCGTCCTTGTCAAGAATTAATACCTTAAACATGAATTTACTGGGGTCTCATAAAGGAGAGAAGGTGAAGACATGTGCTCATTTGTGTCTTTAGTCAGAATATCTTGATTCTTCTTTTACTTAAAAACTTTCTCTTACGCTGTTCAATTTAGATCTTTATCATTTCTTTTAAAGACAAGTACTCTATGGATTTTTTTTCTTTCTGGTCAGCTCCTGATGTCCTTTGTCAAGCTGCAACAAGCTACATTTTTCTTTACTCTCTATTCGGCAGTCATGGACCTCCAGCTTAAACAGGTTGTCTGAAGGTCTTTTCCTCCACTTTGCAAGTTCTTGCTTATTTTTAGATGCTTATTTTCACTTCCCACTTGATGCTCTCAGCACATTTTCTGGGAGCCTTTGATCATAGCAGCAAACTGGGTTTCTTTCATCGAGCCAGAGGCTTCCTGATGGTTGAGTCACCTCCTTGTCAAACTGGGGATTCCCAAAGTTGTGAAGAATGACTTTCTAATTAAACAGGGCTTCTTTATTGACAGAACTGCCTCCCCCAGCAGACTGGAGGCATCCTATTTACTCCTACATCTCTTCTAATAGTAAGAGGTCTAAGATTTATGAACATATGTGATGAACACAAATAGCTGTGAGAGTGGGGTTGGTGGCAGGGTGGTCACGTGACACAGCCCAAGGTAAAAATAGCCGTGGTATCTGGGCTGGCTGGATGGCGGTTGGCTGTTGGTCCTAACCTCAGAGAGGTGTTCTCTCTAACCATATTTAGGCATCTCTGACTTAGATAGTTTGGACTTTATCTTTGCAGGATAGCTCTGGTTCTCTTCAAGGAGGCCTATGTAGGCGAATGAACCAATCAGAGGCCCCGTGTCACACAGAACAAACCTGTCACCCTCTGAGCAATAATACTAATAAAAACCAAGGGTCCAGAAAAATACAGCTCAGGGTCAATGGAAGTACCAAAAGTTGTTGGGCTCAAGAAGGGCCCACAAGTTTGAGGTATTCTTTTAGCTCCCTCGGAGGATTAGCACACTCTAACTTGAGCCAATTCCAGCCTTTACTGGAAACTACAAGTGGAAAGATATTGAGTATAAGATATTATGAGTAAAAATATGGCTATGGTTAAAAAAAGGATGGAGCCAGGACTATTATTATAATAGACTGCTGCTGCTGCTGCTGCTAAGTCACTTCAGTCATGTCCGACTCTGTGCGACCCCATAGACAGTAGCCCACCAGGCTCCCCCGTCCCTGGGATTCTCCAGGCAAGAACACTGGAGTGGGTTGCCATTTCCTTCTCCAATGCATGAAAGGGAAAAGTGAAAGTGAAGTCGCTCAGTCATGTCCGACTCTTCAAGACCCCCTGGACTGCAGCCCACCAGACTAATACTTTAAAAATGAGAAGTAATTTAAATGTGCAAAAATAGCAAATAAGATAGTTGTTTTACAAATATAGAATAATATGAAGCTCTTAAAAATCTTGACTTGTGGAACACTAAATGATATGGAAAATTTCTAAAACTTTATGTGGCATAATTGCATTTTTAATTAAAAATACCTTTTAAATACATATATACTTCGTCTAAATGCATTTATTTTGGTTTTGGGTTTTGGAGGCAACCTCAAGAGATAAGTGGAGGGTTTTTTAAAAAATCTATTCTAGATTTTCTATGTTTTTACCATTGAGAAAGTGAGCGCCTATTGTTTCTCAATGATTTATTCTATCCTAATATTGCTAGTTCAATATACTAGTCCCAGAATTTATTAGAATAAAATATTTCATTGAAAACTAATACATGCACACTGTCCCAATGGTGAATATGTGGGGAAAAAAAAAACATGGTGTAACCAGAGGTTGCAAATTCAGATTCCCACAGAATCCAGAAATGCAACAAAAGTGAGTAAAGTGGGCTGCCAGAAATATAATCAAACTTTCTTTCATTTTTACTTGACCGTGGCATAAGCACATAATGTAGTACAAACATGTATGATATTGGAGATTATATACTAAGTTCAAAATTGGAAAACATAACATTTGGAAAAAACAGCAATATTTAATTATTAATTTTTTCTTTCATAACTCATTACTTCTTTGCTTTATAACCAGAAATGTGACACTTTTTCTCTGGCCCCAACATGTCAGTGTTGGGTCTTACATTTCATGTTGTGATGTGCTGTACAGAATTCAGCCTTGAATCCTTTAACTGAGAGCAATAGTTTTATTTAGTTTCATAATGGAAAACAGCTGTTCATGGCTGAACATGGATAGAATCTTTGTATGATGGCATTTATACTTAGGGTAACTGCTCTTGAGATATTTGTAGAATTCTGGCATTCTAATGTTGAAATATTTAATTTGGGGGACTAAATTGTTGTTCAAAAGATTCCATTTATGGCACACTATTAATTAGGAAAGGTGAGTTGAATAATAGTATTTATTTTTATAAAATTAGAACCTTTTTTTGAATCCTATCTTCAATCCCACAATTTTGGGAGAGCAGTTAAAGTGATCTCTTTCATTTTTGAAAATTGATTTTAGCATAGAAAAGTGGGCCAGATTAATCTTTGCCAAATGGGTTTTCTGAAGTCATAATTTCACTAAGAATGAACAAATTCAATAGCCTATTTGCAGACTTGTGCAAAGATTCTTGCAGAGAAGTACCCGAAAGCCTTAGATGGCTTGGGATGTTTATCAGATAGTTGCTAGAGAGTTGTTGGATGATATAAACAAGTTAATAATCTTTCAGTTGTTCCTCTGATTTGCAAATAAGACTTCAACATTACACACCAACGATCCTTAATTATTAGAACAGATGAATGTTATTACTATTGTGTATCCAGTGCATTAGGCAAAGCATTGAAATCTCTATACTTTCATCCATGGGAGCGAATCCAATTCAGTAAGCCCATGATAGGGTCTATTTTAACTTAGTCTAAGGCAATTCTTGGTGTATTATTTAGGTTTTATGATAGTGCAAACTTTGGCACCTTGGATTTAAGTTTGACAACAAGGTCATTGTTAACGCTGACCGTCTCAGAAGCTCTGTTTCATAGCCAGCCTTACTAAATTTGACCTGTCTGCTTTATATTTTTCAAGACTTCTCAACACACAAAGCTCAGCCGTTTCCTGAAGTTGTGCCTGTGATGGACACCATGCCCAAAGTTCTCCAATCACATCGGAGTCTCTTTGGAACCATAAATAAATAGAGCTGACTGGGTGGTATTATTTTAACTGGGCTCTCATAAGCTTCCCTAGGAAATGCCACAAATGACTGAACTTTTTCACACAACCTGCCCTGTAAGTTCTCAGCCATGTCGTCATTTTGCTGAGAACAGCATTTCTGTTTAGTCTTCCATTTGCAAATACTTGTTTTTACTCAAGGCATGAATTTCCTCTGTCCTCAGTAGATACCCTTTTACAAACTCAGCATTCATGAAAGGTCTCAAAGCCTGAGCAGTATTCTTACCTATTTTATTCCATAATTTCATTTCACAGTTGCATCACTTGTTTAAATTGAAAAAAAAGCGTTGAAATGTCCTTCATTTTTAGATCATTAAGTATCAATATATCTAATCAATAATTAATCTATATATTAGTCACAGCCTCTTTGGCTTGATTCTTTTGATATTAACATATTTTATTTGCAGGTCAAACTTGGAAGAATGTTTTTCAGATCAGATCAGTCGCTCAGTCGTGTCCGACTCTTTGCGACCCCATGAATCGCAGGTCCATTGAGTTGGTGATGCCATCCAGCCATCTCATCCTCTGTTGTCCCCTTCTCCTCCTGCCCCCAATCCCTCCAAGCATCAGAGTCTTTTCCAATGAGTCAACTCTTCACATGAGGTGGCCAAAGTACTGGAGTTTCAGCTTTAGCATCAGTCCTTCCAAAGAAATCCCAGGGCTGATCTCCTTCAGAATGGACTGGTTGGCTCTCCTTGCAGTCCAAGGGACTCTCAAGAGTCTTCTCCAACACCACAGTTTAAAAGCATCAATTCTTTGGTGCTCAGCCTTCTTTACAGTCCAACTCTCACATCCATACATGACCACAGGAAAAACCATAGCCTTGACTAGACTGACCTTTGTTGGCAAAGTAATGTCTCTGCTTTTGAATATGCTATCTAGGTTGGTCATGACTTTCCTTCCAAGGAGTAAGCGTCTTTTAATTTCATGGCTGCAGTCACCAGAATGTTTTTAACTTCTGGCAAAAAGGAAAAGGACTTTTCCATTTTTGTGTAAACGCATAACATTCTCTGGTGTTCTTTTGCACCCCCTCCCCCTTCCCCCCTATTTTTTGGCCTTGCAGCTTGCAGGATTTCGTTCCCCAACCAGGGATTGAACCTGTGCCCCCTGCAGTGAAAGTGCGGAGCCTTAACTGCTGGACCACCAGGGAAGTTCCTCTTTCCCATCTTTTGATGGAATTCTGGATATAAAACAAAAGAGTTACTTTCTTCTTAGTGCTATTAGAAGACAAATAGGGTCCAAATTGATGATAAATGACTACTGACCATCTGCCTCAATGATGGGAGGAGAATGGGGAGTAGTAGAGAGTATGACAAAATGGAAAACCACTCAGCTCCAGTTGACTTGTTCCTTGCTAGAAGGTGGCTCCATTATGGACAGATCTACACTTTTAAAATAAAAAAGAATAATATACATAGTTATAAAGTGGATATATTTTAAAAGTACAGCTTGGTGAATTTTTCACAAAATGGAACAAGTGGTATAACTCCCAGTTGGATCAAGAAACAGAACTGAGGTGTCAGGCCCCACAAGGGGCCCTCATCCTCCCTTCCTGTCCAGATCTACTTTTTAAGAAAAAAAATCTGGATTCATATATGGACTCTCCATTTCTAAATTTTGTCAAGTAATTCAAAACATTTTCAAACCCTGTGGGCCAAGCTAAACACATCTTCTGACCAGAGTCAGCCCAGAGGACTCCAGCTTAGCGTCTTGCTTGTTGCTTCAGTGTCTGGCAGCCCACACGACTCTTGTCTTCCATCTAGAGTGGGTGGGTAGCCACGTTTGTGCTATGTGATCCTGGCCATGATTGATGGGGGTCTCTCCCTGGGATTTTTGGCAGTGGGACACTAGCTGGGTCATGTTGCTGGAAGTGGGAGCTTCTGTAGCTCCAGGGCTGGAGCAGGCTCTACTTCACCATATCAGGGGAGGAGCAGAGAAAGCTGACTCCCAGAAAGAAAAGGTGATGTGCAGAGAGAGCAAAGGAAGAAATCATATAGCAAGGGAGAGTGAGAGAAGCTGCATTGGTTCCCCAGGAGTTTTCCAACTTGCCAGTTCTTGGTCCTAGATCCTTCTTTGGAAGCCAGGATAGACAAGGTTCTAAGGCGCTGGTTAGGCTGCAGGCTTCTCTAAGTGTTCAGGAGGATCAAGTAGGTGGTGAATAACAGCTGGAGATATAAGTGACAGCTGATGGCTGGCAGTCAAGTGGGCAGGGGTCTCCATGGCGAAGTTCTGTCCACACAGAGCCAGCCCCTAAGCCTGAGCTGGGGTGAGGAGTGAGGAGGCCTGGCAGGCAAGTGGGAGTTAGAAACTTACTCAGGTAAGCTCATTATAGCATTCTTGTTTGAGAAATATTGGAGATTGGGTTATTATTCTCAATTCTTTGCACCTTCCCTGTAATAGAATTATCCATGCCCTTTGCCATATGACTTTGCACATACCCTACTAGAATCAGTGGATCGATCATGCATCCCCATTTATTTGACTTTGGGCTTGGCCAGTTGACTTGCCTTGGACAATGGACATGGGTAGATTGGACAGTATCCAGTTTTGAGTGAAGGCCTTAAGGGTCATGGGAAATTTCTACTAGCTTTTTCTTATGCTTCTTCCATCCATAATGAGATGAGCCAGCCTCAGGGAGCTGGTGGCCCCCCAATGAGTAGCATGTGGAATTGATCTGTATCTGAGCCACAGGCTGAATCAGAGCACTCTACCAATCCACAGACTGTAAGTGAGAAAATTAACTGTTTTTATAAACCAGTAAGATTTTAGGATCATTTATTACATAGTATTATTATAGCAATAGATGACTGATACAGAGGAGAGCTGAATTCTAAGCAAAATTAAGGACTAAGAGTCAAGGCAGAAGGAGTCTGGTACACTAGATGGGCAAATTCTGGAGCAGGGAAGGGAGAGCTCAGACTCAGAGGCAACATGAGCAGTAATGGGAGCTCTTCCAGGTCATTCCAGAGGGCACCAGATACATGTCTGATTGGAAGAGGGAAATGAGAGTGGTCTGGGGAAAATATCTGTCACCTCATTGGTCATCTGGCTTGAAGGTAAATCAGGAGGAACATAGGAGCCAAGCAATTGTAACCAACCTGGTGACATTATTTGAAGCCATCAGGTGTGTTCAAACTTTATACTCCACTCCCGCATCCCCTCCCAGCTTGGTCAGCATTGGCTCAGGATCTGTGAGCATCCATGGATCTAGCTCAGAGGATCCTGCCTGGGAAAGGAGCAATAGGAAAAATATGATGGAAGAGGATACCCCAGTACTGTAGCTCCCAAATGCTCAAAGGTGCATGTGTGTGTGTGTGTGTGTGTGTGAGATGGCTCATCTATTACAAACCTCATGGTTGGTTACTGTCCACCTGTTTGCTTCTCTTGTTAACAGCTCAAGCTGGAGTGGGTTTGAGGCTGGGAGACTTTTATATATTCTGACCACGTTCACCAGCTTTCTGAGAACCTGAAGCTTCAGATAAAGCCTGTGACACCATAGGTCAGCAGGCCAACCGGATGAGCAGAGCAGAACATGGTGGCCAGTGGCCCGCATTGCCATATCAGGATTGCCAGGCAGGTGTGCAGATGGAGGGTGTTTCTGATTTTCTTTCTTGAAATTCCTTTTCCCTGGGGCTTGCAGGCTCAGGAAGCTCTTGTCATCTCCTAATTGAGGCAGATGAAGATGGGCGTCCTGGAGAGAGGCGTTTCCACTTAATCAAGGCCAGTCATACCCAAGGTCAGGGATTAAGCAGAGATCTGCAGATCTGCACACTTGCTCAGGCAGCCTGCTTTCTGTCTTCGCTACCTTGTTATCTGGCCCTTGCTGAATTCCTGTAGCTTTTCCAGGACTTAAACTGTGAGATTAACAGCTATCATTCTTTGAATGCCTACCATATGCTAGGCTCTCTAGTGGATCTTTTACAAATATTACTGATAATAACAGCAGCGAAGATAACTAATATTTATTAAGCATTTACTATGTGCTAGGCACCATGCCAAGCCCTGTATGTGTATTAATGCATCGAGAATCCTCACAGTAAGGCATTGAGGCCTCATTATTTTTGCATACAATAAATGGTGGAATCAGGACTAGGATCTAGGTTGGCCTGACTCTGGGATCTCTGTCTTTTTATTTTTCATTCATGGATGCTCTTTTGTTTGGTGTTGCTCTCAAGTCATGATGCCAGGGCACTGTCCTGTCACCAGAATGGGCTGGGACATAGATCAGGAGGGTGAACACAGAGTGGGGAGCATTTTTAAGTAAGAGTCCAGTGAGTAGCTCACAATGAGGGCAGATAAAATCCAAAAGGACATATGCCAAGCCCCTGAAAGGTGAATAGAGCAGGGAGGGACACTCCGGAAGCCATCGGATGTCATGGCAGGCAGCTGGGCTATGCAGGAATCCTGTCAACAGGAAGCCGATCCTGGTTGCTGGGCAGGAGTCCAGGAGCCTGACACCCGGCCCTGGAGAAAATGGAGCTGGTCAGCACCCAGCCTGTAATTCTGACTCTGCCTTTTACTAAATTTGGGGCAAGTTTTTTAATTATTTTAAGCTTCAGTTTCTTCATCTGTGAAATGGGAAGTATAGTATTACCTTCTTCATAGGGTTAATAAGATAACTAAGTGAAATATAAAGTGCCAATGGTAGTGCCTGGCACCAAGGAAGAGCTCAATATTATATGGCATGCTACATTTCTCAGGCAGTGACTTGGGCACAGGACAAGGCAGGACTCAAATGATCATAACTGAGAGTCACATGAAGCATCAGAAGAGCAGTACTAAGATTCTTCTGATGGAGATTAGTTTTTGTTTTAGAGATGGGCATGGAGTTCATTGCCTGCTTCCCTAGTGGCTCAGACAGTAAAGAATTCACCTGCAGTGCCAGAGTCCCAGGTTTGATCCCTGGGTCGGGAAGATCCCCTGGAGGAGAAAGTGGCACCCCACTCCAGTATTCTTGTGTGGAGAATCCCATGGACAGAGGAGCCTGGTGGGCTACAGTCCATGGGGTCGCAAAGAGTGGGACACGACCGAGCGACTAACACACATGGAATTCAGTGACCTCAGTCCCATACAGAGGAGGGCGGCTGAATCTGAAGCAGGTCCTGCTCTTCCCATACATGGTTTTGGAGTCCTGGCCCCTGATAGCTGAAAGCCTCTTGCTCTGGGCTTTGGACCCCCAGCTCAGTGCCCTTTCAGTGACTGCGATGCTGCTGGTAAATAAACACCCGACTTAAAATACAGCCGTGTTAATGGCAGCTGCACTGTGGTGCTTTTAAAACAGGTATGCAAGTTTGTTCCCTGATACTCCTGCCATCAAAAGGTAGCACCGAATTCTTCCTCCCTGGAATACGGGCTGCCTTTAGCAACTGGCTTCTAATAAAGAGAATGTAGTGAAAGTGATGCTGTGTGTCTTCCAAGGCTGGGTTAGAGAAGGCAATGCAGCTTCTGTCCAACTCTGTCTCTTAGGATGCTCGGCCCTGGAATTAGTCACCACGTTAGGAGGAAGCTTAGCCATATAGAGAGGCCACATGAAGTGTCTGGACCAACAGCCCCAGTTAAGGTCATAAGTGCCAGCCAGCATCAGTCACCAAACAAGTGAGTGGCTAGATCTCAGACGGTTTGATCTAGCTTTGGAGCCATGCCAGCTGACACCAAGTAGAGCAGGGAATAGCTGTCCCCACCAGGTTCCTGTCCAAATTACTGATGATTCAGCAAAATAAACGTCTCTGTTTTAAGCCATTAAGTTGTGGGCTGGCTTGCACTGCAGTAATAAATATGCACATACATAGTGGAGCCAGGAAGTGAAGCAGTTGGACACAGGGCTGAAGAGTTTCTATTCTGGGATCAGACAACTGACTGTCAAATTTCAGCTCTGTTATTTGCACCAGGCCAGTTTCATAACATCTTGCCATCTCTAAGATGGTGATAATAATTGTATTAATTTTATGTGTTGTTGTATTAGTTTGCTCAGGTTGCCATAACAAATGACCATAGACTGGGTGACTTAAAAACAGAAATTAATTTTCTCATAGTTCTGGAGATTCCAAGATCAAGGTGTCAGCAAGGCGTTTGGTTTCTCCTGAGGCCTCTCTCCTTGGTAGATGGCTGCCTTCTCACTGTCTTCACATGGTCTTTCCTCTGTGAACACGCCTGTTCGTGTCCACATTTGCTCTTTTTATATGGACACCAGACATACATGGGTTCGGGCCCATGCTGAAAACCTCACTCTAAGATGATGACCTCTTTAAAGACCCTTTCTGCAATATGGTTATATTCTGAGGTGCTGGGGTTTAGGATTTCAACATATGACTTTGGAGGTGGGGGAGCAAAAATCAGCCCATAACCCTAAAGAATAGGTTTTTGGTGAACACATGGTAAATGCTTAGTAAATAATGGCCATTACTGTTATATATGTTATATACACATGACAGCAATATGATTATACTTGATACATGCAAAAGAACTAACACCATCATGTGTGCAGAAGAAATTGTATTTTCTTCTCAGTTGGATGTTAAGAGGAGCCAGCTTCCTAGTTAGAGCTGTTTGTTGCCCAGACCTCCAGCCTGGCCCCCCATCTTAGTGATGGTTGGAAGAGAGGGGTGATCAGTTTCCTCTGAAGGGAGGAAACAGCAGCATTTCCTGCCCCTCCAGGTGCTTCCTTTGGTGACCCTTGGGAGGAACTCTTTGAGGTGGGAATCCCAGGGTGATCCCAGGTAAGAAAGGTTTGGGGTGATATAAAAACCAGAGGTCAGTGTCTGTCTTAAGTTGCCTGGGTGCTCCAGAATGGATCCCCAGAGTTGTTCCCGCTGGAGGCAATTTGCAAAAGGTATTTAAGAGAGAAAGTCCCGATTCAGAAAACCTTTCTGCCAAGTCTTTTGTTTTCCTAATGTTGCCGCAGTGTCTAGAGCTGAATTTTAAAAATGGCATTTTCCTGGAAAGGACTTTCTGGTCTTTTTTGGAAATGTCTCATGTAAAACAAGATCACCAGTGAGCTGTTGGGTCTGGTCTCCCAGGAGTGAGCTTGGGAAATGGGGGTGGGGGAGGGGGAGACAGGGTGGGAAAAAGAACAAAAAGAGAGAGGGAATGTAGGACATGACCAAGGGGCCAACATTCCTGTGTTAGAAACGGGCCCAAGGCTCAGAAATTGTTCCAACGGGTCAGGCATCATGGTGGGGAGGAAGTGGGGGAGGGAAAGCTCTGACCCCCATGGCAGGGCTGTGGGAATGTCCCCCGAGAGCCTGTTGGCAACAGTACTCAGTCTTCATTCATCACAGAAATGGGCCTGCCTTCTCCCTCCTTCCTGATCGTGCATGGGTGGGAGGGCAGAAGATACAGCAGTCTCTGTTCAGCGCTCCCTGAGAGCAGGGGCTGGTGTCTTCCATTAGATTTGATTTTCTTCCTGAAGAGAGGGGCTGTAGTGGCATTCATTCTAGAGACTCTTGGTTCTTTTGGGCTGCTATTAGAAAGTACCATAGATGAGGTTTCTTCTAAATCACAGAAATTTATTTCTTACTGTTCCTGGAGGCTGAGAAGTTCTAGATCAAGATGCCAGCAGATTCTGGTGATGTCTGACAAGAGCGTGCTTGCTGGTTTATAGATGATGGCCTTCTTGCAGTGTCCTCACCTGGCGGAAAGGTGAGGGAGCTCTCTGGAATCTCAGAAGAGCATGAATCCCATTCATGAGGGCACCATCCTCATGATTTAATTACCTCCTAACACCATCACTTTGGGGTTAAGATTGCTACATATGAAATTTGGTGGGACACAGACATTTAGTCCGTAACAGGCTCCATGATCTACTACATCTACTTTTGCTTTATTGACTACGCCAAAGCCTTTGTGTGAAAGTGAAAGTCACTGAGTCATGTCCAACTCTTTGCGACCCCATGGATTATACAGTCCATGGAATTCTCCAGGCCAGCATACTGGAGTGGGTAGCCTTTCCCTTCTCCAGGGGATCTTCCCAACCCAGGGATTGAACCCAGGTCTCCTGCATTGCAGGCAGATTCTTTACCAGCTAAGCCACAAGGGACTGTGTGGATCACAACAAACTGTGGAAAATTCTTACAGAGATGGGAATACCAGACCACCTGACCTGCCTCCTGAGAAATCTATATGCAGGTCAAGAAGCAACAGTTAGAACTAGACATGGAATAACAGACTGGTTCCAAATCAGGAAAGGAGTACATCAGGGCTGTATATTGTCACCCTGCTTATTTAACTTATATGCAGAGTACATCATGTGAAATGCCAGGCTGGAAGAAGCACAAGCTGGAATCAAGATTGCTGGGAGAAATATCAATAACCTCAGATATGCAGATGACATCATCCATATGGCAAAAGCAAAGAAGAACTAGAGAGTCTCTTGATGAAAGTGAAAGATAAGAGTGAAAAAGTTGGTTTAAAGCTCAACATTCAAAAAACGAAGATCATGGCATCTGGTCCCATCACTTCATGGCAAATAGATGGAGAAACAATGGAAACAGTGAGAGACTATTTTTTTTGAGCTCCAAAATCACTGTAGATGGTAACTACAGTCATGAAATTAAAAGACACTTGCTCCTGGGAGGAAAAGCTATGATCAACCTAGACAGCATGTTAAATGTAGAGACATTACTTTACCAACAAAGGTCCACCTAGTGAAAGCTATGGTTTTTCCAGTAGTCATGTATGGATTTGAGAGTTGGACTATAAAGAAAGCTGAGTGCTGAAGAACTGATGCTTTTGAACTGTGGTGTTGGAGAATATTCTTGAGAGTCCCTTGGACTACAAGGAGATCCAACCTATCAATCCTAAAGGAAATCAGTCCTGAATATTCATTAGAAGGACTGATGCTGAAGCTGAAACTCCAATACTTTGGCCACCTTATGGGAAGAACTGACTCATTGGAAAAGACGCTGATGCTGAGAAAGATTTAAAGTGGGAGGAGAAGGGGATGACAGAGGATGAGATGGTTGGATGATATCACCGACGTAATGGAAATGAGTTTGAGTAGGCTCCAGGAATTGGTGATGGACAGGGAAGCCTGGTGTGCTGCAGTCCATGGGGTCAAAAAGAGTTGTACATAGCTGAGCAATTGAACTGAACTGAGGCTCTGTGAGGGTCGGGCTATGTCTCTCCATCAGACTGAAGGGTCCCAAGTGCAGGGACAATGTTCCTTTTTTATCTAAGGAATCTCTGGAGCTAGGAACCTCATCCTCTACTTTTCATATGTCCCAGAACCTGGTATGTGGGAGAAGCTTGGTTTATGGACCCAACTGACCCGGTGACCTCCTCACAGTCCTGCCTCTTTCCACTCTTGCAAGCACCACAGACAAGACGTCCTGACTGAAAGACTTTGCCATTTGCTGGCTGGCTGCCACCTCCCTTCAGGCCCAAGGCCAGGGCAATTACTGTGGCCAAGAGGAATTTCTGTGGCAGGAAGATACTTGGAAGGTCTCTGCAGGACTGGATTCTAGCCTCTGGGCTCCTATGTTACTCTTCCATCCAGTCCTGACCCTGCCCTTGCTTGCCAGTGCCAGCCTCAAGACTCCTGGGTTTGTGGTTTACCCTGGACCTCAGACTGAAGTAAGGGCAAAGAGCAGAGGAATGGGCATGTAAGAATCATAGAATCTTAGAGTTGGAAGCCACTCTGGAGGTGATTTTACCCATTTTTGTACCTGGGTCATTCATTCATTCATTTGATTGGCACTTGATGATGACTGTTCTGTGCCAGGCTTTGCTCTAGGCACTGGGTAAATAAGAATGAACAAAACAGACATGGTTCCTACCTTTACGAAACCAAGTGTCTGATGCTTGCGTGTGACAGTAACAGCCTCATTGAGGGTCATACAGATTCTGCGAAACCCCCATCGTTTTGCAGTTCTCTTTCCCAAGGCAACCCGTGTCAATTTTAGTCGGCTCTGAAAACCAAAATTTTCCTCTATTGACATAGTCAATACCCTTTTCTTCTGTAATTTTACTCATTTCTCTGAGTCTGCTTTCAGATACAATCTCTCACTTTGATGGTGAATTTGTCTCCCTCTTTCTGTCCCTCCCTCCTCCTATCCTCTCCTTCCTTCCTTTCTTATTTTTAGGCTATGTTTTTAGAGGTACCCAAGTTTAGGATTGTTGTATTTTCTTAAAGAACTCTTCTTTTCATCATTTTGTAACCTTTTTCTGATTGAATTGTTGCTTCATCACTTGTTCTTTTGGATAATGATTGATATTTTTTCCAGTCTCATTACTTTCAAACTTTCCGTGTTATGATATTTTAAGAGCTGTATTTCTTATTTGATCTTAGTATTTCTATCACTTAGCAGGTAATTTGAACCCTTTTCAATGATGTTTATTATTGGAATGCAGTTGTTACTGATATATATTGACAGCTTAATGTTTTGGTTTTAACCTCTTAGCTTCTTTGCTTCTTTTCTGTCTTCTGTTATATTGCCTGAGTTTTTTTTTTGGTCCATTTTTTTTCTCTTCCACTGCAGATTTCGAACTTGCCAATCCCCACAACTGCCTGAGCCAATTCCTTGAAATAAATTTCTCTCTCTCTCTATAAACTCATTGTGTTGTTTCTGTTACTCTGAAGAACCCTGACAAATATACCAGGTAAGGAGTGCAAATTTGGAGAACACTCTTGTATTTAGAGGTGATTTGAGGTTTTTTTTCGGGGAGGGGGGTAGTCTTTGTTTTTTTTACCTACAACTCTGGAACAAGACACGTGCCACTGGGGTTTTCCTGGGCTTGTGAATGGGGTTTAAATTGAAGCAATCATCCACTTAATGCTTCTAGAGTCTCTAGTACAGGACCCAAAGCTCCATCTTTTGCTGTTCTGCACGTGTTAAAACCCCAGCCTCTAAGCCTTGGTGTCAATATCTCTCTGGACCGTTGTGCATCAGCAAAGGTTGCCACTCTGACCAGAAGTTCCCTCTTTTTTCCCCTGGCATCTAGAATTCTTACTTTATTTTTATGAGTTAAGCTATATTTATTTTAAAACTTTTTTTTTTTTTTTGCTATATTTTACCAGCGTTTTTGTGGGCTCGTAGCAGAATTGGACGTTTATGTTATCTCATTCTGTAACGTTGCTGCAACCTGGAAACCCAGTAGCCCTTCAAGATGTTGAAGACAGCTCTTACGTTCCACCCTCAGGTTTTTTCTACCCTGTTGTCTTCACGCGATGAAGTGTCTTTTCCTGGTTGTACTTATGCTATTACAGTTTATTCATGTCTTTCTAAAGAGTAGGACCTTATACAGGCATGGGCTTCCTAGCTGTGGCCAGACCAAGAGGTCAGAGATGTTGCCACTCCATAGTCTAAACACAGTCCTCTCCAGGAGGTCTGAAGTCCCAGGGATTCTTTGGGCTAACTACAACACTACAGTGTTGGCAAAGAATAGGCTTACAAAAACCTGCATGGGGTGGAAAGAGAGTAAGAACAGCCATGAGAGGCTGGGAGGGTGCTGAAGAGTGAAATAGGATATGAGGGAGTTAAAACAAATGTGATATGGCTCTGCCCATGTATCCCTGCAGAGACATTCCACAGCCCTGTCTCGGGATCAGTGATGTAATAGCAGAAAACTTCAGGGGGACTGCCTCGGTGTTTTTTTAATTTATTTAGGTTATTATTTGCCCTTGGTCTGCTCTTTTTTTTCAGGCCTAGTTTTTTTTTTTTTTTCCAGGCTGTTGTGTAAGTACCTTAAATCTCTGATTAGTAACCTTACTGTGTTCTGTTTGGTGTGCTTTGTTCTGATAAGCAAGGATTTTATAACTCCCAGGTCTTTTGTAGAAAGGCTGGGGAGCTGGGACCTCTAGTCAGATGGAGATAGTTGCTATGGAATATTCATTTGGTGGAGATCAGGAATCCTACTAGTTATCGCCTCAAAGTGGGGATGGGAGGAGAGGAGATGGGGGAAAGTAGGGGGGGGAGAGAGAGAGAGAGATTGATCTGGTAGAAAGAAACATACCATGTGACTTTTCTAAATTCCCTAACCTCTCTGGGTCTCAACTTCTTTATCTGTAAATAGAAAGTGTTGACTTTGATTCCCTTGTCTCAAATGATCTGAGCCCTGGTTCCTCTGGTGGAGAAAAGACAGGGATGCAGGGTCATGCTACTGGGAAGAGAAGACGCTGCATATCTTTCCTGTGTAGTTCCATGTCTCAGAAGGGCAGTTTTTAATTCCTGAAATAATAATTATAGCAAGCATTTATATGGTGCTCATGATAGTCCTGGGGCTTCCCTTGTGGCTCAGCAGTAAAGAATTCACCTGCAGTGCAGGAGGTGCTGGAGATGCAGGTTTGTTCCCTGGGTGGGGAAGATCCCCTGGAGGAGGGCATGGCAACCCACTCTCGTATTCTTGCCTGAAAAATCCCATGGACAGAGGAGCCTGGCAGGCTATGGTCCATAGGGTTGCAAAGAGTTGGACACAACTGAAGGGATTGAGCACGCACGCACACATGATGGTCCTGACGCTGTACTAAGCGCTTTACAAGTGCCTCTCATTTAACCCTCACAGCATCTCTATTGACCTAGTTACAGTTATTATATTCACGCTCGAAGTAAGAACAGAGATGTGGAGAAGTCAGGTCACTTGTCCAGGGTCGCACAACTACAAGATGCTCGAGTGGGGATTCAAACACCAGCCACGCAGCTCCAGAGCTGGTGCTGGTAGCCCACACTTGTAAGAGCTAAGAGGCGGGGAGCTTAAGGAGTTCTGAGAAAGCCAGAAAGATATATTCAAAATCCTTGGAAAAAAGAAAGAATAAAGGACAGAGAGCATGGAAGGGAGGATTTGACTTAGTCATGGTGGAAAGGCTTGGCATCTGCTGAGCTGATATCTGGAGGATAAGATGAAAGGAGAGGGAAGAGCCTGGTAGGGTGCTGCTGCTGCTGCTGCTGCTAAGTCGCTTCAGTCGTGTCCAACTTTGTGTGACTCCATAGACGGCAGCCCACCAGGCTCCGCTGTCCCTGGGATTCTCCAGGCAAGAACACTGGAGTGGGTTGCCATTTCCTTCTCCAATGCATGAAAGTGAAAAGTGAAAGTGAAGTCACTCAGTTGTGTCTGACCCTCAGTGACCCCATGGACTCCAGCCTTCCTGACTCCTCCATTCATGGGATTTTCCAGGCAAGAGTACTGGAGTGGGGTGCCATCGCCTTCTCCGCCTAGCAGGCAGAGGGATCCAAATATGCTGATGGAATACAGTGTGGTCAAAGTTCTGTGTGTCTGCAGTTCAGGGAGTGAGGAGAAGGGGGGCAAACTATGCCCACGGGAGGTGAGCGGGGCCAGCCCAGAGGGCTCCTGTATCTCTGTTTCAGGGTTTCTCTAGCTCAGCACTATTGACATTTGCCTCTGTGCTCAGTCGCGTCCAACTCTTTGCAACCCCATAGACAGGAGCCTACCAGGTTCCTCTATCCATGGGATTCTCCAGGCAAGAATACTGGAGTGGGTTGCCATTTCCTTCTTCAGGGGATCTTCCTGACCCAGGGATCAAACCCACTTCTCCAGCGTCTCTTGCATTCGCAGGCAGATTCTTCACCACTGAGCCGCCAGGGAAGCCACTATTGACAGTTGGGGCTGCATCAGTCTTTGTGGTGGGAGCTTCCTGTGCTTTGTAGGATGTTTAGCAGCACCCTTGACCTCTACCCATTAGATGCTAATAGAATGCTCACCCTTGCCCAAACTGTGATAATCAAAAATGTCTCCAGAAATTGCCAAGTGTCCCCTGGAGGGCAAAACTGGCCCTAGTTGAGACACCCTGGATTAGATGTCTCTCTTTTCAGTATCTGTCTCTCCTCATTGCCTATAAGCTGGGCCCCCTGAATCATGGGATCACTTTCTATACATGACTGAGTCTCTTTGATCAGGTCATAGCCAAGCTTGACAGGGTAGGTGCTGCCTCCCAGAGACTGTCCTTGGAAGTTGTCATGTTCCAGTAGAGATAGCATCGGCAGAGTGGACAATGCTTAAATTAGGGCACTGGAAAACTGAAGAACTACATCAGATTCAGAGGAGAAACAAAGGGGGTTCTCTATAAGTAGGTCCTCTAGAGTTTCAATACAACCTGATACTTTCCTAGTGGGTCCCGTCCTCTTTCCACCCAAACCAATGTGACTGTGTAGAGCTTAACAAAGCAGGCCTTTTATGAAGAAAATTACCTTAAATCAAAAAGAATAGGAACAAGATCCTTGGCATTAATGGTAATAATAACCAGATTCCTGCAAAGGGCTAAAATATTGCTACTTTAGTCACTCGTTGTGGGAATTGTACTTTTCAAACTCAATATGAAGTTCTCCTGGAACTTTTTGTCATGTGTTTTCTGTGGCTGCCAAGTAACTGAGGGAGAAGTTGAAAGGGTTGTTTTGTCTAGCACATTTCTTCTATCATCAGGAAAATGAAGTTCTAGACAGTCTGCCTTTTTCCTTTGTACTTTTTTTAACGGTTTGAAGATGTTGCAAATACTACAGCCTGGTCTAATTGAGGTACCCCCAAAGCATGACCCTTATCCAGGGTCCATCCTGACCCTTTCATCTTTTTGTTGTAGGAATTCTCTGATTTCTCTTGCCCTCAACCTGGAGGACTCTCAAAAGGTGACACAATTTGATTAAAAATCATATTACCAGAAAGAGTATCCACAAAGAAAACTGTGTGTGAGCATTTTCTACATTTCTCGGTCTGTTCCGCTAATTCTCTGAATTGCGACTGCCCCTAACCTCTTTCAGAACTCCTGAGCCCTAGCCTAGAGGCCAGCCCCTCAGAGAAGACCCAGCTCAGAACATGCACCTTGTCTCTTCGCCTGGAGGTCATGTGGGGCTGATATGGGCTAGGAGGTAGAATTGTTTCCCCAGGTCATAAGTAACTTCTATTTATCCATCTCTCCTGCTGAATCATTACCCGTGTTTCACAGTCAGAAAGGTAGGCAGAGTGGTCAACCCAAAATTATAGTTAGACTTGAGGCAAAAAGCCTAAAATGCCAACAATTGCAATAATAGTGGTGTTTGTTGAGTAGTTGCTACTAAGTTAGCCTTATGTTAAGTACCCTGTACATATTATCTCATTTAATTATTACCTCACCTCCATGAGATAAGCACTATTACTGTACTCCATTTACAGATGAGAACACTGAGCTTAAAAAAATAAATTATTGACTTCCCTGGAGTCCAGTGGTCAAGACTCTGAGCTCCCAGTGCAGGGGGCATGAGTTCAATCCCTGGTCAGGGAAGATCCCACACACCACATGGCATTGCCTCCCCCGCCAAAAAAAATTATTTGCTCAAACTCACACAACTTCTAAACAGTCGAGTCTGGGCATTCAGAGACCAAGTATTACTTGTACCTTCTCCCCTTTGCTGCCTCTCTTGACCCTTCTGGAGACTTTGTGAAGACATATGAAGGGGGTTGTTGGTGTTCCCAAAGACCTCCACCTTTGGGACACATGTAAACCTTGAGAAAGCCAGATATAAATATTTCTGAAAAAGTTGATCTCATGCATGGCTTTTGAGCTATACCATGTTAAGCATGTTCCCTGCCTCCTATTTAAAATAAAATATATAGATATTAAAGAAAGGCTTTATAGTTATAAATATCAGTTTCATTGATCACCTTCTTTATCATCTTTATGGATACTATTTATAAAGACAGTATGGATCTTTACCACTTGAGATCATGATAACCTAAGGTGATTTCTCTGGGCTTTGGTTTCCTTATTTGTAAATGACATGGACAACTTGATCTTTATAATCTCTTTTGACTCTATGCTTGGGTGTATATATACACACATGTATCTAGAAGCCTATTTAAAGACCTGGAATCCCTTACATGAGGTGTCAATTATGTCCCACTGGCTCCTATAGTGTAGAATTCTGGTTCCAGTGGCAAATCACTACTCTTGAGGATTTGCAACTGCAGTCATCTAAGCAACTGGCCTCTTGGCCCAGGAGGATGTTGTTTATACACAGTCCCCAACTCGCACTGTCTCAGGATCTAAAAACAGTGAAGGATATAAAGCAAACCAGCTGGTTTGCTCGAGGGAGTGCTCGCCTCCCTAGAAGTATTTGAATCAGTCTTCTCTGCAGGCAGAGGATGGAATTAAACCATCTTCCATGAACCAGAGCTGAAATGTGCACCGGAAGGCCTGCTACTGGAGTTACCATTCTGTGAATTTCCCTGGGGCCCGGTTGCCGTGAGGAAGGTTCAAGGGAGGAGGCACATGAAACCCAGACTGAGGGGAAGCTGGAAGGGTGATTCAACCTAGTTAATCCTGAGAGTGCCCTGTCCCCGAAAGGTAGGCACCTCACAAAGCTCAGCAGTAGTGATCTCACCTGTAGTAAAGAAGGATCCAGGGGAGGAAGCATCAACTTATCTGGGCATGTTCACAGTATGAGAGAAACTCTGCCACAGTGTTGGAGTGACCAAGGGCTTCCTGGGTGGCTCAGGGGTAAAGAATCTGCCTGCCAATTACAGGAAATGTGGGTTTGATCCCTGGGTTGGGAAGATACTCTATAGGAGGAAAGGACTACCCACCCCAGTGCTCTTGCCTGGGAAATCCCATGGACAGAGGAGCCTGGTGGGCTTACAGTCCTTGGGTTCACAAAAGAGTTGGACATGATTAGCAACTAAATGAGGAGTGACCAAGGTGGGAGTGGGAAGGCACGTCACTTATTGTCCAAACAATACTGACATAGAAGAGGGAAGAAGGAAAGGAAAGAGTAGTGGAAAGGTCTAATATTGCTATAAGTCAAAACCATGGCGTTACAATCAGAGGCAAACTTTGATAAAGATTGAAAAGAGTTTATTGCGTGGTACAGAGGAGATACATCACCTACATCCTGTGGGCCAAATATGGCCTGTTGACCTTTTCTGCAAATACAGTTTATTGGCTATTGACTAGGGCGGCTTTTGTTTTACAGTGGCAGAGCTGAGCATTTTCGACAGGAATTGTATGGCGTACAAAGCCTGACATATTTACTATCTAGTCTTTCACAGAAAATGTTTGTTGACTCATGATGTAGCAGAAAGAACACATTGTTCTAAGTCCTGGGTCCACCACTTTGAATCCACACTAGCTTTTATAATCTAATTTTCAGAGTATAATTTCTCATCTGTGAAATGGGGTACTATATGATAGAGTGCCAACTAACCACTTAACTCAGTAATTATGATCATTTATGATGCTGAATAAAATAGTGAATGTGAAATGCATGCTAAGTTGTAAAGAATTATACACATACTAAATATTATTAGGGTTGTTTTAGGAGTATCTGGCAAAAGAGAGGAGTCAAAGAAAGTTGTTTTTTCCTGAACAGAGGTAAAGAACAAGTAATAAGTGATTGCAAAGCACACATGAGCCTTTTTGTTTGTGTCAGTTACCGTGTGGTTCTGAAACAATCTAAACTAGATTATTAAAGTTATGGAGAAAGAAGTAAAAACCACAGGCTTGATGATAAATTGAAGAAATCTTTTTGGTGTGAAGTACAACAGTGTATTATGGCCACCAGATGGGAAGGCAGAGTGGGACTTTGGGAAAGGAAGAATAAGACGACAAATCCAGGTAATAGTGCATGGAGTAGCTTTATACTAACAATTATACATTGTTTATCTGAAATTCAAATCTAGCTGGACGTCCTGTGTTTTTACTTTCTCTATCTGGCAACCAGTCCCCCACACAGTGTAGTTCTGGTGGGGCAGCTGATCATAGAGCTCTGCTCGCTGGTCACAAAGATTGTGCAGATTCTAGGAAACTGAATCTTTAGCAGAGATGAATAAGGATAGAGCTGATCATCTGATGGCAATATTCTAGAAAGACCATCAGAGTTGCTTTGTTTCATATGGGTAGTTTAGCCCTTCTTTTAATCTACCCCTTTCTGTTTCTTAAACCAGAGTTGGTTTCTGTTGTCTGCAGTCAAAGAGCCCTAACCTATATACATACATACACACACTCCAGATAGTTTCCAACAAAACCGCTGTGAGGATGGGTGGCTGGTAAAGTTGAGGGCTGATGAAAAGATTAACTAGGGACAGCTTTCTGACGGAGGATCTGGACAAAGGCAGAGTGGAGTAGGCAGGCAAAGTGCACTCTGGACCCAGAATCTGGCGAGTGTTTACATTTGCTGTCCTGTATAGCAACAGGGAGCTACTCAGGGCTCTTAAGAAAGGGAAGGATGTGATAAAAATGACATTTGATTTAAAAAATTATTTCCAAAGCTGGCTTTTAAGGGTTTTGCCTGGATAAGACGGCCAGCAGGAAAGCTGGCTGGAGGCCTGTTCTCATGGCCCCATAGACTGGGGGTCTCAGGCCCAGGTGGGGGTGGGGCAGTGAAATAGAAGGGCATGGGGAGAGAAAACGGTGAGAATCAGCTCAGAGGAGATGCCTGGATTTTAGTGACTTTTTGATCATGGGGATCATCCAAGTGAGAGAAGGGAAGAGCTCCAACTGCGTCATGAATGACAGTTACCGTGCCTGGGCGCTGCCCTGACTGTGGGCTTCCCAGGACCAGGGGCTTCAGGGCAAGCCTGTGAGGAGGGAGGACGGCGGAAAGGAGCTGCTCTTTAGGTCGTGGGGCCCATTCTTCCAGTTGGCTCGGAGTCTCCACCCTGGGGGAGGGATGTGGTGAGAGTGGAGCCCATCCAGCAGAAAGTGACAGGGATGATTAAAGGGATGGAAAATCAGGCCCATGAAGAAAGGTTAAAGGGACTGCCGCTATTTAGCCTGGAGAAGCGAGGCGGCGACGTAAGAGGTCCCAAGTCCATGCACGGTTATTAATAGACGCGTGCTAGGCAGCTGCCGGCGCAGGCGGGCAGGCAGCACCCCTGAAGCCAGCAGGCACCTCCGCAGGAGGGGGAGGCGGGCGGGCTCCCGAGGGAGGCCGCCCCGTAATTATAAAGGCTCTTTTGTGGTCTCTGAAGTGCCCTCTCCCCTCCTCTTTGTTTTTGGCATCTGTCATTACGCTGTGCAAACCACAGCCGGGCCCCCTGACGGCCCCAATATCTGCTTTCCTGCCCACTCGGAAGGTAATGTGGCTATAAAATTGACGAGTTAGATAAATACGCGCACAAAGGGTGGACTGTGTCTAGCTCCGCGGAGCATTCTGCCTGCTCTCCCCACCCAGCCGGGATAAATCGTCCTGTCTCCGGTCCTCCCATCACCCGCAGCCTGTTCTAGTCCATCCGGGCTCCTTCTGCCGGACTGCCCCCCACCCCTGCCCCCCAGAGTTCAGATTTGCCCTGCCTCCCTGTCTCATTTGTCACTTTGGCAACTTGAGAAGTCTTCTGTTTCTTCCCAGGTCAAATCGGTTTCATTTCGCTTTTCTTTCTTTAAATGTGAAACTTCTCAGCAGGTCAGCCTGTTGCTTTGTGGGCCTGTCTGTGGCATCAGGCAACCCGGCCAGACCGTCACAGCCTCTCCTGGACGAGGCCAAGGGCCCCTGGGTCTTGGCCACATCAGGTCCCTGCTAGGGTGACCCAGGGACTCAGTGTGGAGATTGTATTTTCCCGGTGAATATGGAAGAGAGATAGTCATGGAAGGAAGGTCCATTATGACACATTTAGATACTTCAGAATTGGAGCTGAGGGCTGGGTGGGGGATCTGAGGAGGAGAGAGCAGGAAATGGATATTAGCCAGAATGTACTGATGGACCAGATAAAACTGATGGAATCTGGCTTTCAAAAAGTCCAGAACTAAAACGTCTTTGGTTCTGGTTCCCTGTGTTCTAAAGGGAGAGGGTCAGTGACTCATTTGGCTGCTAGCACAGTTCCCAGAGTAGGTGAAAAGAAAGAGGAGGTCACACTCCCACCAAGGGGTTCTGTCAGGACTTAGACCCTACTAACTGCCTTTAGCCTCAACAGAAATCACATTCAGAACTGAGAAGCTCCTCGGGCGGCTGAAGGCATCAACCTGGATGGAGAAGGGATGGAGAGAAGCAGACACGAAGGTTGCCCCACGGAGGATTCCTGGGACCAGCCAAGCCCTTCCCTAAACAAGAGAAGATACTCTGTCCTTTTCCCCTTGTGGTTGTGGGGATGTCCAAAGGGCAGGTCTGGCTGCTATTGACCCCTGGGTGGGGACCAGGATGAGCACCTGGGGTCCTGAGATGGCAATTAAGTTGACGGGCTTTAGAACCAGGCAGAACTGCCCCACCATTCTCCAGCTGTCACTGACCCCATCCTCATCTGTGAAATGGGCATGACCACAGTGGCTACCTTCTAAGGCTACTGTGGATGTTGAACAGTACTCAGCATGCTTGACATGGAGTGGACACTCAATCCACATCAGCTACAGTTGTAATAACTTATTGTCATTGTGATCTGCTGGGTGGAATTGATGGAGCAGACGAAGGGCTGTGAACAGGAAGCACTAAACTTCTGAAACTGGATTACTCCTCCTTTAAAGGCCACCCTCTGCCCAATACTAGCCCCCTGCAGGTCCATGACAGTGGCCAGCTCCACAGGGATCAGCTGCCCGCCTTTTGCAGGGCACAGGCATCCTTGATTCTACAAAAAGCCGTGCCATCTCTGTGCTTGATTCTGCTGGAGAAATCGGAACAATCCCTATTATTTTCGGTTCCCAGACCTTGAATGTGTCAGGCTTCAGGTTCACTTCCTACATCTCTCTCCATCGCAGGATCTGCAAGTAATTTAACCTTGTTTTCACAGAGCGCAAAGACGTTCCGCTTGTTTACACTGGAGACAAATTTCCCTCAATTGACGCAATCCTATTGATTAAATAATGACTTTCTTCCTCATTTAAAGGTAATTTCGGTTGGTATCATGACATGGAGGAGGAAAGTGAATGCCTTTTCTGTCCTGCTGTATGAAGGGCAAGCTGTGAGGGTAGAGTCCCACTGCTCTGGGCAGCACCTTCTCGTTTTTCCCACCTGTTCTCAAGTATTTGTGCGAGACCAGTGCAAGGATCCTGTGAGGAGGTTGTCTAAACGTGAGCAGATACTGATCAGAGACATTAAAGAGCCTGCATTTGTTTGGCAACGGATGTCAGGGCTGGGGCAGAGTAGAAGCTCCTTTGTTTCAAAAATGGATTTGAGGCAGGAGAGGGGTGGGTGAAATGGATGAAGAAAGTCCAAAGGTACAAAATAAATAAAAGGTTTTAAAATAAATAAGTCACGGGGATGTCATGTATGGCATGGTGACTGTAGTTAATAATACATCCTGCATGTCTGAAATTTCCTAAGACAATAAATCATAAAAGTTCTCATCACAAGAAAACATTTTATAACTATATGGTGCCAAATACTAACAGACTTATTGTCATGAGCATTTCACACTATATACAAATATTGAATCATTATGTTGTACAACTGAAACTAATATAATGTTCCATGTCAATTATACCTCAATAAAATGAAAGAAAATGAAACAAATTTTAAAATGGATTTGATTTGCTTTCAAGATTTTTTTTTTTTAAATTGGGGTATAATTTACACTGCTGTGTTAGTTTCAGGTATATAGTAAGGTGAATCTATTATATATATGTATATATTAAATGAATCTGTTTTACATGTATATATGTGCACAGATACACACACACACACACATATATATACCCACTCTTTTTGAGCTTCATTGAGTAGAGTTCCCTGGACTATATACAGTAGGTCTTTATTAGTTATGTATTCTATATATAATAGTGTATATGCGTCAATCCCAATCTTCCAGTTTATCCCTCCCCTCCCCAGTAATCATAAGTTTATTTTTTACATCTGTAAATCTGCTTGCCTCTATTTCTGTCTTGTAGTAAGTTTGTTTATAGCTTTTTTTTTTTAAAGATTCCACATAAAAGTGATATCATGTGATATTTATCTTTCTGACTTATCTCACTAAGTATGACAATCTCTAGGTCCATCCATGTTCTGCAAATGGGATTACTTTGTTGTTTTTATGGGTGAGTAATATTCCATTATATGTGTGTGTGTGTCCATTCCTCTGTTGATGGACATTTAGGTTGCTTCCATGTCTTGGCTATTGTAAATAGTGCAGCAGTGAACAGTTGGGTGCATGTATCATTGTGCTGTGATTCATGGGGTCGCAAAGAGTCGGACATGACTGAGCGACTGATCTGATCTGATCATTTCAAATTATGTTTTTCTCCACATATATGCCCAGGAGTGGGATTGCTGGATCCTATGATAGCTCTATTTTCTGTTTTTTTTTTTTTTTTTTTTTATGGACCCTCCATAGTGTTCACCATAGTGGCTGTACCAGTTTGCATTCCCACCAACAATGCAGGAGGTTTCCCTTTTCTTCAAACCCTCTCCAGCATATACTATTTGTAGATGTTTTGATGATGGCCATTCTGACCCTTGTGAGGTGATACCTCATTGTAGTTTTGGTTTGCGTTCCTCTAATAATTAGTGATGTTGAATGTCTTTTCATGTGCTTTTTAACCATCTGTATGTCTTCTTTAGAGAAATGTCTGTTTAGATCTTGCACCAGTTTTTGATTGGGTTTATTGATATTAAACTTTATTTATGTATCTTGGCTGTGCTGGGTCTTTGTTGCTGCACTGGCTTTTCTCTAGTTGCAGCGAGTGGGGGGCTACTGTCTCGTTATGGTGTTCGGGCTTCTCACTGTGGAGGCTTCTCTCGCTGCAGAGCACAGGCTCTAGGCACTTGGGCCTCAGCAGATGCAGCACATGGGCTCAGTAGTTGCAGCTCCTGGGCTGTAAGAGCACAGGCTCAATAGTTGTGGCACGCAGGCTTAGCTGCTCTGCGGCACATGGGATGCTCCCGGACCAGGGATCGTAGCTATGTCTTCTGCATTGACAAGTGGATTCTTTGACCATGTAGTCACCAGGGAAGCCCTGTTTTATTGATATTGAGCTTCATGAGCTGTTTGTATATTTTGGAGATCAATCTCCTGTTGATTGCTTTGTTTGCAAATATCTTCTCCCAGCTTTCAACAGTATTAACATCGAATAAACTAGGACCTCCACATATACTGTTTTTCAGGATCATATCACATGACAGTCAGGACATGTCATTTAAAAGAAAGATTTAAAATCAAAGGGAAGGGGATGTCATACGATATAAAGGACTCCACACATAAGGGACCTAGAGATTGTCATATTGAGTGAAATGTCAGACAGAGAAGGAGAAATATTGTATGACATCCTTTATATGTGGAATCTAAAAAGAAATGATACAAAGGAACTTACAAAACAGAAAGAGACTCACAGACTTAGAGAACAAACTTGTGGTTGCTATGGGGAAGGTTGGGGGGAAGGGATTAGGGCGTTTGGGATGGACATGTACACACAGGTATATTTAAAAGGGATGACCAACAAGGACCTACTGTATAGCACAAGGAACTCTGTTCAATGTTATGTGGCAGCCTGGATGTGAGGGGAGTTTAGGGGAGAATGGATGTATGTATACTTATGGCTGTGTCCCTTTGCTGTTCATCTGAAACTATTGCAACATTGTTTGTTAACCGACTGTACTTCAATACAAAATAAAAAGTTTTTTTTTTTTTAAAGGGAAAGGGAAAAAAAAAAGAGAAAGGAAGCATTTACACCAGGAAGAACAGCTGAGAACAGTGCATGCAATAGAGGTGCCAAGATGCTGGTGGTCAAAGAGAGTTGGGTGCTCTTAGCTGAGCCCCTTAACTCCATCTGGGCCCAGATTCCTCATCAGTAAAATCAGGGCAGTTGGATCAGGTGATTTCTAAGGCCCTCATTCCCTTCAATGTTCTGTGATACAAAGAAATCTGGAGACTTTGTTATTATTATTTTCTTGCATTCCAGGTCCTTCCACCATGTATTCCAATAAGGCTATGTCCAAAGGATGCTGTCTGGGGTGATGGGACCTCTCTCCCATTGTCTTTCTGTGACTAGTCTCTCATAAGGCCAGGAGATACTTGGCTGACTTAGGAGTCGCACAGGATGATGTGTCGAATGTGACTGAGCAGGAGAGAGAAGGAGATGGAAAAACCAGAATCAGTTTGGTGAGTCTTAGGATCCAGGCCACCTCTGTCTAGGAAGGATGGCCTGAGGGTCAGCTCAGCTCCTTCTTGGGGTGGAGGGAGTTGAGGCTGAGGAAGGAAGAGAGAGCCTCCAGGCCTCCCAGTTCCATTCTTCAAAAATGATGCGCCTTAGGAGTTCTCCGACACTTCCTGTGGACAGACCCTGTCTCCAGAGCTAAATTGTCACCACCTGGGGAGGCCTGTGTCTTCTCCAGAACTTGGTGTGGTCTGAGCTCATGGGGATACAGGTGAGTGTAGCCTTCCAACCCTAGAAAAGAGTGCTTCAGGTAGTCCTGAGCTGCCCAGTTCTGGAAGGATTTGGGGATGCTTACTGTCAATGGTCACTGGCAGAGAGGGTGTCTGGGAGTGGGAGGTAAGAGGGTTTGGAGACTGTACCCGCCCCCCCCCCCATGTAATAAACATTCATTTACCCAATGGCTGTGAGGTCCAAAGCCAGGGCACTCCACCTGTACTATTTCCTTCCGTTCTGACAACTGACCTCTGAGGGAGGCATTGTGGTCCCATTAGATGGATGAAGAAACCGAGGCTCAGAAGAGTTGGTCATGTCCCTGATGGAGATGCAGCAGGGGGTGGCAGTCAGTCCAGTCTGCTCTCTGCCTCCCATTAGAGGCCCTTACGTTGGGCTGTGCAGAGCAATGGGCTATAGTTCTCAATCTGACTCTTGCTGGCTGTGTGGCTTAAACGAGTTACCCGACCTCTCTGAGTTGCAGTTTCTCCATCTGTTGAAGAGTTATACCTAATTTTGAGGGTGGTCATGAAACATAAAGTGGTACCATATGAAGATGTCTAAAACAGGGCTAGCCATGGAGCAGGTCATGTACATGGCTGCTTTCTTCCTCCTGCTTCAAGCTGATGTGGTTTTGTGAAGTTGACTGAATAATCAGTCTTACTCAGGTTGGGATTTTCAGGGTCTAGCAGAAAGCCAGGCATGGCATAGACACGTAATAAATATTTGTTGAATGAATGGATACACAGCACCTGTATCTGCTGATGCTAGTCACCTAGACACTTAGAAACTTCTGAACAGATGGATTTGTGACTTTTCATCTGAATGTTGGATGCCATCCTAGAATATAAGCAGTAAAAATGATCCAAAACATAGAAACATGAAATCCGTCTGGTCTTACTGGTGCAGATTCATTGGGAGAAATGTGTGAATCAGGGAAAGTCTGCACTGGGCTATATTGAAAGCAAAGTGATTTGTTATTTTCAAATAACTCCAGCCCTGTCCCCAGCTTTATTTATTTACCACCCATCCATCCATTCATCCAATCATTCAACAGAGACCTGGGGGGGCTTTTAGGGCCTCCTTTAATAAACAAGGAAGAAAGATTATCTGGAGCATGTCGATTATTTGTAGATAAATAGAAGCTTCCAAACTGCTTATGGGAGCTTGGAAACGGTTTTTTCTCAAGTGTTTTAGACATTCCTCCCATATCCTACACGCACAGTTTCTGTGCACCATCTCTGGAGAATCTTTATGTTAATTTACAGTCATAATCTTATCTGCTAAGGCAGTGGAGAGGCTGGGAGCATCTGTCTGTTGTGTGTAAGTGCGTCTGAAAGAGGAAGCACTAATGCAGGGGGAGTCTCATTCTTGAGGTTGAAAATGACCAAAAATGAGATAAGGACTTACAGGAGCAAGTGTGTGTTTTGCTTCCCTGTGTTCGTGCAATCACTTTGGTGATTTTCAATCTACCTATCCCTAGCAGCCCAGAATCTTTCTTCTAATTTGTTGGCTCCTTCTAATATTCCATGGATCAAAAAATGTAATGATGATAATAAAAGCCAAACCGAAACAAAAGAAAACTTGAGAGGTCAGCTTGTTAGAACTGTTTGTGAAGCAAGAGTTACAAGGATCTGAATGCGTTTGAGGGGACGTTCGGTGAGCACAGGACATGACCTTTGGCACCTGGACTTTGGTTCTGCGCTGGCTATTGGGGGCCTACTCTACTTCTGTGTTCTTGACTGCAAGCTGATTTCAGATTGGTGAGACATTAGTGCGTGTGTGTCTTACGATGGTAATCTGGTGGCATCCCTCTGAGGTAGGGAAGTTGGCTTCATTTTCCAGCAGAGGGGATCGAGAGGGAGACAGTGGGCGTGTGGCTCTACATGAGGCAAGGCCCTCAGGACCACGCTGAGTGAGATGGTGAGTTGCTACGTTTGTTTGCAAACGCCCACGCTGACTAACTCACCTATCATAATCTGGAAGCTGAGTTTTTTAGTACTTTGATCAGAGCTGCTGATTTCTTGATCTCTTGCAGAGAGCTTCTGGGAGATTCTGGGGTCAGAGGAGGAGAACTCAGTTAGGACTCAGACGTCAAACTTGCAGACTGGATCTAGCCCTGTGTGATTGCTTAACTCCTCTGAACCCTGACTGCAAAGCACGAGGGCTTTGGTTAAACCTGACATTTGCTATGATCTCTCTAATAACTTGTGTATCTTGGATTGACCATCTACAGGACTGGTGAAAATGGCTATGGAAGGACAGCCCACCTTCCTGGGGGGTGGGGGGGAAGATGGCTGGGGAGCTGGCCGTCCCCGCAGCATCATGGCAGTATGGCATTGTGACCACGAGGTGGGCTTACATCAGGGACTTCCTGCACTATCCCTTGGCATGTGCCTGGGGTTCCAGGAGGACTCGGATGGGACGGGAGGGGCATCAGTTCTTTAGGTCCATGCTTCATTCCCCTTGGCATCCCCATTCGTCTCTGTCTTTATCCTCCTCAGCCTCTCCCGGCTGGAGCCACCATCAGCAGGCACGTCCTGTTCTGCAGCCAATTCTGACCAAGGCAGGAAATGGATGTGGAGCCTCAGCCTGCCACTGTGGGGAGGAGGGGGCTGGAATTTGGTCTCATGTTTTCAATCAGTAACAATCGTGCCTTGGTTAAACCTCAGAGGCGACGGTGCTACCACTGCTCAAAGCTGATAGTCGTGTTCCTCAGATGTGGGATCCAAAGGCTTAGGCACAACTCGCAGGCTCCTGGGTGCCTTCCTCCTGCTCTCCACTCTCCTTTGCTCAAATCCAAATGAGGACTGGGTGTGTCAGAGGCAGGCTGGCTGCCTGGACAGCACCCAACTTCCAGAATTTCTTACGCATCCCCATCCCCCATGGCATCAGCAGCCATTCCCAAATTCGAAATGGTTTGGTCTACTATTCCAGACCCTGCCCCCTCTTCCTTGAGACTCAGCCTGAGGCTGGGGGATCTCCCCCAGCAGCCTACTGCCTAGGGTCCCACTGGGGATGGACAGCACAGGGTCCCCCCAGTGCTTGGACTCTGCTGGTGTCTCCTCTTGTCTCAAGGGCGCCAGACCCTCAAATGTCATCTGCAAGAACCTATCAGTGGACCTACAGTGTAACTAATATCTGCTAAGCCACAACCTTGGCAAAGGTAATATGAGAAAGGTTGTAGAGATGGGAGCGTTTGGTGTCTAAAGAGCAGAACTGAAAATGGAGAAGCCGGGGAGGGTATAGAATTTGTCAGGGTGTCTGTCCAGATGTGGGTGAACGTTGATTGTAGACAACAGTGCCAGACCCCAGACAGAGGGGAACAGGGGTCACTGCAAATGGTCCTAGGAACGTGCACTGCCTGGCCTCAGATTCTCTGCTCCTAAGAGCAAGTCCCAGCCCCTGCTGGCCACAGGGAGTCCCCCCACTCCACCACCACCCCCTAGGGTTCACAGTGGCTTACCAGTCCAGATCCCCCTGAGTCTGCTACTTGACTGAGAGAGCCAGGCTGAGTGCCCCTTTCCTGAATGTGTTGGGAAAACAGAGCTTCAGAGCACTAGAGGAGGATTCCTGTGGCCTGCCAAGTCCTCTGCTTGTCTCTACCCTACAGGCAGAGGTGGCTCCCTACCCCCACTCCCTCAGGGGCCTGGCCTCAAACAAAGGGGACAGAACTGAGTGCAAATCCAGGAAGCCTCTTCACTCCCCGCCCAGTGCCTCCATCATCCCCATGTTACATGCCCTGGCCAGGCTACTGTTGCCCCCTCTCAGGAAAAGGCTCACAGGGAAGAGTCCCTCCAGAGTTGCCTGAGGCAACCCCAGGGGCCCAGGAGGAGAGATCGCAAAGCTTTAAGGTAAAGTCTGGGAGTTAAAGTGGGGCGGGGGAGGGACAGAAGCCCACTGTATTTCCAGAAACCCCTGAGTCTCGCCTACCCCCAGGGCCATGGATGGGGCAGCAGTGCCCCCTGGTGGCCACCATGTCTGGACGCTCCTCTGTCCCCACCTCCGTGGCTTGGAGTCCCCCATTGTCCACAGTTCTTTCCTTCAGTCCTTTCATCTATTCCCTTCACTTTTTTTGTTTGTTTGTTTTTGAACTCAGCTTTTGCCCTTTGAGACCTCGTTGCAGAAAACCATCTTATAGGGATAAGATGAATAAACTAAAAATAAGTCTTCAACAGCTGATATAGTATGAGGAGCTAGCACTATGGGCAGGGGTTGGGGGTGGGGGTCACCTGGACGGGAACAATATAGTTTTCATTGTACCATTTGTCTCTCAGATTACCTCCATTCCATTCCGACCCTAAGCAGCTGCACTGTCCTGCATGCTGCTCTGTGGTAGTTCTCCTCTGTGGGGACCGACTTGGTGCCTTGTTTTCACTCCTCGTTTTCACTCGGCAGAGGCGCCGTATTCCTGTGAGGGAGGAGAGGGATGGCTTTGGTAGGAGGCGGAAACAGTTGGATCTCCAGCCTGTCTTTCCCCGATGCTCCCACCTCGTGCTGGTCATGATGATCTGACTTTCTTCAGTCTCAGGGCACGAGATCCCCAAGTGTGGCTGCCTCATTCTATAAGGTGGATAAGAAGCAGCTGCCGAGGGAAGCTCGTCACCTCACCTTGGCCTCTGTAGGGTCCTGGCTTCTCACCGGGGCAGCTGGAGGGACAATGAGGTGTGTGTGTGGAGGGGAGGATGTGCCCATTCTCAGGACAGGAGGCCCCTCTCCCAACCCAGATGGGCCCCAAGAAGGAGTTGTGCTCTGCTGTGCTTAGTCACTCAGAAGTGTTCAACTCTTGTGACCCCATGGACTGCAGCCCGCCACACTCCTCTGCCCATGGAATCCTCCAGACAAGAATATTGGAGTGAGTTGCCATGTCTTCCTCCAGGGGATCTTCCCAACCCAGGGATCAAACTCAGGTCTCCCTCATTGCAGGCGGATTCGTAACTGTTTGAACCACCAGGGAAGCTCAAGAATACTGGAATGGGTAGCCTATCCCTTCTCCAGGGGAACTTACCAAGCCAGGAATCAAACCGGGGTCTCCTGAATTACAGGTGTAATTACAGATGAGCTACACAGGAAGCCCAAGAAGGGGTTAAAGGTATTGATAATAAAAGTCAGAGCAGTTTTATTTTCCTAAAAAGGAAATGCTGGAAATATTCAAATAAAAATGATGCTTATTATAGAGCATGAAACTCTCAGTCTGGTTTTCAGTCCCAACATGATTAAGCACCCACTTCCTGTGCCAGACCTTAATTTCCCCATCTATACTGAGGCTGTAGTACTCCCTAAAGATCCCTTTTTGTGCTGAAGTTCTGTGGTTCCAATTCCCTTGCTTTTGCACAGCCGGGCAGGCTAGGGTGCAGCTTTGATCTCCCCAGACTGGATCCTGTCCTAGCACCAACTCCCTCCCACCCACTCACGTGGATTCTAGGCTTGCATTTTTGCTGGAGTAATATTTTTCTGGTGTTTATTTTTAAAAGGTCTGCATCTGTGGTGACCGTCTCCCATTTGGAAAATTAACTGCTTACAGATGTTGTGTGTGGCACAGCCTTCTCCCAGGCAGTGAAACCACTGGGGCTTGGATTTCATTTCAAAAGGAAGAGGAGGGAAGCAAAGCTGCGTGTCTCTGATGTAGGTGGCAAAACTTTCTGACCTTCTATAAAATGCCCAAATGAGATTGACTTGGAGAAATTGAAGGGTGGAGAATTTCTTAAGGTTTGAGAACCCAAGTGTTAAAAAGCTCTCATTGAGATGGGTCATTTGTGGGATGTTTGTGGCTGTTGCTGCAGAGAAGGGAGGTTGGCTGTGTGGCTGGGGGTGAGCGAACCCCTTCTACTCCTGCACACACAGGGTGGGCTTCAGCCCTCATCCATCCGCTCAGCCATGGTAAGCTCTGACCAGTCCAGGCGGCAGCTTCCCTTCGGGTCCAGGATGGCTCTGAGTGAGGTAAAGGGTGTCCCAGAGCAGAGACGTAGATCCTTCCCACTCTGGTGTCCTGAGCGCACTAATTGCTGCTCTATCCTCTACCGACCCCCAACCTTGGCTCACCCCCTTAGTTTCTGCTCCTCCTACCGGCTTCTTCCATGAGGATTCCACCTCCAGGCGTCACTCCAGCTCTTACCCCACACACTCAGGCCTAAAAAGACATCTCGTGAGCTCCTGAGGGATCCCCATATAAAGCCTGTTTCTGTTTTCTTATTCACTGGCCACCCCCAACCCCCGCCTCCTCAGCAGTTTCCAAGTCCAGACTCAGAAATGGAAACTGAGGAGGAGGGTTCTCTTTGAGTGGGTGTTTGTGAGGGGTGTGTGTGTGTGTGTGGTGGGTGGAGTGTGCATGCAGTGCTCATATATGTTGTGTCTGTCTTGATCATGGTGTATACCGGGAGGCTGTTGTGTGTGTGTGTGTGCGTATGTATGTGTATTGTGCGTTAACATGCCATTTGCGGCTGTGAGGAGCAGATAGGGGAATAGCATCTCTCCCCACCTGCTGCTCACTTGGGACCAGGTATCATTCTCAACCTGGATCTGTGACTGCTTCCTTGTTGCCACACTTCCCTTTCTTGGTTCAATGATGTCTCTGGTCTCTGGCAGATTCCTGCTGCCTTTGCCCCATGAGAGTGACAAAGAATAAGTGGAAGTTTGAGCAGGAAAGAACCTTAGAGCCTGTTTCTAAGTTATAATGAACCTAATCACTTTCAATATGAGAAAATCGAGGCTCAATCTGTGCAGTGTGTTTGCATAACAATTTCATGCCAGTTCCAAATCAGTAGATTTAAACATGGTAGTAAGTATTATTTTGCATTTTTACTAAGATTTTCTTTATGATAGAGACCCCCCAAAACAACAGGAGGAGTATATGTAATATTCACTGTAGGCAGTTGGATGTGTGTTCAGAATATGAAGCTTTAGAAGACAAAATTCAAGTTAGATACAATTTTTTTTTAAAAAGAAAAAGTAACAGGCAAAATGTTATGCCACTTGTTTGAAATCCTTTAAAGTAAACCTGGGAAGAGTAAATTGAGTGTAAGTTAAATTGATGATTGGAGAATAGTATTGCCTCTTGGAACATGAAAACTACTAAGAAAAGCAGTATTCAAGAATGTAAGTTGCTGAAAATATTGATACCTGGTACGAATCTTTTTTTTTTTTTTACATTTATCACAAGGAGAATCATAATTCTCTTGCAAAGAAACAGCATGCGAATTTATCAATCATATATATCATTTGGAGGAGTGATGTCTGGTACTAACTGGGGGAAAAAGGGAGGAGAGAAGAGACAAAAGTCAAAGGCCACCAATGAACAATTGGATCATGTGCATTAGGGCTCCCTTTCAGTGGTTAGCTGGATGTGAGGGAAACCATCTGAGAGATACTCCTGACTGTCCAGGGTTTGCATATTAGCACCTTTGAGAAGTCTCTAATATCATAAAATATCAAAACAAAAGACTGTTTTAGGCTCCAAATCTGGGATAAAGATGAAAATATTGATGGTTACTTCCTGGGTAATCACCCAGAGAGAGTCTTTTCCTACTGTGGGAGCACTCCAAAGACTTTTAAGGACTTCTCTGGTGGCAAATCATCATCGCCTTGATGGGGAAACTGGTCAGACTACCTGGAGCTTTTAAGCTGCCTCACGCCTCTCACAGGCACAGACCAGGACACACAGATTATGCAAGCGTGCTGTCTTCCCTTCTTTTGGCCACCATCTGCTTTCTAGTTTATTTGTACTTGCCTTGCATAATGCCAAACAACTGGTTTGACTGGGTTTTGTTTCAGTAGATGCCTCTGACCAATTTGGTGTCCTGTGGAGACAGAGCCCAGTGCTGAGACACATGGCTTGCTGAGGGAACAGATTTTTTTTTTCTTGGAGACACATTTGAGTATTCCTGAATGAGATATTTAATATGAATGACCTGTAAGGATGTATTCTTAGAAAAAACAACAATCAGCTGAACCAAACCCAGACTTTCTGTAGTTCTGGAGGTTTTCAGTTCAGTTCAGTTGCTCAGTCGTGTCTGACTCTTTGCGACCCCACGGACCACAGCACTCCAGGCCTCCCTGTCTATCACCAACTCCCGGAGTCTACTCAAACTCATCTCCATTGAGTCGGTGATGCCATCCAACCATCTCATCCTCTGTCGTCCCCTTCTCCTCCTGCCTTCCAGCTTTCCCAGCATCAGGGTCTTTTCAAATGAGTCAGTTCTTCACATCAGGTGGCCAAAGTATTGGAGTTTCAGCTTCAACATCAGTCCTTCCAATGAACATTCAGGACTGATCTCCTTTAGGATGGACTGGTTGGATCTCCTTGCAGTCCAAGGGACCCTCAAGAGTCTTCTCCAGCACCACAGTTCAAAAGCATCAATTCTTTGGAGTTCAGCTTTATTTATAGTCCAACTCTCACATCCATACATTACTACTGGAAAAACCATATCCTTGACTAGACAGACCTTTGTTGGCAAAGTAATGTCTCTGCTTTTTAATATGTTGTCTAGGTTGGTCACAACTTTCCTTCCAAGGAGTAAGCGTCTTTTAATTTCATGGCTGCAGTCACCACCTGCAGTGATTTGTGAGCCTGAAAAAAATAAAATCAGCCACTGTTTCCACTGTTTCCCCATCTATTTGCCATGAAGTGATGGGACCAGATGCCACGATCTTAGTTTTCTGAATGTTGAGTTATAAGCCAACTTTTTCACTCTCCTCTTTCACTTTCATCAAGAAGCTTTTTAGTTCCTCTTCACTTTCTGCCATAAGGGTGGTGTCACCTGCATATCTGAGGTTATTGATATTTCTCCCGGCGATCTTGATTCCAGCTTGTGTTTCCTCCAGCCCAGCGTTTCTCATGATGTACTCTGCATATGAGTTAAATAAGCAGGGTGACAATATACAGCCTTGACGTATTCCTTTTCCTATTTGGAACCAGTCTGTTGTTCCACGTCCAGTTCTAACTGTTGCTTCCTGACCTGCATACAGGTTTCTCAAGAGGCAGGTCAGGTGGTCTGGTATTCCCATCTCTTTAGAATTTTCCACAGTTTATTGTGATCCACAGAGTCAAAGCCTTTGGCATAGTCAATAAAGCAGAAGTAGATATTTTTTCTGGAACTCTCTTGCTTTTTCCATGATCCAGCAGATGTTGGCAATTTGATCTCTGGTTCCTCTGCCTTTTCTAAATCCAGCTTGAACATCTGGAAGTTCACCATTCATGTATTGCTGAAGCCTGGCTTGGAGAATTTTGAGCACTGCTTTACTAGCATGTAAGATGAGTGAATTGTGCAGTAGTTTGAACATTCTTTGGCATTGCCTTTCTTTGGGTGGAGGTTTAGTGATGGGTTCCAGAAGACCATGGGCTATTGGAGCTTGCTAAGGTGATCCATGTCCCTAGCCTACCAGGTCAAGAGCAGTGACTTCAGAGGGCAGGGGCTGAGAGGAGCCAGGTATTAGAGCAGAATGAGGGGCTGGTGGTCTTGGATATCTTGAGCATCAGTCTTTAGGGGCATCTATACATTGGTGGACCACATCAGAAATAGTGCCCCTTAACTCAGTATAGTTCTCCCAATTCCCAGTGTGTGGTGTGTCCTACAATTCAACTCATTTCTGACACTATCTACTTGGCTACACTGCTGCTGCTAAGTCGCTTCAGTCATGTCCGAGTCTGTGTGACCCCATAGACGGCAGCCCACCAGGCTCCCCCATCCCTGGGATTCTCCAGGCAAGATCACTGGAGTGGGTTGCCATTTCCTTCTCCAATGCATGAAAGTGAAAAGTGAAAGTGAAGTTGCTCAGTTGTGTCCGACCCTCAGTGACCCCATGGACTGTAGCCTTCCAGGCTCCTCCGTCCATGGGATTTTCCAGGCAAGAGTACTGGAGTGGGTGCCATTGCTTTGGCTACACTACCCACAGGTTGAGGGCTTAGTTCCACAAGACTGCATCCCAACCCCCTTCAGATGCTAATTGAAAGCCTAGGTTGTCACCTGTGCTTCTGAACTACCAGCTATAGTTTGCAGGTCCCACCAACCCTCTCTGTGGGTTTGATTAGTTAGTCAGTACAGCTCACGGAACTCAGAGAAACATTTTACTCACTAGATTATTGATTGATTATAAAAGGACATAACTCAGGAACAGCCAGATGGAAGAGATGCATAAAGCAGGTATAGGGAAAGGGACACAGAGCTTCCATGTCCCCTATGAGCCTGCCAGGCTCTTCTGTCCATGGGATTCTCCAGGCAAGAATACTTGGGGTGGGTTGCTGTGCCCTTCTCCAGGGGATCTTCCTGATGCAGGGATTGAAACTGAGTCTTTTATGTCTCTTGCAGTGGCAGGCGTGTTCTTTACCACTAGTATCACCTGAGAAGCCCCTTGAGCATGGCACTGTCCTTGAATCTCCATGTGTTCACCTGCCCAGAAGCTCTCTGAACCCTATCTTGGTATTTATGGAGCTTTCATTCGGATCAGATCAGATCAGATCAGTCGCTCAGTCGTGTCTGACTCTTTGCGACCCCATGAATCGCAGCACGCCAGGCCTCCCTGTCCATCACCAACTCCCGGAGTTCACTCAGACTCACATCCATTGAGTCAGTGATGCCATCCAGCCATCTAATCCTCTGTCGTCCCCTTCTCCTCCTGTCCCCAATCCCTCCCAGCATCAGGGTCTTTTCCAATGAATCAACTCTTCACGTGAGGTGGCCAAAGTACTGGAGTTTCAGCTTTAGCATCATTCCCTCCAAAGAAATCCCAGGGCTGATCTCCTTCAGAATGGACTGGTTGGCTCTCCTTGCAGTCCAACGGACTCTCAAGAGTCTTCTCCAACACCACAGTTCAAAAGCATCAATTCTTTGGCGCTCAGCCTTCTTCACAGTCCAACTCTCACATCCATACATGACCACAGGAAAAACCATAGCCTTGACTAGACAAACCTTTGTTGGCAAAGTAATGTCTCTGCTTTTGAATATGCTATCTAGGTTGGTCATAACTTTCCTTCCAAGGAGTAAGCATCTTTTAATTTCATGGCTGCAGTCACCATCTGTAGTGATTTTGGAGCCCAGAAAAATAAAGTCTGACACTGTTTCCACTATTTCCCCATCTATTTCCCATGAAGTGGTGGGACCAGATGCCATGATCTTGTTTTCTGAATGTTGAGCTTTAAGCCAACTTTTTCACTCTCCACTTTCACTTTCATCAAGAGGCTTTTGAGTTCCTCTTCACTTTCTGCCATGAGGGTGGTGTCATCTGTGTATCTGAGGTTATTGATATTTCTTCTGGCAATCTTGATTCCAGCTTGTGTTTCTTCCAGTCCAGTGTTTCTCATGATGTACTCTGCATATAAGTTAAATAAGCAGGGTGACAATATACAGCCTTGACGAACTCCTTTTCCTATTTGGAACCAGTCTGTTGTTCCATGTCCAGTTCTAACTGTTGCTTCCTGACCTGCATACAAATTTCTCAAGAGCTTTCATTAGGAGGCACAATTGATTAAACCATTAACTATTGGTGATTAAACTCAATCTCCAGCCCCTCTTTCCCTCCCCAGAGGTCAGGGTAGTAGAACTGAAAGGTCAAATCCTCAAATCCCAAGGTTGGTTCCCATGGCAACCAGTACCAACCTCAGGTGCTTTTGAAAAGTCACCTCATTAACAGAAACTGGTGTGGTTGAACGGGGTTTCTTATAAGTATTGACGCGCCTTTATTGCTCTTATCACTTTGGAAATTCCAAGAGTTTTAGGAGCTCTGTACCAGGAACCAGGACCAAGACCAGAGATTTATTTCTTATTATAAATCACAATTTCACACTCAGGTTCCTACATAGGCAAATGTAATGTTTTCTTTGCCTGGCACTTTTTTATTTTATTTTTTAAAGGAAAGTTGTCTAGAAGTTCTATCCAAGGTTTTTTGGGCTGTGCTGGTCTTCATTGCTATGCAGGCTTTTCTCTAGTTGTGGTGAGCTGGGGGCCACTCTTCGTACAGGCTTCTCATTGTGGTGGCTTCTCTTCTTGCCAAGCTCTGGCTCTAGGATGTGTGGGCTCAGCAGTTGCGGTTCCCAGGCTCTAGGGCACAGGCTCAATAACTGTGGTGCACAGGTTTAGTTGTTCCACAGCATGTGGGATCTTCTTGGACCAGGAATGGAACTCGTGTCTCCTGCATTGGCAGGTGGATTTTTTACCCCTGAGCCACCAGGGAAGTCCTGCATGTCACTTTAAACCCTGAGCCTAGGCAGTGATGGTTGCTTCATGCTGACTTTTACAGTTGTTATAATTCTGAGACAAGTTGGCCCGATATGTTTGCTAGTTACAAATGATTAACTTTATTATTGCAAGTTAAAAATGCTTTAATATTCAGCACCCCCGACACACTCAATTTTTTGGTTTGGAGCATTACCTGTGATATATATTTTGTCTTAATCTTCAAGAAGGAGGTATAATGTTTTATATTAATGTAAAATAAACATGTAACCAAATGTTCAACAAATAATGAAAAGAATAACTGCAGTGCTTACTATGTGCCAAGTATTTTCCATATGTCATTTCATAAATGGCCAACAATGCTGTGAGATGGGTAATGTTATTCCCACACTACAGAGGGGAAAATTAAGCTTCAGAAAGGATAAGTAACCTGATTTCACGTCCTACAGCATTTAAATGTCAGAGCTGGAAGGCCCATCCAGGAGGCAGGACTATAGGGTTCCAGCAATTAACCTCTCTGCTATACTGCTTCCAAACATTAAAACAAACAGAACCAGAACTCTGGTTTGTTGAGTACTCACACTGTTAGCCTGTCTGTATGTCAGTCTGCGTGTATTCCTTGGGCTGATGCCATTAGGTGGAAATGCAGAACCTTGGTGAAATGATAATATCTTGAGTGATACTGAAGAGTGAATGTTCTCAAGGCAAAGCAGGGCAGAGAGTCTGGCTGGGGATAGGATGGTTTTCTGGGGGATCCACAGACTCTCAGAAAGGGTGTCTTGAAGAAGGCTGTGTTAGGGTGAGGAGGGATGAAACCAGGGCTCTCTGGAGCAAGGTAAGAAAGTGCCTTTCTCCTGGGGAAGGTGAGGACAGGGGCCTGGGTGGAACTCAAGACTGCTGGGCCCAGGAAGGAGGGCCCTGCACAGAAAGCCTCACTCAGGTGGGGCACTGAACTCTGGCACAGTGTGAGCTGCAACTCCAGACTTTGCTCTCCAGCACCATTCAGGATGCAGCAAATGCTTCTCCATTTGTCCTTCACTCTATGTCCTCAGAATGGAAGGTGGCTGTGTTTTGATAGGAGGAGGGTTTGGGGGCTGTGCTACCACCAATATCAGAAAAGAACACTGCTTCCAAGTGCAGGCAAGATTTTGGTGGCAGAAGCCCTTTGGTGGGGAAACAAGTAACTTGTGAAAACATTCATCTCAGATAGCATAAATGCTATTTTATAAAGTAGCATTTCCCAGAAGTACCAAGTACCTATTTTCTTGCTTCTCTTTAATTTTCAGTTTCTGGTGCTAGAGATATTCAGGGATTAGCCTGATATTAAAATTTGCAACAATGACAAATATTCAGTGTCTGAGGAACATTTGCAACCTAAACAAATCATATTACTCTTAGTTTTGTCTATATGTACATCTAGATATAACACATATGAGGCATAAGTCTTATTCTTTACATGAGCATCAATCAGATAGACTTTGAATGCTGGAATTATAATCCTTTATTGAACTTTAAAAATAAAGAATGCTTTCTTTTTATAAAAAGGCTAAATATAATCAAATTAAATTCTCAGAAAATCAAATAAAAATGTCATCATTATTTAAAACTTTATATTCATAAATTATAATTTGTATTTTAGTATTAATTTTAATGGTTATTATCAATATTAAAATATTATTAAAATAAATTTAAAATACAGCTGAATATAATTTTACTTTTTCATTTTTTTACATTTTTGATGAGATTTACTCAAATGAGGCAAATTTGAATAGAATCACATTTGATATTACTCTTCTTATCATTGAGAATGAGTAGAATGAATACCAGTCAAGATTGTGATAAAAATATAAAATAAGAGAGTAAAACTTAGAAACTGAAAAGAAACAGAAAATTGCCAAAGACATGATCTGCTTACATCCCTAAAAAGTATAGAAACGACAAAAGTAAGCAGGCCTTTGTTAGACCATCCCATGTAGTTTATACACAAAATCTTACAAATTATTTACCTACTGAGGATTTAATCAGTGATCGAAACAATGGGAATATAAAGGGGAGTTATTAAAGAAAAGAGAATTATTCATATGAGATTTATAGCTCAGAAGCATTAGATGCGACTGTGACTGCCTAGGAGACACTGATGGAATTAGCCCAATGGGAAGGGAATGATGAATGGAAATCGTGGGGGCTTTACTGCCCCTGTGGGAGGCTGGTTCTGGAAAACAGCCTATCAGGTCTTCCTCACCACAGGAGACTATTTCCCCAAAACACAGTCCCATTCAAATGAATGGCTGTAAATTTTGTTTGGCTGAACATGGCAAGATAATTCAATATTTCATTTTATACCAGCATTCTTTCACACAGAGAAAGAAATTGCAGAAACTGGCTTTTATGTCTAAAGTTCTAAGATCATATTTTGTTCATTCTGTACAAATTACAATCAATCTTGAAAATTAGCTTTGGGTAAAGGATGTATTTATAGCCAGAAGAGGAAAATCACTTGTTCATACACAAAAAATCACACAAGCAATTGTTTGAGGGGAAAAAATGGTGACTAAGCAGCAAACAATTAATAGTATTTAACAAAGATAAGAAAATACCAACACAGAACATTGGTATGATATTTTTAAAAGAAAAATATTTGTGTGTCAATATTTAGCCAAACAAAAATGTTGCTTTTTGTGGTAACAGCACAGTTTTTACAGAAAACAGTGGAAAGTTGTTTGAGTTTTATATAAATGATTTAATTTTTTTCTACTAGAATGATCAAACATGAAAGAGATTAAAAAAGAATCTTGCTTACCTATTTTATATATAGTAATTTTTATCTGCAAATCCCAAACTCCTAATTTATCTCTTCCCCTACCCCCTTTCCATCACAAATTTTTTCTTGATGACTGTGTTACTGTTTTGTAAATAAGTCCATTTGTGTTGTATTTTGGATTCCACGTGTAAGTGATATATGGTATCTGTTGTTTTTTTTTCTGACTTATTTCACTTAGTAAGATAATCTCTAGATTCATCCACATTGCTGCAATTATTTCATTCTTTTTTATGGCTGAGTAGTGTTCCACTGTGTATATATACACACCACATCTTCTTTATCCATTCATCTGTCTACAGACATTCAGGTTGCTCCCATGTCTTGGCTATTGTAAATTGTGCTGCTATAAACATTAGGGTACTGTATCTTTTCAAATTATATTTTCTCTGGATATATACTCAGGAATAGAATTGCTAGATCATATGGAAACTATTTTTAGTTTTTTAAGGAACCAGCAGCAGCAGCAGCAACATACTGTTTTCCACAGTGACTGCATCAGTTTACATTCCTACCAACAGTAGAGGAGACTTCCCTCTTCTGCACACTCTCTCCATCATTTATTTGTAGACTTTTAAATGACGGCCATTCTGACTGGTGTGAGGTGGTCCCTCACTGAGGTTTTGATTTGCATTTCTCTTATAATAAGCAATGTTGAGCATCTTTTTCTTGTGCCTATTGGCCATCTGTATGTCTTCTTCAGAGAAATGTCTATTTAGGGCTTCTACTTTTTTATTTTTTTGATTGGATTGTTTATTTATTTTTTGTTGTTGAGTTGTATGAACTGTTTGAATATTTTGGAAATTAAGCCATTGTCAATTGCATCATTTGCAAATATTTTCTTCCATTTTCTGTAGGTTGTCTTTTCATTTTATTTCATATTTTTTCATGCAGCTTTTTGGGGGAAAAACGCTTTTCTTTAAATGCTTCTTTAGAATTCCTTTAAAAGTGGAATAACCAAACTTTAAATGGTTTAGGGCTTTGTTTTTGTTTCTGTAAATCTTTGTTAACACTATTTACAGCAAATGAAAGTTCATAACAAATAACTGAAAATTCAACATTAATTTAACTTCCCCACTGAAGACCAAGATTTGCTCTTTGTTTGAGGATCTTATGTTGTTCTGCTTAATTCTACTAATGTAGTTCATATCTTGTCTAAATTAAATCTAGTTGCTTTAACAGTGTTTCATTAGAATCCCTGTTGCAAAACAGAAGTATGATTCCAGTAAAATATAAGTGAATTCAAACAATGAAAGCAAAAACATCTGCATGAAGGAGAAGATTCGTTTAAAATACAATCTGGAAACTTGTTTCCATAGGCTATTTTCCAGCCACTGTAATTTAAGGTATTATCTTGATCAGAGCTGTATTTGAACAATTAAACCAACATATTGCTATTTTCAGTTTTCTTTATAATAACCCAGGCCAGAAAAATTAAAAAAAGTAGAACTTATGAAATCCTGGAGAAGGCAATGGCAACCCACTCCAATACTCTTGCCTGGAAAAATCCCATGGATGGACGAGTCTGGTCCATGGGGTCACGAAGAGTCGGACACAACTGAGCAACTTCCCTTTCACTTTTCACTTTTCACTTTCATGCATTGGAGAAGGAAATGGCAACCCACTCCAGTGTTCTTGCCTGGAGAATCCCAGGGACCGGGGAGCCTGATGGGCTGCCGTCTCTGGGGTCGCACAGAGTCAGACATGACTAACGCGACTTAGCAGCAGCAGCAGCATGAAATCCTATTTTCTAGATATTGTAAGAGAAACCTAAAATGACTATATTAGTGATAGCAATTTGTTTAATGAAATGAAAATATTTAGTATTTCCAATGACAACACTAATTTATCATATTTGACCACATTACTGTTGTTTGAGCTTGGTCTGTAAAATTCATGATTCATTTACAGTCTAAGAAATTTATTTGCAAATCCTTAGCAGAGTGTTTCTCCAAATTAAAGTTGCCAAATTTGTTATGACTATAAAACATTTGATTATAGCAACACAATTAGTGATTTGCTTAAAGGACAAAACATAGAGATTTTATGGAATAAACTTATAATAGTTATTTATAGTGTATTTTTTTTTATATTACCCACCTAAACATCATCAGCTCATCAAGGCATGCAAACAGACATGTGCAATGACTTATCTTTGATATTTTGCCAACTTTTAGCTTGGCACAAACCATAGCTTTGCACACATTTTTCAGTTTTGATGTTATGAAAATTATATTTGTCAAGGAAGGAGGAAAGGACAGACAGTATTTAACAGTTTTTAGCTTGATTTATATCTTTTAAATGTTTAGACATATGGTATCTTGGGTGGGCTTGAGTGCTGGGCTCACTTCCAGGTGGATGTTCATGGAGCTTGGAGAAAAAGGTTTGGGAGCTCACACCTGGAGGGAAGATTAGGAAAAGAATTTGGGGTTGAACTGAGAATTCTTCCACATCTGAAGGTAGTGTAAGTCCAGTGCTCCTTGGGCTGCAGATCTGCAGGTCACAGGAGAGCAGTTCTCAATCTTAGCTGCCCAGTAGAATCATCTGGGTAGCTTTAAAAATGCTGAGGCCTAGGCCCCACTCTCGAGAGAGCTTCTTATTTAGTAGTCTAGGTGGAGGCCTGGGCATCAACAGCATTTATTTTATTTTTTAATATAAATTTATTTATTTTAATTGGAGGCTAATTATTGTAGTGGTTTTGCCATACATTGATATGAATCCTCCACTGGTGTACATGTGTTCCCATCCTGAACGTCCCTCCCACCTCCCTCCCCATCATCATTTAAAAAAAAATCTCCCTAAGTGATCCTAACGTGTAGTCAGGGTTGAGAATAGCTATCAGTGGCTTGGCTAGTGTACAATGTCCTGACAGGATTTAAAGAGCTTTGCTATGGCCAAATTTTGGTTACGTATGTCAGGCCTGACAGACTGAGGGCCGAAGGACAAGGGGACAACAGAGGATGAGGTGGTTGGATGGCATCAGTGACTCAATGGACGTGAGTTTGAGCAAGCTCTGGGAGATGGTGAAAGACAAGGAAGCCTGGTGTGCTGCAGTCCATGGGGTTGCAGAGAGTTGGACATGACTGAGCGATTGAACAACAACAAACGTCAGACCTGAGTCAGGCTAAGGCTGGGCAGGGCTGAAACAAGAGGCTGTCGTGAACAGAGACACAGTGAGTGAGTCTCAAGTTCACTCATTCAATTGATGTTTATTCCACTTTCACAATATTTTAGGAACTGAGGATACATAAAGGGATAAAACATTAACTTCAAAATGGTGAACAGATGTGTAAACAAAATCAATAAAATATTACAAACATTATAGTAAATGTATATGTGGGATAGAGCAGGGTACAGTTCCACGTAGGAAGGAAAGCTAGATGAGTGGGGTCTAAAATGAGTCTTAAAGGCGTGGGGTTATGGGCGGGGTGCTGGGGTGGGCCACCAGTAGCTTTTAAGGAGACTTCTTTACCTGGGCAGGATGGGAATCCCAGGTATGTTGAGAGCAGGGACAGGCCTTTGGGGACAGACTGAATAGGGGACACAAGAGTGTGGGAAGGTATTGTGAGGATGAACAGCTGGCTTCACTTTGTTTCAGAACCACTTTTAATGGACACTGGATGTGTTCTCTGAGCGGTATCTTAGAGAGTCTTCAAACTGGAGTTATTGGAGGACTTTCCAAGAGGTTTGATGCCATGGGGAGGGAATCTCTTTCCACTAATCCTCTACTCAACTTGCCCATGGAGAGTTTCTTTTGTGGGAGTGTGAACATAACCTAAGTGTGTTTGGTCTAATTGTGAAAAGTCAGGATGACTTACATATCCCAAAGTAAAGATATCAATTAGAATATATAAAGTGTTCCTAGGAAGGGAAGCATGTTTAAAATTACATCTCACATTACAAGGTCTTCCCACTTGGATATGTATGGTTCAGGACAATTTATATCATTTCTCTTTCCAACTGAGAATGAGAAGATACTTAAATTAGTTTTGGTCATCAGTTATCTAAATTATATTTTAGAGGGACTTCCCTGCCAGCCTAGTGGTTAAGACTGTGTGTTTCCAAGGCAAGAGGCCCAGGTTCTGTCCCTGATTGGGGAACTAAGATCCTGCATGCCAAAAGCATGGCCAAAATATAAAAAATTATATTTTAGAAAAGCAACTAGATGTAACAACTTTTTAAAGATACATTAATTCACCAGAAGCAGTCAGAGCCTCAATACAAAATATGTTATATATTGAAAATTACTATTCTTTCCTCAACTAGAGCTAAGTTCTTTTGCTTAGGAATCAATTTTCAGATCCTTCATGTGTATTTTCTCTGAAATTTATATATGGAATTTAGAAAGATGGTAATGATAACCCTGTATGCGAGACAGCAAAAGATACACAGATGTCTAGAACAGTCTTTTGGACTCTGTGGGAGAGGGAGAGGGTGGGATGATTTGGGAGAATGGCATTGAAACATGTATAATATCATATATGAAACAAATTACCAGTCCAGGTTGGATGCACAATATTGGATGCTTGGGGCTGGTGCACTGGGACGACCCAGAGGGATGGTACGGGGAGGGAGGAGGGAGGGGGGTTCAGGATGGGGAACACGTGTATATCTGTGGCGGATTCATGTTGATGTATGGCAAAACCAATACAATATTGTAAAGTTATTAGCATCCAATTAAAATAAATACATTTATATTAAAAAAAGCAGGTGATTGAATCATCCTCTCAGCAGCTTCCAGTTCTTTCTCCTGTCCCACAGTCACCTGCCACGCTTTCTACAGGAAAACAGTACTTCACACCCTTTCAGAATCTCCCCATTGATGTGCTTACTGCCCTAGATGTAACCTCAAAGGCACCAAATAAAGGGATTATTTGAAACAATTCCAGGAACCTCCTTTAATGATTAATTAAAACCCATAAACCTGTGTTCTGGTTTTGTATCTTAGACATATTTCTCTTGAAGGTAAATCATAGTGTTAGAAGAGGGTATTTTGACCCATTTTGTTATGTTTCAATTCTAATATGTTGCAGAGTGGGCAAGCTGGAGTGAGGGCAAAATTCGTTTAATGATCGCTCATGCTTTTTCCAATCCCAGACGATTGTCAAAGAATAAATTCCATTTTCAAAAAATTTAAATTTATTTTTTAATTTTATTTTTTTAAGTCTAAATTTTATTTTAGAGTATAGTGGATTTACAATGTTGTGTTAGTTTCAGAGGTACATAAAAGTGATTCAGTTACACAAATGAAGAATGAGTCCCTTTTGAAGGAAGTTTCTAGAAGAGAGAAGCCAACAGAGCATGAAAAATATACTAAATGCTAAAAAATGGCTATTTTCAAATGTTTAACTAAAGTAGCTCCTTTCACTTATTTTCATACTCACTCTATGCCTTGTGAGAAAATAGTCTACATTTAACCAGTGGAAGCAGTTAGTGATGCTGATTCTTCTAGTCTTTTCTGGTATTACCAAATTATATATATATTTGAAACAAATATGTGGGTAAAACTTGTGTGATTTATTTCATATTATTATAAGTTAGTCAATAGAGTACTTAACATCTATATTATCAAATCACCACCTGATTATACTTATTGCTTGCTTCATCTTATTAAATATTTAATATTTTCTGTTACTATTATTGAAAATACCAAGTTATATGTTAGTTGCTAAACTGGTTAGTTTTATTTTTAAGCCGTATATACCTTTCTCTGTCATTAAATGGCCAGGAAAAATTTGAGAACAAGGTTTAATAAATTATTTCTGAATTTTAACTGTGAAGCTAATTTTTTTTTCCCCAAAACTGAACACCAGAGTTTGATAACATACACACATATTGAAGGAATACTATTAGTTTTGATCATACATGTTGTCTCATAAAAAAAATAATTTTTGCTGTCCTTTACTCTCCATTATTACAAATTAAAACAGAAATAGCACATTTATTTGACTGTTACTTAGCATAAATTGGAGAAGGCAATGGCACCCCACTCCAGTACTCTTGCCTGGAAAATCCCATGGATGGAGGAGCCTGGTAGGCTGTAGTCCATGGGGTTGTGAAGAGTTGGACACGACTGACCAACTTCACTTTCATTTTTCACTTTCATGCATTGGAGAAGGAAATGGCAACCCACTCCAGTGATCTTGCCTGGAGAATCCCAGGGATGGGGGAGCCTGGTGGGCTGCCATCTATGGGGTCGTGCAGAGTCGGACACGACTGAAGTGACTTACCTTACTTTTACCTTAGCATAAATAGTTGAACTCAATATATGGGTCCAAAGCTTTGGCTCAAACACAAAAGGGACATAATGACTTGAAATTGTGTCATTAGAAATTATTACATTAGTAAAAATATTTTAAGATGACCACTATTTCTATTTTCCTAAACCTTTTTTAGTATATTGACTTAAGCAAGGCAGTGCTAAGTGAATGAATAAAAGCTATACCTGCTAGCATTTGATAAGTCTTGGGAAAACATTTTTTCTATACTTTTCAAAAAATGAAAAAGCAAATGACTGTTGCAAGATAGCTGGTTTCTAATTCTTTACTTTCGGTTGTATTGAGGAAGAAGTTATTTGATTTGACACCTGCTGATCATGAAAAATGAGTCTGGGAGAATATTGCTGTGACCCTTGGCATATAACTCAGAGGAGTCGTTGAAAGAAGTGACAGTCCAGTAGCAAAACTCCTTCTGGTTCTAGCTACCTCATAATGTGGGCAAGTTTCCCAGTGCTTGCTTCTATTAAAATGAAAAAGAGAACAGAACTGATTCTTAAATTCCATTTTTTGTGGCAATGGATGTATGAAAAACTAAACCTAGTTCTTAAGAAACACATTTCTAATGAAAATTTACTTTTTATGTAATGTATTACCGTTTGGATCATTTGTGTACTAAATTACAACATAGTGACAACTCATTTGAGAAATATCTTTAACACTTAGCCTTATTTTTTTAATATAAATTTATTTATTTTAATTGGAGGCTAATTAGTTTACCATATTGTATTGGTTTTGCCATACATCAACATGAATCTGCCACGGGTGTACACGTGCTCCCCATCCTGAACCTCCCTCCCACCTTCCTCCCCGTACCATCCCTCTGGGTCATCCCAGTGCACCAGCCCCAAGCATCCTGTATCATGCATTGAACCTGGACTGGCGATTCTTTTCATATACGATATTACACATGTTTCAATGTCATTCTCCCAAATCATCCCACCCTCTCCCTCTCCCACAGAGTCCAAAAGACTGTTCTAGACATCTGTGTCTCTTTTGCTGTCTCTCATACAGGGTTATCGTTACCATCTTTCTAAATTCCATATATATGCGTTAGTACACTGTATCTGTCTCTTCAAGAAAATTAGAGATACCAGGGAACATTTCATGCAAAGATGGGCTCGATAAAGGACAGAAATGGTATGGACCTAACAGAAGCAGAAGATATTAAGAAGAGGTGGCAAGATTACACAGAAGAATTGTACAAAAAAGATCTTCACGACCAAGATAATCACGATGGTGTGATCACTCACTTAGAGCCACACATCCTGGAATGTGAAGTCAAGTGGGCCTCAGAAAGCATCACTACGAACAAAGCTAGTGGAGGTGATGGCATTCCAGTGGAGCTATTCCAAATCCCGAAAGATGATGCTGTGAAAGTGCTGCACTCAATATGCCAGCAAATTTGGAAAACTCAGCAGTGGTCACAGGACTGGAAAAGGTCAGTTTTCATTCCAATCCCAAAGAAAGGCAATGCCAAAGAATGCTCAAACTACCACACAATTGCACTCATCTCACACGCTAGTAAAGTAATGCTCAAAATTCTCCAAGCCAGGCTTCAGCAATACGTGAACCATGAACTTCCAGATGTTCAAGCTGGTTTTAGAAAAGGCAGAGGAACCAGAGATCAAATTGCCAACACCTGCTGGATCATGGAAAAAGCAAGAGAGTTCCAGAAAAACATCTATTTCTGCTTTATTGACTATGCCAAAGCCTTTGACTGTGTGGATCACAACAAACTGTGGAAAATTCTTAAAGAAATGGGAATACCAGACCACCTGACCTGCCTCTTGAGAAACCTATATGCAGGTCAGGAAGCAACAGTTAGAACTGGACATGGAACAACAGACTGGTTCCAAATAGGAAAAGGAGTACGTCAAGGCTGTATATTGTCACCCTGCTTATTTAACTTCTATGCAGAGTACATCATGAGAAATGCTGGGCTGGAAGAAACACAAGCTGGAATCAAGATTGCTGGGAGAAATATCAATAACTTCAGATATGCAGATGACACCACCCTTATGGCAGAAAGTGAAGAGGAACTAAACAGCCTCTTGATGAAAGTGAAAGAGGAGAGTGAAAAATTTGGCTTAAAGCTCAACATTCAGAAAACTAAAATCATGGCATCAGGTCCCATCACTTCATGGGAAATAGATGGGGAAACAGTGGAAACAGTGTCAGACTTTATTTTTTGGGGCTCCAAAATCACTGCAGATGGTGACTGCAGCCATGAAATTAAAATACGCTTATTCCTTGGAAGAAAAGTTATGACCAACCTAGATAGCATATTCAAAAGCAGAGACATTACTTTGCCAACGAAGGTCCGTCTAGTCAAGGCTATGGTTTTTCCAGTGTTCATGTATGGATGTGAGAGTTGGACTGTGAAGAAAGCTGAGCGCCGAAGAATTGATGCTTTTGACCTGTGGTGTTGGAGAAGACTCTTGAGAGTCCCTTGGACTGCAAGGAGATCCAACCAGTCTATTCTAAAGGAGATCAGCCCTGGGATTTCTTTGGAGGGAATGATGCTAAAGCTGAAACTCCAGTACTTTGGCCACTTCATGCGAAGAGCTGACTCATTGGAAAAGACTCTGATGCTGGGAGGGATTGGGGGCAGGAGGAAAAGGGGATGACAGAGGATGAGATGGCTGGATGGCATCACTGACTCGATAGATGTGAGTTTGAATGAACTCTGGGAATTGGTGATGGACAGGGAGGCCTGGCGTGCTGTGATTCATGGGGTTGCAGAGAGTCAGACACGACTGAGCGACTGAACTGAACTGAACTGATACTGTATTGGTGTCTTTCTTTCTGGCTTACTTCACTCTGCATAATAGGCTCCAGTTTTATCCACTTCATTAGAACTGATTCAAATGTATTCTTTTTGATGGCTGAGTAATACTCCATTGTGTATATGTACCACAGCTTTCTTATCCATTCATGTGCTGATGGACATCTAGGTTGCTTCCATGTCCTGGCTATTATAAACAGTGCTGCGATGAACATTGGGGTACACATGTCTCTTTCAATTCTGGTTTCCTCGGTGTATATGCCCAGTAGTGGGATTGCTGGGTCATAAGGTAGTTCTATTTCCAGTTTTTTAAGGAATCTCCACACTGTTCTCCATAATGGCTATACTAGTTTGCATTCCCACCAACAGTGTAAGAGCATTCCCTTTTCTCCACACCCTGTCCAGCATTTATTGCTTGTAGACTTTTGGATCGCAGCCATTCTGACTGGCATGAAATGGTACCTCAAAAGATGCTCAACATCACTCATTATCAGAGAAATGCGAATCAAAACACTTGGCCTTAAAGTCCCAAGAAACTGTTTTTTAAATTAAATTTAAATTATATATTTGTTGTGAGGAATATGATATATTGATGAGTAAGACTTTCAACCATAACAATATTGCATTATAGTAAAATTCTGTGGGGAAGTAATGGGAATACAAGTTCCAGCAGAAAAGGAAGGACAAAAAATTTCTGTCTGTTAAACACTAAGTTATTTATGTAACTTTTTAAAGCTATAAAATGTTATTTAAAATTATATATGGTAAAATTGGTTATTTGGGGTGTCCAGTTTTAAGAGTTTTGTTGAAAGTGTTTAAAGTCACTCAATACCACCACAAGCAAAATACAGAACCAACTCATCACTCTGCCCCACCATACCCTTCCTTTGCCCTTTTATACGCAGCACTTTTGCTAACCTTTCCACCCCTGGAAACTACTAGCTTGTTCCTTTTTTTTTTGAAAATGGGGACCATGTTTATTTGTTTTTATTAAAACATATGATTTGTTTCTTTTTACATTTTTTAAATTGAAGTATAGTTGATTCAGTGTTGTGTTAGTTTCAGGTAGGCAGCAAAGTGATTCACTTGTACATATATCTTCTTTTTAAGATTCTTTTTTAGGTTATTAGAAAAGATTGTTGGGTTCTTATTGGTTCTCTATTTTATATACAGTAGTTGTTTTAGTTGTAAAGTCGTGTCTGATTCTTGCGACCCCATGAACTGTCATCTGCCAGGCTTCTCTGTCCATGGGCTTTTCCAGGCAAGAATACTGGAGGGATTGCTATTTCCTTCTCCAGAGGATCTTCCTGACCCAGGGATCAAACCTGTGTCTCCTGCATTGGCAGGCAGATTCCCTACCACTGAGCCATCGGGGAAGCCTGTATATAGTAGTGTGTGTATATTCATGTCAAACTCTGGGTTTAACGCTCCCCTCATTTCCCCTTTAGTAACCATAAATTTGTTTTCTATGTCTGTAGGTCTACTTCTGTTTTGTATATGAATTCATTTGTATCATTTTTTTAAAAAAAATTCTACATATAAGCGATTTGTATGATATTTGTCTTTGGCTTACTTCACTTAATTGCTAGTCTGTTCTGAGTCACTACAGGTTTTTTTTTTAACCTTTTGCAGGATGCCATACAAATGGACTAGCAGAATATATATCCTTTTAGGTCTTACTTCTTTTGTTAGCGTGATGCCCTGTTGATTCATCACGCCGTAGTGTGCTTCTGCTCCTTGCTGAGTGGTATCCAGTTGTATGACGAAACACAGCTTAATGATCCGTTCACTAATTAAAGTTGTTTCCAGTTTGGGTTATTCTGAGTAAACCTCTGCAGACATAGTTTTGTTTTTTTTCTTTTGTTTCTCTTGGTTAAATACTAAGTATATGGATTGCTAGTTTAAATGAAAAGTGCATATATAACTTTAAGAAACTGCCAAACTGTTTTTCAAAGTGACTGTACCATTTTGCAGCCTCACTAGATTCTTTTCAAACTTTAATTTTAATAAGTGTGTAGTAGTATATTCATTGTGGCTTTAATGTATGTTTACCTATGACTAAGGAGATGAGACGGTTGGATGGTGCCACTGATTCAATGGACATGAACTTGGGCAAACTGGGAGATGTAATGGAGAGAGAAGCCTGGCGTGCTGCAGTCCATGGTGTCACAAAGAGTTGGACTTGTCAACTGAACAATTCACTAAACAATGTTTAGGATCTTTTTGTGTGATTATTTGGCATCCATATATCTCTTTAGTGAATTATCTGTTTAAGACCTTTGCTCTTTATTTGGAGTGGGGATTGATTTCCTGAATATTTGCACTTCAATTACAGTTTAAATCCTCGTTTTCCCTTTTTATATGGATAAGCAGCAAGCGGGCTAAGTTTGTATAGCAACTAACAGTTTGCAAAGTGCCTTCTATGATACGCTACTTTTTTAATGCCATGATAACTCTAAAGCTGTCATTCCCATGGTAAGGGAAGGAAGATGATGCCCAGCCCAGAGAAATTAAGGGATTTGTTCTTTCCCACTGGTGAGTGCAAAAACTGGGTTTTACATCCATACTTTTGAACTCAGTTTTCCAAATCCAATATTTCTTTCAAATGCTATAACCCTGCCATTGCAGCAGGCATGTGAGCTTGCTTTAGGGGGCAGTACAGAAGGGGGTATATTTTTCTACCAAGAGCTCTGAGGGGACATAAACTGAGAATCTCCAAATGTACTGAGTGGGAAATAGTAGCCCTGAAGTTGAGGGAGCTTTCTAGCCAGCTGATGACTGGAATCTGTTGGAAGAACAACAGGCATGCCCCGGGGTGGACCTTGCTTGGGTAAAACCCAATAGTAGGACACCTGTGTGCCCCTGGCATGTATCTGATGCCAGTGCTGCTGTTACTCTGTGCCTCTTGGTGGTGGTAGAATGCAGACAGAAGAGGGTCATGGGGAAGCTTGTTTGACCCCCAATAAGAGCAGTTCATCAAGGGTCCTCAGTATGCAAAATGATCTGCCTTTATTTTTCTGGGCCATTCCAGGAGAAAAGCCTGCCTTGGTGATGGGAAAGGGAAGAAGCTTCTGTGAGTGAGAAGGGGCTTGCCTGGCAGGAGTCTGGGTTGTGGGTTGAGCATGGAGGACCCCAGAGATCTGATGAGATGTTTACCACAACCTAATTTCTCCTGTGTTTTGGAACATTTCCTATTTCCGATATTTTGGCTCTGCAAACTTGGTCCTGGGAGGTGTAAGAAAGCAGCAGGCGTAGCGAATGTCCTGGGTGCAAATCCCTGATCCATCATGTGCTGTCTCGTGGCCTCGGGCAAGTTCAGGACCCTCTCTAGGCCCTGTTTCCTCATCTATAAAACAGGGTTAATAGACTCATCTTGCTGGGTTTCCTGTGGCACCCAGTAAGGGCACCCACATCTTAGATTTTCCTAGATTGGATGCTGCATCAGTGGTGACGAGCGCAGTTCTTAACAAGTGTAGCTCAGCAAATGCTGCTGACCACAGGTTACAACAGGGAAGTAGCACATGTTAGTGGAATATTGGGTCAGACAAACCCACATTCAGATCCTAGCTACACTCTATTACTTGTGCAACTTAATTTCGTCCACCTCCCTTTCCTTGTCTGTAAAGTGGGGATAATTAGAGAGCGTGCCTCACAGATTGTTGTGAAAATTCAGAGGAAATGCACAGGTGGTCAGCCATGGCGAAATCACAGCTGCGATGACTGTGAACAGTCATGGGGAGAGCACTGAATGTGGATCAGGCGGCCGGGACGCAGGTTCCCAATGTGATAAATTACTAGCCCTCTGACTTGGCCAAGTCACCTAAACCTCACCTTTCTGAGCCTCCTTTTCTCATCTGTCATGTAGAGATGTTGACGCTTCATAGCTTCTGGACCATTGTATAGTTCAGCTGAGGTTATATATGGGAAAGTTTGATGTCCGTGAAGCACTAACCGAATATAAAGCTTGATTATATTCTGACCCACTGTTGCCTCAACTACCTGTGTCCTCCGTGGGCTGTCAGAATCCTGGCTAAAGGCCCCTTGAGGGTTCACATGCCTTTGCGTTTAGGAATTTCTTTTCATGAGGATCTGCTGCCCCCTGGTGGATGTTATCACCATGTTGCAAAAAGCTTTCCTGAAGATTTTACACGAGCTTAGCTCAGGGCCTCTCTAGAGAAGCTACAGCTTTCCTGCTGTTGCGCCCCAGGAGCAAGCCCCGCCTTCCTCCCCGCTCCCCTCCGCTCTAAGGACTGAGCCCCCAGCTCCTGGTATCTGAGCTGCAGAGCTGTTTTGGGGGGCTGGAGGACGCAGTATGTCTGGAAGTGCCCGCTATGACTGGCTGGTCTGTGGCCTAACTTCTAGCCCAGGGTGAGTGTGGACACACTCACACAAGAGGGTGGAACATTCCCCCAGTTTTCTTCTCGGGGAGAGAAGAGAAGCTCAGGCAGCCAAAACTCAGCCTGACGCTGGGTGAGAGAAAACTTCAGCTTCTGGGGAGAGACATTGTTAAACCACTAGAGATCTGGTGTCTAGAAAATTTTAGAAAATTCCTTTGCAGAAGGCATTTTGACATATGAAGTGCTTAGATGTGTGGGTTGGGTTGCCTGGGTTCACATCCTGACTCCTCCAAGCAAAATGCTTCTCTAAGCCTCTAAGGGAAGCGACCAACTTGCAGGCAGAAGTAGGAAGGATGCTCTTTTGTGTGTGAGGAGAAGGGATCCCGTCCTCTGAGCCTCACTTACTGAAGATGCTTGGCCTCCGGCAGCTCTCCCCTGCCTGCCTGCCCACTTCCCTCCTCTCTCCCTCCGCCCTTCAGCCCCTGGCAGTGGGCAGCAACAAGCTATAGTCAGCGTCCCTGTGGCAGAGCTGGTGAGGTGGACAGATGTGGAGAGGAACTGGGGCTGTGGGCGGAAGCATTTGCTTAGAAGCCCACCACAAGCACAGACAAGAGGCAGTGTCAGCGGGCCTGCGGCTGCCAGGTCACCCCGGGAGGGGTCACACTTTGTCCTCTAAAGCCCTCCCTGCTGCCCCCACAGCCGACATCCAGCGCTTGGTGTATACTCTTGGCGGAATGAGACAGAGACTGGAGAACAGAAGCCCGCTCTGTGGAGGCAGCCTGCTGAGGCCTGGTTTCCCCAGAGGAAGAGACCGCCAGGTGCAAGCCTCCCATCACCCTGCGTCCCAGCTATTGATTACACAACAACAATTATGGAAGTGTCCTGTGTTTTATTGCTAAAATGTTGACAAAGCCAAGGGTGGGAAAAGAAACTCAGAACAAATAAAATCTCCCCACTCATAGATAATCAATGTCAATATTCAAAAATTATGTTTTATTTAAAGAAATGTTAGAATTGGAATGTAGAAATGTAGAAAATGTAGAGAAATGTAGAAAATGTAGAGAAAATATAGAATTTAGAGAATATAGAATGTAGAAAACTGGAAATAATGATAGAATGAAGACCCATGTTCCTTTCACTAGATTTAACAGTTATTACCACTTGCTACATTTCCTGCAGATCCTGTTCTCTATATTTTTTGTGTGTAGAAATTGGAACATTTCACTTTCAAATATTTAGCAGGTATTTTGTAACAGGAAAGAACTACACAGCCACAATATCCTCATTACAGCAAAAAATTAACAATGTTACAATATCATCTAACCTACATTCTATATTGTACAAAATATAGTTATATTTTGTAACTGTACAAAAAAGATCTTCACGACCAAGATAATCCCGATGATATGATCACCCAACTAGAGCCAGACATCCTGGAATGTGAAGTCAAGTGGGCCTTAGAAAGCATCACTACGAACAAAGCTAGTGGAGGTGATGGAATTCCAGTTGAGCTATTCCAAATCCTGAAAGATGATGCTGTGAAAGTGCTGCACTCAATATGCCAGCAAATTTGGAAAACTCAGCAGTGTCCACAGGACTGGAAAAAGTCAGTTTTCGTTCCAATCCCAAAGGAAGGCAATGCCAAAGAATGCTCAAACTACCGCACAATTGCACTCATCTCACATGCTAGTCAAGTAATGCTCAAAATTCTCCAAGCCAGGCTTCAGCAATATGTGAACTGTGAATTTCCAGATGTTCAAGCTGGTTTTAGAAAAGGCAGAGGAACCAAAGATCAAATTGCCAATAGCTGCTGGATCATCAAAAAAGCAAGAGAGTTCCAGAAAAACATCTATTTCTGCTTTATTGACTATGCCAAAGCCTTTGATTGTGTGGATCACAATAAACTGTGGAAAATTCTGAAAGAGATGGGAATACCAGACCACCTGACCTGCCTCTTGAGAAACCTGTATGCAGGTCAGGAAGCAACAGTTAGAACTGGATATGGAACAACAGACTGGTTCCAAATAGGAAAAGGAGTACATCAAGGCTGTATATTGTCACCCTGCTTATTTAACTGATATGCAGAGTATATCATGAGAAACACTGGGCTGGATGAAGCACAAGCTGGAATCAAGATTGCTGGGAGAAATATCAATAACCTCAGATATGCAGATGATACCACCCTTATGGCAGAAAGTGAAGAGGAACTAAAAAGCCTCTTGATGAGAGTGAAAGAGGAGAGTGAAAAAGTTGGCTTAAAGCTCAACATTAAGAAAACTAAGACCATGGCATCCGGTCCCATCACTTCATGGCAAACAGATGGGGCAACAGTGGAAACAGTGTCAGACTATTTTTCTGGGCTCCAAAATCACTGCAGATGGTGACTGCAGCCATGAAATTAAAAGACGCTTACTCCTTGGAAGGAAAGTTATGACCAACCTAGATAGCATATTCAAAAGCAGAGACATTACTTTGCCAGCAAAGGTCCGTCTAGTCAAGGCTATGGTTTTTCCAGTGTTCATGTATGGATGTGAGAGTTGGACTGTAAAGAAAGCTGAGCACTGAAGAATTGATGCTTTTGACCTGTGGTGTTGGAGAAGACTCTTGAGAGTCCCTTGGACTGCAAGGAGATCCAACCAGTCCATTCTAAAGGAGATCAGCCCTGGGTGTTCTTTGGAAGGAATGATGCTAAAGCTGAAACTCCAGTACTTTGGCCACCTCATGCGAAGAGTTGACTCATTGGAAAAGACTATGATGCTGGGAAGGATTGGGGGCAGGAGGAGAAGGGGATGACAGAGGATGAGATGGCTGGATGGCATCACCGATTCGATGGATGTGAGTTTGAGTGAACTCCGGGAGATGGTGATGGACAGGGAGGCCTGGCTTGCTGCGTGCTGCGATTCATGGGGTTGCAAGAGTCGGACACGACTGAGCAACTGAACTGAACTGAACATTCTATATTCAAAGTTTCAAATTTCTCCAATTGCCTTCAAAATGTCTTTTAGATTTATATGTGTGTTTTAAATCTGAGCTCTAGTCAAGGTTTATGCAATGTGTTGAGTTTTGTCTTTTTAGTATCTTTTCATCTAAAACAGCCTATCTCTGTGCCTTAAATACTGAGTCATTGATACTGGTACTGACTTTCTCGGAGAGTCCAGACTGGTTGTTTTGTAGAATGTTCCACAACTGACGTTGTCGGATTGTTTGCTCATGGGATTCAGGTTAGACATTCTGGCAGGAATGTTTCACTGGTGATATTGTATCGATTCTTCCTGCCTCACATCAAGAGGCTCCTGATGTCTGGTTATATCACTGCCTTTGGATGCTGCTTATGCATCTGAATCACCCGGGGAGCTTTCTTCTAATACAGACTCTTGGGTTTCCCACCTGGAGTTTCAGTTTCATCAGTCTGTGATTTGCTTAGCACATTGCATCATTGAAGACCTTCACAGGGATTCTGAGGGGTGGCCAGGTTGAAACCCCTGGGGTTACAGCCTTCCAGTTTCTCTTTCTTTTGTGAATTGACACTGTCCATCCACGCAGTGTAAAACCTCCCTCCCAAACCAACAGAACTGGAGTGGGGCTACCTATTCCCAGCCTCCTCCACCTCCGGGAGGCATCACGGGAGATGACTCACTCCAGCCCTTTTGCCTCAGGACACAGACCCCAGAGCTGAGATGGATCTTCTCTTTACTCTGGGTATGGATGGTGGTGGGTCTGACTGGGGTTGGGGCCAGTGTCAAGAACCCTGGAAGGAACATTTCCTGGGCATATGCCTATCTCTTGGGGTAAGAAGGAAGAGCTTATGTGATCTGAGCCCCTGAATTTTCTTCCCATGCCTGGAATGACATTTCTGGAAAGATCAGGTTGACTTTGAGATTAGGAATTTGAAGATACTCAACATTCCCTCTTCCTATTGCAACAGATTAGCTAGTAACAATTCTTATTCCCCTGACTTTGTGTGTACATACATACATACACACACACACACACACACACACACACACACACCATATACAATGAAAAAGTGCAGAGGAGAATGGCTGGGGAGGAGCTACAGGAGGATGAAGACAGAAGCCAGCGAGTGTGACAGCAATCTCTAGGTATAAAAATCCAGTTGATCAACCGAGGGTTAAACCATGGTGGCGGCAAAAGGCTGATGGCTGTGCTAGGCTGTGAAGCCTAAGTCAGGCAGAATTTGGTGGCTGGCTGTGTCCCAGTCAGGTTCCTCCCTGGGTACCATGTACTGTAACCACTCAGAAGTCTTATACTCAGCAACAGAGCACACACAGCTGCAGTGAACAGGTGGATGTGTGAGCAGCTGGAGGAAGCTGTGGTCCCAGGGAGCTGTGAACTTGGATGGAGGCAGCAGAGCGGGCCAGGTTCAGCCTCATCCCTAGAGCATCACTCTGTTTCCACCTGGAGGTTGTGGAGGGCACTGGCTGGCTGGAACCCCGGAGAATCCTGGGAGAGAAACCACTTCTAAGCCTCCTTAGGATCAACAGTCTACCTGCCTGGTGCTTCTGAACTGGGAGCAGGAGGCAGCTCATGGGGTCAGATTGGCTGGAGGAGCCACATCTGGCTAGGAGAGGAGCGTGAGGCCCTGCGATGGAGGGGTTGAGGAGGAGGAGGAAGATGTGATTCTTTATAGCATTCCTGTAGCTCCTACCTCCCCACATCTGCCCCTCCTGTCTCTTATCCAAGGCTGGCTGCGTGGCACCCCTCAGGTGCATAGATGCCTTTGGAAATATTGCAGTCCAAGAAGAATATACAACCTTGTCACATATTCACATATATGCATTCACATGCACATACATCCCTAGTAGCTCAGTCAGTAAAGAGTCTGACTGCAATACCAGAGACCTGGGTTCTATCCCTGGGTTGGGAAGATCCCCTGGAGAAGGAAATGGCAATCCACTCCAGTATTCTTGCCTGGAGAATCCCATGGACAGACTACAGTCTATAGGGTCACAAGAATCAGACATGACTGAGCGACTAAGTGCATGCAAGCGCCCATGGGCACACAACACGCATGGGAAAATGTGCATATATGAGTTAGGACTCAGGGCCAAGGCAGGTCCGGTCCCTGCTCTGCTATTTACTAGCTGTGTGACCTTGGGCAAGTTGCTTTGCCTCTCTGGGCTACAGCTGCCTTCTCTGTGAGAGTGAAGTGAGGTGGTTTCTGAGATCAGAGAATGTCAGAGATGTTAGAAAAGGTAAGAATCATCGTCCATCAATTCATGTTACAGATGCACAATCAGAGACCAGAAGGAGCTCCTTAGACCAGTGGGGAAACTGATGACTAGATTGGGAAAGGAAGGGACTTATCCTGGGGCACTTTTAGTCATGGACCCTACCCCAAGGAGCTAGGAGACTATCTGCTCAGAAATCTCTTTAGTCTCATCCCATTTCAAGCTTCTCCAAAACCAAACTGGGGAGGAAGAAGATGGTGGATAAGCAGTGGAGAAATGGGAACACATGAAGTGAGAAATCCAGCTCTGGTCGTTTGAAGAGTGTAATGGTAGGAGGCATGAGACCGTGGGTGTGGGCAGCCTCTCTCTGTGGTTAGGAGACTACAGAAGAGAAAGTCCCTTGTGTGTGTGTGTGTGTGTGTGTGTGTGTATGTATGTGTAGGCAGTATATAGGTACCAAGGGGTGTAATTGTGAGGTTGCACAAGTGGCTGATCATACTATGTTTCAAATTGCTTGAGGTCAAAGTTTCAACTTCAAAAAGAATTTTGTTAACAACCTGAAGGAATTGAGTCCACATTTTTTGTTTGTGGTGTATTTCCTCTCTGAGCCATCTAGCTCAAATAGGAAGGTTTTTCTAGAAGTTCCCTGAGTGGGTTCCATGGGGTGTTATTGTATTCCTTGGAGGGATTGGGGTGGGGAGTTTGGAAAATCCTGAAACGACCAAGATAAGGAGGTTTCCTTACTAAATGTGGGTCTTCTTAGGGCCTTAGAGCTTTGTGAGCATCCAGGTGGACCTGGTGTTCAGCATCCATCACACTGCTGGGCTTAGAATTTCAGGAGGCTGGAGTTTTACGGATCACCTTTTAGGAAACACTTTAAACCCTGGAAATTTTTAAGTCATAAAAGTCATAATGATAAAGGCAAAAAAGGACTTTCTTATTGTTGGTATGAAAAACTTGACTCATGCAATTGATTTTAAGTAACATTTAAAAAGACTATATTCAAAGATGATTTTAATTAAAGACTTTGATATATTTTTTTTTCAATGATTCATAGCACTTGTGATGAGATAGCACAGGACTTCTTCCTTCCATTCTTCTGATTGAGTGGTTTTATGCTTGGTGTCTATTCTTTAACTTGGAAATTTAACATATATGTGTAACTTAAATTCTCAGGCTAATATTTGTTCTCTTCTGCCCCGACAACTCAAGGACTTGAGCATGTTTTAACTCCAGGCTTCCCTCCTGACCTATAGGCCACCGTGGTCCAACATCTTTGTTCTGTCGTACGTTTGGAAGCCCCTCAATTAGACATTATGACCATTGTTTTATACATCAGTGTTTGTATAGATTTGGTCATGTGTTAACAACTTTTCTTGCTTTCCTCATTTCTTCTTTCATCACAGACATTAAAGTTTTCTTACTGAGGGTTTATTGGTAACAAGCTCTGCTTTTCTTTGTCTCCAAATTTCTTTAAATCACTTTATTCTTAAAAGAAAGTTTTGTTTGGTATTAAATCTAGGTTGATGGTTATTATCTTCAAAGTTTATTTCCTTCATCTATTAGATGTGGACAGTAAATATCTTCCTTAACGACTACATCAAGAGGTTCTTGGGAGGACCATATGGCATACCGATCAGAAAGCTTTAAACAATAAATGTCAGATGTTCTGTTTGTCCTCTGCTCCATGAGAAAACTTTGGAAGTTGTGTCAAGACAAAGCTGACTTTCTCAGTGAGCAAGCTCTTTGCCAGCATGTCCTTGTTCAGTGTTTCGCAGCTTTCATTGTTGTCTTTGTAAGGAGACTTCTTAGGTATTTTCCCCTAATGACTTCTCTCCCATACAATGTAATCCTACAGATATACTGCACATCTATTATGTGCTATATGTAAATCTGTGCTTTATACACAGAAAGAGTGAACATTTTTTTGTCTCCCTCAAGCCCTCATGAACCAATGTTTTGTCCCTTTGGGGTCATATCATCTTTATAGATAATGCATGTTGCAGTGGCATTAGAAAATGAGCAGCATTTTAAAGTTTTTATTTATTTTTTATAATATTTATTTGTTGCCTCGTGCGGAATCTTTCACTGTGGCATGTGGATTCTCTAGTTGTGGCGCGCGAGCCCCCGAGCTTGCAGGCTTAGGTGCTCTGCCATGTGTGGGATCTTAATTCTCCCACCAGGGATGGAATCCACATTCCCTGCATTGCAAGGCAGATTCTTAACCACTGGACCACCAGGGAAGTCATTGAGCAGCATTTTTAAGCCGCAACATTGCCTAAGCGTGAAAGGATCAAGCTTTGGAACTAGGTAGACCTGAGATTGAATCCCTGCTCTGGCATTGACTAGCTGTGTCACATTGGGTGAGCTACTTAACTTCTCTCAGCCTGTTTTAGAGCTGAAATATGGCAATTGTTATTAAATGAGCATTAGTATCAGACCTGGAACAGAGTAACTGTTTAATACATATTAGTTATTAATGAATATTTCCAAATGAGTCTGCATTCCTTTACATTTTTTCAGTCATTTCATTATAAAAACAACACACACGTTTATAATATATTTAGGCATTAAGGAAAAATAAGTTATCTAATTCCATCTCTCCCCCTCTCCAAGCCCAACCCTCTACACTGTAAGGGAGAACCCACAGGAGGAAGAGCCTGTGGGGGTGGGTGCCTGGCTCAGTGGCTCAGTGGCCCAGTGGGAATGAACTCTCCCTGAGGGGCCTGAGGGGGACTCTGGGGCTGGGAAGGCAGACAGAGGTCCTGGCAGACAGATTCTCAGGGCAGCTATGCAGAGGCCACTGCCAAGGTCTGGTGGGAATTCCCCAAATGCCTGAAAGAAGTAGCCTGGAGAACTTTGCCGTTCTCTAGGAGAGTGATTCTCAAAATACGGTCCCTGAATTGACAGCGTTACTGTCCAGCATTACTGGAGAATTTATTAAAGCTTTGAATGTTTGGGCCCCCACCCAGATCTACCGAATCAGAAACTGTGGGTTTAGAGCCCAATTTGTATTATAACAAGCCCTCTAGGTAATTCTGAGGCCTCTCAGGTTGGCGAACCATAGCTCTGGAACAAGCGTTCCCTCCCACAGTGTCCCCTGGAGGGCAGGCTTGCAAAAGGTTTACTAAGGAAGGGGCTGGCAGAATTCCTCTTAAGGAGAAACAGGGGTTGGAAATTTTGAAGGCTTTGAGCCAGAAGTCAGCGGTGAATGCTGGAACATTCCTCAGAGACCTCTACCGTGGCTGGATTCTGTTCAAAAGAAGCTGTTACCAAGAGTTTGGTTTAGAGATTGAGCTGAACACTATCACTGACAGAAATGTACAGGAGTGTGCCTGTGCTGAGAATCTTTTTCTGCAGAATATTACGTTTTTTTTCCCTACACAGAACTAGAATGTCAAGGCCATGCTAGCGCGTGGTTTTGGCAGAGTGTATGTTGTGTGTTTTGGCCTAAAGTGTTTCATGAGCCCAGGGTTAATTTTGTGCAGGTCAACCTGACCCAGTCAGAAGAATGTTCTAAGTGTATGTAATGTTAAGGTAGTTGAGCCAGTAATAGACTTTAATTCCTCTGCTTTGTTCTTAAAAAACAAAACAACACAGTTGGATATAAGTTGCTTTCTTTCCACCAGCTCTTAAACCTTGGGGAAGAAAGACTGGTCAGTTAGAAATTAGGCCAGGCTACATACAGCAGGAAGCCAAAAATGGCAGTCACTTAAACACATAAGGGTTTTTTTTATTTTCTCACATCAAAGTCTGGAGGTAAGCAGTTCAAGGCCCATCGTTAGCTGTCCTCAGTCATCTCATTCCACAGAGGAAGGAGGAAAGAGAGGGCAGAGGGAAAGAGGGCGGAAAACAAAAGGGGTTCAGGGCAGCCTTCACCGTGCCTCCCAGGAAGCCCCCACAGAACTCCCTCTTACACCTCACTGGCAGAGAAATAGTTCCAAAGGCGTCTGGGAAATGTAGTTTTTTTCCCAAAGGCAATGATTCCCAATGGTAAATCATGGTTCTGTTCCTAAGGAAGAAAGTGGACTGCATAGTGGGGCAAGCAGATCACAGCCTGTGCCCTACGTGAGACGGCATCTATGGATGTACAGGATCTTCTGGAGGCTGAGGAGAGAGCACTTTATATGCGCTGAGACTTGGCTGCAGCCTCGACATATCCCGAGACACAGTCCTGTTTCTCAGCTTCTTGCAGGATGTCAGCGAGGAGACTCCCGTACTGACCTGCGCTCCAAGAGCGTCTCCATCCATCGCCAAGGGGCTAGTGCCGGGTCTGGCCACTCCATCACGTCATTCCCTGATAGCTTTGCTTGCAATGCTTGCATGCCCTCCTTCCTCCGTTTATGTGCCCTGGATCGTCCCTCTCCTTCCTCTGTGTCTTTCAGACAAATGAAGAAACCTAGGCTCAGGGAAGGTAAGCAACTTTCTTGGTTGCAGAGCTACATTGTAGAACTGTATGTCTCAGCGTCCCGACCTGTGTCCTGATGAGTACCTTCCTGCACTCCTTTTTTTCCTCCTAACTTAGCCTGATCCCTTAGAAAAAGCTGGGCTGGGAACTCTGCCAGGATTTCTGGAGAGCTTTCTTGGAATAACGGTGCATCTGACAAGAGAACGCTGTGTCTTTTCTGGTGTGCTGGTGGAGAGGTTGCAGTTAAACAAGTTCTTAGGGTGTGAGGGGCGTTAGTCCCGAGCAAAGTGTGTGAGGGACCTGGATGCAGTAGCAACAAGGGCAGAGGTGCTGAGAAACCTTTAGCTTCAGGGAGGGGCCCTCTGGGAGACCCCCTCGGCCAGTCCCACTGAAGGTTAAAGTCATCATCAGCCCTTTCCAACCCTATGTGCATACCCGCTCCGGATCCTTTCCTCACTGGAAGGACTCGCATCCCACAGCTTGCTGGATAGAATGGCTTGGGAGAAATCTGGAGCAATCGTGATTGTAAGGATTTCATTTCCTGGTGACTTGAGTCTTTGGGCCTGGAGACTGCTCAGAGTCTGAATAATCAAAGCCTTGGGCCTTGAGGGAGACTCAACAGAATTTTGCTTTAAAAATTACAATGTGTGACAAGAGGGGACTGGTTAAATGAATTCAGGTATGAAGGACTGTGCAGTAGTTAAAAAGAAACAGGGAAACAGGCATACAAAGATCTCTGAGATGTACTGTAAAGTGAAGAAAACAAGCTGTAGAATAAATGTTAAATTACAACAATAAAGAACTTTCTTCCAAATGCATATATGTAAAACTGTACCAAAAAGGTGCTTTGGGCTTCTAGGAAACCAGTAAGTGCCTTGAACCTTACAGGGTTGCTTTGAGTGTTAAATGAGATAAGATACAAATGTACTTTGCAAAAGTTAAAGTGTAAGGTAGAGGATACAAAACTGTACTGTGCCATTGCCTCCTTGCCCTTGCTTCCAAAGTGAAAGTGGAATAAGAAAGAAGGAGAAAATGGAGAACTTGTTACACTGTTCTCATCACTTCTCATGCATTGCTTGCATACATTACAACCCTATGAAGTAGGTATTGATATTATTGTCATCCCCACTTCAGTTGAGAAACCAAAGAACTTTTAAGATAATTTCCATGGTCATCCAGCTAGCAACTGACAGTCATAACTTCAGCCCACTTATGAAGTCATAACTTCAGCCCAGACTCCAGAGCGCTGTTGTCGGCTTTGATAACATGTTGCAGTACTGTGTTGTTGTTTAGCAGGGAAACCATGTCTGACTGTTTGCAACCCCATGGACTGTAGCCCACCTGGTTCCTCTGTCCATAGGATTTCCCAGGCAGGAATACAGGATTAGGTTGCTATTTTGTTCTCCAGGGTATCTTCCCCACCCTGGGATGAAACCCGTGTCTCCTGCATTGGTAGGCAGATTCTTTACTGCTGAGCTACAGGGAACCCATTAAAGTACTATGCTGCTGCTGCTGCTAAGTCGCTTCAGTCGTGTCTGACTCTGTGCGACCCCATAGACGGCAGCCCACCAGGCTCCCCGGTCCCTGGGATTCTCCAGGCAAGAACACTGGAGTGGGTTGCCATTTCCTTCTCCAATGAATGAAAGTGAAAAGTGAAAGTGAAATCGCTCAGTCGTGTCCGACTCTTCGTGACCCCATGGACTGCAGCCCACCAGGCTCCTCCATCCATGGAATTTTCCAGGTAAGAGTACTGGAGTGGGGTGCCATCGCCTTCTCCGTTAAAGTACTATATCTATATCGAAATAAAGTTTACCATTCCCTTCTTGAGGCAGTTTTGAGGAAGTCAAGATTTGAACCTCCAAGAATGAGTATGTCAGACTGATTCTAACCCCTACTGAGTACTTACTGTAGGCTTACACCAGGCATAGGAATAACAGGAGTTAACATTTTCTGAGCATTTGCTGTGTGCAAGACACTTTCGTTTTGCAAGTATTAATTTAATGCAAATACTTTAGGCAGGACGGTACATTTAACAATTTAGAAACGTGCAGTGCCCAGAGTTTGAATAACTTGCCCAGTGCAAAGACGCTTAAAATCTGGCCTCTACCCTCAGGCCAATATGGGAGTAACAAATGATGAAACAGTGCACCAAATGCTGTAATGTGATCTTTACAAAGTTCCAAAGGGGCTCACAGAGGAGCAGCAGTCCCTGCAAGGAGAGGATGTGACATTTTATGTGGGATCCTGAAAGGTCGAAGTGAGCGAGATTAGAGCAGGGGTGACTGCACGTGGAAGCCCTTGGGAATGCATGAGTGAAGCCTCAATCTAAAATTCTGGGTCAGAACCAAGCCAGGTGCCCACTGCAGCGCCGGCAAAGATATGTGGTGACCGCTGTCTGTGGTTGCTCTTCTGCAGATTTCCCAACCTACAGAACAGCACATCCCAGCGGGGACGAGGGCTCAGCTTCTGCCCCCGGCTCGGGCCACAAAGAGTCCCTCCTCACCCTGGACTACGTGAGTGCAGGGGCAAACTGCGCCACAGGTAGGCTCAAATGGTAAGGGACCGTCTGGGAAGGCAGAGCGATGATTGGCGGATATGATAGATAGGTAAAGGGATATCCGGATTGGTTGCCGCCTTCTCCGCTGTAGGACAGCCGGACAGAGAATCTTCGTCTAGAGAATTTTTCAGGTAAAAACGTCTGGAGCCTTTTCTTCCCGCTACAGACTCCAGTGGCGACTTCCCGTCAGGTGTACGTCACGTTACCTGTTTGGAAACCAGATGTCCCTTAAGAGAATTATCCATTCTCCACGCCGCGCGGTCAGAGGAGCTTCTGATTGGCTGCTGTGGGATGGGGCGGGCTAGACCGGAGCCCGGGCTGTCTGGCGAGAAGCCCTGCCTCCCCGCCCTCTCTCCAGTCCAGGGAGGATGGCGCCCCCAGGTGGTCTTTTGGAGCTGTTGCCTCCCGAAGTCCTTTATTGGCTTGCTTGGTTCCCAGAGCCTTTTTAACCTAGAAAGAGAAAGACCTAGATTGGAATAGATACCAGCTAGGCTGGATGAGAGTGCAGACGCTCAGGGCTGACTTCCTGTGCTGGTTTCCAGCTTTACACTTAAGCCAGTTTCCTTTTTTTCCTGCCGGGGTCTCATCTATAAAATGGGCGTAATAATAATAACCTGCCTCAGAGGGTTACTGTGAAGTTTCAATTAATTGATATGCTTATAGGTCTCACAGTGGCAGGCACATAATAAGTACGTAATGAATGATAGCTGGTGGAGGTCTGTGAACTAGTTAGGAATGAGTGTTGTGGCATTTGAAAGACTTGCCATTGATGGTCAGATTACTCTCTGTCTCTGTTTTTCATCTGTAAGGGAGACTAAACAATAGCACCTACTTAATGAAACTGGATTAATTGAGATAATACTGGTAAAAATACCTAACATATAGTAGTTTATAAATGTTGTCTATTATTATTATTCAACTATTATGATTACTCTTCCCTTCTTCTGCCCGAAAGGTCACTTCAGCCTGAGTTGGCCCCTCTGAAAGAGGAATAGTAGTTTGCCTGGAATTAGAGTCTCTAAATCTGTGACACTCGTATGTGTAAAGACCACACTTGGAAAATCTCTACATCCCAGTCCTGCTCATCATTTCCATCATTCTTTTAGGCACTGTCTTCTTAAGCCCCAGCTGGTATCTGAGAAGAATCATTAAAATCATTAACATTATAATCATTAACTCTTTGGTACAGAATTGGTTTGTCAGATTATTTTTTATCTTCAAAGTTGACTCAGGTGTTGAACAGTATTTTGAGGGTGGGGAACACAGAATGACACGTGCTGATGGAGTAAGATAAGGTGCCATGGGTCTGAAAGCGAAGGACCTAAGTCAGCATATATCCTAGGGTGAGTCTGTGATGGACCAGTGATGGTGAAGTGTGTGGTAGTTCAGGGAAGCCTGGAATCCTTGTGAGTCATGGGAAGAACACTGGACTGGGGCTCAGAGATTTGAACTCTGAGTGTAACTTCATCTCTCTGGTTGTGTGACTTTGGACAAGGCACTTAATATTTTCTGAGGATTGGCTTTATAGTTAGTAAAATAAAATTGAATTTTCTTGCTTGGTGCCTGGCACATAACAAGAAATCTATGAACACTAGTTATTGTTGTTTTTATTGTTATTAATTCACCTTCAAAAATATGTTAAGGATTATGGGAGAATGGGATATATTAAGTTTTTTTTAAATTATTTTAATGATTATTATTATTGGCTAGGCCACAGAGCATGTGGGATCTTAGTTGCCTGACCAGGGATTGAACCCATGTACTCTGCAGTGGAAGCACAGAGTCTTAACTACTCGGGAAATCCTGTTAAGTTTTTGTCTTCCAAGAATCAGGGGTACCTGAGATCACCAGTCAAGCAAGGGTGGTTTACCTTTCTTTTTCCACTTCCTCCTTGTTATTTTTCTTCTGTCGCTATTAAAAAATCTAGCTAGCAGGGGAAGTCAAATAAGTACCCCAGTATAATGAGGTCTTCATAATTCCTTAGATGCCTCCCTCCCCTACTATAAAACTGACCACGCCCCATCAGCTGCCTCAGATACTCCCTTCCCTTTTGGCTTAGAAGATGGGGCTCTATCTAGAGCTTAGGGCCTGTACATGGTGGTCTCCATGTACCTCGGCAGCCCCAGAGCCCTGGGGCTCCTCTTCGGATGAGGGAAGCCCAAGAGTTGAGGTGGTACTTCTGGGAGCAGGTAGTATGGGAGGGGTGGGTAGGACAGTGACATCCTTTCTAGTTATACAACATTCCTTTTTTTGTGTGATTACTATATTCAGTTTACTCTGGGATGCTATATCTCTCCCATTCTGAACATGTATGTAGAGCTGTTTCTCAGTTAAAAAGACACAAGAGAATAGTGGGAAAATCTGGGGATTTTTGTGTTGGGCAGACTTCCACTTGAATCTAGTCCTTTACTGTATGATCTTAGAGGAGTTGCTTATGTTCATAGTTTTCTTTTTTATCCAGTGAGGGGTAATCAGAACACTACTCAGCAGCAAAAATGAATGAAGTGTTGACAGATGGAATAACATGGATGAATCTCAAAATAATCATGCTGAGTATAAGATGGCAGCCCCGAATAGTATACACTGTATGATCTTGTTTGTGTAAAATTCTAGAAAATGCACACTAGTCTATAGCATCAGAAAGCAAACCAGTGGTGTGAACTGGAAAGGAGTGGAGCAAAGATAATAAAGGGTGCAAGGAAACTTGTGGAGGAGGGTTTTATAGGCGGGTATGCGTATCAAAACCTACTAAGTCGCACACTTTAAGTGCAGTTTGTTGTATGTCAATTCCTCAATAAACATCAAAATGAGGATAGTAAAGCTTATTCATAAATAGTTTTGATGTTTTAGTGATAAAAGCATGCTAAAGTGCCAAGAATACCACAAGCAATCAATAATGGGCTTTTCTATTCTCCTTCATTTTCACATATTTTAAAAAACAATAACAAAACATTAGCTTTAGCATCATATGTTTATATGACAAAGGCCTATAAGTGAGCACTAACACTTTAAGTAATAAAGGCTACAATTTTTTCCTGCTTTTTTGGGGATCATGGATATTATATATATATATTAACAATTATATATATAATATATATATTTATTTAAGGATAATATATTTATATAAAGATAAATATATATAAATATATATATGTTAAAGATTAAATGAGACAATCATGAGAGGAACTTTGAGCAGTGCTGGGCATGTAGAAACATTCAATTTTTTTTGTTTTTTTTAACTATTATTAATCATTATTACAAATTTGATGGTTAGCACATAATGAGTGATCACTAAATACTGGTTGTAATTACAATTATTTTGTTTCTGGATTGGATGGACAGGAAAGACTTGCTAGAAGATCACTGAAGTTAATTTCAAAAAAGGTTTGCCTTTCCTGAGACTCCTTGATGATGCTGGAGTTTTGTGCTCAGTTGCTCAGTCTTGTCCAATTCTTGGAGACCCCAGAGACTATAGCCCACCAGGCTCCTCTGTACATGGGATTTTCCAGGCAAGAATATTGGAGTGGGTAGCCATTTCCTTTGTATTTGGTGACAAATCATGACAGGAACCATCTGGAAGAAATGTAATTAATGTCCTTTTCAGCAATATAATTACTCATCATGACTGTTAATAAGATAATATTGAAGGTTTCTGATTTATTAATGGTGATCAGTGATTTAGTTGGGAATAAGTGGTTCCTAGTCCTAATGAAGTGGTATTAACTTTGGGAAATAAATCTTTGCATTATATACAAGCAGCTCCTGAGAAACTTGTCAAAATGGAGATTTGTGAGGTTTACCTATGAAGATTTTGACTTGGTAACTCTGGGATGGGCTAGGAATTTGTATTTTATTATACACACCCAGTTAGTTTTGATACAGACAGGCTGTAGACCGTTCTGTGTGAAGCAATTGAGAAAACATTTGGGACCTTGGACAGCTCCTGGTGGTGCTAGCTCAAGATTTTCAGGACACAGGACAGCTCCTAGCATCTCTGGCTGCATACACAGTGGGAGATGAACTTCAGTTCTCTATGGGGCTTGCCCATTTTCCTAGAGAATCGAAAAACCCAGGGTCTCTTAAGTCTGCACTTTGGGAAATGAAACGTTTTGACCCCTGGTGGCAAATAAGGGGATGAGGTACACGGTATACCCTGTAGAAGAAAATATTGTAAGTCCTTAACTTGGAAATTTTGGGGCAATGGGGGCACACATAGCCTCCAGAGAATCTGAGACTCTTTTGAGCTTGTATGCAAAATTGTAAGGAGGATTGTGGACATATATTAATATTTTAGTGGATTAGGAAACTAACTTTGTCTCCGTTTGAGGATGGAAATATTCTGGACCAACTAATTTGTGTACATTTATATACCACTTATGTACTTTGATAGACCTCTTAAGATTTGTGTGGGTGGCAAGAGAATTTTAAGTTCCTCCTTGTTGTTCAAGTACTAGCAGCTATCTATATCACATTAACTATGACAACATCAGTAAAAACAAGCATGCAAACAATTCTTGAAGGCACCCAACTCTGATATCTCAAGTCGTAACTTGAAGTACTCTCAAGTGTTGTGATGGAGATCTGTTAAAGTTGGTACAGAATTGGATATATCTCATCTTGGCTAATCTGGAAACTTCGTATTACTTAAATACTATCTTACTATAGATTAATGTGGGAAATTAGGTCATTTGGGTGATTAAGAAGGCTTTTCCCCCTATATATCATTTGATCTTTAAATGTTCTTATGCTTGATGGCTTTACACGTATACAAGTCATTGGCTATGGAGTATTGAGTTAGCTATTATTTGCAGACAAGGTGATGGCTATTAATAGAATTTCACTTAAAATACATCCCCAAAGTTAACCCTTAATAGTCGGCAAACCATCTCACATTCATCATCTGTGACCTATTTGGTGGTAGTCTGTAGTTTAATATTCTAATATATGTAAAGAGAAAGTCATTCTCTCAAAGGCCTAGTTGATTTGAATCATCTGTCCTGAAAGGTGCTGTTTTTTTGACTATGGAGAAGATGCTCTTGAGTCAGTGCCAATAAGATGAGAGCTACTCCAGTGGGAGAGAGGAGGCAGAGCTATGAGGATGCTCATCAGATCCTCAGAGACTAAGGGCATTTGAGGGGGCAGCTTGTGTCCATGACTCTGACATTTTTCTTTCTCTGAGGAGTAATGAGATAGAAATTATTGACTGAAGGCTCTTGGCAGCTCAGCAAACCTTCTGAACTATCTGTGCTAATTTTGGAGTAAAGATAACCCAGATAGTTTCTTTTTTTGGCTTCTGTGACACCAGCTTCTCAGGTTTGATTTGTTACCTCCAGTCTCACTGAATGCTCCCTTTTAATCTCTTAACTGGCTGTGTATTCTTTGCTTGACCTCCAGTTCTTTCCTGGGTCCTTTTCTCTAGCTATGCTGTCTCCCTGGTGGATTTCATTTAGTTCCATTATGGTAATACCATCTGCATGCAGATGACTCCAAAATGTTAGTCTCCAGTCTTGACCTTTCCTTGAGCTATAGGCTCATAAATCAAACTGCCTGCTTGATGTCATCCTGCCTCCCTGACTTGGATATCTAATGGCATATTAAATGTAACAGGCCCACACTATACTCTTTGTTCTCATCTTCTCCCTCTCTCTAAACTGTTCTTCTCCAAGTTTCTTCCTTGAAAAATGGTATCACTTCTTCCCAGTTTTTAAAGATAAAAACCTGGGGGTTGTTCCACTCTTTTCCTCACTTGCCACATCCAGTCAGTAAGTTCCATCTCCAGGATACATCTCCAGTATATTCACTTTCCGTTTCTACAACTATCACCTTCAGGTTAAACAATCAATATCTCTCATCTGGGCCATTTCAGTGGTCTTTTAACTAGCCCCTCAGCTTTCATTTTTGTTCTACTCTAATCCTTTCTCTGAACAGCATCCAAAATAAATGATAAATTGAATCATATCATCTCCCTTCTTAATACTCACCAATGACTTCTCATTGAATTTAGTATACAATTCAGACTTCCTTCTTTCCATGGCCTTTAAAACCCTACATGATGCCATCATGTCCATTTCCCTAACTCACGTCCTTATATTCTCTCTTGCTTCCTCTGCTCCAGCCACATCATCTCCTTTTAATTCCTTAAATACAGCAAGTTTATCCCTACCTCAAAGCCTTGACACTTATTTTTTCTTTCTGGAACACTCATATTCAAGAACTGCCCATGACTGTCTCCTTCTCAATATCTAGGCTTCAACTCCAATGTTATTTTCACAGAGAGATCGTTTATTCATGACAGAGAGATCATTCACTTATTTTTCCTTCAGTCACTATCTCTCTGGTCTCCTGGCTTCATTTTCTTAGTATTTATCATGTACTGGGTACAAATTTTATGTAACATATTCAGATAAGCAAAAAAGTGGTAACTTACTGGCTTTTATTGGATTCCCTGGTGGCTCAGATGGTAAAGAATTTGCCTGCAATGCACGAGACCTGGGTTCAATCCCTGGGTTGGGAAGATCCCCTGGAGGAGGGCATGGCAACCCACTCCAGTATTCTTGCCTGGGGAATCCCATGGACAGAGGAGCCTGGTGGACTATAGTCCATGGGGTCGCAAAGACTCAGACACGACTGAGCAATTAAGTACTGCACTGCACAGTAATAATCATAGTAAGCTAACTACTGTCACAGACAACCTTAAATTTCAATGGCTTAACCCAATAAAGTTGATTCCTGTGCATGGCACAGTCCCATGTAGGGTGGGAGATTATGGGAGTGGGGATTGGGGAAGGGGTATCTGATCTTGTCCACTTTGATCTCTTTGGAGTGGCTGAAGGCTTCTGTCTCTGCTGCCATCAGTCACTGAGCTTGTCATGCTACTACGTCGTTTAGTAGTCCATACCGGTCACCTAGCATCCTTTTTGTTCAAGGCAAGTTGCCTCTCCTGGTCCATCAGTGCTCTCTCAAACAGTTCTGTACCCTTCCTGAGATTAGGGAAAACCTTCTGATGCTCTCCTGCACCATTCTGTGCTGAAGGAGCCTGGTGGGTATGGTGGTGAGGGGCGGCAGGTGGAGGGCAGCTGTACTGATTTTTTTCTTCTTGAGCACACCAGCCTCCATTCTGTTCTGCCAGGGACATTCCCCTCTGTGTGAGACATTTCTTGAAGTTTTAAGAAATTCTCTACTCTTATTCCTGATGCTAAATTAGGGGGCTTCATCAACACCCAACTGAAATTTCTTTTCTGAGAGGGATCAGGAGGAAGGGCCTCTATCTCAGGAACCATCACCAACAATTTTCTCTCTAGCTTTTGTGTACCAACTTTGAAGCTCTTCCCTTCAAGTCCAAAAAGCTTTTGATCTCTCTGTGTGGCAAGAAGACTGACCATCTCAACTCTTCTCTTTCCAAACAGTGTTTACAAATAAACTCTATGCCCTCTTCTTCCAGGCTTTGTCTTCTTGCCATGCAAAGCCAAGCGTTTTGAAATGAAACAAAGCAAGACAATATAATACAAAGCTTTCTTCAAACATCTTGATTTTCAATACTATTGTCTCTTCTATGTACAAAAAAAAAATCTACATGTACACTCAAAGCCACTGAGAACAGTGCCAGTACAAAGGGATAGCTGCTTCCTAAAGGACATAAGGAAGCAAAGGGTGGAGTTGAGTTGGGGTTGGCTGTGGAAACCTCAGTGAAGGTCTCAAAACACTACTTACTGCTACCTCTTGTTGTGTATGAGCTCTCTTCCCCTCAAGAAAATATCTCCATTGAGAGCAAAGACCTTGACAATCTTGTTTACGTGGGGCCTAAAACTGCTTGTGTGAAGCAAATATTTGTTACCTAAGCAATTTGGCTCCACTTGGAAAGTGGTAATGCACCTCTTACAAGGCAAGAGACCTGGGTTCAATGCCTGTGTTGGGAAGATCCCCTGGAGAAGGAAATGACAACCCCCTCCAGTATTATTGCCTGGAGAATTCCACGGACAGAGAAGCCTAGAGGGCTACAGTCTGTGGTTGCAAAGAGTCAGACACCACTGAGTGACTAATAAGCAATTTACTATGATTAATTAATATTTGTTGAATGAATGGAAAAAAAGGCTTTGGTATTTTTCTGAGCTTCAGTTTAGGTTAGAACTTCTGTCCACCCATCTCTTCTTTTTTCTGTACTCCTTAAAATGATTTGAATGACCTTGAATTTCCAACCTGACATGGGAGGAGGAGCTCTTAGCAGACCCTGTCTTTAGATTCAGTCATATAAATACTCCATAAATTGAATTCATGTCCTTTTCTGAACCACAGTTAGCAGGGGGGGCAGATGGATTGCTAATATAGACCTTAAGAGGGTCACTTCTAATGATAAGAACCGAAACAAAATGAGTTTTTTTTATCCAAAAGTTAATGTAATTTAAGAAGATAGAATTAAAATATACCCATGCATTATTCTGTAACATTTTCTTCACATTATTTTAACTTCTGCAGCATGAAAATAGTTTGGGCATGGCAGTCATCTTACACAGATCAGAATGACTTAATAAAATGCCATTACGTATCATTTAAAAGAAGTAAGTGCTTTACAAAGTTTGGAGGGAGAAAAAGGAACGAAATCGACTTCTTTTGAGGCTAAGATTTCACTCCCTAGTCACAAGCAGACCCTAATATGCAACTCTCCCTTCTTCTCCAAGGCCCGCCTCCTAAAGGGCCTTACACGTGTCCAGCCTTCCCAGGCCAGCCAGCCATTGCCATTTCTCCATCACCTTGGCCATGCGATTCCCTCATCCACTCTTCTACTCTAGGACTCAGCCTCAATTCCACCTGCTCTTTGATACCCTACTTCTTCCTCCCCATCAGAGTCAGCTGTTCTTTTTCCAATAGCATGCTTTTTATACCTCTGTTTAACATGTATTTCATTATTCCTTGAGTTCCAGTAGGTCAGGACCATGTGGTTCTCTCTTACTGCCTGCAAGCCTTTTGAAGAGACTCCATTCACCGTGCTCCCTACAGCACTGTGCACTCCACAGGTGCTTGGTTATTAATGCTGTCACTGAACTGATGCTTAGCTGTCACATTCCAGGCACTGTCTAGGCCCCTTATATAGCTAGATAGACAAAGTTCTCTATTTGTGACTAAACAAAAGTCAATTTTTTTCCCTTTTCCATTTTTTTTTGCAACTATCTTTTTTTAAAAAAAAACTTTTTATTTTGTATTGGGGTATAGCTGATTAACAAACAATGTTGCGATAATTTCAGGTGAATAGGATAACAGGGTAACTCCACTTTACCATGTTGTCAGAAGGATCAAATGAGATGGAATGTACAGCATGGTGGCTGGTAAGTAGTAACCAATCAATCAGATCAGATCAGTTGCTCAGTCGTGTCCGACTCTTTGCGACCCCATGAATTGCAGCACGCCAGGCCTCCCTGTCCAGCACCAACTCCCGGAGTTCACTACAAAGGCTATTATTTTTTTTACTTAAAAAAACTTTTTATTTTATGTTGAAGTATAGCAGATTAATAATGTTGTGATAGTTTCAGGTGGACAGCAAAGAAACTCAGTCATACACAAACATGTATCCATTCTCTCCCAAAATCCCCTCTCAACCAGGCTGCCACTTGACATTGAGCAGAGTTCCCTAAGCCATACCGTAGGCCCTTGTTGGTTATCCATTTAAAGTATAGCACCGTGTACATGTCCATCCCCAATTCCCTGACTGTCCCGTCCCTCCATCTTTCCCCACAGCAACCATGAGTTTCTTCTCTAAGCCTGTGAGTCTCTTTCTGTTTTGTAAGTTCATTTATATCATTTTTACAAAAGTCAATTTTGCATCATTATTTTCAATTAGACAGGTTTTACTTCAGTAGTATAAGATATGTTTTTTTTTCTTTTTTCTTCTTTAAATTTTATATGCTGGACTTACACAGATGACTTTACTTTTTGATTATATGTCATCCCTAGATATATCTGGGGCTTCTCAGGTGGCACTTGTGGTAAAGAATCTGCTTGCCAATACAGCAGACTCAAGAGACACGGGTTTGATCCCTGGGTCAGGAAGATCCCCTGGAGAAGGAAATGGCTACCCACCCCAGTATTCTTGCCTGGAGAATCCCATGGACAGAGGAGTCTGGTCCTCTGAGCTATAGTCCATGAGGTCACAAAGAGTTGGAAATGCAGAGCAAATTTCTGCCCTGTACTCACTGTTCAGAAATGAGGTGAATCCTTTATGCACATGAACACATAGAGACACTTCTTCCAATTTGGTGGAAGAGGGTAGGGGTGTAAATTTGCATCTGTGTTCACCTGCTATCTTAGTTTGAATTGCTTTATCAGGCAGCGTCCCTTTGGTTATTCATTGGTTACATATTTATTGAATACCTTCTATGCATAATACTCTTCTTATTTTCTATATTTGCTCTTGGCATAATCTAGCATGAACCATCCACTTTTGAAGGGATTAATTTCTTGCCAAATACAGCCATACATCGACTATGTCAACTTCTTAATTAAGGAATTGCCAGTTGCTAAAAAGGACAATCCTTGAAATCTCAGTGGTTGAACCAATAGGAGTTATTCACATAAGTACACTTCAGTACAGGTATTTTGTGTAGTGGTTCAGGGACCCAGGCTCTTTCCATTTTGCGGCTCTGCTATTTCTTTGGGTTTCAGAGTCCTTTGCCATGAGGGCAGGGCAGAAGCTGTGTAGAATATTTTTATAGGCCAGGTCTCACGGGTGGCTCTGGTGGTTAAGAATCTGCCTGCCAGTGCAGGAGATGCAAGAGGATTAGATCCCTGGGTTGGGAAGATGCCCTGGAGAAGGAAATGGCAACTCATTCCAGTATTCTTGCTTGGAGAATTCAATGGACACAGGAGCCTGGCAGGCTACAGTCCATGGGGTTGCAAAGAGTTGGGCTTGACTGAACATGCATGCTTGCTTTCTTGAACTATAGTACATCATAGCTCACAATCCACTGTCTAGAAATCCATCACATGGCCTCACTTAGAGGCAAGGGAGAGTGTGATAGAGAATATAGTCTCTGAGCAACCACTTCCCCGAAACAACTCTAGCCGTATGGCCTGTGGCATGAATGTTTAGTCTCTTCTGTTATCCAGGGTGAAGGGTGAAGCCAGTGAGGTCTGTCTTCTCAGACCCAAGCTTCTGGTCTCTGTTCCTCTTGTCTCCCTCCACGATCCTCCTTTCACTTCCTCCCAGTCCCTGTAGGTGCCCAGTCATCTGTCCTTCATCTGCAACTACTCTTAGGAAGGAAGTGATGGTTCTACTAAAGTCTCAGTGACAGGCGAGGCTCCATCTAAGGCTGCTTGCATTTTAACAGAAGAAAGCCTCTGTTTGATATAAGTAAAAAAATGTGAGGCTCTAATAAGGGAATCTGAAGGCATGTGAGGTATTTTTGGGGAACAAGAAGCATGCAGTCCCTAAAATTAAACCACATGTTAGATCTAACCGTGTCTTTCTATGCAACCCCCCAAAACCACGGGGCTCTGAAGCTTGGGATAGGTTTCTTTATTCTTTCATTTAATTTGGAAACTTTCCATAAAGACAGGCTGTGATGGGCTAAATTGTGTGCCCACCCCCTTGCCTTAATGCATATGTTGGAGTTCTGACTCTAGGTATCCAGAATGTGACTATTTGGAGATAGGGTCTTAAGAGATGATTACATTAAAATGAGGGTGCTAGGGGGTGTTCTGGTTCTAATCCAGTCTCACTGGTGTTGTTGTAAGAACGGAGAAGTGGGACACACAGAGAGCCCGCAGGGTGCGTGCATCGAGGGAATACCACATGAGGGCAGAGCAAGAGGGCAGCCACCCGCAAGTCGGAAAGACAGGACTCAGAAGACTCCAAGCTGGCTGATACCTTGATCTTAGACTTCAGTCTCTAGAACTGTGAGAAATATTTCTGTTGTTTGAAAGCCACCCAATCTGGGGGCTTCTCTGATGGCTCCATGATAAAGAATCTGCCTGCCAGTGCAGGAGACACTATTTCGATCCTTTGTCCAGGGAGATCCCATATGCCGAGGAGCCGCTAAGCCTGTGTGCCACAGCTAAGAGCCGGTGCTCTAGAGCCCGGGAACTGCAACTATGGAGCCCATGGGCTGCAACTACTGAAGCCCGTGTGCCGTAGAGCCCGTGCTCTGCAACAAGAGAAGACACCGAAATTAGAAGTACTGCAACTAGAGAAAAGCTGTGCAGCAATGAAGACCCAGCACAGCCAAAAATAAATACATGATTTAAAAATTGTTTAAAAAAAGGATTTAAAGCCACCTGATCTGAGCTATGTTATTATGCTATGCTGTGCTAAGTCACTTCAGTCGTGTCCGACCCTGCGCGACCCCATAGATGGCAGCCCAGCAGGCTCCCCAGTCCCTGGGATTCTCCAGGCAAGAACACTGGAGTGGGCTGCCATTTCCTTCTCCAATGCGTGAAAGTGAAAAGTGAAAGTGAAGTCGCTCAGTCGTGTCCGACTCTTAGCGACCCCATGGATTGCAGCCCAACAGGCTCCTCCATCCATGGGATTCTCCAAGCAAGAGTACTGGAGTGGGGTGCCATTGCCTGTGGCAACCAGAGAAGACCAGTACATGGATTCTTCCATTTTGTATGTGGATGGGTGTTTTTAAGTGTGATAGGCAGCTAGGAGGAGGTTTGGGAGCAAGGATCCTTGGCTACAAAATAAGCACAGATGAGCCAAAAAGCTTAACGACAGAGAGAATGGATTCCATGTTTCCTTGAGAAGTCCAGGGTGTAATCTATTAGATAGTCTCCAGAATAGTGAACTGGTGGTGTCAGCTCTGAATTAACGACTCTAAAACATGCTCAGATAAATTTGTGCTTATTTCCATTTGTGTTTCTATGGACTGATTTAAGTTACATGTGAGTAATGGAAGATTCCTGCAAAATGCTTTAATACATGGAAAAGAGAAATTCTGGATAAATATTAGTCTAAAACTTCTTGCTCTTGTTGTTCAGTCACTCAGTTATGTCTGACTCTTTCCGACCCCACAGGCTGTAGCATACAAGGCTTCCCTTTTCTTCACCATCTCCCGGAGCTTGCTCAAACTCACGTCCATCGAGTCGATGATGCCATCCAAGCAACTCATTCTCTGCTGCCCCCTTCTCCTCCTGCCCTCAGTCTTTCCCAGCATCAGGCTCTTTTCCAGTGAGTTGGCTCTTCGCATGAGGTGGCCAAAGCATTGGAGCTTCAGCATCAGTACCCAGCTAGCAGTATGTAACTGGCTGACTCAAAGTTAAGGTGGCACTGTAGTCAGCAGTCAGTCTGGATCCTTGAACTGCCTTTTTTTTTCTGCCTAAGTAGGAATAGCCTCCAGTCTTTGTTCCTTCTTGCTTCTGAAACTCAGCAATTGCCAACGTATTTTTTTAGCACCCAGAGCTGAGTTCAGGGCTTGAAAATGCCCTAGGGCCTGCCAGTGCTGGGTTGGCCAAGTGTTTCTCCTTTCTTGAAGACACATCGGTGGCTCTGGGGTCTTTTCCAGGAAACAATGTTCAAGAATTCAAACCCAATCACAAATCCCCTGTGGGTGAACAGGAGAAAGCAGGCATCTGGCATCCAGAGATAGGAAACAGAAGCGACATTGTGCTGTCAAGTTGCTTTCCACAGTGCTTTGTTAGAATTCAGTTCTCTTTATCTTAAGAACCAGTCATGAGCTGCTTAATTTGAGATTTTTGGAAAGCAAATCATCCTTTTGGCAAAAAGGGGGAAAATGTGTCAACCATCTGGCTAAATCAAAGGCATCAGTACTGGGGAGGGAGCTTGTGCATGGAAAGGTGGCAGTGTAGGGGGGAGGAAGAGCCCTGAACTGGGGTTCTAGTTCACCACCCTGCCACCAGCTGCTGACATGTCCTGGCTAATCACTTAACCTTGTATTTTCTTCACCTGTTGGAACAGCACGAGTCTTGGTGGTGCTGAGCCATTAGGAGACTTTGCTGCTGCTAAGTCGCTTCAGTCGTGTCTGACTCTGTGCGACCCCATAGGCAGAAGCCCACCAGGCTCCCCCATCCCTGGGGTTCTCCAGGCAAGAACACTGGAGTGGGTTGCCATTCCTTCTCCAATGCATGAAAGGGAAAAGTGAAAGTGAAGTCGCTCAGTCGTGTCTGATTCCTGGTGACTTCATGGACTGCAGCCTACCAGGTTCCTCTGTCCATAGGATTTTCCAGGCAAGAGCACTGGAGTGGGGTGCCATTGGCTTCTCTGGAGACTTTGCTAACCCCATGTAAACTGTTTGCCACGACTTATTTGCAAAGGGCCTAAGACAAAAAGACTTCTTTTCTGTCCATAGCTGGGATTCCAGCATTTATAGACATGTCTGATGGATTGATGTGTGTGCACATGTGTCTGACTGAAGTCCTAGTCTAGGGGATTGAGGGAAACTACTGTGAGAGAACTCAGCATAGGGGGCTGGGCAAGGAGAACTTAATTTTAAAATGAGACATGAGTGTCTGGGGACAATATGGCAGCCGAATCTTGAGTTCATCTAGACCCAGCCATCCTACCACAAAGGGGTTTTGTTGGTGAATTTTTAAGTGCCGTATTGGGACGTCCCTGGTGGTTCAGTGGTTATGAATCTGCCTGTCAGTACAGGGGACAAGGGTTCGATCCCTGGTCTGGGAACTAGGATCCTACATGTCTCAGGGCAGCTATGCCCATGAGTCACAACTACTGAAGCCTTCGCATCCTAGAGCTCATGCACCGAAACAAGAAAGGCTGCCACAGTGCAAGGCCTTCACGCTGCAGCTAGAGAAAGCCTGCAGACGGCAGTGAAGGGCTAGTGGAGCCAAAAGTAAACAAATCAACAGAGCGCTGTATCGACAAACTCTCGCTGGGGACGCTTCCTCGCACAGCCAGGTGTGACACAGAAGGAACAATGCCCTTCTCATTTTGGAAGAAGGGTGTGCTCTTCCAAGGTGCAGGGCCAGCTCTTAAGTCCCATGGCACCATCATAGGATGGGAACCGTGGCAGTGGCCATGACCACAGAGCTAAGTCATGATTACATATTAGCATCCTGAAAATTACAGGGAAAACTTGAAGGAGGGTAACCAATACAAGGTAAGACTTCCTGTCAACAGAAAGAGGCTTGGAGTTTTTGAAGGTTCAGTTCAGTTCAGTCACTCAGTCGTGTCCAACTCTTCGTGACCCCATGGACTGTAGCATGCCAGGCTTCCTTGTCTGTCACCAACTCCCAGAGTTCACTCAGACTCATGTCCTTCACATCAGTGATGCCATCCAACCATCTCATCCTCTGTCATCCCCTTCTCCTCCTGCCTTCAGTCTTTCCCAGCATCAGGGTCTTTTCCCAAGAGCTGGTTCTTCACATCAGGTGGCCAAAGTACTGGAGTTTCAGCTTCAGCATCAGTCCTTCCAATGAATATTCAGGACTGATTTCCTTTCAGATTGACTGGTTGGATCTCCTTGCAGCCCAAGGGACTTTCAAGACTCTTCTCTGACTCCAGAGTTCAAAAGCATCAATACTTCACTACACAGCTTTCTTTATAGTCCAAGTCTCACATCCATACATGACCACTGGAAAAACCATAGCTTTCACTAGATGGACCTTTGTTGGCAAAGTAATGTCTCTGCTTTTTAATATGCTGTCTAGGTTGGTCATACCTTTCTTCCAAGGAGCAAGCATCTTTTAATTTCATGGCTGCAGTCACCATCTGCAGAGATTTTGGAGCCCCTCCAAAATAAAGTTTCTCACTGTTTCCATTGTTTCCCCATCTATTTGCCTTGAAGTGATGGGACCAGATGGCATGATCTTAGTTTTCTGAATGTTGAGTTTTAAGCCAACTTTTTCATTCTCCTCTTTCACTTTCATCAAGAAGCTCTTTAGTTCTTCTTCACTTTCTGCCATAAGGGTAGTGTCATCTGCGTATCTGAGGTTATTGATATTTCTCCTGGAAATCTTGATTCTAGCTTCTGCTTCATCCAACCCAGCATTTCTCATGATGTACTCTGCATATAAGTTAAATAAGCAGGGTGACAATGTGCAGCCTTGATGTACTCCCTTCCCAATTTGGAACCAGTCTGTTGTTCCATGTCCAGTTCTAACTGTTGCTTCTTGACCTGCATACAGATTTCTCAGGAGGCAGGTCAGGTGGTCTGGTATTCCCATTTCTTTAACAATTTTCCACAGTTGATTGTGATCCACACAGTCAAAGGCTTTGGCGTAGTCAATAAAGCAAAAGTAGATGTTTTTCTGAAACACTCTTGCTTTTTTTTAATGATCCAGCAGACATTGACAATTTGATCTCTGGTTCTTCTGCCTTTTCTAAATCCAGCTTGAGCATCTGGAAGTTCACAGTTCAGGTACTGTTGAAGCCTGGCTTGGAGAAGTTTGAGCATTACTTTACTAGCATGTGAGATGAGTGCAATTGTGTGGTGTTTGAATAATCTTTGGCATTGCCTTTCTTTGGGATTAAGTTTAGGTGGATTAAAACATTCAGCTTCCATGTAATGGGATGTGTTAGAAACATGATTTTTGAACTCAGTTCTAGTTCTCATCTTCAGTATTTCTCAGAACCTGAGGACAATCCAAAGAACTCCTTACAATGATCACAATAATAGAGAGAACGATCATTTGCTGAGACACTTGCCCCGTGCCAGGCACTGTGATGAGTGACATTCACAGTGAACCTGAAGGGTGGGTGGCAGTACACCCAGTTTAAGATGAAGAATCTGGAGAGAAGTTGATTTCTCAGACTCAGACAGTGAGCACTGGTATTCAGATGTGTTTGCTCCCAGATCTTATGCTCTCTCTACTCTACCACAGCACAGTAAGAGATGCTTTAGAATGGCCTTTTCACCATGTTGGACTGGATGCTCAGAAGTTGTGGCCATTCCCAGACAGCTACCATGTCAGAACCCTGAGCTGAGAATCTCAGTGACAGAGATGAGCCAGGGTAAGCCACCGCACAGCCCTGCCATCATCTGTGAGGCCACGCTGCAGGCTCTGTGGCACTGCCCTGGGGCAGGGGGCAGGCAGAAGTGCCCCCACTGAGTTACATTTCTGAGCATTTTTGTCATCATGACTGGACTTGAGTGAAGTGGTGAAATGGAAAGAAAATAATAACAACAGTGACAATGACAAAAATAACACCTAGCATTTATCCAATATCATTACATGCTAAGAACTGAGCAAAACACCGTATCAGTCTCTCTTTTAGTTCTTACACCTTCATGAGTTGATTGCTAATATCATTATTTTAAAATTGAGGAAAAAGAGGCTCAGGGAGATTAAACCAGGTTGTCTGATGATAAAGTGCATAAGTGGGAGGCAGACCCAGACCTGACCCAGGTGAGTGGAGCTCCACTGTCGTGAGCATTTCGCTAGGACTCCTATGCTTGGTGCCCTCTTCCCCTCTTCTGAATCACCCATGTCTCCCCCTTGCTCTACATGTGGGACTTTTCCCCTCACCCCTGAAAGATCACTGGGCTCTAGGGAAACTCCAGCTCTTTCCTCCTAGTTACAACCCTGTGGGAGGCACTGTTTTCAGTCTTGCACTTTAGAGCTGCAGAGGGAAAAGTTGAGACATGTTGGTATTATTTTAAAATGTTTCTGCTATCGTCACTGCTTATATTTACTCATACAGTAATTGATCACAGAAAAAAAAATATAGATGATTTTTTTGTAACCCCAAGAGGAGCTGAACAGCTTTTATCTTGGTTGATTTAACTGTAAGCTCAGTGAAGTCATTGTGGGTTAAATATTACAAAATGCAATTTCCTATAGCAAATAAACAATGATTGGTAAATGTAATTTCCTACAATTGGCAGTTCAATGAGTTTTATAGTTAGAGTTTCAAGGTTAGAGGTTGTATAATAATTAACCATTATAGTTAATACCAAAAGCCCACAAGACACCTTTGTGTACGAACTACTGAATTTTATGGTGACAAAATATAGAAAAAGTATAAACCTGACAAAAAAGCATTCTCTCCCTCCAATCTAGCTTATGTTTGTATTCTTAGTGGCTTCAAGTTAAGTGACTGGTAAATATTTTCCAGTTCTTTCCTTATCTATGTAACAAAGTGTAATTATTAGCTCTGTACAGAGTATTCTCAAAGTCTCATGTCAACTTCTTAATCTACCAGAGTTCTATTAAAAAATTTGTGGCCTTTAGAAAACATTTTATTTTTATTTTCTCCCAGCTTGTTGAGATATAGTTAACATATAATTTTGTGTAACCTTAAGGTTTGCAACATGATGATTTGATATATTTATATTAACATATTATAAAATGATTACCACAATCAAGGTTAGTTATCCCCTCCATCACCTCAAATAATTACCTTTTATTGTGGTGAGAACATTTAAGATCTACTTTTTTAGCAATGTTCAAGTACATAATCCAGTATTGTTAATTATAGTCACCAAGTTGTACCTTAGGTCCCCAGAGCTTTAATTTTAGTCAGTGGTTATTTAAAGAACTTAGAGTCTTTAATTTTTATTTCTGTAGTGTAAATTTAAAAGACATTTTTACTTGCTTCTTGTTGAGAAACAATAACTTTGATCCCCACATAAAGGAGTTTTGGGAGTTACCCAAGGAGAAGTATTATTATTTTTCTGTGGCAGGACAGGGAATGACTTTTCTTATGGTTTCTGAAATCATGATATCCAGAGGTCCTTCCTGAAGCTGGCCCAGCAGGTCATGCAGTATGAGTACTGTGTTCTCAAAGCTTAAACCCTGTGAACAGAGAGCACTGGTGGCCATGTGCAGAGGTTGGGAACATCAGTGATGGTGTGCATCGGGGTTGCCATAAGCTTGCGTGAGCCAGAACATGAAGCAGAGGGGACTACTGAGTCCCAGGAGAGTGCCCATACAGGCTTGCATTTCTTGATACTTTACTCCTTTAATATATTCTGTAAAAAACTATATTGATTATGTGATCTACACACTTTGCTAGTATTATGGATATAAAAGTAAGTATCCTCAAGTGATTTACAGTTTAATGGGGAAAATAGATAATTATTAATAAGTGAGCAGTTATGAAAAGGTGTGCTAAGTGTCGTGATACAGAAAGTTTATGATATTGGGAGAACAAAGCAGGGGCATTCAAGCCTCATCAAATGAAGGTCAGGAAGTAGCATTATCTGAGGTCTGATGAATGAGAAGAGGGAGGAGGGAGGAGTTGAGAGATGAGGATTCCTTACAGTGAGTTCTTGTTTGAAGTCCTAAGAGCAAAAGATAATGTGGTCGTAGCTGTTGGGTGTGACATAGGGAAGGGAGGAGGAGATTAGGCTGGAGGGATAGGTCGGGCCCCATCAGAGGCCATGGTAATGTTAGACTTCATTTGAAAGATGCTGAAAAGTTACTGAAGGGTTTTAAGACAGAAAATGGTGTGGTGAGAGTCACATTTTAGAAAATCTCAGTAAGACTCAGGTCTTGAAAGACTGGATCGGAAAGGGCACAGTTAGGGGCAGAGAAACCAGTTAGGAAGCGACTGCAGATTTCCAGTTGATAGATGTTGGGGGTCTGGTCTAAGGCAGTGTCACTGGCAATGAAGATAGTTTGAAGGACTTTGAGAAGGTGAAATAGATGTGGTGAGAAATTTAATGTGGATATGAGGAAGGAGAAGAGCCGAGGGTGGCTGGTGTGTGAAAGTGCCGTATACATATTCAAGGACAAGTTCGAGGCAGGAGGATGATAGTTCAGTTTTGGACTTGCTGAATTTGGGTCCTAGTGGGACAAGTGGGATTGTTGAGTAGGAGGTGGGTTCATGGGTCTGGAGCTTGAGAGAGTGGTGTGGGCAGGTGATATAGGTGGTAACTGAAATAAGGGGAGAGAGTGATGTGGGCAGGTGAGATAAATGGTAACTACGGTAATGGGAGAGTGTATGAAGGGAAAAAGAGAAGTGAGTCTAAGGAATGAACATTTGGGTGACAGGCAGAAGAGGAAGGTCCCGTGATTAGAGTGTAGGAGGAAAGCCACGGGAGCCTGGGCTGTGGTAAAGAGTGTTCAGTAAGGGAGAGGTTAATAGTATCAAATGAAAAGGATGACTCAACTAAAATAAGGAGTGAAGAGTGCTGGTAAGAGTCAGCACAGAGGTAGACATCGGCATCTTTGGTAACAGCAGTTAAAGTGCAGTGATGGGCCAGATTCTTTTGGGATGAGGAGTGGAAAGAAGGAGAGGAAATGGAGGCAGGGAGTGTAAGCACACTCCTTCAGGAGGAGAAGGACTATATTCTGAAGAGGCCACAGGGCTAAAGGTGCATATTTTACCTCTTAATGGGAAGCAGCCAGTAGATGAGAAAGTTTGAAGATGTAGGAAAGAGATGGGATAATCAATAAAATGAAGTGAAGGTGGGTGGTATCCAGAAACCAAGGGGTGGAGCTGGTCTAAAGCAAGGCAGACCTTTGTACAGTGGGTGTGAAGGAGGCAGATATGAATACAGATGTGAGCATTTTGCAGATGTGGGAGCTAGAAGTTGTGAAATGCAAGTGAGAGTGGTAGTCTTTGGTAGTCTTCTACTTGTGGGTTAATGTTAAAGAACATATCTCCTTATTTCTTTTCATGCAGTTCATGAAATAGTCAGAGATGTGATCAATGAGCTTTCTTATGATGCTTATCTTTTGTTGCTTTTGCTGTTGAAGCAGATTCTCCTGATTAAGAAAACGAGGTGGGAGAACTCTGTAAGCAATAACCCCTCAGTTCTAAGTGAAAAAAGTTAAGGGTCTTGGCAAATCCGGGGATTACGGCAGTTAACATAAGGCCTTCCAGGCTGGCTGGCCCTCCTTTGGCTGCCAGCTTAGTTTAACACCTGCCAGGATGTCAGTCATATGGGCTAAAGTAGATTGCAACCACTGACACTCTCCTAACCTTCTACCATTTAGCTTTAGCCAGAACACCTTAAAGATCAATTAAGACAATACTTTTAAAAGCTCTTTGAAACTTGTAGATAATTAGAAATATAATGGCATTAGATGATTATGTGAGGCAACATAAAGTGGTAGAAAACAGTTATATAGAAATTACTTGTATGATTTTATTTGGGTGCCTGCCTTAACCTCACGGAAACCCTTCACATTGAGCTTCTCACTTCTAAAGTAGCCTTTTTCTACTAGTCCTGTAGAATTACTGTCAGTGTTCAAGGCAGTGGTTTTCAGTGTGACTGATCTTGTCCATTGGAAGTAATTTTGGAGTGAGCAGGACACATTTTAGTTGTTGTAATAATGGGGAAATGGTGGTCTTTGGTGGGGTGGAGAGATTCAGGAATTTTGAACATCTCACATGCATTTAATGATCCACAGAGAATTTTTCTGGATTGAATGGTAGTTGCATGTTTAGTTTTTTAAGAAAATGTTTTCCAGAGAGTCTCTATCATTTTGCTTTTTCAGTAGAAGTGTATGAATGATCCAGTTTCTCTACAGTCTTGCCAGCATTGATGTTGTTACTATTTCTTATTTTAGTCATTCTGATAGGTGTGTAAATATATCTAACTAGTGCTAATTTACATTTCCTTAGTGGCTAGTGATGTGAAAATCTTTTTGTATGCCTATTTGCCATCTTCCTTGGTGAAATATCTATTCAGATCTTTTCTTTGTTTTCTAATTGGATTATTTATTTCTTTAGGGTTACAGTTGAGAGCTTTTTGTATATTCTAGATACTAGTCCTTTGCTGGATATGTGGTTTGCAAATATTTTCTCCCAGAATGTAGCTTGTCTTTTCCTCCTCTTAAAGAGTTTTTTGTTGAGGAAACTTAAAAATTTTGATTAAGTCTAATTTATTGACTTTTTTTCCTTTTATGGATTCTGCTTTTGGAATCAAGTTAGAGCATTCTTTGCCTAACTCTGGATCCTGAAGATTTTCTCTTAAGTTTTCTTTCTAATGTTTATAGTTTCATGATTTATGTTTAAGTCTGTGATCCATTTTAAATCAATTTGTGTAAGATGTAAGACTTAGGTCAGGGTTCTTTTTTTTTTGATCTATGGATGTCCAATTTCTCCAGCACTATTTGTTGGGTTCTTTTTGCTCCTTTTCAAAAACCAGTTGGGCATATTTGTGTGGGTCTATTTGTGTATGTTTTACTCAATTCCATTGATCTGTGTTTCTATCTCCACTAGTAGCATTCAGTCTTGATTATGGTAGCTATATAATAAGCCTCAAAAATGAGTAGATGGATTCCTACCACTTTATTTTCTTTCTCAAAATGTTTTGTCTATTCCAATACTTTGTCTTTCTGTATACATCTTAAGAATAATGTTTTCTATAGACACAAAAATATCTTTCTGGGGTTTTGATAGTAATTAAAACTGTATGTCAATTTGGGGGAAATGAACAACTATGTAGAGTCTTAGAATCCACGACTATGGTGTGTCTCCCTATTTATTTAGATCTTCTTTGGTTTCAGCGTAGGTTCCAGCGTATATATGTAGGTTCCAGCATAGAAGTGTGGTACATGTTTTGGAAGATTTATACCTAAGTATTTCATTTTTGAGTGACTTTAAATGGTATTGTATTTTAAATTTTGGTAGTCACATGTCCATTGCTAGTATGTAGAAATACAGTCAATTTTTGTATGCTTCTATTGTATCCTATAGAGAAGGCAACGGCACCCCATTCCAGTACTCTTGCCTGGAAAATCCCATGGATGGAGGAGCCTGGTAGGCTGCAATCCATGGGGTCGCTAAGAGTCGGACACGACTGAGCGACTTCACTTTCACTTTTCACTTTCATGCATTGGAGAAGGAAATGGCAACCCACTCCAATGTTCTTGCCTGGAGAATCCCAGGGACCGGGGAGCCTGGTGGGCTGCCGTCTATGGGGTCGCACAGAGTTGGATACGACTGAAGTGACTTAGCAGCAGCAGCATTGTATCCTATAACCTTCCTGAACTCGAGGAGATAGTTTGCCAGTTTTATTTGGATTTTCTATATAGATGATTATGTCACTATAAAATAGGGACGGTATTTCTTTCTTTCTGATCCATATACCTTTTACTTTATTTTCTTGCCATGATACATTGGCTAGAACTTCTTTAAGTGTATTAGCTATAAGTGTATTGTAAGTGTTCTTATCAAGCTTAGGAAGACCTTCTCTATACCTATTTTTCTGAGAGTGTTTTTTTCTTTTTTTCTTTTTTATTTATTTATTTATTTTTTAGGCAAGAATATACAATGGAGAAAAGACAGTCTCCTCAGTAAGTGGCGCAGGGAAAACTGGACAGCCACATGTAAAAGAATGAAACTAGAATACTCCCAAACACCATACACAAAAATAAATGCAAAATGAATTAAAGATCTACATGTAACACAAACACTATAAAACTTTTAGAGAAAAACACGGGCAGCATGCTTTTTGACATAAATCACAGCAAAATCTTTTTTTATCCACCTGGTAGAGTAATGAAAATAAGAACAAAAATCAACAACTGGGCTCTAATTAAACTTTTTTTTTTTTTTTACTGTGCTCTTTGCTTCTTTATTTATTTATTTATTTTTTTGTGTTTTTTTTGCTTTTTAAATTTTTTTTTCCACCACAGGTATACATGTGTTCCCCATCCTGAACCCTTTTTCTTTTTTTAAAGTCATGAATGGGTGTTGACTTTTGTCCAGTATTTTTCTTTGTTCACAGATGTAATCATATATTTTTTCTTTTTTAGCCTGTTGATATGGTAGATTACATTGATTGATTTTAGAATATTGAACCAGCTTCCATCCCTGGGATAAACCCCACTTGATCATAGTCTGTAAGTTTTTCATATTACTGAATTCCACTTGCCACTATTGTGTTTGTAGATATTTATCTATAATTTTCCTTCTTTTGTTCTTTTTTGAATACTGTCTTTGTCTGGTTTTGGTTTCAGGGTGATACTAGCTTCATAAAATGAATTGGAAAGTGTTCCTTTCTCTTATGTTTTCTGGAAGAGGATGTATAAAATTGATGTTAATTCTTAATTAAGCATGTGGTAGAAGTTTCCAGTGACATCATCTAGGTATGTATTTGTTCTTTATTATTTCCTCTTCTGCTTGATTTGGGTTTATTTTTTCTAATACATGCATTTAGTACTATCAAATTCTCTCAGCTCTGCCTTTGTTCTGTCCCACAAATTTTGTAATATCATATTTTCATGTCTGCTCAAATATAGTTTTTCATTTTCCATGAAATTTCCTCTTTGACCTATAAATGATTTACCAGTATGTTGTTTAGTTTCCAAGTGTTTTGAGATTTTCCTGTTTTATTGGTTATTGATTTCTAGTTTAATTCCATTTGGGTCACAGAACACACTCTGCTGCTGCTGCTGCTAAGTCACGTCAGTCATGTCTGACTCTGTGCGACCCCATAGATGGCAGCCCACCAGGCTCCACTGTCCCTGGGATTCTCCAGGCAAGAACACTGGAGTGGGTTGCCATTTCCTTCTCCAATGCATGAAAGTGAAAAGTGAAAGTGAAGTCGCTCAGTCATGTCCGACTCAGCAACCCCATGGACTGAAGCCTACCAGGCTCCTCTATCCATGGGATTTTCCAGGCAAGAGTACTGGAGTGGGGTGCCATTGCCTTCTCCGGAACACACTCTATATGATTTTAATTCTTTTAAATTTGTTGAAGTTCATTTTATGAGCCAGAATAAGGTCTATTTTGGCATATGTTCTATGGACACTAGAGAGGGATTTGTATTCTGCTGCTATGTTCTATAAATGTTGATTATATTGTTGGTTAATGGTAATGTTGAGTTCTTATTTATCCTTGCTGATTTTTTGTCTAGATGTACTAGCAATTGTTGATTGAGGGATGTTGAAGTCTCTAGATATACTTGAGGAATTGTCTATTTCTGCAAAAACTCAATCAGTTTTTGCTTTACATATGTGGCAGCTGTGTTGTTTGGTATGTTTACATTTAGGATTGCTATGTTTTATTGGTTGATTGATCCTTTTGGCAAATAGATAGGACAAGAGTGGAAACTGTGGCTGACTTTATTTTTCTGGGCTCCAAAATCACTACAGATGGTGACTGCAGCCATGAAATTAAAACATGCTTACTCCTTGGAAGGAAAGTTCTGACCAATCTAGACAGCATATTAAAAAGCAGAGACATTACCTTGTCAACAAAGGTCCATCTAGTCAAGGCTATGGTTTTTCCAGTGGTCATGTATGGATGTGAGAGCTGGACTATAAAGAAAGCTGAGCACCAAAGAATTGATGCTTTTGAACTGTGATGTTTGAGAAGACTCTTGAGAGTCCCCTGGACTGCAAGGAGATCCAACCAGTCCATCCTAAAGGAGATCAGTCCTGGGTGTTCATTGGAAGGACTGCTGTTGAAGCTGAAACTCCAATACTTGGGCTACCTAATGCGAAGAGCTGACTCATTTGAAAAGACCCTGATGCTGGGAAAGATTGAGGGCAGGAGGAGAAGGGGATGACAGAGGATGAGATGATTGGATGGAATCACCGACTTAATGGACATGGGTTTGGGTGGACTCTGGGAGTTGGTGATGGACAGGGAGGCCTGGCGTGCTGTGGTTCATGGGGTCGCAAAGAGTCAGACAGGACTGAGCGACTGAACTGAACTGAAACATTGTATAATGTCCCTGTCTGACTTTGGTAATTTTTTGCTTTGAAATCAGCTTTATCTGATATCAAAACAGCCACTCCGTCTTTCTTTTGATTAGTATTTTGCATGTGTTGCCCTAAAGGTCCAGGAGCAAGCGATGAGAATGAAAACAAAACACGAAATCTGGTGCAGGGGGCCAGGGGACCTGTAGCTTCTACTGGACTGAGGCACAGAGTCCACTCTGAGTCCAGCTTTTATTCCTGATTGCAGACTACAAAGCTTCCTTTGATCTATCTTTCCCAAGACTCTACATTGACATAGTCCAGATCGCCTTGCTTTTACCCCAGGCCATTCCCTTCTGGGATAGTCTTGGGAACAATCAGCAAGTATGTAGGCAGTGCTCATACCTAACGCCAACCCGGTGTTCTGAGGTCCATGCTTTCATGATCCCAGTCATACTCCCTTCTGGGTCTGGCCTTGGGATCTGTAACAAGGCTATTATTCTAAGAAAAACATGAAAAGTAATCATCAACATAGTTTCTTGATATATGCTATTTTTCTAGATGCTGTTTCTATGACATTTCTCAAGGCTGTGAAAGTGCATCATTAGAAATTCCCACTACATGCATGATGTATCTTTCCCATCCTTTGACTTTCAGCCTTTTCCTTTCAATCATACTGTTTATATTTAATGTAATTTTTATTATGCTATGTTTAAATCTGTAATTTTTTCTTTTGCTTTCTGTTCTGTCTCTGTGTTTAAAATTTTTTTGTTGTTGTTATTTCTTCCTGCCTTCCTGTGGGTTATTTGAACATTTTGTAGAATTCCATTTTGATTTACCTATAGTGATCTTAAGTGTTTCTCTCTGTAGAGTTTTTTTTAGTGTTGTTTAGGTATGATGTCTCACACACACACACACAAACACTCACACATCTTATAATAGTCTGCTGGTGTCATCATTTTGCTAGTTTTGCATGAGGTATAAAAATCATGCCTTTATGCCCTTTCTCCCCCTATTTATAATGAAATGAAAGTCGCAGGTTAGTCGCTCAGTCATGTCTGACTCTTTGCAACCCCATAGACAGGAGCCTACCAGGCTCCTCTGTCCATGGAATTCTCCAGGCAAGAATAATGGAGTGGGTAGCCATTTCCTTCTCCAAGGGATCTTCCTGACCCAGGGATTGAACCCGGGTCTCCTGCATTGCAGGTGGACTCTTTGCTGTCTAAGCCACCAGGGAAGCCCCATTTAGAATAAAGATGTCTTAAGTATTTCCTCTGTATGCATTTAGAACCATATCAGACAGTATTATAATTTCTGCTTCAACCATCAAATATAACTCAGAAGACTCAAAAGTAGAAGGAAAGAGGTTGCATTTACCTATATTTTTGCTTACTATGTTCTTTCAAAGGGTGTTTCTTCACCCCTCTGGAGAAAGACAAGGTGAGAAACACGTAACTTATCAAAGACAGTGACTAAACCTGAAATAATTTTTTCCTTGGAAGCTGCCGTTTCCCTCAGGAACTCTCACTGGATCATGTAATTCATGTTTTTATATGCTGTGTGGGGATTTGGCTTTCTGTTTATGGAGTTTGGATAAATACAGCCAGGCTACGCACTTAGCTAGTGTCTCAGCAGGCGCCAGAGAGACAAGTTCATCAAATGTAAATTAACATATATAATCTAAACATACTTCCAGTAACTGATTTAATATGTGCTCTGTTGACAAAGAATTCTCTCAGGTAATAACCATTGAATGCTTGGGAACAGAAATATAAACTCCAGCTAAAAATGTAGCTCCTGTCTCTTTGGGCAAAGAGACAAAGTGGTGTTTTGCTATTTCTTTAAAAAATTCTGGATGATTAGCTAACTAGATACAAGAAACATAAAAATGGTATGATCTCTTTTAGTTGAATTCTTATTAAAGAGAAGTTTGTTTAAGAATAAAAAATGAGTATATTAGTTCATTTCAGGATAATTATATGTAGTTATCATATATGTATATGTAGTTATCATATATGCATTGAAATATATTTCAATAAGTGAACTCACTTCTTTTGAATAATTGGCTCAGGGCTATAGAGAAACCCTGGAGAAGGAAATGGAAACCCACTCTAGTATTCTTGCCTGGAAAATCCCATGGACAAAGAAGTATGGCAGGCTATAGATCATTGGGTTGCAAAGAGTTGGACACGACTTAATGACTAAACAATAGAGAAACCCAGTCTATTTATCTATTTATTTATTATCAAGATGTAATTGATATATTACATTGTATTAGTTTTAGGTGTATAACATAATTATTTGATACATGTATATATTCAAAATATATATTCCTTGTGGCAAGAACTTTTGCCATCTACAGTCTTAGTAAATTTCAGTTATACAATACAAACTTGTTCACTATCGTCACCATGATGGTATTTTATCTTCAGGACATATTTATAGAAATTGTCTTAATAACTAAAAATGTTTAAAGTATGGAATATATGAATGGATGTACAGTGTTTATACGTTGAAGAACTAATAATTAATGATTAAGACTACCAACCTAGACAGCATATTAAAAAGCATAGACATTACTTTGCCAACAAAGGTCTGTCTAGTCAAGGCTATGGTTTTTCCAGTGGTCATGTATGGATGTGAGAGTTGGACTATGAAGAAAGCTGAGCACAGAAGAATTGATGCTTTTGAACTGTGGTGTTGGAGAAGATTCTTGAGAGTCCCTTCAACTGCAAGGAGATCCAACCAGTCCATCCTAAAGGAAACCAGTCCTGAATATTCATTGGAAGGACTGCTGTTGAAGCTCAAACTCCAATACTTTGGCCACCTGATGTGAAGAGCTGACTCAATTGAAAAGACCCTGATGCTGGGAAAGATTGAGGGCAGGAGGAGAAGGGGACGACAGAGGATGAGATGATTGGATGGCATCACTGACTCAATGGACATGAGTTTGAGTAAACTCTGGGAGTTGGTGATGGACAGGGAGGCCTGGCATGCTTCAGTCCATGGGGTCACAAAGAGTCGGACATGACTGAACGACTGAACTGAACTGAACTGAAGACTACCAATGAGAAATCCTGACACATTGGCTTTAAGGAAAAGACAAGACAATTGTCACTGTTAGGCTTAATGTTGACGTGCAAGGAAGTTTCTCAAATACTATCATTTTGTTACTCAAAGTAATATTTTCATTTATCATGTTAGTGCCATTAATTTGTCAAGAAAGGCTTTTTTTAGTTAGAGCAAAATCAAAACTCAAATTAGAGTATATTGAATCAAAGCCTCTCAACAGTGGCATGACTGACATTTTGGGTTGGGTGATTCTTTATCATGGGGGCTGCCCTGTACAATGCAGAGTGTTTAATAGTGTCCTCTACCTACTGGATTCCAGTATCAACCAATCCTGCCCATCCCTCCCCTCATCCCTGGAGTGACAAATAAGACTGCAGGCATTGCTAAACACTCTTTGGGGACAAATCTGCTTCTGTTTGAGGACCACTGGTCTAAACTATTGGCAAATTCAAAATAGTGCAGTTAAAATGTAGAACATCTATTCTACAGTGGACATGAAGGGAAAGGTGTCTTTAATTCAGAGTCAGTGATGTCTAAATAGAACATACTTGACAGCTTCTGGGGATCTCCATTTTCATGCTCATCCAAGGACTGAGTTTGGGTGATCCTAGCAGACTATTTGGTTTACATACACTTGCGTTGTCCTCTTTTCCCTGGCTTGGTTTTGTAGATTACCTGTTGGGTCCACGATAACTCAGAGCAGAGTGTATCCTGTTGTATTCAACATAACAGTTCAAAGATGTCCGTGTTGGCTACATACATTGTTTGATTTAATTACTGTGGCTTTGAATAAAGAGTTTGGCCTTCTTCTTTCTGAATAAATGCTTTATTGACCTTTTCCTTGTAGCTCTTCATCACCTTAATGACACACTCACTAATTTCAAAAAGACTAATTCCCCTCAAAAGGCTAATAATTTCAATAAACTGTTTTGATCGAGGTAGGATTTGTAAGTCTTTGCCAGTTGGGCTAATTGTTCATTCAAGGCTTTTAATTGTTCCCTGACAAATTTATTTTTAAGAAGCATCTGAACTAGCCTTTATTTTGCTCATTAGGTGGTTGGCAGCTTCCCAAAGAAAGCAGGGCTTGACATCTGGTATGTGGTACTTAGTACAGTGGAGATTTTTGCCATCTCTTTGATATTACCCATTGTTCCCTTTACTTCTTTAGGCCAAGGTTTGTTCCTCTTGGGATACTCCTTGATTTTTAACCTAGGCCGGTAACACAACTTCAGGAGCCCAAGTGAGGCTTAGGGCAGTGAAAGCCATCAACTTTTGTTTTTGCTGGGTCTAGTTGAATCATTTGGATGTAGACTAAGAGAATGACCAGTGTGGGGCATGTTCAGTCAAAGGTTTGAGTGCATAGAGGGTGCTTCAGAGGAGATGTTTTGGTCTGCCTGGGACTGAGGGGCTTTCTGGAACATGATGCTTTCATTCCTAAAGTCAGGAAAGTCCCAAGAAAATTGGAATGAGTTGGTCATCCTAGGAACATTACTGTCATCCTGGTGTCTCAGGATTTAGCAGTCTGCAAACCAACATATGACCACATCATCATCAATGCCTGAAAAATGGGTAGCTCTGAGCCCCTACATCATGACTGCAAGAAGTTAGTCCCTTGAATGTCTCCCAGATTTTTCTAGGAGTCTTCAGAGAGTGATTCATATATTCTGAGAAGTGAGGGCTCCTCTCTCTCTCCTCAGCCTCTGTTTCTCTCTCTTTTTTCCCTTCCTTAACTTTTAAGCAGTGCCCTGCAGCCTGCAAACTGCCTACAGAAGTACCTCCATACTGCCACTGTTGCAAGTGTCTGAATAAATGATCAACCCCCTGACCTGGTTTTTCTGCCACTTTGCTGAGGATAGTTTTCTCCCAAGGGAGGCCCCAAATCCTTCAGGCTAGTCACAGCCCCCAGGGTGTGACAGGTCCTTTAGTTCTTGGGTTTCCTCCTCTTTTCTCCAATCGTCTCCCCACCCCAGCTCCTTTCCTTCCATTATATTTTCTTCCCACCTGTACTTGTTCTCAGATATTCCTGCATCTATGAAATGGAGAATCACAACCCCCAACCACACCCCTCCATGCAACACCAGTCCACGCAATGCAGGTGGATGGGGTGGGGACTTGGTCTCCCTCATCTCACTCACTCATTCACAAGCTTCTTTTCTGCTCAGCCAAGTTGCTGGGAGGATTTTCCAACCTGACCAAGAGTTTCCTCTCAATCTTTAACTGTCTAATTAAAACCAGTGTAGGCTATCCCTAGCCCCTGTGGTTGTATGGCTCAAGTCAGAGAACTTATATTCAGACCCAGAGTTACCAGAAAGCCATCTGGATAAGCAGCAGGTGGTCAGGGACACTGTCCATGAGCTGCATCAGTGCTGAGTGTCAATGAGCACTGGTGAGTTTCAAAGCACTGAATAAGGGCTGGTAGTAGTGACTCTCATTTCCCCACTAACCACTCCTATCCTAACTTGGATCATTTCATCCTCTGAAAAGATGGAAAACAAACTACTCATTAGAAGGATTTTGGCTACAAATAGCGAAAATTTGGATTCAACCTGGCTCAAACCAATTGAACATTTATTGTAGTATAGAACAGTGAATCCGTAAGAAGGACAAGCTTCAGAGTTGAATGACTCAGTGGCTCAGAAATATCAACAAGGAGCCAGGTCATCTGCATATCTGCAATATATAACTCATACATTGTTTCATCTTTGGACTAAGGAATAGTGAGCGATTTGAACCATAATCAGGAAAAAGTCAAAGCCGAGGTTTTCAATCGGTTATGTTTTGGGTTCTCAGGCTGTAAACATCAGTGAAGTCAGGGGAGAGGAAAGACATGTTTAAGAATAATGCTGTGTGCTTGGAATTCTCCACAGATACTTTTAATTATTGACCAGAAAATAGTCATATGGCCACACCTAGCTGCAGGGGAGACTAAAATTTCTACTACTGTGGCTATGGGCGGATGACTAGATGTCTCTGTCCCAAGGATTAAATAAGTGAGTGTTTGTAAAGCAATTAGCACAGTGGCTTGCACAGAGTAGACACTCAGTGTGAAGTATTGTTTCTACCTCTTAGTTAACATCAGGAGCAGACAGTATCAAAGGGAGGATGGGGTGAGGGTGGGAAGTGAGCCCTGTGCTACTTGTTAAAAAATTGTTTTATTGGAGTATAATGGATTTACAGTATTGTGTTAATTTCTACTATAGAGCAAAGTGACTCAGTTATATGTATACATTCTTCATATTCTTTTCCGCTATGGTTTATCTTAGGATACTGAATATAGTTCTCTGTGCTATACAGGTGGACTTCATTGTTTATCCATTGTATGTATAATAGTTTGCATGTGCTAATTCCAAACTCCCACTCCGTCTGTCCCTTACTCCTCCCTAGCACTCCTGTGCTATTTTTAAAGTGAGAGAAGCTTCTTCTACACTCCTTGTGATGGAGGTATGGAAAGGAAGTAAGTTTGGCCAGAGATGGGAGGTTTACAGTTGCTCTTTTAGGTTTCTGTCTTGAAAATTGGTGTTTTAGAGATACATAGTCAAAACGGAAATGTGCTACCCCGGGCACAGGGTATAAATAAGACTGAAATGTGTTCTGATGTCTTAAAGAACTTTTATGTATATTTACATAGTGACCTGGGAATGTTTTTCTACTAAAAATTCTGAGAGAGAATTAGATACTATGTATGAAGGGCTTTAAACTCTTAGGAGGAATGGAGCTATGCAAATCTAAAGGCTGGGCATTATTAATAACAACAGTAGTTTTAATGTATGCCATGCACTTTGCCCTTCAAAAGACTGGAATTTAACGCGCACAAGGCAAGGTGGTGGAAACATGAGTTCCCAGTGGGGTAACCCACCCTTTCCCAGTGATTAGTGCACCTCCTTTATCTGGGGCAAAATGGAGGATTAGCGGCCACTTAGTTATCTCACTGATCACTGGCCCAGAAACACTCCCCTTTTCTCTGTTTCCTTTTATCCTCTTTGCTTCTCCTCTACCAGCGGGAAAGAATACATGTCCCTTTAAGCCCCAATTTCCTTTTTTCCTCCTTTCAAATCCTTTGAGGAGTTCTGGCTCTTGCTAAAGGCCTAACTTCGACTAGCAAAGCCAGTATTTTCTCAGAGCTCCTGTTTTTCTTCTTTGAAAATGGAGCAATAGAGCCCGTCCCTGGTGTATGCTCGGAACTAGGACTCTGATCGTGCGAGGGGTGGAGGGGAGAACATTGAATCTGGAGGTAGAATAAGTGTTTCCTGCTTATTGGTACAGCAATTTTGGGTAAGCCATGCTATGAAAGTGCTTTGGCATCCACAAGGGGCTATACAAATTTTATCATCTCACAGGGCAGAGTGGCTTCCAGCTGGCCAGGCAAATGGAGATACAAGAACACACTGTAATTGATCCTACTTACAAATGCCAGAGCTTGTTTCTTTCTGCAAGTGGTTTTCCCTTCTTCAGGAGTAAGGGTGTTTCACAATCATCCCTGTATTTAACACTTCTATCAGATATTTTTTTGTGCACCTATGAAGTGTAGGGTACAACATGGAGCACTGGGTACAACAATCCCTGGCCTAGAGGAGCGTGGTCATGTGGGGGAGACAGCTAACAAACAAGTGAACAGTTGGATTTGTAATTCCAGATTGTGATGTGCTATGAAGGGAACCGACAGGGCTGTGGTTGAGGACCCTGGATGTGGGATGAAGGGAGCTCTGCTGGCTCTTTCTAGGACATGGTTCTCTGAGCTGGAAGGAACCCTGGGCATCATTGGTCTTTCCTCTCATCCTTGGTTGGACCTCTGTATAAGGATCCCAGAATTGGGAGAGCTAATCTTGTTTTAGAAGAGCTGCCCTCAACAGCAGGCTTCCCAGGCTCAACACTAGGCTCAAGATGGTATAGATTCTGCCTGCAATGCAGGAGACCCCAGTGTGAGCCCTGGGTCAGGAAGATGCCCTGGAGAAGGAAATGGCAACCCACTCCAGTATTCTTGCCTGGAGAATCCCATGGACAGAGGACCCTGGCGGGCTACAGTCCATAGGGTTGCAAAGAGTTGGACACAACTGGAGCGACTTAGCACACACGCACAGCCATTGCCCCATTGCCTCCTGTCTGGGGCTGAGAACATGCTGCTTCCTGGTCCCCTCCCTGGGATCTGCCACCTCAGTGTTTCCCACCACCTGTGTCTCCCCCACAACAGAGGAGAGAGACTCCTATATCACCAGAGAAGATTCCTGTCTCATATTGCCTAAGCTCCACCCTCTGTAGCCACTGAGCCAGCTTCTGGGATGCCAGCTCCCAGGCCTGCAGGCTGAGTCAATCAATGCCAGAAACAGTCGTTTTGGAGCTGCCTAGTTTTTTTTTTATCAGGAGGCTGATGAAGTCTGCTTCCTGCTCATGCTCGCCTCCCTGGGACAACTTGGCACCATCTGAGGTGGCCCACTCAGCACCCTCTTTCTGGACTAGCCGCCCTCCAGGAAGCCAGCTGGAAGCTTGTTGGCATTTATTACCCTTTTCAGCTTTAAAAACTGCCCACTGAAATGGACTGAGTAATAACCATGAAATACATCCAGGCAGTGACATCTGAATAGAAATGAAAATAAAACGTTAAGTGGCAGGTGTTTACATGATCTTGCTACTCTGGGGCTCTAGTTGATCCAGGTTTTGTTGGCAAAGAGGAGGACCCCTTAAGAGGCCCTGTGGTGTTCTGAGCTGGGTGGACACCCTGGGCTGGATGTCACAATATTTGGACTCTGTTCTTAACCAGGTGGGGACTTTAGGTAAATTACTTCACCTCTCTCGTCTCAGTTCCCTTAATTGTGAAATGAGGAGTATGGGCTGGATGACTTACCTAGCCCTGCCTACATCAAATAAAGTAATTTCATATAGCATTTTCAGATACAGTTATTGAAAACAATACTTTTCAGTCTCTGTCCTTTTTTTTTTTTTTCCTTCCTTTCCTTCTTTCTTTAAATAAAGAGTGGCCAGGAAAGGGAAATCAGAGGTTAGTTCTCTGCTAGTGAGATACTATGTGACTCCATAGTTTTTATAGATTGGTGACTTAAATTCTTTGTCTGAAACTGACGTATGATTTCTGCACAACTGAAAGCCTTGCCTTGATTCTCCCAGACTGGCCTCTGGCCTTTCCTGCACTGGCGTATGCTCAGTTGTATCCCACTCTTTGTGACCCCATGGTCTGTAGCCCTCCAGGCTCCTCTGTCCATGGAATTTTCCAGGCAAGAATGCTTGAGTGGGTTGCGATTTCCTCCTCCATTGGTGGGTTCAGGAAAGTGATCCAATTATTTCCCCAGTCACCATCAGACAAGAAGGGAAGCCAGGCATCAGTGGGCAGGCCAGACTGGTGGCCAGGAATTGGAATTGTTGGCATCTGTGTAGCTGGCACACGTGCCTAGCACCACCTTCTTCAAATGCTCTTCCAGCTCTGTCCTGCTCTGTGTCTCTCCCTGCCATCCTGGAAGGAGGGAGGGCGAGGAAGGTCGGGGTCCTTATTTGTGCTCCCCAGGGCCTTGGCAGCTGGTCTAGTCCAGGACTGTGCCTTCCCACACTCTGGCCCTCCCTGTGCCCTGGAAACACTGTTCTACTTCTGATCCCTTCGGTTCCAGGGATTAATTCATGCGATGGTTTCCTGCTGGGTGCATTTCTTCTCTTAATCCTGCCCAGGTTTCTACAAATACTCCCATGTCAGGTAAATTCTTTCTTGTCAAGTCCCTAACTGTTATGACATCCAAAGAGAACATAAAAAGTGACCAGGAATTAAGATAGTATTCATCTGCGCTTCTTGACTATGGTTGAACTTTAGGCTCTCCAGGGAAGTTTAAAAAAGCACTGAGCTTGGGTTCTATCCCTAGAGATTCAGATTTAATGGTTCAGCATAGAAACTAGGATTGATACGTTTAAAATATGTACAGCCTGAGTATGAATCAACCAATACCATTGGTTGGTATTAATTGTTGGGGTTGGGGAAATCGATATCTTTTCCCTGAGAATCAGAATTATTTCCTTGGTTACAGATGTTCACTCTTTTTCTTTTCAAGTTTTTATGATATACAATTTCATACCTCCACAAAAGTAGGGGAGGAGAGCAGTCAATATGCATGTACCCATCACCCAGATTCATCAATTATCAAGTCATGGCCCATATGATGTATCATTTTGTGTATTGTACGTGTGTGTTTAAAGATGGCTGCTTGTTTTTTGCACATTTTTGAGTCTTTGTCTTTTTATTGTTGATTTGTAGAAATTATTTACATGTGCTAAATACAAGATTTTTTTGTAGTTATTTGATCACATATGCATGCTGAAAATAGTTTTTCCTAGTCAATGACTTGTCTTCTTTTTCTTACTAGTGTCTATTTGTCCCAGCAACATTTTTAAAAAGAAGATCCTCTTCAGCTTCTAAATTGGCTTGGTAAAATTCGTTTGTTGAAATTGATTTGCTTTATGTGTGTGCTTATTTCTGTATTCCTTATTCTGCTCCATTGTACCAATTTGTCTCTCCCTGCTCAATACCATACTGTATTGATTACTATGGCAAGCATAGCAAGGAGATCAAATTAGTCAATCCTAAAGGAAATCAACCCTGAATGTTCATTGGAAGGACTATGCTGAACAACAGCAGCTTTATTGTTGTTGTTTAGTTACTAAGTTGTGTCCGACTCTTTTGCTTCCCCATTTACTGCAGTGCACCAGACTCCTCTGTCCATGGGCTTTCCCAGGCAAGAACACTGGAATGGGTTGCCATTCCCTCCTCCAGGGGATCTTCCTGACCCAAGGTTCAAACCCGAGTCTCCTGCATTGCAGGAGGTTTCTTTATCACTGAGCCACCAGGGAAGCCCTTAGCAGCATTTCTGGCCTCTATTTACTAGATGTTGGTAGCAACTGTCACCCCTTGTGATAATCAGAGATGCTCCAGACATTGCCAAATGGCTTCTGGGGTCAAAATTGCTACCAGTTGAGAACCACTGTCCTAAGGTGTTAGGGATAAGCTGTCACGTGACTGCATTTTAAAGCTCTTTGAAACACTTCTTTTCTGTGTGGTTATGTCTTCAACCTGGTACATACTCAGATTCATTTGGTTAATTTTGCTTTGGAATCTTAACTTTGCTTTAATTTTTAATGTGTTTTATAATTGTATAAAATATTTATATGGTTTTGAAGTCAAATGTATAAAACAAAATATATTGCAGAAATCTAGCTGCTAATTCTATATCTTCCACCTAGGTTTTTACCTACTGTGATTAAGTAACCATGAAGAAAACGTTTGTTTTGTTCCCCAGCTGTAGGTTGGTTTGCTTCTTCCTCAGTCTTCCTCTCCTTCCCTCCCTTCCTTCCTTCTCCTTGTATTCCTTTTCTTCACTTCTCCTCCTTCTTTGATGATTTTTTCCCTTTCAGTTTTATTATTCAGCTTTATTGAGATATAATTGACTTACAGCACTTTATCAGTTTAAAGTGTACAGCATAATGATTTGATTTACATACATTATGAAGTGATCACAATACATTTAGTGAATGTACCTCATCTCATATAATTACAAGAGAAAAAAAATTACTTTTCTTTATGAGGTGCACTCTTAGAATTTACTTAACCATTTTCATATATAATGTGAAGCAATGTTAATTATATTTATCATGCTGTATGTTACATCTCTAGTACTTATTTATCTTATAACTGGAAGTTTGTACCTTTTGACCACCTTCATTCTATTCTCCCTCCCCCTACTCCCTACCTCTAGAACCACAAATCTGTTCTCTTTTTCTGTGAGTTTGTTTGTTTTAAAGTATAATGTACCTGCTGCTGCTGCTGCTAAGTCGCTTCAGTCGTGTCCGACTCTGTGCGACCCCATAGACTGCAGCCCACCAGGCTCCCCCGTCCCTGGGATTCTCCAGGCAAGAACACTGGAGTGGGTTGCCATTTCCTTCTCCAATGCATGAAAGTGAAAAGTGAAAGTGAAGTCGCTCAGTCATGTCTGTCTCTTAGCGACCCCAGGGACTGCAGCCCACCAGGCTCCTCAGTCCATGGGATTTTCCAGGCAAGAGTACTGGAGTGGGGTGCCATCGCCTTCTCAATAACTTACCTACAACACTATATTAGTTCTTGGTGCACAATATAGTGTTTTGATATTTCTATACATCTTAAAATGATCACCATTCTTTTTTCTAATATAAAAAGGCCACTCTTTTTAAAAATTTAATTAGAGGATAATTACTTTACAATATTGTGATGGCTTCTGTCATACATCAACATGAATTGGCCACAGGTATACACATGTACCCTGCCCCCGTCCTGAGCCCCCCTTCCCTACCCACCCTATCCATCTAGGTTGTCACAGAACCCTGGGCTTTGGGTTCCCTGCATCATACATCAAACTCCCACAGGCTATCTATTTTCCATATGGTAATGCACATGTTTCAGTGCTATTCTCTCGAATCATCCCACCCTCTCACTTCCCCCACTGTGTCCAAAAGTCTGTTCTTTATTTTGTTGTCTCCTTGCTGCCCTGCAAATTGCCCTGCAAATCATTGCTGTATTTCTAGATTCCATATATATGCATTAATATATTTGTCTTTCTAACTTACTTCACTCTGTATAATAGGAAAAGAGCCATTCTTAACAGGACAAGGAAGAGGATGGGTGTGTCATCCAGGGCACATCCAATACAGCATATGCCAACCTAGAGTGTGTGTGTGTGTGTGTGTGTGTGTGTGTTGTGTGTTTGAATGACTTGACGCACACTGTACAGACTCTCTAGTTACCTTCCTCATTTTGTCAGCAGTTGTCTATGTCACTCAGGGTTCCAGTAGGAAACAGATGCCTTGCAAACGGGGTAATCGAGAAGACCTTAGTAGAAGCACTCCTTGTAGTGGTGTGGGCAGAGTTAAGGGAAACCAATAAGGGATGGGGCATGATGCCAGGGCTAGGAGCCTAGGAGCCATTCTTTGTGTGGCCTGAGGAGCAAGGGAGGCAGTGGTCGTGGGCGCCCAGAGAGGGTGACTTTATGGAGAGGGTTGCCTTTGTTAGCTGTGCGCACCCAGCTCAGCTGACTTGGTAGGGAGGGATTTTAAAGGTAGGTAGGTAGCTAGATGATTTTAAAATCTGATTTTCCTTTCTTCTTTCCTTCTAATACCCAAATGGTATTTCTTAATGTCTGGATCTAATTGCAGCCAAAGGGCAAGGGAATGCACTGATACAGTGTATACTCAACCCCCTGCTGCAAAGAGGCGGATGGAGAAAGGTAGAGAGTAGATTTGAAGAGTAAATGGGAAATAATCAGCACACTACTTGTTTCAACTGCTTGTATGGAGGAAGGAAATCAGCATCTATGGAGCAGTAACCATCCGCTAGGCTCAGTGCCAGACACTTTACTTATCCCATTCCTGTAATATTGATATACCGTTCCTTGTTCCTATGCCTCAGGGGGAGAAGTGGGATTCAAAATCTGTGCCATCTCATGTCACAGCTGTTCCGTGCATTCCACCATGATGACCCTAGTAACACATGCTTGGGGAGCCAAACAGGGAAGGAAAACTTCTGCTGCCTTCTGTGAACATTCTGTCTTACAGCAGAGAATGAAAAAATAGGGAAGAAGTGGCTTACTCGAGGACGATGTCTTCTGTGCATTGAGGGACAGCATAGGGCTGATAAAAACTTGCTTGCAAAAAAGGGGAACTGGAGAAAAGGGCAATTGAGTGCTTATCGATGGTTAGCAGGTTCATCACAGTCTGTCTTTGGGAAGTGAATCATTTCCTGGGCCTTTTTTCGTGGGTTCTTACCTGGTATTCATGGAGCCTTGAGGATCTGTGGATGGAAACGTATTCCAATATAATTGGTTCCTTTGTGATATAATGTAGTTTATTTGTGCACTTACAGACTTTACTGACTGATGTAGACATCTCACCATACAAAAGATTAATGACCCCCAATGTGACAACGAATTCAACATTGGTTAGTAATAGAGGACTTCAGTTCTAATGAGAGTATGATTAGAAGCCTTGCATCCCTCGTATAGGGTGTGCTCAGTCGTGTCCGACTCTTTGTAACTTTATGGACTATAGTCCACTAGGCTCCTCTGTCCATGGGATTCTCCAGGCAAGAATACTGGAGTGGGTTGCCATTCCCTTCTCCAGGGAATCTTCCTGGCCATGGGATTGAACCTGTGTCTCCTGCATCTGGCCACAAGCTAGAGACAGATTTCCTCCTTTGTAAAATGATGTGGTCAGGTTCCATGGGTACCTAAGGTTCATTCTGGCTATGACACTGTTAATCTATGAAGCTGAAAATGAAAAATGTGACCATGAGGATAAATGAGAACACAGTGTTGGTTGGTTTGAGGGAATAATAAAGAGATTTTACCACAGATAAAATTTTGCATTTGTTAAATTAACTTAATTGCTTATCATTGTTAAATGCAAAAGGAACTATTGTTTTCCTGAAGACTGAACACAATATCTGACTAATTCATGTGGATAGGAAAGGTACTTTGTCATTTTTAGTATGACCACTGGGTGACGCAATTGCTCCACATTGTTAGTAAAAACTATTCTGCAGTTTCAGTTGAAGTAGGTTTTCAGGGAGGCTGCTGAACATGCAGCTTCTTAAGGAGAAATATACAATGGTCATAACCAGGAAGGACTTCAAGAATTATCTAATTCAATCCCTTTTATTTTATTTTAATTGCACTATTTTATTTAATTTATGTGGCATATAAATATATTTTAACTGTAAGAGATTTAAGTTTTATATTGATATATGCCCCTCTTCCCCTGCTCCTTCCTGGAGGTATGCTCATACCCTGCCCCAGAGAAAACTCATCGTTAACCCTTTGGGGTATTTCTTTAAGGTCCTTCTTTTGTAGTATACACATAGGTATATGTGCAGTCTTTTCTTAATGAACATTCATGCAACATCCTGATTTTGTAAATGAAGAAAGACACAGGGTAGGTTTGGAGCCAATATTGTTTTGTGGGGAGAGCCTATGCTTTAAAGTCACATAGATTTCTTAGGTTTTATATTTTGATCTTGCAACCCTTAATAGTTAACCAACCTTGGCCAAGCTATTTAGCACTCACTTAGGCCCTCATCTTGCAAGCTGTTCAGGTGGACTAAAAATGATGAATACATACAAATGCTCCTAGCTCAGCTGGCCTGGATGTGAGTATTAGTTTCCTTCCCTATTACTCTTTGCCATGTTCACACAACTCAATAGTGAAGAGCACAGTTTTCCCCATCCTTTGAAGGATGTGAATACATGGGTACGTGTATAATCATCAGTTCAGTTGCTCAGTCGTGTCCGACTCTTTGTGACCTCGTGGGCTGCAGCATGCATGTACAGCTTAATGACCTGATGACCTAGCCACAGGAGTCCTGCTGTGGTCAAAGCCTTCCCTGGTCACTCTTCTATCCAGGGTTGGGGAAAAACTGTATTTGAGGGCTGGAGGGAAACACCAAGGGTGCAGAATGGCACAGGAGTTCAGAAAGGCTCAGTTGACTGGGGTTCAAGTTCAGATTCAGCTCAGGTCTGTAATGTGCAAAACTCCTAATGTTCTCTGTGCCCAAGTTTCTTTATCTTTAAAACCAGAAAGATGAATTTGGACTCTGTTAGAGCTGATACTAGTAAGAAGGTAAATAACCCACATAGCCCATGATGCTTTCCTTTTTGCCTTGTTTTCCAGAAAGCTCAGAGCCAGATCGAATGTGAATTGAAGCCATTTTCCTTGCCCCCAGGTTTCCGGGTAAGTACTTTCCGTTGCATGGTTTTATGTTGATTATTATTTTAATGTGTGAATTGTGGATCAGTAAAGGCAATGATGAGGAGATGAGCTGGGCTTCCTGCTAATGCAGGGATGTGGGGGCTTTAGGCTTTGTCCCTTGGGATACCATGGGCAGGCAGGGATTCTTACCTCCTTTTAAAGTATTTCACTCTTGGTTTTGCATAAAAATTCCTGATAGTTCATTTGGCCATTTTAGAAAATCTTTTCAGATAAGTTTGAAAATAGTCATTTAAAAATAAGATCTCAAGGACTTTCCTGGTGGTCCAGTGACCAAGACTCTGTGCTCCCAATGCAGGGGTCCTGGGTTCGATCTCTGATTAGGGAACTAGGTCCCACATGCCACAGCTAAAGATCCTGCAGGCCTCAGTGATCAAAGATCTCACCTGCTGCAACTAAGATCCAGCATAGCCAAATAAATAAACACCAAATAAATAAATAAGACCGCAGATCTTATTTGAAACTCACAACAGTCTCTGAGACTTGATCACAAAGCATCAGGCACACAGGGACATTAGTTGAACCTTGTTTTGTAAAAACAACACAACCTTAAAAACATTAAAAAACAAAGCCTAGAATAACAATGTATCTGTTTCAGTTAAGAAAGTCCTGAAAAATGAAGTGGGCTTTAGAGGAAAGAGTCGGACTCGACTGAAGCAACTTAGCAGCAGCAGCAGATCAGGCAGCACAGGTCTTGAGGGCAACTTTGCAGGGTTTTGGGTTTGTTTCACTCCCAGGTCGACTGAGCCCCATCAGATGGGTCCACCCGCTCCCTGTCTCTGTCTGGTTCTGAGCTGCTCGCTAAGTGACAGCTCTTTCCCCTGGGAATATGAGTCTCACTTACGGCCACCACATGGTTCTCCTCAAGAGGACAGAGGGGCTGTGGAACCCACTTTGGAGATCAGAATTGGTGTTGCTGAGGCCCCTTGTTCTGCCTCTGTCCCTAAACTGGGAAAGGTCTCTCTCCTTGGTTCATTTCCTGCCTAAATTGACCAAAGAATCTAGCAAGGTTCCTGGGGCGGGGTCCTGGAGCTCCCCAAAGGGACCACCTCAGGGATTCCCTGGGTCCCTGATTGTAGGATTCCTGGATGGTGCTTCTGAGATACAGAAGGATCTGTTCTGCAATTGAGGAGAAAGGAGGAAGAAATAGGCTTCAGAGCAAATCTTTCAACCACTCTGCAAAGCAACTCCATCACTGTGAATTCTGGAAGGAGCTTGCTGTGGGTGAACAGGAGGGGCTGCTGCCAGTTTGCAGGTTTCCTCTAGTTCCAGGAGGTGACAGGGGTGGGGGAAGCAGCTGCCGGCTTTGGGTTTTCAACAATTCTCCTGTTCGGATGTAAAGGTTGAGTGTTCAGTGAAGAGGAGATAGGTGTTTTGATGACACAAGAAGAACTATAGGAGAATTCCTTTATAGCCCAGTAGGAGGGATGGGAAATAAGTTTGCTGGCCTCCCTTGACGAGCTTCTGTTTCTTTTCCTGAGTTAGAGACAGGCACAGGCTACAGTCAAGGCTGTGAGCTATGCTACTACTAATTTTAATTAAATAGAATTTCCTCTTATTTCTGTATTAATTGCTATTGATGGTATTTTTCAGCATCTTCCTTGCCAGTGGTCCCTCATTGGAGAGTCTTGTCTAAGTAGAACTGTACCTAAGCCATTTAGGCCCAAGCTGCCCAGCATTAACAGAAGAAAGCCTGCTTGCTACAGCAGTGCTTCAATGGTTGCTATCTTGCCTCCTCAGGAAACTGGGCAGCTTTTTCAAAATGCAAAGTCAGCTAAGTTGGTGCAGTGCTGAGATCCGATTAAGAAAGCTTTGCTTTTCCATTCTGTCTTTCAATGAAATGATTTTCAAAATCTTAACAGTTTCGATGCCAAAGGAGAAGGAACAAAGCCGAAGTTGACGGGGAACCAAATAATTTCCCAAAAACAGGGGCTACTTTTACAATGAAAGGGAAGATCAGTTTTGAATTGCTGCACTGGGGACAAAGTGGTGGGCTTCAGGGCTTCAGGGCTTCGAGTGTGAAGTGTGCAGAGGACCCTGGCCCTTGGAAGGAGCCAGATGTTCTGCAAGGTCCGCTCAGCTCGGCTAAACTTGTCAGTCCCGCACCAGGGCTTCTTCCCTATGACTCCAGACCTCTGACCTGCTTTTCTTAGAGTGCTTACTTTAAAAAACCTTCAATCGTAAATTCTTTCTCTGCCCCTTTGAGAGGTAAATCTTCTCCCAGCCTCTCGCCAGGGTTCTAACCCAGGAATGTCTTTCTCAAGGACCTGGGAGTCACCCCTTTGAAATGAATCATCAGGAAACTTGGCCATGATTGTCTCCCAGTCTGTGTGGGCAGATAGGAATCATAACGTCCATAGGCACCAATTAGCAAACACAGATGGATGGCCTGATTACATTGACCAACCTCCCTGCTAACTTCCTCTAGTACTTTCCCACCAGCTCATCCCAGCACGTAGCAACTCTCCTGCTTGCCTTTATGTTCAGCCTCTCTCCCCTCTTGCAGCAAGAGTCTTGAATAAAATCTCCCTTGCCTGTTTAACTCTGTCTAGTGCAATTTTCTTTGGCACTGTTCAATCTAAACCCTCTTTCTGAGACTCTGGAGTCAGGGCCACTCTCTGTGGAGGAACCTCTTCTCAGATGGAACAGCCCTGGGAGATGCCCCGCCCCCTACTTTCATTTCCGGTTGGAGGAACCTCCTTCCGGTCCGTCTGGTTGCCATCTGTAATCCTAAAGGTGCTCCCATCAGTATTTCCTTAGCAGAGAGGACACGGGGAAAGGAAAAGAAAGCCAGCATTTGGCTGCTCCTTGGGTCTGTTCTCCTTTTCTACAGTCGTCTCTCTGTTTTGTAATTTTCTTAAACAAACAAACAAACAAAAAATCTTCTTTTGGGGAATTCGCTGGCATCCCAGTGGTTAGGACTCACTGCCAGGGTATGGGGTTTAATTTCTGGTGGAGAACTAAAATCCCACAAACCATGAGGTGTGGCCAAAAAATTTGTAATTCTTGGATGGGGAATAAATTAGAAATGTGCTCATTGGTCTGAGAGAGAACATTCCTTGAGTGGCTGTGTTGGGATTTGAGGAATGAATATTTTGCTGGCTTTACTTAGAGAAATGTGTGGGCCACGTGGGGTCCAAGTCCCACTGAGCGAGGTGCTATAGCGCCTGGACTCAGGAGTCTGCCTACCTGGGCTGATTCTCCCCTCCACTACTTGATATGTGACCATGGGTGAGTTGCCCACATAGCGCCCCATGCCGCAGTTTCCTCACCTATAAAATCTGGGCCCATCCTAGGGTTGTCATGAGAGTTAAATGCGTACTTGTGAAATGCTTGGTACAGTGTACAGCATAAAGTAAACTTCCAATAAATGCTTAGGCATAATCATTGCAATAGGCACATTATTTTTTTCCCCTGAAAGGAAGCACATGCCGTTGTTACCAAATAATCTTTGGGGAGAAACAGAGTAGGGAAGGAGATACTGCTTTCTTGTACTGTTTCAACTTTTTAACTCTTTACTTCTTTTATTTAAAGATTTTGATTAACTATACATTTTTATGTTTTTGGTAAATTAAGTGAAATAGCCCATTGATAGTATGGGAAGAAATACTGGTCTACAAACAGGGCTTCAATAGATCTATGCCATTTCAGAGTAAAATTTATCAATTTTAAGTTAAAAAAAATGAAAAGTAAACATGTGAAACAAATGCTAGTTATTGCAAGTCCCTTCTCTTAAGTCCATTTGATTTGATTGACTTAAATTTACATAGTAATCCACCAGCATGACCGCTGGGAAAATGCTTAATGTGTTTCAGAGGTGAACTGCCATGCCTGGTGGCCCCCTGATGTATTTTTGGGTGGAGGAAAACAATGTATTGTTTCAAACCTGATAACAGAATTTCTGCCAGAGTGGGATTGGCCTTTAGGAAAATTTACTGTTATCTTCCTTAGATATGAGGGCATGCTTCCCTCTGCTTTCCTGTACTCACTGGCTGAATCAGAAACCAAGAGAGATGGAAACTCCTTTTTTTTTTTCAGAAGCTGGAACCATGTTAGACTCCCACAGGCAGCTGAGAAAGGAGGAGATGAGGTGCTCAGGATAGAGAAAAGCGAGGAAGTTGACCAGGGAGAGGTTCTTGGAGGAATGGTCAAGGGGGACTTTGGAACGAGGGTGTGTTTTCTCTTTTAAACACATTCTTATTTGCTTGCACGAGGTCATGGTTGTAGCATGCAGGATCTTTGATCTTCGTTGCAGCACTTGGGATCTTTAGTTGTGGCCTGAGAGCTCTTAGTTGCGGCATATGGGATCTAATTCCCCAACCAGGGATCGAACCTGCATGCAGGAGTGCAGAGTCTTCCTTGGACCACCAAGGAAGTCCCTGGAACGAGGGTGTCTGATTTGAAGTTATCCACTTTGCAGCGGCGTCCCCCACAATGCCTGTTCCATGTAACTGCTCTTGTATAAGGGTTTTGGGGAAATGAAGGAAAGAAACTAGGGAGGAAAGAAAAGAACGGCCTTAAGAGGTCTGACTCAACTGAGATAATTATTCAGGGGGATGGAAACATTCAAACCTAGAGGAAATAATGAAACCTCTTGGAGAGATATTGGGAATGTTTGGTTTCCCACTGTGTGGGGACGAGGAGGGTGTAGCCATTTCTTCTAGTAGCATGGCAGAAACTTTCAATTGTCCCCCAACATCTGTTCTTGCTTTTAACCTGGAACTCCCTTAGTGTCATCACGGCACATGACTACCCTACTCAAGACTGCATTTGTTTTGCAGCTGGATGAGTCCTGTTGACCAGGCTTCTTGCCAGTGGAAGACAAACAGAATGTGCAAACATGTAATTTCCATCTACTCCCTTGATGGAAAATGACTTATCTCTCATTTCCTCTTTTCCTCCTTCCATGACCTAGAACATGGAAGTAGCAGTAAGTCCATTTGACCACAAGATAAGGACAGTGTCTAAGAGTCTTGTCGTAGCCTATGATTGCAGGACCTCCCTTTCTGGAGTTCTGATTCAGTAGGGTTGAGGTGGGGACATGAGGATTTACATTTCTAACAAGCTCTTGGGTGATGCTGATAGTGCTGGTCCAGGGGCCACAGAGGATGGGAGAACAGCAAAGTAGGAGCCTGGGTCCCTGATGTTCTTGTGGAGCAGAGTCACCCAAGCCACTGAGTTATGTCTGGATTGTTACCGTAAGAGTCGAGTGAACTTCTGCCTTTTTGGAGCTACAGTGTTTTGGTATCTCTCCCTTTTTAAAGCACTTGTACTTGTATCTTAATACAAATATTACAGGTAAGGGTAATGTTGTATGGCTGGAAGACTTGGGGATACTGGGCTCCTGGCTCTTAAGTTCAACATGGGTGATTTTTATTTGGAAAAGTAATAAAACAAAGGTAATTACTTGTTTAATGACATAATGACTTCTTTTATGAGAGTATAACAGGTAGGCAGTGGGCTGAAAACATTCTTTCCACATCTGCATCATTGCTTATTTTCTTGCCTTGGGAAAAATGTAAACCCTTGTATGCCCTTGTGTTCTCATTTAAGTAGGGCATGCAATTTCAGTGCTGTTGTTCAAAGAGAGTTACGTTGTCTTAGAAGTCGTTGGAAAGTCAAGCATTTCCTTTTATGTACTTGTTAACATGAACATAGGGATAATGGTTCAGTTCAGTTCAGTTACTCAGTCATGTCTGACTCTTTGTGACTTCGTGGACTGCAGCATACCAGGCTTCCCTGCCCATCACTAACTCCCAGAGTTTGCTCAAACTCATGTCCATTGAGTCACTGATGCCATCCAACCAGCTCATCCTCTGTCATCCCCTTCTCCTTCTGGCTTCAATCTTTCCCAGCATCAGGGTCTTTTCCAATGAGTCGTTTCTTCGCATCAGGTGACCAAAGTATTGGTAGCAATAATAATGACCTTTGCTGAATGCTTACTAGGTATCAGGTACTATGTACTCTCTATGCATTATGTCATTTATTCTTATAGTGACCCTATGAGGAAGCATAACTATAAGCTCCATTTTGCAGATGAAATTGAGGCTTGTGCTATCTGTGTGTGTGTGCTTAGTTGATCGATCGTGTTCAACTCCTTGTGGCCCCATGTACTGCAGCCCACCAGCCTCCTCTGTCCATGGAATTTTCCAGGCAAGAATGCTGGAGTGGGTTGCTATTCTCTACTCCAGGGGATTTTCTTGACCCAGGGATCAAATGCATATCTCTTGCAAGGGCTCAAATAACAGGTCAGATTCCATTCCACATTTGCCAGATCCTAAAGACCATGAGCTTAACCTTGGCAATATTCTCTCCCTCCCTGGTGAAAGACCATTCTCAGATGGTTTTCAGGCTCAGTGTATCAGGCCTAACATTTGTTACCAATTGGGTTCTAGTTAGTGTATATATATTTTCAAATGCAGATATTTTATTATTTCTTCTTTGAGCAGTGGCACCTACCTTGCATAGACTGCTCTGGTTTTAGGAAACTGCTGTGGGAACTGTTAGTTGGAAGTGAGAAAAGGGCATGGAGTTTAAATAAATGTATATGTATGAATGATTCACCTTGTAGCATAGTAGAGAGTAACATAACATTGTAAATCAATGATACTTCAATTAAAAAAAAGATTCACACTTAGGTCTCGATACATTAAAAAAAAAAGAAAAAGTGACAAATGGTTTTGTGTTGCCTGGATTTAAGGCTGTGAGAATTTGCAGCTATGCAAGGTGTGGGATTCCAATACGGTGTTGGGCTTCGTAAGTAATCACTTGTCTATGGGGGCAACAGTGAGGGGCCACTTTTGACAGCGATTTCAGGCAGGGACCATGGTAGTTTTCAAAATCATATGCCTCTGGAGCACAACCAGACTCCAACAACACAGGCCAGACTGAATGGGAAGCTCTCACCACCATCAGTACAAATCCGTACATTTCTATGGAGGTCCCTCTTGGTTCTGGGCTTGTGGCTGCTTCTTAGAATTGATATTCTCTTCTTGGTATTCTCCTCAGCCTCCTGTCATTGCTTCAAAATTTGGCTGTTCTTTTTCCCATTTTTCCCTTAGTCTGTCTGTATCATAGTAAAACAATTATTGAATTAATTCATCAACACTCCATTAATTGATTAATTCTATTCTTACTTTAACAGGATTATTAGGATCGAGCATTGCCTAGAGCAGAGTATATCTTTAACTATACACAGACCCTAGGGATGAACACATTTTTGCATGATTTCAAAACTGTGAATCATTCTTCCTAAATGTGTTGATTAATCATTTGTGATAAACTGTAGGCCCATAACATCCTGTCTTTGACTTAATTCTATTCTGTATATTTCAAGGCCTTGGTGTGGGGATAAGTAAACTTTTTCAGGGCCAGATAGTAAATATTTTTGAGACCATATGGTCTCTGTTGTACCTATTTAACTTAGGTGTTGTAGTGGGAAAGTAGCCACACACATGGGTAAAGAAATGAACATGGCTGTGTTCCAATAAAACTTTATTGTAACAAGTGGTGGGACAGATGTGGCCCATGGGTTATATATTTGCCTACCCCTGATTTAGATGAAGATAACAATTTATTCAGTGAGCATTGAAGAGGACTTACAGCTGCTGAGAAAAGTTAGGGGAGGAAGAAGTAGCTGAATAGATAGGGAAGCCTGGCATGCTGCAATCCATGGGATCGCAAACAGTCAGAGTGACTGAATTGAACTGAAGTAGTTGAACCGTGGTTTACGGGACTAAGATTAAAGCCTTGACTTCCTGGCCTCTACTTAAGATAACAAGATTAAATATGATAGGTTCAAAAGATGACCTTGAGTATATAGGATGGGAGTCAACTTGCTGGGAGGGAATTTGCATGAAAAATTCCTGAGTTGCTACTTTGCCTTAAAGTGGGAGGCCTTGCCTGCTAAAAGAGATGACCATCGTGGGCCGTATTGAAGGTTGACCGAGTGTAGATCAGTGATGTTCCAGTCCTGCTGGGTTGTTTGTGGGTCATATCAAACCTGGAGTGGGGCTGCAATTTGGATTCCTCATTTTGAGGGTCTATTGATAAATTAAAGTGCATCTGTTAATTTTTTTATTTTTAAAAACTACTTATTTGAGCCGAGTCTTAGTTGCAGCATGGGGGATCTTTAGTTGTGGCATGTGAACAATTCGTTGTAGCATGTGGGATCTAGTTCCCTGACCAGGAATCGAACAGGGGAATCCCCTACATTGGGAGCGAGGAGTCTTAGCTGGACCCCCAGGGAAGTGGATCTGAAGAGGGGGACCAAGATTATTAGGGACCAGGACATCATTGTCTATGGGGAATCATGAACTGAACTGGTTGTCTTTAGTCAGGAAAGGAGTAGGACTTGTATTTGGCTTAAGGGCCGTGGCACTTGCACACAGCAGCCACACAATCAGTACTTGACTGAACAATGTGCAGAGAGGTGTCAGGCCTGGGATAAAGACGAACTTTCTAGCAGCCAGAGTTGTCTGTCAATGCAGTGGCCACTTTGGTTACTTCCAAGCCTATGGAAAGTGCCGGGCACCATAGTGTTACTGGGAGGCACTAACATTTCCCTGTGTAGGAGGGAAACCAAATTTTTTGATATTCTAACAAAATGGGCTTTAAACGAAGATAAAAGTGAGTGAGGCCAGATGGGTGATTTTTATTGTTTGTAAAATCCAATAAAAATATTCTCTGTAGTGTACAGTGTCTTTGGCTGAGCAGGCATTCAAGTATTGAGGGGAATAATAAACGTTATTTTGAACGAATTGCTTGTATCATTCAATAGGGAAGAGGGAGAGACAATAACGTAAGTACTTGCAGATTTGCCAGGTGGTCAATGCCACGTGGAGTCGTTACCAAGGCCTTTCAAGGATGGAGGGCGATTCAGAAATGTGGAGCTTTATTAGGGGCTCTAAAAGAATAGTGCAGTCCTCCCTGTTACAGAACAAACTGTCTTTCTGGTCTGTTACCCTCTGGGTCAACTTGTGGAGCATTTGCTGTGTGGCAAGAATAGGTCCACACACAGTGTGCATTGATTTGTTTATCTTGCTTACAGCAGAAGTTCTTAACCAATGGTGACTTTGCCCTCACAGGGGACATTTGGTAATATCTGGAAATGTTTTGGTCTTCATAACTGAGGGAGGGGACTGGAATCCAGGGATTGGAGGCCAGGGACAGTGTTGTATACTCTAGAATGCACAGGACGGCTCTTCACAACATAGAATTATCTAGGCCCAAATGCTCATAATGTTGACATTGAGACACCTTGTTTTATTAGGACAGCAGCTGCTAGTATCATACCCCTTTAACAGACAGGGAAACTCAGGAGCTAAGTGACTAGTCCAAGGTCCTCCAGAGCTAGAAAACTGGATAATCACTGTTCTGTCTTGCCTCTTTGCTTATTTAATGATTTTATAATGTGTGTAGCCTCTAGGAAGTACTGTGTGTGGTTGGTTCTTGGAACCAGCATGAAAATGGGCTGTTTTCATTTTCAACTTTATACTTAAGAGATATAAAAATTCTTAGCAAGTAACTCAGTTCTCTCCTGACGAGTTTGTTTAGAAAAGTCAGACCAAAGGCCCTAAGAGGCTCTAGAGACCTGGGAAGAGAGGGCACAATCCATTTTCCTCATTGTCTATGGTACCCTTTTAGTGGGAGACGGCAGAAAAGTTTCCTGTTACCTGTGTAGGGAAGTTCAGGTGATCTTAAGAAATAGATAAAAATTCTTTTTTTTTTTTTCCTTCTCGCTGTGGTCCCCAATCCTGACACAACTCCCTGGCCAGGGATATGAATTTCTTCTATAAGTAGCTTGTAGCGGTAAAGTGTCCTAAGGTGCAGATGTGTTATCTGGAAGGGCTAACCTAAAGTAAGTTTCTACATTTGTTCTAGAGATCCCTCAGGATTCTTAGGAAAGGACAGAGGACAGGGGATTTCAGTGGAGAGAAAAGAAAAAGGGAAAGACAAGCATCATTTACTACAGAGGAAGGGTTCCTTTGGCTGGGGCTTCGGAAAGAATGGACATGGAACCATTTGCTTACTGAATTGGTAGGAAACTGCCCTTGTCTTCTTTCTCCATCTTCAGTTCTCCTGCTGCTTTGGCTCCTTCTAGAGGCAGTCTCAGAGACTATGTATGTGATGTGCATAGAGTGTGTGATTGACCTTTGAGACACTGATACCCAGTGCAGAGCCTGGCATGATTTTATTGATGCATCCATCCAACTGGTCTTTAATGAGTGCTTTGCACAGATCCTGGTTCCTGAATTCCAAAGGTTTAAAATCATGTCTAGGAACCACGTAAGTAAAATGAAGGCCTCACAGTATGGAGAGTGCTCAGACCAAAGTATACACAGGGGGCTTTGGGGGCTTCTAGGTCAGACTTGGATGGGGAGTGATTAGGGAAGGTCTCCTGGAGTAGAAGTTTCTTGAGTTGATTTTCAAAGGCTCAGATTTAGTTAGCTAGTAAAAGAAGTGATGGAAATTATCTCACCCCAATGGAATAGCATGTTCAAGGGTACAGAAAAGGAAACCTTGAGAGTGAAAGAGAATTATGAGGTTCAGCCATGTGAGTGTGGGGGAGGGATGGGAATGAGCCAGGGATGTGGGCAGTAGCCACGTCAATAAGAACCTTTGTGCCACGTGAAGGGCTTTGAACGTGGACCTGAAAGCCACTGAGGGCTGACATTGCGCTTTCAAAAGTGCCCTCTGGCAGCTGCCAGCAGAGTGCGTTGGAGAGGGGCCAGACTGGCAGTAGGAAATGGCGCTGCGAGCTTTTGTTACATTTTAGTTCGGAAAAGCACAAAGCACTGAGTTCATGACTCAACAGGAGCAGTGGCTAGGTAGGGACTGATTTGAGAAATACTCTGAAGTAGAATCTGCGTGGTTGATGAGTGCTTCTCTGCAGATGACAGGAGTGCACTTTCTAACTCCCTCTGAAGTTGGGTGTGGCCTTGTGACTTGCTGTGGCTAGTGAAATATGAATGGAAGTGCTTTTATGGTGTCTCATCAGAGATTGTGCTGAAATGAGATTGTTGATAAAATTTTTTTAAATGAAACATTTTAGCAGAATAGGAGATCAAACCAGTCAACCCAAAGGATATAAACCCTGAATATTCATTGGAAGGACTGATGCTGAAGCTGAAACTTCAATACTCTGGTCACCTGATCTGAAGAGCCGGCTCATTGGAAAAGACCCTGATGCTGGGAAAGACTGAGGGTAGGAGGGAAAGGGTCAACAGGATGAGATGTAGGATGGCATCACTGACTCAGCGGGCATGAGTTTGGACAAACTCTGGGATATAGTGAAGGGCAGGGAAGCCTGGTGTGCTGTACGTAGTTCATGGGGTCACAAAGAGTTGGACATGACTTAGAGACTGAACAACAACAATGAAATAAAAACAACCCAGGAATAGAGATCTTATGTTTAAATGCTCTGCAACCAGAAGACAAGAATGAAAAAGACCAGCCCTCCTGGATACATTCATAATCAGAATGAACCCTTGTGGTTTTGTTTTTCTATGGATCTTTTAGCATTTACTTCCTGTATTTGTCTAAATCTTAACTGGAGATACTCTGCAGTACAAAGTCACACACATACACACATTCTCTTTCCATTCAAGCCAGGATATAATGTTCTAAAAGCTTTCAAAGAGAATAGGACTGGAACTTCCCCGGTGTCCAGTGACTAAGACTCTGAGTTCCCAGTGCAGGGGGACTGATTCAATCCCTGGTCGTGGAACTGGATCCCACATGCCATGACATGAAGTTCACATGCGGCAACTAAAAATCGTGTGTGGTGCAACTCAAGAGCCCGCATGTAGCAATGAAGATTGAAGATCCCAAGTGCCGCAACTAAGACTTTGTGCAGGCAAGTCAGTAAATGTTTAGAAAAAGAGAGAGACTAAGACAGTTTCACTTGGGTGTGGATCTGCAGTGATGAAGGGGCATATACTAAATGATCGAAGTTGTTGACTTCTAGTGTTTCTTCTCTCCCAGTGGTTCAAGGTGTGGTGTTGCAGTCAGCTCGGCAGCATTCATGTTCTAATGAATGAGGGCTGACTTTATTTGCATCTTTCCTTTTTTCTCTTCCACATGATTGTCCCTGCCCAGTCACTTCATTGCTAACTGGACTGTTGTGGCAGAGAAAGAAGATCTGGCTGAATTAAGTTGATTTACCTGTTCCCCAGAACTGGTGGAAGAGATTGAAAAATGACCTGGAGAACAGTCTCCACATTTAAAAAATTCAGATTATTCTCTTTCTTAGCTGGAAAGAGCAATGTGGTGAGTTTTGACTTCCCAAGTAGTTATTCCATAAGTTGTGGAATATGTCATCTTGAACCTACTGCTGGAGAAGTACTGTAGAGCTTTTGATGGCTCATAAAATGAGATGAGTCTTCATGGCGCAGGGAGAGGCTGTCTGGGATACCTGGTCTGGCAGGAAAGAAAGAAAACAAAGGAAGCCTCTCAGTCATGTCCAACTCTTTGTGACCCCATGGACTATAGCCTGCCAGGCTCCACTGTCTATGGGATTCTCGAGTCTCCGTGAGCAGTGGCCAGACCTGCGGTCACGCTGACGCCTCGCTACACGGCCCCGGGGCCCGGAGCGGCCAGAGCAGCTCGCACGCTGACTCCAGCCCGGCTCCCGCTCCGGGCTCTGCCAGCGGGCGGGTGAGCGCAGCACGGCCCGGGCCGGGGGGATGTCGCGGCGTAAAAAATTTATTAAAAAAGAATATTAGAGTGGTTTGCCATGTCCTTCTCCAGGGGATCTTCCCAACACAGGAACTGAATCTGTATCTCCTGCATTGGCAGGTAGATTCTTTAACACCAATGCCACCTGGGCTTCCTGGTAGGAAATGGTCTTTGCAAAAATTCTCTTCTGCCATCCTTTCCTACCAACTGCCAAGATTTAAAGTCACCAGCAGACAGAGAGATGAGCTCTGGAAGTCTCATTCATTACCGAGATTCAAAGGTACTAAAATAACCACAAAGAAATGAGATTCCTTCTTCAGATTGCCAGAGGAGGAAGTGAATGATCTGTGACTCAGAGGTATCTCTTTCAGTTAATCATCAGATAAATCCCTATTTATCATCATGAAACAGGGAAGAAAAATGATATATGTGACATGGAAGGGAGGGAAATAGGCTGCGTGTTTCTACATGGGGTTGCTGAGACAGGAGTCCTGAGTTTTAAAGATGTAGCACCTGCATGCAAAAGGCAGGAATGACAAATGTGTCTGAATCATTGGTTAACAAAGCTGGCCTCGCTTGGCTGATGGCCATCTGCTGGTCTCTGCCCTTTCTCATCTGTTTCACAGGTTCATTGCCTGTAGGGAAACATTGCTTAGCTTAGAACCCTGTTCCGGTCTTGCCTAATGCTTTGATAAATCACAAGAACCTTGGAATCAGCAGAAGGTGACTAGCAGAAATCTCTTTTCTGCCCTCTGTCCTGCATCTGAGTTCCCTAGAAAGCTGGCTCTACCTTGGCTAGACTAAGACAGGAATGTTCTTTCCCAACAAGGTGGGAAACAGGGAATGCAGCTCTGAATTTCAAATGAGCAGGGTCCCCTGGCTTACCATGTCTACTTCAACAAGCCCTAGAGAAACAAACGACAATTGTGCTCATTTCTGGGAACCCTCATAATACTTGGCAGAAAAATTCTTTCTTGGTGGCCCTGCATGAAAGTATGTGTCCTTGGTTCTTTTGACAAGGCATTATTCTATGTCTTTAAATATAACTGTTATTCTTACAGTTTCATTGTTGTTGTTTTTCAGTCGCTAAGTCATGTCTGACTCTTTGCAATCCCATGAACTGTAGCATGCCAGCCTTCCCTGTCCTTCATTATCTACCAGAGTTTGCCCAAACTCATGTCCATTGAGTCAGTGATGCTATCCAACCATTTCATCCTCTGTTGACCCCTTTATCTCCTGCCCTCAGTCTTTCCCAACATCAGGATCTTTTCCAATAAGTCAGCTCTTCACATCAGGTGGGCAAAGTATTGGAGCTTTAGCTTCAGCATCAGTCTTTCCAATGAATATTCAGGGTTGATTTCCTTTAGAGTTGATATAACCTGAGGCAATAATTAAAGAGCATATATGGTTGTGATTTGTGATCCTGACCAGTGGTCTTTCCCTTTGTAACCTGACTTTTGGGTGGTGGAGGAGGTCTCTTTGTGATCTATAGCAGCCATTGTGAACCTCGTCTTGCCTCCACTGTGGTTCTCCAACGGGTTGATCTCACTCCTTGTGGCTACTGCTGCGGCTCATTTACTGCTGTGTTATATGCAGTTGGTCCTCTCTGTGCTCGGTTTTCACATTTGCAAATTCAGTCAACTTCAGTTTCAACTGCAGTTGGTTGAATCTGTGGATGTGAAACTTAAGAATATGGAGGCCCAACTATATTCATTGTATTCCTCCATTTTATGTAAGTGACTTGAGCGTCCATGGATTTTGGCCTCCTTGGGGGCTCCTGGAATCAATTCCCCGTATTTGGGAGGACTAAGGGAGGACTAAGGGAGGACTGTGCATCCTTTGTGGAGGGTGGTGGTTTGAGGATACTCAAGATGAATCACTAATGGTAAACTCCCAATAGCAAAATTATAAAGATGTCAGTGGAAATGGAAAAGAATCAATAGACTTGGTGACTGAACGGCTTTCGGTCATTTGTGGAACTGGAGTTCTATGTAGGCAAACTAAGGAGGAGCCTAACTGTGTAAAAAAGGCAAGAAGAGAAAATAAAGAAAGGGGTAGGTCAGAAGAAGAAACTCAGGGGAAGGAGATTATTTGAGGCACGGTGGAAAAGGTGATTTCTGATCTAAAATGGCTGTAGAATTGGTGAGTTGGCAATGAAGGCAGTCAATTTTGGGGGTCTGTTTGGTAGGCAGTTGGAAATTCTAGAAGGAACAGATTCAGAAGTGAGGTCAGTACCAGTGAGATAGGTTTAAAAGTATTTCATGTTGATACGGTAATAGTTAGGCCCAAGCGAGTAGATATGATTGCACAGAGAGAAGTATGCATGGAAAAGGACATATTGATAGCTTATGGTGAACAGCATTGGATTCGTGATTTCCGAAGAAGATTTAACCTTGGGACCAGGGACCAAGCTTGATCACTCAAGAGCTTTTGCATAGCAGAGTTTTATTACAGGATGAAAAGGAACAGAAAAAGCTTCTGACAGACATCGGAGGGGTGATGGAGAGTGCCCCCCTCACTAGTGTTAGCAAGGGAGTTATATACTTTTTAAATTAGTTATTACAGTAAATCAAAAGAGTGTCTCAAGGTTGTAAAAACCCTACCAGATCCACTCTCATAATATACATTCTAAGATATCAGGATTAATCAGAAGGTTTTCAGGAAGGAGAAGCTGTCCTCAAGCAGGATACATTGTTGTTATATAATCCCTAGTACAGAGCTTAAACTGAGTTGTTTGTTGTGTAATCATCAGTTCTGGGCTTAAAGGAAAAAACATTTTATGTAATTAAGGAATGTAGAGAGAAAAAAAAAGTTTGTCCTTTCCTCCTCCTTGAGAACCCCAGACCCCTTTCTCCTCCTCAGGGAACCCTGGGCTTCTTATCAACCTGCCTAGAAACTGACTCTCTCATCCACCCCACTCCCCACCCCCCTTTTTAGGAGAATTATGTTGCCAAGGGAAAGGGCCATCGTTCTTGTTCCATTACTACTTCCTGTTGTGATGGGGCATTGTCCGTAAATTGCTGAGGCAACATATTCTCCTAACCCTCATATTGAGGGTCTCTGATCCAGGGGCCCCAAGTAATAGTTGGAGGAGTCTGTGGCCCTTGTAGGAGGCTGAACAACCATTAGTAACTTAAAAGCTTTCAAATGCTTAGAAACAAATCCAGTTACACAGTTACAGATGCAGGGAGCAAACAGTAAAAACAGAACAATTAGAATTTTTACGATTAAGATAGTTTTCCACCATGGGGAGCTAGTTAACGTTTCCCAAAGTGAGGTGAGTGAGGCTTCAGGAGAATCCATAGCCTGAATCATCTTGTTCATGTGTTTAGTAAAGTGAAAGGGAATGAATATCGAAGCCAGATAATCATACAAGTGAAATACATATTTTGCCCAATGAGTTTTAAGGTGTGGCAGGTTAGTAGGCTTCTCTGGAAGTTCTGAAAATATGAAACCAAGAGTAAAAGCTAGACCTAGGGTGTGTCTACCTATCCAGCTAGGGGAAAGTCATGCTTATAGGTAAGAGCCACACATCCAGTAGATCCCGTTTAGTGCAAGCCAGCATGACTGAGGGATCCAGTCCCAATCAGTGCCTGGCCAGGCAAAAGGAGGACCTGGACTGGAACTGGAAAACACAGGGATGATTACATTGCGTATTTCTTGAGGCAAAAATCCCAATTGTTTCTAATCGTTATAATTAAGTTGTTGGCTAACTTCTGGGGATGGCTCTATTTGTTCCCTGCATATGGGAGCATTAGATAGTAGGCGTCCCTTTTTGGGAGTTAGCCATATGACCTCATCCCATATTTGATAAACATCAGGTAGAAAACCACCAGATCTAGACCCATCTACCTTCTTTTGTGCACCAAAATAGTTATTAAACCAAGATAATGTATAATCAAAGTTGAAAGTCACATTATGTCCATAGTTAAGGTACAATATGTTATACCAGTCCATCTTAGGATTGTTAGATGTCATCACAGAGTTGAAGAAAGTCCTTTCCTTGAAGCAGAAAATCCATCATGGGAAGTCTTCAATTGATGAGGAGAGGAGTGCTCCGCAGACCCAGCAATTAGACTGATTGTGGAATGCAGCATAGGAATGAGTCCAGGACAGGAAGGCACCGTCTTGTGGGTCAAACGACAGACTCAGGACTTTTGGAGTTACCAGAAGCAAGCCCACCTAGATTCTCAGGCCCATCTCAGTTCCTGGCTCAAACAGCGGCTTGTTTGACACAGGCTGGGTCAGGAGTTAACCTCCTGGTAATGTCTGTTGAAAAGCTAAAAGCTGAGTCACATAGTTAATTTTAAGCCTTCAGGATCTATGACAATATCTGTGCACAAAAACAGTCTGTCATAGAAACACCCCTTTCTTCTTAGGGGCAGTTTGAGCCCTCATTAAAGCTATAGGTAAAACTTTAAACCAACTGTCTTGTGTTTCCTGAGTTAGCTTACGCAGATGTCTCTTAATAATGTCATTAGCTTTTTTTCTACCTTTGCCAAAGATTGGGGTCTTCAGGAACAGTGTAAGTGATATTCTATTCCTAGAGCTTTCAACACCCCTTGAGTTAACAACAGCTTTGAAAGTGGAGCATTGTTGCTCTAAAGAGTTTAAGATCACACTTACATCATGAGAAGTCAGTACGGTAAGATTTTGCCCATTCATTAACCTCTGGCTTTAGTGGATACTGTTTTTGATGTGAAAATAGGTGAGGGTCATTGAGCTTGATAAAGACAGGAACAGCATTTTGTGCTCAACCCACAGTTTTTCCATCAGTCCACACTCTAGGATTTACAGTTTGTTCCATTAAAAAGAGCTGGTTCCATATTCATGAAAACAGAGGCCTAGACCTTGTTGGGTATATACCTCCCCAGAAGGGGTGAGGGAGACTATAGCATGATTAGAAACTCGTGAGAAAACAGCACAGAGTCCCAGTTGCCACTTAAAGGATGACTGACATAATGTGAGAGTTGGACTGTGAAGAAAGCTGAGCGCCGAAGAATTGATGCTTTTGAACTGTGGTGTTGGAGAAGACTCTTGAGAGTCCCTTGGACTGCAAGGAGATCCAACCAGTCCATCCTGAAGGTGATCAGTCCTGGGTGTTCTTTGGAAGGACTGATGCTAAAGCTGAAACTCCAATACTTTGGCCACCTCATGCGAAGTGTTGACTCATTGGAAAAGACCCTGATGCTGGGAGGGATTGGGGGCAGGAGGAGAAGGAGACAATTGAGGATGAGATGGCTGGATGGCATCACCAACTCGATGGACGTGAGTTTGAATGATCTCTGGGAGTTGGTGATGGACAGGGAGGCCTGGCGTGCTGCAATTCATGGGGTCGCAAAGAGTCGGACATGACTGAGGGACTGAACTGAACTGAACTCAACTGACATAATAATGTTTGGCTCATCCAGACAATCCCATTACAGTAGTGGATTGGGAGGGAAGTGGGTCAGGGGCTTCGGTGAGCACAGAGAAAGTTGCCCCAGTGTCCAAAAGAAATCGATTGGTTGACCCCCCACAGTTATTAAAACCTGGGGTTCCTCAGGTGTAATTAGGACGGGAACTTGTGTGGGGACCCCCGGGCACCTTCAGTCCAGATTGTCTTGAGAGTCTGACCCCTGGATCTATACCTCGGATGGCAGTCTCTTCTCCAGTATGGTCCTTTGCAGATCAGACCTGGAGCCAGGGGGTGGCTTAGATGCCTGAGGGCAATCCCACTTGAGATGCCCCTCCTTTCTACAGTAATAACAAGTCCATCTCAGCTGGGTTCCTCTGGGCATTTTTCCTCAGGCTGTTTCAGAGCAGATCTAACAGCCATTGTTGGGGCTTCAGTCTTTTGCCTGATTCTTTTTTGCCTCTTATTTTCCTCCTTATATTCTCCACCACAATATACCATCTGAGCCAGCTGTAACAGTTTTTCAAAAGACTGATTTGGTCCAAACGCCTGTTTTCGTAACTTACAGCAGGTATCTGGAGGTGACTGAGTGAGAAATCTATCTTTTAAGATCATTCCTCCTTCTGCACTTTCAAGAATGACATCAGTAAGTTTGTGGAGAGCCTCCCGTAGTCTATACTAGGAGTTTATCAGGAGTTTCCTTCTGTCTCTGTTCGATGTCAGCAAACTTAACATAGTTTAAAGTCTTAGCATGTGCTCGCTTGAGTCCTTCAAGAATACATCTGACAAAGTGGCTCTGTTATAGGAACTGCTTGGCTCCTAGTAGGAAGGAGGGCTAGTTCCCTCTTTCCCCTTATCTCATGTTCAAGCCATTCATCTCCAAAAGTAGCAGCTTCCTCCAAAACTCGAGTTCTTGAGTCAGGAGTCAGCGTCTGTCCCAAGACATGCATTCAGTTCTGTTCAGTTCAGTCGCTCAGTCGTGTCTGACTCTTTGCGACCCCATGAATTGCAGCACCCCAGTCCTCCCTGTCCATCACCATCTCCCGGAGTTCACTCAAACTCATGTCCACTGAGTCGGTGATGCCATCCAGCCATCTCATCCTCTGTCGTCCCCTTTTCCTCCTGCCTCCAATCCCTCCCAGCATCAGAGTCTTTTCCAATGAGTCAACACTCTGCATGAAGTGGCCAAAGTACTGGCGTTTCAGCTTTCGCATCATTCCTTCCAAAGAACACCCAGGATTGATCTCCTTTAGAATGGACTGGTTGGATCTCCTTGCAGTCCATTACATCTCTCCAAAGAAGGTCATAAAGTAAAGCTAGTCCTGTAAAGGCTTCTACGTACTTTCTGGATCCTCTTGATAGTCTCCACTGCATTTGGTACTGTTTGAATTTCTACTGAGACTGAGGCAGCCCCTCCTGGAAGGGTGCCCTGATTCTCAGCCTTTTCAGTTGGGGACCCCAGATACAGGGGCAAAGTAAGAGGACAGGAGGGAGCTGAATTTCACACCCAAATCTGCACCCTTAGGACATAAGTCTGACATGTCTTGCAGAGAGATAAAGAGCAACACATATGGCACTTCTACCCATTTCTCTTGTTTTCTACCAAACTGGTCTAGTTGTAAAACTGTATCATAATTAAGAGACCCTTCAACAGGCCAGTGTTCCCCATCTTCCAAAGGATACTGTGTCCATTCAGTGTCACAGAAGAAGGTCACGTGTCTTTTTAAATTCTGGGGATCAAACTTGTCCTAGTTTTATTTATTTATTTATTTTTAAAATATAAATTTATTTATTTTAATTGGAGGTTAATTACTTTACAATATTGTATTGGTTTTGCCCTACATCAACGTGAATCCGCCACAGGTATACACGTGTTCCCCATCCTGAACCCCCCTCCCTCCTCCCTCCCCGTACCATCCTTCTGGGTCATCCCAGTGCACCAGCCCCAAGCATCTAGTATCATTCATTGAACCTGGACTGGTGATTCATTTCATATATGATATTATACATGTTCCAATGCCATTCTCCCAAATCATCCCACCCTCTCCCTCTCCCACAGAGTCCAAAAGACTGTTCTATACATCTGTGTCTCTTTTGCTGTCTTGCTTACAGGGTTATCATTACCATCTTTCTAAATTCCATATATATGCATTAGTAAAGGAGAGGTTCTGGAACTGCTAGCTCCCGTCTGTAAAAGGAAAAGAAGTGGCATCCACAGCCATGGCTTTTTTCCACCAGAAGCATCCTTCCCTGCTCTAGATGTGGGTGTAGATCTCCACCAAAGCGTTCCTTCCCTGGTTGGACTTAGTCTGTCTCTTAGCAGTGCAGGCGTCTTACTCATCCCTCCTGGTTCTACCACTGAGGTGGGGTGGAGATGCACCAGGGGTAGACCTGATGGCATCCCAGATTGATTTAGTTCCATACCACCAAGACCTTTGTTTGATTTGCCCTTTTCTCTGATGCCACCCACAGTGTAACAGAGTAGCTTTCCCGGAATGTTTCCCAAGCTAGGACTACTAGAGGAAGCATCCATCTTACCTGTGCCCGTGCCCATTCCTGAGTACAGTCCTGACCTCAGTAGAAGCAGTGAGTCATTGACACATTACTATAGCAAAAGAAGTGGTGGAGGGTTGGCTAGCAAGGAAAAAGTGATTTTTGTCTTCAGGCTCCTAGGACCAATCCTTGCAGTTCATTTCCACGGAGTCCACAAAAGAATATCTAAGGAGTTGAGACAAAAGCCATCAGAGAGCCTCCAACGGTCCAGTAAGAGCTAGTGCTACCAAAGGAAGAAGGCTGTTGTACTTCCAATCTGAATAGATCCTGCAATTCCCATCCTGTGTCCTCAAAAACCTCACGGTCACCAGCAGCGCTTCTATCCATATAGACAGGAGGCACAGCCATGACAAAGACTCATTTTCAGGTCGCTGGCCCCTGAGGCAGGCAGCCAAGCTAGTAACCTCTAGCCTGAGAGACGTTCCTGGAGCTAGAGTTCCACCTTCCTGCATATGTGCTCCTAGTAACTTTCTAGCAAGTCTAGCAAGGCTAAGCACTTCCATACATGGGGTCTAAGTAAAAGTACACAATAACAGCATGGATCATAAGTCCCTTGGAAGTCTATGACCTGACAGATTAGGTTAGTAGTTCTAATTCCCTATGTAATTATGAAGTGGTCAAAGAGACCAGGAAAAGCTGACCAAGAAAGGAAAGTTCAGTCCACATGCTTTGCCCATTTCTGGCTGCTCCCTTGCAGGGATATTGGGTATCTTGGCATTCGCAGGTTGGATAAAACCCTGATAAGGCTCTCCTTTTTGGGGCTGCCTTCAGTCATTATGAGGCCCTGTGAAACCGCAGAGCAGAGCTCAATGAGCGCTTTGCACAGGGCATGTCATTCATTCACATAAGCACACAGTAGAGTTAGTAAAGTAAAGCAGAAAACTTGTGTACTGAGAAAGCAGAGAGGCTAGAGCTCTGAGTGTTCTTACCTTATTCTGAAGATCCTGGATGAGCCCCCAAGATGATAGCTTACAGTGAACGGTGTTGGATTCGTGATCTCTGAAGAAGATTTAACTTTGGGACCAGGGACCAAGCTTGATCACTCAAGAGCTTTTGTGTAGCAGAATTTTTTAAGGTATGGAAAGGAACAGAAAAAGCTCCTGACATAGACATCAGAAGGGTGTCTGTTATTGTGTACTTTTCCTTAGACCCCATGTATGGAAGTGACGGACAGTGCCCTCCTTGATAGTGTTAGCAATGGAGTTATACACATTTTTAATTAGTTATTCAGATCAGATCAGATCAGATCAGTCACTCAGTCATGTCCGACTCTTTGCGACCCCATGAATTGCAGCACGCCAGGCCTCCCTGTCCATCACCAACTCCCAGAGTTCACTCAGACTCACGTCCATCGAGTCGGTGATGCCATCCAGCCAACTCATCCTCTGTTGTCCCCTTCTCCTCTTGCCCCCAATCCCTCCCAGCATCAGAGTCTTTTCCAATGAGTCAACTCTTCACATGAGGTGGCCAAAGTACTGGAGTTTCAGCTTTAGCATCATTCCTTCCAAAGAAATCCCAGGGCTGATCTCCTTCAGAATGGACTGGTTGGATCTCCTTGCAGTCCAAGGGACTCTCAAGAGTCTTCTCCAATTAGTTATTACAATAAATCAAAAGAGTGTCTCAAGGTTGTAAAAACCCTACCAGATCCACTCCCATAATATACATTCTAAGATATCAGGATTAGTCAGAAGGTTTTCAGGAAGGTGAAGCTGTCCTCAAGCAGGATACATTGTTGTTATATAATCTCTAGTACAGAGTTTAATGGAGAAGGAAGTGGCAACCCACTCCAGTGTTCTTGCCTGAAGAATTCCCATGGACAGAAGATCCTGGCAGGCTACAGTCCATGGGGTGGTGGAGAGTTGGACACGATTAAGCAACTAACACACACACAGAGATTAAACTGCGTTGTTTGTTGGGTAATCATCAGTTCTCAGCTTAAAGAAAAAAATATTTTATGTGACTGAGACTAAGGAATGTAGAGAAAGAAACAAGTTTGTCCTTTCCTCCTCCTTGAGAACCCCAAACCCCTTTCTCCTCCTCTGGGAACCCTGGACTTCTTATCGACCTGCCTAGGAATTGACTCTCTCAATATGAAATATTTACATTTGAGGACTGGGAGGAGAAGGGTGCCCTGGCCATGGAGACTGAGAAGGAACAGTAGAAAAAGGAGGATGTGAGGATGCAGGGGTGGAGGTGGGGGAGAACAGTTTAAGGAGAGGATAGCTAACTAAGTATTGCAGAAGGATCAAATAGGAGGAGGACTAAGATGACCATAGTGTTTCCACCTAGAAACATATTGGAGATATCTTTTCAGTGAAGTACTTGATCTGGAAGCATCATTCTTGGGAACTGAGAGGTGAACCAGTGATGGAGAACAGTGAGTAGTAAATGGTGTTTGTGTATGATGTTGATGGGTGGAAGGAGAGCTGTTTGATGTGAGGATGCATGGAAAAGGCATCTTTGATGTGTCTGCTAAGTTGTGTCTGACTCTTTTGTGACCCTGTGGATTATAGCCCGCCAGGCTCCTCTGTCTATGGAGTTTCCCATGCAAGGATACTGGGGTAGGTTGCCGTTTCCTTCTCCAGGGGACCTTCCTGACCCAGGGAGGGACTGAACCCTCAATCTCCTGCATTGGCAGGTGGATTCTTTACCCCTGAACCATATGGGAAGCCCAAAGGCCTCTTACCCTAAGGGATAAAAAGAGGTGAACATTCAAGAGAGGGTGCTGCCGCCGCCAAGTCGCTTCAGTCCTGTCCCACTCTGTGCGACCCCACGGACTGCAGCCTACCAGGCTTCTCTGTCCATGGGATTCTCCAGGCAAGAACACTGGAGTGGGTTGCCATTTCCTTCTCCAAGAGAGGGTGAGGGGCTGCTTAATGTGACAAAAATCCAGGACGAGGCATGAATAATGGGAAACAGCTCTTTTGTTTTGCCAGGCAAAGGGGGCCACAGCAGGCTAATGCTAAGATTGTGTCCTGACCGGGAGGGAGTAGTGAGGAGCTTTATGGTAATGGTTCAAAGACGAGGGCGTGATCAGCTTATGGACATTCTTCTGATTGGTTGGTGGTGAGGTGAGTGGGAGTCGGCATCTTTCTGGTTCTAACCAGTCTGGTGTCTACTTGCTTGTGGGCTGTGTACAGATAACTTCTTTCACCTGGTGGAGGTTTCAGAATCTGCAAAACAGCTCAAAAATATTGCTCAATATATATCCCTTGAGAGGGAACCAGGACCCTGCGCCAAGGCTGCATTATTGGTTTTGGTTTCTGTGACTGCCCTTATCTGCTCATCCCTTCCCTTCCCTGATTTGAACCTTGAAGGTCCCAGAGGCTGAATGAAACCTGTGTGTGTGTTAATCACTCAGTAGTGTCCAACTCTTTGTGATCCCATGGACTGTAGCCCACCAGGCTCCTCTGTTCATGGAATTCTTCAGGTGAGAATACTAGCGTGGATGGCCATTCCCTTCTCCAGAGGATCTTCCCAACCCAGGGATTGAACCCAGGTCTCCTGCATTGCAGGCAGATTCTTTACCATCTGAGTCACCAGGGAAGCCTGAATGAAGCCTATTTCCTATAAACAAGAAAGGGTTGAGGGTGGGAGACACAGAAAGATTTGTGCCCAGGAACCCCACAGGGTTCTACTCAGTTTCAAACCAAAGCCTTGGGATTGCTGTTAGCACAGGAGAGAAGTTGGGATTCGGCCTCCCTGCAGACTAGAGAGAGTCCAGAAGAGCAGATGAAGGAATGAAGTTACTTTGAGATGAAAGCAGGGGGAGGTGAGGGAGAGAACATTAAGTTTTTCAGTGAAGTAGGAGGCTCAGAAACAAGGGGATGGGGTATTTGAAGATTCGAGTAGGCTGGATTGAAATTGCTGCCATATGGAGCAGGATAGACAGTTAATAAGGATGAATAAAAGGATTAGTGAGCAGCTGAGGCGGAATAACAGAGATTTATAATGGAGCTGGTCAGCTGGCTTTTACAATTTTTGACAGCTTGGGAACAGGAGTGGATAAAATGGATGATTAGGTTTGCCCAGGGCTAGAAATTGGCAAAATTAGAGAGACTGTAGTTTGGGATAGATCTGGGAAGAGGACTTCAAGGTGTTTCTCTGAATCTATTGGGTTGGCCCCAAAGTTCAACTTTTGGGCCAACCCAATATATTGAAAAACATCCCCCAGGATGGGTCACTGAGAGAGGCCTCAGAATCTTGAATCGTACAGCACAGATGAGCTCACTAGCTCTCTTTCACTTGAGAACTTCTCCGAGAAGGTCTTCCTGGTAGGGTACCTTTCAAAGGTGCGATTTCATGGGAAGGAATGAGGAAAAATGAAGAGCCTTGCTAAGAGGGTTAGGATAGTATTGAGAATCAGACACATTGAGGACCCTGGAACTGCAGGGTCTCCCAGATGGAGTGGGCAGCTCCTTGGCCTGTAATCTCTGTCAAGAACTGCATCATGTAATCCTTTCTCTGAGGCTGTGAATTAAACACAGAAAACTCAGATGCGTGCCCCAGGTTGTCTGGTTTGGGAGTAAGAAAATGAGCCAGGATTCCAGCTGAGGTTTTTAGGACACCAAAGAGCACGAACCAGTCACTGCCCCCACACCACCCTCTTCCTTCAAACTATCAAAGGTTCCAGGAAGAGAAGTCTCTGGTTGGTCTTGAAGAGGTCTGGAACCGTTAGACCCTTCCTGTCCTCTGCTCATCAGGGTGCAGATTCTCCAACACAGTAAGCGTGGAAAGGAGTGTAGCTACCCTTCTGTAAAGCGGGCCCAGTAACCAGGGAGGTGATTGTTCCTGGTGTGGTGTAAATTCCTCATGACTCATTTTTTTTGGAGAATGCTTCTTCAAGTTGGCTTTTCAGCACTCTTCCCATAAACTTGGCAATTTGTGTCTAAACATGTTTAAGAATGTTCTGAAGTGTCTCTTGTCTACTTAATTCCACCTTCTGATTGCCTCTTGGTGGAAGCAGAATGGGTTAGAATTTGAGTAAGAGAAGGACCTGTTATTCACTTGCCTTCCTGGGGAGATCTGACAGAAGGCGCTCTGCACTGTGTCCCTGGCAGTGACAAAAGGCCTCAGAGAGGGGAAATGTGGTGGCAGCTGACAATGAGTGAGCTGAAGATTCTCAAAAAGGATGTATCCTGAGGGATCACGGGAGCCGAGGAGAGCTGCGTGCACAAGTAGTGTGGGGAACAGGAGCCTGAAGACAAATGTAGGCCCGAAGGCTGCAGTTAGAGGCTCGTATGCTTTAAAAAAACAAACCAGTGCCCCTGGGGCTGTGCTCTGCTCAGGCAAGGCAGTGTTTTAGAAGATGAATACCCGGCCTCCTTTCATTTCTGAGCTTTATTTTGCTCAGACCTGGGAATGGAGGCAAACAGTGTGAAGGAAAGACTCCTAACAGCTACTGTTGGTTAGTTTTTTAAGTTCCCTATTGTGGTAAGCAGCCTTTAAAATAGCCCCCAGTGATCTCCACCTACTGGTACTCAGGAGTGTGGGCTGGACCTAGTGATGTGCTTCTAACAGCTCCCCACTTCTTTCTTACACCATTGACTTGTTTTGTTTTTTATTGTATTATTCTTATGAACATGCTATGATATCTCCTGTCTTAAAAAAGGAATCTTCTCTTGAGTCCACTTTCTCCACCAGCTGCCACTTCATTTCTGTGCACCTGCTGTAACAAAAATCCTAGAAAGTGATATCCATACTCACTGTCTCTAATTCCTTGCCTCCTGATTTCTCCTCAATCTACTTAGTGGGGCTTTTTCTCAAATCCTTCCATAGAAACGGCCCTTATCAAAGTTACCTATGACTTCTGTGTTGTTATACCCCATGGCTGTTGTCAGTCTTCATCTTTACTTGAACTCTGAACAACATTTGGCACGTTTGTTCACTCCTTGCTCTCTGATACACTTTTCCTGCTTGGCTTTCAGTGTACCATCCTCTCCTGGCCATTCTTCCTTGGCTTCCTTTGCTGGTTCCTTTTCTTCTCTCAAATCTCATTATGTGGGAGTATTCTAAGGGCTCAGTCCTTGATCCTCCTATTTTTCTCTCCATATTCAATTCCTTGGTGATCTCATCCAGTCCCATGTCTATGAATGCCATCTATAGGCCAATGATTCCAAAATTGATATGTCCAGTTCAGATTTTTATACTCCAGATTCTTATGTCCATCTGTCTACTTGGCGTCTACACTTGGATGCCTAATTGTCTTCTTAAACTGAATCTGTTCAAAACTGAGTTCCTGTTCCCCTGATTGTTGCCAAACCTGTAACAGGTGTAGCCTTACCCATCTTAGTTGATAGCAATCCATTATTCCATTACCTAAGCCCAAAAAATTAGCATTAGATTCTTCTTCCTCTCACATTCCATTTTAAAGAGTCAGGGAAATCCTGAATCCTGTTGGCATTATCTTCTTCTTTTCTTTTTTTTTGAATTGAAGTATAGTTGATTTACAATATTGTGTTAGTTTCGGGAGTACAGCAAAGTGATCCAGTTACATATGTATTTTTAGATTATTTTCCATTATAGGTTATTATAAGGTATTGCATATAATTGCCTGTGCTATGCAGTGTTTATCTATTTTATGTAGTTTCTGTTAATCCCAAACTCCTAATTTTTCCCTTCTTCACTCCCTTTCTCCTTTAGTAACCATAAGTTTGTTTTCTATGAGTCTGTTTCTGTTTTGTATATAGATTCATTTGTATTTTTTTAAGATTCTACATGTAAGTGATATCATAGAATATTTGTCTCTGCCTGACTTCACTAAGTATAATATTATCTAGGTCCATTCATGTTATTGCAAATGGCAGTGTTTCATTCTTTTTTATGACTGGCTAGTATTCCATTGTGTGTGTGTATATATATATATATATATACGTGCACACACACACACACATACACACACCGCATCTTAAGCCAATTGTCCATTGATGGGCACTTAGGTTGTTTCCTTGTCTTGACTTTTGTAGAGAACTCTGCAGTGAACGTAGGGGTGCATGTATTTTTTCCAATTATAATTTTGTCTGGGCAGGTACCCAGGAGTGAGATTGCTGGATGACGCAGCACCTCTATTTTTAGTTTTTCTTAAAGGGCCTCCATACTGCAACACACAGGGATGCACCAACTTACATTAAAAAGTGTGGGCTCCCCTTTCCCCACACCTGCTCCAGCATTGTTATTTGTAGACTTTTTCATGGTGGCCTTTCTGACAGGGCTGAGATGAAACCTCATCGTGACTTGGCCTTGCGTTCTCTGATAGTCAGGTTGATCATCTTTTCATGTGCTTGGTTATCTGTACGTCTTCTTCTGATATTGAGTTGTATGAGCCTATTGGCCTTATCTTTAGGATCTTTCCGGAATGTGACCACCTTTCACCAGCTCCTCTGCTTTCATCTCTTGCAAGGGGCTCCTTGTTTCTACCCCTGCTTCTCTACAGTCTATTTCTGATATGACAGCCAGATAGATACTTTGGAGAGATTATGTCACCTCATTCTTAAAACATCCCCAAAGCTCCCACCTATTTCTCATATATGTCCTTTAAGTGGCCTGCATGATCTGATTCCTGTCACTTCTACGATCTTGACTGTTACAAAACTCCTCTAAGTGATGGTTTCCTCATCTGAAAAGTGGAGACGAGTATAATTCTTAGTTTATAGGATTGTTATTAGGATTAAATAATACATGTAACAGTAAAACATGGAAATAATGATTACCATTATTAGTAATTTTTAAATAACATTAAGTTTAATGCCCTTAGCTTGGAATATGAGTTCATTTACATCTTTTCCTACTCTTTCCCTATACTGTATTTCTCATGGTTCTCCCTTCTCTGCTTCTCTGTTTTCTTCCTTGTAAAATTTGTAAAATGGAGTTAAGTTCTGTCCTTGCTCACAGAGATGAACATAAAAGTCCTCTTACTGTAGAAGGGGTTGTAAAAATAGAAGATATTATCATCCTGTTCCCATGGACTTAAAATGTTCCTCTTTCTTGTATCTGCACTAATAACAACAAGGGACTTTTCTTTCAGATGATTTACCTGGGAAATCCTCCTCTACAGAAAACCCATGTCGGTTGCTCTGGCAACATCAAAAAGGGAATTGGCACCCAAAGAAACTGTTTAAGTACTGCCCCTGTGCAGATGGGTACTTGATTTGACAACTTAGAAAACAGCAAAGACCCTTGCTTCTCCTCCTCATGATACCATTTGTCCTTGTCAGTTCTGTTTGATTAATTGATGTTCTAGCAGAAAAGAAATGCCACTCACAGTGTGTTCTTGTTGGTGTCTGAAGTTGCTGAGGCTTGTTTCTCTCATTTAATTGAAATGCTTCCCACACAAAAGAAACTAAATCAGCTTGTTGGATTTCCAGAGAATAGTCATTCGCTCATGGGCCTAGAGCACAATCATCTCAGTGCCAATTGTGACACAAAAGGGAAATGTGTCATTATACAATCATCTTCTAAAAAACGTGGTATAATATTTGAATTCAGTACATGGTTGGGTCTGTGGAGACGAAAGATGTTGTCCTAGAACTTTGTGGATGGGCCTCTGGCCCATCTGCTTGAGGTGCCCTCTGTGGTTCCTATATGAGGCCTCCACTCCTCTTTATCCTGCCTCTTCATCTTTGTCCATCAGGGTTGTCTGTATTGTTGGAGCTGGACAACTTACGTCAGGGGAGGAAGAGGGAAGAGGTCCTGAAAAGAAGTGAGACTCAGCCATTTATAGGGATCACCCAGCCTACTGTCTTATTAGTTCTCTGCAGCCACGAAATTAAAAGACGCTTGCTCCTTGGAAGAAAAGTTATAATCAACCTAGACAGCATATTAAAAAGCAGAGACATTACTTTGCCAACAAAGGTCTGTCTAGTCAAAGCTATGGTTTTTCTAGTAGTCATGACAGATGTGAGAGTTGGATTATAAAGAAAGCTGAGTGCCGAAGAATTGATGCTTTTGAACTGTGGTGTTGGAGAAGACTCTTGAGAGTCCCTTGGGCTGCAAGGAGATCCAGCCAGTCCATCCTGAAGGAAATCAGTCCTGAATATTCATTGGAAGGACTGATGTTGAAGCTGAAACTGCAGTACTTTGGCCACCTGATGTGAAGAACTGACTCATGTGAAAAGACCCTGATGCTGGGAAAGATTGAAGGCAGGAGGAGAATGGCATAATAGAGGATGAGACGGTTGGATGGCATCATCTCCTCAGTGGACATGAGTTTAAGCAAGCTCTGGGGGTTGGTGATGGACAGGTAAGCCTGGTGTGCTACAGTCCATGGGGTCACAAAGAGCCAGACACAACTGAGCAACTGAACTGAACTGATTTTAAATTTGAATAGAAGTCTAGGGTATGAACAACAAAAATAAAAATCTGGTTCAACGAACAGAGGTAACAGAACATCATCAAATACTTTAAGGCAAAGTTGATCCATATTATATGTAGCAATTGATTAACTGTTACCGTATATATTGTATTTGGCTTCCCTAGTGGCTCAGTGGTAAAGAATCTGCTTACCAATGCAGGAGATGCAAGTTCAATCCCTGGGTTGGGAAGATCCCCTGAAGAAGGAAATGGTAACCCACTCCAGTATTCTTGCCTGGAGAATCCCATGGACAGAAGAGCCTGGTGGGCTACAGTCCATGGGGTTTCAAAAGAGTCGGACATGACTTTGCAACCAAACAACAACAAAAAAGGTATTAGGTCAGAAATTTACCTTAGCCATCTATTTGAGGGGCCTGGGTACTCTGGAAAGCATTATGCGTAATGATGTAGTATGGTAGGAGAAGCGTGACCTCCACACTCCAGCTTCATCACACCAGCTGCAAGTCTTTGGGATAGATGTTGAACTTCTCTGTGCCTCAGTTTCATTTTCTGCAAAGTGAATGATGTGATAATAATACTTCATAGAGTTGTTGTGAGGGTTAAATGAAATAATGAATGTGAAATGAATTGGAATGGAGTTAGATTCTTTGACCTTACATGCTTTCTGGACCACAGAAGGGTGAGATGCATATAATAAGTCCATGATAATGGGATTCCTTCTGCCTAGGTATAGCATGAAAGAAAGTAGACAAATAATATAAATGTAATGCAAATGACTGAGCGACTTCACTTTCACTCTTCACTTTCATGCCTTGGACAGGGAAATGGCAACCCACTCCAGTGTTCTTGCCTGGAGAATCCCAGGGACGGGGGAGCCTGGTGGGCTGCTGTCTATGGGGTCACACAGAGTCAGACACGACTGAAGCGACTTAGCAGCGGCAATGCAAATGATTAAAAGTGCTATAAAGCAAAATGACTAGGAAAACAAAGAAATGAGATGAATTTTCACTTAGGAGAAATCTGGATGCTTTGGGGAAGGTAGAATGAGTAGATGGAAGGAGAGGTGGAAGGACTTTCTAGGTGGAGGAGGAAGCAAGAACCAGTGCCTGGGGTCTGGAGAACACAGGCTATGTAGGGTAACCTTATTAGTATGGTTTTCCAGGAACAGTCTGTCTGAAAGAGTGTCGGAAAAGAAGTCTAGAGTCCAGTTAGGTTGAGATTGAATGCTGGGTGAATAGTTTGGGTTTTATTGTGTTAAAACATTGGGAGCCATTGAAGTGTTTTATTTGTTGTTCTTAGCAGGTGAGTGACAATGAGGTTCTCTGCTTTAGAAAGATGATTCTGGCTCTAGTACATCTGAGGAGTGATAGGGAGGGAGACTGCAATATTCTACAGGACAAATGATGAGGTTGGATGTAGGGGAGGAAGCAGATATGGGAGATGTTGCTGAGGAAGAATCAGCAGAATTTGGCAACTTATCAGATGTAATGACTAAGACTTGGATAGGCCAAGCTTAGATTAGCTTTAAAGTGACTTGGGAGCCTGAATGATCCAGAAGATGGACAGACTAGGGACCTGTGGTGGTTAAATGACTAATTCGTTTCACTTCTAGGTCAGTGCTGGGAAAGGTTAGGAGAAACTGGGCGAAACAGAAAACTGTCACCGGCCCCAGCCCCCTGGATCTGTAACTCTGGACCAGGGATGGGGAGGCGTGGCGCTCATACAGTCCAACTACTCTGGGAGATGAAATATGAGTTTCCAACCTTCCCATTTCTGTCCAAGGTAGGAATCAAATTCTGGCCCTGTTCAGTCTTCCCTTTGCTCTCCAGAAGCCTGTCTAAGCCCAGAGCTTTGCCCAGCCTTGAGTGGTCTGTGAGCGAGTTGGCTCGGACAGTCAAGGGGAGGATGATTCTTTGGTGTCTGCTGCAGTGCCAGCCCCAGAGTCCCAGCCCCAGGGCGGCCGCCAACATCAGGGGGCAGGCACACCTGTCAGCCAGGAGTTGGCATATAGAACTCAAAGAAGTAAATTTTTTTGATTGTTATTCTTTTCCCCTTTGGTTCCACTTAACATCATTATCTCGTTCTTCAATAAGAATTTCTTGAATGTCTGCCATGCTTAGGGTGAGAACATCATTCTAATAGGAACCAGACATTGCCCTCAAGGACCTTACATTAGACTCTATGTGCTTGATACCTTTTCCTGTTAGTAGAAAAAGAAGTGCCCTGGGAAAGTTAACAGTTGATCACTGGCATTATTTCTGGCTAGAGCCTGCTGTCTGTTAATTAGTCTCCCTTATTTTATGAACAAGAAACAGGCTCAGAGAGGAGGTCAGGCTCAAGGCAAAACTGGATTTAGAACCCATGTTTTCTAGCCGTGTCTTTTGAAATTCCTCTTTGTCTCTGTGAAGGTGAAAACCCCAGAATAACTTATCACAGAAAGATATTTAGCATAAAATTTATTTCTTTAGAGGGGGTGTCAAGGATTGGTAATGCTAAGTTTGTTTAATTTATTTTATTTTTGAAATATTTTAATTGATTTTCGTTAAAATTGTATTGTACATATTTAAGATATACAATGTGATATTTCAATACATATATATAGTGAAATGATTATCATGACCAATTAAAATATTTGTCACCTCCCATAGTTACCTTTTTCTGTGTGTGTGTGTGTAGTGAGAACACATGAGATCTACTCTCTTAGCAAAATTTAAGTATATAATGCATTATTATTAACTACAGTCACTATGCTTTACAGTAGGTTTCTAAAACGTGCTCATCTTTTAACTGAAAAGTTTGAACCCTTTGATCAATATCTCCCCTTTTCACCCACAACTAGCCTCTGGTAACCTCCATTCTAGTCTCTGTTTCTATGAGTTTAACTTGTTTTTTTCCTTAGATTCCTAGTATAAGTGAGACTATGCAGTATTTGCAATATTGTCTTTCTCTGTCTATTTTACTTAATACAATGTCCTCCAGGCTCATCCATGTTGTCCCAAATAGTACAATTTCCTTCTTTTTTAAAGGCTGAATAATATTTTACCTGTGTACCATATTTTCTTTATTCATCTGTCAATACAACTTCACTTGTTTCCAGATCTTGGCTACTGTGAGTGATGCTGTAATGGACAGGGGAGTACAGAAATCCCTTTGAGGTAGTGTTTCATTTCTTTTGGATATATACCCAGACATAAGATAGCTGGATCATATGGGTGTTTCACTTTTTGAGGAATCTCCACATTGTTTTCTGTGATGACTGTAGGAATTTACATTCCCACCAACAATGCCCAAGGATTCCATTTCTCTGCATTCTCTCTAACCCTTATCTTTTGGCTTCTTAATAATAGCTGTCTTAGGGAGTGCAAAGTGCTGTCTTATTGTGGTTTTGACTTTCCTAGCATAAGTTCTCGCTTCTCACTCCCCCTCAATGCACATGGCACGAATGAGACAGAAGTATGAGTTGAAACAGATGAGAAGAGGGGAGCAGTACATTGTGTGGGTGAAGTGGAAATAGTAGAGAATGGCTCTGGATGCAAAGACCCATCCCAGATATGCCACTGAAGCCTGTTGATTGTATCTAGAAGGATGGGCCTAAGAAAATGGTTAACTCTGAGAGTGACCGTGGTAGAAGAACGATTCTTTGTGTTTGTCTTTTGCTGGTCTGTATTTGTTAATTTTCCTAGACTAAACACGCTTTGTTTTGTTGTTTTGCTACTTTATATCCCAGGTGGCTCAATGCTAAAAATCCACCCGCCAGTGCAGGAGACACGAGAGACAAGGGTGTGATCCCTGGGTCGGGAAGATCCCCTGGAGGAGGGAATGGCAACTCTTTCAAGTATGCTTGTCTGGAGAATCCCATGGACAGAGGAGCCTGGCAGGCTACAGTCCATGAGGTTGCAAACATACATGCAATCCAATCAATCAATCACTCTACATCCACTTTTTCTCTGAGACAATGCCTCTCTCCCTGGATCTCAGTTCATGCACTTTGGGTAGGAATCACCTCTACCCCTACCTGGCAGCACTGGGGTAAGCATGGATTCAAGCAGGTCATCGTATTCTTGGTCACATCCATTGTTTCTGAGATGGACTTGTCCTATTTAGAGCCAGGAAAAATGAAATAGGACATCTTCTGTAACTTCGAGAAGGGAGTCAAGCTCTCTTGATATTGTGCTTGAACACGAATACTCTCACTAGGCCCCTCTGTGGGGATGTGAAATACCTCCTTAAAGTTAAAAATTATTAGGAACAAGTTGATGGTTTTGTGAGCTCTATGAAAGAGGATGACGGAAAATTTAAATCATATTCTGTGAGACAGGCTGAATAACTTCTCAAGTGGGAAATGAGCATTTTCTCTTCGAGTGGATTTCAATATCCAAATACCTGGGCAATCCTGGAACGCCCTCAGGGAGTTGGACCAGGGCCTAGCCTGGGTTAGTGCTTAATAGTTTGTTTTAAAGAGATAGTACAAATCCCATTTGCCAGTGAGTCTGTCACATAAACTCTGGCACAGATTCTTTATTAAGATTGTTCAATGGAGATGCAGGTTTTTAGTCCATAGGAAATCAGGTCTGTGCCTTAGGGCAATTTCAGAGTTATTTTTTGGGGAAAATATTATGAATTCAAAACTATCTAGCTAGAAAATTTTAATCCTGGAGAAAAGGAGAACGCTGGGATAGCTGAACTTTTCTCTTCAACCCAGATTGCTTCCTGTATCTCTTTTTCATCTTGGTGTCCTTACAGTGCTCAGGTGCCATGGAACCTCCTAGAACCCAAATTATAATCTTGAAATGCCAGTTTTTATTAAAAGAAACTCAAATTCTTAAGGAAGTGATTAGCCTTAACTCAAGGTCAGCATCTCATCTTAGGTTCTCTAGGAGCAGAGCCTGAAAAAGGGAGTCTGGTGCTTGTGATTCATCAAGAGACTGCCCTTTAGGAAAATCTATGAGGGAGAGAGGGAATTTGGATAAGGAAGGGGAAGAATTGTAAAGTCTCAGGTAAAGTCTGATCCATTTGTGTGTGGAGGGAGAAGGGCTCTGGGATGCAGATCAGATGCAGTGTCAAAAGACAAGCGCCAGCCTTGGATACCCCTGAATCAGGCAGTGGATTGATGTACACTATGTGTGGGAGGGCCCATAGTCTATGTTAGGTGACTCCTATCAGCCGAGGACAGTTCTCAGGAGAAGTAGGGTAGCTGTCAGTCATTAGTAGCTGTCCTTATCAACACAGGATGCTAGAACAGAGTACCACAGACTGAGCACCTGATAAACAACAGATATTTATATTTCATAGTTCTGGAGGCTGGATGTCCAAGATCAAAGTACCAGCATAGTTGAATGCTGTTGAGAATCCTCTTCTGATTGCAGACTGCTGGTTTCTCACTGTATCCTTACATGGCAGAGAGCAGACAGAGAAAGAAAGCTCTCTCATTCCTTTCGTGCTCAGTCATACCTGATTCTTAGTGACCCCATGGACTGTAGCCCACCAGACTCTTCTGTCCATGAGATTTTTCAGGCAAGAATACTGGAGCGGTTTGCCATGACCTCCTCCAGGGCACATTCCTTTTATAAGGGCATTAATCCCATTCATGAGGGTTCCACTTTCATGACCTTATCTAATCCTCATTTCTCCCCACAGACTGTACTTCTTAATATCATTACACAGGGGATAGGATTTCAACATATGAATATTAGGGGGACACAAAACTTTCAGTTCCTAATAGCAGCCAACACTAACTTCAGCTGTGCGATGCTGTAATAATATAATAGTGTGCACTCAGTTGTGTCAGACTCCTTGTGACCCCATGGACTGTAGCCTACCAGACTCCTCTGTCCATGGGATTTCCCAAGCAAGAATACTTGCCATTTCCTCCTCCAGGGGATCTTCCCACCCCAGGGATCAAACCCTCATCTCTTGTGTCTCCTGCATTGGCAGCAGATTCTGTACAACTAGTGCTACCTGGGAAGCCCTTGGGATGGCTATTGTCGTTGTTGTTCAGTCACTCAGTTGTGTCCGGCTCCTTGTGAGCCCATGGACTGCAGCATGCCAGGCCTCCCTCTCCCTCACCATCTCCCAAACTTTGCCCAAGTTCATGTCCATTGCATGGGTGATGCCATCCAACCATCTCATCCTCTGATGTCCTCTTCTCCTTCTGCCCTCAATCTTTCCCAGCATGAGGGACTTTTCCAATGAGTTGGCTGTTCACATCAGGTGGCCAAAGTATTGGAGCTTCAACTTCAGCATCAGTCCTTCCAATGAGTATTCAGGGTTGATTTCCTTTAAGATTGACTGGTTTGATCTCCTTGCTGTCCACAGGACTCTTAGGAGTCTTTGCCAGCACCACAGTTTGAAGATATCAGTTCTTTGACGCTATGCCTTCTTCAGAGTCCAGCTCTCACAACCATATGTGACCACTGGGAAGACCATAGCCTTGACTCTAAGGATCTTTGTTGGCAGAGTGATGTCTCTGCTTTTCAACACACTCTAGATTTGTCATAGCTTTCCTGCCAAGAAGTAGTCATCTTCTGATATGACTGCAGTCACCGTCCACAGTGATTTTAGAGCCCAAGTAGAGGAAATCTGTCACTGCTTCACCTTTCCCCCTTCTGTTTGCCATGAAGTGATGGGGCTGGATGCCATGATCTTAGATTTTTAGTATTTATTCTTGAGCTGGCTGTTTCACTTTCTTCCTTCACCCTCATCAAGAGGTTCTTCATTTCCTCTTCACTTTCTGCTGTTAGAGTGATAGAGTTAGAGTGATCTACTGTTAGATCTGCATATCTAAGGTTGTTGATGTTTCTTCTGCCTCCCTTGATACCAGCTTGTAACTCATCCAGCCTGGCATTTCTCATGGTGTGCTCAGCATATAAGTTAAATAAATAGGGTGACAACAGACAGCCCTGTCATACTCCTTTCTCAATCCAGAACCAATCAGTTGTTTCTTACAGGGTTCTAACTGTTGCTTCTTGACCTGCAAACAGATTTCTCAGGAGACAGGTAAGATGGTCTGGTGTTCCCATCTCTATGAGAGCTTTTCACAGTTTATTATGATCCACACAGTCAAAGGCTTTAGTGTAGTCAGTGAAACAAAGGTAGATGTTTTACTGGAATTCCCTTGCTTTCTCTATGATACAGTGAATGTTGGCAATTTGATCTCTGGTTCCTCTGCCTTTTCTAAACCCAGCTTGGATGTCTGGAAGTTCTTGGTTCATGTAATGCTAAAGCCTAGTGTGCAAGATTTTAAGCATGACCTTACTAGCATGGGAGATGAGTGCAATTGTCTGATGGTTTGAACATCTTTTAGTACTGCCCTTCTTGGGAACTGGGCTGAGGATCGATCTTTTCCAGTCCTGTGGCCACTGCTGGGTCTTTCAGATTTGCTTACATATTGAGTGCAACAGTTTGATAGCATCGTCTTTTAGGGTTTTGAATAGCTCTACTGGAATTCCATAGCATCTACTAGCTTTATAGACAGCAGTGCTTCCTAATGCCCACTTGACTTCATAGCCATATAAAAGAGATCTGGATGGGGCACCAATAGCATCTCCTCAAGTTAGGAGATATACAGTATGAACTTAGAACAACTTGAATGTAAAGCAAGGAAATTAATGAAACTTACTGCGTTTGTGCTAAAAGAACTCAGGAATCCACTTAAACAGGCTTCCACTAGCCAAAATGAGATTAGTTTCAAACATATAAAATGTTAAAAACCTTGAGTTTATAAAGATTAAACAACAACAACAAATTAGTAACTATTATTACTCACCTGGTATATAAAGGGAGAGAACCAAGTGTCTGTCCTGCCCTTCCCTGAAGAAATGTATTCAGGTAACCAAATAGTTGATAAAGTTCTTCTTTAAGAATAATTCCAGATAACAAATTGAGAAGGTCCTATCACTTCATGGGAAATAGATGGGGAAACAGTGTAAGACTTTACTTTTGGGGGGCTCCAAAATCACTGCAGATGGTGACTGCAGCCATGAAATTAAAAGACACTTACTCCTTGGAAGAAAAGTTATGACCAACCTAGATAGCATATTGAAAAGCAGAGACATTACTTTGCCAACAAAGGTCCGCCTAGTCAAGGCTATGGTTTTTCCAGTGGTCATGTATGGATGTGAAAGTTGGACTGTGAAGAAAGCTGAACGCCGAAGAATTGATGCTTTTGAACTGTGGTGTTGGAGAAGACTCTTGAGAGTCCCTTGGACTGCAAGGAGATCCAACCAGTCCATTCTGAAGGAGATCAGCCCTGGGATTTCTTTGGAAGGAATGATGCTAAAGCTGAAACTCCAGTACTTTGGCCACCTCATGCGAAGAGTTGACTCATTGGAAAAGACTCTGATGCTGGGAGGGATTGGGGGCAGGAGGAGAAGGGGACGACAGAGGATGAGATGGCTGGATGGCATCACTGACTCGATGGATGTGAGTCTGAGTGAACTCCGGGAGTTGCTGATGGACAGGGAGGCCTGGCGTGCTGCGATTCGTGGGGTCGCAAAGAGTCGGACACGACTGAGTGACTTCACTTTCACTTTTCTACCTCAGATCAGACTCAAATCTAATCAAGCCTCTGGATTCAACTATCAGTTTGCAGAAAATACAAGGGACAGAGAGCTATAACTATTAAATGGTATTAATAGATTAGCAAAATCTGGAAAGAAGAGAATTCCACAGGACAAATGATCTTATTTCTTTAATAAATGCATTTTTAAAGGAAAATAACAGAGGAAAGCAGAACATATAGGGTAAAAGATTTTTGAGTCTTTCTAGGTGGCACAGTAGTAATGAATATGCCTGCCAATGTAGGAAATGCAAGAGATGCAGGCTTGATCCCTGGGTCAGGAAGATTCCCCTAGAGTAGGAAATGGCAACCCACTCCAGCATTCTTGCCTGGAAAATTCCATGAACAGAGGAGCCTGGCAGGCTACAGTCTTTGGAGTTGCAAAGGGTCAGACATGACTGAGCAGAGAATAGAACAACCAAATGAAATGTGTGTACCTTATCTGGTTCCTAATTTGAGAAAATCAGCTATAACACCACCACCAATAAAAAACATTTATGGGACAGTTGGGGAAATTTTAATATTTCCTGGATATTTAATTTATTAATAGTAAGGATTAAGAAATTTTGATTTGTGATGATTATAGTTTTTTTAGGGAAAAAGTAGTTGTATATTAGAGATCGGTACTGAAATATTTATAGATAAAATGATGTATTTGAGATTTGCTTCACAATAACCCAAGGTAAGAGATATAAATGGAACAATACTGGCTAAAAACTGACAATATTGGAACTGGGTGAAAGATACCTTGAGATTTATAATATTATTATTTTAATTTAGTGTATGTTTGAAATAGTCCATTGTTAAATAATTGAAAATAGATTCCAAAAGGATTATAGTTTTAAATGTGAAAAGCAAAACAGTAAAAATTCTAGAAGATATAATAGAGTATGAATATATGACTTTGAAATAAAAAAAGAAAGCACTAACCATTTAAACTATAAAACAAGAAAAGAGAGCACTAACCATACAAAATTAGGATTCTTTGCTCATTAAAATAAACCATTAGGGAAAATGCAATGGCAAACCATTGAGTAGGAAAATATATTTGAAACATATATTATTAACAAATAACTCATATTGACATAAAACAAAATACTCCTACAAGTCAATAAATAAAATTACAATATATAATTAATACAAATCAATAAAGAAAAAAAACAGAAAAAACAATTCAAAAGAAACTGGACAAATATTTGAATAGGACTTTTTCAAAAAAGGATATCCAGTGTCGAGTAAAGAAGAAATGTTGCTCAACCTCATTAGTCAAGTAAGAAATGTGAATTTAAATCATAATGGTTAATTTCTTTTATCTTTTTTGGTGGTGATTTAAGTCCTATGGGTTCTGTGTGAACAACTAATAATTTATTCAGAGCTTTTTAAATAAAGTCACTCATGCGACTGATTCATTTTTCCCTTAGAAATTGAGAAATTGCATAATGCAATATTTTTACACACCTACCAGAAATTTGTCGTTGCTGTTGTTTAGTCACTAAATCATGGCTGACTGTTTTGCGACCCCATGGACTGTAGCCTGCCAGACTCCTCTGTCCATGGGGGATTCTCCAAGCAAGAATACTGGAGTGGGTAGCCTATCCCTTCTCCAGGGGATCTTCCTGACCTAGGAGTAGAACCAGGGTTTCCTGCACTCCAGGTGGATTCTTTACCAGCTGAGCTACCAGGGAAGCCCCTGACCATTGATAATTCTTAGCAAAACTGTAAAACAACTGGAACTTTCGCATGCTGCAAGTGGGAAGTATAAACCGGTGCAGGCACCTTAGAAAATTGACAGTGTCTGTAAAAGCTCAATATACACGCATACCCTCTGACCTGGCAGTTCCACTCCCAGGTATATATACCCAACTGCAATGTGTATAAATGTGCACAGAATGTTCAAGAATATTCACAGCAACCTTATTCTTAATCAGAATCAAAGCAGAAAACAACTCGCAAATCCATCAATAGTAGAATGAATAAATAAATTATGGTATATAATACTATATACTAATAAGTAAGGAATTAATTTTTCATCTTTTCTACATAAAATCAATAAGACCATAGTTTTTCAAACCTCTACTGAATATTAGTAGATTAGTAATTTACTGGAAGACATTATATATATCCACAAACAATAGAATGACAAAAAATATCCTTTGGACAACAACACAAGGAAACTAGAACAAAGCCTTTTATTCACTGTAATTTCATCCCTCTGGTTGGGTCCTTTATATAGGAGTTAAGGGTACTTAAAGCAGAAATGGTTTCTTCTTCATTATCATTATTCTTTCTTTTTTATGTCTCCTTGTGCTCAAAAGATTTTGAAAGTAGTAAGCAGAGATTCCCCTTCTCTTATGGTTGTAGAAAGAATTTACTTACTGAGCAAAGGCTCTGTATTTTATTTTCTGGAGCTCCCTCCCCTGCCCCAGTCTGTTAACAGCTGCTCACTAAGGACAATAAGAATTTGTATTTCGCCATTCTTCCTGGGGAAATTTCTGGAAGGCAGATAGAACTGAGATATTTCAAGCCAGTTCTCAGACATCTACTTGTCTAATATAACCTATTTTAATATTTTATTCCCATACTTCCAATGTCCTCTTAGGTCTCCCCACTAAAGGGAATCATAGCACTTATCATTTAGCTAAGAGATTATTTATTTAGGGTCTGCTAAGGTCCATGAGGGCTTCACAGGTGGCTCAAGTGGTACAGAATCCATCTGCCAATGCAGGACATGCAGGAGACATGGGTTTGATCCCTGGTTTGAGAATATCTGCTGGAAAAGGAAACACAACCCTTTCCAGTGTTCTTGCTGGGAAAATCCCATGGACAGAGGAGCCTGGTGAGCTACATGGGGTTGCAAAGAATCAGACATGACTGAACGACTGAGCACTGAAGGTCTGTGAAGACTGAAATCAGTCATGTCTATTTCATCCACTGCTGGCTCCTCAGTACCCAGTGAAATATCTCATATGCAGTAGGTGTTGAATGAAATCAGGTTTAATGGAACTACCCCCACCTCCCCAAATCAGGCCAGTTTTATGCTGAAGTTCATAATGAATTTATTCTTATTCTTTATACACAAGTCTAAGAAGCTTGCTTGCCTGGTTTCCAAATTCACAACTGATCAAAAGTCAGATTCAAATGTAAATCAGTTATTTATATCTATATCCATGTCTATATTTCAGGTATTGGGTGGGAAGAGAAATTCCTAGATTTAATACAACCTTGGAAAGAAATCTCTCCTACTATACAAAACCTGTTGACTTGGTTACATTTCTGTGTTGCAATATCAAGCATCTATAGTTTTCACTGTCTTATTATTTCATGCTCATTGTTGAGGATAAACCCTCAACGTCAGTAAGCTTCTGCTAATCCCAACAGTGAAGACCTCAGGATATATCATGTTTCTGGGGGTAACTACTTACTCAGTGTTTGACTTACTCTTCACCATCCCTAACATCAGTATCACCTCTTGCTAAGAAAGAATCACAAGCCCAACTCTAGGTCTACTGATCAGAATCTGCATTTTATCAAGACCCTCAGATGATGCATATTTACAGTAGAATCTGAGAAGCACTGCTGGAGACCATCATGAACACTTTTTAAAAAATGTTTTTCTTTGATGCGGACCATTTTTAAAGTCTTTACTGAATTTGGTAAACCATTGCGTCTGTTGTTTATGTTTTGGTTTTTTGGCCATGAAGCATGTGGGATCTTAGCTCTCCCAAACTGGCAGCCCCTGCATTGGAAGTCGAAGTCTTAACCACTGGACTGCCAGGGAGGTCCCTAATGAACACTCTTGATGAGGTTAAAGTTACTGCATTTTGGACAAGCCCATTTCATCTTAGCAGATTCTTAGAAGAATGATACTGAGCTAAAACCTGACTTCTTAGTGCTTCCCATTTGTTCCTGGTTTCACATCCAGGGCCGTATGTCCATTTCATTTTTTTCCATGACAATTCTTTGAAGATCTCAAGGCAGCCTACCGTCCCTGAGGGTTTTCCAGGCCAGTGTCTCTTAGAATTTATGTCAGGGATTATCAGTTTTGTAAAATGTTTTGTGGAAACAAATGGTTCACTGCTATATCAATTGCAACTGTGTGTGATTTTGGAAGCTTTATTTGAAGTTCTGAGAAGTAAGGAAAACATTAATTTGGCTTAATCCATTTTTTCTCAACCTAATTTGTTCAGGAAAACTTTCCTACTCATATAACAACTAGCAGCATCGTCAAGATTTGAAGAAGGAATTTTGGGAAATATGGTTGTCAGCTGGAGCCTCTTCAGCTGCTCTGTGGCAGGCTGAATAATAGTTATCTAGGTTCAAAGGTCAAAGGTTATCCAGGGTCAAATTCCTTAAATCCACAAGTGTTACCTATATGGTAAAAGGGACTTTGCAGATCTGATTAATGATCTTGATATGGGGAGATTATCCTGGAGTATCTTGGCGGACCCTAGATGTAATCATAAGCATCTTTATAAGAGGGAGGCAGAGGGAGATTTGAGGATAGATATAGGTAGATTTCCACAATGGAAGCAAGAGATTGGAGTGATATGAGGAAAAGGTCCCTAGCCAAGGAACGAGGTAGGCCTCCAGTAGCTAGAAAATGCAAAGAAACGGATTCTCCCATAGAGACTTTGGAAGGTACTAGTCATGAAGGCGATGGTACTCCACTCCAGTAGTCTTGCCTGGAAAATCCCATGGACGGAGGAGCCTGGTAGGCTGCAGTCCATGGGGTCGCTAAGAGTCGGACACGACTGAGCGACTTCACTTTCCCTTTTCACTTTCATGCATTGGAGAAGGAAATGGCAACCCACTCCAGTATTCTTGCCTGGAGAATCCCAGGGACGGGGGAGCCTGGTGGGCTGTCGTCTATGGGGTCGCACAGAGTCGGACACGACTGAAGCGACTTAGCAGCAGCAGCAGCAGTCATGCTGACATTGTTGCTTTAGTCCAGTGAATGGTTTGGACTTCAGCTCTCCAGAATGGTAGAAGAATGTACATTTGTATTGGGTTAAGCCACTGTAGGTCAAGGTTGTATATTGTCACCCTGCTTATTTAACATATATGCAGAGTACATCATGAGAAACGCTGGACTGGAAGAAACACAAGCTGGAATCAAGATTGCTGGGAAAAATATCAATAACCTCAGATATGCAGATGACACCACCCTTATGGCAGAAAGGGAAGAGGAACTAAAAAGCCTCTTGATGAAAGTGAAAGTGGAGAGTGAAAACGTTGGCTTAAAGCTCAACATTCAGAAAACAAGATCATGGCATCCGGTCCCATCACTTCATGGGAAATAGATGGGGAAACAGTGGAAACAGTGTCAGACTTTATTTTTTGGGGCTCCAAATTCACTGCAGTTGGTGACTGCAGCCATGAAATTAAAAGACGCTTCCTCCTTGGAAGGAAAGTTATGACCACCCTAAATAGCATATTGAAAAGCAGAGACATTACTTTGCCAACAAAGTTCCCTCTAGTCAAGGCTATGGTTTTTCCTGTGGTCATGTATGGATGTGAGAGTTGGACTGTGAAGAAGGCTGAGCACCGAAGAATTGATGCTTTTGAACTGTAGTGTTGGAGAAGACTCTTGAGAGTCCCTTGGACTGCAAGGAAATCCAATCAGTTCATTCTGAAGGAGATCAGCCCTGGGATTTCTTTGGAGGGAATGATGCTAAAGCTGAAACTCCAGTACTTTGGCCACCTCATGCAAAGAGTTGACTCATTGGAAAAGACTGATGCTGGGAGGGATTGGGGGCAGGAGGAGAAGGGGACGACAGAGGATGAGATGGCTGGATGGCATCACTGACTTGATGGACGTGAGTCTGAGTGAACTCTGGGAGTTGGTGATAGACAGGGAGGCCTGGCGTGCTGGGATTCATGGGGTCACAAAGAGTTGGACACAACTGAGTGACTGAACTGAACTGGAGCCACTGTTTGTAATTTGTAACAGTAGCATAGGAAACTAACATGCTCATCATATCACTGCCTACTCAAACCCTGCAATGACTCTCAATTACCCTTAGGAAAGAAAAATCCAAGCTCCTCAGTGTGGCCTACAAGTCTGTACCCAACTCCACAAACCCTTAGGCCTGAGCCCTTAGGGTTTCTCTTGTCCATAGTGTTTAAACTGCACTGCTCTTCTTTCTGTTACTTGAATCTGCCACATTCAATCCTGTGTCATGGCCTTGCACTGCTAAGCCCTCTGATGCATTTGTTGACCTATGTATTATCTGTTCTTCCACTGCTCTGAGAAGAGAGCCTGCATATAGATAGCACTCAGAAGACATTGGTTGTTGAATGTATAGATGAATAATCAAACATGAATGTGGTTTCGACTTTCTTCACCATCCTGATTGCTTCCTTTGGATTATGTTCTGGCTGGTTTATGTCTTTAAAATTATGATTCCCAGGGCTGACTCCAATAGTACAGACCTGATCTGACCATTGCCAGGCAAAGCTGAGATATTTCTTGAAAGCTTTAAAGAGCTTATATTTCATATTTTTGTGTCTGAATTATTTTATAATACATTTTTTTTAAAAGGAGCAAAGTCTGAATCTGTTTTTAAAAACACCAAACTCAGATGGTATTAACACTGACGTCTTCCCCAGACATCCTGTCTAAAGTTGTAAACTACCTTCCACCAACATTCCCTGTCTATTTTTCTGCTTGATTCTTAATATGCACCCCCTAAGCCCCTATGTATTTTGCTTATTTTTCTTGTTTGGTGTCTGACTCCACTAGAAAATGAATTTTATGTTGATGAGGAGATTGGTATTTTTAAAAAACTGCTGTATTCCCAGTGCCTGAAGACTGAGTACCTCAGAGTAGATGGTCAATAAATGCTTATGAAGTGAACGAACGAGTGAGTCAACCAACCAATTGCATTTATCCAGTCAAATATTGGCTAAAAATTATTTTCAAAATTATTATTCTTTTAAATTATTTCTAGAAAGAAAGACTTTCAAGAAAATTCATTTTCTCTTTTTCCCCAGATTGTATTTCTTCTGTTTCCCCTGCTGTTCTGTGTTGCTAATTAATGGAACGTGAGTGGAGGAGTCAGGCCTCCCTCCCACGTCTGCTCCATTAAACCTCTCTAACCTAATTCTCTCTGCTCTTTACCCTTCTGGCTGTGACATCGATGCCAAGACGACATGGAATGCCATGTGTTGAGGCTGGCAGAGTCTCTATCAGTCTGGGACCCTGTGCAGTTTTATGGAACCAAATAGGAAATGCTTTGAACTGTTTATTTGAGGGAGAAACTAGACTGCATGTGAGCCTGTTATACATCTTTGGGTGTATTTGAGGCAATAGGTAGTCTACCCTAACAAACAAATGTGCAAAAATAGTCTTCACCTATTAAAGCAATTAACATGCAAAAAGGGCTAAGACAGACGAAGGATAGTATTTTCATTACCATCTTTATTTTTCCTGCATCCTGTCTTTGAGGTCCATACTTACACATGACAGTTTGAGGAATGGGTTACTGGATAACTAGGTCACCCCTAAAGGATATCCTTAAAACCATTTATTCTCTCTTTGAGGTGGCAGGAAGCAATATCCCTGTTTTAGCATTTCTCCCACATCAGGGTGATTTATGGAAGCCTCTGAATTCTTGAGATTGCAGCAATGTTTGGCTGTTCCCCAGGTGCCAGTACATAGTCTTTAAAGAATCAACCATCTTGCAGTTCCCCTCACATGCACCCTCATTAGAAAGGCCTGTGGCAGCACTGTGAACCTTAGATGCCTTTGGTGAAAGATCAAATCGATAATCTGGTGTGTTCAGCAAACATAGATGGAGGAGTTTGGAAGCAGAATGGATGATGCCCATTATAGTTGACACGTGCATTCTTTACAACATTACACATGCATGCAATGTATAATCCATGCAATGTATAATCCATGCGTGTTCAGTTGCTTCAGCTGTGTCTGACTCTTTGTGACCCAATGGACCATAGCCTGGCAGTCTCCTCTATCCATGGGAGATTCCCAGCAAGAATACTGGAGTGGGTTGCCATTTCCTCCTCTGGGGATTTTCCCCACCCAGGGGTTGAACCCGTGTCTCCTTCATCTCCTGCATGGCAGGCAGATTCTTTACCTGCTGAGCCACTGGGGAAGCCTGTATAATCCATACTTCAGAATATATTTATGTCTTTCCCATTATTTGTTTTCTACAATATCTCATTAGGTGGGTTGGCACATATTATAGTTCCCAGTTTGTAGGAGGAACTGAGCTTTAGAGGCATTAAGGAGAGCACCCTTTTTTGGGGGTAACAAGCTGCTATGGAAGAAATGGGGTAACATCATTAGATGATGCTGAACTGGCATGACCTGCATGAACATCTCCCTTCACTGGGAAGAGGGATAGGTCTAGGGTCAAAGTTGGGACGAGATGGCTTGGCTCTAGGGGGATGTGAACATCCTGAAATCACAAACAGCCTTTATGTGTGCCTGTGTGCACTGTATTGGAAACAGTCCATAGCCTTCAGCAAACTTTTGAAGGGACTGCTGCTGCTGCTAAGTTGCTTCAGTTGTGTCCGACTCTGTGTGACCCCATAGACGGCAGCCCACCAGGCTCCCCCATCCCTGGGATTCTCCAGGCAAGAACACTGGAGTGGGTTGCCATTTCCTTCTCCAATGCATGAAAGTGAAAAGGGAAAGTGAAGTCGCTCAGTCGTTTGACTCTTAGCGACCCCATGGACTACAGCCCACCAGGCTCCTCCATCCATGGGATTTTCCAGGCAAGAGTACTGGAGTGGGGTGCCATCGCCTTCTCCACTGAAGGGACTACACACCCTCAAGTGGTTAAGAACCACTGTACAGGTGTTCTGTAGCTGTAAATTGTCTTGTGTTCTGCAGAAGCAATTGATATCCAAAGCCTTGCTATGGGAAAATAGTGCTTTTGTATAAGTGGAAAGGGCCATAGAATCTTCTCAGGCAGAATTTATATCTGTCTTATGGATATTTACTTTACAGCAGAAACAATATGAGTACCCATCCCCATAATCCCAGAGAATTCCTTTGGCTCCACAGGATCAGATTTACTATTTTGCCAAAAAATGATAAAGACAAGCTTGCCATTTTTAGAAGAAAATGCTTAGCATTAACAAAATCCTGCGGATCCATCCTAGGTAAGGTGTATGAGGCTCAGAAAGCTTTTATTTTGTACATTGATGTTTATACAGAGGGAAGGCTGGCTTACCAAGTTCCTGAAGGAAGTCACAGTTGCTGGGATATCAGATGAAGGAAATAGGGACTTAGGCTGTTATTTTATAAGCATTTCTTTGCTTAGAATTTCAGAGGGGTTGTCAAGGTCATGCTCACAACTCTGACTATAAACATGCCTGTCCTAGGGACAGTTTACACATTTTTCTGAACCAGGTGCTTAGCCAAGCATAGACCAGGAATGAAACCATCACCCTGGGAGGGTACTATGCTAGGGCACAGGGCCTGCTGAGGGACGAAGTGTGAGGGAAAGGAGAAATAGCTCTTAGAGTTGTGCTAGATTTGGGGTCATTATAAACTTCACTTTTTTTGTCTTGAAATTAAACATTAAGCTTGCTTGGTCACCAAGGGCAAACCCTGAAGGCTGTTGCTGGCACCAGCTGGTGGTTTGGTATTTTGGCCCTAGGAGCTGACTCTAGGGGAGTTCCTTTTCATAGCTCGGAAGTGAAGTAACTGAATTCTCAGCACAGTGTTGATTTGGGGAGATCATTTTGGTTTGCACAACTTGGAGTTCTGAGCACAGCACGTAATCGGAGTGGCAGTGACGAGGTGAGGAACCTGAGGAGGCTGCCTATTCTTATTGAGCCTCTCATCTGCGTGTTTTAGTGAGACTAGAATGTCCTAGATCCCATCTCATGATTGCTGGCAATGTGGTGAATGGGTCAGGTTTTCCCCTCAGGATGTAGAAATATGTTCAAGACACTGAAGTGAAATGGAAAACACGAAGAGGCTATCTTCTTTGTATTTCTCCCTTCTTCCTTCACTCTTTTTTAAATTTAAATTTGGCCATGCCGGGTCTTAGTTGCAGCGTGGGAAATCTTGGTTGCAGCATGCAAACTATTAGTTGCAAAGTGTGAGATCTAGTTCCCTGACCAGGGATCAAACCCCAGCCCTCTGTATTGGGAGCGTAATCACTGGACCACCAGGAAAGTCCCTCTTCCTTCGCTCTTTACCTATGGATTGTAATAATGGTCATCTCGGCATTCATCTCTTTGCCTTTCTAGAACTTACCGTGTTTCAGCTACAAATAGATTACCGTGACACTGCAGGCAGGCCTGAGCTCTACCCATTTTCTGAGTCTTGAGCTCTGTTGTTGGCCAGGTTCTTGCATGTTTTGCTGCTGCTTAAAGAAAAGAGATTGGGATTCAAAATCCATTTACCCATTGAAGATAGGCATGTATGTGTGTGTATTCATATGAACATTGCAATAAGGATTTACTGCAATGGAGTAAATGGAGACCCTGGAGACAGCATAGAGATAGGGCACTGTCTGTGGGCTCATTCTTTAGTTAGAGGACATGGGTTCTAGTCCCAAATACTCTCTCCCCACCCCATGCTAGCTATGTGGCTTTGGCCAATTCAGTTAAGCTTTTTTAGCCTCAATTTCTTTTGTATTTAAATGTATTTAAAATCGAGTGCCTATTGTGTAATTTGGAGAAGGCAATGGCACCCCACTCCAGTACTCTTGCCTGGAAAATCCCATGGACAGAGGGGCCTGGTGGGCTGCAGTCTATGGGGTCGCTAGGAGTCGGACACGACTGAACGACTTCACTTTGACTTTTCACTTTCATGCATTGGAGGAGGAAACGGCAACCCACTCCAGTGTTCTTGCCTGGAGAATCCCAGGGACGGGGGAGCCTGGTGGGCTGCCGTCTATGGGGTCGCACAGAGTCAGACACGACTGAATCGACTTAGCAGTAGCAGCAGCAGCATTGTGTAATTATCAAGACCAGATGAGGTAATGTCTTATTCAAACATAAGATGGTGTTTCAGTCAGGAGAGTTTAGGTTATGTTGTCATACCAAACATTCTTGGAATTTCAGTTGCTGAAAGTAATAACTTTTTTTTTTTTTCTCACAGTTCATGTCCGGAATGGGTTGGATGGTTGGCAGGGGGACTCTCCTCATTGAAGTTTCTCAGAGAGCAAGCTGATAAAGATTCCATCTTCTCGTGTTGCTACTGTCTCTGTGTGCAGGGACCATGTACTTCCATGATTAGTGCATTGTGGAAGGAGAACACTAGAGAGTCAAACACTGGCAATTACGTACATAGCCTGGAAGTGCCATTCACTGCTGCTCTCATTTCATTGGCAAAAATATGGTCTTCTGTAACTTTAGAGGAGATGGCAGTGTCATCCAACAAGAACCTATTGAACTTTAGTAATGCCAAAAGCATAGGTGGATTTGGGGAGATTTGTTGGTCCTAAGATGTACCATGTACCTTTTCTCCCTTCATTTTAGTATCTCTGAAGTTGAGATGCATTTAACAATTAATATCATCTAATAATCACCAGAAGCCATTCTTTCAAATTCTACCTCTGAAACCAGAATGCAGTTGACAACTGGTGGTATCCTGGATTTGATGATGATATGGCATTATTGCTATTCTTTCCAAATGCTTGGCCTTCCATGATCCAGAGGGACCATGACTGGGTGGGGCCTATAATCGCAGGAGTACTAGATAATGACCTAATTACTATTGTGAGATGTAGGCTAAGCCCTTTCTCTCAGTTCATTCACTCAGTCATGTCTGAGTCTTTGTGACCCCATGAACTGCAGAACACCAGGCTTCCCTGTCCATCACCAGCACCTGGACCTTGCTCAAACTCATACTCATCAAGTTGGTGATGCCATCCAACCATCTCATTCTCTGTCATCCCCTTCTCCTCCTGCCCTCAATCTTTCCCAGCATCAGGGTCTTTTTCAATGAGTCAGTGCTTCGCATCAGGTGGCCAAAGTATTGGCGTTTCAGCTTCAGCATCAGTCCTTCCAATGAATATTCAGGACTGATTTCCTTTAGGATGGACTGGTTGGGTCTCCTTGCTGTCCAAGGAACTCTCAAGAGTCTTCTCCAACACCACAATTCAAAAGCATCAATTCCTTTATGGTCCAACTCTCACATCCATTCATGCCTACTGGAAAAACCATAGCTTTGACTAGACAGACTTTTGTCAGCAAAGTAATGTCTCTGCTTTTTAATATGCTGTCTAGGATGGTCATAACTTTTCTTCCAAGGAGCAAGCTTATTTTAAATTTCATGACTGCAGTCACCATTTGCAGTGATTTTGGAGCCCAAGAAAATGAAAGTCTGTCACTGTTTCCATTGTTTCCCCATCTATTTGCCATGAAGTGATGGGACTGGATGCCATGATCTTCACTTTTTGAATGTTGAGTTTTAAGCCAGATTTTTCACTCTGTTTCACTTTCATCAAGAGGCTCTTTATCCTTTTCCTTTCATGGCCTTCCAGGTCATTGCCTTGAAACACCAGATATTGTCTTCTCTCTCATTCCTGGTTTCCTCACCTGTGGACTCCTTGAGTGTTCGCTGTGCACACCTGTTCACTTAGATGATGATGGCTGGTTAGAAGCAGGAGGAGAGACTGAGGATTGTGCAGGCTGGGTAGGGGGCTTGAAGGGGAGTAGGGAATAGAGGGGAGTGTGAGGTATATCTTAGCCTGAAGCCATCTGAGGGCTGAAGTAGGGAGAAGAAAGCACAGGTGTTCTCCATGGCTTCTTCTCAAATTTTGTGGGTTTCCTGGCCTCTAGCTCATATATCATAATACTTTATGCATATCTCTGCAAATAACATCATTTTTGGCAAGAAGATTGAGATTAACCTTCCACACTATTCTCATTTGCAACCCAGGCAGCCTGTCATGTACAATTTAGTATTTAAATCCTCTCAATTAGAGCCAAGATAATGACCTTTATGGGAATTAATGGCTGGGTAACAACATGTCCTTTTGGGGAGCTTCATGGCAACACATTCTAAGTTAGACCCATCTCTTGGGCATTCATATCTTCTTATAGACCACCCGGGGCTGAACCTGCAGCCAGAGAGCCCTCTTCTGTCAGGCTATGGTTGCCAGTGGAGAGTTTGGGGTAATGTGCTTATCCAGAGCCTCCTTGGCTTGTGTTCTGACTCAGATTTCCTAGGTATTGACACTTATTTTCCTCTCATCTCTGCCTCTAACTTGATTCACATGTTCAAGTTTTGTTGGAGGCCACCTTCCAATACCATTGCATTTATGAGTCACTCCCTGGTGACTGCTGGGTCTCTACATGGCGCTGTGCTTTACCAACTCCTTCCCTACTCCACATGCCCTGTGTGCTCCCAGAGAGCTGCATCTCAGGCTTTGCTTCAACCTTCTCCCTGGCCTCAGGCTGCTGCCAGGTCCTAGCCTCCTCTTGTTGACTCCAGCTGGCTTTGCTCTAGCTTCTTGCTGCTGCTGGTCCTTGAGGATATGAAAAGTCCCCACCACAGGGCACAGAAGCCCTGCTGCTGCATTTCCAGCCTTGCTGCCTCCACCTGATCCTGCCGTTTTGCTCCACCTCTCCTCTCAGTGGAGACAGTCCTACCCTGGCTCAGTTAATAACAAGCCTCCATGGTCATGAGGGCTGTTAACCACCTTGCTCCCTTTCTCATTCTTTTTTTTTTTTTTAATTAAAAGTATTTCTTTTATTATGTTCCAGTATAATTTCCAATGTTGTGTTAGTTTCAGGTGTATAGCAAAGTAATTCAATTATACATATACATGTATCTATTCTTTTTCAGATTCTTTTCCCATATAGGCCATTACAGAGTATTGAGTAGAGTTCCTTGTGTTATACAGTAGGTCCTTGTTGATTATCTAATTTATATATAATAGTGGGTTTATATTAGTCCCAACCTCCTGCACCTTTCCCCTTTGATAACCATAAGTTTGTTTTCTAAGTCTGTGAGTCTCTTTCTGTTTTTTAAAATAAGTTCATTTGTATCATTTTTTGTAATTTCACATGTAAATGATATCATATGGTATTTGTATTGATAATATCTAATAACCATCACAACATACTCATCCATGTTGCTACAAATAGCATTATTTCATTCTTTTTCATGACTGAGTAATATTCCATTGCATACATGTACTACAACTTCTGTATTCATTCGTCTGGCATTGGATTTTTAGGTTGTTTCCATGTTTTGGCCATTGTAACTAGTGCTGCTATGAATATTGACATGCATGTATTTTTTCAAATTAGAATTTTCTCCAGGTATATGCCCAGGAGTAGGATTGCTGGATCATATGGTAGTTCTACTTTTAGTTTCTTAAGAAATCTCCATAGTATTCTCCCTAGTGGTTGTACCAGTTTACATTCTCACTAACAGTGTAGGAGGGTTCCCTTTTCTCCACACCCTCTGTAGCATTTATTGTTCGTAGACTTTTTGATAATCCCTTTTCTCATTCTAACATGTCTCTTTTCAATGGACACTTGATTGATGTCACAGAAACGTTAGCATTGGACAGCACTGGGCTCAAATATTGGTACTACCATTTATTTTACCAAAGTTGGTTTCCCTAACTATAAAAATTGAGTATGTTGTTGTTTAGTTGTTAAGTCATGTTGGACTCTTTTGTGTTCTCATGGACTATAGCCCACCAGGTCATATGTCCATGGGATTTCCCAGGCAAGGATACTGGAGTGGGTTGCCATTTTCTTCTCCATGGGATATTCCTGACCCAGGGTTTGAACTTGCATCTCCTGCATTGGCAGGCAGGTTCTGTATCACTCAGCCACTAGGGAAGCCCCAGAATTGAGTATCAGTTCAATTCAGTTCAGGCACTCGGTTGTGTCCAACTCTTTGAGACCCCATGAACTGCAGCACACAAGACTTTCCTGCCCATCTCCCACCAACTCCCAGAGCCCACTCAAACTCATGTCCATCGAGTCAGTGATGCCATCCAACCATCTCATCCTCTGTCGTCCCCTTCTCCTCCTGCCTTCAATCCTTCCCAGCATCAGGGTCTTTTCTAATGAGTCAGTTCTTTGCATCAGGTGGCCAAAGTATTGGAGTTTCGGCTTCAGCATCAGCCCTTCCAATGAATATTCAGCACTGATTTCTTTTAGGATTGACTGGTTTGATCTCCTTGCAGTCCAAGGACTCTCAAGAGTCTTCTCCAACGCCACAGTTCAAAAGCATCATTTCTTTGGCACTCAGCTTTCTTTATGGTCCAACTCTCAAATCCATACATGACTACTGGAAAAACCTTATTTTCCAATTGAGTATAGCAATACCCAATTAAGCACTCAGTATACAGTTCATGAACACTGACTATTGGCATATTATTAGTATAGGAAGTGGGGTAACTGTGGTAAAGTCCACAGAGTTTAGGGCCAAGCAGACCTGAGTTTTAACTTTTGCCTTACTGCTTAACCAATGTCAGTTTCAGCTTCTGACTCCCAGCCTGGCTCTCTTGCCGTTTCTTTGGGCTGTCTCTCCATAGTTTCCTTTTCATGTTGGTAGATGGGGACTGAGCCAATGCATTAGACAGACTATTGTAAACTGCTAGATCTAAATAAAGAGGTGTTTATTATTGCAAGGAGGAGGACATACAAGTAATTGATCTCAGTCCATCCTCTTAACAGAAGAATACTGGCTCTCTGTGGCTCCAGGAATTCTCAGTTTTCCTTGGCTCAGATTCTGTTTTGGAGAAGAGCTAGTGCCAGGGTCAAAACTGACTTCTTATTGGCCAAGAGTGATGGAAAAGTTAATAAGGTGCTTGGAAGAAAAAGTGCCCTTTGTCTCTGGACAAAGAAAGAGGGAAGAACCATCATTTGATTAGGATAGAAGGAATGAACTCATAGGACTTAAGAAATTTGTAACCAGATTGTCTCTTTGCCTGGCAAGCAAGCCAGTGACTTAGCAGTTTTCTCAAGTCAGCAGAAGGAGAAAGGCTGAGAATGTCAGAGATCAAGACTCTGAAGGGAGCAGGTTATCTTTTTGGGAGATTTGACAGCAGTTAGGCTAGAGATAGGTTTAACATGGATAATTGAAATTCACATATAATCCTAAGCAGCAGCAGTGATTGCCTTGATTTTATCTTGTTCCATTCTTCTGCCTACCTTGAGGGAAGCTGCAAATAAACTTTGGAGGATGAGCTTAAAGATGAGCTGGCAAAGCAGAAGAGGGGAGCTAGTTAACCAGAGCCCTGGGGTTTGAGCTGGAAGAGCAGTGGGTGCCGGAGAGAGGCACCAGGACAGCTCATATCCCTTCCTCCAGGCCCCAAACATGCAAAGGCTAATTTCTCCTTGGTTATTTGGGTCAGATGGGTTCCCAGGCACACAGGACTTGTATACCTCTTGTCCACCTTTTGAGGATTAGTAGAAATACATTGTTCCCATTGGAACACTCAAATTCCTGAAGTGTGCTGCTTTAACTGCATCATAACGTGAATTGTGTTTGGGATGGGCTGGGGAGCATTGCCTCTTAAGAGCTTTTCTATGAGCTCCTTTTAGAAGGAGAGAAATCACTGTTCAATCATCTTTTGCAAAACTCTGCATATACATTTATCCCAAGTGTATGAAATCTCCCTCCATCTCGGATTCTAATTTAGTCCTCTAAGAAATTCTGATAGCTCCAAATTTGTAACTCTCAAACCTTGTTCTTAAAAATAGTTCTATAATTTCTCTACAACATGATAGAATTTGCAGAAATTCTGGTTGTGTTTCCTGGCTTTCCCCAAAGGCCTTTCTTCACCAGGGGATGCAAGATAGAGAGTGAGGGCTGCATGATGATAGGGAGGGCCATCCCCAGAGTGCTCCAGGAGCAAAGGAAGAAGAAATACCTGCCAAATGCACAAAAAGAAATAGGACAAGAACTCCGGGTTAGAAATTCACAGCGCTCAGTCCCAAGGGATTGGGAACTTGCTGTACAGATGATCTCACTGTGAAAGTTTCAGAGACTCAAGGGGGTTTATTAATAGTTGGGGCACTGAAACCTCTGCTGCTTGTAGCAGTGACCTTTACAATAGCAGGTTTGTCTTTTAAAATATCTAGAACTTGTGCTTAATGTTCTTTACTGATTTAAACCAGGCAAGGGAGCAGTAAATCAGATTATCATCATCCTCAGGAAGGAGAGCAATCTGGAATGTTAATTTTCCAGCTGAGGTTACTGGAAATTTCTTTTCTGTTTATTTATTAAAGGGAGAGAATTAAAAAAGGAGGAAAGCCAAAGGTAAGAGTTTTTTTTTTTTTTTTTTTATTCAGAGAAGCATGTATTCCAGGTTTCCATTCTTGACACTTGGTGAGTTATTAATTTCTTGTCTCTTGTATTTGCCTTAAAGTTATAAAGATCCAGAGAATCTCTTTCAGTGGAACAGGAGATTTTTGTCCCTGTGTGGCATATGGACCCTGGGGATTCCTAAAGGGCTATTAGCCACCCCATAATCAGAGAAGAGGTTTCTAGATGGCAGGTCAAATGTAAGATCACTGTGTTTCATAGCTACTTAACTGTGACTATATTAGAAAATGCCTTAATTGTTTTTTTTTTTTAAAGTAACATATGGGGTTTTGGCAGATATGTTTGCCTTTTCCCTCTTTAATTGTAATGTGGAATATTCTTGCCATTTAGGAGGGCTAGTAGATATTTTCCCTTCCCAAGGTAGTTTATTATTGGAGTTTACCCTTTGTGTCATTACTGTCTGTATGTACAGTGTGATACATACTCTATGAACTCGATCTTCTCAGAACCATGAGAGTTGAGCAGTTTCTCTGGTGGTGAGGGTACATCAGGGTGGAGACCTGCTCTGGGAAAGGGTCTGGAGTTGGATGCCAGAGAGACCCAGACTCAACCTGGCACTGCTGCTCGCTCGCTCTGTGGTCTTAAAGCCCATGAGCACTCGGAGCTTCAGCTTCTCACTTTTAAGCATGGGATAGTGGCACTGACCTTGAAGAATGGTTGTAAGGTTGGATGTGTATGTATATGAAGTGCCCAGTGTGGTATCTGACTGGTTAATCTTGGATTTCATGGCTGTACGTTTGGCCCAATCCAACAATAAAAGTCCTGCTAAATCCCCCCAGTGACCTGATTTTGTGAAACTGCTGATTGAAGCTGGAGGGAAGAAAAATAAGTCTATTATGAATGGAGCAATCATGAACTCAGAATTCGAAGTCCCCTCAAAGAACCTGAAGTATAAACTTCAGCTCCCTTTTGTGGGAAATGCTGTAGGAGTTTTAAACACAGGCTCTGAAGCTTTCCCTGGAATCACAAGAATTGTAGGCTAATTACAGTGTCAGAGGAGTGTCTCATGAGTAATGGCTGCATTCTCTAATGACTCTTGGGATAATTAATCAGCATAACTTAGTGAGCCTTCCATGGCCTTCTTTTCTCAGCAGTGACAACTTGATTAGTTTGGACATAGAATAATAGTTTGGTACTTAAACAGCACTGGCTTCATAATGCTCATTTTCATGATTCTCATTTTCTTCTTCTTGAATTTTTTGAAACTTTTAATTATTTAAAAACCTGAAAATTCCTTTAAAAAATTCATAGAGCATCTTGAGGCTCTAGTTTTTATCATTTAGTGCTATCATTAATGGATAAAATTTTATTCCTCGTAGAGGGGACACAGCTGTGCAACAGCTATCAAATTCTTTTCTTATTGCTGGGTTCTTCCTGGGCTTAAATATTTGAGGCAGAGCCAGTAGTGCATTTTATCAAGCTGATAACAGGGGCAGATTTATGTAGAGAAGAGAGCACTGGACTTGGATTGGCCAATTGGTGCTGGTTTATCTGGGGCTTTCCCTGTCTTTGCCCTGAAAATCCTATATCCTAGGAAACCTCTCAGTCTTAGGTCAACAGCCCAGGCTGTTCTGATTGTGGAAGTTTCATGTCCAGAGAAACTTAGGAAAACTAAAGATTTGAGTTCTAGTCCTTGCTCTGCTGCCACATAGCCATGTGACATTGGCCAAGTCACTTTGTTGAAAAAATTGAGGGATTGGATCATATAACCCCACAAATCCCTATTAGGAGTGCCCCTTTGGCTTAAGAGGCAGCTTATTATTGGAATTTACCCTTTGTGTTATTATTCAAGGTTTTCCTTTCTTCTAAGAAACCAGTATCCAGTTTGTTTTGAAAGGCCCTATAAATGAATTCAGGCTCCGAATTGGGTAAACTTGTTCAGAATGCTTCTGGATCAAATCAGGTATGGAGGTAGTTGATGCTGATGATATTGTGGTCTCCTGAAGTAAGCAGGTGCTGCTATTGTTGATGTTATAAACCAAACACCCGGGGCAAGTATCCTACATTTCATGACCAGGGAGGAAATCGGCTGTGATTTTCTGTTTTAGCTAACATGGAGTAATTCTCCACTAGTGAGGTTGAAGCCTTGGTTGTAACTCTGCAACCAAGCCTATTTATAAATTGGAATAAATGTTTCCAAACCAAGATCAACCATGTGCACAGAGCTGGGGTGACACTGATGGTTTTGGGGCACTTAGAATGGGGGGTGTTGTTCACAGTGGACCAATGATCACTCGATGTGAAAATAACTTCCCAATTGCCCATCATGTGCTTGGGATCCAGACACAAATAAGACTTGGCCCTGCCCTCCAGAAGCACTCTGTCTTGTGAGGGATGTGGAATAGTAATTAATTATTAAATACAATATGGAAAGTCCTGTAATGGAAGCATAAGCAGAATGATATGGGGGAGTGAGGAGGAAGCAATTGACTCCACTATTCTGCTGCGTATGGCTGTGGCATCCCCATCCCCAGTCTGCTGGCTCATGCATGTGTCTCCATAACCCAAAGTGTGGGACCCAAGATGCCCTGAAGTTGTGGTTTTTTTCTTTGAATAGGATAGAATGTCATCATTATCATTTGTTACTGTTCAAGGCAAAAAATAAAGATAATAAGAATGATTTGACTTTCCATTGAGTTTTCCTGAAATCTCATATCTAACTTCCTTCCATTAAGCTTTTCAACTTAATAGCTGATGAAACGGTATGCGCACACATTATAAATATGTCCTTTTAAAATCTAATTACTCTCTGTAATGGGAGATAGCAAAGAAATTCGGCTTCTGTCATTTTGAACTGTTGTTCAGCTTTTAAATAACAGTAAAATAATGACTCCAACATGAAGTTTCCAGTTAAATGAGCCTCCCATGGTTAATAGTGTAGTGATTATTGGAATAAAGTGCTATAGGACACTTGATTTTATATCTTACATTAAGGAAAACTTGACTTTTGTGTTTAATAATGAGAAGTTTGAAACTTTAGAGAGTGCTTTTTCCCCTAGTAACAGGGAGTGTTTCATGTATTTTTGGATTTCTCTTCATAACATCCTTGAAAGAAGGGAGGAAGAGGTATTGCATTGTATGTCTTGTAAACTAGGAAATTGCAGCCTTGCCCAGTGATGTACAGCTGATTAAGGAAAAGCCTTTTCTCTGCTCCCGTGTCTCCTCGCCTAATGTTCTCACAGCAGGTTGTGCTGTTTTGCTGTGATCTTCAAGATATCTCAGGAAGTCACATTTTCTGATGAAAAAGTTCACTTGCACTTGTGGAAACTCAAAACCCCATGGGGGCCACTCCTCCAGGTGTCAGTATAGCTGAGATTATATTATTTTGAAAATTTTATAGCAGCATTCTTCAGGTCTTCACTCCCAACAGCTAAGCTTCTGGAGGAATCAGACTCCTTTCTTTAAAATAGAATGTTTGAATTCAAACCAGGTTTCATGGTGCAAGAGTACTTGTTGCAACAAAACTCCAGCACATGTCATTAAGGTTGGATACAGCCAGGAAGCCTGGTGCTAAACAGTGAGCTAGGTCTGACAGCTGAGAAGGGGTGGGAAGAATTGGCCAGAGACTATGGGACCTGGATCTTTGTGCTGACTCTATCATAAATTTGCTGAGTAATATTGGGCCTCAGGGTCCTACCTGTTTGTAAAGTGAAGGAGCTACATTGTATTGTCCAATAGTGTAACTATTTAAATTAATTAATTTAATGAAGTTAAAAATTTAGTTCTTCTGTTGCACTAGCCATATCTCAAGATATGGCTTGATAGCCACATGTCACTGGTGGCTGCTGTAACAGACAGTGTAGACGTAACACATTTCCATCACTGCAGACAGCTCTGTTGGAGAGCCCTAAGTGAGATTGTATCAGTGGCTTCCCAAATGTGTTTTAGTAAGTCTTCAATATTTTGTAGAAGTTCCTTAGAGGCTCTGAGAAGAGTAAGGGAGAGCCTAGCAAGCAACTGGAGCTCCGAGCATCCACCCTGTCTTCATTTTCACCTGCTTTAAATCCAATGGGTGTAGTAATTTTGAAACACCTTTGAATTTAGGTTCTTTTATCAATTTATAACTGGTCTATCTCCACTCTGTTCACCATTATAACTCTAGAGGAAGAGAGGGGAAAGAACAGGGCAAATGTTCTAATCAAACAGAAAGGGGAAGAAAGAAGACCTGTCCCATCCAGCCTGAGGAGCTGTGGGAAGCAGAAGGGGAATTGGGGAATGGGAAGGAAGGCACGTATGTTCGGTCTCTCCTCACTGGCTGAAGAACTGTAATGGGGACTGAGTTGGTAGTCGAGGGGAGCTGGGCTTTTGGTGCTGCTCTCATTCAAAGCCCTGCGACGTGTCCTTGAGGTGTGGCCATTGTAAGCTGAGTTGTCATTTGGTGACACTGAGAACCTGAATAAAGCAGAAGTTGGCTCCTTTCTTTAGGGAGCCTGGCTGGGAAGCTTGCTGGAAGTGGGAGGGGGTGGTGTGGTGTAGGTGGTCATGTTGCTAAGGCTGCAGGATAGGAGTTTAGGGTCAGAGGAATTACTGCTAAACTTTAGGGGCCCAGCAGGTCTGGTAGGAGCTGAGATGGGGCCAAGAGAGAAGGGGGATCCTGGCCCTAGCCAGACCGAGAAAGAATAGCTTGTGAATTAAGAATGTCTGCTGTAGATTGGCAGTTGTGGAAGCCGGTGGAATGCCTGGGTGGGGTTGTGAGGTTGGGCAACCATACTTCATGTGAACCTGACCAGTATACACCCAAGAACTAGCATGGGGTGTTGGTGGAGGGGGAGGGCTACCTGGTCTCCATCCCAACCTCCAATGTCACAAAACCCCATATGCTCCCTGTACACCCAGACACCTCCTGGGGAGGGCAGAAAACCAGAAAGGCCGAGTCAGTCAAAATGAGACGAAGTTAACTCAGTCAGTCAGTCAGTTCAGTCGCTCAGTCGTGTCCGAGTCTTTGCGACCCCATGGACTGCAGCACACCAGGCCTCCCTGTCCATCACCAACTCCCAAAGTTTACTCAAACTCATGTCCATTGAGTCAGTGATGCCATCCAGCCATCTCATCCTCTGTTGTCCCTTTCTCCTCCTGCCCCCAATCCCTCCCAGCATCAGGGTCTTTTCAAATGAGTCCGCTCTTCGCATCAGATGGCCAAAGTATTGCAGTTTCAGCTTCAACATCAGTCCTTCCAGTGAATATTCAGGACTGATTTCCCTTAGGATGGACTGGTTGGATCTCCTTGCAGTCCAAGGGACTCTCAAGGGTCTTCTCCAACACCACAGTTCAAAAGCATCAATTCTTCGGTGCTCAGCTTTCTTCATAGTCCAACTCTCACATCCATACATGACCACTGGAAAAAACATAGCCTTAACTAGATGGACCTTTTTTGGCAAAGTAATGTCTCTGCGTTTTAATATGCTGTCTAGGTTGGTCATAACTTTCCTTTCAAGGAGTAAGCGTCTTTTAATTTCATGGCTGCAGTCACCATCTGCAGTGATTTTGGAGCCCGAAAAAATAAAGTCTGCCACTATTTCCACTGTTTCCCCATCTATTTCCCATGAAGTGATGGGACCAGATGCCACTTTCTGCCATTAGTGTGGTATCATCTGCATATCTGAGGTTATTGATATTTCTCCCAGCAATCTTGATTCCAGCTTGTGCTTCATCCAGCACAGCGTTTCTCATGATGTACTCTGCCTATAAGTTAAATAAGCAGGGTGACAATATACAGCCTAGATGTACTCCTTTTCCTATTTGGAACCAGTGTGTTCTTCCATGTCCAGTTCTAACTGTTGCTTCTTGACCTGAATACAGATTTCTCAGGAGGCAGGTCAGGTGGTCTGGTATTACCATCTCTTTCAAAGTTTTCCAATGTTTGTTGTGATCAACACACAGTCAAAGGCTTTGGCATAGTCAATAAAGCAGAAATAGATGTTTTTCTGGAACTCTCTTGTTTTTTGGTGATCCAACAGATATTGGCAATTTGATCTCTGGTCCCTCTGCCTTTTCTAAATCCAGCTTGAACATCTGGAAGTTCATGGTTCACATACTGTTGAAGCCTGGCTTGGAGAATTTTGAGCATTACTTTACTAGCGTGTGAGATGAGTGCAATTATGCAGCAGTTTGAGCCTTCTTTGGCATTGCCCTTTTTTGGGAATGGAATGAAAACTGATCTTTTCTAGTCCTGTGGTCACTGCTGAGTTTTCCAAATTTGCTGGCATATTGAGTGCAACACTTTCATAGCATCCTCTTTTAGGGTTTGAAATAGCTCAACTGGAATTCCATCACCTCCACTAACTTTGTTCGTAGTGATGCTTCCTAAGGCCCACTTGACCTCATATTCCAGGATGTCTGGCTCTAGGTGAGTAATCACATCATCGTGATTATCTGGGTCATAAACTTAAATGCACTTGTTCATTTCTTCATTTCTCTGCCCTGTCTAAGCAATGTGGTGTCAGGACTTTGGGGGTGGCTTTGTTGATCTGAGGTCTTTTAAAAATCAGCTCCATTACAACAAATGTTAAAAAGTTCTGTCTTCTTTGCAATGAGTATAGAATAAGTAAATTTTTTACTCTAAACCTTAATTGTTGGCCTTCAATTAAACATTTGGAAAAAAGAATCACTTACTAAAATAACATTGAAACTCATTGGATAAGATGACCTCTACAGTTTACTTTCTCTGAATCTTTATGATTATTTTATTCTAAGATGCTCAGAAAGCAATATAGCCACCATACACCATATCAGTGTTTAATAAATCAGCCAGCAAGTGTTCTAAGTAGGGGTCCTGGGGGATGATATACTGCTTATGATTGTATATGTGTATAGACTAAGCCTTGATGCAAAATATATTTCTTATTGTATTTCATGGTCAAAGAAGTTAGACAATGCTTGTCTAGATGGGGAGAGAAGATATACACACCCGTAAATGAGCTTTCCTAGGTTTCACCCTCTGTGGGTAATTGATTACATCAGCAATGCCAGCTGAAAATTCTGTCATTTTTTGACATAGAATATTGGGTTTAAGGCCCTTGTGAGGCCCAAATGCACTCCTTGACCTTGAATTTTCCCACTAAATTTCCCCTTTTCAAGCATTTTCTTTTTGTATATGTATATTTGAAGAGATTTATATTACTTGCAACTGAAAGTGCCTTTAATAAGATAAGAAGGGAGATCTTGGAGCAGGGAGAAGCTTTGAAAGGCTTGCATGAAGGGCTAAAGCTCTGAGAGTGGAAATGAAAGCCAGTCTCCTCTTCATCTCATTTGAGATGCTCTGAATCTAGCCTCATGTTTGCCACCGTATTTTCCTTTGTCCTCATCATGCCCTCTGGGCTCCTCTTCATTGTTTCCATATGTCTCACCAGTTCCCACCGTTTCACCTTCCAATTTATATTAATTCCTCTACTTTGTCCAATTTCTGCTTCCTCCTCAAAGGTCACCTCCAAACTCTGAATTTCTCAGGGAAGCAGCACTGATGTTGGGTCAAATCCTGTTTCTTCCAGTTACTAGCTTTGCAATTTTGGGCAAATTGCATAAAGTATATGCCCTGGTTTTCTCATCTCTGAAGGGGGTGGGTAATAATAGCATCTACCTGTTAGGACTGGTCTGAAGATTAAGTGCTTGTAACAGCAGCTGGCTTGGTGAACACAATTTTCTGTCATCAGTTCTGCATTTGCCTCTGTCACTATTAATTGCCCCTTTCTCCTTCACTACTTGGTTCTAAGCTTCTCCCGTTTATTTATTAGTACTGTGGCCCCTCTGTCTGTAATTTCCCATTTTCACAGAATCCAGCTACTTCCCTTTTTGGTAACCAAGATGGTATTGGCTTAGCTTCAGTCTTTGACTCTTCTCTCCTTGTCCATGGTTTCACACAGATTTGCAGCTCTGGGGTCTGATCACACCTGCAGGTTCTTTCAGTGTCTTGGAATTAATTAATCTGGGCCTTGAACAAATGTAAAGCTGCTCTTGCGGGATCTTCTCATTCATTCTCTGCTTCCCTTCTTTATTGATGATGTATGCTCTGCTCTGCAGAGTCAGCATCATTTTCTTAGCAGCAAAGAGGAAAGCAAAATAGGATTTGAGTAGTTCTGCCTTCTCCCTGTGACTGAGTACCATTATATTTTCTGGCTCTGAGATTGCACCTATTCCCTTCTCGTGCATAAATTAAAAATGCCTTTATGCCTTCTCGGTCTTTCTGTACAGACTTCTCGTATACTCTATGCATCTGAATCATGCAGCTGAATCACTGCAGCATGCCTGTGCTTCCTCCAGGACTTGTCCGCCTGATTCTAGCTTTGTCTCTTTAACTCCTACCAATGGACGTATGTGCTTCGGCTTCTGTATTTTGCTTGGTTCTAGATCTGTTTTGTTTTTGTTTGTTTTGTTACCCTGACCTTCTTTGTCCTTTAGTTCAGGGTTCAGATGCCTCGTCCCCCTTGGAAGTGTGTCCTGATTCAGAACTTTGGTCCTGGTATGGCCTGGGTTTCTTGGGGAAATAGAAATAAACTGAATCTTGGAATGTGGTGGGTGGTATATTAAATACTGTGTTAATGAGGTTAAGACCATACAAAGTTCTAAACCTGATCTTTGGGCTCTATTGACTGTGATTTGAGCCTTTCTTTAGGGGAAAGTTGTTGGTCTCTGTCTTTTTGAAATCAGGAACTTACTGCTTTCTGAGGCTATAAATTTCATGTCACTGAAAGTGTTCAAACGAAGAGCAGATTTCTATTTAGGTTATTGAAATAAGATTGGATGGGAGATGAGAGCCAGAAGGCCACTGGATTCTCTGCTTTACAGAGGATTGACCTTGAGGGTACCTTTTCCCTTTTAAAACTTGTCTTGGTGCCTAGCCCAGCACCCAGGACAGATTGGACTTAGAGTGGATGCTTGTTGTAGGGTGTATGTTGTCCCAAGTTTAAAGGTCCAGGCCTTCTTCCAGGCTCACTTCCCATGTGAGGCTCCAGATATACTAGACTGTTTCCACTCCCTTAGCTATGTATGTTCTCTCTTACTTCCTTGTCCTTGAACATATAACTTCATGTTCTTGGAGTTTGTCTCCTCTCATCTCCCCCTGCCCGCCTCCGCTTTACACCTGACTCTTTTTTTAAAATTCATTTTTAATTAGAGGATATTTGCTTTACAATGTTGTATTGGTTTCTGCTGTATAACGATGAATTAGCTATAAGTATGCATATATTACATATACCTGGGCTTCCCAGATGGCTCTAGTGGTAAAGAATCTGCCTGCCAGTGCAGGAGATATAAGAGACATGGGTTTGAGCCTTTGGTCAGGAAGATCCCCTGGAGGAGGGCATGGGGACCCACTCCAGTATTCTTGCCTAGAGAATTCCCATGGACAGAGGAGCCTGGCAGGCTACAGTCCATGGGGTCACAGAGAGTCGGACGTGACTGAAGCAGCTTAGCACACACGCACATGCATACACCCCCTCCCTCGTGAGCCTCTCTCCCACTCCAGCCTCACCATCCACCCATCTGGGTTGTCACGGAGCACAGAGCAGAGCTCCCTGTGCTATACAGCTGATTCCCACTAGCTATCCATTTTGTACATGGTAGTGAATATATTTCAATGCTAGTCTCTCAATTTGTCTCACCCTCTCTTTCCCCTACTGTGTCCACAAGTCCTTTCTCTACATCTGAGTTTCTGTTCCTGTCTGGCTAACTCTTAACTTGACCTTGGGACAGTCTGGCTTTGGTGTCTCTCAGTGTCGTCCACCACATGCTGGGCTTACCTTGTGGACTCACAGGACTCACCTCATGGTGCTATCAGTTCAGTTCAGTTCAGTTCAGTCGCTCAGTCATGTCCGACTCTGTGTGACCCCATAGACGGCCGCCCACCAGGCTCCCCCATCCCTGGGATTCTCAAGGCAAGAACACTGGAGTGGGTTGCCATTTCCTTCTCCAATGTGTGAAAGTGAAAAGTGAAAGTGAAGTCGCACAGTCGTGTCCGACTCTTAGTGACCTGATGGACTGCAGCCCACCAGGCTCCTCCGTCCATGGGATTTTCCAGGCAAGAGTACTGGAGTGGGGTGCCACTGATCCTCTCCTATTCTCTCTCCCATATGAAATGTCCCTCTTTCTGGGGCCCAGGGACTGTGTCTAATGCCTTTCATTTCTCCAAGTGTCCATCACAGTGCCTGGCAGACTAGGAGTCTAATCAGTGGTTGCCAAATGAGTTGTGACTGTGGTTTCCAGGTCTTGCAGACCAAACATGTTTCTGTTGCTTGATTTATTTCTGTCTCTGATCCTTCCTTTGTGGGGCTGAATTAGAAAGAACTTTGAAAGGAAACATAAGTGATGATACAAGAAAAATTGCCTTAGTGCATTGGAGACACCAAACTACCCAGCATTTCTTTTTCAGTCAATATGTGCAAGAGAGAGAGAGAAATTGAGCTGTGCTGGGCAATCCTTATCTGCTTTTTAGTGTGACTTGGCAGAATCAAATTATTCTTTCCATTGCACTTCAGGGAGTAGAAGGATGCCTTAAAATTCAGACCAGTACTTTGGGATATCAGAGCTGGACAAATTTTTGTCTGAACAGATAGACAGTGGATGGAATAATCACTCAGTGGGCATTGGGACTTTCTCTGGGCATCAGTTTAATTAACAAAATTTGTTATAAAGCTGTACTTTGGCTTCTTTAATGCATATGCATATCATTCCTGAATCAAATTTATGAAAATGTATTGGGGTGGTAAGTATTTAAAAAACTTTGGGGAATAAGTCAGAGTTGAAAGTTCCAAACAAGCATAATTATTATTGCATGCATGTTGTGTTCAAAACCTTGGCGCTCCTGGGAAGGGGCTGACTTCACAGAATAGGCTGACTTCCTATTAATTAAAGGAAAAACAAATGTGCTGACAGAGTAGTTCTCACCTCTTCTTGGGCTGACCTTGGGAGACTCACTTCAGCTTTCTGGACCTCAGTTTCTCAGATGAAAAATCAGGGATTTGTTCATCTTCAGAATCTCTCCAGGTTTTAAAATCTGTAAAGAAGGTACATCTGCTTTTCTTCTTTCTGAGGATCTGTACCTGAATAGTAACTTTGTGGCTGAAATGATAAACTTCTTAAACACAATTTATGCAATGACTGTTTATTGAACACTTACTTTGTGCTGGTCCCTGAGTTTATAACAAAATCTCTGTTCCTGAGTCTTGAAGAGGGCTTGGCAAACTTTTTCTCTGAAGGGCCAGGTAGTAAATATTTCTGGGGGCTACCCTGGTGGCTCAGATGGTAAAGAACCTATCTGCAATGCAGGAGACCCAGGTTCTGTCCCTGCGTCGGGAAGATCCCCTGGAGAAGGGAATGGCAATCCACTCCAGTATTCTTGCCTGGAGAATTCCATGGACAGAGAAGCCTCACAGGCTACAGTCCGTGGAGTCACTGAGTCAGACACTACTGAGTGACTAAAACTAAATAAGTATTTTTGGCTTTTCAGACCAGTGTCTGTCACAACTATTCAAATCTGCCTTTGTAGTGGGAAGGCAGCCTCTGGCAAAATGCAATTGAGAGGGTGTGACTTTGCAAATAATCTCCTTATTTATTAAAAAAAATGGGATGATGGGCTTGATTTGTCCTGTGGGCCAGTTTGTAGATTTCTGATTTAGAAGGTAGAGGTATTCAGTAAATAGATTTCTCTGAGATAAAAGATTTTGCACAAGCTAGGTATTTCCTGTTCCACGGAAGTTAAACATTCTAGTTTTTAAAAAAACTTTGACTTTAATAAGAAACAAAAAACAAGGAAAACAGTGAATGTCAGCACATAATTAATCACCATAATGGGGTGCAGGTTTTGCCATGCTAGAATTTAGGGCAATTTATCTGAATCAGGTTGAGGATTGGGGCAACCATGACCCGTCCTAAACTGCATGGTGACGGGCAGCTGAGAATGTACAGATTTGCACAGAAATTGGTCACCTTGAAATGACTATTAAATGTATGGCATTTGGTGACATATAATTGATCAATAATATTCTTACAATTTCTGCTTTGCTCCTGTTCAATCACTCTTAGTTTATAAAAACTTTCTGTAATTGGAAAATGAGTCAGAACCAAGAAAACAAGTTTCATCATTTAAAAGTACATTTCGGGAAACTCAAAAGGCGTCACTTATTTGTCACCAATGCAGAGAACGAAAAGTAAAAACAGGTTCATTTGCTTTGTGGTGCCAGGCTTCCTAAAAAAGCAACATAAATTTAACAATACTCCTTTGTGCAAAAGTGTATTTGCAGACCTGTCCAGGAGACTTACGATTAGCAAAGAAAACAGTTCTACTATGCAGAGGTGATTTTGCTGCCGTAAAGTATACTGGTGATATTGCCTTACTCTGCAGTCATTTTTAGTCCTTTGCCTTTGTGGCAAGTTGGTCTGGTGCAGAGGGAGGCTAGTGTGTCCTTGGCCATGCTTTTCTGTTGGCCTTTCCCTTACACTTTGTCTGCATCAGCCCTACTGGGCAGATGGAGAAAATAATTATGACCCTATCAGTGATGTCTCTGGACAAAGGGCAAGTGCCATTTAGACCCTCCGTGGACAGAGCCCTAGCAAGCAGATACGTAATACTATTTCAGTCCAAGAGAATTAGCAGCAGGATTTTTAGATGCATGTGAAAGGCAGATAGTTAGACCCCTTTATCATATACAGACCCATGTAATATAATTGTGTTGTTCTTTCCTTTTGCTCCAGTGGTCAACAGTAGGCTACCCAAGGATGCTTAGCAGCTTGTTCAAGAATCCTTAGGTAAAGAGGGAAAGAAATGGATATTTATTGATTGTCTACTATGAGGGCATTTTATGTACTGAATCTCACTTAATCTTTAAACACCTTATGTGGTATGAATTATTATACCATTTGCCTTAGCAGGAAATCAGGGCTCAGAGAAGCTAACGAGGTTAAATGACTTGCTCCAAGTCATGTTCCCAATAACTAACTGACCACGGATTTAACTACCACCTGGACTCCAAAACCTCTTTCTACTCTATGCTATTTCAAAATGTTTTGATCAGAAATAGCCAACTTATTTTGCTAGCAGTTCAAAGAGAGAAATAGAATTGCATTCTTGGTACACATTGATATCTAGTGCAATGCCTTCCATTCATAGGCTGGGAAGATAAGGGCCCCATGAGTGGTTCTCAACCTTGGAGATACATTTAGGGAACTTGAAAAAACTACTAGAGTTCTGTCTCCTTCCCAGTGATTCTGATTTGATTGTCCTGGGTTGTGACTTGGGCACGGATTAAAAAAAAAAAGAATATAATTGCATTACAATGTTATATTAGTTTCTCTTGTACAATGAAGTGAATCAACTATATGTACACATACATCCCCTCCCTCTTGGACCACCCTCCCTTCACCTGCCCCCCATCCTGCCCATCTAGGTCATCACAGAGCAGTGAGCTGAGCTCCCTGTGCTATACTCTGATTCCCACTGGCTATCTGTTTTACACACGGTAGTATATAAATGTCAATCCTAATTTCCAAATTCATCCCATATCTCTGCTCCCCTCCTCATATTGACATGTCTGTTCTTTGCTTCTATTCATGCCCTGCAAATAAGTTCATTTGTTCCATTATTTTGGGATTCTGCATATATGTGTTAATAGACAATATTTGTTTTTCTCTTTCTGACTTACTTCACTCTGTATGACAGAATCTAGTTTCATCCATGTCTCTACAAATGATGCTATTTTGTTCCTTTAAGTGGCTGAGTAATATTCTATCATATATACATACTACCTCTTCTGTCTCCATTCATCTGTTACTGGATATTCAGGTTGTTTCCATGTCCTGGCTATTGTAAATAGTGCTGCAATGAGCACTGGGGTGCATGTGTCCTTCTGAATTATGATTTTCCTCTGGGTATATGCCTAGTGGGATCGCTGGGTCCTTTGATAGTTCTATGTTTAGTAGTTCCATGAGATGTTTGTATATTTTGGAGATTAAATAAAAGCTACCCAGGTGATTTGAATGTAAAGCTAACTAGGATTGAGAGCCACTGGCCTAGACAGGCTGTATTATATGACATGATAAGGTGGACATCATTTGAATGTGGTTCATGAGGGACTTAAATATACACATATATACTATATATATATATATATTTTTTTTTTTTTTGGTCTGAGAGAGAAAAGAGATAATATTTGGAGTTTCTGGTTACAGCAGCTTTTTGTCCAAATCACAGCAAATTTTATGGCTTAATATGAATTGCACTGGTGATTTGACACCCTCCCAGACTGTGTCCCTTAGGGACCTATAGTGTATAGTTTTAAAGGATTTTAACTGTGAACTTGGGATTTAACATTTAGGATTTTATCTTAAGAAGAAAGCATGATATTCCAACAACAAAAATGATGGAATGTACAATTTCAGAAAGGTCAAGAATAAATAATATCAAGCTTGGAAATAATTTTCCTTGATTTTTAATTCTGGAAGAAATTTTGAATTTAATAGAATATAAGTGTGGATGGATTCTTGGTGTAAGGACAGAGGGGAAAATCTTACGTGAATTCTGAGACCTTAAGAAAAACCTGATATATGATTCTCATTTTGTGGCTTTGTTCAGCTCTTTTCCACAAGCTCAGCTGGAAGAGATAATAGCTATGGAAACAAGCAAACAAATTGTCCTTGGATTGGTGGCAGAGACTGGTGCTTTTCAGGAAGGGTGGGTTTTAGTTAGGGAGCCAGTGGTGTGGCAGTTTGTAGTTTGCAAAGCATATTTACATATATCCTGTTATAGAGTGATTGTAAAGTAGCCCCATTTGTTCAGTTTTTCATGTATATGTGTCCTGTGAAATGTGATTTTAGAGTCTACCCCCAAACCCTTGAATCCAGGCTGGTCTTGTGGTTTAGTTAGCTAACAGAATGTGGTGTAAGTAATGTGCCAGTTCTGTCCCTAGGACACAAGAGAACTTTGTTGCTTTCTCTGTCTCTGTAATGGGAACAAATCTGGACTTGGCTGTTGGAGATGAGAGGCCACAGGAAACAGACTAGTTATCCCCGTGATGCCGTGCTAATCACCAAAGCCCAGTGCCAAGCACGTGCTGACCATTAAAACTGTCCCATCAAGTCCAGCCAAGATCAGAAGAATGCCTAGCCTTCTCATGGACCCAGGAGAAATAACAAATTAAGTTATGCATTATGCAGCAGAAACTAACACAACATTGTAAAGCATGTATATTCTAATTTTTTTTTTTTTTGAAAGACAACAGATACACATCCTCAGAGGTAAGGGATGTGGGTTCAATCCCTGGGTTGGGAAGATCCCCTGGAGGAGGGCATGGCGACCCACTCTTGCCTGGAGAATCCCCATGGACAGAGGAGCCTGGGTGGCTATAGTCCATAGGGTCACAAAGAGTCAGATACAACTGAAGCAACTACTGAAGAGACTTATAACACACACACACACCCTCATGTGACTGTAGAAAGGATTAAAATGATCCCTTTGTAGATGAAGAGACTGAGGTTCTGAGAGGTTACATTTCGAAGATATCCCTCCATTGTAGAAAGGGTGGAGGTGTTCAAAGTCTACACAGGCTTTCAAACCAGGGAATCCCTGGTTCTGATATCTGCTAGTTGTAAAACTTTGGGATGATTAAGTTTTCTCAGTTTGTTTCTCTGTCTCTAACATGGGATTAACAGGATCTTGCTTATAAAGTTGCAGTGAGGATTAAAGAAAATAATCTATAATCTGTGTAAAGGGTGAGTTTGTTATAAATTATCTGGAAGTTATAGCTTATGATGATGATGATAATGATAATGGTGATGAAACTACTCAATATTACATATTCAGGAGGGGTCAGGGACATGAATTCAGGTCTCTTATTTGCTAATACAACAAACTTTCTGTCTCCTTGCCCCTAACCTCCCTTTCCTTTTCTCCTCTGTATTTCTCTTTCCTATTGTTATCTCCTCTGATGTGTTCTAAGAACTTATTTTATGTTTCGAAGCCACCATCAGCTCTACTGTATTTTTAAAAGTCTTGCTTTGTCCTTGAAGTGTCTTCTCCTCACCTTGCAGAAAGCTTATTTACTCTCAACAACAATTTTTATGTTTTGCGTAGCTCTCAATGGCCCATCTCTGTGTATTTGAGAATACAGTTTTATTCTTGCATTTCCACTTATTGCAATAAAATTAACTCCTTGGAATAAACATTTTAGTCCTTGTTTTAAATGTTATGTCTATTTGTTTATTACTTCTCCACATTCGGATGAGTTCTCCTCTAGAAACCAGTGAGTGAAGATGCTGTGCAGGACATGGCCCGCGTTTGTAGGTGGGCAGTGAACACCACTGAACTTGGTGTTCACTAGGAGCAAAGCTGTGCAGCAGAAAAACAGTGCATCTCAGAGTCCCATTGTCTAAAATCCTGGAGAGAAAGGAAATATATATCAAGATTATTTGTGGAAATAATTATTCAGTACTGCTGGCTTCATCAGAATGTCTTTTAGCTAAAATTTGGAAGCCTACTATTAATCAAGTTGCCTTGGGAAAGATCACTACTTCCCTGAGGATCCCCATTTTAGCATCGAAAAGCAGATGTTTTGCTAGCTAAGAAACAAGCATTTTTTAACAGCAACATGCAGAGTTTAGTCAGCAAGAAACACCAAGTTTAATTTATGGTCATGGCTGTATTTTTCCCTCTTGGAATTATTAACTAAAATGATGCTAACAAGAACTAATCTCTAGGCTTCTGAGGTTGCTGGTCATTTTATTTTAAATGAAGGTTTTCTGACTATGATGAAACTTGTTTATCTTCCAAAGTTCATATATATATATATGTGTGCATTGTACAGATAATCTTTAGTTTGATTACACTGTTCATTTTGTAAATATCTTTCTGTATAAAATGAAGCTTTTCAAGAGAATTTTATGTATATACTGTACTTATTAAATAGGAAATGCCTGTTTAAAAAAAAATAAATGAAGGTTTTCTATCATTTCTAATTTTAACCTGGTTTAACTGTTAAAAATCTGATGATTCAACCTATGGTATTCTGGGTGCCTATGCATATATGTGTGTATACCATCTAATTATGGTCTAATTATATACCCGGATTTAAAAAAAATCAGTAATTTTGGATCTTTAAGCATAACTTTTGAAAACCCTACCTCTGGATGTATGGCTTACTACACTCATACTTTCATTGTTTATATCTATTTCTATATATGAATTACCTTGGAAATCTCCTTTGGTGGCAAAACTGAGTGTTATTTTGAGTTAAAAATGACTTAAATAGAATATTCTAGATTTATTTAAGAAAGTGATGGCTAGTAAAACAATCTGTTTGAAGAAAGAAATAAAGCACTGATTTAGGTTGTGGTTTAAGATTAATTTTTTGGTTGTTTTTGTTTTTTGCCTTTCATACGTAATTGTTAAACAAAGGATACCAATGACATAGAGTTGGAAATGTGACTTGGTACATGAGCACTTTTTTTTTTTTTAATAGAAAGATTTAAAAGTGCATGAAATCTTGTGATCTGATCCTTGGTTGGTATGTGGCTATAATTTCAGCTTTATACTGAATGTTGGAGTCCTTGTGGCATTTCATTAGACGGTCATGCTCTCACTGTTGGAACCCTTCCAGTGAGGGGGGACTCATTACTTGAAGAGTAATGAGCATCCATTATGGCATCACACGTTTTGTTATAAAGGTTGTAATTAGCTACTCAATTCCATTCTCCACAAAGCACTTTACTAATTTGGACACAGGAACAGAACTGATTCAAAATCTGAAAGTAGGCCCAAGGGTAGAAATCCAAGGCTGTTTTGTGCCCACCATTCATAGTCCTGTTGCTCTTTGTGGACATCAATAGAGTCAGCACACATTTTAGTTTTTTTTCTGATATGTTCCTGTTAACCTAGAACTCAGCAGAATAGCTGGACACATAGAGTGCTGTTCTCTGAATTTAACCACAAATAGGAGTTGAAAGTGAGGTGGCAGTTCTCTGTCTGTGGTTGGGCTTGAAATGGTACCAGACAAGTTTGGTGTATCCAGAACTTTGTTTTCCTCAGCTTTTAAAAAACTGTTTCCTGAGATGAGCAAGCTATAGATTCAGAGGTTTATTTATCTCTCAGAATGTCAGCAGTAAAGCCCTTGTTTGGGGGGGAGTGCCAACTGTTCTTGAGATTTCTTCATAAGGCTAAAAAAAAAGTATAAACGGATTCTAGGGTAGCTCTCTGAACTACTTTTAGAAGTTAAAGAAGGAAATCTTAGTACCTCACCATTGTATAATTTAACCTTTTTTCTTTGTGTTAGAGACTTGCTAGGTATTAATAAATCCCATTTCCTTTTCCTGGACACACAGAAAGGCTGAATTTACCATCATCCCTTGCATTTGGTTTGGGGCCAAGTACCTGGGTTTCGTTCAGTGAAATATGGTTGGGAGTAATGTGTGCTATCTGTAGGCCTAGTCATAAAATCTTCCACATTTGTCTTTCCCTTTCTGGGAAAGGCCATGTGTTGGAGATGATAATATCAAAAGCTACAGGGGGACAACCTCTGAGTAATTTAGTTCAGTTCTTAATTATTCCATAATTATTTCTTACATCAAAGCCATTATCATTTTATTTATGCAATTAAAACTTAAAGACCCTCCTTATTTCTTTACCTTATTACATAGGTATTTTAATTTTGTAAGTGAAACAGGAAATAAAAAACATGGGAAGTTGGGAATTTTTTAAAAAATGACATAATTCTAAAGGAAATGACCTTTTATATTTGAGATAGAGGATTGGGGAAAAAACTAAAAAAATTTAATGTTCAAAGGTTGGATAAATGAAATACTGACAAATTGCCTTTCAAAGATAATTTTGATTTGAATGTTTCTAAAACTTGATTATATGCTCCAGTATTAAAATCAATGCTTTTTTTTTTTTTCAAATGCTAAAGCAAATGATTCCTGAAGGGTCCACTTTGTTTTCCAGTATAGCTTAAAATTGAAAGGAAAATATTAGTGCAGTAAAGCATGTACTACTGTAATAGAATTTTCCCCTCCATTTACTGCAGTGGCAGTGCTTGAATGGAGTGGTATGAAAGCCATATACGATATATTATTTTTATACATCTTAATAAAAATATCATACATTTTTTTCACCAGCTTTTTTCAAGATTGATGTATCCTGATCAATATGATACGAATCTTATTGAGAAATCACAGGCAAGATACAAGATAAACACACTTTCAATTTAAAGTACAGTTTCTCCTGGTAAACAGTTGGCAATGACTAATCTGTAGGAACCTTAATTACTCAGTAGAATCCATGTACTTACCTGGAATGGCACCAGGCTTCCTGCTCATCCACGTCCGTCTGCCCACTCGGTTGATGCCTCTACTTCATAATATGCCAATATCCGCCTCCACATCTCCACTTTGGAAGCGTTCTTTGAATATTCTTCTTAAAAAATTGTTTATTTATCTATGTTCGACCGTGCTGGGTCTTCGTTGCCGTGTGGACTTTTCTTTGGTTGCGGCGAGTGGGGGCTGCTCCTTGGTTGTGTGTGAGCATCTCATTGGGGTGGCTTTTCTTACAGGCTCTAGGGCTTTGGTAGTTGTAGCAGGTGGGCTCAGTGTTTCGGTTCTTGGGCTCTAGAGCACAGACTCAGTAGCTGTGGCACACAGGCTTAGTTGCTCCACGCCATGTGGGATCTTCCCTACCAGCGATCGAATACCACTGAGGCACCAGGGAAGCCCCTGAATATTCTCATTTTTGTGGCTGCTATGCAGTTGGTTTTTTATTTATTATTATTTTTTTTGGTGAGCATGTCTAGAGCTTAATTAACCTTTATTACTTTGAAATCTGTATCCATGCTTAAGTTTAATTTATGTCTTTCTGCTTTTGAATTTTCAGAGATGCACATTTGGATAACAATGGGAGCATTTAGGAAAATCAAATAATTATCCCAGCTTGGCCACTACGAAGTTGCATAATTGCTAGCAAATTATTCTACTTCACTGAATCTCTATTTTACTGTCGGGAGCTGACAGCAATTACCACTATTTACCTCCAAGTAGATTATTCATTTTGATATTTGTCTTTTAAAATGGTAGAAAAGAGGATTATGGCTGATAAGAAGACTATAAAAAAGACAATGTGATGTGGAGCTTTGCATCAGGAAATCTGGGTGTGAATCTAGGTTCTATCATTTATTGGTTTAAAATCTCACACAAGTTATTTAATCTCCAGGCCTGTTTCTTCAAATATGAAATAGGATAATCTTACCACTATCACAGGATTGTTATGAGGATGAAATAAAATGCCTAGCACAGAAGTGGTCTGTAGGAAGAGCTCAATAAATATTTGTTAACTCAAGAAATTAGATGTAAAACTTAAATTCTCCTGCAAACGGCATAGAGCCATGTGGAGAGTGACACCACCCTGTAAATAGACCACCCTATAAATAGTTATCTCTTTGTTGATCCAGGGTGATTCATATTTATGGTGAATAAAGAACTCTGATTTAATTCTATCATTTCCCTGTCATTAAGAGTGGAGAAAGAAAGAAGGAAAGGATCTTTTGATTAGTATAATTACAAGAAACCCAGAAGTCAGAAGTCCTGCCAAGTCATATTCTGCTCCCAACCTGCTGATAGAATTCATTCTGTTTGGAATAAAATCTGAAGTCTTTTCTGTGGACTACAAGTCCCTGTAAGATGGATGGTGGGTTAGCTTCTTCTCTCTCCTCCTTACTCCCTGTAATCCAGTTCCACATGTCTTCTTGCTGATTTGGACCACTGAGCTCATTCCCATCTGAAGCCCTTTACCATCCCCTGCATGGAACATCTTTTCCCCTTTTCCCGGATTTTTGGGTAGCTGAATCATTTCCATCATCCCAGTGATTCCTTTAGGATCATTTCCTCAGTGAGAATAAGATAGTCTAAGATAGTCCCTCCCTCGACCAACCCTGTTACCTTCTATCCCATGAACCTGCATATTTTTCTTATACAATAATAAATATATCAGACAGCACTGATCATCTTCTAACTTTGTCTTACGTATAGATTCCTTGTTGTTTAGTCACTAAGTTGTGTCTGACGCTTTGCGACCCCTTGGACTGCAGCCCACCAGGCTCCTCTGGTGATGGCATTTCCCAGGCAAGAATACTGGAGTGGGTTGCCATTTCTTCCTCCAGGGGATCTTGCCGATCTAGGGATTGAACCTGCATCTCCTGCATTGCAAGTGGATTCTTTACCACTGAGCCACCAGGGAAGCATAGATTTCTTTACTTATTTATTATTTGTCTCTCTCACTGAAATATAAACATCCGAGAGTGCAGAGGATATTGTTTTGCTCATTGCTATTCCTCGTATCCAGAACAGAGCTCAGTACAACAGGTCCTCAAAAATATTTGTTTCAGCAATGCATTTACTGTATGGATTGACGTTACTACTTTGACAATATTATTTCCTATTGACCTGTGTTTTAATGCTTTCTCATTAAAGTATTAAAAGGTTCAAATCTTATGGACTCAGAGGTAGAAACACTTAACTAGCTGCAATTGCGAGCTTGATGAAGGAAGATACTTTTAGAAATACTGAATTTCCTGTTGGTAAAGAGAATGGGCTTATAGGAGGGAGGTGTTGACTTGGGACTCAAGATCTCTTTAGGTGCCAAGAGCCATCAGCAAATTGGAAAGGTCATGATGATTTTTGCCACAGAACTAGGATGCTGTGCTAGGCTGTGGGACAGAGAGAAGAGGAATCCTGCTAGTCATTTTAAGAGTGAAGACTGGAGACTAGGATGAGCTAGAGTAAGAAATGGTGAATATATATATTTAAAATATTCATTCATTCGTTCATTTGGCTGCCACCAGGTCTTTTTGGGGCATGCAGGATCTTCAGTTGGGGCATGTGGGATCTAGTTCCCTGATCAGGGATCGAACTTGGGACCCCTGCATTGGAAGCATAGAGTTTTTACCACTGGACCACCAGGGAAATCCCTCGGTAAATATGTTTTGGTCATGAAAGCTGTGGACAGATCTGCCCACGATGATCCCTAATGCCATCATGCTGACCCATAGAGTGGCCTTGTGATCCTCTCCTGTGGGTGGACATTGTCTGTCTACATTCTTTCCTCTTTCCACCCTTGTGCCCTTCCATTCCTATTTTTTTTCTAAAACGTTTATCTGTGACCATGTTATTTTCTTCTTTTATGATATTTTATTATTTCATTTTAAATTTGTTTAAACATTTCAAATTCTCGGCAAAGAAATGTATGCCTAAGGTAATTCAAATCATATAGAAGAGGTTCTGATTCTCTTCTTTAAAGACCAACTGGTTCCCACCCCATATGTCACTTTCCCTCGCTTGTTTCCTTGAGGCCAACTCCTTTATTTATATTTTCAGTCCTTCTGATGTTTAAGGTCAAAACTCTAAAGCAGTCCTATCTAACAGAAATGTAATGTGAGCCACATCTATAAATTCTAAATTATCTAGTAGCCACATTAAAAAAACAAAAGCACACATATAAAGCTGATTTTAGGAACATATCTTATTTAACCCAGTATATCCAAAGTATTATTACTTCAACATGTAATTATTTTATTAATGAGATATTTTACATTTTTATATTATTTTCAAAATTTGTGGTGTAAATTATACCTACAGCATAAGTTGTGGTGTAACTTATACCTCAGGTTGCATTAGACACATTTTAAGTGCTCAGTCTGGAGAAGGAAATGGTAAGCTACTCCAATATTCTTGCCTGGAGAATCCCACGGACAGAGGAACCTGGTGGGCAATGGTCCATAGGGTTGCAAAGAGTTGGACACAACTGAAGTGACTTAGCATGCACGCAAGTGCTCAATGGCCGCACATGGCTGATCTGCTATATTGAACACTGATGCTTCAGATAACGTATACCAGATAGTATTTTTTGATTTATAATATATAGTACATATTTATTTTTCATGATATATATAATTGCTCTTTGATTTGAAAGATAAAGTTGCTTAAACACTACTTGTTTCTCCTGTTCTCTTCCTAATGTTTATGAATACACACACACAAACATACAGTTGTGTATCTGTATATATGTATGTAATTTATACTTATAATTTCAGGTCTTTTATTCGTTATCTTTTATAAATTTAAGTAATATGTAAATTTCTGATTCTTCAGCTTCAGTAACATCTCAGTTATGTCTCTTGACCCCTCACCTTCTACCACATTCTGCACATTTCTGTCCTTCCTCTTGGCTCCATCTTTTGTCAGCCAGTCTTCAGTAGAGCCCAGTTTGTAAATATTTACAACTGATTCTGCAACTGGGTGTTTTAATCCTGCTAGAAAATTATATAGTCAGGGAGGGACTCTCTGTGTAATTTTGATTAATATTGATGGAGATATAGGCAACCATCTGAGAACTGAAAAGGCATTCCCTTTCTGTAGGCCAATAAATTATGTAGTAATGGTTTTTGATAATGGAATGAAGTATCAAATGCGAGTTTGAATTGGGACTTTTATTATTTTATGAGGCCATTCTTCGAGATTAAATATAGTAAGGAAATAGATTCACATTTGACATGTAAATGATTATTCCTCCTGCTGAAGACAGCTGGTTCTTTATGGGTCAGGGTTATGTTCTGCAGAAGACCAAATGCCAGATGTCCAGAGGCAAAGGAAACAGAATCGGAAATGGCATGTGTGTTTTAGTAATATTGGGGCTTAATGTTCACAGAAAAGAGATTTGCAGGTACTTTTGTGTTTAAAATTAGAATTTGATATATTAAAATTATAAAATAAAAAATTTTTAAATTGAGCTATTACAGTCTGATCTAAAACTTCTACTTACTATTACTCTATTTATAAATCTAGTAAATGTTACCAGTCACTCTTAATAAAGAGTTTATTAATTAACTTGATTATAGTCCTTTAAATATTTTCAACTTTAATGGATTTTCTCTTCTTAGAACTAAATGTCTATAACAAGTAAATTATATTTCAAGGTACTTAAAATTCTCTGGTTGTTTAATAAATAAAATTTATAAATATTGTAGTTCTCAAGTTTTTCTAATATATTTTAGTAGTATATACAAACATAGGCAAATTCATTTATTCCTTTTAAACTCTAAGTTTGAAGCTCAGTTATTCAATTACATATTTTATTTGGTTATATGTTTTAATCTGTCAGTTGCTTTGAAGTGCCAGATTTTCTAAGCAATTTAAAAATATTGAGACCATGGATTTGATTACTATATCATCTCTATTTCCTGTCTCAATATTCTGGGCATTAAAAAATCCTTAGCCACTGAGGACAGGGTCACCATCCTGAGTAGACTGGGGTTACTTTTCTGGCTAAGAAGGCTAGGAAGGGTAATTGGCCAGAGATTTGGAGCTGGGGCTACAGTTATTCAGAGAGGTTTTCCTCATGGCCATGTTGAGTCTTGCCCAAGACCCTATCCATCAGTGTTATTGTTTTTTTTTGCAGCCTAATTGCCTGGAGTCCGAGTTAAGACCTTCTTGATTCTAATGTGACATATTTCAATCTTATTGTTTTATGTAGGTAGATGAAATTCTGTAATTCCTACCCAGGTTGCTTTATCACTAGATGGGAATCAATTAACCAATTCAAGGTTCACGTCTATCCTTAATTCTTTTCTTCATCTGTCCTAACTGGCAGAGCCAGGACACCTAGGAATTAAAAAAAAATTTTATTTATTTTAATTGCAGGCTAATTACTTTACAATATTATGGTGGTTTTTGCCACACATTGACATGAATCAGTCACGGGTGTACATGTGTCCCCCATCTCGAACCCCCCTCCTACCTCTCTCCCCATCCCATCCCTCAGGGTTGTCCCAGTGCACTGGCTTTGAGTGCCCTGTTTCATGTATTGAACCTGGACTGGCAATCTATTTCACATATGGTAATATACATGTTTCAATGCTATTCTCTCAAATCATCCTATCCTTGCCTTCTCCCATAGAGTCCAAAAGTCTGTTCTTTATATCTGTGTCTCTTGCTGTCTCACAGGGTAGTCGTTACCATCTTTCTAAATTCCATATATATGCAGTAATATACTGTACTGATGTTTTGCTTTCGGACTTACTTCACTCTGTATAATAGGCTCCAGTTTCACCCATCTCATTAGAACTGACTCAAATGTGTTCTGTTTAATAGCTGAGTAATATTCCATTGTGTATATGTACCACAACTTCCTTATCCATTCGTCTGCCAATGGACATCTAGGTTGCTTCCATATCCTGGCTATTGTAAACAGTGCTGCAATGAACATTGGGGTTCACATGTCTCTTTCAATTCTGGTTTCCTCGGTGTGTATGCCCAGCAGTGGGATTGCTGGGTCACTTGGCAGTTTCACTTCCAGTTTTTTAAGGAATCTCCACACTGTTCTCCATAGTGGCTGTACTAGTTTGCATTCCCACCAATAGTGTAAGAGGATTCCCTTTTCTCCACACCCTCTCAAGCATTTATTGTTTGTAAACTTTTTGATAGCAGCCATTCTGACCTGCGTGAGATGGTACCTCAACGTGGATTTGATTTGCATTTCTCTGATAATGAGTGATGTTGAGCATCTTTTCAGACACATAGGAATTTAAGTGAATTCTATACATTTTACATCTTTACCTGGCTCTTCAGTTACCAGACTAAGGCCATGCTAATGTACAGGATATAGTGGTTTGTTTTTGGTAAATACTTCAGAAGACATGATTTTCCTTGTATATCACGGAAGTGACCATTGTGCTGGGAAAGATTGAAGGCAAAAGAAGAGAGTGGCAGAGGATGCTGGGACCATTGTGTTGGAACTTGCAGTAGAACTTTCAAGTCAAAAGAGCTGCCATTCCCCTGAACTGGAAGCCTCAAAGAAGGGTGGGCTCCTAGAATTTCAAATGCATGATCAGGGGTTGGAGGAACACAGTCACGGGATACCTGCTTTGGGGGAAGTTGGGACTTTTTAGCTTCCACAGCCCTTTATTCTCTCATAAATAAGGGTGAAAAACAGAGGCTATAAAATTTTTAGGTATCTTATTTTTCAGACTGTTTCCCTATTAACCCAGCATATTCTATTATTATTTATAGCTTCTTAAGTAACTGATGTGTGCCAGGTCACAGGATGTTTTAATCTCTATGGAGTAGAAGTTCCTTCCGTTGTTGTCCTAGTATGTCTACCTATAATCTACTAATCACTACTTGTTATTGAAGAGAAAATAGCTAATCTCCCTGGTCAGTGTCTGAAATATTCCTTGGGTGACACTTTCCCAGGGGGTAGAGTTATATAGCCTTGACTAGACAGACCTTTGTTGGCAAAGTAATATCTCTGCTTTTCAATATGCTATCTAGGTTGGTCACGACTTTCCTTCCAAAGAGTAAGCGTCTTTTAATTTCATGGCTGCAATCACCATCTGCAGTGATTTTGGAGCCCAAGAAAGCTGAGAGCCGAAGAATTGATGCTTTTGAACTGTGGTGTTGGAGAAGACTCTTGAGAGTGCCTTGGACTGCAAGGAGATCCAACCAGTCCATCCTAAAGGAGATCAGTCCTGGGTGTTCATTGGAAGGACTGATGTTGAAGCTGAAACTCCAGTACTTTGGCCACCTCATGCGAAGAGTTGACCCATTGGAAAAGACCCTGATGCTGGGAGGGATTGGGGTCAGGAGAAGAAGGGGACGACAGAGGATGAGATGGCTGTATGGCATTACTGACTCGATGGACATGAGTTTGAGTGAACTCCAGAAGTTGGTGATAGACAGGGAGGCCTGGCGTGCTGTGATTCATGGGGTCGCAAAGAGTTGGACACGACTGAGTGACTGAACTGAACTGAGAGTTATATAGGACTCTGAAATGCTTTCTTTTCCTCTCTGCACCTTCCCTTTCTGCACTCTGCACCCATGGGCTTCTCCCCTGTCCCTCTGGGTGAGTAAGGCAGGCTGGGCATACTGTTCAGGCAGTTTGGTATGCAGACTCAGACTCTGCTCAGACAGCTGGTCATTCTCAAGTTCAGAGGCCAAGGAGAAGAAAGAACCTTGCTTGAGCTCCTTACCTTCTTCTCCAGTCCACCTTCTAGCAGAGTTGGGGTTTTGGGCGCTTGTTCAACTTTGATAAAATTAGCCTTTGTTTCTCATTTTGCTATTGGTTCTTGTGGGTGTGTTTCTTTTGGTTGAGGACCTCAGAGTGATAGATGGAGAATAGAAGGATTTAAAACTCTGTTCTTATGAGTCCTCATATTCAGAAGGATTTAGTAACATGTTTTGCTGTTGTTCATTTGCTAAGTTGTGTCCTACCCTTTGTGATCCTATGGACTATAGCATGCCAGGCTTCTCTGTCTTCCACTATTTCCCGGAGTTTGCTCAAATTCACGTCCATTGAGTCAGTGATGCTATCTAACCATCTCATCCTCTGCCTCCCTCTTCTCCTTTTGCTTTCAGTCTTTCCCAGTATCTTTTCCAATGAGTTGGCTCTTTGTTTCAGGTAGCCAAAGTATTGGAGCTTCAGCTTCAGCATCAGTCCTTCCAATGAATATTCTGGGTTGATTTCCTGACTGGTTTGATCTCCTGGCAGTCCAAGGGACTCTCAAGAGTCTTCTCCAACACCACAATTCAAAAGCATCACGTTTTCAGTGCTCGATCTTCTTTATGGTCCAACTCTCACATCTGTACATGACTACTGGTAACATGCCAAGGTTACATAAACTAATCAATAGTCAAATAGGGTTTGAAATAGACTTGTCTCCCAAACCAGGGTGCATTTCACACTGCCTCATGGCTCCTGAACTAGTGCAGGTTTTGAACCACAGGGGAGTGATCATGATACTTTCTGTGGCTGCTACTTCTTACGGGATGCAGGTCACACTGTAGACATCTACTCACTCACTGGTTCACAACATTTTGACTCTCAAGACTTATTTACACTCTTAAAATGATTGAGGATTCCAAAAAGCTTTTGTTTGTATGGGTTTTATCTTTTGACATTACTCTGTAAGAAAGTAACACTGCAACTTCTGTTAACACTTGATGTTCCTTTCATTGGCTGACCTTGGTGGCCTGATTTCGACCCTACCAACCTCTGTCTCTGTCATAGCATCTCACCTCGGGATTGTAGTGTGTGTATGGACATACACATGGGCATCTACTGTGCATACTGCCCATGACATTTGCTTCTTGGCATTCTGGGGACATGTGAGCAGATGGGAGTATGGCTTGACAATCTGTTCAGGTTGTGCCTTCATACACTATGCATATATATATATATATATATATATATATATATATACACACATATACTCTTTACTTGAGAGGGTGCCATTTAAAAATTTTGCTTAAGGATGCTTTGTGTGTTAGAGGCAGCTCTGAAGTAGAGTGATTGGACTCGTTCTTTTGGAAGAGGACTGTGACATCAGTATGTATTGAATGGTTTGGAATGGCAAGGAGTAAGAATCAAGCAGGTCAGTTAAAAGGAATCTAGCTCAGAAAAATTGAATTCAGATGATTTATGCTTGTAAAGTGACCTATATTGCCGAACCATTCCTGCAGGCTTGTCAAATTGCTGAGCTAACATGGAACATAAAGTTGGGGATTCCCTGACAATTCTACATTTACTTTCTTAACCTTAAGTTTACATTACCTTTAGCTTTCCCATTTAACCACATTATAATTTATTACCCCCTATTTTCCTCATGGTTAATCTATTAGTTATTAGCCCTCAGGGACTTTTGGTGCTTGAGAGCTGCCTGGAGTCTTAAAGACATTTTGCTTGTTTTAGTTTCTTACTCAGAGGGAAACGTGCCCAGAGCAGTGGTATCACTTCTCTCCAGTGACCTTCACGGGCTCAGTGACTGATCTGAGGATGAATGAAATTTGAGAGCAGCTCTGTATTCCCCATAGATAAGAGGCTTGTTTGCTTCACAAGCTTGGCTTTGTGAAATACCTCCCTGTCCTTGTGTCCAGTCACTGTGACTTACAACTAGGTTTAAGGCACCCTGTGGTGATAAGCAGAAGTAGAAAAGCTGTGAAATCCGGGTGGTATGCCATTTAAATCAATTAAATGGTACTTAAAAATTGTTGCTCTCTCTAACCTTGGAAAATGGAAGACTGTTAAGGAGAAAAATTTACTTTTATTATATGAAGGAAAAAATTTACTTTGTATTTCAAGCAATATAATCTTTTTGGTATTGTTTAATATATATATTAACAATCCACTGTCTTCTTGCAAAGCCTGGCCACAATTGATTAGATTAAGCAATTTGGCTCTTAAAAGTTAAATGAATTATTTATCAATTATGGGTTGTTTCCAATAAGTAAGCATTTTTTTTCCCGCATTTAAAATCTTTGTAGATAATTTGTGATTCTAAGTCAGCTACAAGGTGAGTCAGCAACATACACTGGAATATGATTACTGTGTGATTAGCAGCTTGATTTCAGGATGATCCAACCTGCATACTTGGCAGGCATCGAGTATTTTCTAATACAGTGTCAGGCACACTCACGTGCTTGTTAAATTTCTTCCTATGTGATGAGTATACGAATCTTCACAGTAAGCCCTGGTGTCCCCAGCAAATTCCTTGTGCCCTCTGCTATCAGGCATACTATTGATGTGTATGTGGGGTCCCCAGCCACTGGGATCTAATGCCTGATGATCTGAGTTGTAATTGATATAATAATAATAGAAATAAAGTGCACAGTATATGTAATGCTCGTGAATCATCCTGAAACCATCTCCCCCTGATTCCTGGTCTGTGGACAAATTTTCTTCCACGAAGCTGGTCCCTGGTATCAAAAAGGCTGGGGACTGCTGGGACTATCTACTCATTCAAACAGAAGAAGGAACAGTTTTCTTGTTTACTACTGCTTTCTGGGTGTTATAGGCTGAATTGTTTTCCTCCCAAATTCATTTGTTGACATGATAGCCTCCAGTGCCTCAGGTTGTGATCCTTTTTGAAAATAGAATGTAATTAGTTAAGATGAAGTCATACTGGAGTAAGGTTGGCCCCTAATTCAATATGATTGTTATCTTTATATATTAAAAAAAGGACATCTGGACACAGAGATATGCACACAGGGAGACTCTCATATGAAAGTACAGGCAAAGGTTGGGGTGATACTCCTGTAAGCCAAAGACTGCCAGCAAACCACTGAAAGCTAGCTGAGGGTATGGAATGGATTCTTCCTTCCAACTCTTAAAAAGGAACCGACATCCTGATTTTAGACTCCATAACTGAGACAGAGATTCCTGCTGCTTAAGCTACCCAGTTTGTGGTTCTGTGTTACTTACTGCAGCCCTGGGAAACTAATACACTGCATTTGTGAAAGGAGCAAAATCAACAAAGAAGGAATATTTCCTAGTGCTGTGCACTCCTTTCACAGCGTCCCATGCTTTATGTGCTGTCATAATTCTCACTCTTCTATTACCTTTATCATAGTACCTCATCTTTTCTTGTTGGAGAAATTGCATAAAGCCTTTAGTATCTAGAATGGGTGGCTTTTGCATAGATTAATGAATCTTAGAAGTGCAAAGACTTACTAAGTGGCCTTGGAATATGTTTAGAATGTCCACCTCTGGCAAATTTGAGAATTTTCAGGTTGTATGCATATCTTTTTCTGTAATCCTGGAAGTAAAAGGCAAACATCTAAGAAATGGTGGATATTTTAGCATACTCAATAAAAAGATGAAAGACAGCAAAACTACAATTAATGAAAAATCAAATTGGAATGGAGGACCTTATATGTATAGATGAATGTTTTATTCTATGAATAATGAGAGCTACAAATAACTTCTGAAGGGAGTGACATAATCAGTTATTTAAAACTTATTTTTCTTTTTTTTTAATTGGAGTAAAGAATCTGCCTGCAATGGAGGAGGCCCGGGTTTGATCCCTGGGCGGAGTTCAATCCCTGGATGGGGAAGATTCCCTGGAGAAGGGAATGGCAACCCACTCTAGTATTCCTGTCTGGGAAACCCCATGGGCAGAGGAGCCTGGTGGGCTACAGTCCGTGGGGTGGGAAAATAGTTGATTTTCAATGTTGTGTTAGTTTCAGGTGTACAGTTATCCATACATATAATATACATTCTTTTAAAAATTCTTTCCTCATATAAGTCATTACAGAGTATTGAATGGAGTTCCCTGTGCTATAAGTAGATCCTTATTATCTGTTTTATATATAGTAGTGGGTATATGTCAATCCCAGCCTCCCAATTTATCTTTCCCCTCCATCTATCCCCAGGTAGTTATTTAAAACTTTATTTTGAAATAAGTAGGAAGATGCAAAGAAATATCCTGGGAGATCCAGTATGCCCTTTATCCAGCCTCTCTTAGTATGAACATCTGTCATAACTATAGTGTAAAATGAAAACCAGGAAATTAACATTGACATAATCTGCTTATTCAATTTCACCAGCTAATATATGTACTAATTCATCTCATTTGTGTGTGTATGTGTGTATGTGTTGCTATGCAATTTTATTACATTTGTAGCATAGCATAACCACAATTACAACCAAGATTTTTCACTGTACCATTACTGCAAGATTTTCTCATGTTAGCCTTTTATAACCTTACCCATCTCCTCCCTTACCTATTTCTAAGCCCTGGTAACCATTAATCTCTTCTTCATTTGTATAATTTTACCATTTCATAAATTTCACATAAACTGAATCTTGCAAAATACACCCTGTGACCTAAACTTTTTAAAAATGAATTTTTATGGAGTAGAGTTGATCTACAGCGCTGTGTTAGTTTCTGTGTGTGCAGGCTCAGTTGCTCAGTCATGTATCCCATAGACTGTAGCCTTCCAGGCTCCTCTGTCCATGGATTTCCAGGCGAGAATACTGGAGTGGGTTGCCATTTCCTGCTCCAGGAATCTTCCCAACCTAGAGATCGAACCTGCATCTCTTGTGTCTCCTGCATTGCCAGGTAGATTCTTTACCGCTGTGCCACATGAGAAGTCCATGTGTTCCACTGTACAGCAAAGTGAATCAGATACAGATATTTATATCAACTCTTTTCTAGGCTCTTCCCCATACAGGGCATGACAGAGTACTGAGTAGAGTTCCGTGGTATATTCAGCAGGTTCCTATTAGTGATCTCTCTCTCTATATAAATAGTATTTATATGACAAACTTTTTTTATTCAACATAATTTTGTTGAGGTTCATTCCTTTTATTACTGAGTAGTATTCCATGGGCTGTCTGTACTATAATTTGTTCAAGCATTCACTTATTGAAGGGCATTTGGGTAGTTTTTGGTTATTGAAAACAAAGCCCCTATGACATTTGTATCTGAATTTCTGTGTGAAAACAAGTATTCATTTCTCTGCTGTATATGCCCAAGAGTGCAACTGCGAGGTCTGTTGGTGTAAGTCTATTGTTAGTTTTAAAAGGAAATGTCAAACTGTTTTCCAGGGTGGCTCTACCATTTTGCATTCTCACTAGAGATCCCACTTCTCCACATCCCCCCCTAGCTTTGGTGTTTTCACAGTTTCTTTTATTTTTAGTCATTCTGAGAGATATAATGATATCTTATTGTAGTCTTAATCTGCATTTTTCTAATGACTTATGTTGTACACCTTTTCATGTGCTTATTTTCCATCTGTATATGCTCTTCTGTGCAATGTCCGTGCATACCTTTTGACCATTTTTGAGTCGAATTGTTTGTTTTTCTATTGTTAAGTTTTGAGAATTCTTTATATATTCCAGATGCAAGTTCTTTGTTGAGTATGTGACTGTGAATACTTTCTTCTGGTCTATAGTTTATCTCATCATACTTTTAACAGCATCTTTTTCAGAGAAAGTTTTTTAAATTTTGATAAAATCCAATTTATCAGCTTTTTTTTTATGTATTGTGATTGTAGTATCAAGGATGTGATCATTTTTAGATTTTTGAAAGTAAAGGATGAAAAGGAGAGCACTAAGTGAGGTGAAAGGTAGATAGTTGCAAGGCTGTTTCAACAGTACGCGTGCAAAGCCAGTGTCAGTAAAGCTGAAGAGAAGAGAGTAAATAGTCCTATCAGGTATAGATGTAATAGGACTTAGAAAGCAGTCATATATTCAGGCTAGGGTATCAGGAGACATTTGGGGTGTGGGTTTATATAATGCAGTGGATAGCTTTGCCATTACCTAGAATTACATAGGAGAAGGCGATGGCACCCCACTCCAGTACTCTTGCCTGGAAAATCCCATGGATTGAGGAGCCTGGTAGGCTGCAGTCCATGGGGTCGTGAAGAGTTGAACACGACTGAGCGACTTCACTTTCACTTTTCACTTTCATGCATTGGAGAAGGAAATGGCAACCCACTCCAGTGTTCTTGCCTGGAGAATCCCAGGGACAGGGGAGCCTGGTGGGCTGCCGTCTATGGGGTCGCACAGAGTCGGACACGACTGAAGGGACTTAGCAGCAGCAGCAGCAGAATTACATGAAGGAAGAGCAGGTTTGAGAGAAGGGGCTTGGATGACCAAGTATGAGATTAGACACAAAGAATTTAAGGTGCCTAGAATATCTTTTTCTATCCATTTACTTTTAACCTTCCATAGCTTTATTTTCTTTTTACATTTTATTTTGCCAAATTTTAAACCTATCTAAAAGTTAAAGTAATCAGCCAGTAAACACCCACATACCTATCACTGAGATTTATCAATTATTAACATTTTGTTTCATTTGTGCTCTCTCTTTAAACATACATTTTAAAAATTTTATTTTGGAATAGTTTTAGCTTTATAGAAAAGTTGCATCTAATGTATGGAATGGAGAAAGCAATGGCAACCCACTCCAGTACTCTTGCCTGGAAAATCCCATGGATGGAGGAGCCTGGTAGTCTGCAATCCATGGGGTCGCTAAGAGTCAGGCATAAAGTCACTTTACTTTATGGGACATCCAGGGTGAAATGTTTAATGGATGGATAAACAGATGGGTCAGAGAAGGCAATAGCACCCCACTCCAGTACTCTTGCCTGGAAAATCCCATGGACGGAGGAGCCTGGTAGGCTGCAGTCCATGGGATCGCTAGGAGTCGGACACGACTGAGTGACTTCCCTTTCACTTTTCACTTTCATGCATTGGAGAAAGAAATGGCAACCCACTCCAGTGTTCTTGACTGGAGAATCCCAGGGACAGAGGAGCCTAGTGGGCTTCCATCTATGGGGTCGCAAAGAGTCGGACACAACTGAAGCGACTTAGCAGCAGCAGCAGCAGCAGAGAGATGGGTCTAGACCTCAGATGAGTATTGGAAACTAAAGACACAGGCTTAAAAGTTGTGACATTCAGGTGTGCTTGAGGCCATGGGAATAAGTGAAACCACCCGGGGAGATGCTGTGATTTTAATTCTGTGTGTTAGATCAGAAGACAGTAGTGGGCTTCAGTGAACCATAAAAACAATCTGAAAACTGAGAAATTCCATATTCTCTTTTGTTATCAAAAGGTTCTGGAAATCTGGAAAGGCAAGAATCTTTCAGTTTCTTCCTTTGGAAAGTGAATTCAGAGAATGATTCTAATTTATTTGAGTCATTGAACCTTAAACATATGAAGGACATGTCACTAGATAGGTCCCTGACTGACAGAAATAGTATGGACCTAACAGAAGCAGAAGATGTTAAGAGGTAGCAAGAATACACAGAAGAACTATAGAAAAAAGATCTTCATGACCCAGATAATCACGATGGTGTGATCACTTACCTTGAGCCAGATATCCTGGAATGCGAAGTCAAGTGGGCCTTAGGAAGCATCACTATGAACAAAGCTAGCAGAGGTGATGGAATTCTAGTTGAACTATTTCACATCCTAAGAGATGATACTGTGAAAGTGCTGCACTCAATATGCCAACAAATTTGGAAAACTCACCAGTGGCCACAGGGCTGGAAAAAGTCAGTTTTCATTCCAACCCCAAAGAAAGGCAATGCCAAAGAATGCTCAAACTACCGCACAATTGCACTCATTTTACACGCTAACAATCCACTCCAGTGTTCTTGTCTGGAGAATCCCAGGGACGGAGGAGCCTGGTAGGCTGCAGTCTGTGGGGTCGCACAGAGTCAGACATGACTGAAGTGACTTAGCAGCAGTAGAAGTAGCACACGCTAGCAAAGTAATGCTCAAAATTCTCCAAGCCAGGCTCAACAATACGTGAACCATGAACTTCCAGATGTTCAAGCTGGTTGTAGAAAAGGCAGAGGAACCAGAGATCAAGTTGCCAACATCCGATGGATCATCAAAAAAGCAAGAGAGTTCCAGAAAGACATCTATTTCTGCTTTTTGACTATGCCAAAGCCTTTGACTGTGTGGATCACAATAAACTGTGGAAAATTCTGAAAGAGATGGGAATACCAGACCACCTGACCTGCCTCTGGAGAAACAGGTCAGGAAGCAACAGTTAGAACTGGACATGGAACAACAGACTGGTTCCAAATTGGGAAAGGAATATGTCAAGGCTGTATGTTATCACCTTGCTTATTTAACTTATATGCGGTGTGAGAAACGCTGGACTAGACGAAGCACAAGCTGGAATCAAGATTGCCAGGAGAAACATCAATAACCTCAGATATGCAGATGACACCACCCTTATGGCAGAAAGCAAAGAAGAACTAAGGAGCCTCTTAATGAAAGTGAAAGAGGAGAGTGAAAACATTGGCTTAAAACTCAACATTCAGGAAACAAAGATCATGGCATCTGGTCCCATCGCTTCATGGGAAATAGATGGGGAAACAGTGGAAACAGTGACAGACTATTTTTTTGGGTTCCAAAATCACTGTAGATGGTGACTGCAGCCTTGAAATTAAAAGATACTTGCTCCTTGGAAGAAAAGCTGTGGTCAACCTAGACAGCATATTAAAAAGCAGAGACATTACTTTGCCAACAAAGGTCCATCTAGTCAAGGCTATGTTTTTTCCAGTAGTTATGTATGGATGTGAGAGTTGGACTATAAAGAAAGCTGAGTGCCAAAGAATTGATGTTTTTGAACTGTGGTGTTGGAGGAGACTCTTGAGAGTCCCTTGGACAGCAAGGAGATCCAACCAGTCCATCCTAAAGGAAATCAGCCCTGAATATTCATGGGAAGGACTGATGCTGAAGGTGAAACTCCAATACTTTGGACACCTGATGTGAAGAACTGACTTATTGGAAAAGACCCTGATGCTGGAGATTGAGGGCAGAAGGAGAAAGGGACGACAGAAAATGAAATGGTTGGATGGCATCACTGACTTAGTGGACACGAATCTGAGCAAGCTCTGAGAGTTGGTGATGGACAGGGAGGCCTGGCGTGCTGCAGTCCATGGGGTCACAAAACGTTGGACATGACTGAGTGACTTAACTGAACTGAACTCTCTAACTCATCTTTGTATTCCAAACTTATAACATTAAAAGAAAATGGGGTTTAACATCCTAATTTGGAATAAGAGAAGCATTTCAGTCTGTTGCATTTATGCAATGCCACATGAGGTAAATCAAAGAAAAATGAAAAAGGCAACTTAAAAAATGTAATAGTTGCTGGAAAGAGGTATTTGAAGATCAGCTTTTGATCAGCATGTGCCATCTAAGCCTTTAATTTTTAAAATGCTCAAGCACAGTAATCTATTTTCATGCTGTGAGTGAAAGAAAGGGGAAGATTATAATTCTTTTAAAGAGGAAGACTGCTGCTTGTGGTCTTGGAAAATAATAGCGCTATGTTCTGAAGCTGGAAGCCCACCCTTCCCTTAGCACCGCAAGCTGTGCTAAAGGAAAAGAAAATATGCAAGGAAGAATACATCACACTATATTTAAAAGGGATTTTTTGTTAGCACTGTGGCCAAAGAACCTTGAGATTCTGGAGTAGACAAATGGGTTTTCAGGTGTAGTGGTCTCTCCTAGGTACCCTCGCAAGCCCACATGGCCTCCCTGTCACCGCCTTCCCCTGCCCTGGGTTCCTCACAGAATGTTCCCTTGTACACTTGGCTCCCCTCCATCAACAGAACATGCATGGATTCCTATTTGCCTTTCTTTTGTATCAGGCTGTAAAGAGTTTTGGGTCAGGAAATCAGAGTTCCTCTTGCATATGACACTGTAAAATACTAAAAAGAGGCGATCAAGTGTGAGCAATCAATCTGCAGGGTAGGCTGTGTGGGTCTCCAGGTGGACTCTTAGGGGAAGTAGAGATGCGTGTGATGTCCAGCAGGTGGCAGTGTGAGCACATGGCAAGGCCAGTGCTGCTGCTGCTGCTGCTGTCGCTTCAGTTGTGTGGTGACTCTGTGCGACCCCATAGACGGCAGCCCACCAGGCTACTCTGTCCCTGGGATTCTCCAGGCAAGAACACTAGAGTGGGTTGCCATTTCCTGCCCCAATGCATGAAAGTGAAAAGTGAAAGTGAAGTCGCTCAGTCGTGTCTGACTTTGCCATCTCATGGACTGTAGCCTACCAGGCCCCTCCATCCATGGGATTTTTCAGGCAAGAGTACAGGAGTGGGTTGCCATGTCCTTCTCCAGACAAGGCCAGTAGAGGTACTAACAAATTAACAAATCCTAAAAAAGTCTTTGCATCTGATAATTTGTAGAAGCATTGCTTGTCTCTCTTCCATTGGTGGCTTATTTTGAAAGGCTGAGCTCTTTGAATAAATGAGCAAACTATGCAAGGTAAAGGGAAATAACATGCTTGATAGCCATGTGATGGCAAGTTTGTTTGCCTTAAGCACTTTGTTGGGAGAATGATCAAATAAGGACAAGGCCGTGGTTTTGATCTCTGTAGAGGCCAGTTAGGTTTGTTCTATTGTGTGGCCAAGGGTTTCATTTGACATATGTTTAACCACCTGAAAATGTCTGTTTTGCATATGGAAGTCAGTGTTTAAGTGTTGCTCAGTCAAAGAAATTCACTAGGGTTAAAAAAAGATTGACCTCAGAGTCATGCAGACTTGGGTCCAAATTCCTGCTCCATCACACAGTGGCTGTGTAACCTCAGTAAGTTTCTCTTGATCCTTCTTCCTGTTGCCATAGTGCTGCGTGAAGGTGACAATGTAAAGAAAGTGCCTGGCATTCTGTAAGTGCTTGAGCAAGAGTAGCTAGAAATAGTAATGATGTGAAAATCCATTGACTGTTCCCATGGCAACTTGCCCGCATTCTTTGTATACCAAGGAGAGCCTGGTTTTGTCCTGGTGCCCTGTGAAGATACAGTCATTTCTTTGCTTCAGTGGAGCATCTGTTTAGAGTCTTATCCTTTCTCCTCTTGCTGGTCTCAGGCTACAGAGAGGACCCTGAGGTGGAGGACGGTCTGGGTTAGCAAGAGCAGGTTAAATGTACAGTGTTAGCATATTGCTGTGTCCCATGGCCAAATATAGATGACCTTTGGATGATCTCCCTGTCTGCAGAACTATGAATGGAATATGAGATACCTAGGTCAGGTGACTTCTCCAAGGGAAGAGCACCAGATTCCTTGCCCTCTGATCCCTCACACACACTTATTTAGCAGGCACTCCTAACCTTTGTTATATCCATGCTGTTCTTGTAGGGATCAGTTCTCCATCTCAGTGCATAGCTCCACCATCCATTCAGTTTTGAAAGCCAGGCATCTAGGAGCCATGCTGGGTATTTCTGTCTCTGCTTTTTGACCTGTTCACCCAGTCTTGTTCAGTTTTATCTTCAAAACTTCTCTTAAGTCCATTCCACGTCTTATTATCTGTATTACCATCCCTCTTGTCCATGACATCTTAATTCCTTCAAGATCTCTACAGTGAACTCCCAGTGGTGGACCTGCATTCACTCTGTCCCTTCACTAGTTCCTAAATGGCAACCCACTCCAGTACTCTTGCTTGGAAAATTCCATGGACAGAGGAGCCTGGTAAGCTACAGCCCATTGGATCCCAAAGAGTCGGACATGACTTCTCTTTCACTTTCACTTTCTCTGCCCTGAAGTTAGAGTGGTCTGCTTGCTCTCTCATTGCCTACAGGGTCAGGATGAAACTTTTGACCACTGCTTACAAAGTCCTGCCTGGTCTGCCTTCATTTCTCAGCTGCAATCGTCTGTTATTAATTCCTTGGGTTTGCTACTGTCATTTCCACCTGTGGACACTTGCCTGAGCTTTTCTCTCCTCCATTTCATCGTTAACACTATTAACCTTTCCTCAGTTCAGATAGTCTTAGGAATTCTTTTTTTTACTACCCCAATTAGGCAAAGTAATAATAATGAAACAACAAATCCTTATATAGTAGTTATCAGGCACCAGTCCTCTCTAGGTTAACTCAACTTATTTAATCTTTATAACAACCCTGTGTAGTAGATATGCTAGTTACCCCTGTCTTACAGATAAGCAAACAGAAACATAACAAGGTAGTACACCGACTTGCTCAAGGTTATCTGCCTGATTAGTGGTAGAAGTAGTGCTAGAAGAAGTGCTAGAAGTCAAACCAAGGGCAGCTGGCTGCAGAGCCTGCCCTGGGTCTCAGCCTCTTCTCCATGGTGACAGGCGCTCACAGCACCGTCTCCTCTATAGCACCAAATACAGGTGCAGGTTTATGTTTGGTTATGGGAGCATTTATTTCCCTGAAGAGACTGTAGGCTCCATGAACACATGTTTGCTTTTTGCTCTCCTGGTAGCCTTTGCCATTTGGGGCCCACAGTAGGAGCTGAATAAGTACTTGGATGAGCAAATACACGTGGATGGGAACTATGGACAAGGACTGCTCGGTGCTTCCACATCCAGGCCAGACACGCTTTACATGATCTAGTTCTCAGGACAAGCTAATGAGGCAACTCTGTCTTCATCTTTCAGCTGAGGAAGCGTAGGACTAAAGAGGCCAAGGGACCTGCCTGAGGCCAGGTCTGAGGCAGGATGTGATCCACGTGGTCTGACGTCAGAGCTCAGCTCTCTGCACCTTGCCCTGTTGCTTCTTCTTGCCTTTTTTCCTACCCTCTTTTCCTTCCCTTCTCCTAACGTTGTTTTCTCCTTCTCTTCTTCTAGGTCCCTGAACAAGATCTTCTATTCTCGGGATATGGGAGGCATCAGCACAGTAGAAAACGAAGCTGACCATCTCTCAGGAGGCAGGTAGGCTACGGCTACTTAGTGCCAATATTACTTCACTTCGAGCTCTTAATGGTTGCAGACATTTTCAGTATATTTAGTAAGTTTATTTATTTTGTTGCATTTGGTCACACTGTTATCTGAAGGCAGGGATTTTTACATTTTTTTATCTGCAGGTTTCAGAACACTGTGCCATCATGAGTTCATCTTTATGCCAGATGTGGGAGAGCAGGGGGGCGGTGCTTTGTTTTGGCAGGAAGACACCGAAGAATAGCCCTGGTGTCAAGAGGCTCACATTCTTGTGGGGAGAGACTGACATACAAACAAAATGCCAGGGAGCAGTGTGTCATATGGATGGGGGTAGGGGGAGGGTGGTGGGCTCTGGGAAACCTTCATAGAGACATCTGCTCCACAGACCTGGGTGCAGGGCTCTGGACTTCCTGCTCAGGGCTAAGGTTCCATCCTTGTGAAATTTACAATCTGGAGGGCAAGAAGATTGTTCAGTAATTACAGATTATAATTCATATTATGAAGGAAAAGAGCAGGGTAGGATGAGAGAGAATCACAGAGCCGTGATTCAGTCTGGGGAGATGGGAAAGGGTTTCAAGAGGATGAGGCCCTGGAGCTGAGCAGGGGAGAAGGAGTGGGTGTGAGGCCCACTAAGGACAGGAGTCCAGGAGTCTCGAAGCAGGAGCTGTTGCTCACATGAGGCAGGAAAGGCTTGAGGTTGGAGTAGCACAGACGGTTGGTGTGGCTGGAGTGCAGTGACCAAGGGGGATAACGTGAGGGGTCAGATCAGGCAGCGCCTCGCAGGCCATGGTCGGGGGACAGATTTCACTCAACTATGATGGGAACACAATCACTGAAGGTTTTATGGAAGTGAGTGCCATAATGGGATTACTGTGTACAAGCACGGATGGTTGCATTTTGAAGAATGAATTAGACAGGGACAAACAGGAAAGTGGAGGGAACAGTTGGGCGGAGGTTTGAGTCTGTTAGTAGTTTGTAGGATACTATGGCTAGAATGTGGCTCCTCAAGGGGATTTCAACAAGCAGAGGTGGTTGGACTGGAAGGGAACAGAATGTCCAAAATCAGGGAGCAGGAGGAACCAGGGTGTGGTAGGGAAGTGGCTCTGCAAGGAGCAGAGGGAGGGTGGTGGTGAGAGTGCTGGGCACTGCAGTGCCCCCAACTCTGCCAAGAAGATAGAATTGGGAGATGAAGGTACTAAGCATTTAAAGCAGATCTTTAACAGATCAGCTTTGCTTTGCAGAAAGAGCTCTCCTGGGGTGCTCCAAGGAGACTCAGTGGGAGGGGAGATTGGAGCTTGGTGGTTATTGAAATCGCCCAGGGACAGGAGAGATGGTGTTTTCCCAGTAGTTGTCAACAGTGATAACTATCACTTATCAAATGCCTTATGACATGCGAGCCATTGTACCAAATACCTGACATCTGTCATTTCTAATCTTTGTCACTGAAATTCCCCACCACACGTCCTCCAAGGGGAGCACAGGGGAGGAGAATGCTCTGATCAGACACCCCTTCCTAGCAGCCATGGAGCCTCTCAGCACTGTAGCATTCTGTTTCTATAAGGAAATCACTGTTCTTTGATGAAGCAACTCTTCTAAAGGCAGTAGAGCTGAATGCATTGAAGAAGTGAGATTTGAACCCTAATCTCTGTGATTCCAAAGACCATGTTCTTTCCTTTGTATCAAACAGTTCCTTATATCTCTAGCAAAACCTGTGGTGATGTAATTATTTATGTGAATGTTTTCCTTTCTCTACTAGAATTTGCACTTGTTGAGAACAAGCATGTATGCTAAGTCGCTCAGTCATGTCCAACTCTTTGTGACCCATGGACTGTAGCCTGCCAGGCTCCTCTATTCGTGGGATTCTCCTGGCAAGAACACTGGAGTGGGTTGCCATGCCCTTCTCCAGCAGATCTTCCCGACCCAGGGATCGAACCTGTGTCCGTTATGTCTCTGGCATTGGGAGGCGGCTTCTTTGTCACTAGCGCCACCTGGGAAGCCCTTGTTGAGGACAGACTGTGTATTATTCATTTCTGCACCCCCAGTGCCAAGCACGGGAACTGGCATGGGGTAGGTATATTTTGACCAGAAGAACCTATATAGATGTGGTGAATATACACAATGGAATATTACTCAGCCATAAACAAGAATGGAAGGTCCCCATTTGCAGCAACATGGATGGGCCAAGGGAATACTGTACTTGGTGAAGTAAGTCAGACAGACAGAGATAAATACTATACCACTTACATGTGGAATCTAAAAAATAATATAAATGACTCTACAGACAAAACAGAAACAGACTCACAGACACAGAAAACAAACTTATGATTACCAAAGGGGAAAAGGAGGCAGGGGATAAATTAGGAGTAGGGGACTAGCAGAGACAGGCTACTTACACAGAATAGATAAGCAACAAGGATTCACTGTGTAGTGCAAGGAACGATATTCAATATCCTGTACTAGCCTGTAATGGAAAAAAATCTGAAAAAGATAGCTGAATCACTTTTCTATAAACCTGAAACTAACATGATATTGTAAATCAACTCCACTTCAGTTTAAAAACCTCTATTGCATAGAGGGTAGTTCTCCTATTAAGAATCTGAAGTCCTCTTTCATTGCCCACTTGAGTGCCTTGTCTGTTGCTGTGAGAAACAGCACAAGAGAAGAGCAGCTGGCTCATGTTTCTGTGTTTGTAAAAGTCGTCAGTCCTAATGGCTGCAGGGAATGCAACCAGAGGAGAAAACCCCATGTTCTGTGCCGACTTTCCTCCAAACCTGCTCACACTGATGCCAGCTTCCCCAAATCCACAGGCCTTTAGTTTGAGGTCCTTCACTGTGAAAGCATTGGCAGGGCTGACAAGTGGAAAATCACGTGGTAAGTTTATCGCGAGGTTGTGGGTTATAGGCATCTTATGGGATTTGAGAGTTCACATTACTGCAGAGATGCAGGTTTGCTGAAAGAAGAGATGGTAATTGTGCAGCCAATTAAAATTCACACTGCGTAACACCAACATTTTCTCCCAGTGCTAGCTGACAGTAGGTTTTAATTATGCAGTAATAAAAAACCCCCAGAAAAACAGCAGTAAATTACAATCTATTTCTGTGAATGATCTTAGTCCAATAGCTAAAATCTACAAATTATATAAAGCAAATATTTCAAATTAAATCACAGAATGTTTGTGGAGCTGTTTGTGCATAAGGCATCAGCATATTTTTAATTGCCACCTTGCCGTAATGGTTAGAGAGCATGATCATTGAGTAGGGGATGGGGGACAAAGTGGAATTGGCATGTAGGGGAGGGCCTAGGAGTGAGAAACCAGAAGCTCTGGGACAATAAAAGGAATTTAAGGGAATTCCCTGGTGGTCCAGTAGTTAAGACTTAACCTTACAATGCAGGGGGTATGGGTTGGATCCCTGGTTGGAAAGCTAAGATCCCGCATGCCTTGGGGTCAAAAAAACATAAAACAGAAGCAATATTGTAACAAATTCAATAAGGACTTTAATAATGGTCAACATTTTTTTTTTTTTAAAGGAATTTGCGTGTCAGGGCCAGTGGAGGTCTTCCTTGGCTCCTTGCAGTGTCTGGAATCAGGGAAGAGTAAGAGCTCTGCACTGCTGGCCGGGCATGGAGACGAGGGATCAGCTGTGCCCAAGGCCGGGACCACAGTTTGTTCACTTGCTCAGAGCATAACCTGTTGATGTTGGGGGCTCCAGGCTGCAAGCAGGGCATGGCTGTCTCAAGCATCTTATTTTCTTGTCCTCTTAGCAGTTCAAAACCCCTCTTTGAAGAGTCATGGTGGAGCCTGAAGCTTATAGACTTTTGGGATCCTTCAGAAAGAAAATAGTACAAAAATATCTTTCCTTTTGCAGAGTTTATAAAAGTATATTACCTTGCCAGGACTTAAGTTTAATTGATGTCACATAAATCCATTTTTATCTGTTACCCTTGGGTTCTATACTCTTACAAGGTGTAGAGTGTCTTGAAGATGTTTGTGAACTTCATGTAGCCAAGAAAACCCATGGCAGGCAAGGAAAGCAGCACCTCTGGCCTGTCACTCACTCGGCTGTACACGTGGGTCGGGATGTATCTAAACCAGCAGCCGTTTCTTGAGTGTTTCCTTTGTGCCGGGTGCTGTGAGCAAGGCCAGTGCTTTGATGCTTCATACTTTAGCGTAGCCTTCATACTCTAGCATAATAGCTTTCATTTCATCCCTTCCCCAAATAATGTTAGCATTAACTAGCCACTTTAAAGATTTTTTTATTTTATTTTGGAGCATAGTTGATTAACAATGTTGCGTTAGTTTCAGGCATATGACAAAGTGATTCAGCTGTACGTATACATTTATCTGTTCTTTTTCAAATTCTTTCCCCATTCAGGTTATTACAGAATATTGAGAAGCATTGCCTGTGCTATACAGTGGCTTGTTTAACCAGCTACTTTGAATGACAGAAACTGGGATGGAAGGAACACTTTTTTAAGGGCCTATGTATGAATTTGCTGTTGTAGACTTTGCATTAGCAAGGGGTTGCAGGGGGTGCTTGCATTTTTTCCTGACAAGATCTTGGTACCCTGTGACAGTGCCCACGGTGGCACTAGAAGGGCCTTGGCTTTTTGGGATATCCTGGCACATGCCCTGCCCTCTCTCTCCCACCCCCGGCTCCTACAACCAGTATCAGTGGCTGAAAATGACCATGATTACGTAGATCCTAGTCCTTAACCAGGACAGTTCATAGGAGTCATCTGAGGCCCTTGATAAAAGTGGCTGATTTCTGGAGCTCTCCTGACTTCCTACAACAGACATTACAGAGACAGAGCCTGTGAATTTGTACTTTTAGCAAGTACTTTAGGTGTTTCTTAACACCAAGCAAGTTTGGGTATCACTGAACCAAAGAACATGTGAAACATTTTCTAAGGTAATAAGGGAATGTGAGTTTTCACTGGGTAAATTAATTGAATAGGTAGGAAAAGAGGGAGTGCCGTAATATTCCTAATGATGGGTGATAAGAAGTAAAAAGCAGAGATAATGTAATCATGCATTTATTGCTTGCCAGGTACGACACTAAGCATCTAATGACTAAATCATTTAATGCTCCCCACAGATCTTCGAGGTAGAGCCTTTTTAACCTCCCTTTTACAGAGGGAACACATAGTAACTTGCCCAAGTCATGTAGAGGATGAACTCCAGAGCTGAACCTTGGCAGCAGGATGCTGGAGCCCATATGCTTTCTGCTATTTTTTACAGACTGAAATATTGTCTAATCTGGAGAAGCTACACCGCTCAATATGGAGGTTAGGAGAAGAGCCTAGAACACTCTGCTAGCTGCAATGGAACCCCTTAAAGACACTCTGGTTCAATATCCGGGGTCCTGAGGCTGCTGTGGTGTGGAAGGCAGTGAAGTGGAATATCATCAGGGTGAGTTTGGATCTTGTGTGTGAGACGCTGTGGGCCTCCCTGAGCAGTTTGCTGCACTCATGCTCTTGATCATGTGAGAGGGGGTGTGGCCCTGGGTGACAGAGGCACCCGGGGGCAGTGACAGGAGTGGTGTTGTGTACAAATCCACCTACTGGGGAGGGTGATTAACAGGGTGGCGTGGTATCTAAGAGCCTTTGCTCCCTGTGTGAGTGCGTCTGTTTTCTTTTTTAAAAATTGTATTTGTTTATTTTTAGCTATGCTAGGTCTTTGTTGCAGTTTGGGCTTTTTTCTGATTGTGGCGAGGAGAGGGTAGTCTCTGGGCTTCAGTAGTTGTGGCTCCCAGTCTCTAGAGAACTAATTCAATAGTTAAGATGCTTAGATTTAGTCACTCTGCAGCATGTGGGATCTTTCCTGGAACAGAGATCAAACCCATGTCTCCTGCATTGGCAAGTGGATTCTTTACCACTGAACCACTCAAGAAGCCCGACTGTGTCCATTTTCTATTGATGCTGTAACAGATTACTATAAACTTGGCAGTTTAGAGTAACACCCACTTATTTTCTCAGTCATGTGGGTTGGAAGTTTAAGTAAAGTGTGGCCCTCTATTTAGAGCCTCACAAGACTAAAATCCAGAAGTTGGCTAGTTTGGGCTCTTATCTGGGAGTTATGGGGAAAGTTCCACTTCAAACTCATTCAGGTTGTTGGCTGAATTCAGTTTCTTGCTATTATAGAATTGAAATTCTTATTTGCTTAATAAGTGACTCCTTTCATCTTCAAATAAAGAGTGGCATATCAAGTTTTATCACCCTTTGAAACTTTGATGACTTATCTGCTACCAGGCAGAGAAAGATTTCTACTTTCAAAGTCTTATTTGATTAGGTTAGGCTCACTGAATACTCCAGGATAATCTCTTTACTTTAAATGATCAGTAAGTGTCAGTTGCTCAGTCTTGCCCGACTCTTTGCGACCCCATGGATTGCAGCCCACCAGACTCTTCTGTCCGTGAGATTTTCCAGGAAAGAATACTGGAGTGGGTTGCCATTTCCTTCTCCAGGGGATCTTCCCAACCCAGGAATCGAACCCGGGTCTCCTGCACTGCAGGCAGATTCTTTTACTGAATGAACTACAAGGGAAGCCCCAAATGATCAGTGGTCTATCTGATTAGTCAACTGATTAGTTACCTTAATTACATCTGCCATGTAATTATATAACAATGCAAATTACATAGTCAATATTTAGTGAGCAGAGGCATTGGGGCCAAAATTCTGTCTGGCACAGTGATCTCAGGCAAGATCTCTTGGAGTTAGTGGCCTAAAAGAAATGCCGGTTTTCATAGATATGTGATATGTATAGAAACCAAGATATTTTGCTCTAACAGAAGGAGTTATATATTATTCTGAAATTCTGTGTTCCATTCCAAGACAGCATACATTTTCCAAATAATGACTTGAAAGCTAAGAATGAGCTAAAATATTTTCTTTTGGAAAATCTGCTAAAATAATACCAGAAGCAGCATGCATCATTTATCATGCCCATCCTCCACCTACCCTCCCACCTCCTCACTCACCAAGTTGATGTGAAAGTTTTCAAAAATCCTTTCCATTAAATTCGGGAGTGTAAAGCTAATAGACTATTAACCAGTGATAATGCCAGACTACGCTTTAATATGTACCCCACCCACCAGAAAAAGCATACCTCTAAGCGACGCTATTTAAAAAGAGTATTTGAACCAGTGTCTAATTTGAAGAAAATGAATACCTTGAGAAATAACATGGATACCATATAATTTTTCAGTCAAAAACTGTCAAACAGAAGTTTCCATTTACTGCAATTTTTTTTCATACTAATTTACTCTATTTGTCTTCCACCATGTCCTTTGTAGAAGTTTATTGAGTTTCACACTCTTCTGTAAGTTATTGGAAATGAATGTGGTCTTTTATTCTGTGTACACTCCAAAGAACATGCTGGCATTGAACAATGACAGTAAAGATGGAAAAAATGAAAAACTAAATGTAGTTCCAGTTTCCAAGATTTAAATGCATCATATTTTAAGGTTGGCACCTTCATATACATGCTATTTCTTGGTAGTACAGAGAAAACAAACAAGAAGCTTAATTTTCCTGAGTACAAAACAATGGGGAAAAAAATCTATTTTTAATTAGCTTGGGCTGATATGAATGATGAGAGCAATGCAGACTCTGTATTTTATTTGCATTGTTTTTACAGTTATACAGCGATAAGTGACCTTGAATTCAGTATAATGAATGAGCCCTTTAATCAACTTTTATATGGATGATCGATTTGAAAATTTTGCTTAGCAAGATAATCCAGAGCATGCTGTCCAGGATGCATGTGTCTGACAGCTTTGTGCAGCCCATTTTGGGGCAAGGAGTAGTGTAGTGTTAGTCGCTCAGTCATGTCTGACTCTTTGCGACCCCATGGACTGTTGCCTACCTCTGTCCATGGGATTCTCCAGGCAAGAATACTTGAGTGAGTTGCCATTTCCTTCTCCAGGGGACCTTCCCAACCCAGGGATCAAACCTGGGTCTCCTGCATTGCAGGCAGATTCTTTACCACCTGAGCCACACAGATTAGATGGGGCAAGTAGACAGAGGTGATATACCTATGTTCTACTGTCACTTCTGCGGCGTGATCCCACTTACACTGAGTATTTTAGTTTTATGAGAATTGAAGTTATTCATATTCCTATGAGTTCCTTTTAGAAACATTAGAAAATACAGATAAAGAAAAAAGAAGAAAAAATAATTCCATGTCACAGATAGCCTCTTTTCCTCATGGTGTGTGTGTGTGTGTGTGTGTGTGTGTGTGTGTGTGTATACACATATATACACATATGTATATACACATATACACAAACATATATCATCTATCTACATACTTTCAGATTTTAAAAAATACACATGTAGATTAATTAAGCTATGTACTATGTTGTATATATACTCTGTGTCTTCAGATAGTAGCTGGTGTCTTGTGATAATGTTTACTGTGATTCCTGATTATAGTCACAATTCTGAAAATTTAGTGTTGGCGAGTTTTTGGTTGTGATCATTTGAGCCCTGTGCTTCAGTGATCCATGTGCTCATCCAGCATTTCAGCATATTCCAAAAGGCTGAATGGATGAGTGGGTCAGAGGCTGAAACATAGTTAAACTCTAATTACCAGTTCAAAACAGTGTTTTTGGATTTCCCCAGTCAGTGCTCCAGGGCTCCATCTCCTGCTACAATTTGATTCTGTAGGGCTTTCAAAAGTCACTTCACTTAATTCTGCAAATCCTCAGAGGATGATAAGCATCACAGATGGAAAAACAATCTGATATTTGTTGTCAAGAGACAACAAATTAGCCAGGGTTAGAGTCAACACCCCTTCATTCCAAGTCTATGGCATCTCCTGTTACTTCACTCCAGCTCTGCCTCAGGAAAGGGAATCTTGTACAAATATTTGCATGCTTTATGCAACCAAGAGAAGTTACTCTGAAGTAAATAAAACTTCAGTGATCATATCCTAGCCTTTCCCCCAGAAAACATTTACTTTTCAAAATATGTCCAAACATATTTTGAAAGCAAATCTTTAATCCTATACAACTTGAGCATAAAAATATTTCATAAAAATATTTAAACCTCTTTAAATATTTTTAAAGAGAATGAAACTATGAATTATAAACAAAAAGTAATTTCACATAAGAAATACAACAGCACTTAGCTCTTAAAGCAGAGGAGTGTTGCCCTTCAAAGGGAGTTTCTATGAGACGATTTGTTTTTGTTGTGGTGAAGCTGTTGTTTTCGCAACTATTTTGAAATTCATCCTAGCTTCAGAATCAGTTTATAAGGTATACTAGGAAAATACTCCTATTACCTGATAGTCTCACTACTGGTATTTGAGCAGACCCAAATGTATTATCCACCTTGAACATCTATTTCCGTTCTCTCCATGTAATGTTTACATCTTAAAGACAAAATGAAGTAAGAATAACTATTCCATGATGGTGATTTGCTATCCTAGAGGCTGGGATAGCCTCTGTGTAAAGCAATGTAGACCATGTGTAAAGACCATTCTGAAAGAGAAGTTCCATAAATGTTCTGAGCAAAGCCAACAGTGCCTGTGAGAACCGTGGAGACATATTCTACACTGCCTACTTTGTAGGAGATAAAAAATGGGATGTTGAGTTCTGGCACATTGTTCAAACGATCAGTTTCTATTACTTTGTATGTTGATCTAGCATATATGCTTTCTGTATTATTAATAATAGCTGTCATTCTTTTACCTGACAAATTAACAGTGAGAATTTCTTTGCCACTAGAAAATATATGAGGAGTTACTCTTTTGGAAAGATGGTAAGGGTTGAATAATTGAACAACAGGGTTGTATTGAAGCAATATAGTTTCTGCTGTACTGAGTTCAAGAATCAGCTTTTTCTTTGTAAACATTAAAAGTTTGTAAATGAGGTACATGTAGAGAGCCCAAAATCAATCTATATTTAATCCTTCCAGTCACTGTTAACAGACATACAGTCCCAGGAAAGAAGGGAGAAACACAGAGATGTACAGAAATGTAGGGGCGGCGTATAGAAATGCAAGCAGAGTGGGGGAATCGAGAAGTGTCTGCCTATGCCTTTACATTCTTCCCTTTTTGTAGTTTGACCAGGACAAGGCAAAATAGACTGGATCAGAGGATCAAAGGCTGATGTTAGAAGTCTTTATGTAGGCACTAGCTCTTATTAAAAGATGGGCAGGTAGAAGGATACGTGGATGGGGGCAATCTTTGTGCTACTTACAATATAAGGAAGATTGAGAGTCCCTGTGAAACCTGCACTTTCTACACTGATTAGTGAAGTCAGGAGTAAGGAATATTAAAAAAACAAAAAAGACATATGAATTTTTTTTTTTAAAGAAAAGAGGTCATTCATATATAAACATAATATTTGGTCTTACTACAATGCAGTGATTATTTCGAGGAGATGACCCACAGTATTCATATTTTTTGTTAAAAATGTCTTCGTTATAATAACTGGAGGACTGAAGATGAACAAATACTCAAATAACTGCTGAAACCACTGAATATTTTACTGAAATGCAGTCTTTCCCTACCATCCTGAGGAGCAATAGACAAGGATTTGTAGAGTGATTTATTTCTTAGTGATCCTTTTCTTATGTAGCTTAGATCACAGTTCAACTTTTGTCCTTGAATAGAATATAATTTTCAAAATGAGGTTATTATATACATGTATGCAGATATATAGTATATGTAATAATGTTCTTTCTCACTTATTGGATATCAACAAAGGCCTTTTCCCCCAAGGGGGACTATGTTAAGTTGCAAATACTTTTAATATATTAATTTGCATGAAATGTTACCATCTATTGACCAAAGGTATCATGCTTTAGAAGAATATTAAAAACAACAGAGCTTATTTTTTGTATATGACATTAGATCCTCAGTTTTATTTCTGATGGTGTTGGTAATGAAACAGCAAAAAAAAAAAAAAGTCATTTAGTTGCCCCTCTGTAAAGCACATCACTTGTGGTCTGGTCTTGAAGTGTTCTTAATTAGACAGACAACCTTGTTAAAGAGAAATGGAAATAGCCAATAATTGTGCATGAGATCTAATGAAGGCATTACTGAGGGAACCAAGGAAGATATATTTCTGGACAAAAAAGAGCAGTTACTCCCTTTGTGTGACATTAGTTTCTTAAAGGAATGAAAAAAATTAGATTTTGAAGAGAACATAGAAGTTCAGTTTCAAATAATTTCAAATAGTTTCAAGAACACCCGAAGTACTTGGCTTCGATTTTTTGCAAGCATGTCTTTAAGCTGGTTGAGTAAATAATGGGAATGACTGAGTGGGATATTTCAAATCAAAACTGGGTTTGAGAACTAAGGTTTAGGACAAGAGAATTAGAAAAGGATCTTAACTCCTACATAAAACAAGGCACCCCAGTGACACTTCTCACAACCAAGTGAATCAAACCAATGTAAGCAGTACCCTCAATGCTACAAACACAGACACATGCTGGATAAAAGCAAAATAACAATAAGATAATAATAATGAAATCTGAGCTTAAAAGGTGAATACCTAAGCAGAAAAATGGAGAGGGAACTCAAAGCCAGAGCAACAGAACAGAGTATATGGACTTAGGCTACAGAGAGTTAGAGGGGAGCTCTTGCATAAAGCATGGAAGATTGGATGGCTACTGCATCCATAGAAAAGAGATGAGAAAACTAAGGAAGTAGCATGGAAATTTTCTGGATGCCTGGTGCTATAAGTAAGGTTAAAAACAAAAGTCAGTTACAAGAAATCAAATTTAACTTATTTTACTATTATAGTGTTAGAACTAGAAGCTGAGAAAGTATTAACAAAACTGTTTTGAAGTCCTCAGAGAAGCAAATAGTAAACCACTAAATGTGGATTCTTCCATAAAACAGAGCCCTTAAGACATCTTAGAAAATACAACCCTCACTGAATATGAGTCCATAATTAAAATGGTAAATTATGTGAGAAAATTATGCATCAGGACAGAAAATTAGCTGGTGCAAGATAGAGGAGAATTAGTACTCCAAGCAGAGAAAATAGAACAATCTGAAAGATTCTATACAATAAGTATAATTAAAGGACTTTTGAGCTTAATGAAGGAATAGAAACTGTAATAAATATGAACCGATGTATAGAAAAAGAACATGTAGATTTGAAAAAAATTCAAGTAGAACCTCTAAAAATAAAAAAAGTTGTTAAAATTATAAACAATACATGACTTAAATAACATATTAAGTACCAAAAGGAGATAACTGACCAAGTGGAGAGGGATCTGAGGAAGGTACTAGTGGGCTGAACCTAAAGATAAAAAGAAAGACAGACTAAGTATTGGCTAAGAATCATGGAGGAGAGAATGAGAAGGCCCAGCAGAAAGATGGGACAGAGGCAATAATTTAAGGTATAATGCCTGATTTTTTTGTAGAATTGAAGAAATATATTAATGCCCCAGTGGAAGAAGCACACAAGTTCTAAAGAATATGAAATAGATGTACACACAGACATCCTGTGGTGAAAACTGCAGAACCATTTAAGGCATAGACAAAAACGTAAAAGCAGCCAGAGAGAAAAACTAATGTCCTGCTGACAGTTATCAACAGTAGACTGCAAAAGAAAATAGAAAAACAGGTAGAAAATTTTAAGGGAAAAATCACTGTTAGCTTAGAATTCTAAACCAAGTTAAACTATAAGAATTAAGATAAAATATAGACATTTTCAGATGAAGAGGAGCAGGGCGTTTATGACTTAAAGACTCTTACCCTAAGAACTACAGAAGAATGTACTTCAGGAGAGAGGACATTGAACTCAGAAGGACTTGCAAGTGAAAAAGCAATGGAGAACTAATATTGCTGAGTGTGTTGATAAATCTGAATAAGCACTGACTATAAAAATAAAATTCACTTAAGTGACAGTTAAAGTGGAAGCAACATTTCCAAAGTAATATTATGGAGTATGAGGGAATGGTGCAAAGGAAGAGTGGGGTGTATATTGTTTGCTGCTGCTGCCGAGTCACTTCAGTCGTGTCCGACTCTGTGTGACCCCAGAGATGGCAGCCCACCAGACTCCGCCGTCCCTGGGATTCTCCAGGCAAGAACACTGGAGTGGGTTGCCGTTTCCTCCTCCAGTGCATGAAAGTGAAAAGTCAAAGTGAAGTCTCTCAGTCGTGTCCGACTCCTAGCGATCCCATGGACTGCAGCCTACCAGGCTCCTCCGTCCGTGGGATTTTCCAGGCAAGAGTACTGGAGTGGGGTGCCATTGCCTTCTCCATATATTGTTTAGGAGGATACATTAATTTCAGTCTCTAAGTTATGTTTTCATGTTCAAAATGTGAAAGTAAAAAGTAAAAAAAGTATAAAGAAATCAAGTCAGCAAGCCAGTAGTGGGAGACAAAGGAATTAAGAAATTCTGTCAGACAACAATAGGAAAGAAAGAAGAAAAAAATTGAAAACAAAACAAAGAGGTTAAATGGTTATATACGTGAATTTTATAGAACTTTCAAAACACATATACATATTTTATAATCATATCAGGCATATTAAGGATTATAATCATATGAGATAGGTGAAATTAGAGAGGGAAATGGGGAAAAAAAAAACAAAAATTAAGAGTGTGAAACTAGTGATAATTTACTGAAAAATGTGATTAACTCAACTCTTTGTCCTTGATTTAAATTATGGAGAAGGGAAAGTCAGATGAAAGAGATAAATTCAAGAATATGAATAATCATAATAATTGTAAATAGATAAAATTTGTTGAAATACATCATTGAAAGGAAACATTTTTTCTCTTTATGAGATATAGCTAAAATCTGAAAGAAAGACCTGGAGGGATGGTACGGGGAGGGAGTTGGGAGGGGAGTTCAGGATGGGGAGCACGTGTACACCCATGGCGGATTCATGTTGATGTGTGGCAGAACCAATACAATATTGTATTGTATTGTAAATTTTGTAAAATTTGTAAAATATTGTAAAGTAATTAGCCTCCAATTAAAGTAAATAAATTTAAATTAAAAAAAAAGAAAGTAAAGAGATGGAAAAAGAACATATCAGACTAATAGTAACTGAAAGAAACTTGGCATAAGAACATTAACATCAAACTAAATAGATTTAAGGCTTCCCTAATAGCTCAGTTGGTAAAGAATCTGCCTGCAATGCAGGAGACCCTAATTCGATTCCTGGGTTGGGAAGATCCAGTGGAGAAGGGATAGGCTGCCCACTCCAGTATTCGGGCCTGGAGAATTCCATGGACTGTATAGTCCATGGAGTCTCAAAGAGTTGGACATGACTGAGCGACTTTCACTTTCAAATAGATTTAAAGTCACAGAACAATATTAGGAGTAAAAGATAACTGTGGATAAGAGAGACAGTGTACCAGTAGGCCATACCAAGAGTGACATAACAAATGCACTATATTATAATGCAGTTTCAAAATATAGAAACTAAAAGTGCACAGAAATGCAACTATAAATTGATGAAGTCCCCAGTCATAGTGGGAGATTTAATAGACTTCTTTCACAATAGGTAAGTAGAAAAACATACAGAAGGGTGGATGAACACATTCAACAAGCTTGACTTAATATTTAGACAGATATAAATATACAGATTTAGATATATCCCTGCCCCTTAAAAATATAGACAATGCATGTTCTTCCAAATACAGGCCAAATATTGATAAATACTAACCACATACTAGGTCAAAAGTGAAGTCTTAATATAGTCCAAAGAATACTATCATATAAATCATGTTCTCTGGCCATAATTATCCTTTTTTTTAACTAATAAAAATATATCAAAATAGTAAGTAAAAAGCCCTCAAAATCAGCAACCCCATATATATGGAAACTAAACAACACACCTAAACCCCAAATAGTGATCCTATGCAAGGACTTTTCTGTTTTTGAGTAACGGTTAAGTTCAAGGGCTTCCCTGGTAGCTCAGAGGTTAAATCGTCTGCCTGCAATGCAGGAGACCTGGGTTCGATCCCTGGGTCAGGAAGATTCCCTGGAGAAAGAAATGGCAACCCACTCCAGTACTCTTGCCTGGAGAATCCCATGGAGGGAGGAGCCTGGTAGGCTACAGTCCATGGGGTCACAAAGAGTGGAACACGACTGAGTGACTTCACTTTCACTTTAAGTTCAAGGATGCCCAGGAAGGCATAAAATGTAATAAAATCCAGGTATGCATATATAAATCTCTGTTATCTGGCCTCAAAGTAATCTCAAGTATGTGTTTCTGTTTCCACTTTTACAGATGAAGGAAATGGGGGTCAGTAACTTGCACAGAGTCACACAACTTATAAGCTGTGGAAACAGAATTCACCTCCATTTTCTTTAACACTGGCTTAGAGAGAGACATACAACTGGAAATTGCCTGTGAAGAGAAGAGATGGAATGGCTAATCTGTACAAGAAACCTAAGAGAAGGAAATGTAGTTGCTTCATTCGTTGGGCCATTATTCAGGGAGTCAATATGTAGAGCTCACAAGTAAAGGCAGGTGAGCTCCTTAAGGACTTGACGCTGGGTAATCAGGCTTTCCCAGAAGAGAGAATAGGGCTATCGCTTGTTTTAATAGCATTTTGTAAAATTTAACTCATGTAACAAATATTAGATATTATCATGAATGTTAAACGTTGCCCAGAAGTCCCTGTGCTTCCTGGAAGCTTTAAGGAAAATCTACATTATTTTAGTGGTAAATTTCAGATAACAGAGTAGCATGAGCACTTAACTAGGAGATTTTCATTATCTCCCTGGCCTAGAGAGTAAAATAAAGTGATGCATAGTGAACTTTGTGTGTGTGTGTTTGTGATTAAAGTAATTCCTTTTTTTAAATTATGTAACCATTTTAAATTGAAGTATAGTTAATTTACAATATGTGTTAGTTTCAGGTATGCAGCGAAGTGATTCAGTTATACACAGTTTTTAAAAAATTTTTTATTATTATTATTTTTAAATTATTTAATTATTATTATTATTATTTTTTAATTTTTTTTTTTTACTTTACAATATTGTATTGGTTTTGCCATACATCAACATGCATCCGCTACAGGTGTACATGTATTCCCCATCCTGAACCCTGCTCCTACCTCCCTCCCCATACCATCCCTCTGGGTCATCCCAGTGTACCAGGCCCAAGCTTCTTGTATCCTGCATTGAACCTGGACTGGCGATTCGTTTCTTATATAATATTATACATGTTTTAATGCCATTCTCCCAAATCATCCCCCACCCCCACAGAGTCCAAAAGACTGTTCTGTAAATCTGTGTCTCTTTTTTTTTTAATTTAATTTTATTTTTTAACTTTACAATATTGTATTGGTTTTGCCATATATCAAAATGAATCTGCCACAGGTATACATGTGTTCCCCATCCTGAACCCTCCTCCCCCCTCCCTCCCCATACCATCCCTCTGGGTCATCCCAGTGCACCAGCCCCAAGCATCCTGTATCCTGCATCGAACCATCTGTGTCTCTTTTGCTGTCTCGCATACAGGGTTGTTGTTACCATCTTTCTAAATTCCATATATATGCGTTAGTATACTGTATTGGTGTTTTTCTTTCTGGCTTACTTCACTCTGTATAATAGGCTCCAGTTTCATCCACCTCATTAGAACAGATTCAAATGTATTCTTTTTAATGGCTGAGTAATACTCCATTGTGTATATGTACCACAGCTTTCTTATCCATTCATCTGCTGATGGACATCTAGGTTGCTTCCATGTCCTGGCTATTATAAACAGTGCTGCGATGAACATTGGGGTACACGTGTCTCTTTCAATTCTGGTTTCCTCGGTGTGTATGCCCAGCAGTGGGATTGCTGGGTCATATGGCAGTTCTATTTCCAGTTTTTTAAGGAATCTCCACACTGTTCTCCATAGTGGCTGTACTAGTTTGCATTCCCACCAACAGTGTAAGAGGGTTCCCTTTTCTCCACACCCTCCCCAGCATTTATTGCTTGTAGACTTTTGGATCACAGCCATTCTGACTGGCGTGAAATGGTACCTCATAGTGGTTTTGATTTGCATTTCTCTGATAATGAGTGATGTTGAGCATCTTTTCATGTGTTTGTTAGCCATCTGTATGTCTCTTTTGGAGAAATGTCTATTTAGTTTATACACAGTTTTATATAGCTACTTTTTAAGATTCTTTTCTATTACAGATTATTACAAGGTATTGAGTATACTTCCCTGTGCTATATAGTAGGTCCTCGTGGTTTGTCTATTTTATATATACTAGTGTGTGTCTGTTAATCCCAAACTTCTAATTTTTCTCTCCACTGACCTGCATCACCATGATCTCCTTTGGTAATCATAAGTTGGTTTTGTATTTATGTGAGTCTATTTCTATTTTGTAACAAATCAAAATTTAAAGTAAGATAACAGTATCATGTTGTTGTTTTTTAAGCACTTTTGAAGACCATATTTTACCCCACCTAGAGATAAATAGGTATCCTTACCTCCTCTTCTTCTAGAAGTAAATGGATTTTCTTCTAGCTGTCTTTTTCACTGAGTGTAGGTCTTTTAAATGTCCTGACAATGCTGTTCTTTCAATGGGCCAAAAGTTTAAGCTCCTGTTCTCCCAGACAGCCATTGGTCCCCAAAACTCTAGTTTTGTGGTGTTAACATTTAATCCCAGGGCACTTCTGGCTGCTGAGTTTGCCTACCATTTTGGTTTCAGCATATTAATTTTATAAGTTTTGGGGATTTCTGTTTCTTTCTTGTAAGCTGAGCAATGCATTTGAACTTACATTTGCATTTTTTTATCCGGTGTCTAGATTTTCTGTGGCAGGTGGGCTTTTCAGAACTTCTAGTCTGACAAGTGCATATCCTTAAAGCATTCTCCTTACTGCAGTTAGAGTGAAATTTCCAAATATGAGTCTGACCATATCTCAGATTACTGTTCAAAACTCATCAATGACCTCAATAAAGCCCATATTCTTCTTTTCTTCTAGGATGGTTAATTTATTTCTTTTCTTTTTAAACTTTTAAAGTTTGTGTTAGATGTAGCTGATTAACAGTGTTGTGATTGTTTCAGGTGAACAGTGAAGGGACTCAGCCATACATATAGAGGAGCCCATGATGCTCCTCTGTCCACATGATTTTCCGGTGAAATATGTATTCATTCTCCCCTAAACTCCTCTCCCGCCCAGGCTGCCACATAAGATTGAGCAGAGTTCCATGTGCTATACAGTAGGTCCTTGTTGGTTATCCATTTTAAATATAGCAGTGTGTACATGTCCATCCCAAACTCCCTAATTATCCCTTTCCTCATCCTTCCCCCTGGCAACCATAAGTTCATTCTCTAAGTCTGTGAGTCTCTTTCTAAGTTCATTTGTATCATTTCTTTTTAGATTCCACATATAAAGCATGTCATACAATATTTCTCCTTCTCTGTCTGCCTTATTTCACTCAGTATGACAATCTCTAGGTCCATCTATCTTGCTGCGAATAGCATTATTTCATTCTTTTTAATGGCTGGGTAATATTCCATTGCTATATATACTACATCTTCTTTATCCATTCCTTTGACTGTAAGCCCACATTCTTGAAATGGTCCGTCAGCACCTGGGCAATCTGGAAACACCTCTATCCTCATCAGGTGCCTTCCTCTCTTCACTTCAGCCTGAGAGCTCCCTTACTTCTGTAAAGGTGGTATTTCTTTCAGCCTCAAGACTTTCACATATACTTCTCTCCTGGATCACTTTCCTTGAATGCTCTCCGGTATCACACTTCCTGGGTCACTTTTCTTGAATACTTTTATCTAGTTAACTTTCTTGCTAGCATCTAAGTTCCATGAGGAATGGGGTCATCTTTGTAGGTTCCTTGCTGCATGCCACATGTTCTGATATTTTAGACCTTCCACAGTGTTTGTTGAATGGTGTGGTTTAGTTGCTAAGTCGTGTCCGATTCTTTGTGACCCCATGGACCGTAGCCCACCAGGCTCCTCTGTCCATGTAATTTTCCAGGCAAGAATACTGTGGGTTGCCATTTCCTTCTCCTTATTCCCCACCCATGGATTGAACCTGGGTCTCCTGCGTTGCAGGTGGATTCTTTACCAACTGAGTCACCAGGGAAGCTATGATTCCCATAGGAATCATTCAATAAGTGAGCTACTTGTCTTCATCTTTACACTTACTTTTCCTCCTCTGTTCATTGTCTTTTGAATAGGACCATGCATTATCTTTCAGGCTAGAAACTGGAGCCATTTTAGTCTCCTCTCTCTTTTACACTACCACTAGTAATCAATAATCTTGCTGAATATCTAAGAAAATTATTCTTTCTTTTTAGTCTTGCTACCACTATCCTGCCTAAGTTCATTATTGCTTACTTAGATTATTACATATATTTCCTAACTGAGTAACATGCTGTAGCTTGGCTCCTGCAAACAAATCTATTTTCCTTCCCTTCTTAAAGTTCTTAAATGTTTGCCCACTAATGCCTTAGTCTGACATGCACATTTGTTGTGTTCCTTCTTCATCTCCTATCCCTCTCTATTCCACATGCATCACAAGCTTGAGCTACGTTAATCAAACTTTCATAGAGCACCTGTTATTTGGCAAGCTATATACTAGAAACTGTAACCTACATCCCTTCAGTTACTCCTCTGAAACTCTGAGTTTGTATTTTCCCCAGGAGGGAACAGAGATGTAGGGAGGAATGACGTGGTCTCTAGATCATGTTGCTGACCTGTGGCAGAGCCAGGACTGAAAGCCAGATCTGCTGAACTCCAGGACCCATCTTCGTTCCCTTAGTGTGTTTCCAGGGAAAAAAGTTTGAGAACATCTTGGAGAAGAATGAAACCTACCATTGAGTCACTGAGGCAAATGGCAAGATGATGTCATGGTGATATAAAAATCAGATGGCAATTAAGAGATGCATCTTTAAAAGGTCTTCAAGGAAGCTTTTTGTTATTTTCTGTTTTTTTTTTTTTTTTCTTTTCTGGTTTCTCTCCACCTCTTCCTTTCCCAGTCCATGGAAACAAAATCAAATAATATTCCTTACCCCAACCCTAGACAAAATTAGAAGATAGGGCTTTTAAAAAAAAACAAACAAACACTTTTTATTTATTTTAGAATATAACCAGTGAACAATGTGGTGATAGTTTCAGGTAGACAGCAAAGGGACTCAGCCATACAAAAACATTTATCCATTTAGAGGGCAGGTTTTATATGAATCATTTTGAGATGTCTTCTAACAGAGTTTAGAATTATATTTTCCTTGACTTTCAGTCTTCAGATTCGCTTATTACTGTTTGATGCTCATGTTTTTTCCGTCAGTCATATGGAAGGAGCACCTGGGATCTATGTGTGCCCCCAGTTTCCTTTCCTGGGTATTTCCAGACCCTGTGGGGAAGCAGTAAAGAATCTGCCTGTAATGCAGGAGACATGGGTTCAATCCCTGAATCAGGAAGATCCCCTGAAGGGGGAAATGCCAACCCACTCCAGTATTCTTGCCAGGAAAATCCCATGGACAGGGAAGCCTGGTGGGCTATAGTCCATGGGGTCGCAAAGAGTTAGACATGCCAGCACAGATGCACATGTACATGTAGAGCCTAAATAGCGGTTCTTAGAGCTAGGATCTGGATTCCCTGAGCCAATCCATTTACCTACTCCTCCTTGTCATACCTCTAAATAACTACTGAATTCTTCATTTCTTCTCCAGCTTCCCAATAGCCTTTTTAACCACTGACTTTGACCATCTCAGATTTATCCTGCACATTATTTCCAGAGTAATCTGTTTGAAGCACAAGTATAACTGTGTTATTTCTTTGCTTAAAAAACAAAAACAAACAAACAAACAAAACCCGAACCTCTCAGTGGCTCCTGGTTAGCACAGGGTAAAAGTCAAATAGCTCAGCATAGCCGATACCTGGCCCTGCCCCAGCTTTCTCTCACAATCCAATGACATTTAATGAATGTGGTTTCTTAAAATGCTGACTTTTTAAAAAATTTAACTTATTTTGTAATTAAATATAGTTGCTTTACAATGTTGTGTTTCTGATGTACAGCAAAATGATTCAGTTATATATAGACATACAGTAAGACCTTGTTGTTTATCCATTCTGTATATAATAATTCACATCTGCTAATCCCAAATTCCCAATGCATCCCTCCCCTTGCCTAGCACTGGCAACCGCAAGTCTGTTCTCTACATCTATGAATCTGTTTCTGTTTTGTAAATAGGTTCATGTGAGTCATATTTTAGATTCCACATATAAGTGACATCATAATGTATTTTTCTTTCTCTTTCTGACTTATTTCACTAGTATGGTAATCTCTAGGTCTCTCCATGTTGCTGGGCTCCCCTGGTAGCTCAGTTGGTAAAGAATCTGCCTGCAATGTGGGACATCTAGGTTTGATCCCTGGGTTGGAAAGATCCCCTGGAGACAGGATAGGCTACCCACTCCAGTATTCTTGGGCTTCCCTAGTGGCTCAGACAGTAAAGAACCTGCCTGCAATGCAGGAGATCTGGGTTCAGTCCTGGGTTGGGAACATCCCCTGGAGGAGGGCATAGCAACCCACTCCAGTATTCTTGCATGGAGAATCCCCATGGACAGAGGAGCCTGGTGGGCTACAGTCCATGGGGTAATAAAGAGTTGGGCATGACTGAGTGACTAAGCACATCCATGTTGCTGCAAATGGCATTATTTCATTCTTTTTTATGGCAAGGTAGTATTACATTGTGTATATGCACCATTTCTTTATCCATTCATCTGTTAATGAACTTAACTGCTTCCATGTCTTCGCTAATGTGAGCAGTGCTGCTATGACCATAGGGATACATGTTTCTTTTCAAATTAGAGTTTTATTTGGATATATGCACAGGAGTGGGATTGTGGATCATATGGTAGCTCTATTTTGAGTTTTTTAAGGAACATCCGTGATGTTTTCTATAGTAACTACACCGATTTACATCTCCATCATTACCGTAGGAGGGTTTCTTTTTCCTCTATACCTTCTTCAGAATTTGTTATTTGTAGACTGCAAAGAGTTGACTCATTGGAAAAGACTCTGATGCTGGGAGGGATTGGGGGCAGGAGGAGAAGGGGACGCCAGAGGATGAGACGGCTGGATGGCATCACTGACTCAGTGGACGTGAGTCTGAGTGAACTCCGGGAGTTGGTGATGGACAGGGAGGCCTGGCGTGCTGCAATTCATGGGGTCGCAGAGTCAGACAAGACTGAGCGATTGAACTGAACTGAGACTTTTTAAAGATGGCCACTCTGACTTGAATGAGGTGGTGCCTATTGTTAGTTTTGATTTGCATTAAGGAACCACTTTTTATACTTCTTCAGACAGATGGTGGGATTGGGTTATTTTGTTAGGCACAGTTACCCTGTGCCTAATATTTCTGAGAATATTTCAAAGATGAATGGATTTCTAACTCCCTGGTCTCAAACCTGATCTGATGCAGCTAGGAGAAGCAGGCTGTGACATCACACAGTGTGGTACAGAAACCACCAAAGCAGGGTCAGAGGGTCAGGTGGGGACTTGAGGACTCTTTCATTAAGCCATGGGTAAGTTCATGGAAAATATCTACAGTCCCAGGAGACTCATTCTTCAGCCACTGTAACAAAGACATTCTGAAGAGTTCAGTGCTGGTACCTCATTAAAGACTGCATTTAGCTTGGGTTCATTCTCCCACTCCTCAACTCCTGTTCATCCAGCAGAACTTTGAAATATTGTAAATGTCCAGCCCTTGCCAACATAATTCCATTACAGATAACCAGTGAACCCCAAACAGCAAAGGCAGAATAGGCAAAGCTTCAGATCAAATCGCTATCATGAAGGAGAAGCTTGAGTTAATTTCATGAATGTGTGGATAAAGAAAAAGAGAAACTAGAACGATTAGAGAGGAGGTGTCCTCTAGACAAAGGACTCCTAACAGGAGTTATGCCCCTAAAAGACATGGACATGGAAGACAGTGTTTTAAATAATAATTCAAAAACATTCTCCTAAAATAAAAAAAAGAACCAAATGACCATGTTGAAAAGACTGTACTCGGGGTGGGGTGAAATATAGCTGTCTAGATCAAGATATATTCTGCTCAAGTTACACATTATATCAAAATTATCAAAGATTAAAAAACAGAAGTTAAAATAATGGAAGTACTTTTGGAGAGAAGAAGCAATTCACCTTTAAGAGGTCAGTGCCTGGAATAGCTTCAGACTTCTTCCCAAATGTAATTCTAGGAGACAACAGAGTAGCTGCTACAGAGTTCGGAAGGAATATGTGGCCCCAGATATTATAATTGGCCAAGTTTTCATTCATTTATAAGGTAGCAAGTAAACATTCTTAAATATGGAAGAATTTATGGAATATGATCCCTATGATCCCTTTGTAAAAGTACTCCTTGACAAAAACAAAACCGACACAAACCAAGCCAAACAAAAACCCCAGAGAATCAAAAGGTCAGTCAGAGTACTGAACTCAGAAATGGAGAAGATATGACAAAGGCACATATAGGATCATTGACTCCAAAGAAGTACGGACCTAAGATGAAACACCTAGGGGATTATGGTTGTGAACGGAATGGAAATGTTACATATTTTAGGGCAGAAAAACAGTAAAACACCAAGATAAATGTGGAGGTAGGGAAAAGAGAAAGGAGGAGGGAAGAAGGGAACAATTTTAACATTTCATCCTCCATAACAGGGTTGATGTGAACTAAAGCTGAAACATGAAGTTAAGAATAAGGAAAATATAATAGTCATTTATCGGAAGTTCAGCAATTTCCTTTCGTTTTGTTTCAGATAATTATACTTCTGTTAAATTAATGCAAAATTATACTTAATACTCCCGGTTAAAGTGTTATATATGTTCCAGTCCTATTGTCATAAAATTCTTTCTGTCCAACTCTGCTCGCCTGTCTGAGTGGCAGTATGTTTAAGGCAGAGCTTCTCAACTTTATTGTGTCTATGAATCACCTGGGGTTCTTCCTGGCGTGTAGGCTTGGGGGAAGGGCATGAAACTCTGCATGTTGAGTAAGTTCCCAAGTGCTGCTGGCTTCCCAGGTGGCGCTGGTGATAGAGAACTCACCTGCCAATGCAAGAGGCATGTGAGATGCAGGTTTAATCCCTGGGTGGGAAAGATCCTCTGGAGAAGGGCGTGGCAACCCACTCTAGTATTCTTGCCTGGAGAATCCCATGGACAGAGGAGTCTGTCGGGCTACAGTCCATGGGATCACAAAGCGTCGGACACGACTGAAGTGACTTAGCGTGCACACACACACTCAAGTATTGCTGGTGCTGCTGCCGCTTGGACCTTACTTTGAGCAGCAAAGGAATTTAGGCTGTGAACACTGACCTGGTCCCAGATGGCCTACACTGGATTGCTGGAGCCACTGCTGCTGCTGCTAAGTCGCTTCAGTCGTGTCCAACTCTGTGCGACCCCATAGACAGAAGCCGACCAGGCTCCCCCGTCCCTGGGATTCTCCAGGCAAGAGCACTGGAGTGGGTTGCCATTTCCTTCTCCAATGCATGAAAGTGAAAAGTGAAAGTGAAGTCGCTCAGTCATGTCCGACTCTTAGCGACCCCATGGACTGCAGCCCACCAGGCTCCTCCGTCCATGGGATTTTCCAGGCAAGAGTACTGGCTGGAGTAGGGTGACATTGCCTTCTCTGGCTGGAGCCACTACTTACTAGTTATTTGACTTTGAACAAGTCATCTTCTGTACCTGGATTTTCCAGTCTATAAAACTGAAGTTTTACAGACTATTATTCCCAACAGTAATCTGTAAAATGACCATAGATTATTATTCTCAACAATAATCTATAAAATGAGAATAATAATAATGCCTGCTAACAAAAGTTAAGTATGATAAAAATTCCAGTCAATCCTAAAGGAAATTAACCTTGAATATTCATTGGAAAGACTGAGGCTGAAGCTGAAGCTCCAATATTTTGGGCACCTGATTCTAAGAGCTGACTCATTGGAAAAGACCCTGCTGCTGGGAAAGATTGAAGGCATGAGGAGAAGGGGGCGACAGAGGATGAGATGGTTAGATGGCATCATTGACTCAATGGACATGAGTTTGAGCAAGCTCTGGGAGATGGTGAAGGACAGGGAAGCCTGGCATGCTGCAGTCCATGGGGTTGCAAAGAGTCAGATACGACTGAGTGACTGAACAACAGTGTGATAAAAATTGATTATTGTCACAAACCCTGTTAACCCTGGACCAGAAACCTAACTTCTCCTGACTTCAGTTTCCCCATTTGTAAAAATTGCTACCTCATAGAACTGTGTGACAACTAGAAGTAATTTATTTAAGATGCCCTTCATGGTATCTAGAATAATATAGATAATCAGTAAAGGATAATTACCTATATTTATTGTTATTATATGTTATAATGTAATAATACTTACTAATCATATCTTCTAATAACCCATATAATCATAGATCTACCAATCCATTTATTCACTCACATTTTATTTATTCATTCTATAACTAAGTTTTGAGTTTTTCCTCCTTCAGGACATGCTAGTTCAAGCACTAGGATTATGTCATAAACAAGCCATAAACAAGACAGTCTAGTGCACCTTTCAGTCTAGTAGGAGAGAAGAAGCAAAGACATCATATGCAAAGCCATATTTAAGTGTTGTGAAGAAAAACTAAAGCAAGATCAAGGATGGAAGATGATGCTTGGGGTAAGGAGAAGGATTATTAGGCAAGCGGTCAGGACCAGTCTCTTAGAGGAAGGAACAACAGAGTAGACACCCAGATAAGGTGAGGGCGCAGATCCTGAGAAGTTCCAGGGAAAATATTTCCATCAGAGGTTCTTATGAGGTTGGGGGTCAGTGTTTCTAGTTCTGAGAGAATGTGATACAGTGCCAGGAGTAAGAGGCAGGGCCAGATCAGTATTTTCCAAACCGAAAGTCACAGTTCATCAGTGGGTTGCAAACAGCATTAACAATGAACTAAAAAGAGAAAAGGATGGGTCAGGATTCAAGGTATCACAGTGCATAGTAAGGGTAAGTGTTGCTTTGTGGAATTAAATATATGTACATGCATGTGTGTATGTGCTAAGTTATGATTTAAAAATGAATTTCTTACTTTAAGCATGGGGCAATAAGTTTCAAATATAGAGGACCAAATTATGTTGACCCTTGTGGTCTGTGATAAAGTGCAAAGGTTTTATTTAGAAAGGCAAGATGCCACAGAAGGAGTCTGGCGAGCAGAGGACAGCCACACTGGGATGGATGTATTGAAGTTCTTTGACTTCTGAGTGGCAAGCTGACTGAGGGGAGCAAGAACGAGAGAAAACAAGGATAACTTCTTGCCAAATCACCTCTTACCTGTAGCACTGTGGTAGGCAGGCAGTGTCTCCCTGCGCCACCAGAGATATCCAAGGCCTAGACCTTGGAATATGTTATGTTATGTGGCAAAGGGGACTTTGCAGATATGATTAAAATTGAGATGCAGAGAGAATCCTGGGTTATTTGGGTGGACTCAGTCTAATCACAAGAGTCCTTAAATATGGAAGGGAGCAGCAGAAGAGAAAGTCAGGGTGATATGATATGAAAGACACGTCACCTGCCATTTCTGGCTTTAAAGATGGTGGGAGAGGCCATGAGTCCATGGATGTGGGGGATGTGTAGCTGCTGGAAAATGCAAGGATCCTAGAGCTTTTGGAAAGCAACTTGACACTTTGATTTTAGCCTGGCATGGTCTGTGTTGGACTTGTTAACCTACAGAACTGTATGACTATACATCTGTGTTTTTTAAGCCCCTGCATTCGTGGTAATTTCTTCTGGGAGCAGTAGAAAAGTGGTACAAGCATGTTGCCTCTTAAACCCATCTTCACTCCCAGCCTCATCACAGACCTCTTCAGAGCACTGACATGAGGTCTGGATTTAAGTTCCCTCAGTTTCCCTCACTGCCCCACGGGTTCCCCACAGAACTCTCTGTTCCTTCTGCTGTCTACCCTGTGTCTGGTTTCCATTCTGCATTTCCAGCACCTTCTCTCGTGATTCTCAATAGAGATGCCCAGCAGTGAGGGAACACTCAATCTGAAATCTTTTGTGGTCAAAAAGAGATAGAATTAAGTTGAGGAAAATGAGGAAAGAACTGAGGTTGAGGGAGGCTGCACCTAATTTCTTTCACTTTTGAATTTTCATTTTAAAATGTTAAGACAAGTGGATTATCTCATAGCTGTTGGTATTCCATGATGAAAAGTTGATGATTAATTCACTTTGGGTTTATTATAGCAAAGGGCAATGATTTAGTTTGTCCAAATTCAAATATAGGGCGGAGCTAGTTGCTTTTAATACATTCTGTAAATGTGTGGGCAGTACTGCAGCCAAGTTCTTTGTGCTGTATCACCACTGGCTGGATCAGTGTTACTCAAATACTCTACTAGCCATATGGTCTTCAAATAGAAATGAGATGTCATCATTTTTACTATGAACGGCATCATTAGATTGATCTAATGAAAAATATAAGGGATAAATGTTTCATTAGAACTTATTCAGGAAAGATAATGTCTAGTATTGAGGAAGTTTTTTCTAATTTTGACAGTTTCCACACACAAAGAACTCTTAATCCTCACAGAGATCTTGTTTGGCAAGAAGGACAGCTGTTCATATACTCTGCAGATGACAAGCAAGGGACTCTGGGAGGTTACTAGATCTGCCCAAAGTAAGTGGCAGAAACTAGAACCCAGGTTGTCAGATTCCTAATTAGCATCTTCACCAATTCCCCTTGATATCCTAAAAAGCTTCACCTTGTTTGTTTGGTATTTTAGTAGAAATGATTCACCTGAGGTTGGCCCTGACACTCTGAAACTCCAATTTTTAAATATTCCAACCATTCAAATAGAGATTTGTAACATCTACAACCTTGGTACGCAGTGAATAATAAGTACAGTTTAACCACTTCTTGCTGGTTAGGGTGTATTATTATCAATGTTGATTATTGTATTGTGAGGTCCTTAAAAACCATTCGGGTTGTCAGTGCCTATCCAATGTGGTTCTGCACTGCCAGCCTTTTATTATTCTATTGTCTTTTCTCCTCAATAGTTTTTGCCTTCCCAGGACAATGGCTTCTATTAATAACACTTGCTTGTTTTCTTCTCAAAGAAAAGTTGCCTGAGGGACACATCTCACCTGTGGAGCAAGGTGCACGGACTTTGTGACAGTCTGCCTTATTGAATTTGATACATCCTAGATGGTTCATGTTATCAGAAGTCTGGCTATAATACCGTTCACATTGGATATTACTATGAAAATATAAGTAACACTCTCTTGAAAAGAAGATTATATGGAGCTCGTTTATTTATTTGCTGTCCTGGGTCTTCTCTAGTTGTGGCTCTCAGGCTTCTCTTGCTGGGGTGTGTGGGCTTAGTTGCTCTACAGCATGTGGGATCTTAGTTCCCTGCCCTGGGATCGAGTCCACATTTCCTCATTGGAAGGTGGATTCTTAACCACTGGACCACCAGGGAGTCCCTATATGGAGCTTATTTCTAAAATATTGCTTACATTTATTATCTCATAGGAATCTGATGACAGATGTTGAATACATCAGATGATGACACATGCAAATGCATGTGACAAACGGGGCACCTTGAAATCTGTCCTCATATAAGATTTTCTTTTATGGAGCAGCAACTAAGTAACAGAGTTTAAACAATATTACAAAATAGAACAGGATAATGTCAACTTAATAGAGTGTTTTAATTTTTTATTCCTATAAATCCCTTATGCAAGTCTTAATAACCTTTAATCATGTTCCACTCTGCCATTATAAACAAAGTACTAATTTGTTATTTGGTAAATAGATCAATAGTATTTACATGTTAATCTTAGAATACAAATTCTAGGGCATTTTTTTCCCCTCTAAAGCTGTTTGAACTTTACAGCCACCTTATTAGTTCTTATTTAAAAATATTGAAGCAATATTACCAGGAGAAATTTCAATTTTGTATGAGATAGTTCGTTGACTATATTAAGTACTCATGCCCAGGAGAATTTTGATTGAGAACACTGTTAAAAAGAAAAAATAAAAGCCGTGTAAATTTGCAAAAGAAAGCAAACGTCATATTACTTAGCAAAACGTAATTTCATAATTTAAATTCCATTGATGGCAGAAGGGTATTTCTTGGGGAATTTGCCTACAGTGGAAAAGAGAGAGCCTGAATGGACTTGATTCCGGCCTGTGTGAATCACACCTGTTGGGTGGTGACAGAGTAGGCTCGTTAGCTCTCAGTGCCATTTGAGCTGTGCTTCTTACTCCTGCTTGAAATCGCTTGAAGTCTTCCCCATTTTTTACCACCTCTGCTGCAGGACTAGTGCTGAATACAGTGCTGAGATACAGGCTTCCACTGAAAACTGGTGTATGACCTTGAAAGGATGCTGACACTTACCCTATCTTAGACACATATAAGTGTCATCTGCAAGTGGTTTTCTATTATGCTATTGAACACATCTCTTTATTGACTCATATCCTCTTAGACCTTCTTGCAGGGCAAGCTCTAGTGTCTTACTGACTGGGTTTAAATATAGGCTTTTCCGCTTAGTTGCTTTGAGCAAGTCATTGAACGACTCTGGGCTTTAGTTTCCTCATCTAAATAAAAAAAAAGATTATGTCTCATAATTTTGTCATGAATGCTAGGTGAGTTAATAGCTATAAAGCACTTGGATCAGTGCCTGGTACAGTAATAAATATGGAATATTAATAAGTATCAGCAATTAATGGTATTGGGCTACAAAATCTTTGAGGTCACTGGTTTATTTAAAATCCACAATATCTGACATGACATACAGAGGAGGTTCAGTATTTAGGCTGAATATTTATGTAGTATATTTTCTAAGAATCGAAAGTCAATGCTGATACTAAAATTTTATATTTTCTAGTCAACCCATTAGGAAACAAATCACTGTCAGTAAAAGGTCAGGTTGAAAATATCAGATTAAAGATACAACCCCCAAAGAGCATTTATATAAAAATGTTTATAGCAGAAGCTTTGTTTCTATTGAGAGAAAATAATATACCTTGATATGTATTTATAGGCAAAATTCTTATGACAAAATACCTATCTTAATTGTTCACCTGTTTTTGGCTATTCAATGAATGATTTACTACTAATGACTGAAACTCTGATCAAGTATTTCACATCACTTTCTGAGTGAACTGCCCACCATTCTTATCCCTACCCGAATCTGGCAGTCCCAATTTCCCTCACCCTATTCTACTTTTTCCCATATGGACACAAAGCACCTTATTATATTATATTCTATATGGTTTAATTGTTTGTTATTTAGCATCTATATTCTTTGGCTAGAATATAAGCTATATGAGGGTAGGTATCTTTGTTTGGTTCACTAATGAGAGTCCCTTGGACTGCAAGGAAATCCAACCAGTTCATCCTAAAGGAGATCAGTCCTGGGTGTTCATTGGAAGGACTGATGCTAAAGCTGAAACTCCAGTACTATGGACACCTCATGAGAAGGGTTGACTCATTGGAAAAGACTCTGATGCTGGGAGGGATTAGGGGCAGGAGGAGAAGGGGACGACAGAGGATGAGATGGCTGGATGGCATCACCGACTCGATGGACATGAGTCTGAGTGAACTCCGGGAGTTGGTGATGGACAGGGAGGCCTGGCGTGCTGCGACTCATGGGGTTTCAAGGAGTTGGACACGACTGAGTGACTGAACTGAATGTATCTTAAGTGCCTGGAATAGCACTTGGCTTGATAGTACTTAGACTCAACAAATCTTTTTTTCTTTTTTAAAAATAATTATTTATTTTTAAATTGAAGGATAATTGCTTTCCAATATTGTATTGGTTTCTGCCATACATCAACATGAATCAGTCATAGTTATACATATGTCCCCTCCCTCATGGCCCTCCTTCCCACCTCCCACCCTATCCCACCCCTCTATGTTGTCACAGAGCATGGTTTGAGGTCCCTGTAGACTCAATAAATCTTTATTGGATGAATGAATGAACTGATTCCATAGGTTTAATTATCTAAAGCTCTCCCCTCTCTGTAATGAAAATAGTCTTAAATCTGAGGGCACGGGATTTCATGTATGCCCTTTCATTGGTTATACCACCTTTACCCCTTGTCAACCAAGTTATTCATATCAATTCAGCTGAAATGAAATCTTCCCTGATAAAAGTGAAATTAGATGTTGCTAAGATTTAATCCCCAACATAAGCATAAATACTAAAATAGCACTGGAACACAGTGTTTAAAGAGAGAGTATAACTGTCCAAAGCATTTTATGTCAGCAACAAATCAAAATATCAGCTTCAAGGTATGTCACGGGGCTTAATTTTATTTCTCTTGCTAAGAAAGCTGCAGCAATGTAAACCTATTTTCAACTCTGGAAAGGCTTAATAAACTGTGTGTATATGTCTGTGTATCTCTCTGTGTGTGTAGTTGGAGATAGAGGAGGGTGTTGTGCTAGGCCAGATTCCAAGTTTAGAGTGGCTTACTTCTTATAACACAGAGTCATATGGAGCTACCAAATATCTTATACTTAACTTCTGATTTTGTTCTAGTCTTAACTATACAGCTTGGAGTTAATTATATGTAGGTAGAAATAGAGGTGGGCTTCCCCGGTGGCTCAGACAGTAAAGAATCTGCCTGTGATGCAGGAGACCTAGGTTTGATCCCTGGGTTGGGAATATCCCCTGGAGAAAGAAACAGCAAGTCACTCTAGTATTCTTGCCTGGAAAATTCCATGCACAGAGGAACCTGACAGACTACAGTTCATGGGGTCACAAAGTCAGACACAACTGTGCGACTGACAGAGGTAGAGGTACAGATAGCTAGAGAAAGGGAGAAATGAACAGACCTTCAGTGTGGTATTTCGTGAGTTTTGATAAATGACCCATAAGAAGAGATGGCAAGAATGCACAGAAGAACTATACAAAATAGATCTTCACGACCCAGACAATCACGATGGTGTGATCACTGACCTACAGCCAGACATCCTGGAATGTGAAGTCAAGTGGGCCTTAGAAAGCATCACTACGAACAAAGCTAGTGGAGGTGATGGAATTCCAGTTGAGCTATTCCAAATCCTGAAAGATGATGCTGTGAAAGTGCTACACTCAATATGCCAGCAAATTTGGAAAACTCAGCAGTGGCCACAGGACTGGAAAAGGTCAGTTTTCATTCCAATCCCAAAGAAAGGCAATGCCAAAGAATGCTCAAACTACCACACAATTGCACTCATCTCACACGCTAGTAAAGTAATGCTCAAAATTCTCCAAGCCAGGCTTCAGCAATATGTGAACCATGAACTTCCTGATGTTCAAGCTGGTTTTAGAAAAGGCAGAGGAACCAGAGGTCAAATTGCCAACATCCGCTGGATCATAGAAAAAGCAAGAGAGTTCCAGAAAAACATCTATTTCTGCTTTATTGACTATGCCAAAGCCTTTGACTGTGTGGATCACAATAAACTGTGGAAAATTCTGAAAGAGATGGGAATACCAGACCACCTGATCTGCCTCTTGAGAAATTTGTATGCAGGTCAGGAAGCAACAGTTAGAACTGGACATGGAACAACAGACTGGTTCCAAATAGGAAAAGGAGTTTGTCAAGACTGTATATTGTCACCCTGTTTATTTAACTTATATGCAGAGTACATCATGAGGAACACTGGACTGGAAGAAACAGAAGCTGGAATCAAGATTGCTGGGAGAAATATCAATAACCTCAGATATGCAGATGACACCACCCTTATGGCAGAAAGTGAAGAGGAACTCAAAAGCCTCTTGATGAAAGTGAAAGTGGAGAGTGAAAAAGTTGGCTTAAAGCTCAACATTCAGAAAACGAAGATCATGGCATCCGGTCCCATCACTTCATGGGAAATAGATGGGGAAACAGTGGAAACAGTGTCAGACTTTATTTTTCTGGGCTCCAAAATCACTACAGATGGTGACTGCAGCCATGAAATTAAAAGACGCTTACTCCTTGGAAGGAAAGTTATGACCAAGCTAGATAGCATATTCAAAAGCAGAGACAGACATTACTTTGCCAACAAAGGTTCATCTAGTCAAGGCTATGGTTTTTCCTGTGGTCATGTATGGATGTGAGAGTTGGACTGTGAAGAAGGCTGAGTGCCAAAGAATTGATGCTTTTGAACTGTGGTGTTGGAGAAGACTCTTGAGAGTCCCTTGGACTGCAAGGAGATCCAACCAGTCCATTCTGAAGGAGATCAGCCCTGGGTGTTCTTTGGAAGGAATGATGCTAAAGCTGAAACTCCAGTACTTTGGCCACCTCATTCGAAGAGTTGACTCATTAGAAAAGACTCTGATGCTGGGAGGGACTGGGGACAGGAGAAGAAGGGGACGCCAGAGGATGAGATGGCTGGATGTCATCACTGACTCGATGGACGTGAGTCTGAGTGAACTCCGGGAGTTGGTGACGGACAGGGAGGCCTGGCGTGCTGCGATTCATGGGGTTGCAAGGAGTCGGACATGACTGAGTGACTGATCTGAGCTGATCTGATCTGATGATCACATTAGTAGTGAAGATGCAGAAATTTGTCACTCTATAAAGTTCCCATGTGCTTATTTCCAATTAATTCTGCAAACTATAGGCAAATATTGCTTTGATTTCAATCACTTTAGGTTGAGTTTGAATTCTTTTGAATTTCATATAAATGGAATTATGTAGTGTATACTCTGTGTCTGGCTTGCTTTGCTAAATATAAAAATTTTAAATTCATTCACATTGATGTGTTCAGTTCAGTTCAGTCGCTCAGTTGTGTCAGACTGTTTGCGACCCCATGGACTGCAGCACACCAGGCCTCCCTGTACATCACCAACTCCCAGAGCTTATTCAAATTCATGTCCATTGAGTCGGTGATGCCATCCAACCATCTCAGCCTCTGACGTCCCCTTCTCCTCCCACCTGTAATCTTTTCCAGCATCAGGGTCTTTTCCAAGGAGTCAGTTCCTCACATCAGGTGGCCAAAGTATTGGAGTTTCAGCTTCAGCATCAGTCCTGACTGGATGGATCTCCTTGCTGTCCAAGGGACCCTCAAGAGTCTTCTCGAACACCATAGTTCAAAAGCATCAATTCTTCAGCACTCAGCTTTCTTTATAGTTCAACTCTCACATCCATACATGACTACTGGAAAAATCATAGCTTTGACTAGATGGACCTTTGTTGGCAAAGTAATGTCTCTGCTTTTTAATATACTGTCTAGGTTGGTCATAACTTTTCTTTCAAGGAGCAAGCATCGTTTAATTTCAAGGCTGCAGTCACCATCTGCAGTTATTTTTGGAGCTCCCCAAAATAAAGTCTGTCACTGTTGCCACTGTTTCCCCATCTGTTTGCCATGAAGTGATGGGACTGGATGCCATGATCTTAGTTTTCTGAATGTTGAGTTTTAAGCCAACTTTTTCACTCTCCTCTTTCAGTAGTTAATTAAAAAATTTTAAGTGGTATTTAGTTGTATAAATATACCCCTACTTGTTTATTCTGTATCCTGTTGATGGGCATTTGGATTGTTTGCAGTTTTTGGTTATTATGTAAACAGCTACTAGAGGAAGTCTTTTTGTGGACACGTGGATGTATTTTTTTGTGAACATACGTTTTCATTTCTCTTAGGCAAATATGTAGGTGTAGAACTGCTGTGTCAGGGTAGGTGAGTTCTTAGCTGTATAAGTAACTGCCAAGCTTAATGTTAAAAGAAACGCAAAACTGATGCCTTTTTATTACTGTAGTAAATGTGAGAGCTGGCCAGCCGCATTGTACAGCTGAATTTTAATGCAACAAATTTTCTTAGTTTAATAACTTCTATGAATTTTTAAAAATAAACTGAATCTAATTGACATACTATCACATAAGACTTAAGTTTTAATTCAAATACAGGGTAAAATACTGTAAATGTTTTTTTGAGTTGCCTATATAATATGTTGGAGAAGGTGACGGCACCCCACTCCAGTACTCTTGCCTGGAAAATCCCACGGACGGAGGAGCCTGGTAGGCTGCAGTTCATGGGGTCGCTCAGAGTCGGGCAGGACTGAGCGACTTCACTTTCACTTTTCACCTTCATGCATTGGAGAAGGAAATGGCAACCCACTCCAGTGGCCTTGCCTGGAGAATCCCAGGGACAGGGGAGCCTGGTGGGCTGCCGTCTATGGGGTCACACAGAGTTGGACACGACTGAAGTGACTCAGCAGCAGCAGCAGCAGTATATAATATGTTGCATCCGTAAGGACATATATCTGGTTAAAACACAATTCTGCAGAATGCTTCTCTAGGTCACTTTATCTTGACCATAATAGTTGGGAAGGATCCAGCCAGTAGAGGTTTCCATATATACCAAGAACTCTTTCGAGATATTATCAATGGTGAGTTGAGAAGACTAGGCTCATAGTACATAATGAGAACTGTGGGAGGACAGAATTTTCTTTTATTGCAGTTAGGAATGTGATTTTATTTATCTACTTTAAAATTTTATTGATGTATTATTGGTTTACAATGTTAACTTCTGTTGTACAGCAAAGTGATTCAGTTATGCATATATATACATTTGTCTTCATATTTTGCATATGATTTTAGACAAGTGCCAAGGTCATCACTGCTGTTCTGTGGATTGGTATATTGAAGTTACTTGTCAAGTAGGAATTTTTAAAAATTAGTAATAGTTATGGCAGTGATATATATATCAATAGATGGATGTTCAGTACCTAAGAAGCACCCAATGAGGTTATTTCTAATTGTATCCCTCTTCCTCCACTGCTCCCAGGGATAGCTATAATCTTGAATTTTGTGCTTAGCATTTCCTTACTTTTTTTTAATAGCTTTACCTTCTATGTTTTCATATAATATATAGCTTATATTTGCACATTTTTTACATTTGTATGAAAGAAAGCATATCATATTTTCTGAGACTTGCTTTGTTCACGTTTAATTTTAGATTTATTCATATTGGTGCGTGTGGTTATAGTTCATTCATTTATTTCTTTTTTTTGAACATTTGCTAATTCATTTCTGTTCTTGGTAAAAATTAGAATCATTCCTAGTTTTCCTTTTCTTTGCTGTTAAAAACAATGTTGTACAAAATACATTTATACATGTCACTTGGTGAATATGTAAGTGCAAAACTCTCTCTAGAGTAGTCTTTGGAGTGGAAATTGATAGGTCATGTGGATTTCTATTTTCCTAGATTTTTTTGTCTAGACAAGTTGTTTTCTGCCAGACAAGTTATTTTCCAAAATAGTCATATTAATTTAAACTCTAACTGATAGTGTATTAAAAATTCCCTTTGTGTCAGCAGTTCTTATTGTTTGCTTTTTAAATTTTGTCAGTTTGGTACATTTAAAATGGAACCTCATGGTTTGATTTACATTTTTCTGATTACTAATGAGAGTAGAGTGCTTTTTCTAATTTTCTATTTGTGTTTCTACTTCTGTGAAGTGTCTGCTTGTTTATTGCCCATTTTTCTAACAGTTTCTCTTATTATTTGTAGATTTTCTTTTTTAACTCTTTGTGGGTTACATATGTTGCAAATCACTTCTCCCAGTCTTAATCCTAAAGATAAATTCAACCAGTGAAGTATATTCGCTCAGTTGTGTCTGACTCTTTGAGACCCCATGGACTGTAGCCTACCAGGCTCCTCCGTCCTTGGGATTTTCCAGGCAAGAATACTGGAGTGGGTTGCCATTTCCTTCTCCAGGAGATCTTCCCAACCCAGGGATTGAACCTGGGTCTCCTGCATTGTAGGCAGACACTTTACCGTCTAAGCCTCAATCAAATAAATCAGTTTTTTCCTTTGGAATTTGCACTACTTTGTCCTGTTAAAAAAATTCTTCCTTGTTTGGAGTTCATTAAGAAATTCAATTATACTTTCTTCCAGAAAATGTTCAAGTTTTCTTCTTTTAATTTACAATCTTCAATTTAATTTTATTTTTTTCCATATGAAAAGCCATTTGTTTCAACACAGTTTACTGTATGGTTCTTCCTGTTCCTTCCATGCAAATAATGTTTGCATGTATGTGTTAGTTGCTCCGTTGTGTCTGGCTCTTTGCAATCTTATGGACTGTAGCTCCACGATTCCATGGACAAGAATACTGGAGTGGGTAGCTATTCCCTTCTCCAGGGGATTTTCCCAACCCAGGGATCAAACCTGGTCTCCTGCAGTTGCGGGTGGATTTTTTACAGTCTGAGCCACCATGCATAATTTTATTCTTGTACTTTCTGCTGAGTTCTTTTGGTCTATTTTTCTTTTCCTATGCTAATATCACATGGTCAGATTTGGTTACAAAATACTAAGCATCATTGCAGCAATGACTAACTAAATACCCTCTTTAAACAATTCTCTCCTTTGTAGTCTTTGGAAAAGTTTGCACAAAATTAGAATGAGTTTGTTCTTTGAACATTTGGTAGAAACTTGCCTGTAGAGCCATCTGGGTATGAAGATCCTCAATTACTGATTAAATTCATTTTGTTAGAGGAATTTTCAGGCTGGTATAGTGTTAATATTCTTTTATATTTTCATTCTCTGTTGCATCTGTAGTTGTGTTATTTTAATAACATTTTAGTTTAATTGTGCTTTCTCTTTTTTTCTTTGATTAATATTGCTAGGAATGTAAGTTCAGTATTCTTTTTAAAAAACCAGCTTGTGGCTTATTTAGTTTTCTTCTTTATACCTTTATTGTCTATTTAAGTTAATTTTTGTTTTTGTCCTGATTGTCTTTATATGGATTTCTTTGAGCTTATTGTCTTGTTCTTTTTCTTTTTAAAAATTGAAGTATAGTTGATTTATAATGTTTCAGGTGTATAGCAAAGTGATTCAGTTCAGTTCAGTTCAGTTGCTCAGTCGTGTCCGACTCTGCAACCCCATGAATCGCAGCACGCCAGGCCTCCCTGTCCATCACCAACTCCCGGAGTTCACCTAGATTCACGTCCATCGAGTCAGTGATGCCATCTAGCCATCTCATCCTCTGGTGTCCCCTTCTCTTCCTGCCCCCAATCCCTCCCAGCATCAGAGTCTTTTCCAATGAGTCAACTCTTCGCATGAGGTGGCCAAAGTACTGGAGTTTCAGCTTTAGCATCATTCCTTCCAAAGAACACCCAGGGCTGATCTCCTTCAGAATGGACTGGTTGGATCTCCTTGCAGTCCAAGGGACTCTCAAGAGTCTTCTCCAACACCACAGTTCAAAAGCATCAATTCTTTGGCACTCAGCCTTCTTCACAGTCCAACTCTCACATCCATACGTGACCACAGGAAAAACCATAGCCTTGACTAGACTTTGTTGGCAAAGTAATGTCTCTGCTTTTGAATATGCTATCTAGGTTGGTCATAACTTTCCTCCCAAGGAGTAAGCGTCTTTTAATTTCATGGCTGCAGTCACCATCTGGAGCGATTCAGTTATATATAAATGTATATGTGCACAAATTTTTTTCATTTCACTCATAGATTATTGTAAAATACTGAATATAGTTTCCTGTGCTATACAGTAGGTCTTTGTTAATTATCTGTTATATATAGTAGTGTGTATGTGTTAATCCCAAACTCCTAATTTATTTATATATTATTCTTTTCTAATGACGTGAATGCTTAGACTATTAGTTTTTAGCCATTCTTATCAAGTAATAGAAGCATATCTGGCTATCCATTTGTTTCAAAGTACCATTTTAGCCATATCTTGGAAGTTATGATATGTGGGAATTTTCTCTTTTGTTTAGCTATAAACATTTTTTAATTTCATGTGATTTCTTTCTTACCTTTTATTTCTTTAACAACATTCAACACAGATTTTTTTTTGTGTGTACCTACTATATGTCAGTCTTTTCTAGAACTGGAGATTTTGTTATGGTAGTATGGATCAGTGGTGGCTTGCTGCAGGGTTGGGGGCACTGAGGGTAGCAGTACCTGCAAGGGATCTTTAGAAGGAAGTCACCATTATCTTCATTACCTTCACCATAGTTTGGCCCCAGGTAAATAGCAGGGATGGAACACAGCTCCACCCATCAACAGAAAGTTGGATTAAAAATTTACTGAGCATGGCCCTGCCCATCAGAACAAGACCCAGTTTCCCCCTCAGTCAGTCTCTCCCATCAGGAAGCTTCCATAAGCCTCTGATCCTTCTCCATCAGAGGGCAGACACACTGAAAACCACAATCACAGAAAACTAACCAAACTGATTACATGGACTACAGCCTTGTCTAACTCAATGAAATTATGAGCCAGGCCGTGTAGGTCCACCCAAGACAGACAGGTCATGGTGGAGAGTTCTGACAAAATGTGGTTCACTGTAGAAAGGACTGGCAAACCACTTCAGTATTCCTGCCTTGAGAACCCAGTGAACAGTATGAAAAGGCAAAAAGATAGGACATTGAAAGATGAACTCCCCAGGTCGGTAGGTGCCCAATATACTACTGGAGATCAGTGGAGAAATAAGTCCAGAAATTATGAAGATATGGAGCCAAAGCAAAATCAGTACCCACTTGTGGATGTGACTGGTGATGGAAGCAAGGTCCAATTCTGTAAAGAGCAATATTGCATAGGAAACTGCAATGTTAGGTCCATGAATCAAGGCAAATTGGAAGAGGTCAAATAGGAGATGGCAAGAGTGAACACCGACATTTTAGGAATCAGCAAACTAAAATGGACTGAAATGGGTGAATTTAACTCAGATGACCATTATATCTACTACTATGACCAGGAATCCCTTAGAGGAAGTGGAGTAGCTGTCATAGTCAACAAAGGAGTCTGAAATGCAGACTTGGATTCTATCTCAAAAATGACAGAATGATCTCTGTTCATTTCCAAGGAAAATCATTCAATATCACAGTAATCCAAGTCTATGCCCTGACCAGTAATGCTGAAGAAGCTGAATGGTTCTATGAAGACCTACAAGACCTTCTATAATTAACACCCCAAAATGATGTCCTTTACATTATAGGTGACTGGAATGCAAAAGTAGGAAGTTAAGAAACTCCTGGAGTAACAGGCAAATTTGGACTTGGAGCCAAACAGAATCAAGCCGGGCAAAGGCTAACAGAGTTCAGCCAAGAGATTGCACCGGTCATAGCAAACACCCTGTTCCAACAATACAAGAGAAGACTCTACACATGGACATGACCAGATGGTCAACACTGAAATCAGATTGATTATATTCTTTGCAGCCAAAGATGGAGAAGTTCTATACAGTCAGCAAAAGCAAGACTGGGAGCTGACTGTGACTCAGATCATGAATTCCTTATTGCCAAGTTCAGACTTAATTGAAGAAAGTGGGGAAAACCACTAGACCATTCAGGTATGACCTAAATCAAATCACTAACGATTATCCAGTGGAAGTGAGAAACAAATTTAAGGGACAGATCTGATAGACTGAGTGCTTGATGAACTTTGGTTCATGACACTGTACAGGAGACAGGTATCAAGACCATCCCCAAGAAAAAGAAATGCAAAAAAGCAAAATGGCTGTCTGGGGAGGGCTTACAAATAGCTGTGAAAAGAAAAGTGAAAAGCAAAGGAGAAAAGGAAAGATATACCCATTTGAATTCAGAGTTCGAAAGAATAGCAAGGAGAGATAAGAAAGCCTTCCTCAGTGATCAGTGCAAAGAAATAGAGGAAAATAACGGAATGGGAAAGACTAGAGATCTCTTCAAGAAAATTAGAGATACCAAGGGAATATCTCATGAAAAGATGGGCTCTATAAAGGACAGAAATTGTATGGACCTAACAGAAGCAGAAGATATTAAGAAGAGGTGGCAAGAATACACAGAAGAAATGTACAAAAAAGATCTTCATGATACAGATAATCACGATGGTGTGATCAGTCACCTAGAGCCAGACATATTAGAATGTGAAGTCAGTTCAGTTCAGTTCAGTTCAGTTCAGTTCAGTTGCTCAGTCGTGTCTGACTCTCTGCAACCCATGAATCGCAGCACGCCAGGCCCCCCTGTCCATCACCAACTCCCAGAGTTCACCCAGACTCACGTCCATCAAGTCAGTGATGCCATCCAGCCATCTCATCCTCTGGTGTCCCCTTCTCCTCCTGCCCCCAATCCCTCCCAGCATCAGAGTCTTTTCCAATGAGTCAACTCTTTGCATGAGGTGGCCAAAGTACTGGAGTTTCACCTTTAGCATCATTCCTCCCAAAGAACACCCAGGACTGATCTCCTTTAGAATGGACTGGTTGGATTTCCTTGCAGTCCAAGGGACTCTCAAGAGTCTTCTCCAACACCACAGTTCAAAAGCATCAATTCTTTGGCACTCAGCCTTCTTCACAGTCCAACTCTCACATCCATACATGACCTCTGGAAAAACCATAGCCTTGACTAGACGAACCTTTGTTGGCAAAGTAATGTCTCTGCTTTTGAATATGCTATCTGGGTTGGTCATAACTTTCCTTCCAAGGAGTAAGCGTCTTTTAATTTCATGGCTGTAATTACCATCTGCAGTGATTTTGGAGCCCCCAAAAATAAAGTCTGACACTGTTTCCACTGTTTCCCCATCTATTTCCCTTGAAGTGATGGGACCAGATGCCATGATCTTCGTTTTCTGAACGTTGAGCTTTAAGCCAACTTTTTCAGTTTTTTGGGCTCTACAATCACTGCAGATGGTTACTGCACCCATGAAATAAAAAGATGCTTGCATCTTGGAAGAAAAGGTATGACCAACCTAGATAGCATATTAAGAAGCAGAGACATTACTTTGCCAACAAAGGTCCATGTAGTCAACCCTATGGTTTTTCCAGTGATCATGTATGGATGTGAGAGTTGGACTATAAAGAAAGCTGAGTGCCGAAGAATTGATGCTTTTGAACTGTGGTGTTGGAGAAGACTCTTGAGAGTCCCTTGGACTTCAAGGAGATCCAACCTGTCCATCCTAAAGGAAATCAGTCCTGGGTGTTCATTGGAAGGACTGATGCTGAAGCTGTAACTCCAATACTTTGGCCACCTGATGTGAAGAACTCACTCATTGGAAAAGACATTGATGCTGGGAAAGATGAGGGTGGGAGGAGAAGGGGATGACAGAGGATGAGATGGTTGGATGGCATCACCGACTCAAAGGACATGAGTTTGAGTAATCTCTGGGATTGGTGTCGGACAGGGAAGCCTGGCATGCTGCAGTCCACGGGGTTGCAAAGGGTTGGACATGACTGATCGACTGAACTGAAATGAAGTGAGGTGGTTGGTACCTGCCCATATATCTTTGGCTTATCTTGTGGTAGTCGCTTGCAGACAGTTTCTATAGATGTTAATGTTTTCCTGCATCTCTCAGCTTGAGGATGTTCTCTAGCTACAGAAGTAAGGATGGCCATGTGGGAAGTCTAGAAATACTGCAGAATTAGTACCCAGAGGTATGGGATAGTTATAATCCACGCCTCACTTAGTCTTTCTGGACTTTGGGATGGAGCCTGTTTCTCCAGTGGTAACCTGCTCAGGATCACTGGCTTTCTTTCCTTTCCTCCTTCATTTCTCAGCCCTGCACTGTGTTTTTTGGTGTTTCCTTTCATGAACTACTTACATTCATCTCTTAATTTAAGAGTCTGCTTAAAACAAACATTCATGAAAGTTACATTCTGATGGGGAAGACAAGAAACAATAGATGTAATAAATAAGTAAATTATACAGTATTTTACAAGGTGATAAATATTACATGAAAACAGTAGAACAGGGTAAGGAGTTCTTTGGATAGGAGATGTTCTGCAATTTTATTTATTTGTTTACTTACCCCTGTCTTGCGGTTATTTCCTAGACCTTCTTCCTCACCTGGAACCATATGCTAGTCAGACATGAGTAGTGACTGAACTGACTGACTGACTGAAATGATATCATAATAGTATATGTCTTTCTCTGACTTATTTCACTTAGCATAATGCCTTCAAAGCCCATCCATGCTGTTACTAAAGGCAAGATTTGACTATTTTTTATTGCTGAATAATATTCCATTGCATGTATATGTCATAGCTTCTTTACTGTTTCATCCATTGATGGCTACTTAGGTTGTTTCCACATCTTGGCTATTGTAAATGGCCCTGCAATGAACGTGGGGTGAAGATGTCATTTTGAGTTACTGGTTTTTATTTTTTTCCTGCAATTTTATATGGGGTGGTATGGGTAGGCTTTATTGAGACAGTAGCATTTAAGCAAAGACTAAGGAAGTGACAAATTTGGCCATGTGGTGTCTGAAGATTATGCTTGGTGTATCTGAGGAACAGTAAAGACGTCAATATGCTTGATGAACAGCATGAAACCTGGTAGGAAAGACGGATAAGATGGTAGTATAATCAGCTTATGTAAAGTGTTTTAGGCCATTAGATGCAATTTTGGCTTTTGCTCTGAATGAGATGCAGAGCCATTTTGGTTTTGTGAAAAGAAATGACATGATTGGCTGTAAATTTTAAAAGGAGCACTGGGATTGGTGGGGTGGGAACAGTCTCTAGAGGGCCAAGAGTAGCTCAAGGACATATGTTTAGAGGCCATTATTACATTTCAGATGATTGATGAAGTGGTTTGCTTGAGAGTAGGAGCAGTAAAGATGGTGGGTGGTGATTACTCTGTAAATATTTTGAAGGTAGAGCCAAATGAATTTCCAAATGATTGATCTATGGGATGAGAGGAAAAAAGGGATCAAGAATGAATCCAATTTAGGACGTACAAGGCTATGGATGGAGCAATATTGAGGGAGAAAATTTCAGACATGTAACTTTGAGGTGTCATAATATGGATATTTAAAGCCCTGAGATTGTGAGTGGAAAGAAACAAGAGTAAAAGTCAAAGATCTAAGCCACTGGTCACTCCAACATGAAGAGACTGATGAGGGGAGGAGGAATTTGCAAAGTAGATTTAGAAGGAATGATTAGAGGGGTAGATTATGGTGTCCTGGGAGCCTAGTAAAGAAATAAATATCAATACCATGGATTACTTATAGTAGATGAGGAATGAGAACTGGAGGTTAAATTTTCCCCCAGTTTTATATAACTGATATACAGCACTGTATAAATTTAAGATGTACAGCATAATCTGACTTACATATTCTGTGTAAAGATTAATGTCTGGTTGACATCCATCATCTCATACAGATACATATGCTATATAGCAGTTTTCCTTTTTGCCTATTTTCTGTGGAGTATTTTATTCTGGAGTTGTAATTAGGCATATGGTAGCCCTTCTCATTTTATTTCCTTGCCACCCTGCCTCTGTTTCATATTTCACTTAAAAAATTCTGGGGAACATACTGTGTAATACTATTAGTTCTGTTTATGTTTATCTAATTTGCTCTTGACCCACTCATATTAGTCAATTAAGCCAGGCTATGCTGCGGAGACATATAAATCCTAAACTCTTAATGACTTTAAACATCAAGTTTATTTTTCATTCACACAAGTTGCTCTGAGTGTCTAGCAGTTCTGTAGAACAGCTCCCTTTCACACTGGGATCCAGGAATCTAATTTGCTTACATTTTGTGGCTTTTCCATTTCAGCATAGGGATTCAAGGCTTGCCACAGCAGGAAACAGAGAATATGGAAAACTTATGCCTGTTCCTGCTTCAGACTAGAAGGGACACACACAACCTCTGCTAACATCCTGTTAGCCAGAAATAATCACATTGGCCACAAACTAATTTCAAAAGGGGCTGTAAAATTTAGAGGAACACGTGGAATAATAATAATGACCTCTGTAAAACATTTGCTTTAAATTTCTATATTAACTTAATGATTTTAATTGCCATATAAATGTATTAGGAATACAAAGTTTTATGTACAGCCTAAAAATGTTTAGGCTTCTCTAGTGGCTCAGTGGTAAAGAATCTGCCTGCCAATGCAGGAGACATGGGTTTGATCCGTGGGTTGGGAAGTTCCCCTGAAGGAGGAAGTGGCAACTCACTCCAGTATTCTTGCCTGGGAAGTCCCATGGACAGAGGAGCCTGGCGGGCTACAGTCCACGGCTGCAAAAGAGTCTCACATAACTTAGTGACTAAACAACAACAATAAATGATTATAAAAAAATTTTCTGTATAACTCCACCCAGGTTAAAAACATTATTAGCACTCTAAAATACAGCATTTACTTCTCCTTATCATAATCTTCTCACCTCCAAAAGCAACCATTTTCCTGACTTTGATGATAACTGTTTCCTTACTATTCTTTATAGTTTTCCACTTATAAATTCCTCCCTAAACAATATAGTTTAGTATTGCCTGTTTCAGACTTTATACATACTGTATGTATTTTTTAATTAAAAAGTCATTTATATATTTGTTTGTTTTCAGTTGTTTTGGATTTTCATGCATACACACAGGCTTTTTCTAGTTGTGATGAGGTGGGGCTACTTTCTAGTCGCAGTGTGTGGTGGCTTCTCTTGTTGTGGCTCATGGGCTCTAGAGCTCTGGCTCAGGAGTTGTGGTACATGGGCTTAGTTGCTCCATGGCATGTGGGATCTTCCCGGACCAGGGATTGAACCTGTGTCCCTGGCATTGGCAGGCAGATTCTTAACCACTGGACCACCATGAAAGTACCCCCACTTTTTTTTTCCTTAACTTTTTTTTTTACGTCCTATGATTCATTTATGTTCTTGCTGTAGATGTAGTTTGTTCATTCCCTTTGTCAGCTATTGATGGCCATTTAAATAGTTTCCAGGTTTTTAGTTTGTTTTGGTATCATGAACAATGCTGCTATAGCCATTCTTGTATCAGTTCAGTTCAGTCACTCAGCATATCTCCAGTAGCATATTGGGCACCTACTGACCTGAGGAGTTCCTCTTTTAGTATCCTATCATTTTGCCTTTTCATACTGTTCATGGGGTTCTCAAGGCAAGAATACTGAAGTGGTTTGCCATTCCCTTCTCCAGTGGACCACATTGGATGGCGCCTTGGGTGGCCCCACAGGGCATGGCTTAGTTTCACTGAGTTAGATAAGGCTGTGGTCCTAGTGTGATTAGATTGACTAGTTTTCTGTGATTATGGTTTCAGTGTGTCTGCCCTTACCGTCTTACTTGGGTTTCTCTTACCTTGGACGTGAGGTATCTCTTCACAGCTGCTCCAGCAAAGCGCAACCGCTACTCCTTACCTTGGATGAAGGGTATCTCCTCACTGCCGCCCCAACCCCAGCAAACTTCTTTTGCCATAAACATTCCCCTCACAAACAGGTCTCAGATAACAATCCTTCCCATGTCCTCAAGCTGCAGCCTACATGCTCATCCTGGAACATTTTTTGTAAAGATCCTTGAACAAATGTCAATGGTTACTTTATAGATTATTTTCTGGGCACAACTGCAGAAGGCTTTGTGCTTTCTCATGCTTCTCTCAAGAACAATAAGCACCTTAACATTCTTTTCAGCCAACTCAACTGAAGAAAGGAAAGAACAAGTCAGAATCACAAGAGGTAACTCCTTCATCCCGGGACTGTGCCTGTGGGATGAGGAGAGGGGGTTGGGGCCGTGCCTCCATTTTGTCAGTAATGCCTAACGCGGCTCTTGACAATTCATGATCACTTTAAATTATTGACTAAGGCTAGTGTGGATCTATGGGAGCAAGTAATATGATTTCAGCTCCAATCCAATTGAGAGTAAACTTCTGGTTAAGAATTTTCAGGCAAAGTGGTCATTCCTCCTCATCTCTGATGGGTGAGCTAATGGAAAAGAAATAGGCAGATAACTTTATTAATATTTCCTCCTTGTGTGGTACCTTTAAAAAATTCCAGTTTATTCTTTCACTAAGGTGTTAGCTGTAGGGGATTTTAGTTTTTGTAAGAGTCTCTGATCCAACTTCCCACTTGATGTAGTCCCTACATGTATCCCTGTTCTTTAGTCACACAGCCTGGGAAGCATGAAGCTATGGACCTCTAGGGATCAGCAAATGTTCCCGTGACAGATACTGACATCAGCATTTTATTCCCTCTTGGATTCTGCTTTTTGTTGCTGTCTCAGCCTCTGAGGATTGCTCTCAATTTCTTGTCAGTTCCATGCAGTTGTAGAGGTGTCTTTCTTATTCTTTCTTTCTGCTTCCCCCAAGGAAGGAAATTCAACCTGGAGAGAGAAATATTCAGTCCCATGAGGATTTTAAATGAGATCTGATGTTTCATATAGTGTAATGATGTTTCATATTTAAATGAAGTATTATTTTCTTAAATAAGCTTTAAAGTAGATTCAAGATAGTCATTATAAAATGTCACTCTCCCTTGTTTTTGGTTATTTCTTGACTAGGAGGGAAATTATTTGGGTTAAGATTAGAAATGTCCATGTGGGTGGGCCATATGGGCCAGAGGGAAAAATACTTGAAAATTAATAATAAACAGTGAGGGAAGTTGGCTGAGAGGGTGCTACCTTCATACTACACTTATTTCATCTTAGATGCTGATAAGAGGAACTAGAAAAGGTAAATATTTTGATCGCTGTTGAAGATGATTTTATAAACTGCTTGCTTAAATTTAAAGATGGAAGCAATTAGAATAGAATTTATTTTCTTTGGAAACAGTGTTTAATATATTATTTAATACCTATTTAACAAATAATAAAATATGTACAATTGTCTTACAGATCCTGTTGACTAATATGTGAACATTATTTGCCAGCACAGTGGGTCCCTACTCTATATAATTTAACAATACATAGGAATTATTGGTGTGGAGAACTTTTATTATTGATGCAAAATGACCAATTTTGATTTTTCAATTGTTCTTAGCTAGCAGTTGAAATTTATTCTTATTTTAAAAGGAATGTCTCTGGCTGTTTAAATGCTGTTTAAGTTCCACTTTTAAAAATAAATCCATTAAACAGTAAAGTTCTTCATATGTTTTCATCTAAACAAAAGTATATACGTAGAGATTATTTTTAATAATTATAAAGCACATTTTTGAATCTAGATGCAATTGCTAAAAGATAATTCTGATATTATTATTTTAATTGTGTTTTACTGATTTCTATTACCTAAATTGTATAATTTAAATATTTAATGTATAAATATATATGAATTTTTAAGAAACAATTTTTCATAAATGGAAGGCAAATGTATAAACCTTTATTGTATAATACCACTATTTCAGGTTAAAAATGATTAGACTTGAAGCTCAACAGAAAAATCATCTTTTATATAAGAAAAATGAATTTTAGTATATTTTAATAATTTCCTTTTCAGTTACTCACCCACAAATTAAATATTAAATAGAACATTCACCTTGTAACCTAAGTTTAATTTATAAAATATGCCTGTAGTATTGTTACATTTACTGTAGACTTTAACTATTGTTTTTGGCTGGGTTATACTATGACTTAATAATTTTTCAGTGTTGACTTGTGTATAATATTTCACAGATTTTTTGGGTAGCACTATCCTTTAAAGAATTTTTTCCATATTAAGAAGTTAAGTGAATTAAAAACGAATGCTAGTATTTGTTTTAAAATAGCCAATAAAGCAAAATTTCCTTTAATGAGTTTTAAATGAAGCTATAAATTTTTTCTAGTACTGGTTTATACTACTTCAGCCAGGACATAGTATATTAACAGTAGAATTTTTATACCAGTGGAAGGGACATTGTTAGGAATTTTATATTCTAAAAATTATTAAGTGTGAAGAAAGCTTCCTGTTTAAATGTTATCTAAACTCTACTTTAAAAAATAAATCCATTAAAGAATATTCCTATTGACAGAGGGCTAATTAATCTCCAGTAATCATTCTCCCACTCTTTTTTATAGAAATAACATCTCCCAGCCAAAGCTGTAACAGGGTACATGGCCATACAACTTGATCACTTTTCTCAGCCTTTCTGCATTCAGATGTGGGCTGTAGGCCCTATTCTGCCACAGGTGTGTGTGCAAGTGATATGTGCAGCCTTCTGGTCATATTCTTTGTAAAGGAAACTTCTTGCCCTTCATTTTCTCTTCTTCCTCCTCTGACAGTATGGACCAGGCAGATACGATGTTGCAGAGCAGAGCTAGTTCTTGATATGCACAATAGGGTAGCACTCCAAGGGACATCAAGACAAGAAAGAAGGACCTGAGCCCTTGGAGACCTCATGGGGCTGAACTTGCCTTTCTGCCTAGTGCTGCACTGAGACCACCTACCAATTCTAGACTGTTAGGAGAAAAGGACTTCTCTCTTGACTGCATCCATTGAGCCACTGATTTTTTTTGAGTCTTATAAATATAGATGTTTAGTCTATATCCTAACTAATGCATCTAAAAATAGGCTAATACATCTTCTGTATCTTTCCAATTGGATAAGGTCACCATCACTCTGTGACTACTGAGCACAGGGTGATGGCTAGTGAGATTGAAGAACTGAATCTTTTATTGTATTAAAGTAGTTAATTAATTTAAATTTATTTATTTTAATTGGAGGATAATTACAATATTGTGATGGTTTTCATCATGCATTGGTATGAATAGGCCATAGGTGTCCATGGAGGGGCCATGGAGGTCCCTTCTATCCTGAACCCCCTCTCACCTCCCTCCCCACCCTATCTCTCCAGGTTGTCACAGAGCACTGGCTTTGGTTGTCCTGCATTATACTGTATTTAATTTTAGTTCATTTAAATTTAGATAGCACACATAGTTAGTGGGTACCATATCAGACAATACAACTCTAAAATTTTAGACATTATGCATATAGCTAATAAATGAAAATCTGAATATTTATCAGGTTAAATTTTTACAGGGACAAAAACATTGTTTACAAAAATATTTTTTAAATGAAATAATAATGGACCCTTGAACAACACAGGTTTGAATTGTGTGAGTCCACTTATGCATGATTTTTTTTTTTTCCACTAAATACATACTACAGTACCGCATGATCTGGGGATAGTTGAACCTATAGGAGTAGAGGAGAACTGACTGTTAAGTAGAAGTCAGAGAGCTGACTATAAAGTTATACATGAATTTTTGACTTCATGGACAGTCAGTGCCCCTAACCCCTGAGTTCTAGGGTCAAATGTACATTTGATATATAATATCATGTTAGTTTCAGGTGGATTGCATAGTGATTTGACATTTGCATAAATTACGAAATGATCATGAAAATAGGTCTAGTGTTCCCATACAAAGTTACTACACTGACCACATTTCTTATGTTATTATTTCATCCAAGTGGCTTATTTTATACTTGTAGGTTTGTACCTCTTAATCTCTTTGACCAGTTTTGCTTACTACTCCACCTCCCTCTCTTCTAGAAACCACCCGTTTGTTCTCTGGATCTATGAGTCTGTTTTGTTCTGTTTGTTGACTGGTTTTGTGTTTTAGATTCCACATATAAGTGAGATCATATGATATTTTTCTTTGTCTGACATTTCACTTAGCATAATATCCTCTGGATCCATCCATGTTATCCCAGATGGCAAGAATCACTGGGATACAGATACCTTTCAAAATACTGTTTTTGTTTTATATGGAAAATACCCAGAAATGAAATTGCTGGATCTTATGACTGAACAGATGGCAGTTCTATTTTTAATTTTTTGAGGCACCTCCATACTATTTTCTGTAATTGCTATACTGATTTACAGCCCACCAACAGTGTACAACAAAGGCCTGTCTAGTCAAGGCTATGGTTTTTCCAGTGGTCATGTATGGATGTGAGAGTTGGACTGTGAAGGCTGAGCGCCGAAGAATCGATGCTTTTGAACTGTGGTGTTGGAGAAGACTCTTGAGAGTCCCTTGGACTGCAAGGAGATCCAACCAGTCCATCCTAAAGGAGATGGGTCCTGGGTGTTCATTGGAAGGACTGATGGTGAAGCTGAAACTCCAATACTTTGGCCACCTCATGTGAAGAGTTGACTCATTGGAAAAGACTCTGATGCTAGGAGGGATTGGGGGCAGGAGGAGAAGGGGACGACAGAGGATGAGATGGCTGGATGGCATCACTGACTCAATGGACGTAAGTCTGAGTGAACTCCGGGAGTTGGTGATGGACAGGGAGGCCTGACGTGCTGCGATTCATGGGGTTCCAAAGAGTTGGACACGACTGAGGAACTGAACTGGACTGAACAGTGTACAAGGTTTGCCTTTTCTTTGCATCCTCACCAGCCCTTGTTATTTGCTGTCTTTTAGAATATTTAGTGATGGGATGGTATCCGATGGATTTGATTTGAAATTTTCTGATGATTAATGATGCCAATCATCTTTTCATGTGTCGATTGGCTATCTGTATGTCTTTTTTGGAAAAAATCTCTATTCAGGGTCTCTGCCCAATTAGGTTGGTGGTTGTTGTTGTTGTCTTTGATGTTGAGTTGCTGATGTTGAGTGCTGTGATTCATGGGGTTGCAAAGAGTCGGACACAACTGAGCAACTGAACTGACTGACTGACCATTCAGTAGTCTACCTTTTCATTTTGTTGATAGTTCCTTTTCGTGCAAAAGTGATTTAGTTTGATACAGTCCTATTTGCTTATTTTTGGTTTTGTTTCCCTAGCCTGAGGTGACGGATCCAAAAAAATAATATTGCTAAGACCAATGGGATTAGTTAACTTCCAAATTTCCTTGTTCTTTTTGATACAAGGGGGTGTACATGAAAATTGATGATGAAATATTTTGAGTTTGGTTACTTCTGTCAAGGCAGAAGAAATTTTCTCTTACCTGTCTAGGTTCTTCTGGCTGGTCTAAGAATTAAACTAATATGAGACAGATTAGCAAGAGACAATCAAACACACGTTTAAGAACAAGGAGAGACTCAGGAGAACTGAGTAACTTACCAAAATGGCTAAAGCCCTTTACCTTAAATATTATCATCAGCTAAAAACAAAAGAGGATGTTGAGAATGGGGAGAATCAGTTATGGGAGGTGACCAGGAAAAGCACAGTAAGCAAGGGTAAGATTGTTATACATATTTAAGTCATTCCCTGCTGGTAAGAATTACTAGAGATTTTGTCTAACACTTGGAAATGAATTGTCTGAGAAAGCCCATGTACTGACAAAACAAAAGACTTTATTGAAAAGGGGCACTTGAATGGAGAGCAGCAGGGGAAGGGAGCCCAGGAAAACTGCTGTCACGTGACTCACAGTCTCACGCTTGATAGCAATGAGCTTAGCTTTTCAATGGTTGTCTCTGGGCAATCATCTTGCCTGTTCCCATATTTGGTCTGCCTTGGGATCCTTCCTGGTGGTGTGCACATCTCTTAGTCAAGATAGATTCCAGCATGAGTGTTTCTGGGAGGTTGGCAGGACCTCTTATGGGCTGGCATCTCCTCCCTCCTATTGGCCCCTCCCTAATTCTTTGGGCTGGTGGTAGCTTCTCAATTCTGGGACCTCCTGTTGTGGCATAGCTCAAGCAAACAGTTATTTTTGTGCCTGGCCAGAGCTGGCAGTTTTGGTCAATGGTTCCCTATAAATACACCTCAGAGTTGGGCTTTGGTGAGTTCTCCGTAGGTATCTGAGGATTCTCAGACAGATTGGGAGATGGATCAGAACATCCTGAAGTCTGAATTAAAACTAATGCTCTCTCTCTAAGACTGAACTGAGGCTATACCTGAGGATGGGAATGAAATCAAACCTCTCAGAAACTGAAGGGATAATCAAACTGTTCATATTCTCAGTGGGAAAAAACGTGATGCCAGAGCAACGGTTAAGGTCTTAGATTAGTTTGAGCTCATACAAGCTCTGTGTCTGCTAGTTTTGTACTGTATTTTAAGAAATTTTCAAGATAAATGGTATGCCTTATGATTAAATTCTAGCATGAAATATTAGATAAAAATTAGATAATCTTGGAAATCACGGAAATCATTTAGTTCAGTTTCCTTATTTCAGAATAGTAAAACAAATCTGGTTTCAGTTTTATAACACTTTTAATTATGGTAGCATCAAAACACGTAATGAGCAATTTGCTCTTTTTTAAGAGTCAGAATAAAAATAAGCAACAATGTACTTTAATTAGATATAAAGCAGTTTCTGATTAGAGTGTTTTGGATTATTAGAGTTAAAACTTTCTACATAATATTTTAAGCCATTTTAATTTCAAATAGATGACAGATAAACATAACCAGTATGCTGTATTCATTTGAAACACATTTTGTAATTTTTCTACACAGAAGAAATCTAGGGGTGAACATCCATGATTATTACCATTATATTTAAGATAAATTTAACATAATAACCTAAAATTATGATTGTTATTCCCCAATCCCTAGTTCAGTTCAGTTCAGTCATTCAGTCGTGTCCAACCCTTTGCAACCCCATGGGCTGCAGCATGCCAGGCTTCCCTGCTCATCACCAACTCCTGGATTTTACTCAATGTCCATTGAGTCGGTGATGCCATCCAACCATCTCATCCTCTGTCATCCCCTTCTCCTCATGCCTTCAATCTTTCCCAGCATCAGGGTCTTTTCAAATGAGTCAGTTCTTCACATTAGCTGGCCAAAGTATTGGAGTTTCAGCTTCACCATCAGTCCTTCCAATGAATATTCAGGACTGATTTCCTTTAGGATGGCCTGGCTGGATCTCCTTGCAGTCCAAGGGACTCTCAAGAGTCTTCTCCAACACCACAGTTCAAAATATCAATTCTTCGGCACTCGGCTTTCTTTATAGTCCAACTCTCACATCCATACATGACTACTGGAAAAAACATAGCTTTGACTAGGCGGACTTTATTGGCAAAGTAATATCGCTTCTTTTTAATATGCTGTCTAGGTTGGTCATAGCTTTTCTTCCAAGGAGCCAGCATCTTTAATTTCATGGCTGCAGTCACCATCTGCAGTGATTTTGGAGCCCAAGAAAATAGTCTCTCACTCTCTATTGTTTCCCCATCTGTTTGCCATGGAGTGATGGGATCGGATGCCATGATCTTAGTTTTCTGAATGTTGAGCTTTAAGCCAACATTTTCACTCTCCTCTTTCACTTTCATCAAGAGGCTCTTTAGTTCTTCTTTACTTTCTGCCCTAAGGGTGGTGTCATCTGCATGTCTGAGGTTATTAATATTTCTCCCGGCAATCTTGATTCCAGCTTGTGCATCATCCAGCCTGGCATTTCACATGATATACTCTGCATATAAGTTAAATAAGCAGGGTGACAATATGCAGCCTTGACATATTCCTTTCCCAATTTGGAACCAGTCTGTTGTTCCATGTCTGGTTCTAACTGTTGCTTCTTGACCTGCATACAGATTTCTCAGGAGGCAGGTCAGATGGTCTGGCATTCCCATCTCTTTAAGAATTTTCCACAGTTTATTGTGATCCACACAGTCAAAGGCTTTGGCATAGTCAAAAGCAGAAATAGATGCTTTTCTGGAATTCTCTTGCTTTTTCCATGATCCAGTGGATGTTGGCAATTTGATCTCTGGTTCCTCTGCCTTTTACTCTTCCTAATAGAAGTTTTAAAAAATTTTTAGTATAATTTCTTATAATTTTTTTTTCTTTGGATCTCCTTTTGGAAAGAGCATAAGGGTAAAAAAAATTTTTGTTATTAGGCTAAAATACTTTCTTTGCCTATGTTAAAATTTGACACTTTCAATAACTATGGACCCCATGAAATTAAAAGATGCTTACTCCTTGGAAGGAAAGTTATGACCAACCTAGATAGCATATTCAAAAGCAGAGACATTACTTTGCCAGCAAAGGTCAGTCTAGTCAAGGCTATGGTTTTTCCAGTGGTCATGTAAGGATGTGAAAGTTGGACTGTGAAGAAAGCTGAGCACCTAAGAATTGATGCTTTTGAACTGTGGTGTTGGAGAAGACTCTTGAGAGTCCCTTGGACTGCAAGGAGATCCAACCAGTTCATTCTAAAGATCAGTCCTGGGATTTCTTTGGAAGGACTGATGCTAAAGCTGAAACTCCAATACTTTGGCCACCTCATGCGAAGAGTTGAGTCATTGGAAAGGACTCTGATGCTGGGAGGGATTTGGGGCAGGAGGAGAAGGGGACGAGAGAGGATGAGATGGCTAGATGGCATCACCGACTCGATGGACAAGAGTTTGGGTGAACTCTGGGAGTTGGTGATGGACAGGGAGGCCTGGCCTGCTGCAATTCATGGGGTCACAAAGAGTCGGACATGACTGAGTGACTGATTTGAACTAAGGTCCATGTAGTCAAAGCTATGGTTTTTCCAGTAGTCATATATGGATATGAGAGTTGACCAAAAGGAAGGCTGAATGCCAAAGAACTGATGGTTTCAAATTGCGGTGCTGGAGAAGACTCTTGAGAGTCCCTTAGACAGCAAGGAGATCAAACCACTCAATCCTAAAGGAAATCAACCCTGAATATTCATTGGCTCCAATGAATGCTGAAGCTGAAAGTCCAGTACTTTGGCCACCTGATGGGAAGAGCTATCTCATTGGAAAAGTCCCTGATGCTGGGAAAGATTGAGGGCAGGAGGATAAGGGGGTAACAGAGGATGAGATGGCTGAATGGCATCATTGACTCATTGGATATGAGTTTGAGCAAACTTCGGAAGATAGTGAAGGATAGGGAAGCCCAGTGTGCTGCAGTTCATGGGGTTGCAAAGAGTGGGACATGACTTAGTGATGAGAAACAGCAACAATATGATAACATAATCTTACAGAAGTTGGTAAGACCTACTTGGTCTTATTCTGTGACCTATAACAAAGTGTGAGTGGTGTTTTTTACAACTAGTTTTACAAGTACATGATTGTTTTCAATATTGCTAAAAATCCTCAAAAATACAATCCTGGTCAATACTATTACTTTAGAAATTACACTCTTAAACTCAAAGAACAAAAGATGGAAATTAAAACTTTCCTTTAGAAAATGTCTTAAAAAGCTGTCACTGAGTCAAAGAAGTAATTTGATAAAGACAGTAGTCGACTAGAAATAGAAACTGCTATTTAGCTCCTGGAATAAAGCCCTGGAAACAAGCAGCTACACAGCTACATTTTATAGACTTTAACTGGGCTATTAGCTTTATTGTTCAGAGAATATTGATTTATACAAAAGAATCAGCAACCTTAACTATTTCTTGGATGAAATGAACAATTATTTCATATTAAAACTTAAGAAAAAATTACACAACTCATTTAAATTCATGGTACTGCCTTGGTAATTTTCATTACACTGATTTGCAAATATAACTCATTCCTGAAATCCCCTTGTCTGGCACTTACTTCTTAGCAAAATCTAATAGTACAGAATTTCACTAAAGTCTCATGTCACAATGATTTCTCTCCTTTTCTTACTTGGGGAAGATTTTGTTCTCAACCTACTTTAAAGCAGTCAGGAAAACAAGTGATTAAAGCATATCCAGTGACACAGCATCCTTAGTTTTGTAGCATAAGTTGCTCTCCTAAGTTATGTACAAAATATTCATTGTAAATTTATTGTAAGGGGACATATGCATTGAAATTGGCACACTATAACTCAGAAATGTGAAGAAAACCATCTATCTTCCTTTATTTTATAGCTGATCTCATTTGTTCTCAAACCCTTCTGCTCATAAAGGGAAAGAAAAGCTTAATTTTTCTATTACAAGTAATCCCATTTTCCTTCAGTTTAAACCAGTTTTTCAGTAAGGAGATTGACAAATGCTTCAACATCTTTTCTCCCTCCTTTTCTGGCCTTTGCAAGATGGTTCTCATCTTGGGAAATAGAGAACGGTCCATCCATGCATGATGTTGAATGACAGCCCATGCACAACTGTTTTTCTTCTTTTGAGGTATTTATCTTGATAGTTTCTGGGTAGCAAAGCCTGATGTCATTGCTATCTTTTATCTGCTGTGATGATGGTCCATGATGGGTTTGATTCTTGTTTCGTTTGTTTGTGTGGTTAAATGCAATGATAGCTTTTCTCTTGGGTGACTCTGTCATTCTCCTGATGACTGTGACCTAGCTTCAGCTCTTGTTGGCAGTGGTTTCCCTGGTTTTGGCTAAGCTTCCGATTTGCTCATTTTCTTAGACTCTCTTATGAACATTCTGCTACAGATTTCCTCATCTTCTTTTTGCAATAATCTTATTAGAGAGCTCACTAGCTAGAATACTCAGCTATTTTTTGCATTCTTCCTGGGACCTGCTGGGAGTTTTCATCCTCAACGTACCTGGCATAGGCCAAAACACAGCATCCTGATTCTGTTTGCTTTATGTTAATGTAAGGCCTTCTTCAAGATGGTCTCCTTATAGAGTCTCAAATGGGAGTGATGATACAGAACCCTCTGCTTTTAGCTTCTCTGGCCTCTCTGGGAACTTCCTACCATTTTCCCTTAGAGTTGGCCCCAGTGCAGAAGGTACCTTGGAAACAGAGCAGGAGACAGGAGGACACTCATGAATAACCCCTCATTCCTTTCTCTCTCTACTCGATCCTTTCCTTTTGGCCAGAAGGGCTTTATTCTTAGTCCTCTTGTCTTGCTTTAGTTCTTGCTTGACTTCCATTAGTTAAATCCTTCTACTTTCTTTTGTGGATTTGCTCTTTTTAATGGGGACAGAAGATGGTTAAGGATTGCAAGAAAAGAAATCAAAAGGGAAAATACATCAATAGATATTTAAAAAATGCTCATTACATTCTTCAAAATATCCTTAAAATTTCATGGAATGCTATGCCTATTTTTGAAGTAAACAGCCAGTGAGAGAAATTAAGGGAAGTGAGATACAAGCTTATACCTTGGTTTCCCTGCTGTAGAAACACACCAACTAGGAATATTTATTGGAGTCCCTATACTGTGCTTGAAGTTTGGGGAATAGTAACAAAGCACAGGACATTGAAACCTATCCTTAAAGAACTTATCGTGTAGTTATGGAGATAAGACTGATGTGCTGTTGATTAAAGGTGGCAAATGAATGCTTAATGAATCAACACTATTATAGTACATATACAAAGTGATTGATTTTGTCTGAGCTGGTGAAAGAACATTTAATTGAAGGAGGGGGTGAAATGTCAACTGATTTTAGAGATATGATAGGACTCATATTGGTAGAGTAAAGGGAGGATGGTCGTCTAAGGGAAGGACATGACTATAAGAAATGTATGGAGGAGGAAGAAAGCTCATTTGAGAAACAAGTAATCTAATTATTTTAGTCAATCATCTATGAAAACAGTACTTGATAAGACTGAACAAAAACTTTGAGATGTCATATTTTGAGACATGGCTTGATTTCCCCCTATTAACAGTTTACTGAAACACGGCACTTGGAAACAGTTGTGACCTGAAAATAAACTCTGTCAGTGCAGTAAGGTGGCTGCTATGAACACACACACATGTCCTAGGGTAACTTGGTGGTCAGGGTCCAGGCTCCAAACAACTGGCTCTTGTTTTAACAAGACTTCAATGCTAAGAGTAAATATGGAAGGAAGCCAGGTATCTTTACAAGTAAGTAGAGTACAGAATTCAGAATTTGTACTGCTTGAAGACCAGGTGGTTACAGGGGAAGTTTGTTAGTGGTGGCAAAAGCTATAATCCAAAGAAAGACTTGAGAATGGCAAGAAGAAAGGGCTGTATCCCTGAGGGAGTCATCAGGATAAGGACACAGGCTTGCTGGACAGGAAGGGTCCCTTACACTCTCTGGAAATCTCATCCAATCTCAAGGCTTATGGATGACACACAAGTGTATATGACTTGATCCAGGCTATGCAGTTTACTGGAAAGAATAGAATCTGGAGTTACAGTTTACTAGAATCCAGACAGTATCAGTTTCAGCATTGGTTCTGTGTTTGGGGTCAGTAACTTTAATATCCATTAATTAAAAAAAAAATAATGGAGATGAAACCTCATAGTTAAAGAGTCATGTTGAGAATTGTTGGTAGATGTGATTATATATGTAGACCATCTGGTACATAATAGACATCGAGTAAGTATTCATTTCTCTTCTACTTACTGATAGCATTTTCTCATTCTCAAATACTTAGAGTTTTTTTTTCACCTAGATGCCCACACAGTATCTCAGATCAATTGCCTTCTGTTGAATTCATTACCTTCACTCCCAAGCCTGTTTTCTTCCTATTTCCTATATGCATGTATGGCACTGCCACACTCCCTGTTGGTAAGCCTTTTACCCAGAGGTTATGAAGGATGCAGCATTGGGATGAGAGGCAGGCAAGATATGTTAACTATGCAAATGCAGGGTCAGATTTTATCTTTATTGAAAATCTGTTGTTTTGTTCTTAATGCATATTTTGCAATAAATTTTATTTTAAAAATATTGCATTAAAATATCACTTGATTACTGAAGTTTAAAAACCAAAGTGCATCCTTAAACATTTCTTACCTGCCTCACCCTAGTCTAGGCCCTACAGTAATGCTCTTCAGTAGTGCTCTACCTGGAGAAACAGTGTGTTTGTTCTGCATATAGATCTTTAAAATTTGAAATGGTTTGCCCACATTTAAAAATTAGGAGAGGTCATGTAAGAATGCAGATTTCTGACTTTTCTTGAAAGACTCCAAGACCTGGCAACACTAGATCTGCGTTTCCCGTGACAGCAGTTGGATAGAGATGAACAGTAGCGACCTTCTGTAGAAAGTCATGAACTCTCTAGTTTGGCACAGTCCTCCCATTTCCTCTTGTGTGTATGTACCAGTGTGTTCCTATGCTTTACCTCTGGACTTTGTTTTTCTTTCTTCTCAGATCCCTGATTATTTTCCTCCTTCTTCATTCATTCCTTCCTTACTAGTGTTTTTTTTTTTTTTTTACTGAAAATGAGCCTTTTAGGAATGAATACAGACTGGTTTGTATTAAAACTTATCAACTGCTGAAGAAAAACCTGTGGCTGGCCCATGAGGCAGCCACAAAGGGGCCCACGTAAGGCTTTGGCCAGTGAGGGAGCCCCCCCCACAGGTGAGAAGGGAAGGGCCCAAGTCTTCCTCCTTGCACATCAGCAGGGATGCTTGCGTCCTGCTCAGGTGCAACCCCTGGGCTCAGAGATTTGTGACAGAGGCCTAAACACACAGCCCATTCTTGTGGAATGACACTTTTATTGGTGTTAGCTGGGGCAAGAGGTTAATGATTACAGAGCCAGAGCCTGGGCCAACCAGGTCATGCATCTAGCCCCAAGTTGGAAAATAATTTTCCCCACTAGAAAATGCTTGGGATAATAAATAAAAATAAATGATGCATAGATCTAGAAAAATTTCTTACAAACTGAACTATTGCACAACAAATCAATGTGAAAATAATATATGCAAGTAATATAAAATATATTTAAATACATTGCATCAACATGTTTCATAATTCATAAATATATTTCACCTACTTGATGTTTATAATAATCTCTGGGTTCTGGAATTAGATGATTTCTTACCAAGTGACTATTTAATTCTACTTTATTCTTTAAGTTACTCATCTATCCTTCTTTTTCTGGCCAGCTCATCTCCATGTTATGCTGGCTTATGTTTATAGGATCAAAAAGTAGTAGAACTTTGAAAGAATTTTTTTCAGTCTTTCTCTTTGATTACAGCCAAGAAAGCTGAATACAAGAAGGTTGAGACTTGTCAAAGATCATACAATTAATAAATGAAAGACAGGTGGATGGGTAAAAGAGTTGTGGTATACACACACACACACACACACACACACGAGTATTACTCAGCCATAAAAAAGAATGAATTTGGGTCAGTTAAAATGAGGTGGATGAACCTAGAGACTGTTACAAAGAGTGAAGTTCAGTCAGAAAGAGAAAAATAAATATCATATGTTAATGCATATATATGGAATCTAGAAAAATGATACTGATGAATCTATTTGCAGGGCAGGAATAGTGACTCAGATGTAAAGGACCATCTTGTGGACACAGCAGGGGAAAGAGAGTATGGGATGAATTAAGTGAGTAGCACTGAAATATATACATTACCATGTGTAAAATAGATAGCTTATGGGATGTTGCTATATAACACAGGGAGCCCAGGCTGGTGCTCTGTGATGACCTAGAAGGGTGGGATGAGGAGGTGGGTGGGAGGGGGGCTCAAGAGGAAGGGATATATGTATATATAAATGCTATGTAAATAACTCTTAAGAGTATTCTTTACCAGCTGAGCCAGAAGGGAAGCCCAAGAATACTGGAATGGGTAGCATATCCCTTCTTCTTCCTGACTCAGGATCCTCCTGACACAGGAATTGAACTGGGGTCTCCTGCACTGCTGTTTTTAATAATCTCTGGCTCATAGTTTCATTGAGGCAGCTCAAATGGGTCATGGTGGAGAATTCTGAAAAAATGTGGTTCACTGAGAAAGGAATGGCAAACCACTTCAGTATTCTTGCCTTGAGAACCCCATGAACAGTATGAAAAGACAAAAAGATAGGACACTGAAAGATGAACTCCCCAGGTGAGCAGGTGCCCAATATGCTAAGAGAAATAACTCCAGAAAGTATGAAGAGATGGAGCCAAAATTAAAACAATGCCCAGTTGTGGATGGGACTGGTGATGGAAGTAAAGTCCAATGCTGTAAAGAGCAATATTGCATACGAATCTGGAATGTTAGGTCCATGAATCAAGGCAAATTGGAAGTGGTCAAACAGGAGATGGCAAGAGTGAACATTTACATTTTAGGAATCAGTGAATTAAGATGGACTGGAATGCGTGAATTTAACTCAGATGACCATTATATCTACTACTGTGGGCAAGAATCCCTTAGAAGAAATGGAGTAGCCCTCATAGTCAACAAAAGAGTCCAAAATGCAGTACTTGGGTGCAATCTCAAAAACAACAGAATAGTCTCTGTTTCCAAGGCAAACCATTCAATATCACAGTAATCCAAGTCTATGCCCCAACCAGGAATGCTGAAGAAGTTGAATGGTTCTATGAAGACCTACAGCACCTTCTAGAACTAACACCGCCCCCCCCCACCCCCGCCCAAATGTCCTTTTCATCATAGGGGACTGGAATGCAAAAGTAGGAAGTTAAGAGATACCTGGAATAACAGGCAAATTTGCCTTGGGGTACAAAATGAAGCAGGGCAAAGGCTAACAAAATTTTGCCAAGAGAATGCACTGGTCATAGTAAACACCCACTTCTACCAACACAAGAGAAGACTCTACACATGGACATCACCAGATGGTCAACATTGAAATCAGATTGTTTATATTCTTTGAAGCCAAAGCTGGAGAAGCCCTATACAGTCAGCAAAAACAAGACTGGGAGCTGACTGTGACTCAGATCATGAACTCCTTATTGCCAAATTCAGACTTAAATTGAAGAAAGTAGGGAAACCACATTCAGGTATGACCTAAATCAAATCCCTTACGATTACACAGTGGAAGTGACAAATAGATTCAAGGGATTAGATCTGATAGAGTGCCCGAAGAACTATGGACAGAAATTCATGACATTGTACAGGAGGCACTGATCAAGACCACTCCCAAGAAAAAGAAATGCAAAAAGGCAAAATGGCTGTTTGAGTGAGAGAGTCAATTCCTAGGGAGGTTGATAAGAAGTCCAGGGGTCCCCAAGGAGAGAGGGGTCTGGGGTTCTTGAGAAGGAGAAAGGGGTCTGGAATTCTCAAGGAGGAGAAAAAGACAGACTTTTTTTCCCCTCTACATTCCTTATTCTTAGTCACATAAAACATTTTTATCTTTAAGCCTGGAACTGATGATTACACAACTAACAACTGGGTTTGGACTCTGTCAGTTCAGTTCAGTTCAGTCGCTCAGTTGTGTCTGACTCTTTGCAACCCCATGAACTGCAGCACGCCCAGGCCTTCCTGTCCATCACCAACTCCCGGAGTTTACTCAAACTCATGTCCATCAGTCAGTGGTGCCATCTAACCATCTCATCCTCTGTCGTCCCCTTCTCCTCTTGCCTTCAATCTTTCCCAGCCTCAGAGTCTTTTCCAATGAGTCTGTTCTTCACATCAAATGGCCAGAGTATTGCAGTTTCAGCTTCAGCATCAGTCCTTCCAATGAATATTCAGCACTGATATCCTTTAGGATGGACTGGTTTGATCTTCTTGCAGTCCCAGGGACTCTCAAGAGTCTTCTCCAACACCACACAGTTCAAAAGCATCAATTCTTCGGCACTCAGCTTTCTTTATAATCCAACTCTCACATTCATGCAGGACTATTGGAAAAACCATAGCTTTGACTAGACAGATCTTTGTTGGTAAAGTTATGTTTCTGCTTTTTAATATGCTGTCTAGGTTGACTACAGCTTTGCTTCCAGGGAGGAAGCATCCTTTAATTTCATGACTGCAGTCACCATCTGCAGTGATTTTGGAGCCCCAAAAAATAAACTCTGACACTGTTTCCATTTTTTCCACATCTATTTGCCATGAAGTGACAGTACCAAATGCCATGATCTTCGTTTTCTGAACGTTGAGTTTTAAGACTTTTTCACTCCTCTTTCACTTTGATCAAAAGGCTTTTTAGTTCTTCGCTTTCTGCCATAAGGATGGCGTCATCTGCATATCTGAGGTTATTGATATTTCTCCTGGCAATCTTGATTCCAGCTTGTGCTTCTTCCAGCCCAGCTTTTTTTCTCATGATGTACTCTGCATAGAAGTTAAATAAGCAGGGTGACAACATTCAGCCTTTATGTACTCCCTTCCCGATTTGGAACCAGTCTGTTGTTCCATGTCCAGTTCTAACTGTTGTTTCCTGACCTGCATATAGATTTCTCAAGAAGCAGGTCAGGTGGTCTGGTATTCCCATCTCTTTCAGTATTTTCCACGGTTTGTTGTGATCTACACAGTCAAAGGCTTTGGCGTTTGACTGTCAGAAGGGGTTAACAGAGGATGAGATGGTTGGATGGCATCACTGACTCAATGTACATGAGTTTGAGTAAACTCTGGGAGTTAGTGATGGACAGGGAGGCCTGGCGTGCTGCAGTCCATGGGGTCACAAAGAGATGGACATGACTGAGAGACTGAAGTATACTGAACAGCAGAAGCTATTAAAATGTTGTAAAACAGTACCGTGCATCGAGGGAGGAGGGAGGAGGGTTCAGGATGGGGAGCGCAGGTATACCTGTGGTGGATTCATTTCGATATTTGGCAAAACTAATACAATACTGTAAAGTTTAAAAATAAAATAAAATTTAAAAAAAGTTAAAAAAATAAAATTTAATTTAAAAAAATGTTGTAAAACAATATCTTCCAATTAAAAAAAGAGAAATTAGACCCAAGCCCATGTCTTTGAAGATAAACTTCACTACCCCTATATCCTATATTAATGGTTTTTAAAAGCCTCTCCTCTCCTCTTCCTGCAACCCTGTAAGGCTAACTCAACCATTAAACCACTGTCATGGTAAATTTTCAGTTGTAGTAAAATCATCTTTGTTTTGGGTTCCTTGCCCCAGAATACAACAATTTTGGCTAAAAAACCTTTGATGCTGCAGAGAGAACAGAACAAAATCCCCAGGGACAGCTCGTTCAGCTGAGTGTGTTTTGGTGTGATAAATGACAAAAGATGAAAAAGGAGGAGGAAAGAGGACAGGCACTGCTTCACCTGACTCTGTATGATCTTTGCCTGGGGAAAAGTCAAACCAGTTTGCTCCAGTGAAAGCCAGGCCACAGCTTAGATTCCCTTTCCTATTTTCTCTTGGGTTAACAGCTTAGAAAAGTATTATTTAGGACCTGGAGAGCTTTCTTTCTCTTGTCATAGGTTTCACTGGGGATGGTGTTATGCTGTATACTTTCTAAATATCCTTTAAGTCAATATTTGTTAGTGGGGATTGAACTCTTAGGGCTGAGGGTGACCCTTGTACATTACTGCCTAAGAATCTGTGACGGTGTGATGTGTTAGTCTTTACCAGTTATTCAAACACTAAGCTAGATATTACTGTGAAGGTACTTTATAGATGTGATTAAAGTTGGTAATTGGGCTTCCCCGGTAGCTCAGCTGATAAAGAATTTACCTGCAATGCAGGAGACCCCAGTTCGATTCCTGTGTGAGGAAGTTCCCCTGGAGAAGGGATCGGCTACCCTCTCCAGTATTCTTGGGCTTCCATGGTGGCTCAGATGGTAAGAATCCGCCTGCAATGTAGGAGACCTGGGTTCAATCCCTGGGTTGGGAAGATGCCCTGGAGGAGAGCATGGCAACCCAGTCTAGTATTCTTGCCTGGAGAATCCCTTTGGACAGAGGAGCCTGGTGGGTTACAGTCCACGGTGTTGCAAAGAGTTGGACACAACTGAGCAACTAAGCATAGCACAGCACAAAGTCGATAATCACTAGTCTTTAAGTAATGAGATTAATCTAGATAATTTGTATGAGCCTAATTCAATCAGTTGAAAGACCTATGAGCAGAGCTGAGGCTTCTCTGAATAAGGAGAAATTCTGCCTGTGCAACGTATCTTTCCTGAGAGTTTTAGCTGGCCTTTCTTGACAGCCTGATGTATGGGTTTCAGACTTGTCTAGATGGCACCTGTAATTGTGTGAGCTGGTTCCTTGCAGTACCTGTTAACACATATCTCCCAGTCTGTTTCATTGGTTGAATCTGACTGATAAGTGGAGAAGATAGAGAGGTACCTGGATGGCGTTTTTCTGTGTGTAGCATTGGCGTCTTGAAGATGCTATAGCTGAGCATTGGGGTGGGAAAAATGGGTGTGCTTAGATGCCAAATCTTAGTACAGATGCTTTTATAAAACCAGTCGAAGGGTTTCTAACTTGGAAGAAGTGGTTCATAGTGACTACTAACCATGAAATAAAATTTGATAGGGTGTTAGGCATGTCCTGTGTTCTAACTCTCCAAAGTGAGGTAAATTTTTATAGTTTTCAGACTTCAACAACTGAAGTTTCTCAAGTTAATAAACCAAGCTCATTTTCTAGTTGTGGATGTTATGGACAAAATGTCAAGAAATTGCATATTTGAGAGGCCGGAGATAGAGGTTGGTGGATTTCATTGTGCTTACTCTGGAGATCTCATTTCGATGACAAGAAGTGCTGTATGGAACATTAATAATACTCAATCTTAATTGTCAGAGCATTTCCCAACAAAATGCTTTCTTTCTCCAGCCTCCTGCTTTCTGATCAGGTCCCAGCCTTTCATGATATTTCTTTTACAGAAGTACATCTCAGTGTTCCTCCACCTGGGAGAAGAATGTTAATTGAGTAGGGCTCAGGGCCTCAACTCAGGCTAGCTAATTGGTATGGAAGCAGTGTGTTCCTGCTCCTTGCCTGGCTGAGTTAGCAGAGTTAGGTCTGTGTGACTCATAAATCATTTTAGAATTTTAGCAGAAATGGCATCTATAACGAAGAAATAGATACAGGATAGAGAGATCAAAATTTAAAAGTGCACTATGAAAATGAATTGAAAATGTATTAAAATGTTGAGGAAGAGGCTGACAAGGTATTAACAAATGAATTAACCTCATATTTTATCAGAGTACATCTACTTTGGGCTTAATTTGAACATTGTTATGTTCAAATTCAGAACTCTAGAGCTAGAGTTCTGAAGGTCTGTTTCTTTTATAATGTCTCTTAGAAATGTTTGTCAAGGGCTACCAATAATATGTCTAAAGCCAGTGCTTTACACTTGTGATTTTGCAGAAAATACTCATCAACAATCATTTCTAAGGGACATTATGAAAGAAACAGGCATTCAGAAGTCTAGCTCTCTATATAACATGTATCTACACACATAGATTGAAATATTTGTATATACTTATATACACATATGTGTATCTCTCTTTCTCTATTGACACATATCTCTTTATAATATATAGGTTTATAGTGAATGAATTTTATTACAGTTCTTTCTGAAATTAGTTGTGGTGGGAACACTTAACGTGAGATCTACCCTCTGAAAGTTTTTCCTGTGTCCCAGGAAGGCCCCCATAGGGTCCTGCTTGGTTACATGGGGAAAAGAAGTCTAAGATGTATAGTAGTTCTGAATGACCATCTCTCAGTTACAAGTTATCTTGTAGTTTCTGTATTTTAGTGATTAACATTCTCTTTGGTGGGGTTATTACTGTGATGCATGTTTAATGTCAATCATGGTGGTGGCAGGGTATTTCACTCGCTTATTCTCACTGGAGCAAATTGGAAATAAAAATTAACCACCAATGACTCACACGATAAAAAATATTGTGCCAACTTTCTTAATATTGTTAAAACTTAAGTAGCTTTTTGATAAATACTCGAACTTTAAAGCATTTTAAAGCAACCCGTTGAGTTTCTGATATTTATAGTTTTTTTTTTTTTTATTTCACATTTGGCATTTTTTCCTCCTTTATTTCTACTATAAAGATCAGAAACTCAGTTGGCTCCTTTATACTTTACTAACCTTCAGTTGGCCTCAAACCCAGGTTGGTTTTCCCTTCAGTGCTCAATTCTGGGTATTTGCTTCCTTTCACCTTAGGGGATTGTCTGCCTTAATAATTCCAAAGAAATTGTGATATATTTTAATTTTGGGGGGTAAAAAATCTTCATAATCAAACTTTTTCCAGTTATAGATGTAATTAAAAAAAATTCTGGGAGTAATTCTGGTGGAGCAGAAATTCTGAGAATGATTCTTTCTAAATCTCCCCAACTCTTGTTTGACTTCTTTGAAGGACAGAAGCGGAGTGTAATGTTAATAGTTCTTTTCCAGTTTACCCAACAACTACACTCCAGGCTCTCAGTAAAGGAATTTCCTCAGTAAAGAATCCATGAAAAAAATCAGAATGTAAACATTGTATATAAATGTGCACATCTGCATACACACAGGATCATGGGGATTAGAGAAAATATACCTACACAATTATAGATAACTTAAAGCTAGGAAAAAGTGCTACCTTCCCCACTTATATCACAGTCTTTCTTGGTGCATATCAGAAGAAGACAAATATATTTTCAAAGAGTTTTGCCAATAGAGAGAAAATAGGACTAACATTTCAGGAGGGATTTTAGGTTAGCCAGGGGGAGGAATTATTTTTAGAATTTTTAGAAAGTAGAACTAATTATTGTTCAAGAAAGTAAACTCTCCACTGGGTAATTTTAAGACTAGCCCTAACTATAATTTGTTTTACATCATTTACATGGAAACCTGGGGAATGATTAAAAGATCTCCAGCTAATAGTTCATGCTAACATGAATATATAATTTTTCCACTGGTACACTGAGTACTTATTTTTCTAAATCAGAGCTCTGTTTATAAAAACCATCACCTTTGTTATTGAAATATCACTAATTGGAATTAAAAATTAGGAATTGTCCTAATAAGACTATGATCATTATTCAAATCTAGTTACTCTATTTAGAGAAGGTTAACATTTGAGAATTATTTTTAATACAAACTATTCTAATTGATTACTTTGAAATATAGAGAATGGCATTAAATAAATAAATAGTAGGAATTAAAAATACGTCTGTTCTTTCCAACTGCTGTATAATTAACTTTTGCTTATTCACATTCACAAATAAGAATAGTAACAGCCTTATAGTACTTAGATGGAATACTTTAAGTTATTTTACTTGCAGGATTCTGCTTATCTTCCTCCTTGATTTGCTTAGAAGAGAATTAAAGTTGGCTTGCATTTGCTGGCTACATGAGAACTCTTCTTACGCAGCAAAACAAAACAAAACAAAACAAAACATAACTCAGAACCATGCTAAACAACAGGGAAACATTAAAAGTTGAGTTAAAAATCATCTGGGGATAATCAAGCATCTTATTTAGGAGACTCAGTGACAGAATTTTTGTGCTTTGTTTTGTGTGCCTTACTAAGATGTTCATTTCAGGGCTTTAAAAATTCCAGAAATAAATTCAGATCAGGTATTTTTCCACTGGATGAGTAACGGTTGGTAATTTGGATTAGAATGTCCTAGAGTTCCCAAGAACGTTTTTGCCTATGTTTCACCTTTGATTCTCCCTTCTTTTCTTCTCTCCATTTCTTACTATTCTTGCAGGCTATTTTTACCTGTCTTGTGAACCCAGTAATTGTGTGAACCCTTCAAGTTTCCAAAATAGAGTCATTCAGACTAGGTTATAGGAAAGGAGAAACCTGAACAATTTAAACTTTAGATAATTCCCTGTTTACTTAAATGAAAATACTTCCATTATATACATTTCAATATGTACACGTTTCAAAGTTCTTTCTTTTGAGGTACTCTCGGTACCTGTGCTCGGTAAGAATTATTACACTTTTCCTTGTGACATAAGATGCTTGCTATTCCCACGTTGTTGGGAATCCATGGTACAACAGATGCTGAGCAAAAAGGCCCTGGGAACACATAGCCCGTGATTAATACTGCCCATAGACTTCCCCCAAAGAGTACAGAAACCTAGCACACTTCCTCAAGGTACATATCCTGCCTCAAGTGCATTTGATGGGCTAGAAAATAAAACAAAGACAGGTCATAATGACAAGATAAGTCACTACCATTATACTCTGTCTGCTTGGTTCTAAGATGGTAAAATTTTATATTTTAACACATATATGACTGGGCTACATCATAAAATTGATGTATACATTCATTTTGGTAGTTTCTATTTTTCCTTGTTTTTCTCTTATAAAGCTATTTGTAAACTGTTTCCTTTATAATCCATGGAACCTTAAAATTGAAGAAATATGTCATCATACAAAGACGCAAAGAAGCCAGAAGAATGCCAACGAACAAAAACAGTCTTTTAGAAGTTTTAAGTCCTGTGTAGGGAGGACTAGAGAATAGTGTCCTGACTATAACATTTCAGCTTAGATTTATGGTGGATGTGGTTGTCTAGAAAATTATTCTTTTCTAATTTAATCAGTGTTTATTAGATGCCAGCAATACGGCAGACACTAGAGTAGGCACTAGTTTTATAAAAGTGAATAAGATCAAGTCTATACATTCTGAAATAAAATTTATGGTTTTAGTTTTAAAAAATTGCCTCCGTGTTCTATCTATAAAGTTCCTAAATAGTAAGTAAATATCTGAAAGAACATAGCAAAAGCAATTTAATGGGATATAATAAAATGTAAACCAACTATATAGTGCTCTTTAACCTGGAATCAGAGTCAAGAGTTTAACAGTAATGAATTTATGACTCATTAGGACTAAGAGATTGTAATTTTAAAAAAAACATGACATTTAGGTGACAGTTTAAAAGGCATTAAATCACGGTGTTCAACCTTGTATTTCACATATCTTTAAAAGGGCAACAAAAATATTTGTAACAATGTGACTTGTTCCATTTTTCCTGTTAATATTTGTAACAATTTATTGCCACAGTGCTGATGAATTAAACTATATTGATTAAAGGTTATTTCAATTGGAGACTTCAAAAGGACTTTAAAAGGGGCTGTTCTTATAGACTCTATATTCTTAAAATCTGTTTATTATTGCCCTTTCTTTTTCCTGTTTAGGGTATTTTCTTTAATATAAGGTCTTGTTAATAATCATGAGTTGTGGGAAGCAAATGATCTAATAATGAAATTTGATTAAGTAAATTTTGACAGCCAGTTACATTTATTCAAAGTGTAGACTGAGACTATGAAAAAGTGAGTACATCTTAAATCTGGGCTAGTGAGAGATAGGATAAAAGGATAAAGTGAGGGGTGGGGACTTTGATGGTAATGCATGAGGATCCAACCACTAGAGGCAGAAGACCAAAGGAAGAGTAGGTAATGTGTTTAGAGGGTTTCTTGTATGACTGATCCCCTAGAAGGATTGTCTGTCCACTTAATGCCCTTACATGCACCCAGTTTGTGCTTGATCAAGGTTAAATCCGCAAATGCCACATAATTCTTGAATTTATTGTGATGGGGACTAGGAGACCAGTGACTGCTACTCCTGGTTCTATGGTTTTCCAAAATATTCCATCACCCTAGGGTTTGTTGTGGGTGTAGCAAAGTGCTGCCATTAGGGGAGATTGTTGTCTGGGCCAGGGTGGTCCTTTCTGTTAATATACACACATGAAGAAATAAGCTGGTCTCAGAGACATGCATCGTGAGTGGGCCTAGGGGTGCCTTCACCATTTTGGATGTAGCAGGAAGGAGACGACGAGGCTGTGTTGTGCTGGTTTCTCTCTACCTATGTTATAGGGGAGGTCCAAGTATCATTATTTTGAAGTAACATTATGGAGACAGGGGTTAGAGCTAGGGTGATGATATTAAAATAGGAAGAGGGTGGAATCGAGATATGCCAATCTGTGTCGCAAATGCTAGTGTTGTTTTTTGAGGCTAGAGGATCAGAATTCAATAAGTTCTTCCATTTCAAACACCTTGCAGAACACAAACATTTTTTGATAAAGGTTGGTTTAAATTTCTTCTACTTTCTCTCCTTTTTTTTGAGTTTTTTTTTCCTTTTTCTTTTCCATAGGAAATGCTGGTTTTCAATCTGGCAATAACAGTTTTCTCTATATCTATGTCTATCTCTAGTACATCTTTAGCTCTACATACATAAGACTTAAAATTTTTTTAGGGTAAAACAAAGACCTTTGTTTAAGGAATGTGGTTATATGCTACACTTAGATGGGCTGAAAATAGACCTCGTATGTTATTTAGGCAGGGATGATGCTCTGTTTGGGGATTCCCAGGTGGCTCAGTGGTAAAGAATACGCCTGCAATGCAGGAGACTTGGGTTTGATCCCAGGGTTGGGAACATCCCTTGTAGAAGAAAATGGCAACCCACTCCAGTATTGTTGTCTGGGAAATCCCATGGACAGAGAAGCCTGGCGGGCTACGGTCACAGGGTCTCAAAGAGTCGGACATCAACATAGCCACTGAGCATGCACACACACGCACAGTGCTCTACTGAAAATATCACAAAGTGTTTTGGGGTGAAAGGATACCCAGAAAACACTCTAAACCATTATCCAAATCAGTTGATGATAAAAAATAAATTCTTTATAGAGAAAACAATATCTCTGATATTTCAGTGGCAGCCGCATTCTGTGAACTGCTGTTTATATTTCTTTAAATAGCAGCATTATTAGGAGGAGATAGAAATTATAAATCACCTCTGCCATTTTACAGTTATTGGAGTATACACAATATCCATACATGTAAAAAAGAAAAGGATACTACAAAAGTATTAATGCACAGGGTCAGGATTAAAGGTAGCAACCTCTCATGATCGATATTGTTAACTTTTGTCCTTTAAAAAATTGTGGTAGAAATATATACAACAGAATATGTACTGTTTCAACCATGGTAAGTGTACAATTCAGTGTGAATACATTCACAGTGTTTGATGTTGTTACATTTTTAAAATTAAAACTTTGGAACTAATTGCTTTCAAATCAAAATTTTGTGTTCCTATCTACTGGCTGAAGGAAAGGATGGAAAAACAAGATTAAAAAAGTGGATATGAGATTGAGGAATAAACAAAGTTGATTACAATTTTAGATAAAGGTTTTGTTCGTTTTGTTTTTACTGACACTATAATTTTTATTTTCTTCTATTGGTTTCATGAAGTCTTAAAACACTATCTCCAAATCAGGTGAAGTGAAAAGCAATTACATTTTGTAATACAGAATGTTTTTTGAAATTTATATTTCTTCCCTTTTAGGACTAAGCTCTTAGAAAAATATTGCAATAACACATCAGAAATATGTTATATTTAAAAGGAGAGTTCACTACTGTACCAAAACTTATGATAAAATTTTTGGCTTTAAACTGAGAAGATATGTTAGTGATCACCAACTCTGAACTCCTCATTTTATAACCAAGGAAAATGAAGTCCATAAGGATTTATCTTTCTATCTACCCATCGATTTGCCTATAACATGCTTTGTTTCAGAAAGTATTTTAAAGTGGTTTACAAGGATACATAAAAGACAGAAAGATAAGAAATTGGATATAGGTAAAAAAGGCAAGTGGGAGAAAAGAGAAGGATCATAAAAAGAGTAGTCAGAACTGAAACTGACTCAGAAATGCATACTATTAAATCCTAACCGTTTGGTGAGGTATAAGTCTCAGACTAAACTCTAAGTGCTCTCCTGGTCAGTATAGACAAGGAAATCTGATGAGCTAAAGAATTCAGTTATTCCAAAGATAAAAGTGATCTAACTGTTCAGAAGATGGATCACTATATAAAACACAAGAAAGAAATGTTTCCCTCGAGTCTTATGAAGAGGGCCCATTTTCTATATTAGCAACATCTTCAAAGCTTTCACTGTGGGAGACAGAATAACAAATTCCTAGGACTGTTTCTCATGCAAGCTGATTGGGTCTTAGCTGGGCCATTCAGTAAGAGTTCTCTAGGAGTGATATGAAACCTACTCCTTCAGTTCTGGGAAGGATACTGGTGTGTTGAGTCCCATGAAGGGCAGCTACAGCTTCTTTTTCATTTAGTCATTAGGGACTCATACTATGCTTTTCCAGGTGGTTGAGAAGAGAGCTATAACTTGGCATGGTAAAACTTCTGGAACTCAGCTGTCCAATAAATCAATGTTTTGCAAACCTACTTTGGGCATGTGAATCTTCTGGGTGCTTGTTAACAAAGCAGATTTCTTATCTCATGTTTATTGGTGATTCAGAAAGTCTAGGCAAGGCCCAAGAATCTGCATGTGACACAGGTGTGAAGAGCCATACTTGGAGAAATTCTAGATCATCTTTTCTCAGAAAGGGGATTGGTCACTTGATCTTTGTGTGGTACATCCATGCTTCAGTTGAAGTCTTTATGGGAGCTTTCCCCTCCTTGTTTTCTGTCTTTCCATCTTTCTCCCTCTTCTCCTCAAGCTCCATACATTTTAAATAATTACTGATTTCAGAGCTGGACAGAGCTCTGGTTAGAGCTGAAATTTCCTAATTTACCCCAGGCAAATGCACAATATTAGCAATTTCCTTAAAGCTTCTTTGCAGTGTTATTGAGAAAATGGGGAAGGGAAAACTAAGGGATTTACTCGGTATAAAGAGAAACCTGACTTCTCTGGGATTAGGAGTTTTTAATTCCTGATCAAGCTTTCCTACTTTCTGTGGCTCCATTTCTCCAAATCTTTATGGCCATTATAGAAGAAAAAGAAAACAAGAAGAATGTTGAGTGGTGTAGGTGAGACACAGACTCCTGGTGAAGAGGAATATTTTGTCCCTGATAATGTTTAGACTTGTCAACACAAGATGAATTTTTTTTAAAAAAGGGGACCAATTTTAGTCAAGTTTCTGAATGTTTTTAAATTCCTTGCAGATACTCCCTTATTGCCTATACCAAGGGTGGACAGCTTTCTTTCCTCTTCCTATGGTATATTACATTTGAGACATTATTGTAGCGTATCTGTTTGGGAGCAGGGGGCCAGAGGAGAGAGATTGGAGCAGGAAGAGAAGGCTTCATTCCACTGCTTTGTTCTAGCCTTGCTACTCAGTCTATGGTCTTTACACCAGCAGCATCTGGACATCACCTTGGAACTTGCCCAAAGTGCAGACTCTCTGCCTCCTTCTAGATTTACTGAATCAGAATCTTCATTTTAATGAGATACCTAGTGATTCTTGCACATTAAAGTTTGTGAAGTATTAGGATAGTGCCTCTCAAAATTTTGTGAGCATTAGAATCCCTTGCTGGGTGGAATGCTTTTTAAAACAGATTCCAGAGCTTCTGAGTAGGTCTGAGATGGGACCCATGAACTTGCACTAATGAGTTCCAAGTGATGCTTATAATGGCTATTCACACATTGAGTAACGAAGGTCAAAAACAGTGCTTCTTCTTTGTTTTTAGTAGACTTTATTTTTAAAGCAGTTTTGGGTGAACAACAAAATTGAGCAGAAAGTACAGAGATTTCCCATATACCACCGCCACCCCAGAGCTTATTATTAACATGCCCTACCAGAGTGATAAATTTGTTACATTTGGTGAACTACACTGACCCATCATCACCCAAGGTCCATGATTTACTTTAGCATTCACTCTTAGTGTCATATATTCTTTGTGTTTTGACAAATGTATTATGATATATGTGTGTGTGTGTGTGTGTGTGTGTATGTGTATACACACACCATTGTAATTTCATACAGAATAGTTTTACATACAGAACATGTTGTGCTGTGCTGTGCTTAGTCACTCAGTTGTGTCTGACTCTTTGCCACCCCATGGACTGTAGCCCGCCAGGCTCCTCTGTTCATGGGGATTCTCTAGGCAAGAATACTGGAGTAGTTTGCCATATCCCCCTCCAGAGGATCTGAACCCAGGTCTCCCACATTTCAGGCAGATTCTTTACCATTTGAGCCACCAGGGAAGCCCAAGAATACTGGAGTGGGTAGTCTATCCTTTCTCCAGGGAAACTTCCTAACCCGGGAATCAAACCAGGGTTTCCTGCAGTGCAGGCAGATTCTTTACTAGCTGAGCTGCCTGGGAAACCCACATACAGAATAGTTTCCACTAAAAAATCCTCTGTGTTCCACCTGTTCAACCTCTTCTCCCCCTTAATGGCAACCACTGATCTTTTTTCCTATTTATTTAGTTTTACGTTTTCCAGGGTCATATAGCTGCAATCACACAGTATGTAGTTTTTTAAGTTGGATTCTTTTTGGTTAGTAATATGCTTTAAATTTCCTCCATGTCTTTTCATGGCTTGATAGCTCATTTCTTTTTAAAGCTAATAGTATTCCATTGTCTAGATGTACCACAATTGATTTAACCAGTCACCTACTGAAGAACATCTTGATTACTTCCAAGTTTTGACAGTTATGAATGAAGCTGTTGCAAACATTTATGTGCAGGTTTTATGTGGACATATGTTTTCAGCTCATTTGGGTAATTATCAAGGAGTGTGATTGCTGGATTATATGGTGAGACTAAGTTTAACTTTTTAAGAAACTGCAAAACTACCTTTCAAAATGGTTGTACTATTTTGTATTCCCACCAGTGATGAATGAGAATTCCTGTTGTTTGATAGCCTCACCAGCATTTGGTGTTGTCAGGGTCTCACATCTTTGCCATTTTGATAATCTATAGTGGTATCTCACAGTTGTTTTCATTAAGACTTCCCTAAATGACATGTGTGGAGAAGGCGATGGCACCCCACTCCAGTACTCTTGCCTGGAAAATCCCATGGATGGAGGAGCCTGGTAGGCTGCAGTCCATGGGGTCGCTAGGAGTCGGACACGACTGAGCGACTTCACTTTCACTTTTCACTTTCATGCATTGGAGAAGGAAATGGCAACCCACTCCTGTGTTCTTGCCTGGAGAATCCCAGGGACAGGGGAGCCTGGTGACTGCCGTCTATGGGGTTGCACAGAGTCGGACACGACTGAAGTGACTCAGCAGCAAATGATGTGTAATGTGGTGTGTCTTTTTGTGTGCTTATTGGCCATCTGTATATCTTCCTTGCTGAGGTGTAAAAATCTTTTGCCCAATTTTTAATTGCGTTGTTCAGTTTCTTATTTTTGAGTTATAAGATTGTGGATTGAAAAAAAAAATGCACCAATTGAGAACTGTGAGTTAAGTTTTATTTGGGGCAAAATGAGGACTATCATCTAGGAGACAGCCTCTCAGACAGCTCTGAGGAACTGTTCCGAAGAGGCAGTGGGGGAGGTCAATATACATGTGATTTTGGTGGAGGGGGGTCCATGCAGTAAAAGATTGCTG